>NC_138086.1:14126591-15467091 GCF_964212035.1 Myotis nattereri | reverse complement strand
GTCAGGTATTGAATGATTTAAAAATTCTTATGGCACACCAGTGTGCTTGCGACAGCACACTGATTGGAAATCATTGTTCTGTTTGTGTGTTTTTTAACTAGAGGCCCAATGCATGAAATTCGTTCAAGAGTAGGAAGAAACTCATTCCTTCCCCCAGCTGCCAGCACCGGCTTCCCTCTGGCACCCTGTACCCAGGCTTCTCTCCCGGCCCTGGCTTTTGTCTGGAAAGACATCTGGTCTAATTAGCATATTACCCTTTTATAATTATAGATAGAGGCTTCAAGTGTTTTATATATAACCATTAGAAAAATCCATGCATAACCCAGCCTCCATGATGTACTTGAGTAATGCAAAAAAAATAACTGTAAGTTGAATAACCCAGATGTTATGCAACACTACTATAAAGCTACATTTTAAATATAAAAATAAATAAATAAAAAATATAAAAACAACACAAACAAAAAAAAGGAAATCATTGGTCTGTAGAAAGCTAAGACTTTGGGTAAGTATAACAGAGACAACTAATTGTCCATCAAAATTTGTGCTTCCCATGGTATAGAGTTGTTGTGGGGAAGCAGGTGCCCAGACAATAATTACATTTTCAAACCCCTCTTACATTTAACTAGGGCTTTCTGCCCAGTTCTCAAGGGAATATAACTGAAAGTGATCAATTTCTGGTCAAGATGTTGATGAGGTGGGTGTGTCTTCTCTTCTCTCACCTTTGGGGATATTCTAAGGCAATGGTGCTGCTGCCACACACAAGGATCCATGCACCTGAATCTCAAAATGAAGGACCGCCTCACACACATACACACACACTTGACAACTAGGAACTCTTACCTTCTGAGCAAAGCTCTGCACTATTAATGATATTCTGGTCTCTATGTGTTCACTACAGATTAACAAAGAGTTTCATGCCTGTCTATTTCAGGCTTGTATATGTTAAAGACTTTAGTGAAATTAAGTATTTTTCTAACATGAATGAAGAGAAAATGTGTTACACCACTGAAAAGCAATGTATGCAAAGCTAGAGAAAAAAGCAAAATGCCTTTTAATTTTTCATAGAATCTCATTATCAAACCTCCAGTTTTATAAATAATGTGAGGGAAAGTCCCTTTCTCTAGGTCCTTTTGAAAGATTTATGTGGAACCATTTTTGGTTCATAGCTAGTTATTTTGAGAAAATATGATATTCTACTTATTAATGTTCTTAAGAAAATCAGATATCAAAATTTGAGAGAGAGGGAAGTGAGGTAACAAGGGAGGAAGGGAGAGAGGAATGGGGAGGGGAAAGAAGGAATAAAAGACATTAATGATTTTAAAAGTCTAAATTAAGATTTTTTTAATTTTTGCACTGGTATAAGTATAGATTATTTAATGAGTTGTTTAATTCAGTAGAACAGGCTTAAAGAAAGACTAGGATATGTCTTAAGGACATGTCTTAATTATAACCCTTAAATATCCTGGCCATTGAAAATAGTACCTTCTTTTTAAAATAAACCATAATTCCTCCTAGATTTCCTTACCAGAGATAAGTTCATCACAGGTCAGCCAAACAAAGGAAGTAAAGATCAAGAAACTGAGCTATGCAAAATAGAGGACCCAAATATTTGAGCAGGTGTCATTCTATTGGGACTCTGACCAAAAAAAAAACACCACAGTGTCTGGTGTGTGCAATATCTGTGATAGTATGGAGATCAGCTATGGTCAGAGGATGTTAAAAGAGGAACCAGCAACCAGTGTGGCTCAGTGGTTGAGCGTCTATCTATGAATCAGGAGGTTGAGGTTTGATTCCCTGTCAGGGCACATGCCCAGGTTTTGGGCTTGATCACCAGTAGGGGGCATGCAGGAAGCAGCCAACAAATGATTCTCTCTCATCATTCATGCTTCTGTCTCTCTCTCTCCCTTCCCTTCCTCTCTGAAATCAATAAAAATACAAAAAAAGAGGACCCAGAGAGTGAGAAAATAAAAAATGGTCTACTGAAACCTAAGTCCCAGGAGGACTAAAAATGAGCTTGATAACTTCAAAGACACTTTAGATTAGAAAACAGGCAAGCAGCCTCTGCTGAGGAGGGCTTTGAATAGCTAGGTCAGAATTGTGCATTTTAAAATGCGGGCCCTTTGGGAACAGTTAATTGAATGCTACACTGGATTCTGAAGGGCAGATGCAAAATTTACTAGGGAGCGAATTTTTTAAATGATAGTCATTAGTTTCAAAATGATAGGTTGTAATAGATACATATTTTGTATACTCTCACCCAGATAATTAATTTAATTAATGAGAATATTTTACATTGATTTAATGTAACTCAATGTGATTATAAAATTACTAGGCTTAACCAAAAATACTTTACTTACTCTGGCACAGGAGATGGAATTGTTTAGTGGTTTTGTTACAAGCTTCTAGGCTTGACTGTAAATTGTGGATATTAATGGCATAATAAAGAAATCTTTTTCAAGTTGATATGACACAATTTACAGTTACCACTGATATCAAATGTAATGGCTTTTGAGAAAAACATGTTTATTTCACCCCCAAAAAGTCTCTTGCAGCATTTTATCTATAAATAAATCTCATACCCATTCACCCAAATCTCCAACTAAAAGATTTCCAAATGTGCCACATATTGGTCACCCTATTTTCATCAATATTGGTATCCACAATACTTTAATGCAGTTGGAAACACAAAACAATTCCTTAAACTTAGAAATATAACCAATATCGAGATACAGATTTAGCATAGAATTGAATAGAATGACATTTGTCTATTTGTACTTTCAATGTTTGTATAAGAATAATAAAGGCTTTATAGTGTACAAAAATATTCTCATATTGTGCTCTCTTCGAAGTGATTGTGGGAATCATGCTTCTACCCCACTCTACTTTTTTCTCAGTCATGCTTCAGATGTTGATCAGTGGCCTATTTTGAAATTAATCATTTTAACTCTGAAGGAAATCTGTTCCTCTTCTCATCTTCCTCGACAGTTTGCAAAGAATCTACCTCATTTACGATTGTCGCTCAGTACGGCCTAGCAGTGTTTTCAAGTTTTTTGTTAAAACATCTGCTTTAGCTGACACCTACAGTGGCTGCTTGGGATCCCGGCTTTCCTCACATATTGCACACGACGATGACTGGACAATGCATTGACAGTCTTGCTTTGAGGAACTTAACCTGGTTGTTCCTCAAAGTACCCAGCTGGTCAGAATAACCTCTGGCTTCAGAGTCAGCTTTAAGTATGGTTGAGCAAGAATGAAATGACTTTGGCAGGATCATCTGCAAAGAGAGGACATAAATTTGGTGGGAAACTATTCTCTGCTAATAATACTTTTAAATATTTCAGAAAATTTAAAAGGTTTTATTTGGAAGGCTCACTAGGGACTGGGTTACCATGGGTTGGACACAAGCTGTGAGTTTCATTTTTTTTTTTTTAATTTTATTTTCTTAGTAGAGGTCAAGGCTATAAGAACCACTTGAAAGGAGTTGTATTTGTTAGATACACAATTAGGGCCTAAGAGTGGAAAGTTAATATATTCTAACTAATTAGTCCAAATTGGAGCAGACAGAAGTGATAAATGGAAAGCCGGCCAGGAAGCTCTGCAGCTTGTACTAGTAAATCAAACTCAAGAAGCATTGAACATACCAGAGGAGCTTGTAAAATGCAAATTCCTAGACTCTGATGCAGAAGGTTTGGACCAGAAACCTACAATCTAAAATATTTAATGTGGAGACAAATATTCCATGGAACACACTTTTTTAAACCAGTGCTAAATAATATAAATTTATCATTTCCTACTAAAACAAGAAATGGAGGTCATTTGAAGACTGAATTGAATGAAAATTGCCATGAAATGTGAAAAATGAAAAATAGCCTTAGGCAGAATTGCAAAGTTCTGCAAGCAAAGCGGCTGTGCTTTGAGTATTTATAAGCATATATTTGTATATGTTGTATAGTACATATACTGTTTCTTTAATTATTAACTTTTAGTGTTAGAACCATGGGGACAATTCTATATGCACATATGTGACATGTGCATGTTTATAGTGTTGATGACAGATGCCTGGGTTCAAATTCTGGCTCCATTACAGAGTGGATAGGTGAACTTGTGCCGGGGCTGGCCAGCAGGCCCTGAGTGATGGATGAATGATTACTCTGACACAACATTTTCTGTGAAAGAGAGGGCTAAGGGACTGCCTGGCTAAAGGAACCAGACAGCTTCAATTGCCTTCCTCCTTAGCCTTTTATTGTAACAGCAGTTTGAGATAAAGTTTACCTTTTAGATACAATCAGCAGGGTAAGTATTCTTGGGAGGACACATGTGTTTGTAGTGTCTTTTAAGCAAGGACACCCAAAAGATTAAGCATAAAGATTCCAGTAAGCACCTGAGGGTCTGCTCATGCACAGACTTGTTTATAAAGATCAAGGAATAATTAGGAGTGCAGCACTCCTCTAAGTCAGAATTCTGATAAACAGGGCAGGCGGCCTTCTGCACACTTCCCTTTTCTCAGAATGTCCTCCTGACAACTTTCCAACCAAGTCTCTTGTGCTCCCCAACAAACTTGGGCAAGTTCCTCAACCTAATTGTACCTCAAATTTCTTGTCTGTAACATGGGAACAATAACATTTACATTGTGGACATTATGAAAGAGTGAATTACTTACTACATATAAAATGCTTAGAAAGTTCCTGGAATATTATAAGCCTTCAATCATTTACTTATGATAGTTGTTGCCTAATGGATATCTGCTAAAATAAGTTAAATGGATGGACTATGATGATACATTTTTAATGAATTAAAGTCGTTTATTGCTCAACCTAAAATGTGAACCCATAAGGAAAGTGAAGTCAATAGAATAAATTTAAGATTAGAGTGAAGGCTACACTGATTTTGTGTTATATACCTTGCAAGTTGCTTATTGGGGTGTTTGCCTTAGAGTTCATTTTTTTTAATTTTAAAAATTATTTATTTTTAAGGGAAAGAAGAACTGACTGGAAATTATTTAGGGATAGTAGAACAAGCCTTTCATTTGCCCCTCTTTTTCTTCTCTTTGGAATCCCGGGGTTCCTATTTGCTAGTCTTCTCCCCAATATTGCTTTCCTGAGGTTGTGGTGAAACCAGATAATTATTTTTCAGCTTCACACTGTTCTCTCCTGTAACCAGCTCCAATACTTAGCACAATTTTAAAGTAATTTTACGTATAGGGAAAATAAAAACATAAAAGTTCACAAAATAATGTCTCCTTGTTTGGTCCCATGGCCCAAAAGCAGGCAATTAGAGAACCAAAGAAAACCATTTGTGTCTGAGAAAATTAGCCTGGCCCTCACCACTTCAATTTGGTGATAGTGTCCAGTTAGTAACCAACACTGGACTCACAAGAGAGAGGTTGTTCATTAGGAAATCCTCCCATCAGCTGCAAAACTCCAGTTTAAGAGCTGGGGTCTTGGGATAAACTGGAGTGTCTGGGGCAGAAGAGCCTCCAGACATTTAAGCAAGGACTTAGACGAGGTAATCGGCTGAAACTCAGAAAGAGGAACCAGGCTTTCTTTTTACAACATAAGGCGCAGGGAGCCCAATAACAAAGACCTACAAAGTCATCTTTAGGAGAGGGGATTCCAGATCTGGGCAGAGAAACCAGTGTAAGCCCCCATTTATGGGCAGGGGCAGCTGTTGAAGCTTCTTACCTGAATTAGCTCAGGAACTAGAACTGGATCGAGCCTTCAGTGGATTTTTCGAACCATAGGTGGGTCCAAAGAATTGTGCTGAATGGAATAGAATCAAAGATCCTTTCTGCAGTGTCCCTCTGCTGTTCCACACTGTGATCAAGGTGATAACAAATTAGCCATGCTGAGTAGGACAGCAAGTGGGCTCTGGAGAGGACATTGTCAGTGAAGGACAGCACCCATGGCCATAGTGCCTCACAAACGACAGGCTTACATATACCATGAAACATGCGTTTTATGCTAGGTGACTTCAACTGATTTTAAGAACTGCTCTGTTGTGCTTAATAGAATAATGTTTAATAGTAGTAATTAACTACAAAATGAATCATTGAGTGAGGCTAAAAAAAATACATTGGAAACATTACTTATTAAGAAGGAGATCAAAAATTCATATCGATACCCACAAAACTTTTCATTATAAACCCGTAATGCAAATGGCAAGTTTCATCATTATTGTATGTCAGTTAAGCATGAAGTTTACCTTTTTCCTAGGGTATACCAGTTCAGCATACAAAGAAAATAGGCATTGTATTAGAAATGGAGACTAACTCTAAAATAATACCTTAGATGGTGAAGAGCTCTTTTCTTGCTTTCTTTTTTTCCCCTTGCTTTCTTGATTTTTCCCCCCAAGGTTTAATATTTTTCTAAAACCTTTTATTTTGCACTAATCCAATACCTAGAAGAGAATTTTGACTATAACAATTCAAGGAGCTCGCTAAACTTTGTGATATATTACTGAAGGGCTTTGTCTCTGGTCAAGAAGCAGGAATGGATGGTATTAATGGGAGCATGACAGTTCTGAAAGAAAACCAGCTCATGGCATTATGAATCATAGGGCTGTAAAACATTTATAAATGAATGAAAGAATTTGGGGCTGACATGAATTATGAGTCTCATTATGGCACTGTAATATCTCTGGCAATGCCTCAGAGGGGCCTGACACCTCCCAAGAAAAGTGGTAAGACTTTCATTACATTATTTTTCTATTGGTGATTGGCTGTGGTCAAGGTGGGATATGATCTGTGTCCCTGGAGTACAGATGGCAACATATCTCTGCATATAAATGCTTCCAATGGTCAAGAGCCTGCCAGACTCCTTCTTCTAAGTGTCAAGCATTACTGTTGACCTTCCAGACATAATAACACGCCCTAACGTGAGGACAGCATTTCAATCTTTTCATTTTTTAAATAGTATTCAGGTAGGCTATAATGTTCTTACTGTTTTCCACATGCTGACACAAACACAGCAATATTTCAAAACAAAGATAATTTCCATAAAATAAAAAGATTATTTAGTTACTTACAAGTATTGTAAAAAGGAAAAAATAGGGTGAACTATTTATTAGTGCAAATATAAATGCTCTTAAAATGAGCACATCCTTGATTTTTATCATCTCAATACAGCCCAGGCTAATATAACACTAATTGAAGTGGGTGAATATGGGGAGAAGTCTATTTGAAATAAAATCCTGCATTAGGAATCATTCTTAAGAAAAATGTGTATTATTTTCAAGTAAACAGGGTTATCAAAACATGGATTTAAGCAATGGCAAGCCTCTGCCATTACATTTTTGTATGGACACAAATATTTCTGAAATACCTGGGAACATTTATTAGCTTAAGGGGGCAAACATTCTGTTTGGAATTTCACTTAGTTGTTCACATGATAAAGCTTCTACATAAACACCTACTATAGTGTGTGTAGTTATTGTCTGTCTATATATTTGATCTCCTACCTATTATGATGATAACAAATAAGAATTACTGTAATGCCAATGTCTGGCAGGGTAACTACGATATGGCTGCAAAAGTTTGTTGTTGTTTTTTGGGAGGGTGGTTTTAATTCCCAGAAGAGGTCTATTTCAAAATCCAGCCTCTTCATGGAGGGACCTGGAGAGTATTATGCTAAGTGAAATAAGCCAGACAGAGAAAGACAAGTGTCACATGATCTCACTTATTTGTGGAATTTAATGAACAAAATAAACTGACAAACAAAATAGAACCAGAGACATTGAAGCATACAACAGACTGATAAATCTCAGAGGGAAGAGAGGGAGGTGCTGTAAGAGATTAACCAAAGAACTTATATGCATACTACTAGTAGAGACCCAGTGCATGAAATTTGTGCACAGTAGGGGTGGGGGTTGTCCCTCAGCCCAGCCTGTGCCCTCTTGCAATCTGGGACCCTTGGGTAAGATCTCTAGGCCTGGCCAGCAATCAGGGCCTATCAGGGTTTTCCTTCCCCCAGCTGCCGGCAGCTGGTTCTGCCCCCACTGCTGCCACTGCTTGCTATCTGTGAGACACTGATCCCCCTCCCCTGCCACCTGTCACCTTCCTCTGAGACCGCAGGTGTGGGGTGCAGTGCTTGGCTGGCCTGGGCCTCCCTCTGCAGGGCAATCACTGGCCGGCCCCACACACCCACCACAGCATTGCCGTCCAGTGTCCTGGGCCTCCCTCTTTGGGACAATTGATTGCTGAGCCCCTCCCCCCCCCATTGATTGCCCCAAAGAGGGTGGCCTAGATCTCCCTCTGTGGGGCAATTGTGGGGTAATGGTGGGGCCCCCCAACCAATCGCATCACACCTGCCTTGGCTGGCCTGGTGCCAATGCGTGTCATAGCATGGTTGTCTGGACAGTCTTTCTGCTGTTTAGTCATTCAGTCAATTTGCATATTATGCTTTTATTATTATAGATATGCATAACCCATGGACACAGACAATGGGGCAGTGAAATCCTGAGTACGGAGAGGAAGCTGGGTAGAGGGAGTCAATGGGAGAAAAGGAGACAACTGCAATACTTTCAACAATAAAGATAATTAAAAAAAAAAAAATGGGTAGAGGACCAGACTAGATACTTCTCCAAAGAGGACATACAGACAGACAATAGACATATAAAAAAAATGTCCACCATCACTAATTGTCAGAGAAATGCAAATTAAAATTAAGAGATATCACCTCATACCTATCAGAATAGCTATCCTATATAATAAAAGCATAGTATGCAAATTGTCCCCTTGACAGGGAATTTGTCTGGAAGTTCGACCAGGAGGCAGGGGAAAGGGAGGGAGGCCCCAGCTGGCAGCTGCTAGGGCCCCCTACCAGTGCACAAATTTTGTGCACTGGGCCTCTAATCATTAATAAATCAACAAGCAATTATTAGCAAGGATGTGGTGGAAAGGGAACCCATTGTTGGTGTAATTGGAAATTGGTGCAGCCACTGCAGAAAATAATACAGCAGTTCCTCAAAAAATTAAAAATAAAATTACCATATGACTGAGAATTTCCATTTCTCGGTATTTTTCTATAATCTAAAACACTAATTTGAAGAAATATGTGCATCCCTATGTTTACTACTGCCTTAGCCAATATGTGGAAGCAACCTAGGTGTCCACCAATAGACAATTCAATAAAAAGTAGTATATAATGAAGTGTTACTCGACCATAAAAAGGAATTAAACCTTACCATTTATGACAACATAGATTTACCTAGAAGGTATTATGCTAAGTGAAATAAGTCATACAGAGAAAAACAAATACCATATGATTTTACTTATATGTGAAATCTAAGTAACAAAATAAACAAATAAAACAGATGCAGACTCATAGATACAGATAAACTGAATGTTGCCAGATGCAAGAATGGTTGGGGGAACTGGTGAAAAAGGTGAAGGTATTAAGAAGTACAAATTGGTAGTTACAAAATAGTCACAGGGATGTAAAGTACACCATAGAGAATAATCAATAATATTGTTATTTATTATAGTCAGCAATAGTGTAATAACTATGTGTGGTGCCAGGTGGGTACTAGACTTAGCAGGGGGAATCACTTTATCTACACTAATAAAAGAGAAAGATGCAAATTAACCATCACTCCTCCACTCCACTACACCCACCAGCCAATCAGGAGGAAGTATGCAAATTAACCCAACTAAGATGGCAGCGGGCACAGAGCTGGAGCAAGCAGGAGGCTTGGGTTGCCCCCGGCGATGGAGGAAGCCAAGTTTCCCACTTGCCCTGGCTGGCCCTGGGCTCTGCTCAAGGCTACAAAGTTTCAGTTATAGAAGATAAATAAATCCCAGATACCTGCTTCCAGCCCGCCCTGGCCTCCACTCAAGGAGGTGCTGAAAGAAAAAAAAAGAAAAGAAAAAAAGGAGACGCTGGGAGCTTGGGTCGCCAGGGGGCGTGGCCAGCCTGAAAACGGCCATCAACCCCTCACCCAGGCTGGCCAGACACACCAGGAGGACCCCCACCCTGATCCGGGACACCCTTCAGGGCAAACCAGCTGGCCCCCACCCATGCACCAGGCCTCTATCCTATATAATAAAAAGGGTATTATGCAAATTGACCCTAACAGCAGAATGACTGGGAATGACTGTTCACTATGACACAGACTGACCACCAGGGGGCAGATGCTCAATGCAGGAGCTGCCCCCTGGTGGTCAGTGTACTCCCACAGGGGAGCTCTGCTCAGCCACAAGCCAGGCTGACGGCTGCCAGCACAGCGGTGGTGGTGGGAGCCTCTCCTGCCTCCTCAGCAGCGCTAAGGATGTCCAACTGCAGCGTAGGCCTGCTCCCCCCAGCAAGTGGACATTCACCGAGGACTCCCGGGCTGCCAGAATGATGTCTGACTACCAGCTTAGGCCCAATCTCCTGGGGAGTGAGCCTAAGCCAGCAGGTGGACATCCCCCGAGGGTTCCCATACTGCGAGAGGGTACAGGCTGGGCTGAGAGACCCCCCTGAGTGCACAAATTTTTGTCCACTGGGCCTCTAGTAAATTATATAAATCCACTATGCTGTATATGTGATACTAACATAAGATAATATGTTGTAATGGAACAATAAAAATGTAATAAAAATCATCTCTAGTTTCATAAAAAGAAAGAATTATGTTGGGCCCCTGAATGATACACACTTCTAAAATCATTTATTGAACCATGTAGATATTTCCTGTCAGTCCTTCAGCCTGAGAAATGTTCTATTTCTCATTTCATGGGCTTAATTTCATTGAAGTCACTGAAAATATTCTGAGCATGAAGTGGTGCAGACAAATCATTCCTTGATTCACACCAGGAATTACACCTCACTTCTTCCTTTTGTGAAGGCATATGTGTATACACTCCCCTCTGCTGGAAGATAGATTATAGCAGCTGTTCTCAACCTGTGGGTCGCGACCCCTTTGGGGGTTGAATGACCCTTTCACAGGGGTCACCTAAGACCATCGGGAAACACATATATAATTACATATTGTTTTTGTGATTAATCACTATGCTTTAATTATGTTCAATTTGTAACAATGAAAATACATCCTACATATCAGATATTACATTATGATTCATAACAGTAGCAAAATTATAGTTATGAAGTAGCAATGAAAATAATTTTATGGTTGGGGTCACCACAACATGAGAAACTGTATTAAAGAGTCATGGCATTAGGAAGGTTGAGAACCACTGGAATTAGAGACGCAATTTTCTCACTAAGTGTATGGGGGAAAATTAGAACAACTGAACTTCCAACTAACTTTATTTTACAAATTGTAATCTGCAGTCCACTAAAAATGGGAGTGGACTCTATTTCAGAATATAGAAAAATGATTCAGAAGCCAACAGGAGAAGATGTATTCTGAACTATAAGCTTTGCTTTATATCACATAGATATTCTAAGATATAATAAATATAAATTTAATAAATAAGTATACTCATACTCTTATTTATAATTTTTTTCTCTGGGAATATTTTTAATAAATTAATTTTCTAAAATTCGTGCCTCTGAACTAATTTAGCTGTTGTCCAAATATTCTTAAACTACAAAATGAAGATGTATTAACTTTGGTCCTGGTGACCCTCATCATGCGCAGCTAAAGTACTAAGTGATCTCCAACCACTCCTAGAATATCAACCTTTATAATAAGAGAAAAAGGAAGAAAAACATGAAATCATTTTTAAAATCTACCTCTATCAGTCACTTCCCTATATTTATCGTTATTATTTTGTTTGGTTTGGGACTCAGGTACAAAGAGTTGGAGTGATCATACTCCTAATTTCGTAGTACATCACCACCAGCAGTGCTTGCAGAGCCCATCAGAACTGCTCTCTCAGTTTAACCTCCCACCAACAGTAGAAGAGAGTTGCCTTCTGCCCACACCTTCACCGTCACTTGGGATTAGGCATCTCTCTACATTTGTGAACTAAGAGGAGAGTAATTCTTCCCTGAAAGTAAGGTGATGGACCTTGACCCTGAATAATTTATGGTGCGTGGAATTTGAATGTGATCAATTAAGATGAGGAAGCTTTTTACTACTCCATTGAAAAGATTTTTATATAATATTCTATTACATATAGAGAAGGCACATAGAGAAAACGGAATTTATATATTTCCTAGAAAACATGTACCTTTCATTATTTGGTCAAATCTCTTTGTTTGGAATATATCTGAAGACTCGTTGCCAAATGAGTAATGTTTTTCCTTTTTAAAAAAAATTTCAAGTAGTATAAAGCAGAGATAAGCTGAATTAATGGACATGAATCTATTATTTGAAAATTCTAGTAGTAATGTAATAGAAAAGAAAAGTAAGCCATGTTCATATAATGAAAGTCTTTTCTTACCGAAAATTATTTTCTATACTGATTCTGGTCTTGAAGGCAAAAGAAAAAGAAGAAAATTATTTTATTTTAAAAATTAAACATGAGTAGCAGGTGGTTTTAACTGCCAACTCAAAAAATAATGGCAGATTACATGACAGCCACTGTATGGCAAGTCATTAGGAAAAATACTTTGCAAAGAGTCATAAAGATAATTACTTAGTAATGAATAGAAACAACTATGCCAAATGACTTATTTAATTGGCTTGACATTTGAAACCAAAACTCTAAAGAAAGAGAACTTTAAATCACTTTGTGATTATGATAGAATTTAGGTTGCTGAAGTAATTTAGCTAAAAATTATTATAAGTGTCTAATGGTTATAGTACATAATGAAGTTGGGCTTTATGTTTTTATGAATGAAGATGGAAAAAAATAATGGATCTGGTGCCAAGAATGGTCTACTGTATAAATATGATCAGCTTTTCTAAGAGAGCCAACTGAAATCTTGTTATATTATTTGACCCATGACATTTAACAGAACCTGTCTCATGGTATAGGGAGGAAAACACCTCGAATTCCTTCTCTCAGATCCCTACCGATTGATGATGATCTAAAGATTTTTAGGAAGGGATGGCTAATGTATAAAGTTGGAATTTCCAGTATTCTACAGAAGGTTTCAGAAAAAAAGAAAGCTAGAGTGAGAATTGTAATGGTCTGGGTTTTGTTATGCCAATGGACAAATTTTATTTGGAACTGGGTTCAAAATGCAATATCTAAGTTGAGGAATCCTCCAGCTGGGCAGGAACTATCGCTTCCTACTTTCTTCTTTTAATTGTATTTTTCAAATACAGTTTACTTTAAATATTATTTTGTATTAGCTTCATATGTGCAGCATAGGGGTTGGACAATCATATCCTTTACATAGTGTTTGCCCCAATATTTTCAGTACCCACCTGGCATCATACATAGTTACATAATATTATTGACTATATTTCCTATGCTGTATTTTACATCTCCATGAGTATTTTGTAACTACTAATTTGTACTTCTTCATCCCTTCACCTCTTTCTCGCAGTCCTCCAACCTCACCTCCTCTCTTGAAACCATTAGTCTGTTATCTGTGTCTATGAATCAGTTTGAATTTTATTTGTTCACTTATTTTGTTCTTTAAATTCCGCATATAAGTGAAATCATATTTGTCTTTCTCTGACTAATTTATTTCACTGAGCATAATACCCTCTAGGTCTATCTATACGGGTGCAAATTATAAGATTTAATTCTTTTTTATGGCGGAGTAACACCCCATTGTATATATGTACGATCAGTTTTTTACCCGCTCATCTATTGATGGGCACTTGGGCTGCTTCCATATCTTGGCTATTGTAAATAATGTTGCCATGAACAGAGATGCATATATTCTTTTGAATTCATATTTTGGGCTTTTCTGGATAAATCCCTAGAAGTGGAATTGCTGGGTCATAAGGCAGTTCTATTTGTAACTTTTTTAGGGACCACCACACTGTGTTCCATAGTGGTTGCACTAACCTGCATTTCCACCAACAGAGCATGAGGGTGCCCTGTTCTCCACATTCTCACCAACAGTTGCAATTTGTGAGTTTATGGAAGATTGACACTCTGAAAGTTGTAAGGTGATATCTCATTGTGGTTTTAATTTGCATTTCTCTGGCAATTAGTGACATTGAGCATCTTTTTATATGTCAATCAACCATCTGCATATCCTCTTTGGAGAAGTGTCTACCAGTATTCAGGTCCTCTGTCTGTTTTTAATTGAATTGTTTGTTTTTCTGTGTTGAGTAGTATGGGTCTTTATAAATTTTGAATATTAACCCCTTACCAGATTATCAGTGGAGAATATTTACCCATTCAGTAAGTTGTATTTTCATTTTGTTAATGGTTTTCTTTGCTGTGCAAAACTATTTAGTTCAATGTAGTCCCTTTTATTTATTTTTTCTTTTGTTTCCCTTTGCCTGAGGAGATACATCAGAAAAGATATTGTTAAGAGAAATGTCAGAAATTTTACTGCCTTTGTTTTCTTCTAGGAGGTTTATGGTTTTGATACCCTTGTAATAATCTAGTTGTTATTTAACAGGAAAGGAATAAAGGGAAGACTAAACCATACAGGCAAGCCATTTAGATAGCTTTGCGAGAAAGCTGTAGATTAACAGTCTCCCGGTCTGTTCGCCACTGATGGATGGGCAAAGGGACAAGACAAAGACAGCTGGGACACGTGGCCAGTAAGGTGTGAGTGACATGGGAAGGTGCTTACTGTCAGTCACACCTGGGAGTGAGTCAATGGCTAGAATAGGCATGGCCACCCCAAGGGCGTGAAACCTAAATATTTAAACTCCTAGACAAAGGGAGTTCCCTCTCCTGCCTCTCCTGTGCTCCTGTGACTCTTCTTGCAGGTAATGCGCTCTCCTGCACCCACATGGCTCACGCCATGTAGAATCCACACAATGAGCTAATGGACTTTCACTGGCCTGATGCCCTTGGAATGCAAGCTCTGGGCACTGGCCCTCCTTTTGGCTCTGCTGACCCCCCTGCTGCACCTTTTTCAGGACTGGTTTAAGGGACATGGGACTTTGCAACCCAAAGGGATGTAATTCCATGCAACTATATAAATATCAAGTGGTGATGATACTTTACTACCAAAACTTCACCTTTTCAAAACTTTTTTTTTCTGAAAGCTATCTTGGAGTGGGAGAAGGAGGGAACATATGGTAGGAGAATATAATGAGAGAAGGAGTAAGATAGTCAATGTAAAAATCCACTGGGGACCCAACGAAGACCATTTATAGCTTCACTATTTGTTGTTACTAATCTTTCTTATGAAACAAGTGGTGCTACAAATAAAAAGTTTTATTTGGATTCAGAATCATTTGTTTAGCCTGAAATCAAGATGCAATAATTCCTCACCTATGGCAGCCACCAGTATATGTCACAAAACCAATCAATTTATGCCCAAGGGGTGATAATAAGTTTAGACAAAAGAAAGTCAAAGGTGACTTTCAGAATTCTTACAACAAATTCACTAAATGGTTGTGTCCCCTAAAATCCACACGTTGGAATCCTAATAATCTAATGTGATAGTGTTAGGAGGTGGGGTCTTTGGGAGGTGATTATATCATGAGGTGGAGCCTTCATGGATAGGATTAGTTTCCCATAGAAGAGCTCCCACAGAACCCCAAGCCCTGTCTACCATGTGAAGACACAATGACAAGTCCACTGCCTAGAAGATGCCCCTCACTAGACCATGCTGGCACCCTGACCTGGACTTACTACCTCCATAACTGTGAGAAATAAATTTCTGTTTCTTATGAGCCGCCCATAGATGGTATTTTGTTATAGCAGCCCAACTGGACTAAGACCCTGAGATTCTGTATCAGTGGGAATATTGTTCAGTGCCCTGAAAAGTAATTAAGGATGGGTAGAACTCTGGACTGGTGGAAAAAGTCATTATAGTTATCAAGAACACTTTATTAAGAACTTGATTTTGCAATACACTGTCCTAAAAAGAAAAAGTCAGTGTTCTCTCATTTGTAATCTGGCACATGCGCATGAGTAAGGGAGTAGCAGGGCATCTCAGTGAAATGAACAATACATTATTGATAGTGTCATATTTATCTTGTATGTGATCAGAATATAGCATTTCAGGGAATAGAAAAAGCACAAGAACCATTGCTATTCATGCCTTTTGACTCAACAAGTTTATTACTAGAAATCTTTTCCCCAAATTCTATATATGTATAAATCTATATGCTCAAGAATGTATACTATAGTACTATATATAAGAGCAAAAAAGAAAGCATATAATATGTCTGTTAGCCCTAACTGGTTTGGCTCAATGGATAGAGCGTCGGCCTGCGGACTCAAGGGTCTCAGGTTCGATTCTGGCCAAGGGCATGTACCTTGGTTGCGGGCACATACCCAGTAGGGAGTGTGCAGGAGGCAGCTGATTGATGTTTCTCTCTCATCAATGTTTCTAACTCTCTATCCCTCTCCCTTCCTCTCTGTAAAAAAATCAATAAAATATATTTAAAAATGATAATAAATAAATAAAATGTCTGTTAATTTTAGAATGCCCAAGTGATACATCTGAATTTTGGAATATTAAAAATCCATTTAAATATATATGTACATACATAAGTATATTTATGAGTGTATACATATACAGATATATATATACACTCACACATATATGAATATGTATATGTATATATATATATGCACACTTACATAGTCTTGAACATAAATATGGTAATAGACCCTAGATATTTTAAAATAAAAATGATTTAAAATAGTTTACTATGACCCCATTTATATTATTAAAAGATACCCATCTATGTACATACAAGAATTTTAATGCAGCCCTAGTTGGCATGGCATGAGTCAGTGGTTAGAGAGTTGACCTGCAGACCAAAGGGTCCAGGGTTCAATTCCCGGTCAAGGGCACGTACCTGGGTTGCAGGTTCATTTCCTGGCCTCCACCTGGGTGCATTCAGGAAGCAATCAATCAATGTGTTTCTCTCTTTCTCACCCTCCTACCCCCCGTCTCTCTCCCTCCTTTCCTCCCTCCCTCTCTTCCACTATCTCCAAAAATTCAATGGAAAAAATATCCTTGGATGAGGGTTAACAAAACAAAACAAACAAAAAGAATTTCAAAGCATAGAATGGGCCGTAGAAGAATGCACACCCCTTGCTGGTAGTGATTATGTCTGGAAGGGCTATGTGGAAATGGTGAGGGCTCAGAGAAGCAGTATGGAGCAGTGGTTAAGAGTATAGGCTTTGGTGCCAGACACCCTAAGTTTGAATCCTGACCACTTACTGTATGTCTTCTCTGGACCCTTCAGTTTCCTCACCTATAAAGTGCATGTGTGCATGTGAACATTGCTTAGGACAGACTTGACACATAAATAACATCATATAAATCAGCAAGCACAAAGCACACATTCATGAGTATTATGAAGGGAAAACTTTAGTTTTTCCTCCACAACTACTATTTTACTTAATTCTTGTGCAGTATACATTTTATAATCGAAAATGAAGAAAACTAAGTCCAGAAATTTTGATATTATTGCTCTAATGATGCGGAAATTGTGTAAAAATATCAGGGGCATTGAATTCCAAGATCTGCTTATTCACTACTACATTAAATACAGTACTCAAAGTAAATAATTACCCCCTCTACTATCTTACGGGCAGGAAATTATTGCTCTTTCCCCTTAATGAATCCCACAGTGCTGTGTACACGGCGGGTGTGCACTAAATGTTTGCTGATAATGATAATGGCAAGGATGCTGACAGCTGTGACACACTATAAAGCTTAATTTAGAAGCCATTAGGAACATGTAGCACAAACTATGGTCCTTCTGCATTTTGTCTGCATGGAAAAGATAATCTAACATCTAAATTCTGTTAGATTATTAATAAAGCAATTCAATGTACATTGTACTATTGATTGCTTTTGGTACCATCCTGAGTTTTTCTCATTAGCATGACCTAATTATTATTTCAGATGATTCAGAGGGCACAGCAAGGTCCATTTCTATAGCGTTAGTATCAGACGTTGTTCTCCTATAATCACTTTCTAAGTTAAAGGCAAAAAGTGGATGTTTTCAGCTAAATTATATTTCTTCCCTGCAGCAAGATTTACAGTAGTGCAATTGTTTCCCATTTTCTTAAGTTGCAATGTTACTTTGTTTTTAGAATGACGTACTCCTTTTCTGTGTGTTTAAGTAATCCATGAATAGAGAGAATGAGTTGGTTGGGAAAATGATGATGCCTCTTCATCCTAGCTCCATCCCAATTTTGTTTTGTGTGTTTTTTTGGGGGGGCGGGGGCATAAAAACTATTTATTTATAGGTTACATTATCTCTCTTTTGCAAGCATTAAAGCATTGATAATATATCAATGACAATTATATTCCTCCTAACAGAAAATTTTGAAATTAATATTTAATGTTGGGTCTCTGTCTCCTTGAGGCTGATATGATAATGACTGCAGAGATAAAAAGAGACTTCGCATGGAAGATACATTGCAGGGAACAAGAGCCATGACGAGGGGATGTGGGCAACTTGTCAATGGGAGAATCTTCCTCCATCGGCATCCAGTCAAGAAAAAGAAGGTAGTTATCTGAACAGGGAAATTTTAATATAAAGACTTGTGAACTAACACAGAGTATTAACTTCCTAGAGAATTCTAAAGATTATAGGAATAGCGGGTATAGGGAGCAGCGATCACTCCAAGATGGTGGCAGAATGCCCAGAAAAGGAACAACCTAGGAAGATAGAGCCCTACCCACTCCTGAGAGTCAGACCTTGTTGGAGAGAGTGCAGATGTGGCCCAGTAGATGGTGAGGAGTTTTCTGAGGTGCCCCAGGGTTGGCCTGGCAGCTGCCTGAGAGACTCACCAGGAAGCTGCTACTGGCACATGAATGAGACTCACTGGAAAGTCAGCTGGGGTGCCATCAAAGGCTGACAACTCACTAGAAAGCGACTTACTGGGGAAAAGACAAGATCTTCAAAGAAGCCATCATCTGGGGGTGCCCATGAAACTCACTAGAAAGGCAAGCAGTGGGGTGTTTTCCCAACTCAGAGACAGCCATTGGCTAGGGTGGTGGCAAGGTTTACTGGGGGTGAGTGCCACGTGCAGCTGCACACTAAGTTATCCAGAAGGAAAAACCACACCAGGCCCAGGACAAGAAGCCCCTTCTTCCTGCTGTGCCCACGCAGGACTCTCTATTTGCCATACTCATTGTACGCTTGCTGGCAAAGAAACATTGACAAGGTTCAGTTTCAGTATCACACAGCAGGGAAAAGAAGGGCGAATTTAGAGTTCAGAGGCAATAAATTGATCACTGGTACAATAGCCAAGTCGGGAATATTAGAATACAGTTTTATTAAAGAACCTCCTAGAAAGGTCCTTCCTAATTTCTTGACCTTTCATCCATTAATTTATTAACTCAATCAATAAATATTTATAGATCACCTACCATATGACAGGTGCTATGCTATGGACTAAGGATATAATGATAAATAAGGAATAAGGTTCTTGGACTTCATCTCTGCTCACTGGCCCATCAATGGATGGATGAAGAAAAAGTGGTGCAAATAGACAAGGGAATATGATTCAGACATAAAAAGGAATGAAATATTGCCATCGGCAACAACATAGACGGACCTAGGAGATAGTATGCCAAGTGAAATAAGTCACAGAATGACAAATACCATATGATTTCACATATATGTAAAATCTAAAAAAAAAAAAAATATAGTCTTGAACATAAATATGGTAATATACCCTAGATATTTTAAAATAAAAATGATTTAAAATAGTTTACTATCAATGATAGTATGATTCCATTTATATTATTAAAAGATACCCATGTATGTACATACAAGAATGTTAATGCAGCCCTGGCTTGTATGGCATGGATCAGTGGTTAGAGAGTTGGCCTGCAGACCAAAGGGTCCAGGGTTCAATTCCCAGTCAAGGAAATTAAATAATGTGCACTGATAATTAAGCCATTAATTCAACAAATTTATAGATACAGAAAACATTTTTTTAATATATTTTATTGATTTTTTACAGAGAGGAAGGGAGAGGGATAGAGAGAAACATTGATGAGAGAGAAACATCGATCAGCTGCCTCCTGCACACCCCCTACTGGGGATGCGCCCGCAACCAAGATACATGCCCTTGACCGGAATCGAACCTGGGACCCTTCAGTCTGCAGGCCAACGCTCCATCCACTGAGCCAAACTGGTTAGGGCCAGAAAGCATTTTGATGGTTGTCAGAAGGTAGAAGCGAAGATTAAGATATGCAAATTGCCAGTTACAAAAACAATCACAGGGATATAAAGTACAGCATAGGGAATATGGTCAATAATATTGTAAAACCTAAACATTGTGTTAAACTTACCCATGTCTACATTCACATGAATTTATATTTTTCTGGCCAAGGTCTTCTCAGAACAGCTTTGGGAGGGTTTAATTTCCCTTTGACTTTGAACCTACACAGCTTCCTGGCCCCTGCCTGGAGTAGATTGTCCTCTCTCTTTTTCTCCTTATCAGTTAAGATGCTTCGGCTGTGCGTATTAGAAAACACAATTCAAATGACTTAAATCATGCTGGAAAATTATAGCACATAACGAGAAGTTTCTAAGTAGGACAGTTCCAGTACTGACTAATGCAGCAATTTTTCAATCCATGTTCTTTCCATCTTCACACCCCAACTGCTTCAAAGTCCTGGCTTTGCTCCAAGCTTTATGTGCGCGTATGGCCACATCCAGTGTGTGTGTAAGGCACTCCTTCAAGAGGTGAATCCCATAAGACAGCCTAACACACCTACAGCCTTGGGGAGAATACAAAACACTACAAACAATCCAAAAGGAAAGAAATGACCTCAGTATGAACCAAGAGGGCGGAGAACCTAGAAAAAGAGCCTTTCATACTCCCTGGTTTTTCCGTTTTACAACTTGAGCAATACTGGGGGCTTTTTCTCCTCGCGGGGGGTCAGTTGTCAGAATGGCAAAGGAAGGAAGAAGAGAGAAGAAAGGATTAGGAAGGAAAGAGGAAGATAAACAGCCTACTGTTCCCTCAGGCCATAGCTTCAACTATCAGGGATCTCATTAAAAATACATACTTGGAGAACGCTGCTGCAAGTGGCTAAAGGACCATAAGTTAAAAAACAGTGTCCTAGTGGTTACATGCAATACAGTGCTGATACTTGTAGATGTACAGTAAGAATTTAGAATTGTATGAGCTGGGTTGATTTGGGTTTAAGGAAGAAGCAGAACTTGAACTTAGAGAGTGGGAGAGAGCACTGCATTAATATAGGAATGAGTATGGAGTGCTCCTGAAGCAGAACAGCACACCTGTATGGCCCTTTTCCCAGCCCAGCAGCCTCTTTGAGATAAAAGCAGGAATTGAGGTGGACACGGTAGGCATGAAAAGAATGAGATAATTTGAAGATATATATTATCTTAACTATATATTTTTATTGTTGATGGTATTACAGATGTCTCCACTTTTCTCCCACTTTACCCCCCCCCCCAGCCCCTACACACCCCTCCAGGTCTTCACCCCTTATTGCCTGTGTCCAAGGGCTATGCATATAATTATATAAGTTCTTTGGTTTATTTCTTCTCGACTCCCCAAGCCCCACACTGAGGTATGTCAGTCTGTTCCATACCTCCATGCTTCAGGTCTTATTTTATTGGTAAATTCATTTTGTTCATTAGATTCCTCAAATAAGTGAGGTCATGTGATATTTGTCTTTCTCAGATTGGTTTATTTCACTTAGCATAATATTTTCAAGGTCTATCCCTGATGCCCCAAAGGGTAAGAGATCCAGACTTTTTTATTTGGCCTTTTTAAAAGTAGAGAACTTGAGAGAAAGAGAGCTTACAATACATGAGTAGGGGCAGTGGTGGAGGATGAGTTAATTATTGGATGTGTTACATTGAGGTGACAGTGGAACATCCAAGTGGGGATGAATGGATGTGTCTTAAATTCAGCTCTGTGGACTTTAGCAATTAGGGGAAGCCAGGTCTGCCTGGAGGCCTGGTGGGATGGCCCCATAGAGATACACGAGGCCTTCTGGAAAGTCAGTCTAAGGCAGTGGTTCTCAATCTTCTGGCCCTTTAAATACAGTTCCTCATGTTGTGACCCAATCATAAAATTATTTTCGTTGCTACTTCATAACTGTAATGTTGCTACTGTTATGAATCGTAATGTAAATATCTAATATGCAGGATGGTCTTAGGCGACCCTGTGAAAGGGTCGTTCGGCCGCCAAAGGGGTCGCAGCCCACAGGTTGAGAACTGCTGGTCTAAGGTAAAGAGAGTTCCACAACGTTGGTTGGAGAACTGATCCAAAAAGGGGAGATGAATTTTGAGCACTGCATGGCTTATAACTCAGATTATCCTCCAATTCATCTCAGGAACCCACCCAATGTTTTTGGGTAACAGGCCTTCAAAAAACAGAATGAATAAAAACTAACTGTGCTTCCCCTCTGTAATTCCCCTCTGACACTGAGAGTAGAAGGCATGGGTAGCAAAAGGCACTAGAGGCATGAGTGACATTCATTGTTATGAAAATATATCAACCACAATGTTGGGGTATTTAGTTAGGATTCCCTGCTCTAGAGAGCTGTGCCCTGGACCTGAGCTACCAGAATTGGTGGAGTCTATAATGGGCATCGGAGGATAGTGGCCGTTTTGATGATTATCACACAAAGGGACTGAGAAACACAGCTCACTAGTGCCAATTTGTGTAAATATGTAAGAGCAAACTATCAAACAGTAAACCATTAGAGCACCTGTGATCCCTCAGCCACCAAGGTCCCGAATAGAGCTGTACTTAGGCCAGGCCGGATTGAGTGAACACCATGAAAAAGGCTCATGGAGGAGCCCACCCCAGTAATGCATGCATATTTATAGGAGCAGGACATATCTACACTAATACGGTAACACAGAAGTTTTCTGACTCCCCAAAAATGGCTTATTAGAAAAAGAAAGTCTCTGGATTTCATTCGCTGGTATCAGCCTGTTTCTGAGTTGAGCTAACTCAAGGCTGCTAAGCCAACTCTTTTCCAGGCTATTGGCACAGGAGAGGAAACGAGGCCGCAGAGCTCTCCGGGTTCTTCTCTTTTTAATGCTATCGATAAAAGACACACTCTGCAAACCTTAGCACAGAGCGGGGAAATCACTGGTGCTGCATGCAGACCAGACGCAGGAGGGGAAGAATGATACCTTAGGAGTAGGCAGACTTCAAAATTGTTTATTAAAGAAGGGCCTTAGATGCATTGTTAATGCTGTAGAAACTCCTAGAACTATCTGGAAAAAAAATATAAGGTAGATTTGGGGGGGGGTATTTTTAAAGCATGTAGTAGAGGAGCCAGAGAAATACTCTTTTGTGACTCAGAAACATTTAGCCTGGAGAAAATGAATTATCTATAAATATACATAGACTAGAAGCCTGGTGCATGACATTCATGCACTGGCGGCGGGGGGGGGGGGGGGGGGTGGAGGGGGCTCCTCAGCCGGGCCTGTGCCCTCTCGCATTCCGGGACCCTTCAGGGGGTGTCCACCTGCTGGCAGTTGGACATCCTTAGCAGGACATCCTTAGTGCTGCCATGGAGACCGGAGAGGCTCCTGCCACTGCTGCTGCACTCGCCAGCCATGGATCCGGCTTCTGGCTGAGTGGTGCTCCCCCTGTGGGAGTGCACTGACCACTAGAGGGCAGCTCCTGTGTTGAGTGTCTGCCCCCTGGTGGTCAGTGCATATCATAGTGACTGGTCATTGCACCGTTCAGTCAATTTGCATATGAGCCTTTATTATATAGGATTATACAAAGATAATTAAGCCATTAATCCAACAAAATGGATTACACACACACACACACACATACACAAATGAATTAATCATCATTTACATGTCAGGAAATGCAAACCTGACATAATTTTGCGTAAAGTAGGTAATATCTTGACCATCAAAAGGGTCAGTATTTTAGTTTGATTTTAAGAGAGAAATTTCAGATACCATGGAAACATGTTTACTGACCTAGTTTTGTTTCTGCACTGAGCTGGAAAGAAGAAGTAAGTGTGGAAAATAGAAATCAGTAAGAAGAGGGGAGGGACTGACTCATTTCTGTTTCTTTCCATTATTGCTTCTGTTTTACTCCACCTCAAGCTCTATATCAGTGGTTCTCAACCTTCCTAATGCCATGACCCTTTAATATAGTTCCTCATGTTGTGGTGACCCCCACATATTATGTGGTGACCATAAAATTATTTTTGTTGCTTCATAACTGTAATTTTGCTACTGTTATGAATCGTCATGTAAATATCTGATATGCAGGATGTATTTTCATTGTTACAAATTGAACATAATCAAAGCATAGTGATTAATCACAAAAACAATATGTAATTATACATGTGTTTTCCGATGGTCTTAGGTGACCCCTGTGAAAGGGTTTTTTGACCCCCAAAGGGGTCGCGACCCACAGGTTGAGAACCGCTGCACCGAGGGAATGTGAGCAGCAGAAATATGTGCATTTCCATGGTATTTCCTCATCTTCCTCTCTTTGCTTCTTTTCCTACCTACTGCATGTGGGGACAACTGAAGTAGCCACATTCTAGAGACAGAAGCCACACGTGGAGGAGGGCAAAGATGAACATCACATCTGTCCCTGGCGGACCTCAGGAAGCAAGAAATGTTACGTAAAAAACACCAAACATCTATTTTATTTAAGCTTCTTTATTTTTAGGTCTCTGTTATAGCAACTTAACTTGTGCCCTATGTAAAAATATCAAGCTATTGAGAATAGCCAACCTATTTCATGTCACTGTATTAATAGAGGTACACAATTCTGAAGTCTTTAGCATGTATTTTTCAACTAATTCACCTTACTCCTACACCTCTTTATATTCACTTTGCTGTGCCAAAGTTCAATCACTACTTGGATATCTAGTGGGTTTCTCGGTGAATACGTAAGTCTGGCTGACATGTATTTTTAGTTCATTAGGTGTTAATATGTGTTTCTGATTATTTTCTAGCACAATATTTTTCAAGCCACTACACGTATAGGAATAAGCCCCAAAGACACCAAATTTCACGCATCACATTAAATCTGTATGTCCTGCAGAACAGAATGATTACATTAAATTAAGTTTCTGTCTTTCCAGCTGATATCCAGTGATTCCCATCATGAAAAGGCTGTGTCGACCATCCTCAAAAGAAATCCCTCAGCCCACAGACTTCTAGTGTTTGCCTAGTTTGGTAGAAATAAAACAAGTGCAGTTTTTGCAACGAAACTAAGATGCTAAGGAATGTTTATAACAATTTCCCTGTGCAAAGGCATGATTAATTAGTGTGCTCTATTTTATCATCTCCCTTTTCATGGTACTAAGGGATTTTTAGCTTTCCTAGCGTATGGTTAGAAAAGTATTATATTTCCTGAAGCTTTGGGGAATATTTGCCATCATTAAATGTTGAAGATTATGGATCATGTCTCTTTGCATTAGAAAAACCCGGCAAGAAGTTAGCTGTTTATCTAGTGAGATTTAAGGGCACAAAAATTTTCACTGCTTTAAAATTTCTCCTTCGTGTCATAGTGAGCCATACTCTCATTGTTAATGTCCCACATTTTGTTAGAGTATTGCCTTCAGAAATCCCTCTTCAAAATGTGATCATAACATCTTAGATAGATAATATATAACATGTTTGTTTGTTGACAAAGATGGATTTTTAAGATTAACTACATATAGTCAGATGGCATGAGGTTTGGGATCATAACACAGACACATTTTTGTATTAGGGAATAACAGCAACACGTCTAAAAAATTCTATAAGGAATGCTCTAATGGATGTTGAATCATTTAAGAAGCACTGAAACGTATCAGATTGTGAGGACATTTATATTATTTTATTTTTCAACTACAGTTGACATACAATATTATTTTGTATTGGTTTCAGGTGTACAACACAGAGATTAGGTAATCATATACTTTACAAAGTGATCCCCCTGATAGTTTAAGTGCCCAGCTGGCACCATGCATAGTAATTGCAATGTATTGACTATATTCCCTATGCTGTACTTCACATTCTCATCACTATTTTGTAACTATCAATTTTTACTTCTTAACCCCGTCACATATTCCTCGCTGACTCCTAAACCCTGTGCCCTCTAGCAATCATTTGTCTGTTCTCTGTATCCATGAGTCAGCTTCTGTGTGTTTGTTTGTTTTGTTCTTTAGATTCCACTTACGAGTAAAATCATGTGGTATTTGTCTTCCTCTAGCACACTTATTTCACTTAGCATAATACCCTCTAGTTTCATCCATGTTGTCACAAATGGTACGATTTCAACCTTATTTTTTTATAGCTGAGTAATAGTCCACTGTATAAATATACCACCACATTTTTATCCACTTGCCTATTGATGGACAGTTGGGGTGTTTCCATCTCTTGGCTATCTATATATATAAAAGCTTAAGCAATCGAACAACCGGCCACTATGATGTGCACTGACCACCAGGGAGCCGATGCTCAATGCAGGAGCTGCCCCCTGGTGTTCAGTGCACTCCCACAGCCAACCTCCCATGGCCAGCCAACCTCCCACGGTCCCTCCCCCCAGTTGGCCAGCCCCAATCAGCCTGATTAGGGCTGGGCGAGACAGCCCCCATTGGCCAGGAGGGACCCCACCCATGCACTGGACCAAATTCGTGCACTGGACCTCTAGTTGTAAATAATGCTGCAATGAACATATATATTCTTTTGAATTAGTGTTTTGGGTTTCTTCAGATTATACTCAGAAGTGGAATCACTGGGTCATAAGGCAGTTCCATTTTTAATTTTTTGAGGAACCTCCACACTGTTTTCCACTTTGGCTGCGACCACTTTCAATCCCATGAACAGTTTATTAGGATTCCTTTTTCTCCACATTTTCACCAACATTTGTTTGTTGATTTATTGAGATTGCCGGTGAGATGATATCTGACAGGTGTGAGGTGATATCTCATTGTGGTTTTAATTTGCATCTCTGATGATCAGTGGCATTGAGCATTCTTTCATATGTCTATTGGCCATCATGAAGTATTTATTCAGGTCCTCTGCCCATTTTTTAATTGGGTTGTTCTTAATTTTTGGTGTTGAGTTGTGTGAGTTCTTTATAAATTTTAGATTATAACCCCTTATGTGATTGTACCACTATTATTGGTGAATATCTCCTTCCACTTCACAAGCTGGCTTTTCATTTTATAGATGGTTTCCTGTTTAGTTTGATGTAGTGCCATTTGTTTGTTTTTAGTTGTTGTTTTTTTTTCCTTCTGTTTTCCTTGTCCAAGAAAATACATCAGAAAAAAATATTACTAAGAAAAATGTCAGTTTACTGCCTGTTTTCTTCTAGGAGTTTTATAGGTTTGGGTCTTACATTTAAGTCTTTAATCTAATTTGAGTTTATTCTTGAGAGGACATCTTTTTATTGGCAGAATTTGAATGGTGTCTAGAGAATACAGTAGTAATGTATTTTCACATACAACTGTTTTAATTATTTTGATGGCTGTATTATATATATGTAGGAAAATGAAGGAAGTAGACCCCAAACAATTCAGGGGTGGCAGGGCATCAGGTGCCAATTTAAATGGTTCATCAAAAAATAAAAGCTCTCACTTCCAGACTTGAAACTATCATGTGGGCTCAAAAGAAATTTTAAAAAAAGTATTCAAAAATCAACATTGAAAAAAAAGTATGTTAAGGAAAAATCTTAAGTGTTATTTTATCTTTTATATATATTTTTATTGATTTCAGAGAGGAAGGAAGAGGGAGAGAGAGAGATAGAAATATCAACAGTGAGAGAGAATCATTGATTGGCTGTCTCCTGCACCCCCAACATTGGAGACCTAGCACACCACCCAGGCATGTGCCCTGACCGGGAATTGAACCGTGACCTCCTGGTTCATAGGCTGATGCTCAACTACTAGGCCACGCCGGCAGGCCTTGGTGCTATTTTAATTCACTTGTGCTTCTCAAATATAACTTACCACTTCCTGTACATGATACAATCTATGTATGTTGAACTTTGACTCAGTATGAGAAGAGAGATTGAGAGTAGAGAATCTATAACTAGATTATCTGAGTTTGAACTCCAATTCTGCCACTTACTACTAGCTATGTGATCTGGACAAATTACCTCACCCTTCTGTTTTTCAGTGCCCTCATTTATAAAATGTAAGAATAAAATGAGTTAACATATATAGAGCACTAAATTATTGTCGGGTATATATTTATTGATAAATATTAGCTAAATTTATAGAGTCAACTTTGTTCATAAATTGTTTTGGGTTGCTCTAAATATATTCCAATATACTATTAATAATACAATAGTATTTACAATAAACTAATGTATTCTAAATCCATGACTACTAATATATTTTTCACAATATGTCACAACTTTTATTTTCCCTACATTAAATATTTGGCTATTTCTCATAGTATTGGTAGCACTATTTTCTCCTTTAGGGCTTTAGAGGTGTTAGGTGAGGATCTAGAAAGAGCAACATTTTTCTAGGGAAGAAGTTAAAAACTGGGCTGTGTGCTTTAGGTAATAACACAATTGGAACAGTACTTCAGAGAGGTTATAGGGGACAGCTTCGACTTGAAAGCAATACTATTAGCTGCCTGGCATCCTGCTATTTTCTGGGAAAATTGTGTTAATGAAATGCAGTCTCAATTTCTTGGGCTAGTGATTTCTGGTTCATTATCAAAGAAATATAGAAGGTTTCCTGCCCAGAACCCTTATGCCAAGAATTAGATAACCTCCACAAACAAGCTCAGCCATTCCCATGATGTCAGCCCACTGGGCAGTGTTCCGAGGCAGCAGGTCATGGCTGTGCCTTCTTAGCAATATTCCCACAAAGTGGGGGGAAGGTGGGGGCCTGGGGGAGCAATTTTCCTCCCTCTTTCCATGAAATAAAGAAATGAATTACATGGAGTCTGCCTAGCACTGTCAAGGATATTTCTCTAATAAAAGAATCCTTATATAATATATATATATTTTTCAGTAGAAATAGATTTCTCTGTTTTCTTTCTAGATAATGTTTGTTCTGACTCAGTAATTTAGATCCCAAAGCAGGAGTTTAAAGAGTCAGGTGACGGGGCCATAGCATTACTCCCTGTGAAGCTGTGCCTTGTTAGAATGTGGATGAAGCTAAAAGAGAAGCAGTGGTGAGAGGAAGAACACGAATGCTTCAACACTCCATCCTTCCTGAAGCCCTGGCTTATCATACACAGCTAATGGGCTGACCATGTCCTCTCTGGTCTCTCTCCTAGATTGTTAAACTTGAAAATTAGCAGGAGATAATCTCGCAAGAATTCACAGGAACCCAAGCTTGATTTCATGCGGAGAGCCCAGAGAACTCGAGACTTGGTGGGTAGTAAGGATAGTCTTCTTACAGTAGTCTAGTGCTATTTCAATTTCTCTCTATCCTTACCTTCATTAAGCTCTTTGCAAAATGATATCTCCCACCATGCTTATTTTTATTTTAATATTTTTATTGATTTCAGAGAAGAAGGAAGAGGGAGAGAGAGAGAGAGAAACATCAATGATGAGAGAGAATCATTGATTGGCTGCCTCCTGCATTCCCCCCCACTGGGGATTGAGCCCACAACCTGGGCATGTGCTCTTGACTAGAATCGAACCTGGGATCCTTCAGTCTGCAGGTGGATGCTCTATCCACTGAGCCCAACTGGCTAGGGTGAGTTTCTGAGGCTGAACAGTAGCCACCAAGTGAGGTCTTCTGAGACAGGCTGGTGCCCTTGCCCAGCAGCATATACTCCTCAGCCCATGTGATTTCCATACACTTGAGACATGTGATGGTATTTCTCTATGATACGTTCATTCTGTTGCACTCTCTACCACTTGGCTTCTTGGTTCCAGACACAGATTTGATTACTGGCTTGTCAAAAGTAATCTACCTGACATTAATGCCCATTGCACTACAAATGGACATTTAAGCGGTCATTTTTGTGGCCACCATATGAGACTACTTTACAGATTATGCAATCATTTCAGGTATACTCTTGCCCATACACAATGCATTGTAATCACTTTGGGGAGTGAGAGGACCATTAAAGCGTATATGATTATGTTGGTCCTACCAGGGCTCTGGTCTGGCTGCCTACAAATGAAAGATGAACAGGACACTGTATGCTGACTCATTTATTTTACTCTAATCATCAAAGAGGCAACCTGCTCAGCAGACAAACACATGAGCCTTTTCAGATGATCAGGAAAGCCCTTATGGGAATATAACTAGTTAAATTCCTTGTCGTTATTCTGCTTTGTTTAAAAAAAAAACAATCAAACTTACTCTTATTTATGCTTTACAAGTGTATTTATACTCATGGCAAGTAGGGGAAGCAGGTGAGGTAGATAATATTATTCTCATTTAATCGATGAAGAAAGACGTTCAGAAAGGTTAAATGATTAAACCAAGCTCGACAAAGTCAATACATGATAAAGCTGGAATTTGCAACCAGATCCAATGATCTATAAAAATATGATTCATGTATTAGTTTAAACTTTACAATACTGGTTCTTGCATTTTATTGCACTTAAGAATCAGTGGAGACCCTGCCTAGATTTTGAACTAGTCCCAGCTGCTAGCTCCTTCCTCCCAAAACAACTGTGGTGAAACAGCAGACAGAAACAAAGCAGGAGTAAAAGAGGAAACATGCGTCTGACTATCCAGCCAAAATCTATGAGAAATGTAAGGGGAAGTAAGGTGCCGGGGTTGGGAGGCTACAGACATGATAATGGTAAGACTGCTTGATAAAAGATTTAAAATTACCCACATTTAATAGAAAAAATAATTTTAAGAAAGATAAGACTTATAGAGAACAGAAGTAGGAGTACTGAAATAGGGATAATAGGCATTACAGAAAAAAGGCAAAAGGCAAGAAGGAAACTTTTGAAAAATAATGAAGGTAAATTTTGGTGAATTAAAGATAGAAAACTTACGGTCAAAGGGCCTTAAAGAGAAACAGGAGAAAAAAGGAAAAATCACACATCCAGACATTTTAGTATGAAATTTTAAAACATGAAAGAAAATCTAAAAGTTTCTGAGAGAAAGGACAGAAATATCCTGAAAGGGGATTTGCTGGGTTAGAAAACATATGCATTTGTAATATTAATTGATATTGGCATGTTATTCACTTTAAACTCCCACTAACAAAGTATGAGAGCTGTGTGCTTCCCAGCAGCCTCGCCAACACAGTGTATTATCAGGCTTGGAATTTTTGACATTTTGATAAATGGCATTTCAGTGTATTTTTAATTTACAGTGATCTTATTATGACTGAAGTTTTCTATATGTTCACATGTTTCAAAGCCACTTGAATACCATTTATTTATTTTTATATATATATTTTTCCTTATTGATTACATAGGTGTCCCTATCCCCCCATTGCCCCCCCCCCCACAACTCTTGCCCTCACGTCCCTGCTGTCTGTGTCCATTGGTTAGGCTTATATGCATGCATACAAGTCCTTTGGTTGATCTCTCCCCCTCCCCTGCCTTCCCTTTGAACACCATTTAATACAAACTGTCTACTCAGACCTTTTGCTTACTTTGCCCTTGGGTTTTGCTCTTTACATTTCTTCCCATTTTGTCATTTGTCGTTTGACTTAGCTTCTGGGCAGAAATAGCTGACCTTTGCATAAATAAACATTTGAATAAATAGGTGTATCTTTTATAATTTTTTGAATTTTTGATATTGTAAGAAGGGTCTTACCACCCCAAGAGTTAAAACAAAACTAAATTCCTAAGGACCTGCCTTGGAATTTCTGCATCTGTAATTCTGACACAAGGCCAAAACCCTGCTTTAGAAATCTCTGCTCCAGCCTAACCTAGCTGTATGTTAGACACTCAGCCAGTGGTTCATGGTGACAGTCACCCAAAGTCACTGGGTAGCAAACCATCACTGAAGATATAGCTCTGATTCTCTAAAATTATCAATACCCAAAAAGTAAAGTTGTCACTCTGAGCACTTAAAACATTCACAAAAGCATAATGTCAAAAGTTATAGAGCTAAGAAATGGAAGTATGTGAATAAGGCTCCCTCCCGTGGTCCCACTACAAGGAGAACTCTCACTCCATTGCAGCCACTGCTCTTTCTAGATTCTAGGCCGCTGAGCACAGATGAGTTCACAGTGCTCCTCAAGCAATGTAGAGGGAGAACGGATGCTGGCAATTCCAGAAAGATGGAGTTTCTTCTTTGGTTGCCCCTTATTATTCTGTTCTGTACACTCAAATTATCTCCTCATCATTTATTTCATCAATTAGAGATTCACTCACTCATTCATTCATTCATTCATTCATTCATTCATTCACTATAGCAAGTTCCACCCCCTCCCCGCTCTGGTTCAATTTGGTCTTTAGACATCACTTAGGTCAGTGGTTCTCAACCCTGGCTGTACAATCAAGTCACCGAGGGAGCTTTATACAACTCCCAATGCCCGAGCCTTAAGCCAAGCCAATTAATTTAGAATCTCCGGAGGTGGGGTCCAAAGTGTTACAGAACCTCCCGAGGTGATCCTGATATGCAGCCAGCATTAAGAACAGCGGACAGTTCAGGCACCTCATCCAGTTAATCAGTTAACAATTCATGCACAGTGAAGAGCAAGCTTAAAGATGCAACAAGAACTTTGATAAACCTTGAGAAGCGCTTCTGAAGAATGGCCTGTTCCCAAGGATACCATTTCTGGATAGGGTGTTGCAGGAAAGAATGTCTTTCTAGAGCAGCATGAAAAACTTGGGGAAACTCAACATTTATTCCAGAATACCCTGAAAGTCATTTTCTCTCTTTTCATTTATCATTCTAAAGGAAAGAGTGGCAGTTACAAATAAAGGGTCTCCCTTTCTTCCCATATCTTATTACGCCACACTTTCCCTTCCCACCAAAATACACTGAGTGGCCAGATTAGTATGATCAACCCATCAGTGCTTGGATGGGCCACCTTTTGCCTTCAATACTGCGGCGATTCTTCTTGAGTCAATGCCAAGAAGAATCGCCGCAGTATTGAAGGCAAAAGGTGGCCCAACCAAGTACTGATGGGGTGGTCATAGTAATCTGGCCACTCAGTGTACACACATCTGTTTGTGTCCCATATAGCCTACTTTACAGACTTGAAATAGCAGATACTCAGCAGCACAGAAATGGACTGGAATTCTTTTTCCAACCAGTCAAATGCATTTTCGAATAGTTAAAGGCGTCCATCATGTTGAAGCTCTTTCCCTGTCACTTCCTGCATGTTTAAACGTGAATGAAAGGCCTAAAGTGTAACTATATTCCTAACTTGCATACTGGCTGCTGATATTTATAGCTAACCTTATAACTGCTGTTCCCAAACCTAACAATCCGACTCTGTTTACCACAGCCCTGCCCATATCAGACGCATAAGACCTGAAAATACAATTTATTGAATTCTAATCATTTCTCCCATTTTCTGCATCTCCCATTTTGACATTGTCTTTTTTCTCTCCCTTCTCCCACAAAGTAATTTTGCTCATATTCCCATTCAGCAATTCCAAGTTATTGAAGTCTTATCTTTTAAAAATGAATTTTATCTACACAGATTGAAAATATGATTGTTAATGACAGCATTACTTCGGTGATTGCAGAAAAAAATAAATAGCTATCCCCTATATTTTTGGGCCAAGTGTACATGACACTCATTCTCTTCAATTTTATGTTTTCATTTGTATCACAAAAATAATAGATTTCAATTTAATGCACATATAACACATTTTTGTATTTGGGACTCTGAGTATAATTTAAAATGAGAAGCTTACCTAAAATCCAAGCTCTATTAACACCGAAAAATACATACATTTTAATAGTTGTGGGTTCAAGTAACCTGATTTTTTTTTATAATAGAATGTTCATATTTCTAGCCCGGTTGCTGTGGTTCAGTGGTTGAACTTCGACCCATAAACCAAGAGGTCACTGGTTTGATTCCCATCAGAGCACATGCCCAGGTTTCAGGCTTGATCCCCAGTAGGGGGCATGCAGGAGCCAGCCGATCAATGTTTCTCTCTCATCTATGTTTCTATCTCTCATCCCTCTCCCCTCCTCTCTCTCTCTAAAAAAATCAATAAAACACATTTAAGATGTTTATATTTCTAAAAATATAAACTACTAAACTAGAAAATAGTATTAAAATAGAACCCAGCAAATTAACTGCTTTTTAAATTTTTATTTCTTTATATAAAATGTGATTTAATCATCCTGATTAAAAAGCTTAACAAAGTTGAACTACTACTACTAAAACAACAAAATGTTTCTTTTACTATTAAAGATAAATTGAGAATGGGGGGGGGGGATTATGATTTGCTGGTAATTAGCAATAGAACATAATTTCTTAACAAAAAGACAAGCAAAATTATACAAATTCAGATGGTTGAGAGTTTTGAAAGTGTCCTCAATACAGAAATAATTTGCTAATGTGTTCTCAAACTTATCAGAATGATGTTCTACATTTATGTCCGAAGTTTAATATATTTAAACATCCTTTTTGCTTATAACAGTAATATGTGGCAAAAATTGTAAGTTATTATGAATCATTTTTAAAGCTCACTTGACTGTCTGTCACTGTGTCTTTTATCCTGTCTTCCATGTCACTTTGCAGATGAGAAATGTCAGCGCTGTTCTAGTGTTAACAGCGTGAGGCCCTTAGATTGCATTCTGAAAATTGAAGTGCCGGCTTATCAATAAACCAGTGTTATTCCTTCCATTTCTGCTGCTCCTCAAAGTCAGTCTTGGAGTCTGACTTTTATCTTCCATGAGTACAAAATTCCTAACTGTGGTAATTTTCTGGAACATCTTTTTTAAAGAGAAAAGTATGGCATTTCATATTTGTTTTATGGCACTTATAAATATTGTTTGACTGTAAAAACTAACGGGAAAGTTTTCCTTTTAAGTATTTAAATTACCATACTAGAAATGTATTGTTTATCTTTGACTTAATGTCTCTGTCAATGCTGAGCTAAAATATTAGGTGAATTAAATAGAGTGAAATTTAACAGGAATGTGTGTCATTTTCTGTTTATATTTTTACAAATATTTAACAAGAACCACACCATACTATTCGTAAAAGAAGAAAAAAACTCAGAAGTATGGTAAATGTTAGGTTAGGTGGCTCAGGAGGCGGCGCAAGAAATAGAGAGTCCAGTGAATCAGAAAAGAAAGGAAAGGAAAAGGTTTATTTCTGCGACCCCGGGAGACCCACGTACCCCAAGGACAGGGCACGTGGATTCACACCAACAGGGAGGGGGGCGCTTTTTTATACTGCAGTTGGGTGAGGGTCAGGGACATGAGCTGAGGAATTCTCTCCGCAGGGGATGGGCGGGGATATTCAGAAAGAAGTCAGTATCTGTGTGGGGGTATGTGAATTCAGGAAGAAGAAGCCGGTATCTGTGTCTGGCACGTCGATCTGTGAGAAATTCCAGGGGAAGTCCATTGTCTCATCACATGTCTGCATGTATCCGATCCTGAGCTCTCTCCGACCTAACAGTAGACAGTAAGCTTAGTGCAAATCAACAGTAGTAGCCTTGAAAAGGTGAATGTTCTTTTACTACATTAATAAAATGGTGTCTTAAGTAATCCACTCTTCTCTTTGCTAGTGAGGTTACACTAGATGTACTCTTTTTAATCTAGTTATCACTGGATTAAACAGATTTCTTTGCTGCAGCACTTACAAATGCTTTTAATAGGCTAAGGACATTTTCCCTCTATGAGAAGATATAGTATGTATATTTCTTTCAAAATAATTGACAATAGAATTCCTTTTTCATAAAGTAGCTATTAACATCTGGAAAAATAACCTGAGGCGTAACTAGATTAAAACACAATTGAGAACATGCTCATACAGTCAACTGGAACTTAATTAAAGGAGAATGACGAGGCAACCATTCCTCCACTCCTCAGCTGACATCCTCTTCACACTCGTCACTTTTTTCTGGTCTCTCTCTGTGACCTGGACTCTGTCTTGAAAGTTGACATCTTCAGGTTAAAAGAAAAAATATATTTCTTGCTCTATGAAATATCTGAAGCAGACACAATAACCGATGTTCTCACTACAAATTTAAAGGATGGTGATTCCATGTCAAAACTAAGATATCGCCCTGGCTGGTTTGGCTCAGTGGATAGAGCATCGGCCTGCGGACTCAAGGGTCCCAGATTCGATTCCGGTCAGGGGCGTGTACCTTGGTTGCGGGCACATCCCCAGTGGGGAGTGAGCAGGAGGCAGCTGATCGATATTTTTCTCTCATCGATGTTTCTGGCTCTCAGTCACTCTCCCTTCCTCTCTGTAAAAAATAAATAAAATATATTAAAAACAAAAACAAAAAACTAAGATATCAAAATGTGTGTAGACAGTTGAAGGTGACATGTAGGTTTCAATGTTTTCCAGAAAGCGGAAAACTTCTATTGGAACTATTGTATAGAGATGAAGTTTGTTCTTGAGTAGCTCATAGCTTCAGATCAACATGTATGCAAAGGTTTCAGTTCAGTGTTCTCTGGGAGTGTGTGGCACAGCAGAAAACCATCACTAGCAATGTACAAAATAAGTCCAGCAGATGCCAGGTGAACGTTCCATTAACAAAATGCCTATGGGAAAGACAAAAGACCTAAAAGTGTTTAGGGCTGTAAAGCACCCCAACAGCCAGCCAGAGCCAGTCCAATCCTGCATCCGATGGTTGAATTCCCTCTCCCCATTACGTGGTTTGGTAACTGGGGAGCTGATGATTTCCCCCCGCAGCGATACTGTCCAAGCGGAGTCTGAAAGGCCTCAGCTGACGCGCAACAAAACGTTGTGTAGCACTGGCCGCTGCACTGAGTGATGGTCACAGTCCCCTTTTTTCTAAAAGATTATAACTCTGATGTGAAGGGTCAGAATGAATCCAAAATATTAAATAAAATATAAAATATAATATAGTTTTACATATTGCCTTTAAATCTTACGGTCATCTGCAGAAGGCAATTGCTGGCATTATTGCAGCAATTATTTTTTTAAAGACACTATTTATAAGACTGTCGCTCTGTTCACATCACCTCCACATACCCTAGAGCAGGGGTGGGCAACCCCTGGCACGCGTGTCAAACATGGCACGCCAGTAACTTTTGCTGGCACGCGAAACCCTTTCTTATAATCTTCCGTTTACAATTGTGAATCTTTGTTCTCACTGATGAATTCTGTTAAGTCTCGTAATAGGAGTAGCCTGACAGATGAAAGTTGTAGCTTGTGCATATCTCTGAAGGTCACGAAATATAAACCTGATGTAAAATCTCTGTCATCAGTGATGCAGCAGCAAAAGTCCCACTGATAATATCAAACGGAGTCATAAAGTTTTCTGTCGGACTCTCAGTGTACATGTATACATTAAAAAAATGTGTTTTTCATCATCATATACTGTGTTTTTGTTGCTTGAATGAATTTTATTATTTCTTCAAGTTTCTTCACATACATATACCTTAAGAGATATCAAGTAGGCATAACATATTCTCAAAAATTTAGGGTTGGCACGCAGAAGAATTTTGAATCAGAGATTTTGCTGGTTTGGCATTCACTCACAGAAAGGTTGCCCACCCCTGCCCTAGAGAGAACATGCTTCAGAGGGGAAATGGAAAAGAGTTCATGCTTAAAAAATGTCCTAAAATATCAATAGAGGCTATCTTTTACCTTTTATTGTCTTCTAATGTCTGATCGATATCTGGCCTGCTGAGGGCATCTCTGATGTTGAGAGGTTCCTGCCTGAAGCTCACGCCGTCTTCAGCTTGGCCAGTTGGCAGATCTTATGTTAGTCTTTCATTTCCCAGGTATTGTCAATGATTGTGGAGAGTGCTTGGGTTTTGCACTTACCCTGGAGAAGTGCGAACAATAGGACTCCAGTGAGCCTGCGGGATCTAGAGCAGAGAGAATGTGTGCCTTATGCCTCAGGATGTGAAGACTGTGTCAGTGTCAGCTGAGGCACTAATTCAATTTAACACCATAGGTCAAAGTGTAGTGCGAGGTTATGGTATAAGAATTGCAAAGGAGGATTTCTAAAAGTCATTAAGCGACTTTTAATCCCTTATCCAGGTTGTATGAAAAGTTAGAAGACTCTGGATATTGAGAGAGATGCTAGTATGTTGTGAGTCCTTTCCTGATCTCCAGGTAGGATGAGGTGAGGGTACTTTCTTTTCAACCTTAAGTCAGTAAAGAGGGGCTTCAGGCGATTTCTCAGCCACTTTCACATGTGTCCTTTGTTCAGCAGACACCCTGGACTGGTGCCTACCCTTTGCCTGAGAAATATAAAGACGCAAGATTATAATTGTTTTGTTGCCCTGGTAACAAAGCAAAACATAGTTGTGTTAAGTACAACCAGCTTCCAAGAGATTGCTGCAAGGGGAGAAAAAAAGAAAAGAAAAAGCTATGGATTTTTCCCACTCACACATTTGAGTTAGTCTTAGATTCTTGTCCCAAAGGCCTCTCTCAGAGGGATGGACAGTCCAATCAGAGAGAAGCTCAAGGTATCATCGGATGCCTAGGGTTAAGGAAGATAAGAGAAATGAGCCAAAATAAAGATGGACTGCCCTTCTTCAGAGCAAGAGATGGGCTGGGTTAAGGGCATTGAAGAGCCATCAAAATCCACACCACCCTCGACTGTGACTAAAAACTGAGATTTCAGTCCCAAAGAAAGCCCTGCCAGCTTGCAATAGTATTAATCACATAAGCACTTGTCTGCTCTTTTTTTCTCTTCGGCTCCCATTTGCTCCAACCCCAGAGGGCATACATCATGGTGTGGTAGCTTGGGGAGGAGGCAGAGTAGCACAGGCCTGGGCTTAGAAAGTTGGAAAGTCAACTCCGAATGCAGATTGAAATTGTAATCATTACACTGGCCAGGAAACATTATTTACTAACTAAAGAAGCTTGTATTACCTGAAAAGTAACTAGGAGTATTATTTCTTCATGATTATGAACCTTCCTTGGTTTTTGTTCAAAATAATGGCTACATCTATTTCCCCAGGTGAGGCCTACAGATCTTCACACAAGGGATGGGTAGCTGCAGAAGGATACGCGTGGTGGAAGCAGATGGAAGGACATCGGAAAGTGTCCTGTGCTCCCCCAGAGGGAAAACCAGGAAGAACAAACCTAGGATGAATCATTTATAACCAAGAACCAGTAGTCCCCAATCTCCCTCCCTGGTGCTGGGAACTCAAGTGTAATCCAGGAAGGGAAGTAGGAAGAGTGGTTCAGAACAGACAGAAAATCTTGAGTTGACAGCTGACAGAGTCTAGTTAGTGGACTAAGGATTAATCTTTTACCATCAGCTCAATATAGCAATTAAGTTGAATAGCAGGAAAAATAAGTTACATTTCTGGATCTCACCCAGAAGCCTGAGAAATTCCTATCTATCACATTCAACATATCTATACCGAACACACATCTTTTCCAACATTTGAATTCTCTTTGGAGTTCTTTATTTTTGCAAGCATTATTGTTTTAGAATTGTGGTTCTCATTCAGTTCAACCAGTCTAAATTTCACATGCAATCAAGCCCCTACCAAGCCTTGCTAATTCCTTTGTAGTTCCATAAAAATGATTTCCATTTTTATTCCTTTTGGCACCTACAAAATAAAGCCTGTTTTTAAATCAAGTCTACATTACTACAGTAGCTTTTGAAGTGGTCTCTCGCTCCACTACAGTCCATTATGTATACATACCTCAGATGGCTTTCCTTCAAGCAATTACAGATTGACAGTCCCTTTGGGTTTCTTAAGCAACACATTGCATAGTGATTCTCATACTCAGAGTCTCAATGGCTCCCATTACTAGTATCGTGCTCAGTGCCCTTTCGCAATTTAGATCCCACTAGTCATCTACTCGCCAATCTATTTTGTGCCTATCATACCTCTGAACTGACTTTTCATTTCTCTCCTCTACTTTACCTCTTACAGTTTCTTTGTAATGTATTCTCCCAGAATTATTTAATTAAAAGATTTATTGAGAAAATGGGACATATGTACTCAGTCATGAAGTATAATACAGAGAGGAACCCTTAGCTACATTTTGCAAAATTACAGTACAATATCACAATGAGGATATTGACATTTGATACAATCCACTAATCTTATTTAGATTTTCCGAATGTTGCTTGTGCTTGTTGTGTCTCTGTGTGTGTGTTTGTGAAGTTCTACATCTAATTTATCACCTGCAGAAGTTTGCATATCCACTGACTTAGTCAACATCCTGAACAGTTCTGACACCACCAGCATCCCTTGTGTTGCTCTTTTATAGTCACACTCACCTCTTTCCTCTCCAGTTCCCACCCCTCACCCCTGGAAACGACTAGTCTAACCTCCATTTCTAAAATATCATTTCAAAATGTTCTAGAAATAAAATCACATAATATGCAATCTTTTGGGATTGGATTTCTATCACTCAGCATAGTTCCCTGGAGATTTATCCAAGCTGAGCTTTTTGTGTGTCAATTATATTTTAATAAATGATTTAAAAATACAGTAATTCCCATTTAGTCCATGTGTGTTGACTAAATAAAGATGTGCATAATGCCCTAATGCCCTGCTGTTTTCCAAAAAGATTTGGTTGAGACATCTCTGACATCCATTTTCTAGAATATTTCATGATTCCTGATTTCCTGTGAATTGAAAATACTCATAGCATGCACTTCCTTTTATCACCCTGACACCTCAGTACTTAAACATATCAGGATAAAAACCAGAGCTTATTCAGGGAGAATTACTTTGTAGCTCCCACACAAAACCCTGGATGAAACCTAGCTGGCTGATGTAGCAGAGATAGCACAAGCAGGAAGCAAAGATCTCAGAGAAGCAATCCCAATGTTCATTAACTAAGGTTCTCAACCCTAGCTACTTGGGAGAAGCGTCTGGTAAATTGATTAAACACATTGATGCTGGGCCTCACAAAGATCAATAAAATCATAATCTTTGGGGATGGGTTCATTATATCCAGAACTGATATTAAGACAAATGATTATTTTCACTTGTCATCCAGCATTCATTTTGACTAGACAGTGCCGCCCAGGTCTTGTCAGCTTTTAAATGCTTTTAATATCATCTAATTATATCACACTGTACATGATATCCAGGCGTTTAACAGATTACTTAACCCTGATTCTGAGATTTATACCAGAAAATTAAAATCGGATTCTGATGTCTTTGGTAGAGAACTTGAATTGTAAAGTCCCCTACGGATAAACCACTCCCTCTAAAAGTCTGCTCCCAAATCGTTGGTAATAGTTGAAATGCAGACAAAGCCCCAGTATTTCTTTCTAATCTCTTTTCCTGTATTTATTTGTAAATAAACATCTCTGGAGAACTTGTTTGTGCCAGCTCTCTTCAATATTATTTTTAGGTGGCAGTATGTCCAACTAAAATATCAATTTCCGGGGGATAAGGGGGCATAAATACTTTCAACAATAAATATTTTTTTAATAAAATATAAATTTCCTAGCCTAGGTTTCTTTGCAGCTAAGGATACACATGTAACGGAATTATGGGTAATGATATGAAAACAGAATACTGGGTGAATGGTCTAGAAAAACTGTCTTCTAATAAAATATTGACCAGAGTAATCTTGTGTGCACCTTTTTGTTTATCACTTTACCCATTTTGCTTGTCCTCAGTGCAGATGACATGAATGGATGTGTGGCAATCCTCTCGTGACCACAAACTATGAATGATGGAACAGGAAGCTGGAAGAAGTCTGGTTTCTAAAGCACCTCCATGGACTTAATCTAGTGCCCCTGTCTCTTGGTTATTGAGTAAAATAAGTATCTTATTTGGTTAGGATATTGTTATATGGGACCAAATGCAATTATGACTTACACAGGAGTTAAAATCACCTAAGACAAGTAGCTTCTGCATTAAATTATGTGAGCTACATGCCGTTTCCATAAATCTAGTTCCTTAACCATCTAGCACAACTTACTTTACTTTCTCAATGATTATCTTCTTGTAACTCAATGTTTTATCACATCACTGCCCTCCTGTTGTTCATATTTCTACCTTACCCCCATAGATTGATGTACAATCTGATTTTTTTCTAATTATCATTTCCTCTTTGGTTATTGCCATTTATTCACAAGCCTAGGATAAAATCCTGGATCAGTCAAATACTTACATGCTTCCACAGCAGGTTGTACCCTACCTTTTTGAGATACCAGCCCCTGGCTATAATGAATTGTTTGCTATTCCACAAACATACTGTATTTTCCCATGCTCACCTCTCCCTGACAAGTTATCCCTTCTGCATCAACTGAATGCTCATGCTTCTCTTATCTAATTCCTGGTCTTATTTTAAGTCCTCAGATAATGTCTCCCCACATCAAAGCTAAATGTTTTTTCTCTCTGCTCTCATGGAGTTTTATGTTGGACTGTAATTCTTTGTTTGGGCAGCTATCTGCCTACATAAACAACCTGAGGACAAGAATAGTGTCTTATTTTTTAAAAAACATATTTTATTGATTTCAGAGAGGAAGGGAGAGAGGAGAGAGGGATAGAAACATCAATGATGAGAGGGAATCATTGATCGGCTGCCTCCTGCATGGCCCCTACTGGGGATCGAGCCTGCAACCCAGGCAGGTGCTCTTGATCGGAATCAAGCCTCAGTCTGCAGGCCAATACTCTATCCACTGAGCCAAACCAGCTAGGGCAAGAATAGTGTCATTAATATTGGTGTTCTACCCTCCCATCCAACACACACTACGCACTCAATAAATATTTGTTAAATGAACGTTCACTTTAGTTTTCCTCAAAGGAAACCAAAATGCAGATTATACTTTGCTAAAGTATCATCACTCCAAACTCCAAGAGTCAAGAAGTAATTCTATTTGTCTCCATGGAGTTTTCAGGAGCGTTCCAGACTTCTTAAGTAATAGCTAACTTTAAACCTTTCCTTAGGCATGTATTTATCCATCTTTGATATTTTGTGCATACATTTAGCCAGAATGTACATACAACTGCAAATACATACAAACACACATAATCCCTTGTCATTATAGGAGAAAAACGGGTTTTCCTGATGAATGCACTCATTCCATAATTTTTTCAGGTATTACCCTAACTATCTGAGTTTGGACTCCCCTAGAAGCAGGCTCTGAAACAAGGGTTGACGTGCATGTAATTTAATTTGGAGGTGATCCAAGGAACACCGGAGGGGGCTGGGCAGTGAGCCAGGGAAGGCAATGAGTCTGAAAAGGGGTACATTATCCAGCAAGTTACCCTGTGGGCATCTGAGGTGCAGTCCTGCTGGGCAACTTTGGAAGATAGTGTGACACCTGACCCAGAATTGCACCCACAGCAGGGGAAGCTGGAGTATTTGATCTCCAGCTTTCAACATTATCACCTGAGGGCCACTCCCAGAAATATTAATGTTTTGGCATTTCTGGCTGATCACACCTGGGCTGAGAGAAAGCCCTGAGGTGAAAGGTGCAGATGTTTGCAGAGGAAGCCTTGGGCGTGAACTGTAAAAGGAGTGCCAAGGGATGTGATATGAATTGGCAGTGACAACATCTGCCTCATTAGATAAATTAGAATATTTAAAAAAATAGCATGTTTTCTAATCACATTCCAAATGCTCCAAATAATCAAAATGTATTCTTCACATGCTGCAATTTGGATTCTAGGACAATATTTAAGTAAGAATAAGTTAAATATTGAAGTAAGCGTACTTAAGTCAGGATTGATAGAAGAAGGGCTTTTCTGAGAAAATTACTTGATTGGAAAGAATGTCCTTGAAGAAAGAGTAGAGAAAGTTTAGAATGAATAGGAGAAATGACTGAATGGTTGCCACTGAGCAGGCAAATTTTTGTGGCAGATCAAAATAATAGTATAGAACAAAAACTTAACATAAATGTAATGAGAACTTAAATGCCTCCAGGTGGGGTACGCAGTGTTCCCACCCACCTCCACCATTGCTAGATGTATCCCATAATGCACTCAAACCCCTTCATGCCCAGGCCGGAGAGAGCTCTTTCCTCTGAAATACACACCTGCTAGACCCAGGACAGACATTCCCTGCTCTCACTCACCTAACCGCATGCGGAGGCCAGCTCTTTCCATCATGCTGGTTTTCTCAAAAGGATTATTGCCATGTTCTATCCCTAGGCCTTGATCTGAGCCATTGGAATTCACATTTTTTTAAAATATTTTTTTTATTGATTTCAGAGAGGAAGGGTGCCGGGGTCCAACCCCAGCAGGTCCAGGGGTCCCCATAGGAGTGGACGGAGTCGGCGAAGAAGGAATGACACGGAGGCAGTGTTCAGTTGATCAGCAGCCTAGCCAAGATCTCCAGCCAGGATCTCCAGCCAAGTTCTGGTCTGGATCTCCAGAGAGGTTCTGCTTAGGATCTCTAGCCAGGTTCTGTGTCCATGTTCTCTTGTTAGGTTCTCCAGGTTCTCCAGCCAGGCTCTGTAGCCATGTTCCCTCGCTAGGTTCTCCAGTCAGGTTCTGTCCAGGTTCTCAAGCCAGGTTCAGTCACCATGTTCTAGTCAGGTTCTCTTGCCAATTTCTGTAGTCAGGTTCAGTCCAGGATCTTTTGCCATGTTCTCTCACTAGGTTCTGTCTCTAGGTTCTGAGGCCACTTTCTGTCCAGGATCTTTTGCCATGTTCTCTCCAGCGAAGTTCTTCTGTCCCTAGAGAACGTTCTGTGTAGGTTCTGTGCCTAGGTTCTGTCTCTCTCTCTGTGTCTTGCTGTCTTGTTACATCTGTATTTATACCAGTTGATTCAATCCTATCAATCTCTATTACAAAGGTTAGGGCGTTTCTTATCTCCATTCCAGGGAGTAAAGATTATGTAGCTTAAGCATGATTGTTCATAGTTAAAGTGATTAATTACCCGCCTGGCACTTAGTTAAGAGGTTTTATTCCCTCCCTAACTTCAGGGGAAAATCCCTACCTGGGGAAACAACCTTTTCAGAGGCCTTGGTTAAAACACATAGTGCCTAGAAGGTGAGCAAACATATTAGGAACAGTATGCCATATATGCCAGGTCCCTTGAAACAGCAAGCATGGACCAGCTCCCGGAAGAAGGGAGAGATAGAAACAACAATGATGAGAGAGACTCATTGATGGGCTGCCTCCTGCACGTCCCCCACTGGGGGTTGAGCCCACAACCTGGGCATGTGCCCTTGACTGTGATGGAACCTGGGACCCTTCAGTCCGCAGGCTGATGTTCTATCTACTGAGCCAAACCGACTAGAGCTGAATTTACATTTTTTAAAAAATTTCCCTAATTTCATATCCCAAGAAGCTGTTCAATATCTTAGATCCCCTTCCTTGCAGAAGGCCCCTAAAAACCCACTCTGTGCCAAGCCTTCCTCGGAGCATCCACATCTACAGAAGAGGAGTTTTTACTAGATGGAGAGGGGGAAACAGAGATGGGAATGGAGGGCCTGGTACCCTCTTTGTCCTGGAACATTTTTCAAATGATTATTGGCATCATGATTACTTGATTTTTCCAAATATGCCTCTAACAAAAAGAAATGAACTGCTTGTGCTTCTATCACTGGAGGGTTTTAAATTGAGACTGCATGATACTTGTCAGGAATGTTCTAGAAATGGTTTGTTAAATGCCCACTAATCTGCCTTTCAATTTGGAGATTGTGTCTTTGTATGAGCATTTTCCAGCTTGTTAAAAACGCATTTTCTTGGCGGGGAGGGGGCTGCATTAAATCATATAAGCAATACTTCCCTTAGCCCGACATAGAACTTCCCCATCATAACACTTTTGTAAAACTAAGCTATTCAAGGGGAAGGTGCCTCATTATCTGTGCTCATTATCTGAGTACTCGCCTCCACATTAGCCTCAGAAATACTTGTGTGATTTGGCTGGGGATTGGCAGATGGACTGACAGGCAGAAGCCCAGTGCTTGTCGCAGTTCTGATGAAGGAAGCCTGGGACGCACAGTCACACAGCCGGACCCCTGATAGCAGGCACTGCCGAGGAGGGGCGATGGCACCTGCCTGTAAAACTGCCACATGCTGCCAACAGGCGGTGAAACATCATGTTCCACAAATGTTAACCGAATGCAGGGTGAAACATAGCAAAGGCACCAAACTGATTATATTACACATCTTAAAAGTAAAGAAAGAGAAAGAAATGTGGGGAAAGAGAGAAACAAAGAGACCAAAGGCAAGAGAGAGCAGGAGAGAGAGTCCAAAGTCCGTTGTTGTGGAAACAGTGGCTATGGGAGTTTGAGTGAATTGATTCCATTTTGTTTCAAGTCTAAGTGTTTATAGATTCAGCCATCATAGTGCTAATGCCACACCTACTCATGGATCTCAAGAGATAAATTTGAACTATTCAGAATTAAGGCATGTTGTCTCTCTGAAGTTTGTTAGAAAAGGTAGGATTCATGTCTAAATAATACCAAGGAGTCCTGATACAAGACTCCATTCATGGTCTCCAAAGCACATGAATTTTAAGAAGTAAGGTAAAGATTGCTTTGTTCAGACTGGTTTTAACAGTTTACAATGACTTTCATAGATAGATAGATAGATAGATAGATAGATAGATAGATAGATAGATGATAGATAGATAGATAGATAGATATAGATAGATAGATATAGATATATCTATCTATCTATAACTATATATATATTAGAAGCCAAGTGCACAAAAATTTGTGCACTCGGGGGGGGGGGGTGGTGGTCCCTCAGCCTGGCCTGTGCCCTCTCACAGTCTGGGACACCTCGGGGGATGACCACCTGCTGGTTTAGACCCACTCCCCGGGGGATTGGGCCTAAGCTGGCAATCAGACATCCCTCTGGCAGCCCAGGAGCCCTCAGGGGATGTCCCCTTGCCAGCAGGGAGCAGGCCTAAGGAGGCGGGAGAGGATCCCACCACAACCGCTGTACTGGCAGCCATCAGCCTGGCTTGTGGCTGAACAGAGCTCCCCCTGTGGGAGCTCACTGACCACCAGGGGGCAGCTCCTGCATTGAGCGTCTGCCCCCTGGTGGTCAGTGTGTGTCATAGTGACCAGTCATTCCCAGTCCTTCTGCTGTTAGGGTCAGTTTGCATATTACCCTTTTATTATATAGGATAGAGGCCTGGTGCATGGGTGAGGGCTGGCTGGTTTGCCCTGATTGGTATCCCGGATCAGGATGGGGGTCCCGCTGGGGTGCCTGGCCAGCCTGGGTGAAGGGCTGATAGGTGTTTGTGGGCTGGTGGCACCCCTTCAGGGTGGGGGTCCCCACTGGGGTGCCTGGCCAGCCTGGGTGAGGGGCTGATGGCTGTTTTCAGGCTGGTCAAGCCCCCCCCAGTGGGGACCCTCACCCCATGGAGGTTTGGCCAGCCTGGATGAGGGGCTGACGGCTGTTTTCAGGCTGGCCACACCCCCTTTAGAATGGGGGGTCCACTGGGGTGCCTGGCCAGTCTGGGTGAGGGGCTGAGGGCCGTTTTCAGGCTGGCCAAGCCTCCCAGCCTCTCCTTTTTATTTATTCTGCAATTTATTTACCTTTTATAATTGAAACTTTATAGCTTTGAGAGGAGCTCAGAGCTGGCCAGGGCGGGCAGGAGGGAAGCCTCCTGCTCGCTCCAGCTCCGTGGCCATGGCCAGCTGAAAGCAGGTATCTGGGGTTTATTTACCTTCTATAATTGAAACTTTGTTGCTTTGAGTGGAGCTCAGAGCCGGCCACGGCAGGTGGGAAGGTAGGCTTCCTCCATCATTGGGGCAACCAAGCCTCCTGCTTGCTCCAGCTCCATGGCTGCCAGCCGCCATCTTGGTTGGGTTAATTTGCATATAGTCGCTCTGATTGGCTGGTGGGCGTGGCTTGAGGCGTAGTGAAGGTATGGTCAATTTGCATGTTTGTCTTTTATTAGTGTATATATATATACACTATATATATATTTATATATATATAAATAAATAAATATATAAATAAATATATAAATATATAAATAAATATATAAATAAATTTATATATATATATATATATATATATATATATATATATAAATTTAAAGCTTACTCAGCATCTATTTCTCTGACCATTAAAATAATTCCATGTCACAGCAAGGAGCATGGGCTGCATGCTCCCTATTTAGTTTTAAATATACTAACACAATGCATTTAAAAGTTAGAAACATTTAACAAAACATTTACATAAGAATATATTTTTAAAGCCCAATATTCCAAAAGCTTATGCTATAAACTAACCTGCAAATCAGTTCTTTTGTGGAAAGATATTGTCTTGTTTCAGGAACCACTAAGAAATGTCTTCAGGTAGAAATATGATTGAAGTTTATTTTGAAACATTAACAAAAAAAAACACCTTAAATAGAGCTCATGGACATTTAAATGGATTCCCAGGAAATATGGTTAAAGTAGTGGCTAGCCAGCAGAATGGCAAAATTAGAGAGCAAAATAATAGAGTCAGATTTAACTCCTAAATGTATGTTGCTTAAAACAGGAGAGAAAGGCCCTCTCTCGAAAGGAAGGCTGTTTTGGGCACCTACTTCTGCAGGGGCTCTCTGCTCTGTGCAGATTAACCTTGACCTTGTGGGCTCAGGTGAACCAAATGGCGTTAACAACAAGGCTAGATTTAGGGTAAGTGCACAAAAAATACCTGATTTGGTGGGTGGCTCAGGTTTTTCCTGCTAAGCCCCCTCACCACTTACGTTGAGAGCACCCACTCTGTTTTACCCTCCACGCTCCACTCTCCTTCTATCACAGATGCCTGCCAGTGCTGCCACTACCGCCATAATACCTTGTTGCCCTAGTCACAGGGCACAAACTCATACTACATCAGAGTCCTTACTTGATATTTTACCAATTGTAACAAGGAAAAGAGATTTTCTTTTCCTGTGGTGGAAAGTCTGGGATGATGTGAGTTCTAAATCTGCAGGCATCTATGGTATCGTGTGTAACGAAGGAGGCTGAGGAAGAGAACACAAAACATGGGGGTGAGGGAGGGGGGACAGAGAAGGGGGGGGCACATAATGCTCACTCTTGATTCCCACTTCTTTGGAAGTCCTGCCTTTAATGCCATTTGGCTTCCTAATAAAAATTCTCCCTTTGGGGTCAAGTTGTTAAAGTTAGTTTGCTGTCACTTGCAATAAAACGTTCTGAAAAGTCCTGAGCAGTATTCTGTGTGTGATGATTAATTGATTTGTGACCCACAGACCTGCCCCATCTACTACTGCAATACTGACATATTATATTTATATCCCAGTAATGCTCTTACCATCTAGACCCACATATAGTTCAAAGAATAGCTCAAAACAAACTCACGTAGTGATATCCCTGTCCTGGTTTCTGTATGGTAAGCAACAATAGAAAGTACAGAACAACAACAACAACAAAACCAAAGAAGCAAAACAACAGCTATGTTATGCAACCTTTCATAAGTGAGACCATCACACTGATCAGCTCTCAAACATATCTAAAATCACTTGACACTAATGTTTCTAAACAGGTGGTCTGATGACCTTGCAACTCTCCTGGGTTCCCTTGCAATAATCTGGCTGAGACTTTGGGCCTGTGCAGTAGGGAATGAGCCCAACAGGAGGCACTACACCTCCCTACAAGCCCCCAGCTCTTCCAACACCAGGTAGCTGGCTCCCCCAGAGAATGCTACGCACAGCCAATGCCTAAAGCCTGCTTGCCCAGTGCTCAAGCAGATGATAGTTCCTCGACACTGGGAAGGTTGCTCTCACACTTTCCCTTTAAGGAGAGCAAGACGGGGCGGGGGGGGGGGGGGGCGGGGGGGGGGGCAGCATCTCTTCCCTGCATCTCTTCCAACCGACTGAGCTCCTTGACCTCACCAAGCATTCTCCAGGGATAACAGAGGATAGATTGTTGCACGTCCTCTCTTTTTGCTGACCATGATTTGTAAGTTTTGAAAACCGGTTCCTTTGCAGACAAAGTATGACACTGTTAGATTCATCTCAAGCCTTGTTGTACTGTCAATGGCAACCAAGAAAAGACCCACCGGCTCTACTTGTCATATGGAGAAATGACATACCCTTGGCAGACATCGATCGTGATTCTCCCTGACCACTCATCCTCTCTGAATTGCATGCAAAGAATGAGTATGAGCCTCGCTTATTTTTTATGACTGAACTTGAACAGAGAAAACTCAGAGAGCATGTCATAACTGAACTATGTAAACAGGGTTTGATCTAAAGCGATGTGCTCACATCTGCCACCTATTGGCAAAACTGAGCATCTGCTCTGATGAATTCAATCAGAGATATATACTAGTGTATCCTATATAATAAAAGCTCAGTGACTGAAACGGCAGAACGACCAGAGACCAGAATGATCGGGGGCGTGGTGGGCCTGCACACCGCCTGTGGCCCCTTGCCCATGCCTGGCCCACTCCCCAGTGGGGACCCCAACCCTGATTGGGGTCGTGGCCGGCCTGGAAACTGCCCACGGCACCTCGCCCAGACCTGCCCCTCCTCCCAGCGGGGACCCCCACCTTGATCTGGGGCCCCCATCAGGGCAGGCCAGCTGGCCCCTGCCCATGCACCAGGCCTCTATCCTATATAATAAAAGGGTAATATGCAAATTGACCCTAACAGCAGAACAACCAGAACTACCACTGGACCAGTCACTATGAGGCGCACTGACCACCTCTCAGTCCCTTTCCCCACCGGCAAGCTCCAATCACCTGATGGTGAATGGGGCACCGGGGGTGGGTGGCAGCCAGGGAAGATGGCGCTGTTCACAGGCCAGGCCTAGGGACCATACCCACGTATGAATATTGTGCACTCGGGGGGCGGGGGGGCCCTCAGCCCGGCCTGTGCCCTCTCGCAGTCTGGGACCCCTCGAGGGTGACCACTTGCTGGCTTAGGCCTGCTCCCTGGGGGATTGAGCCTAATCTGGCAGTCAGACATCCCTCTGGCAGCCCGGGAGCCCTCAGGGGATGCCCACTTGCCAGCAGGGAGAAGGCCTAAGCTGCAGTCGGACATCCTTAGTGCTGCTGAGGAGGCAGGAGAGGCTCCCACCACCACTGCTGTACTGGCAGCCATCAGCCTGACTTGTGGCTGAGCAGAGCTCCCCCTGTGGGAGCGCACTGTCCACCAGGGGGCAGCTCCTGCATTGAGCATCTGCCCCCTGGTGGTCAGTGTGTGTCATAGTGACCAGTCATTCCCAGTCCTTCTGCTGTTAGGGTCAGTTTGCATATTACCCTTTTACTATATAGGATAGAGGCCTGGTGCACGGGTGGGGGCCGGCTGGTTTGCCCTGAAGGGTGATCCAGATCAGGGTGGGGGTGCCGCTTGGGTGCCTGGCCAGCCTGGATGACGGGCTGATGGCTGTTTGCAGCTGGTCACACCCCCTTCAGGGTGGGAGTCCCCACTGGGGTGCCTGGCCAGTCTGGGTGAGGGGCTGAGGACCGTTTTCAGGCTGGCGGGTTACTGAAGCTCCCAGCCTCTTTTTTTTTTCTTTTTTTTTATTCTGGGATTTATTTACCTTCTATAGCTGTCACTGGAGCTGAGAGCCCGCTGTAGCTCTGAGAGCTGGCTCCCAGCTCTGAGGCCATTGCTGGCTGAAAGCAGGTATCTGGGTTTGTTTAACTTCTATAATTGAAACTCTGTTGCCGTCACTGGCTCTCTAAGCTCTGAGCCTGCTGGCGGCTGAAAGCAGGTTTCTGGAGTTTGTTTAGCTTCTATAATTGCAACATTGTTGCATCCGGAGCGCAGAGCTGGGCTGCGGCAGGCAGGGAACCTTGGCTTCCTCCATCACTGGAGCAAGCAAGCCTCATGTTTGCTTCAGCTGCGTGGCTGCCAGCCGCCATCTTGGTTGGCAGTTAATTTGCATATCTCACTGATTAGCCAATGGGAAGGGTAGCAAAGTTATGGTTAATTACCATGTTTCTTTATTATTAGATAGGATATGTGTGTGTGTGTGTGTGTGTGTGTGTGTGTGTGTGTATCCCTGCTTTGCCATGCAGCATCGTGTCCTAGGCACTTCAGGGGGTTAGGCAATGACTCACATTCTCCATCTGTAAACAGACCTTTGTATGATCACAGATATTGCATTCTTGCAAAAGCTTGCTTGCTTTATGGTTTGACTTTAGCTTGGGATTGCTTTTTTACATCACGAAGACTAATGCCTGGCCTTTTCCAGGCAGATAAATAGTTCTATACCTGGGATAAAAATACAAACCTCCCAGCTGAGCAGTTGCTCACACTTCTCAGAGAGGAACGGAGAATGCCCTGCATGGGCACTAAAGGCAGGTTTAGATCGTGGGAGCTGAAACTAAAGGGACACAGCATTGTGTTCAGAGGCACCAAACACAGGAGCCTGAAGCTGAAGGTGAGCCCAGCTGCAGAGAGACCCGAATCCAGATTCCTCACAGTCGCTCCATCTTCAAAGCCAAGGGTGAAGCATGGAACCAGAAACAGATGACAACGCAAAGGGACCAGCAGGACAGCACTCAGGAGGTGGGGGGGATGGATGTAGAGAAAGTAGGAGCAGAGGGAGGAAGCAGGTCTGAGGCTGCCACTGCAGACAGAGCTGCTTCTCTCCCAGACGACCAGGGGGCACATGACTCAGATGAGTTTAAAAGTTTAAAGCTAGGGCAGACAGCAGTAAAGAAAAAATATTATTCTTCTTGCTTTTATATCATACCTGGATTAAATTTTCCTGAGGCTAACACCAAAACTGTCCAAAACACAAATGGGTTGCTATTGTTTTAGCCCCCTGGAGCATGCAGAAGCTATAGCACAAACCATTTTATAAAAACTCTTTCAGGCAACACAAAAGAAAGGTGTCAAGCAAATGTCTTTGGTGAACAGCAAGACAAAATAGCTACCTCTGAAGTGGAAGCTGAGGCATTGCATTTCAAATTTTGAAGCGATGGCCATTTTCTGATGCAAGTTTTACAAAGCGTTTGTACAATGAGTGACCCTCTGTGTCTCTGGTCACAGCCCATTTGCTCACTTTTCACCCATTTCATGAAATGCTTTGAACTAATGTCAGCCCCTCATTGGCTCTCACTCAGGGCAAACTTTTTCAACCTCTGTTTCTAAAATAAGTTTCCCATATTTTATCTAGCATGTATTCTATCCCTAGGTGTCAATCTTCTAATCTTCTATTAACATGAAGACTAAAGTTTATAAGTTAAAAAGAATAATTGCAATCTACCTACATTAATAAAAGAGAAACGTGCAAATTGGTGTCACTCTGCTACGCCCACCAGCCAATCAGAGCAACTATGCAAATTAACCCAACAAAGATGGTGGTTCATTTGCATATGCAAACGCAGACTGAAGACTGAAGACTGAAGACTGAGGAGGCTTGGCTTCTCCACTGCGGCCAGACCAAAGGCCTGGGTAGCGGGTGCCAGAGGAAGACCAGTGCCAGCAGCCAGGGGAAGGAAGGCCTATTGTGTGAATCTTCGTGCAACGGACTTCTAGTAGTTAAAATAAATGCAAATAACTGCTAAAGAAAAAAATCCCCAATTATGAAGGAAAGGAAATGCAGCGACACTCATTTCGACAGGTTGCTATTTGCATATGTATTCAAAACCTATGTGCTGGACACTTAGTCTGTGCCAGGCACTGTTCCAGGCCCAGGGGAATCAGCAGGGGACACAATAGAGGCAGGTGGAGCGGAGGAGGTGGGAAATTAACAATCTATACTAATAAAAGGGTAATATGCTAATTAGACTGGATGTCTTCTGGACATCCTTCCAGGTATCCTTCCAGACAAAGCCACAGAGGCTGCAAGGGCTCAGGGCCGACAGCTGCAGTGGCTAGGAGGGCCGAGGGCCAGCAGCACAGGAGAGGCGGTGGCACAGGCCGGTCCACACCGCGGCCCCTTTTGCAGAGGCTGCATGAGAAGGTGGCACCATGTGGTCCAGGTCCCAGTGCTGCGCCTTCCACAGAGGCAGCCACAGAGGCAGCGGGACAGTCCTGGTCCCGACATCATGCCTCCACAGAGGCTGGACAGGGTGCAACCTGCTGTGCCTCAACCTCCCACAGCCCCTCCCCAGCTGGCCTGGCCCCAGATATCCCCCCACCCACCAGTGGGCAGGGGCTGGGGCCGAGGGCCAGCAGCCACAGCACGGCTGCGAGGGCTGAGGGCCAGCAGCTGCGGCAGCCAGCAGCTGGCAGTGGCAGCAGCAGGGGTGGCACCTTCTCCTAATTGGCCTGGTTGCATCCTGGTTGCCTCCTGCAGAGAAGGACATCCCCTGAGAGCTACTGGACTGTGAGAGGGGGCAGGCCGAGCTGAGGGACAATAACCCCGCCCCCCCCAGAGTGCATGGATTTTTGTGCACCAGGCCTCTAGTACATGTATAATAACAAATGGTATAAAATAGTATATGTAATTACATAAACTATATAATCTATCAAATAATGGGAAGCATATAGTTAGTAATGGTAAATGAAATAAAGGAAAAATAAAAAGACTAAGGGGAAAGTCAAGTGATGGAAATGCCATTTTAGACATGGGTTTTCTGGAAAACAACCCTAGAACCAGTATTGTATAAAGTCTGTGGGCTACGTGTGCCCATCAGCAGATGAGTGGATAAAAAAGCTGTGGTACATTTACACCATGGAATACTATGCCGCTGTAAAAAAGAAGGATCTCTTACCCTTTGAGACAGCATGGAGGAACCTGGAGAGTATCATGCTAAGTGAAATAAGTCAGTCAGAGAAAGACAAGTATCACATGATCTCACTCATATGATGAATCTAATGAACAAAATAAACTGATGAATGGAGTGGATTCAGAGACTCAACTCATGGAACAGAGTGTGGAATCTCGAAGGGAAGGTGGGTGGGTAGGAGGTAATCAACCAAAGGCCTTGTATGAATATATGCATGGCCCATGGACACAGACAATGGGGTGGTGAGGTCCTGGGGTGGGGGGGGGGTGGCCTAGAGGAGGTCAATGGGGGGGATGGGGGAAGGGAGACATATGTAATACTTTCAACAATAAAGAATAATAAAAAATAAAAAAATAAAATAAATAATAATAGAGTCTATGAGCTAGAAATCTAGAGGCAAATAGAACTGGATTTTTAATCCCTACTAGACACCTCGTGAGCACTCTGCCTCCCTCAGACTCAGTGGCCTAATCTGTAAAGTGAGGGTGACCAGGGAGCACCCTCCAAAGGCAGGAGTGAGTGAGCAGGCCCCTGCCTGGTGCATGGCAGTGCCCACAAATGTTCCTCTTCATGATCCGAGGTTTGAAAATGTAATTTATTTTTAAAAAGCTGAGCATCTCTCCTAAAATAAGAAAGCTTCTTCAGCCCTCAGGGCCCCACGGTCACATCGAAGCCTCTAAAACAGGTGAGAAACAAACTGCCGGGATCTCATCTGGTCCCTGCGCATTCATTCCCCCAGGGGCCAGGGGACCCACTTGCTTCTGACTAACTTCTTTCCCGGGGGCGCTCCTCAGACATGTGTACCGGCTGTCACCACGCTAGCAAAATGAAGTGCAGAATCATTTAACTACCAGAGGTTAGAGGTGCTGTTTAATTTTCCTATCTCACTCCCAAAAATGCGAATTTCTTTTCTACCAATTTTCTAATCTATCTTCCAACCAGACAATGCTACATCCTGCACCCCATGGGGAGAGTTGCCATAGGGCATAGAGAAAGAGATACGTGCTTGCTTATAAAAAGGCATCTCCACATATAAGAAGCATCATCATATTGGATTCTTAGCAGCCTTGCCATAGATAATAGAGGTGCCCTTTTGGAACTGATGAGGCTTTAGTTTTCTGCTTTATAAAACAGTTATATCTAGGGAGAACCAAGATGGCGGCATAGGTTAACGCCGGAGTTTGCTGCTTTGAACAACTACTTCAAAAGTGAAACTAAAAGACAGAACGGACATCACCCAAAACCACTGGAACGCTGGCTGAATGGAAGTCCTACAACTAGGAGGAAAGAGAAACGCATAGGGACACTCAGAGGAGGCGCAGTGCTGAAGTCAAATTCTGAGGTGCGGAGTGCGCGCGCGGAGCGGGCTGGCGGCGGAGGGCGCAGTTGGCGTTTTCAATCGGGAGGGAGTCGCAGACTCTGAGCTCCAGATCCGGGCGAGTCTTTAGGGACCCAGACTCAAACGGGAGAAGCGGGTCTGTTTGGCTTCGGTCAGAGCGAGTGCAGCTTTCTCTCCGAGCTTTGCAGCGGGTGCTGGGACTCAGAGAGGCAGAGCCCCTGGGGACAGGACTGAGAGCCTCCATAACTGCTCTCTCCAGCCCACCCTATTGATCCTGTGCGACCCACCTCGCCCAAGCCCTGCACAGAGGCATTTGCCGGATAGCCTCAGGCAAACGCCAGATTAGCACCTCCCTAGAGGACAGAAGTTCTCTCACTGCTGACACAGCTGATTCTCATAGCCACTTGGCCTGGAGGTCAAACCCTCCCTGGAATTAGCTACAACAATCAAGATTTATAAGACTGCGCACAAAGACCACTAGGGGGTGCACCAAGGAAGCATAACAAAATGCGGAGACAAAGAAACAGGACAAAATTGTCAATGGAAGATATAGAGTTCAGAACCACACTTTTAAGGTCTCTCAAGAACTGTTTAGAAGCCGCCGATAAACTTAATGAGATCTACAAGAAAACTAATGAGACCCTCGATGTTATATTGGGGAACCAACTAGAAATTAAGCATACACTGACTGAAATAAAGAATATTATACAGACTCCCAACAGCAGACTAGATGATCGCAAGAATCAAGTCAATGATTTGAAATGCGAGGAAGCAAAAAACACCCAACCGGAAAAGCAAAATGAAAAAAGAATCCAAAAATGTGAGGATAGTGTAAGGAGCCTCTGGGACAGCTTCAGGCGTACCAACATCAGAATTATAGGGGTGCCAGAAGATGAGAGAGAGCAAGATATTGAAAACCTATTTGAAGAAATAATGACAGAAAACTTCCCTCACCTGGTGAAAGAAATGGACTTACAGGTCCAAGAAGCGCGGAGAACCCCAAACAAAAGGAATCCAAAGAGGACCACACCAAGACACATCATAATTAAAATGCCAAGAGCAAAAGATAAAGAGAGAATCTTAAAAGCAGCAAGAGAAAGAAACTCAGTTACCTACAAGGGAATACCCATACGACTGTCAGCTGATTTCTCAACAGAAACTTTGCAGGCCAGAAGGGAGTGGCAAGAAATATTCAAAGTGATGAATACCAAGAACCTACAACCAAGATTACTTTATCCAGCAAAGCTATCATTCAGAATTGAAGGTCAGATAAAGAGCTTCACAGATAAGGAAAAGCTAAAGGAGTTCATCACCACCAAACCAGGATTATATGAAATGCTGAAAGGTATCCTTTAAGAAGAGGAAGAGGAAGAAAAAGGTAAAGATACAAATTATGAACAACAAATATGCATCTATCAACAAGTGAATCTAAGAATCAAGTGAATAAATAATCCGATGAACAGAATGAACTGGTGATTATAATAGAATCAGGGACATAGAAAGGGAATGGACTGACTATTCTTGGGGGGGAAAGGGGTGTGGGAGATGCGGGAAGAGACTGGACAAAAATCGTGCACCTATGGATGAGGACAGTGGGTGGGGAGTGAGGGCGGATGGTGGGGCGGGAACTGGGATGAGGGGAGTTATGGGGGGAAAAAAGAGGAACAAATGTAATAATCTGAACAATAAAGATTTAATTAAAAAAAAAAAAAAAAAACTGCACATTGTAGCCCTAACTGGTTTGGCTCAGTGGATAGAGCGTCGGCCTGCAGACTGAAGGGTCTCAAGTTCGGTTCTGGTCAAGGGCATGTACCTTGGTTGCGGGCACATCCCCAGTGGGGGGCATGCAAGAGGCAGCTGAATCGATGTTTCTCTCTCATCGATGTTTCTAATTCTGTATCCCTCTACCTCTCCCTTCCTCTCTGTAAAAAATCAATAAAATATATTTAAAAAATTAAAAAAAAAAAACAAAAAAAAACAGTTATATCTGATGATGACGGGAAGTTATGGCAGACACAGCCCTGCTTGTGACTCTTATGCCTGACTTCACCAGCACCTCAGTACCCCAGCACCCAGGAATATTACTCACCTTGAATGCATTCTCCCCAAATCCTCCCAACACAGCCTGGTTACTCAGGTCACCTGGGGATCTTCCATAAAACCACTCTAGGACATAGATGAGAGAGATGCAGTGATTTGGGCCAAGTCATCAGTGGCGACAGAACTAGAACTAAAAACAGGTTGCCCAATTCCTCGTTCACCATATCCACTCATTCTATACTATGCTTCCCCCACTCTGGTAACTATGACAAACTCATCCCACAAGATCAACAAAGCAGGAATACGTGAAGAAAGAAGAAATTGATTTTTGCAATAGTGCACTGATTTTTCTACAAACCATCCCAAAATTCCACCCAGGCCATATAGAGTTGTAATATTACTGAAATGTACTCTACTTTCATTAAAAAAAAAAAAAGTATCATAATACAAAACAGTAGTCTTAACATTGTGATCGGTTTATCAGACAATGGGAGCATGTGTACCCAGTAGCAGCCCCAAAGACCGCAACACGCCTTATAAAAACCAAAGCTCTGGCGAAGAAGCTGGTATGTGTCAGGATGCTTTTGGTAATTGTATCCTTCCCGAATAAATCACTTAGGGGCCGGGGTTTTATATAGAACCCATCTGCTGCTTGAGTCCACAACAGCCTTCTTTTTCATGTTTACTCATATGTGTGCAGAAATTGCTGTGCATCTATCTCTGTCGAGAGAACCCGTTCGGCATTGCTGATGATCATTTTCATCGGTAAACATACACGGGAGGCATCAATCATCACAAATAAAAGCAAACCAAGAACTCAAACTCCATGTGCCTGCACACACATAGCTGCTGACAAAATTCAGTAAAGTTAAATATTATTGGACGATATAGGTTAAAATGTCTTTTTTAAAAAAAATTTTGAAATAATGAGTGGCCTTTATTCAAAAGCATACTTAAGTAAGGAGCTCCTGCACTGTAGGTGGTCCTGCATAACACAAACACAAACAAAAAAGTAAATGTATTGAAGACTCCCTGGGTACTGCTGTCACTCAAAACCAGGCAGTGCTCCTACCACGCAGCCTGTAACTAAACACCTTACCACCATTCACGCCTCTGAGACACAGCTATCCACACCTCTCGCTGCCTCGTAGAATAGAAATAAAAAGCAACTGCCTGTGAGGGCTCTGAGGCTTACGGTGGTGCTACTGCAGATGCTGACGATGAACATCACTCCAGAGAGGAGAGTGCGAGTGGTGAAAGGGTTTAAGTAAGAGAGGAGACAGATCCATTTACTATTTAGATGCTTCCTTCAAAACAGCACGCGTGGAAAAGAGTCTTCCCTGGCAAAGTGCAGAGCATCCACCTGTAGAAACATATTGTGAAGCAAAAATTCAGAACCTCATTTAAACACAAGCCCTGGCCAGTGTGGAGCATTGTCCCACACACCGAAAGGTTGTGGGTTTGATTCCTGGTCAGGGCACGTACTGGAGGCAACTGATTAATGTTTCTCTCTCACATCTCTCTCTCTCTCTCTCTCTCTCTCTCTCTCTCTCTCTCTCTCTCTCTCTCCCTCCCTCCCTCTCTCTTCCCCCCTCCCTCTCTCCCACCCACCCTCCATTCCCTTCTATCTAAAGTCAATAAGAATGTCCTTAAGTGAGAATTAATAAAAACAATTAAAAACAAAATAGGCACAAGAATTTTCTTACTAGAGTCCTTATTATATTTTTTTAAAAGAACAACCCAGATTTCCAACAATAAATGTTTGGTTAAACATAAGTATACACAAATATGATGGAATTTTGTGACCAATTTTTTGAAATTACGTCTTTAGAAGTATTTATTGACTTAGGATGATATTCAGGGGAAAGGGGGAGCAGAATACAAAAACTGCGTGCTTCATGTGATTCTAAATTTTTTAAAGTATTTGAGTAATGTCAAAAGAAAATTCAGAGAACTGTACTTGATATAAATAATTTACTGAGCAAGAAACAGACTGCAAACAGGGCGACTTCAAACCTGAAAAGTGGCATGAAGGTCACAGGCATGACATTATAGGGTGGCTTATAAAGTAAAAATGAGGAAGTTGTTTAACCTTTGCAATTATTGCTTATTATAATGAGGTTTCCAGATGGTGGGGGATTGGTTAAAAGTGATTATCTTATATGATTTTAGGAAGGTGACTAGTTTTGCTTATGGTTAGCATAGGCATTGATAAGAAATAACCTAAGTTAAGTTTCGCTTACGTTTATGAAATAAGATAGACCTAAGTTTTGTTTATGTGAGTTAAATGGTTTTGTCTGCTTGGGGAATCTTCAAGTCTGGTTTCCATTTTATTTTATTACTAGAGGCCCGGTGCACAAAATTCATGCATGGGGAGGCGGGGATCCCTCAGGCTGGCCTGCACCCTCTCCAATCCAGGACATCCCTCTCACAATACAGGACTGCTGGCTCCTAACCACTCACCTGCCTGCCTGCCTGCTTGACTCTAACCACTCTGCCCACCTACCTGATCACCCCTAACCACCTCTGCCTACCTGCCTGATGCCCCTAACTGCCTCTGCCTGCCTGCCTGATCACCCCTAACTGCTCTCCCTTGCCAGCTTGATTGCCCCTAACAACCTCTGCCTCGGCCCCCACCACCACGGCTTTGTCCGGAAGGACATCCAGAAGATGTCTGGTTTATCTGGTCTGATTAGCATATTACCCTTTTATTAGTATAGATAATAATATGAAAAGAAAGACATGTATAAGTGCTCATAGTGAGTGTATCAGCTTTACTGAATTAGAGTCAATCAAGAGCATTCAGTTAACAGCCACTTAAAACAGAAGAATATTTACTGTTACTTTAACAAAAATCATGAAAGTAGGCTCTGATAGTATTGGTTCAACAGCTTGGCTCTACCATCAATGACCAAAGTTCTGTCTAATCTTCTGTTATGTTGCTCTGATCATATTACCCTTGGCCTTCAGCTTGTTGCTACATGTTTGCAGAGTGGTTGCTGCAGCTCCAAGCCTAACATATAGGACTGCACTCAAACAAGGAAGTAAGATGGATGTTAGCAAAGGAAGTTTCCCCCTAAAATGCAATTTTCTTTTCAGGAAGGAAAAATTTTCCAGAATCCTCTGATGACTTCCCCTGTTTTTCATAGACCAGAACTGAGTCATATGTTTAAAAATGGGAAGAATAACAGTATTGCTCATGTTTGTTTTAGACTAATGGTAAATCACCCTCTGAGGCCAGGCATATTGTCATTTATAATCTGGTTTATTTTAGATTAGAAAAATGGAAATAACCATTGGAAAGGTAGTCAACAATATCTTCTAATAATTATCATCAAGCCCTAATTGGTTTGGCTTAGTGGATAGAGCGTCAGCCTGCGGACTCAAGGGTCCCAGGTTCGATTCTGGTCAAAGGGCATGTGCCTTGGTTGCGGGCACGTCCCCAGTGGGGAGTGTGCAGGAGGCAGCTGATCGATGTTTCTCTCTCATCGATGTTTCTAGCTCTCTATTCCTTCTCCCTTCCTCTCTGTAAAATCAATAAAATATATTTTAAAAAATAATAATAATAATTATCATCAAATAGCAGAATTATAGCTAATTTTTACTTTTTGTCTCTTTATATGTATACTAGGCCTGGTGCACAAATTCATGCACAGGTGGGGTAAGACCTGCCTGCCCTGATGGAGGTCGGGGAGGCCAATCAGGGGCATGGCCGGCTGGGGGGAGGGGCCATGGGAAGTTGGCCAGCCAGCACCACCCCTGATTGGGCCAATTGGCTGGCTGCAGTGGGCATCATAGTAACTGGTCATTCTGGTTGTTCTGGCATCCCAGCGTTCTGGTGGCTGGCTTTTTATACAGAGAGATTTGCAAATTTTCTACAATGAATATGCATTGTTTTATAATAAAAATATGTTTTATTCTTCAAAAAATACCCCCAAACATTGTAAAGCTCTAATGAATTCCTTTAACCTGATGAAAAATTCCTAAATTCATAAATTAATTGGCCTTAAGGGTCACAAAAACATTATACAAAAATGTTCTGCAATTTATGACCTCAAATCAAATTGATCTGCTCAATGTGATTTAGTTATATCCAGGGGAAATTATTGTTTTGCTAAATTTAAGGAACAATATAAAGGATCAGATAAATCTAGTCAGGCAAGACTACTATTTATACCAATAGAGGACCCCAATTCAGGTAAATTACTTCTCACCCAGCTGTTTATTCCCTCCTTCTTTGGTAGCTGATATCTCTGGGTTCCAGATTTCCCAGGAAATGTAACCAATTTTTAAGTCTAATAGCTATTTTAAAATATAGCCTTAGAATAAAACAAAAAGAGAAAACTCCCAGGGCAGAATTTCAGAGCAGTTTTAAAGCAAAACTCCAATTCAAGCTCCATGATCTTTGCTGCCTTTGGAATAGTGGATTTGTTATTACAAAGAGCAAGGGGAAGCTACAAAAGCAATTAAGAACTCATTTTGAAAAGATCCATTTAAGTTTCTCATTACAATCTTAAATAAAATGAGAAGTATAGTAGTATTTGTATTTTTAAATATACTACAGTATACACAGAAATTAGCATACATGTTCTGCCGGCGTTAATATTTACCTACTCCTTAAATTCATTTTCCTATTACTGCTGAATGTAAAGTTTCAGTCATAAATGTGATTGAAAAACAAAGTAAGTTAAGGCAGTCTAGATTTTTAAGACACTAAAATTTTAGACAATTTTTAAAAATAAAAAAAGCTTTGTATTAGCAAGAAGATAGTGTTCAATTTGCTCTTCACATGAGAAAAGTAATGATATATATGTATATAATGAAATAAAAAACATATGTCTCTGGACCTATTTTGTTCATCAGTTTATTTTGTTCATTAGGATGAATTCCAGAGGGAAGGTGGGGGTTGGAGGGTTGGGGAGGAGAGGAAACTTATATGCATACTAGTGGCTGCGTGCATAGATTTGAGCACACTGAAAAGAAATTAATTAGAAGAAATATTTTAACATGATATAGAAACAACAAAAACATGATATAAAAACAACATTGATAAAAGTGATTGGTGCCAGTGAGAGCTTTATATGTATCATGCATACACGAGTCAATGTTTATTTTTAAATTGCCAGTGACATCATATGTACTGGCTGATTGGTCAGTCAGACAGACAGACAGATGGTCAGTCACTTAACCTTTTATATATATAGATAAATATGCATAGCCCATGGACTCAGACAATAGTGTGGTAAAGGTTTGGGAGGAGCAGGTGTGGGAAGGAGGGCGTCAATAGAAAAAAAAAAAACAAAGGGGACATCTATAATACTTTCAACAATGAAGATACATTTTTTAAAAACCACATATGAAGTAATACTCACCAAATTGTTTATAGTGGGTTTCTCCAGGGAAAGGAATTAAAGAGTAACTAACTTGAGTCGTCACAGTAAGTATAGATTTATGTATTGTAATAGTGGGACTTGTAACCCACCCCACCATTCTTGTGACATTGTTTCCATAAATGCTGTCCCTGACTAATATGTGGCTTATAGATAAACAGCATGTGTGTATAAGACTCCTAGGAACTAACTTCAGAAGATGCAAACCCCGACCTTTAGTCACCCCAGTTCCAGGAGAGCAGCTCACCTTCAGCCATAAAACCAGGATGACGTAGAATCAGGAGGATGAAGACCAGGATGACGCACACCAGACCATCACTTGATCAGTTTCAAGATCCTTATTGGAATGGACTGTGCTGACTTGAACATAGAGAACTTTTCAATCCCCTCCCCTTGATTTCTTTGTTCTGCTTTTTCTTTTCCTCCTTATAAAAACCTCCGCCTGCCCTGAGATGGTGAGATGGGCTTTGTGAGAAGAGTCCCTCATCTTCTCAGGTGACGGGCACTTGAATAAACCTCTTTCCTTTCCCACCAGCATCTGTCTCACGAGTTTGCTTTTTGTGGCAGCAGGCAGTTGAACTTAGGTCCTGGTGACAGTATCACTTGTGTAACTGAAAGTGAATTGAAAGTAACTGGATGTTACATGTAGTTTTATTTCATTTTTTTCAATTATATAGCATGTATCTCATACTATATTTTTCAAATTTTTATAGATGGCACTGTGCCAGAGACTTCTCTAAGGCACAAAATAAACATGGTGAATTTACTCTATAGTGAGTAATTTATAGTCTTATTTTTACGTTAAAGCAAAACAAAATATTACAAATTAAAAAAGAATATATTCTAAAATAAACAGGGTGCAAAATTTGCTTAAATTATTAAGGTAAAATACAAGGCCTCAATCAATATCATATTTGCTATGAGCCACTTAGGGCTCAAGTACTAAGTCTAGCCTGTTTATTTTAAGGGCTGAAAGTGAAGCTTGGAGAAGCTTAATGACTTGTCTAAGTCATAAACTACTCATAACCATTGTTAAAGAAAAATTATTCTGACACTTGTTTAAAATAGTAAGGGAGACTTTATGCAAGTCTATTGTAATAGAAGGAGAGATTGAGTTCAACTCTGAATACAGCAAAGACAGCTAGGAATTTATAGCCAGAGTGAGAGGGTCAGTAGATGGAAAATTACTAAAAGGGGATATCTAAGGTATAGGGATTATTGCTAAACTGGCTTTGCAGGATTATTGCTAAAGATGGGCTAAGGTTGAGGCCTAGTAGAGAAGAGGGCTCAGAAGAGCCTGACTAAAGTGGGCAAGGTGAGAGCCTTTATTGCTCTGGGCTCTATTTCCTATTTTGTTACTCTCTTTTCTTCCATCCAGTTGCATCTTCCCCCAAGAGTTTGCTCTGGCTGTCGTAAAAAAAAAAAACAGTGTTTGGTGGGGAGAAAAGAAAAATGGTAAGTATGGCAGAGTTTAAAATACTATCATGAACTTTGGAAGATTTTTTTAAAAAGATGTTATTATTGATTTCAGCAATAGGGAAGGAGAGGGAAAGAGATATAGAAACATCAATGATGAGAGAGAATCACCTCCTGCATGCCCCCTACTGGGGATAAAGCCTACAACCTGGGCATGTGCCTTGACCAGGAATCGAACCATGACCTCTTAGTTCATGGGTGGATGCTCAACCACGGAGCCACACCATCAAATATTTGTAGGAAAACAAAAACATGCTTCCCATAAAATGATTTAAAAGACTTATTTGAAATGATTGTCCTTAAACATCTGTCAGGAAATTGTACAAGTTTTGACTTTAACCATCTTCTTCCTACCCAAACAGAAAGAAAGAAATGATGCTTCTGCTAAAAATGGTGGGACTTTGCTTTAATCCCTCCACTTTCAATTTTAAAAACAAATTCCAAGAGGCCAAAGAAAACATATTATTTTGAAAATGTAGCTCATTTCTCAAAGATGTTATTATTCCCTTCATCATTCAGGATGAGGTTTCATGTCGTAGCCCATGTAATTTTTACAGCTAAACATACGGTCTGAAGACAACACAGTCACGGTCCGTAGAAAGCCTCAAGACAACATCATGGCATCCACCCTTTCACTTAAGTGGGCTGATATTAATTTTTTTACATATCTGGGAAACAGTATGAGAAAACCTCATTTAAGTATCTTGGAGCACTATTTTTTTTACAGGAACCAAATAAAAAGAAGTTCATGTAAGGTCTATTATCTTTAAAAAAAATTTAGTACTAAAATTTTGATTGCCAATTTGCACTATATTTATGTCCTGTTATGGAAACTTCAATTATCTCTTTATGCGCCTTGGCTTCTGGTCCTAAGGCGGGTAACCATTTCTTCCCTTGGAAGAGATGGGATTTGAGATGGGGCCAAGAAAAACTAAAGAGGCTAGGAAGCACTTACAGATGGGGATAATTAGCATATTTAAAATAGGCCAGCCAGATTTTCTTTTTTTTTTTTTTTAATCAGGAAGTAGAGGGGTAAATGCTCTTGTCTGGCAAGACTATAGAAGCTGTGTGGACAGAGGAAATGTGATTCAAACTCTGGTATGAGAATGGTATTTTCCTTGAACCAGGTTTCAAAAGACTGAAATAGGAGTTCCTTTTACTGGAAACCATGGAGTTAGCGGGCTTTGTAGGGGCCTCCCTTGAAATTCTGCTCCAAGACCACTGTTTTGAATTTGCTTGAAAGTCATAGAATGGGAGACTTTGGGTTTCAGTAGGCACAGGATAAACATTGCGAACTCCATTGCTTTCATTATAATGCCTGGTAGCGGAAGTGGCCTTTCTGATACCACCTCCCATTGAAAGAGGGATTACAGGAGAAGGTGGTAGGCGGGAACCAGGCCCCAGAACAAAACTGCTCGCCTCCAGGGGCTAAGGCCGGCTGATCTGGATCCAGGCTCTGTCAATGGGGTATGTTTAATTGCCAGATCATTCACTTGAGGTTTCCGGAAATTCTGATTCACAGAGTCAGCCCTTCAAATAATATGTTTCACTCATTCTCTGAAGTGTACTGTTATTCAAAATGGACTTACGAGGTGTTTGTCCTGGAGCAGGTCTTCTCAACGGGTGGTCCGGTCACTGGTGATCAATGTGTGGGCCAGGGGAATTGCAACAATTACTAAAAATTAACAACTCCTCAATTCTCAGGGTCATCCGGAAATGTAGTTAGCTACCTCCTGCTGACTCTACTTAGCACAGATTTTACAAATACAGCATGTCAACAATTACTGTCTCCTAAAGCTTTGAAACCTCCCAGCCTACGGAGTATGGTTAACTTCTCTCCTCTTAGCCAGAGCTTATCTTCTTCCTCCCCCCTCACGTGCCCAAGGGTAGAATGGATGCCGCTGGAGAGAAGGGGGAGTTAAGGGAACCAGAGTTCTTTGACTATTCATATAGTAACAGCATTACCTGGCTTGGCTGCTGCTTAAGGATGTTTCTATTGAGGAACGCATTGGTGGGTTATTTTGAGAACCCACTCAATTGCTTGGTAGCAGACACCTGAAGTTTTCTGGATCTGGATGCCTCTAGGGTACCTGGTTACTCATGCTTAGCTTAGCCCCTAGCGATCTAGCAATACCCTCTTCTAACTTCTCTCTGCAGCCCTTTTAGAAAGGACCTAGGATGCCTCCAGATCCACACTTTCTCACTCATGGCTCACATCACACCCACAGGAAACAACAGCCTTGTTAGCCCCAATGAACTCTAGGAGCGCTGAGGGCGTGCTCACACCACTCCTCCTTCAGCTTGTCTGTCCCGGTGACCCAGCCAATCAATCACCTTGGAGATTTCTCTGGGAGAGTCAGGTACCAGTCAGTCCATTGCATCCTTCAACCTTAGGAAACACTTATCAGACTTTCCTGGAGTCTGTTTAAAGGTCTGGCTTAAGGTGAGGGACAGACATTCCTCAGAATTTGTCCTTGTGGAGGGCATGGACTCTCGGTACAGCTCTCCAAAGTAACCGTCCTAAGAAGTTATATTTCCATCTCCTTCTCTACCCTTTCATATTTCTGGTAAGGGCGAGGAGTGTACGAATGACCTGCTAATTCTCCGTCTTTCACTTTTCAATATTGACCCAGCACTTCAATTTGGAATAAGTCTCTGTTTTTACAATCAAATCTTCCATCCCCCCATCCTCTTACAAAGTATTGCACGTGTTGTATATTTAGTATTTTCCATTTTTACATATAACCCAAGCTTCCCGAGCCTCACCAGATTGGGAGAATAAAATAAAGTTGCAGTCTATTTATATGCCCCAACTATGAATTCCAACTGGTTTGCTGACTAGCAATTAGCACATCTTTAAGTGTTCCCAAGCTATTTTGGGGAGTCCCCGAAAGGGTGCCACACACATGCCCACAAACCGGTCTGCAACTGCATGGCATCTGCTTTTCCTTTCTTTTCTACTCTGGCTTGTAATTTTGCACAGTCTCCACCTACAGACTGGAGGTGTGTCAGGTCACTGCTGGTTTCCCAGGCGAGATGGGGGGAATGGCCTCCTCTCTGTGTGTCACATTCGGCCCCAGGACTCTAAAATGGCTCTTCCTTCCCAGAATTACCTTTTGGCAATCTCCTACTTCCCACAAGCCATCCAACGGCTCCTAAAATGATAGTGCCATGATTTCTCAGACTGCTGCTTTTTTTGTTTTCATCCTCCCCTGAGGATATGTTGTTGTTTTTAGATTTATTTTGAGAGTGAGAGGAAGGGAGGGAGACACATCGATGTGAGAGAGAAACATCAATAGGATGCCTCCCGGGTGGGCCCCAACCGAGGATCGAACTGGCGGCCTAGGTATGTGCCGTGACCAGGAATTGAACCCACAACCTTTTGGCATGTGAGATAATGCTCCAACCAACTGAGCAAGCCACCAGGGCTGACTGCCACTTTTCTGACCTTGGGCATGTAACCCAGACTAAGGTTATCAAATAATCACTCCCACCCTTAGCTTCCCCCTCAGCCACAGACGCCATCATCCCCAAATTCCTTCCTCCTCTCCCTCATGTCCCAGTGCATTCATGTGCATTCATGCTTGGGAAGAAAGCGGAGGTGGGAATCTCGTTAGTAACCTATGGGCCAATGCTCTGTTGGCTAAGGATGTCTGACCTTGCTTTTCTTATACTTTCTAAATTCAAGAACCATTCAGAAAAAAATAAAATAGATGCTAATGTAAAGAGACACGTATCTTTCCTGGAGGGAAAGATATGAATATGTACAAGTATAAATGCAAAGAATATCTCTAGAAGGATCCACAAGACACTAGCAGTAGGGGTTGCCTCTAGGGTGGGAACTGTGACTGGGCATGAGAAGAAAATCTTTACTTTTCAATCTATTTCATTTTACAGCTTTTCAATAGTTTACGTGTATCTGTCTTCCCCATTTAAAATGAAGTGTCAATGGATACTCAATCAAACTATTTTATTTCCATTTCAAATAAGTTAAAAAAAAATTATGGCCTGTATATTTTTGATACCTCTATCAAAAAAGAATTTGCATTAGGGAAAAAAAAATCCTTCCCTTTTCTGTGTGTGATCACATTTTTTTAAGCAAAAACATTTTTTAAAAAAGTATTGCTCTCAAGTTTCTTCCCTTTTTCGGTGTTCTAATAAAATCTAAATTCTTTCAGTAAGTCTCCATGTCACTGAACAATGCAGTGACAAACTGCAAACAGTAACTGACTCATTTGCTTATTCTTGCTATTCTTTGTAATATGGATTCGGTGTTCCCTGCTGAATCCTGTCAATGTCCTTTTAAATGAAAAATGGTCAAATATTTCAAAACCAGAAGCAGAGGATTCAATATTATTATCCGTACATTTTAAATTTAGCAGTTATAAATTTATGTATAGCATACCTAAATGTGTTTATACTGTCAATGAATAAATGTATCCATTGTTATTTTTCTCTCAGGCTCTGCCTACACGATAGCACAAAAAGTGTTTTATCTATAAACATGGAGATCATGATTTGTTGTCTTTATGACAACTCAGATATTTTCACTGACAATGAAATGTAACCTAGTTTTCCCAGATCCATATCAATTGGAAGGGGGCAGGGGTAAAACTGGGATGGTAATCAGGGGAATTATATACATAATCAAAATGTGCAGATGATAATAAAACACTAACAAAATCTTAATGCCAGTCCCCAAAGGCAAAAATCAAAGACACCTCAGCTCTCTAAGATCCTCCCATCTCCAATGAAGTCCCAAGGGTTAATAGGTTTTCCTTGCGACTTCTCTCTTCCCACTGACTCTTTCTCCTTAGCTTGGGAATATATGTTCAAGTCTCTTCCATCATTAACATCTTCACACACACACACACACACACACACACACACACACACGCACACACACCACTTTCAAAGAGACACACAAACCCACATATACACACAATACATCCAGAAACAGCCACACATACAGATAGACACAGATACACACTTATCTCACACACACACGAACATGCAGACTCACACAGGCACACACAACATGCACACACCATTGTTGCAGAGACACAGATACATAAAGACCCAGCCACATACCATGTGCACACCATCTAGAGTTATTCACACACATGTGTGTGCCATCTCCAGCTGCTCTCTTCCCTCTGGCTGCTGCCTCTTACTCTCTTTTGCTCTTTAAAAAGGGGGTCACCCTGGCTGATTTGGCTCACTGGATAGAGCATCGGCCTGGGGACTGAAGGGTCCCAGGTTTGATTCCGGTCAAGGGCATGTACCTTGGTTGCGGGCACATCCCCAGTAGGGGGTGTGCAGGAGGCAGCTCTCTTATTGATGTTTCTAACTCTCTATCCATCTCCCTTCTTCTCTGTAAAAAATCAATGAAATATATTTTTTTAAAAATAAAAATAAATAAAAAGGGGTCTACAATTGCTATTTCAATTTCTTATTTTTCTTTCATTCCTCCTCCCTCTGCAATCTGCTCCCTGTTCTACCACATCATTAAATTAATTTCTTTTGGGCCCTTTCCAGGTAGCTCAATTGTTTACAGCATTGTCCCAGTACACTAAGCTTGCAGGTTCAATCTTTGGTCAGGGCGCATATAAGAATTAACCAATCTACACTAATAAAAGAGAAACATGGTAATTAGTGTCACTCCGCTACCCTTCCCATTGGCTAATCCCCCTGTCACTCACAGAGTAGGGCCGAGATATGCAAATTAACTGGCAGCCAAGATGGCGGCCGGCAGCCAGGCAGCTGATGTGAACAGGGAGGCTTGCTTGCCTCAGTGACAGAGAACTCCAACATTCCCCGCCTGACTTGCCGGCCTCTCAGCTGCAACTCTAAGCAACTATGTTGCAAATAAAGAAGCTAAAAAAACCCCAGAAACCTGCTTTACTCAGCAGAGCTTCAGCCAGCCGGACCGCAACATTGTATCAAATACAGACGGTAAACAAAGGCCAGAAACCTGTTTTCAGCAGCCGAGGCCTCAGAGCTAAAGCTGGCCCAGAATAAAAAAAAAAAAAAGAAAAGAAAAACCGGAGTGGTTGGGAGCTTCAGTCCCAGCCTGAAAACACCCTCAGCCCCTCAGCCAGACTGGCCAGGCACCCCAGTGGGGACCCCCACCCTGATCCAGGACACCCTTCAGGGCAAATCAGCCAGCCCTATCCATGCACCAGGCCTCTATTCTATATAGTAAAAGGGTAATATGCCTCCCAGCACCGGGATTAGCATGACAGGGGGCAGCGCCCAAACCCCCTGATCGCCCTGCAGCTCTGTGTGTGACAGGGGGTGGGGCCCCAACCCCCCGCCCCCCAAGGGCCCTGCTCTGTGTGTGATGGGGTAGAGCCATAACCTCCCCATCTGCCCTGCCCTGAGTTTGACAGTGGCGGCGCCCCAACCCCCTGATCGGCCCTGCTCTGTGGGTGATAGAGGGCGGCGCCCCAACCCCCTAATCCGCCCTGCCCTGAGTGTGACAGGGGGCGGTGCCCCAACTCCCCTATCGGCCCTGCTCTGTGCATGACAGGGGGGAGCTCCCCAACCCCCTGATTGACCCTGCTCTGTGCATGACAGGGTATGGAGCCCCAACACCCCTGATCGGTCCTGCTCTGTGCATAACAGGGGGCAGTGCCCCAACCCCCTGATGGGCCCTGCTCTGTGCATGACAGGGGGTGGCGCCGCAACCTCCCCATCAACCCTGCCTAGAGTGTGACGGGGCGGTGCCCCAACCCCCCAATCGGCCGTACTCTGAGCGTGACTGAGGGTGGCATCGCAACCTCCCAATCTCCCCTGCTCTGTGCATGACAGGCGAAGGCGCCCCAACTCCCCAATCGGCCCTGCTCTGAGCCCGACCAGGGGCTGCACCTAGGGATTGGGCCTGCCCTCTGCCACCCGGGAGCAGGCCTAAGCCAGCAGGTCATTATCTCCCGAGGGGTCCCAGACTGCGAGAGGGCACAGGCCAGGCTGAGGGACCCCCCTTCCCATCGAGTGCACAAATTTTTGTGCACCGGGCCTCTAGTGAAAGTATAAATAAGTGGGACAACAAATTACTGCTTTTCTTGCTCTCTCTCTCTCTCTCTCTCTCTCTCTCTCTCCCTTCCTCTCTTTCTAAAATCAATAAAATAAAATAAAAATTACTCTTTCTTGGACTTCTGGTCAAGATGGTAGCATAGGTAAATGCTGTGCTCACCCCCTCCCATGACCACATCAAAATTACAACTAAAGTACAGAACAACTATCATTGAGAACCACCCTGAGTCTAACTGAACAGAAGTCCTATAACTAAAGACATGCAGAAGAAGCCATATAGAGACTGGTAGGAGGTGTGGAGACTGTAAACAGTCAAGCCCCACACTCAGAATGTGACAGTTAAGAAACAGGAGAGTTATCTCAGCTGAGAAGTTCTCCCTGAGGAGGAAGAGGTCCCAGCCCCACACCAGGCCCCCCAGCCCAGGATTCCAGTGCCAGGAATAGAAGTCTCCATAACTCTGGCTGTGAAAACCAGGTAGGCTTGTGGCTAAATCAGATGGAGTGCTAATGGGGTCCAGGTGTTCCTCTTAAAGGGCCTGCCTGTGTAGGGACTTACTCAGATTCGCTCATTCCGAGCTCCAGCAGTGAGGCAGCAGCTCCAAAACCACCAGGGACATGCAGGGAGAAACTGAACTGTCCGGCTTGAGGGTGTGGGCTGAAGGGCAGGCACCATTGTCCCTTTGCTGAGCCCCCCACACACAGAGCCAGCAGGTATGTGCCATATCTGAGACTCCATCCACCTGGCTTACACTGTTTGCCCTGCCCTGGTGATTCTCTGAGGCCCCACCCCATACAACTTAAAGGCCCACCCAAGTGCTTCAATGCAAATGACCTGTCTTAGTTCACCCTGTGAATTTTGCTAAAACCTCTGAAAGGTTCACAAACACCAAGCAAGCAGCATCTGGCCTCGGAGTGGCCCATACTTCTCACTAAGCAGCCCCAAGCCCGACATTAGTGGCAGCCAGCCTCAGTGCACAGATTATCTTCTCCCAGGTGCTTCAAAGCCCAGCACAAGCACCAACCATTTGCAGATTACTCTGTGGCTCATATCAGGTGATCCCAGGCCAGGCACGGGCAGCAGCTGACATTAGCCTGCACTAGAGCCACTCCTAAGAGACCTCAGAACCAACACACCCAGTGTCCAGCTTCAGACCACACCAGAGTGCCACTTCACCAGCTCCATCAATGACACACCAAAAGGGGAGATTGGGAAAGGGGGCTCTTCACATACCATCTGCTCCAAATCACGTGCAGATGGCAGAGGAGAGAAGAGGGCTAGAGCTGTGGCCCTCAATACATTAATGGCCGTGAAAAAGTTGGCTAGCCCTTCTGCAGGAATAAATATTTGAACTTTAGGTGAGAAGGGTAAAATGAAATATTTTGTTTGATAGTGATATTAAGATACCTCCTTTCAGAGAACTATGAGATGTCAGGAATTTAATATCAACGTTGTCCTATACTTTTAGGTATAGAGACCACCTGGGTAATCATTGTGCTGGCTCACAATTCTCGGGCCCAGATAAGACTGAGGAGAAGAAGTGGAGAAGAAAAAAGACGGATCAGTCATAAATTTTGAAGGAAATTCCAGAAATGACACTTGAGTAGGTCTTATATCTTTTAAGCTATTGTGCAAGTGAGTTGCTGTGTTGATTAGTCCTTATTTATAGAGTTGTGAGGATAAATTATATATACATATCTTATAATAATATCCAGCATAGAGTAAGTCAAGTCATAAGTATAACTGCTATTATAATTATGACAGTCATGATACTTGTCTCATATACTTGGATTTCTTAGAAGCAGACCCTGAGCTAAGGATTCTTGAGCAAATGATTCCAGTTAGGGAGAGAGGATAGTAGGGCATTACAGTCAAGAAAGCCACTTTAGGCGAAGTCCCAGTCCCAGCCTGATCCGCTGAGGCTCTCTGAAACATAAATTATACCTCAGCATTTGTCCTGCCTTGAGGCCAGGGAGTTGAGCTTTCATGCTTCCCCACCTCAGTCATCAGCTACTGGCTGCCCTGGTCCCTTCTTGCTGACTATCATAGCAGCTCCACTAGGCCAAGGTCAGTCTCTGAAGACGGTCACAGGACCAAGCAGTTAGAAGCACAGCACACAGACCCTAAGGATGGACACAGAGAACAGGAAAAAGGGACCCAAGGCGAAGTGGACAGACCAATATCAGTGTTTGCTCCCGGATAGCAAGGATATTGTGCAGTCGCAGCAGCTCCCCGTGAGCCACCTTTACTGTTTAATCTATATTCAATCAGTCAGGCATTGGCCATGAAATAAATGTGTGCTCGCTCAGCCAACACTTGCTTCCCTGTCTCTGTTTCCTGACACTGACGAACAGACTAAACTTCTTCTATCCATAATACATGTAGCTTTAAAAAACAGTTGCTGGATTAAGCCAGAGGAACGGTGATGTGAGAGATCCCCTCGGTCTCTTCCCCTGAAACTTCAACAAGTTAATAAACTAAAACTCAACAATGGATTCCCTGCTCAATACAGCAGCACAGCTGAGAGACCCCGCACAATGGTGAGGTGAGAAGGGAGGAGAGCCCAGACGGCCACTGACGCAGAGCTGTGGCCAGGGACTGGTGACCAGCTCAGCCCGGAGAGGGGAGGGAGCTGGTGGCAGCAGGCAGTTCCAAAAGCCAGGAAGAACAAAGAGTCTCGGTGGGAACAGCAGCTGAGCCAGCAAAGACTCCAGGGCAAGGGCCCAGCATAGGGCTTCTGCCACAGCTGCCTGCTGTCACGCAGTGGTGTTTCAGACAAAGAGATGAAGCTACAGAGCCCTACCATCCCTTGGGCTCCCAAAACTCGCCTCCAGTTGCCCTTGGTGTCCCTGAAGGAGCACATTATCTGTAAACACAGAGCTATTGCAGTAGAATCACTGTTTCCCGCTGTGATCCCCAAGTGGTCACATGGTAGGGAGACCCCGTGGAGGTCCAGGGTCACCATTATGATGAGGCCAAAAATGTCCCACCCCCAAGCAGCACAGCTGAACTGGCTGATGTAAGCCAGAGGGGGCACCAAGATAAAAATCTTGTGATTCGGCACCACCTACTGGAAAATACTAGAAAGACCCCTTCAGAGAAGGCTGTGAGAGAAAGGTCAGTAATACAATAGATGCCTAGGCAAAGAAGACCAGCAAACACCATGGATAACCATGATAATGAGGAAGCTGAGAAAGAAAACAAAAAATCTCCAGAGATCAAGCTGGAGCACGTGGAAATATGTGATGTAAATGACAGAGAATTTAAGGTTGCTGTTCTGAAAATACTCAACAAGAGGCAAGAAAATGCAGCCAGGCAAGTCAATGCACTCAGAAAACATATGAATGAACAAAACGAGTACTTTACCAAAGGGATTCAAACTTTACAAAAGAACTAATCTGGAATCCTGGAAATGAAGCATGCAATCAAGGAGATTAGGAGAGTACTAGTGAGCATAGGAAACAGAGCCAAGCAGATGGAGGAAAGGGTCAGTGTATCAAAGATAGAAATCTAGAAATGACACAGAGGGAAGATGAGACTTGAGCATAAAAAGAAAATAAAAGAACCCCGGATGGTGTGTTCAGTGGGTAGAGTGTCAACCCGCACACTGAAGGGTCATGGGTTCTATTCCTGGTCAAGGGCACATACCTGGGTTGCAGGTTGATCCCTGGTCCCAGTCAGTGCACGTGCAGGAGGCAACCAATTGATGAGTGTCTTACATTGATGTTTCTCTCTCTTCCCCTCCTCCATCTCCCTTTTCCACTCTATCTGAAAGCATTTCTCCCTCCATCTCCCTTTTCCACTCTATCTGAAAGCAATGGAAAAATATTCTTGAGTAAGGATTAACAACAAAAAAGAAAGTGCTCTTTGAGATCTATCTGACCCCATCAGAAAAATCAGTAAAAGAATATAGGCATACCAAAAGAAGAGAGGGAGAAAGGAATGGAGAGCCTACTCAAACGGTTAATGAGAACTTCCCAAACCTATGAAAAGAACTAGCTAGATTTTCGAATCCAAGAAGCAAACAGAATACCTAATTATCTCAATCCAAAAAGGCCCTCTCTAAAGCATATTGTATTAAAACTGTCAAAAATTAATGACAAAGAAAAAATTCTCAGAGTAGTCAGGGAAAAGAAGGAAGTGACCTACAAAAGAAAACCCATCAGAATTTCAGCAAAAGATCTAAAAGCCAGAAGAGAATGGAACCAAATATTCAAATGACTGAAATATAGAAATTACCAGCAAAGAATAATGTAGCCAGCAAAGTTATCCTTTAAATATGAAAGAGAAATAAAGACTTTCCCAGACATACAGAAGCTGAAAGATTTTATCATCAGAAAACCTCCATTGCAGGAAATACTCAAGGGAATTATTCTACCTGAAACAAAGAACGTAAGGTTACAATGCTAAGAGTAAGATCACCAAAAACTTATAGTATAAACAGGGATAATTTGTGGCAACAAAAAACATAAGAGGGGAGGGGTAAAGGTCTGAACTGGCAAAGGAGGATGGAGATCAGGTGCACTCAAAAGAAAAAAAATATTATATATAACTTTATTTTTCATAAACCTAAAGGTAACCACACACAAAAACCCTGAAATTAAGACACATAGCTTTAAAATAGAGGAAAGCAATATGGAACACCACCAAACAAAAACAACAGACAGAACACACACACAAAAAGAACCAAAAGATGTACAGAGCTACCAGAAAACAAAAGATAAAATGGCTATAGAAAATCCTCATACATCAATAATTACCCTAAATGTAAATGGACTGAATTCACCAATAAAGAGGCCCAGAGTAGCAGAATGGATCAAAAAACAAAACTCAACCATAACGCTGCCTTCAAGAAACATGTCTAAGCTGCAAAAATAAAGATAGTTTCAAAGTGAAAAGTTGGAAGTGATTCTTCAAGCAAATAACATCCACAGAGAAGCAGGTGTAGCCATACTTATATCTGACAAAATAGATTTCAAGATAATGAGAGACAAAGATTGACATTTTATGATGATAAAGGGGACACTACATCAAGAAAACATAACACTTCTTAATATATATGCACCCAATCAGGGAGCACCAAGATATATAAAGCTACTACTCACAGAACTAAGGGAAGAAGCAGATCAAAACACAGTCATAGTTGGGAATCTTAATACTCCATTGACAGTTCTAGATAGATCAACCAAACAGGCCTTAAATAAAACTCTAGACCAAAGGGACATAATTGACATTTACAAGCCTTTCATCCAAGAACATCAGATTATACTCTCTTCTCCAGTGGACATGGAACATTGTCAAGGATAGACCATATGTTGGGTCACAAAACTAGTCTCAACAAATTCAAGAAGATTGAAACTATACCAAGCATATTCTCTGAAGACAATGCCTTAAAATTAGAAATCAACTGCAAAAAGGAAATAAAGAAACCCACAAATATGTGGAGACTAAACAACATATTACTAAAAACTGACTGGGTCAAAGAAGAAATAAAAGGCGAGATCAAAAGATATAGAGAGACAAATGAGAATGACAACACGATATATCAAAACTTTTGGGATGCAGTGAAAGCAGTAATGAGAGGGAAGTATATATCATTACAGACCTATCTCAAGAAACAAGATAAATATTAAAGTACTAGAAAAAGAAGAACAAAAGCAACTCAAAGTGAGCAAAGAAAATAATAAAAATTAAAGCAGAATTAAATGAAATAGAAAACAAAAAGATTATACATAAAATTAATACAACAAAGAGCAGGTTCTTTGAAAAGATTAATAAAATTGACAAACCCTGAGCCAGATTCGCTAAGGAAAAAGAGAAAAGACCCATGTAAACAAAATCAGAAATGAAAGAGAGGAAGTCACCGCAGACATCACAGATATACAAAGGATCATACTGAAATATTATGAAGGATTATACGCCACCAAATTCAATAATCTGGAAGAAATGTATAAGTTTCTAGAAATATATAATCTTTCTAGACTAAATCATGAAGAACTGGAAAGTCTAGACAGATCAGCAGTGAGGAAATTGAAACAACCATCAAAAAACCTCCCAAAAAATAAAAGCCCAGGACCAGATGGCTTCACCAGTCAATTCTACCAAACATTAAAAGAAGATTTACAACCTAACCTTCTCAAGCTCTTCCAAAAAACGGAAGAAGAGGTTATACTTCCTAACACATTTTATGAGGCCAACATAACCTGATACCAAAACCTGGCAAGGATTACACACAAAAATTAAAACTGCAGACCAATATCTCTGATGAATACAGATCCAAAAATCCTAAACAAAATACTAGCAAATCAAATATACAATACATCACAGTCAAGTGGGCTTCAGTCCAGGGACATGGGTGGTTCAACATATGCAAATAAATAAAAGAAAGGATAAAATCATATGATCTTATCAATAGATGCAGAAAAAGCATTTGATAAGGTACAGCATCCATTTATGATTAAAACACTCAATAAAATAGGAATAGAAGGAAAAGCCTCAACATAAGGAAGGCCATATATGACAAACCCTCGGTCAATATTATACTCAATGGAGAAAAACTGAAAAATTTTCCTCTAAAATCAGGAACATGACAAGGATGCCCACGCTCACCACTCTCATTCAACATAATGCTGGAAGTCCTAGCCAGACAATAAGAGAAATAAATAAAAGGCATCCAAATTGGAAAGGAAGAAACCAAACTACCACTTTTTGCAGGTGACATGATTCTGTATAGAGAAAACCCTAAAGATTCCACACACACAGAGACACACAAAAAACCTATTAGAAACAATAAACAAGTTATAAGATTCAAAACCGGAGAAACTAAGATGGCAGCATAGATAAACACGGGGAAATAGTCGCCTCCCACAGCAATTGAAAATTATCCCAAAGGACGGAGCAAACATCGTCCAGAAAAACAGGAAGGCTGGCTGAGTGTAATTTCTACAACTAGAAGAAAAGAAAAGCACGCTGAGAGCCAGAGGAGCTGCGGAGGCTGAGTGCAGAGGTACGGCGGCGGCTCGCGCACGCGGAAAGGGGGTGGCACGGACGCGGCTGTCTCTTTGAATCACAAGCTCCCGACTGCTCTGATCTCCGGTTCTGGGAAGTCTCTGGGGACCCAGGACACATACGGGGAGAGGCTGCTCTCTCAGGCGGCAGCGGGCGAACTTGAGGGCGGATTTCCCTCAGAGGTGCTTGCAGCCTTTACCGGGACACTGAGACACGCGACTCCGGGTGCAGAGAATCAGCCATTGCTTCTTTCTCCGGCCTTTTGACTCCCTGAGACCCCGCCCCACCCAGGCTGCGGCAGAGGCTTTTGCATGTGAATGCCCCGGCCCTTTGCAACCTGATAATTACCTAACTGCAGCCGGGCCAGCCAGACCCGGAACTTCCAAGAGAAGGCCCAAGGCCCCCGCAGCGGCTTGCATTGCTTCACAGCTGAGCCTCTTCGTGGCCCGGCTGTGAGGCCTCAGGCAGGGGCTGAATTAGCACCTCCTTAGATCCAGGAGCCACTGTACCCAGTGGTCAGAGGGGGACCATTCTCCCACTTCAGACACAGCTGCTTCCCACAGCCAATTGGCCTGGAGGTCAATTCCTCCCAGTGATCCTACATCAACCAAGGCACCAAGAGTGCACCAAGAGTGTCCACCCCAGGTAACTGGGGAGGCTGAGCCACTGGGCCCTACAGGACACCTGGCGCGCAGGGCCACTCTATCAACACAGGGAAGCAGCCAAAATGCGGAGACAAAGAAACAGGTCACAATTGTCAGAAATGGAGGAGGACAGACAACTGGATATAGAGTTCAAGGCCACGTTTATAAGGTTTGTCAAGAATTTTATGGAAACCGCCGATAAATTTAATGAATCCCTCAAGGAGTATAGTGAGACCATGGAGGACATGAAAAAGGACCAACTAGAAATTAAGCATACACTGACTGAAATAAAGAATATTTTACAGAGATCCAACAGCAGACAAGAGGATCCCAAGAATCAAGTCAAAGATTTGAAATACAAAGAAACAAAAAATACCCAACCGAAAAAGAAAAAAGAAAAGAGATTCAAAAAGTATGAAGATAGTGTAAGGAACCTCTGGGACAACTTCAAGCGTACCAACATCAGAATTATAGGGGTACCAGAAGGAGAGAGAGGGCAAGATATTGAAAACCTTTTTGAAGAAATAATGACAGAAAACTTCCCCCACCTGGTGAAAGAAATGGACCTACAAGTCCAGGAAGCGCAGAGAACCCCAAACAAAAGGAATCCAAAGAGGACCACACCAAGACACATCATAATTAAAATGCCAAGAGCAAAAGATAAAGAGAGAATCTTAAAAGCAGCAAGAGAAAGACAGTCAGTTACCTACAAGGGAGTACCCATCCGACTGTCAGCTGATTTCTCAACAGAAACCATGCAGGCCAGAAGAGAGTGGCAAGAAATATTCAAAGAGATGAATAGCAAGAGCCTGCAACCAAGATTACTTTATCCAGCAAAGCTATCATTCAGAATGGAAGGTCAGATAAAGAGCTTCACGGATAAGAAAAAGCTAAAGGAGTTCATCACCACCAAACCAGCATTATATGAAATGCTGAAAGGTATTCTTTAAGAAGAGGAAGAAGAAAAAGGAACTCTTACCATTTGCCACAGCATCGATGGAACTGGAGAGCGGATAAATACCACAAGATCTCACTTATTTGTGGAATATAATGAACAACATAAACTGATGAACAAGGACTGATCCAGAGACGGAGAGGCATTGATTGGACTGTCGGGCCTTGGAGGGAAAGTAGGGGAGGGTGGGGGCAAGGGGAAAAGATCAACCAAAGGACTTATATGCAAGCATATAGGACTAACCAATGGACACGGACAACGGGGGGGTGAGGGGATGAGCGGGGGGGGGGGGGTGGGTAGAGGGTACACATATGTAATATCTTAATCAATAAAAAATATTAAAAAAAAAAAGATTCAAAACCAAACTGCAGAAATCCACTGCCTTCCTGTATACTAACAAGGAATTCAGAAAGGAAATGGAAAAATATTCTTTTTGCAATTATAACCAAAAGAATAAAATACCTAGGGATAAACTTAACAAAGAACGTGGAAGACCTATAGCAGGGGTCCTCAAACTACGGCCTGCAGGCCACATGCAAATACAAATATTGTATTTGTTCCCATTTTGTTTTTTACTTCAAAATAAGATATGTGCAGTGTGCATAGGAATTTGTTCATAGTTTTTTTTTTAAACTATAGTCCGGCCCTCCAATGGTCTGAGGGACAGTGAACTGGCCCCCTGTTTAAAAAGTTTGAGGTCCCCTGACCTATATGATGAAAACTACAAAGCATTATTAAAAGAGATTGAAAAAGAGACAACAAGATGGAAAATATATCCTGTGTTCGTGGATTGGAAGAATCAAGATAGTTAAAATGGACATATTACCCAAAGCAATATACAGAGTTAATGCAATCCCCATCAAAATCCCAATGTCACTATTTAAAGAAATAGAATAAAAATCATCAGATTTATATGGAACCACAAAAGACCCTGAATAGCCAAAGCAATCCTGAGAATAAAGAATGAAGCCAGAGGTATCACACTACTTGACTTCAAATTATACTACAGAATTAGGATAATCAAAACAGCATGGTATTGGCAGAAAAACAGACAGATAGACCAATGGGACATAATTGAGAGCCCAGATATAAAACCACATATATATGGGCAGAAAATTTTCAACAAAGGAGCCAGAAACTTACAATGGAGTAAATAAAGCCTCTTCAATAAATGGTGCTTGGAAAATTGGAACGCTACATGTAAAGAATGAAACTGGATTACAGTTTGTCCCCATGTACAAATATTAACTCAAAATGGATCAAAGACCAAAATATAAGATCTAAAACAATAAATTACATAAAAGAAAGCATAGATACTAAACTTATGGACCTTGGTCATAGAGAATATTTTATGAACTTGAACTTCTTCATAGAGAGTATTTTATGAACAAAGGCAAGGAAAGCAAAGCAAAAATAAATGAATGGCACTATATCAAATTAAAAAGCTTCTGCACAGCAAAAGAAACCCACAACAAAACAAAGGGGCAGCCGGCCAAATAGGAGATGATATTTGCAAACAGTAGCTCTGACAAAGGTTTAATATAAAAATATATTTTAAAAAACTCATAAAACTCAACACTGAACAAACAAGAAATGCAATTAAAAAATGGGCAGAGGACCTGAACAAACACCTCTCCCAGAAAGACTTACAAACAACCAACAGACATATAAAAATATGTTCAACCTAAGTAGCAATTAGGGAAATGCAAATAAAAACAACAATAAGATACCACCTCACACCTGTTAGAATGGCTATTATCAACAAAACTAGAGGCCCAGTGCACTGGGGCAGGGGTCCCTCAGCCCAGCCTGTGCCCTCTCGCAGTCTGGGACCCCTCAGGGGATGTCAACCTCGGAAGGGTCCTTAGTGCTGACATGGAGGCAGGAGAGGCTCCCACCACCACCACTGTTCTCACCAGCCATGAGCCCGGCTCTGGTTGAGCGGCATTTCCACTATTAGAGTGCACTGATTACCAGGGGACAGCCCCTGTATTGAGCGTCTGCCCCCTGGTGGTCAGTGCGCATCATAGCGACCAGCCATGCTGCCATTTGGTCAATTTGCATATTGGCCTTTTATTATATAGGACAAGGAATAACAAGTGTTGGAGAGGTTGTGGGGGAAAGAGAACCCTCTTTTACTGCTGGTGGGAATGTAGACTGCTACAGCCACTATGGAAAAGAGTCTATTGATCTCTCAAAAGAATAAGACTGGAGCTACCAGCCTTGGCAGGTGTGGTTCAGTGGCTGGAGTGTTGGCTCAAGCACCAAATGGGTGCAGGTTCAATTCCCCACAAGGGCCTGGACCTGGGTTTCAGGTACGACCCCTGCCCTAGTCCGGGCAGTTGAGGTGCGTGCAGGAGACAATGGATTGATGTGTCTCTCTCAGGTCAATGTTCCTCTCCTCCCATTCTCCTTCCCTTCCACTCTGAAAATCAGTGGAAAAAATGTTCTGGCATGAGGATTAAAAAAAAAAAAAAAAACAAGGAAAAAAAACTGATTATGTTATTTTAATAAAACTAATCAGGTTCCAGATTCCATACACCTTCCAGCTCTCCATCTTCCACCCATTTATTTCATTGGTCTCCTGATGAAAGTGTTTCTCCTGGATGATTATATTCTAAAGAATGTTTGACTTTTCAAAATCAATTGTTAACTAACCCCAGAGCACCTGAAAAATTGCCTATCTGACAAGTTTTTCATCTTTATGCTCCAATAACTCAAAATTGGCCACACTGAAATTTTATCAAACATTTCAAAGAGGGAAAAGTTAATTCTGAATTGAAAGTAAGAATAAAAATCCTAGAGCCTGAAAGGGGGCAAGAAACTTAGAATGAAAATGCTTTCCCGACCAAAGTACTCCTGTGGAGACACCTTAATAAGACCTCACAGTAAGGGAGACAATAGTTCTACAGGCACATTCTGAACAATATATAATCGAACTTCGCACATCTGGAAGCTTATCTGTTTGTCCAGGCACTTAGGTCTTTCTTTTAGACAAATACATGTCACTTTTTATTGATTAGCAAATATTGAATTGGTTGGATTAAATCTTTTAGCTTGAGCCCCTTCCTGTGTGGCTCAGTTGGTTGGAGCATCGTCCAGTACACCAAAAGGTGGTGGGTTCCATTCCCGGTCAGGGAACATACCCAGGTTTTGATTTTGATCTCTAGTCCACAGATCGATGTTTCTCTCTCCCCTCCTCTCTCTGAAATTAAAAAAACAAACAAACTTTTAATTTGATCTTGTTTTGCAAAACATTAAACCATTGTCCTACAATTGAATAAGCCCTTGGGTGAATGGCATGTATAGTTTGATATTCCAGTTATTTTATAATGTAGCTGATCTAACTGACATGTAATATCTAGCCCATTTCCCCATTGTGTTTAAATTTAAAACCGAAAAAAATTGGGAAGACGTAAAGCCACCTGAAAACCTAATGAGTATGACATATAAGAAATTGCCTCAATTCCATTGTCATACAATACTTTTATATTAAGTATGTTTGAAGTAAATGAGCCACAGCTAGGGCTGAAGAACAGTTTTTAATATCTGGAAATTTTCATTGCTCTAGTGGAATTTGACATAATAAAAATATGATTTAGTGTAAACTTTGCTATTTTTCATTGGCTAGGAAACCATTCATTAAACAGCTATCACATTAAATTTACAATGGCAGATTGGTGAAGGAACACACACACAAAAACACCATAATTAGAGTATGTGCAATTTTCTAAGGAATAATAGCATTTGTTGTGATACTTACCTTTCTATGACTGGCTTATTTCACTTAACATAATGCTCTCCAGGTTCACCCATGCTGTTGTAAATGGTAAGAGGTCTTTCTTTTTCATAACTGCATAGTATTCCATTGTATGGATGTACCACAGGTTTTTTAATCCACTCATCTGCTGATGGGCACTTATGCTGCTTCTGAGTCTTACCTATTGTAAATTGCACTGTTATGAACATAGGGGTGCATATATTCTTTCTGACTGGAGTTTCTGATTTCTTAGGAATAAAGCAGAGGGGGTGGGGCAGTGGGACTAAGTCAACCAATGAATTTGTATGCATATATGCATAACCCATGGATAGACAATAGGGTGGTGAAGTCCTGGGCTAGGGGGTAGGGCAGACTGAATGAGGTCAATGAGCGGAAAAGGGAGATATATACTTTCAACAAAAAAGATTTTAAAAAATAGCATTTGTTGCATGGTTTTCATTTATTTAAAATGCTTCTTTCAAAATGAGGAAGGGAAACTTAGAGTGCTGTTGAAAAGATAAAACAAATATACAGGGGTGGGCAAAAGTAGCTTTACAGTTGTTCATGTAAGAAAAGACAGGCAGGTTAAGATGATTACAATAGCTTTATTCACTCTGCATTTCACGAACAACCATAAAGCTACTTTTATGCACCCCTGTATGATCATAATGTAGCTGAAAAATATATACTAGTATGTGTCAATATTTCATAGCTGTATTGTTGTTCAGTTGAGTATCGTGTAACACTTTAAAAATATAAAATAGATGGTTCAGCAAGATTCCTGCTGCCAGAAAAACATATTACCAAGTAATTCATCTAGATAAGTTTGCCTGGAGTGTGACCTAGAGGTGACCTTTCTCAATTCTAGAACCCTCCCTGGTTCATTTCTTCCTATGAAGGCTTTCCCTAAAACTTATAATAGACCTGGAGGGACACAGGCCTAGCAATTTGATTCCACACTTTTATGTAAAATTTCCTAAAGTAAAATGCCTTACAGTTAAGTGAGATAGAACCATCTCTTTTTATTCTGATCTCTCCACCTTACTCCTATCTTGCTGAAAATGTTGGGGTGGCTGTGGCATTGTTTTAGATTTTACTAAGCAGGGATTGAGTAGGGTACATGACATTTTAGCTGCAATTTGAAAATACATTTTGAAGTGTTTCAATAAAACAAGTTGGAAATAACAGATTCCAAATATTCTCATATAGAAGGGGTAACTTTTGGACATCTTTAAATGTATTAATTAAATAAATGAGAAAATTTGTAATTAATAAAACAGAAAGCTTGGGGCCACATATATGGTGACAGAAGATGATTTGACTTTGGGTGGTGAGCACACAAGAATAAAAGAAAAATTTACAAGAAAAGTAATGAATAGACTTAGATTATTTCATATTCCAAATAACAAAAAAGTACAAATTTTATGAACACATTGGAAAAAACATTTAAAATTCTTCCTCACATGACATGAAATATGGATATCAATGAATATGTATGTACTAGAGGCCCCATGCATGAAATTCGTGCACAGGGTGGGGGATCCCTCAGCCCAGCCTGCGCTCTCTCACAACCTGGGACCCCTCAGGGGACGTTAGGCCTAAACAGGCAGTCAGACATCCCTCTCGCAATCCAGGACGCTGCATGCACCAGTGACCATACTTATCATACAGGTGAAAGGCATCTTGCTGTTGTATAGGCAGCTACATTTTTTTGCTCTGATTATAAAAAGTAGTACATAACATGATCCTTCTGAGGCAGTAGCACCGATTTCCCCATCTTATGGGGGAAAAACTGAAGCAGAGAGAAGTTAAGTAATCGTCTTTGTCACACAGTTATAAGTGTCAGAATCAGGGCTGACCACAAAATGTGCAAGCCAGAGTCCACGCATGTCATCGCTGCATCATCATGTTTTTTCAGTGTTAGAGTAACCTTGTCAGGTTTTAATTTTTAATTCTAAAAGACTGTTCCCAATATATAGGGTAGGACCCCTAGGCCTGGCCAGCGATCAGGGCCATCTGTGGGGTGACCAACAGGCAGGGCAATCGGGGGGTCCCTACTAGCAACCACCTTGGCTGGCGGCCTGGCACTGCCCGCTGGCTGGCCCAGCCCCCTGATCACTGCAGCCAGTCACCTCCTTCTGGGGGGCAGACATTCAATGCAGGAGCTGCCTCCTGCGTTGAGCATCTGGCCCTTGATGGTCAGACCAGTCATTCCACTGGTCAGTTGATTTGCATATTAAGGTTTTATTATATAGGATTTGTAAAATCACCTGATGGGCTTGTGAAAACACAAATTGCTGAATTCTACCCCCAGTTGCTGAATCAGTAGCTCCGGGCGGGTGAGGATGGAGGCCAGTGGGAGCTGAAAAAGGGAGAGCTTGCGTTTCTATTGGTTCCTGGGTGATGCTGATGCTGATACTGCTGATTCGGGGACAACACTGAGAGAAACAGTTCTTTTCTTAGATAATTATTTTACCTCTCTTCTTCCTTTTGTCTTTCTTGTAGTAAACTTAGTAGCCTGTCCCATTCATATTTTATTATTTTAAAAAATATATTTTATTGATTTTTTTATAGAGAGGAAGGGAGAGGGATAGAGAGTTAGAAACATCAATGAGAGAGAAACATCAATCAGCTGCCTCTTGCACACCCCACACTGGAGATGTGCCCATAACCAAGGTACATGCCCTTGACCGGAATCGAACCTGGGACCCTTCAGTTCGCAGGCCGACGCTCTATCCACTGAGCCAAACCAGTTAGGACCCATTCATACTTTAAAAACAACTGTCAATAAATATTGTCTTACACTAGTAATGATAATATTCTGATGGTTTCTGTTTATTTATCCTTTGCTTTTGTGTGTGTGTGTGTGTGTGTGTGTGTGTGTGTGTAGAAATCCTTGTCTTTAGAATATGTTTACCACCACATGTTGTCCTACATCAATTAGTTTCTAACTTTAATGGGTACATATTTGAATTTTGATTAATTCAGATGGAAAATTCCTTCCATGTTCAACATTTCCAAGAGTTTGTATGAAACCATTTTTTAAAAAGTTTTTATTTCCAAGGATGAAACAAAGCCTGGAAGTCATTGCATAATGAAAGAACTTGTTATTTTCAATATGGTCAAAATGATCATATGACCTAGCATGACTATTATGTTTACTGAGGGGGTAGTTATATTTTATGAAATTGAGGTTTGGTTAACTGTTCCAGAGAACCCACAGGAGTGAATTTAGGGCCTTCAAGTCATTTTCACTTAGTTGACAAGGTGATAATTGATTCTAGATTACTTGGCACACACAACTGGCCCTGGCAAATTCCTGAGTTCTACCAGATGTTGGGCGCTGTTTTGGGAAAGCTCATGAGTGGTGTGTCACTCCACCATTGCAGGGAAGCAAAAGATTCCTGTTTCATTTCCATCAAAATGTGATTCCTTGGGCATCCCTGCCATATACAGTGCATTTCTTACTCTCATGGGAACAGAAACCAATCCACTGATCTGTACAGTGGTTGCATGCCATTGATTTAAAGCCAAAATGAAAATTTAAGTGAATTTAAATGAAAATTCAACACCTTCCAGAGCAAGCTAATTTCCTATTTTTATCTTTAATTTTACACATGAAATATAGCGTAGAGGCCCTGCATGCTTTATAAAGGCAAATGAGAAAAGTTTAGTGACTCTTTGACAGAAAAAAGCAGTTTCACTTGTAACAGAGTACCTTCCTGATATAGTAGTATTGAACTTCATTATTGCTTTGAAAAAGGACTTTTCAGAAACAAGTAAAGAACTTCCACTTCGGGGAAGATGAGGCACATGTACTCTTCCCTGAATGGCTTTCAGTGAATGGCACTATGTGTTTACCTTGCACTTTTTGCCGAGTTGCTCATAACATGCAGAAACTTGCTTCCTCACAGACGTGGCCACGTAGTCCAGCCACTTTTCAGAATCCAGCAGATGAGGAGCTGAGGGGTTGGTTTTTCTGCTGACTGTGGTCATGCATGGCTGGATGATTTATGGACAAGACCAACAGCCACATCCATATCTCAAAGTCATTAACCACCAAGAGAAGGGCTTGGCACAGAACCACTCAGAGGAAAAAATCCACAGAGAGTGAGTCTGTTTGGACAATCAGAACAATCAGAGCCACCTTTTTATCACATCCTGACTTCTCAGCTGTACCTTTTAAATACAGGCTGTTTCCTACGACCCAAAGGGAATGTTGTGAATGATGCTTGAGACTTTTCATAATGTTAACATCTGAATGAATAGATCAGATGTGATCTTGGAATGAAGACAGACAAGACCAGGAAAAAGGTCACTGGAATGTCTCAAATTTCAAAAGGGTTCATTTCAGAACTCGCCATCGGTAAGCTTGGTAGCAGACCCCAGATAAATTCTAGAATAGATCATTAAAGAGATGGTTTTAGAGCTCATAGTAAAGAGAGAAGCTCCCTATAAGAGCCAGCACGATCCACTAAGAGCAAGAAATGCCACCTCGCACACTTTCTCTTTTGATGAGTTTACTAGGATGCTTTTCAGTTTCTATTACACTATGCTGTTAGCCAGGAGAGAGAGAAACATGAGCCTGGCAACCATCTGCATAGACTCAGTAATGGCACCAAGGATGGTAAACCTGTAGAAGGTGTCCATGTCCTGTGGTCCTGTCCTGCCTCCTATTCATTCAATTCAACATTCACAGGCTCAACATACAACTATAGAGCATGGATTTTAGGCAGGGCACTCTTCCTGGCAAGGAATAGAAAGAAATTGCTCAAACCCTGATCAAAGGGCTTCTCATCTGCTTATGGGAAAGGACAAATACACAAACAACCGCAACACAAGGCAGAGTGACAAAATCACAGTTAGAAAAGCACCAAGTGCCATACAGGACAGATGAAGATAAAGGTTTCTTCCAGTTAGAAGTTAAAAGGCTTCACATGGGAGATGGCATCTGAGGTAGAGTTTGAAGGAAGAGAGAGATGCAAATGATGAAGAAAGATATTTGCCGCGAATGGTCTGAGCAGAGGCACAGACTAGAGAAAAGGTTAAGCACCTAGTCCAGTTTGATTGAAGCAGGGGGACTAGAAAGGAAAGTCAGGACTGTTGTGACATATTCCTCTTGCTAAGGATTAGCCAGGGGAAGTCCTTGGTGAGCAGGTGATCATGTGTTTGGTTCAAGAGTCCCAGAATCTTCCCTATTCCTCCTGCTAACTACAACTAAACACCAGGACATTTACAGAACAAACGAAAACTATGAAAGGTTGAGTGATGACAGACAAGCTGGATACCTCGGTACTCAAGCAACAGCAAAGTGATGAATTCCCTGAAGTGTTTCTGTTGTGTGGTGTGTATTTTTGTTTTATATTGTACTGCTTTGTTTTTATTTTTGCCTAAAATAACTACAGACTTGAAATGTTGATGAAGTTAGTTACCTGGAAATGCCAATGAATAAAGATCAAATAAATAAAACCCCAATAAAAGCCTGTCATCTCCGCCAAAAGACTAGATAAGGGACATACTAGGAAAACGGAAAATTGTAGACAATAACCACTTGACTTCAGGCAAGCAAGCACAACAAAATGAAGTATGAACTTTAGATAATTGATTTATTAATCACTATACTAATGTAAAATGTTAATTATAGGACAAACTGGGTGCATAGTATCTGGCAACTCTGTACTAGCTTCTCAAATATGAAACATTCTGTTAAAATATAGTCTATATTTTAAAATAAGAAGGGAGTTGCTGTTACTAATTAAAACCTAAAAAAAAGAGTCAAATCTAGAGTTCCTAATGTTAACTTCTTGCAGAGCAAACTTATGAAGATCATTGTGATAACTGATCATCTTGTTATATGCAAAAAATCAGGCCAAGCATTATTTTCGCCAAGAATAATCTCCCTCTCTCTCTCTCTCTCTCTCTCTCTCTCTCTCTCTCTAAATTTTAGATGATCTTTGAACAAAGAGTAGTGGGTGCGACTGTAGAGAGAAACTTTATTTCAGTGGAAAACTGCACACCTTCCTGGCCCTGCTCATGGTCTTTGGGTTATTTTGTATCTCCTTGCAGGTAACTGATGGCTATACAAACTCTGTCTTGTTTGGTTGAGGGTTTCATTGGCTTTCTTCTCCATTGTGGAAAAAAGAGAGTTTCATTACTTACCTGTAAAATGGACTGAATCCTGCTACCTTGTTGCACAAATTGTCAACCCTTACCCAACTCCTGATTCTTCCAGTTTCCTTCACCATCGGGCTGATGTTTCCAAGTTTTCCTTTTCCCTCCTGCCTAGGCCTCACTGAGGATAAAGACCTGACAGCATGGATTCTTATGGAGACGCTAGGTCACTGGTTCTCAACCTTCCTAATGCCGCGACCCTTTAATACAGTTCCTCATGTTGTGGTGACCCCCAATTTCATTGTTACAAATGGAACATAATTAGAGCATAGTGATTAATCACAAAAACAATATGTAATTATATATGTGTTTTCCAATGGTCTTAGGCGACCCCTGTGAAAGGGTCGTTCGACCCCCAAAGGGGTCGCGACCCACAGGTTGAGAACTGCTGCTCTAGGTTATCTTGTTGCTGGCCTTTCCCCCAGAATCCGAGGACGCACTGTGAGCTGAAGCCTAATGACATGATATTCACCTTGAAGGACCCATCACCACAGCCGACTTTGCATGGGCCAGGTTTATGCTGGGACAAGTTGCAGTCCGGGTGTGCAATCTAATATTTCTATTAAATGAAATATTTATAAAGTGGCAGAACTTTTCCAGAGATATTTGCCCTGATTGATTTTAATTAAAATTTTGTAAACTATAAAAGAAAGTTAAATTCATATGTTCCTAATATACTTTGACTTAAATTAATAGAAAAATCTTTCTGATTTCCCAGCTTCTAGATTTTACCTTTGTAAGTTTTGTTTGTTTGTGTTGCTTTTTAATAGACCGTGAGGATTGCAAGGGTTTAGACTGAGATAAGCAATTGGATTATAAACTCTGTTTCTAGTGGATTACTTTATCCAATTCACAAAGATTTGCATTACTCCACTCTCAGGTACCTCTAAAAAAGGGGAGCGGGGTGTAAAGTTACAATACAGCTGTTGGCATATTGCCCTATCTGATCACATGTTGACCAGAAATAGCTATATTTATGCTAAACTAGTAATCCACCAATAAAATGCCTAAAGCATGAGACAGCACTCTGTTCAGTAACCCATTCTGGGTGAGGGGACAAACGGAAGATCTCTAGCTCAGGCCATCCCTTGCTGTTCCAACAGCTCAGGGTCATTTATTTACACATTAAACCTGGTTCATGCCCGATAAAGCTGATCTGAAACGGAACTGAAGGCATTTTATACTTCTGTAGATGTTTATCTCAGCTGAGTTTATATATTGCCTTTTAATAGCTCTTTACACAGGAACTGTTTATGGTGTTAGAAATCAAAAGACTAAATGTTAAGGGGAAGAGATCAACCGAAGGACTTGTATACATGTATATACGCCAAACCCATGGACATGGACAACAGGGGGAATGGGAGCATGAGTGTGCGGGGCGGGGGGCCGGGGGGGAGGTTGGAGGTTAATGGGGGGGATGAGGACACATTTGTAATACCTTAACTAATAATTTAAAAAAAATGTCTTGAAATAAAAAGAACTGAAGCAAAAAAAAAAAAAAGACTAAATGTTTTGCATCCAGCAGCTCTTCTCTGACCCTCATGTCTTTCAACCTTTTCAAAACAACTTCATCCTCCTTTTAAGTGTGCCTGTGCTCAAATCGAAATGTCATTTACTAGTACACATACCAAGGTTCTGTTTCTGAAAGAAAACATCCTGTCTTTTTCTTCCATAAGACTCCCATGTCAGTCCTAAAGAGTTAAATACAATAATTTATTCCTAATTTCTATGTTATGACATGCATTTCAATTCAGTTTTTTTTAATCACCAACAGAAAATATGTTTATTGATTTTTTTTTTTGAGAGAGAAAGAGTGAGAGAGAAAAACATGGATATGAGAAAAACATGGATTGGTTGCCTCCCATTCATAACCAACCAGGGATTGAATCTGCAACTTAGGTTTGTCCCCTGAATTAAACCTGCAACTTTTTGCTGTATGGGATGACACTCCAACCAACTGAGCCACCAGGATAGGGCTCAGTTCAATTTTTTTAAAATATATTCTTATTGATTTCAGAGAGGAAGGAAGAAGGAGAGAGAGATAGAAACATCAATGATGACAGAGACTCATTGATCAACTGCCTCCTCCATGCCCCACTGGGGATTGAGCTCACAACCCGAGCATATGCCCTTGACCGGAATCGAACCTGAGGCCTTTCAGTTTGCAGGCCGATGCTCTATCCACTGAGCCAAACTGGCTAGGGCTCAGTTCAGTTTATAAAAATATATATATATTTATATTGAATTCATAGAGGAAGGGAGAGGGAGAGAGATAGAAACATCAATGATGAGAGAGAATCATTGATCAGGTGCCTCAAGCACATCCCACACTGGGGATCGAGCCCACAACCTGACCTGGAATCGAACCGTGATCTCCTAATTCATAGGTAGACGGGCTCAGTTCAATTTTTAATCTCAAATATATATTCTATCCTTCCACTGACTTTGGTGGGAAATGTATATAAAATGTATGCAGAATTCCATTGGCAACTGTATGTTTTCTCACCCAGTTTAAGCATTGCCATTGCTTCTGAAATTTGGAGAGAAATTTGCTTCAGAGTTTGCTAACATTTCAGAGATAAAGTTACAGTTAAAATGATCGGTGAGATCTATATATCCATTGTTCAAATGATGTCAAATGTACATCAAGATGACACAATGATTTTCCTTCGTGTATCAGATACTTCACAATGTAAGTAGAGGTTATACTTGTCTTGGTTTCTGCTGAGCAAGGTCTCTCTCCTGCATGTACAAGGCCTATGGGTCAGAATTAACCTTATTGCTTATCTATATCACTAGGTGGCGCCAGGAGCATCTAAAATAGCTGAGTACCACACACTGGAGTCCTGAAATATTACAATTTTCAGCGTTTCCTTAAATTATAGAGTACTACATTTCTGAAAGAAAAGCCATTTTTAAAAATGACTTTTGCACATTTTTGTATACCTATCTGTACAAATGCTTTCCTTTCAATGTTAAAAAATATCACAGAATTCCATTGGCAACTACGTTTTTTACCCATTTTAAGCATTGCCATTGCTTTTGAAACTGGTTTTCCTCCTTTGCTTATGAGCCATATAGTCCCTTTAAAAGCTTGCTTTTTCAGAATGCATAAATGTCCACAAGAAAATTAGAAATAGTGGCTGGTGAAAGGTAGAACGCCTGATCCAAAGTCAGATACACAAGCTGATGGTCACTTCGTAGGCGACCTAATCAGACATCATTAAATTATAGTTTTTCTTACTCTGAGACATTGGAGGAAGCAGTGAAATGGGTTGGAAAATTATGACCTCAAACAAATAGAGTGGCATCTTTCATTTCGCTGATGGGTAACATTTTCTAATTTCCAGGCTGCTTACCCTCCATTCAGTAGTTGAAGTTTCTTGTATATGATTTACACATATGTAGAGAACAGATTTTTTGTTGTTGTTCATTTATTTTTTACTTAAAGTATCAGTGTTACGGATAAAATGAAAGTGAAGGACTAGATGTTCACAGGGCTGTCATGGGCTGTCCTTTCATACAGGTAGAAGGATAGACAGAGAAGTGGAGACAGGTAAGAGGGCACACAGACAGACATGGAGTCAAGCCTAGAATGATGGTCAGGGCAAGGAAAGAGTTCGCATCATCATTTGAAGGTAGCAATGAGGCCAGATGATCTCTCACAGTTGGCCCTTGGGGGGTGGGGGGGAAGGGGGTTGCAATGCCTTAAAGCCAAATGCTTTGGACACAAATTGATTTTTATTCACTAATACCTCCCATCATTTTGTACAGAGCTGACCTGGAAGGAGATACTTTCTGATCAAATAGATCAAATAATTAAAACCTTATTTTGGTTATTAATCAAAAATCTTTATTTTGATTCAACTGCTTATTTATCTCTATATTTACTTAATAATATGAATATCTGTTTGTGCAAAGAATATTCAAAGCAGTGAAGACTATTTTTTTAAATAGGTTTTATGCAAGATTTTATTCTCTTTTTTTATCACTGCACAATATTCCATTGTGTATATATATATCACATATTCTTTATCCATTCATCTATCCATGGACACCTAGGTTGCTTCCATATCCTGTAAATAATGCTGCAGTGAACATAGGGTGCATATATCTTTTCATATTGGGGTTTTTATTTTCTTTGTATAAATATCCAGCAGTGGAATTGCTGAGTCACATGGTATATCTATTGGTGACAACATGGATGGATCTAGAGCAGCGGTTCTCAACCTATGGGTTGTGACCCCTTTGGAGGTCAAACGACCTTTTCACAGGGGTCGCCTAAGACCATCGGAAAACACATATAAAATTACATATTGTTTTTGTGATTAATCACTATGCTTTAATTATGTTCAATTTGTAACAATGAAATTGGGGGTCACCACAACATGAGGAACTGTATTAAAGGGTCGCGGCATTAGGAAGGTTGAGAACCACTGATCTAGAGAGTATTACGTTAAGTGAAGTAAGTCAGGCAGAGAAAGACAAATATCACACGGTTTCCCTTCTATGTGTAATCTTAACACAAACAAAACAAAACAAAAACAAGCTCATACAGACAGAGACTGATGGGATGGTTTCCAGAAGGGAGGGAGTGAGGGGTAGGTGAAAAGGGGTAGGTGAAAAGGGGAAGGGGCCGAACCGGTTTGGCTCAGTGGATAGAGCTTCGGCCTGCGGACTGAGGGGTCCCAGGTTTGACTCCGGTCAAGGGCATGTACCTGGGTTGCGGGCACATCCCCAGTAGGAGATGTGCAGGAGGCAGCTGATCGATGTTTCTCTCTCATTGATGTTTCTAACTCTCTATCTCTCTCCCTTCCTCTCTGTAAAAAATCAATAAAAATATATTTTTTAAAAAAAGGAGGGAAGGGGAATATGGTCAATAACATTGTGAAAAAGTTGCATGGTGACTAAAAGTAGTGGGCTGATCACATTGTAAAGTATTAAAATGTCAGATGACTATGTTATACTCCTAAAACTAATATAACCAGTATAAGATGATATAGCAAATAGACCTAAAAAAAAAAAAAAGTCCCACCTTAAACCAAACTTCAAATTCTCAATATCAGACCTTGACTTTGCCTTTGAAGACACAGCCAAAGATCTGCCAAGTGGCATTTTTTCTTCTCTGCCCAATAAGATAAGACAGCTTTGTCTTGTTTACTGGTTGTGTTAGGAATATATTGAGAGAGATGGCATTTGACAATTGAAGGTTAGGGAGTTGGATGGCTTTGGGTACCCAAAGTGCAGGGAGGCCTGAATATGGCATGGGGTCAGGAGTTCAACTGAAACTTCTTCCAGAGCTTGAGTCTTAATTTGTCTTAACAAATTTGAAGCTAGACCCAGCCTGAAAAATAGATAAGATTTGGTATTTGTATATCAAATAAAATTTACTGAAGTCTTTCAAAGCAGTTGATTCTGTTTGGTTACCTTTATTTCATGCAATATTATCCTCTATAAAACACATCTCTATCCTGGTTAGGAAAACTAGCTCTTCAGTCAGGAACTAATCATAATGTCCAAACAAATAAAATTCTGATTTTAAATTTAGTAGTCATTTTGTTTTGCATTTAATTGTGCTTAAAATCAACATAATTTCTCACTAAAGTTAATTTACTACTACCATCCCCATAAAAATTCAGGACAGTAGCCTGAATATATTTTTTTTTAATTCAGTATTTTTTATTTTTAAAATATCTTTATGGTTGAAAGTATTACATATATCCCATTTTTCCCCCCACTGACCCATCCTAGCTCACCCTCCCCCGATCCCAGGCCTTCACCACCCTATTGTCTGTATCCATGGGTTATGCATATGTGCATACACATTCTTTGGTTGATCTTTCCCCACCCACGCACCCCCACTGCCTTCCCTCTGAGACTTGACAGTCTGTTTCATGCTTCTGTATTTCTGGATCTATTTTGTTCATTAGATTCCACACGTAAGTGAGATCATGTGATACTTGTCTTTCTCTGACTGGCTTATTTCACTTATAGCATAATACTCTCCAGGTCCCTCCATGCTATCTCAAAGAGTGAGAGATCCTTCTTTTTTACTGCTATATAGTATTCCATGGTGTAAAACAAACAAAACACTTTTTTATCCACTCATCTACTGATGGGCACTCAGGCTGATTCCAAATCTTAGCTATTGTAAATTGTTCTGCTATGAACATAGGGATACATACATTCTTTCTGATGTGTGTTTCAGGTTTCTTAGGATATATTCCTAGAAGTGGGATCACCGGGTCAAATGGCAATTCCATCTTTAATTTTTTGAGTAAACCACATACTGTTTTCCATAATGGCTCTTCCAGTCTGCATTCCCACCAGCAGTGTACTAGAGTTCCCTTTTCTCCACATCCTTGCCAGCACTTGTCATTTGTTGATCTGTTAAAGGTAGCCATTTTGACAGGTGGAGGTGATACCTCATTGTCATTTTAATTTGCATCTCTCAGATTAGCAGTGACCTTGAGCATTTTTTCATATGTCTCTTGGACATCTGTTGTCTGCTTTGGAGAAGTATCTATTTAGGTCCCTTGTTCATTTTTTAATTGAATTGTTTGTCTTTCTTTTGTTAAGTTGTATGAGTTCTTTATATGTTTTGGATATTAACCTTTATGTATCATTGCCAAATATGTTCTCTCTTACAGTGGGCTGTCTTTACCTTTTGTTGGTGGTTTCTTTTGCTGTGCAGAAGCCTTGTATTTTGATGTAGTCCCATTTACTTATTTTCTCCTTAGTTTCCCTTGCCCTAGGAGATGTATCCACAAACATATTGCTACAAGAAATGTCTGACACCCTCACCCCTTTGGCTCAGTGGATAGAGCATCGGTCTGTGGACTGAAGGGTCCCAGGTTCGATTGTGGTCAAGGGCATGGACCTTGGTTGCGGGCACATCCCCAGTAGGGAGTGTGCAGGAGGCAGCTGGTCAAAGTTTCTCTCTCATTGATGTTTCTAACTCTCTATCCCTCTACCTTGCTCTATGTAAAAAATCAATAAAAATATATTTTATAAAAAAAGAAATGTCTGAGATTTTGCTGCCTATAGTTTCTTCTAGGATTTTTATGGTTTCACAACTTACATGTAAGTCTTTTACCCATTTTGAGTTTATTCTTGTGTATGGTGCAAGTTAGGGGTCTCGTTTCATTTTTTTTTTTTTGCATGTACCTGTTCAATTTTCCCAGCACCATTTATTGAAGAGTCCTAGTCGCAGTGATCAGATAAGAAGAAAACATAAAAGACATTCAAATTACAAACAACAAGTGTTGGAGAGGATGTGGAGAAAAAGGAACCCTTCTGCACTGCTGGTGGGAATGCAGACTGGTGCAGCCACTCTGGAGAACAGTATGGAGCTACCTCAGAAGACTAAAAATGGAACTCCCATTTGACCCAGTGATTCCACTACTAGGAATATATCCCAAGAAACCAGAAACGCCAATTAGAAAGGATATATGCACCCCTATGTTCATAGCAGCACAATTCACCATAGCTAAGATTTGGAAACAGCCTAGGTGCCCATCAGCAGATGAATGGATTAGAAAACTGTGGTACATATACACAATGGAATACTATGCTGCGGTAAAAAAAAAAAAAAAAAAAAAAGGAACTCTTGCCTTTTGCAACAGCATGGATGGAACTGGAGAGCATTATGCTAAGTGAAATAAGCCAGTCAGAGAAAGATAAATACCATATGATCTCACTCATTTGTGGATTATAGAGAACAACATAGACTGATGAAAAGGGACAGACCCAAAGACTGAGAAACAGCGATCAGGCTATCAATCCCCAGAAGGAAAGTAGGGGAGGGCGGGGGTAAGGGGAAGAGATCAACAGAAGGACTTGTATACATGTATATAAGCCAAACCAATGGACATGGACAACAGGGGGATGGGAGCATGAGTTTGTGTGTGGGGGGGAGGTTGGGGGTTAATGGGGGGGGATGAGGACACATTTGTAATACCTTAACTAATAATAATAAAAAAAAGAATAAAAAAAAAAAAACAAGGTGAGTAACTGCCATTCTCTGGAGCATTATCCCAATACGCTGAGATTCTGCTTTCCAGCAATTGTGGACAGTTTGGCTCAAATAAACTCACAAAAAATCTTAAAAAAAAAAAAAAAGACATTCAAATTAGAAAGAAGGAAATAAAACTGTTCTTATTCTCAGATGACATGATATAGAAAACACTGAAGATTCCACTGGAAAACTATTAGATTTAATAAATGAATTCGGCAATGTAATAGGATACAAAATTAACACCCAGAAATCTATGGCACTTTTATACACCAATAATGAATTCTTAGAAAGAGAAACTAAACAAACAATCCCATTTACCATTGTAACTAAAAAATTAAGATACTTAGGAATAAACTTAACCAAGGAAGAAAAAGACTTATACTTGGAAAACTACAGGACGTTGAAAAAAGAGTTAGAGGAAGATATGGACAAGTGGAAGAATATACCCGTGTTCATGGATGGGTAGAATTAACATTATTAAAATGTCCACGCTACCCAAAGCCATCTATAGATTCGATGTAATCCCTATTAAAATACCAATGGCATATTTCACAGATCTAGAACAAATATTCCAAATATTTACATAGAACCAAAAAAGATCCCAAATGGCCACAGCAATCTTGACAGAGAAGAACAAAGTTGGAGGAATCACAATATCCAATATCAAGTTATACTACAAAGCTACTGTAATCAAAACAGGCTTGTACTGGCACAAGAAAAGGCATATAAATCAATGGAACAGAAACGAGATCCCAGAAATCGACCCAAGCCATTACACTCAGTTAATATTTGACAAAGAAGGCAAGAGAATACAATGGAGTTCAGCAACATTTTTAAGAATTGTTTTCTGACTCTTTAAAGCTATAAGAGACTCTTTAAAAATTAGAATATGTAAGTATAAATAATCCCTGATTTTTGCATCTTGCAACTCCTGTAATTAAGGTTTTTATTCTAAATTTTGTTTGAAAAGGTTTCAGGTAGTTTCTATTAAAGAGGAATATTTATTATTGTTATGAATAGACCTATGCAAATATATGTTAATAGACAAGAGCATGGATGAAATTTTAGCATATGGTCATTGGATTTCTAGGTACAATGCTTCTTTATATTCTAGGTTTCTCTGGGTTCATATGTATAAAACGATAATATCTTTACACTATGATTGGTCATTTCCACTCACTTCAGAGCCCATCTCTTCATGGCTTGCCTGCTCTTTTATTAGCTTAAACTTATAGCTTTAGAGAAACTCATTTTGTGTAGAAATGTGTGACACAGAGGGAGAAAAAAAAGATGAAAAAGATAATACATTAGAGATATCCACATGTAGCTCTTAAACCAAGATATTTCCTGAAGTACTAGAAATGAGACATAAAATTGGTTCTTTCTTGGTATAATCAAAAGCTAGAAAAGCCTTTAGCCATTAAATGGTCTCTTTTGTTCCCAATGTCTTGTCAATATTGAAAAATAAACAAACAAAACAATTAAATAAAAACTAAAAAAAAAAAAAATAGGAAAACAGGGAAAAAACCAATAAACACATTCAGAAATGAAAACTGTTTTCTGTGACGTTCAGATACCTAAAACCAGCAGTTTTTATGAGAAGATAATTCCCTTCCTCCACCTCAGGCTTTAATTTCTGTAGATGCGACTGTATCTGGACAGAGGGATTAACAATTCACTTCGGCTGTAAGGTTAAATGCAACTACAATTGAAGTCACAGAAAGTCCTGAGTAACATTTATGAGGCTTATCTAACCCGTATGCTTATCTGTAGATGTTAGAATGAGTCATTCTTTCGTGTTTCATAGGAACAATCACTATCACTAAAGGAAGTTAAATTTGTTAGGCAATTGTTTAAAAACATAATTCAAAGGTACTTGATATTAGAACTGGCACAGTTTCTGCAAAGTAATCATTGGAAGAGCCTTGAAGGGGGGTGTTCTACTGGCACCTTGCTGACTCCATTTTCACTGGGAGGTACATTTGCTTTCTTTCTAATTCTTCTGTTGACCTCTCTTATTTACATGCACAGAATATACATTTTCCTTCAGAAACTGTTTTTTGAGTGTCTCTTATGCTGTGGACACTGTGATGGGTGCTGCCCACTGAATGACAGAGTGCTTCCTGCCCTCGTGGCGGACGTCCAATGTGATTGGGAGCCTCCAGGATGGGCACCAATCGGCTTTGGAAAGGGAGGCGTCAGTAAGGCTTCCTGGAAAACGCAGCAAATACGGTGGGAAGGTAAGTAGGACGGGCACGTGGAGGTGGGAGGAGAGGACGGTCATCAGTAGACATTCGTCTGCCCTGCATATGTCTAGGCCAGTGGTTCTCCACCTTCCTAATGCCGCGACCCTTTAATGCAGTTCCTCATGTTGTGGTGACCCCCATTTCATTGTTACAAATTGAACATAATGAAAGCATAGTGATTAATCACAAAAACAATATGTAATTATATATGTGTTTTCCGATGGTCTTAGGCGAGCCCTGTGAAAGGGTCGTTCGACCCCCAAAGGGGTCGCGACCCACAGGTTGAGAACCGCTGGTCTAGGCTGTGACTGAAATCAGTCATTATCTGTTTGTGAGCACTTCCAGAGCAAGAACTCTTCCTCATTTATATCCATAACCTTGCTGGCTAGCTCAGGGGTCGGCATTTAATAGGTGCACCATGAGTGTTTAATCAAAGAAATAAAAAGAAGATGCCGAGAGTTAACTAGGACAAGCTAGAAAGACATGAGAGCAGTCAAGAGTGAAAATCAGTCATTTTAAAAGGTGGGAAAAATATTTAAGAGCCTTGGAGTAAGACATTTAAGGAAAAGCGGGAGTAAAATTTAAACAAGTGAAGGAAGAACAAAATAAAAGTAACAGGAAATGAGGCCTGAATATCCAGGCCAAGTCAAACTCATGAGGATGACCACAAAAGAAACACCTACCAGACTTTTGGCTACCTTATCGAGGTGCTAAAGTCCTTGACTAGAAAAAAACAAAACAAAAAAACCTTTTACTGTGACAGGAGCCAAGAGTTTCTACAATATTATTGAATCAAATGTTTGCCAGATAAATAGATGTTGATACTATTGGAAACTATTGTCCTACTTTTTATCTCTCAAAAAGGATCTTTTTCCTAACATATTTATGCCATCTGCTTAACCAAAAGTAAATTATTTTGTTTATAACCTCAAACCCAAAAGCTTGTTCAGAACAGAAATATGAACCAGAAATAAATTACATGGTAAATCAAACCCTCATTTTGGGGCTGGGACACGACGCAAAGTGATTTACAATTTGTTCTTTGCTGTGTAAATGAAAACCCCAAGATATTGGCAGGAGAAAAAACCTTTTCTTTCTTTCTAAATTATGTTCTCATACACATGAGAAACAGACTTCAAAAATAACGATTTTTCCCATTTTCTAAAAGTTTGAAAGGAATAGGACCCTTGAGAACATGGTAATTTTTAAATATAAAAATGTATTCAGTTGGTTGGAGCATTGTCCTGTGCAAAGAAAGGATTCGGGTTCAATTCCTGATCAGGGCTCTTACATAGGTCTCAGGTTCCAACCCCAGCGGCCAGGGTGCATATGGGATAGATGTTTCTCCTCTCTCTCTCTCTCTCTCTCTCTCTCTCTCTCTCTCTCTCTCTGAAATGCAAATTAAAACTACACTGAGATATGACTTCTCACCCATCAGATGGGCAAAAGTCCCAAAGTTTGAAAACTCATTCTGTTGGTGAACCTGCAGGGAAACTGTGCCCCTAATTTAGAGCCGGTGGAACTGCAAAGTGTCACAACCCTGTGACATATGGAAGGAAATTTAGAAAACTTGATGATATCTTTAAAAAATACATATGCATTTACCCTTTAACCCAACAGTTCTACTTGCAGATAAACGCAAAATATGAAAATACATGTGCATAAATGATTCACTGTCGTTTTACTATAATAGTTCAAGAATGGAAGTAACCCAAATATCTGGTTATGGGAGTGGCTGAATAAGCCATGGCTCATCACATCAACACAATAGATTATTATGTATCTGTAAAAATAATAATAATTTGTAAAAAATACTATTTTCTATATAGCACAGTTATCTCTAGGATATATTGAATTAAAATGGTAAATTTAAGACAAGGATGCAGAGTATGTTACTATTTAGCTTAAAAAGGAAATATGAGAATATTTCTACATTTTTTAAAATATATTTTATTGATTTTCCACAGAGAGGAAGGGAGAGGGATAGAGAGTTAGAAACATTGATGAGAGAGAAACATCGATCAGCTGCGTCCTGCACACTCCCCACTGGGCATGTGCCTGCAACCCAGGTACATGACCTTGACTGGAATCAAACCTGGGACCCTTGAGTCCGCAGGCCGAAGCTCTATCTGCTGAGCCAAACTGGTCAGAGCTCTACATTTTCTTATACTTAAGAAAATGGAGGGCCATGGCTGGGTCGCTCAGTTGGTTAGAGTGTTTTTCCAATACGCCAGGGATGCAGGTTCAATCCCTCATCAGGGAATATATAAGAATCAACCAAAAAAAAAAAAAAAAAAAAAAGAATCAACCACTGGCACTGACCCATGTTGCTCAGTGGTTAGAGTGTTGGCCCATGAACCAAAGAATCTTGAGTTTGATTCCCAGTGAAGGGCACAAACCTGGGTGGCAGATTCGATCCAGACCCTTGCCAGGGCATAAACTGGAGGCAATCTATCAATGTATATCTCTCACATCGATGTTTCTCTCTCTCTCTCTCCAATCAATAAATATAATTTTTTAAAAAAATGGAAATATAATCTATATACATATTTATTTAATTATTTATAAAAGAATAAATGCAAGAAATAGAAGCAGAAAGCACTTTTCTTAGCATATATGACATTTTGTAGATTTGACTTGGAGACTGTGTACATATTCTATGTACTTATAAAACAAACATTTTCTAATCCCTAAATATTTGAAGCAAGGTGAAACAAATAAAACTGAACCTGCTGATGGCAATGCACAGCAAGTAACTTTGAAACACAGCAATTTAACTGCACATTTCTGGTGGTATGAACCATAAGAATAAAAAAGGCCTGCAAAAGAATAGTAAACTGTGTTTAAGGAACATCCTATTATTAGCATGGCAGCATTTGAAAATAGTAAAAGCTTTTGCAAACTCAATTTTTAAAAATGCAACCAGGAATCCAAAAGCTTGTCAATCACTAAGCCAAGATACCCACACATAGGCATATCATAGCTGAACTGCTGAGCCTCAAAGATACACAGAAAAGCTTAAATTTAACAGCAGAAAAAAAATACATTATACCTGTGAGACAATAGTAAGAATAACCACAGACTTTTTATCAGAAATATTGCAGGGTAGAAGGCAAGGAAATCAAATCTTTAAAGTGTTCTTTGAGAAAAAAGAAGGTTTAGTCAGAGAAAATATCCTTAAAAATTGAGACAAAATGAAGACAATATATAGATAAACAAAAGCTGAGAGAAGTTTAACATACCAACATTACAAGATAAGTTAAATGAAGTACTTCATGCTGAAGAACCATAATACAAGGTGGAAATGTAGAAATGAAGGAACTAGGGGCACAGGAAATGGAAAGCATATGGTCAACTATACCAGACTGTTTCTTATTTCTTGATTTATAAAAAAATGCAATTGACTGTTTAAAGCAAGAATGATAACTATGTGTTTGGGAGGTTTAAGATTTAGAAAGAAAATGCATGATAAAAATAGGAAAGAGAGGGTAAATAGAAACACACTGTTGGGAGAATTTTATTATATATGAAGTGGTGCAATATTAATTCAAGGGGAACCATGATAAATTAAAGGTGTCCATTATAATCTGTAGGTGAAACCATTTTTTTAAAGAGTTTTAGCTAAAGTGCCAATAGAGGAGATAATGATAGACTAGTAAAAATAAATAATTAGTAATTCAAAGTTAAATGAAGTACTTCATGCTGAAGAACCATAATACAAGGTGGAAATGTAGAAATGAAGGAACTAGGGGCACAGGAAATGGAAAGCATATGGTCAACTATGGAATCCAATGTGGGACATAGAATAGATAATAGGTGATACAAGCGGAAGACAAACTAAACAATAGGCAAGCCCAAATATATAAATAATTATATTACATATGAGTTAAATAAGTGAAACCAAAATATGTAAATAAAATAAAATTCCATTAACATATAGAGATTATCACATAAAAAAAGCAAGAACAAACTATACTATTTTTATACAAGGTAAGCTTGAAATATGAAGTATAATCAAATCCATTATTACAATAGGTACTTCAAACCACCAGTAATTGATATAGTAACAAGCAAATTAATGTAGATACAGAAAACTTGAACAACACTGGCAACCACTTTGACCTAATTAGTATTTAGAGAAAACTGCAGCTCAAATTAGCAAAATATACATGCTTTTTAAGGGCAGAAAAAGTATGTGCTTGTATTAATAAAGAAGAAAAGCCATAATCAATTACATAAACTTCCACTAACTAAAACAGAAAAAGAAAAAATTAAACCAAAGTAAGCCAAAGTAACAAATGAAGGTAGGAATAGAAAGCAATTAAATAGAAAACAGAAGAACATTAGAAAATCAATGAAACCAAAAGATAGTTCATTGAAAATATCACACCAAAAAATCCTGTATAATAAAAGGCTAATATGCTAAGTGTCCAGTAGTCCAGTTGGCCATTCAACCAATCAAAGAGTAATTATACTAATGACTAGAGGCCCGGTGCACAAAAATTTGTGCACTCAGGGGAGGGAGGGGGGGTCCCTCAGCCTGGTTTGTGCCCTCTCACAGTCTGGGACCCCTCTGGAGGTAACGATCTGCTGGCTTAGGCCTGCTCCCGGGTGGCAGAGGGAAGGCCCAATCCCTAGGTGCAACCCCTGGTCGGGCTCAGAGCAGGGCCGATTGGGGATTTGGGGCACTGCCCCCTGTCAAGCACAGAGCAGGGCAGATTGGGAGGTTGCGATGCCACCCCCAGTCAAGCTCAGGGTAGAGCCGATTGGGGGTTTGGGGCACCGCCCCCTGTCACACTCAAGGCAGGGTCGATGGGGAGGTTCAGTGCCACCCCGGGTCACGCACAGAGCAGGGCCAATCAGGAGGTTGGGGTGCTGCCTCCTGTCCCTCACAGAGCAGGGCCCATCAGGGGAGTTGGGACTCCGTACCCTGTCACGCACAGAGCAGGGCCCATAAGGGGGTTGATGAGCTCCCCCCTGTCACTCACAGAGTAGGGCCGATAGGAGAGTTGGGGCACCGCCCCCTGTCACACACAGAGCAGGACGGATCAGGGGTTGGGGCGCCGTAACCTGTCACACACAGAGCAGGGCCCCTGGGGGCGGGGGGGTGCGGGGGTTGGGGGCTGCATCCTGTCACACACAGAGCTGTAGGGCGATCAGGGGGTTGGGGAGCTCCTCCCTATCAGGCACAGAGCAGGGCCGATCAGGGGGTTGGGGCGCCTTCCCCTGTCACAAACAGAGAAGGGCGGATAGGGAGGTTGTGGCCCCGCCCCCTGTCACACACAGAGCCGCAGGGTGACCAGGGGGTTTGGGCGCTGCCCCCTGTCATGCTGATCCCGGTGCCGGGAGGCCTCGCGGCTCCGCTGATCCCGGTGCTGGGAGGCATATTACCCTTTTACTATATAGGATAGAGGCCTGGTACACGGGTGGGGGCCAGCTGGTTTGCCCTGAAGGGTGTCCTGGATCAGGGTGGGGGTCCCCACTGGGGTTCCTGGCCAGCCTGGATGAGGGGATGATGGCTGTTTGCAGCTGGTCACACACCCTTCAGGGTGGGGGTCCCCACTGGGGTGCCTGGCCAGTCTGGGTGAGGGGCTAAGGGCTGTTTTCAGGCTGGCAGGTGACTGAAGCTCCCAACCACTCCTTTTTTTCTTGTTTTTTTTATTCTGGGCCAGCTTTAGCTCTGAGGCTTGGCTCCAGCTCTTAGGCCTCCGCTGCTGAAAGCAGGTATCTGGTTTGTTTGAGTTCTATAATTGAAACACTGTTTCAACTCCAGCTCTGAGATCCCGGCTGGCTGAAAGCAGGTTTCTGGGGTTTTTTTAGCTTCTATATTCGTAACAATGTTTCAAACTGCAAGCTCAGAGGCCAGCAGCGGCAGGCGGGGAACGTTGGAGTCCTCTGTCACTGAAGCAAGCAAGCCTCATGTTTGCTTCAAGCTGCCTGGCTGCTGGCCGCCATCTTGGCTGGCAGTTAATTTGCATATCGCCCCGATTAGCCAATGGGAAGGGTAGTGGAGGTACAGCTATTTACCATGTTTCTCTTTTATTAGATAGGATATGCTAAGGTTGCTCAACTACTTGCTATGACATGCACTGACCACTAGGGGGCAGACACTTCAACTGGTAGGTTAGCTTGCTGCTGGAGTCCAGCCAATCAGGACTGAATGAGATCTGCTGGACACGCCTTGGAGCCCTCCTGGGGTCCCTTCCCAACTGGCCAACCTCCCACATCCCTCCTCGGCCCCGATTATGAACCAGTAGGGTCTCTCTGCCTGCACCCTCTCGCAATCTGGGACCGCTTGGGGGGTGTCAGAGAGCCAGTTTTTTCCTGACAGCAGAACGACCAGTTGCTATGATGCGCACTGACCACCAGGGGGCAAATACTCAATGCAGGAGCTGCCCCCTGGTGGTCATTGCACTCCCACAGGGGGAGCACCACTCAGCCAGAAGCTTGGCTCACAACTGGTGAGCTCAGTGGCAGTGGTGGGAGCCTCTCCCACCTCCGCAGCAGCACTAAGGATATCTAACTGCTGGCTTAGGCCCCCTCCTTGTGGGGAGCGGGCCTAAGCCGGCAGTTGGACATCCCCCAAGGGCTCCCAGACTGCGAGAGGGCACAGGCTTGGCTGAGGGACACCCCCCTAAGTGCACAAATTTTGTGCACCGAACCTCTAGTGTTTAATATTAGTTAATTCTAGAGAAAGGATCTTGTTGGCAGGGTAACAAGAATGGAAGAGAGATTTTTACTATAAGAACCTTTCTTCCTTTTGAATGATGAACCATCTTAATGTATTAATTAATCCAAAACTAAGTCAAATTTAAAAGTAAAGAAAAAACTCACTTCTTTGAATTATAGTAATTTGTAGTTCTATACCTAGCACATGAGCTATCTCCTGCAACAGCCTTGCATAGGACAAATTGAGAGGTGATAATAGGGTTAGAATCTAGGCAAGGAGATAGAATAGTGCAGAGATATAGCATTATAATGAATGTCATGTGCCAAGTTCCATGACAGAGGACAGGCGATCCTCAGTGTATGTGAGCCAAACTTGCAGTCCCTTACATGAAAGGCTGTGCCAAATAGGCCTATAGCATTCCCCTACAGCCTCTGCCTTTTCCTGCATTGCACTAAGTCCCATCCTCCAGCTCAGTACTACTGCACGTGAACACAGCTGTCTCTCACTCCTCCCCCATCTGACCTCATTTTATCTAATGCCTTAAAATCCCACTCTATGCAGTCAAAGCTAGCAAAGAAGATATAATAGGATTTGGAAGGGGACAAATAATTGAAGGGAGAGAAAGCAAAAAATGTCTATGATCAAATCTGGGAATCTAATCATCAAATTATGACGTAATTTACTCACATGGCAAAATTCATTTCTATTTCCTCTACAATCAACACATATAAAAAATCATCTGCTTGGCAATTATTATTTTTTTTAATTTGACACCAAAAGCAAAGGCAACAAAAGCGAGTGGGACTATTTCAAACTGAAATGCTTCTGCACAGCCAAGGAATCCAACGGAATGAGAAAGTAACCTACGGAGTGGGAAAAAACATTTGTAAACCATATTTCTGATAAGGGGTTAGTATATAAAATGTGTAAGAAACTCATACATTTAATTCTCATTATGGAAAATAGTATAAAGGTCCTTCAAAAAATAAAAAAATAATTTTTTTTGAGGAAACTCCATGCTGTTTTCCACAGTGACGGCACCAGGCTGCATTCTCAGCAGCAGTGCACTGGGGTTCCCCTTTCTCCACATCCTCACCAGCCCCTGTTGTTTGCTGATTTGGTGAAGGTGTACTTTAAATTTGCATCTCTCTGATGATCAGTGACTGCGCATTTTTCCATATGTCTCTTAGCCATCAGTATGTCCTCTTTGGAAAAGTGTCTATTTAGGTCCTTTGCCCATTTTTAAATTGAATTGTTTGTCTTCCTTTTGTTAAGTGGTTTGAGTTCTTTATATAGTTGGAAATTAACCCCTTATCAGATGTACCATTGACAAATATATTCTCCCATACAGTAGGATCCCTTTTTATTTTGTTGATGGTTTCCTGAAACACCAATCAAAAAGAAAGTATGCACCCCTATGCTCATAGCAGCACAATTTACAATAGCTAAGATCTGAAAACTGCCCAAGTGCCCATTAGTAGATGAGTGGATACATTTATACAATGGAATACTAGGCAGAAGTAAAAAAGAAGGATCTCTTACCCTTAAAGACAGCATGGTGCAACCTAGAGAGTATTATGCTAAGTGAAATAAGCCAGTCAGAGAAAGACAAGTATCACATGATCTCACTCATATGTGAAATCTAATGAACAAAATAAGCTGATGAACAAAATAGATCCAGAGACGTGTAAGCATGGAACAGACTGATGAATCTCAGGGGAAAGGGACGTGGGGCGGGGGGAATGTCCCTCAGCCCGGCCTGCCCCCTCTCACAATCCGGGAGCCCTCAGGGGATGTCTTACTGACAGCTTAGGCCTCCCTCTGTGGGAGGCAACCGGGCTGATCAGGGGAAGGCACCACCCCCATCATCCTACTGCTGTTGCCAATGCCGGACATGGTGGCTGCGAGGCCTGAGCCCCAGGCCTTGCAGCCGCTGTGGCTTTGCCTGAATGGATGTCTAAAAGACGTCCACCCTAATTAGCATATTACCCTTTTATTAGTATAGATATGCATTACCAATGGACACAGACAATAGTGTGATGAAGGTCTGGGGCGGGGGGGGCGGGGGGGGTAAGTGATTAGTGGGAAGAAAAGGGGACATCTGTAATACTTTAAATTTTAGAAAAACAATTGAAAATAGAACTACCATATAAACCAGCAATCTCATTCTAGGTATATATATCCAAAGGAAAGAAAGTCACTATTTCAAAGAGATAATTATTCTCCTGTGTTCATTGCAACATTATTCACAATAGCCAAAGTATGTAAACAACCTATCAACAGATGAATAAAGAAATACACACACACACACACACACACACACACACATGATGCGGCAACAGGTTTACAGTTGTGAGTACATGACACACAGAGTTTATTCTAGCATTATTATTTATTAATTAGTGTATTATTATTTTCCATAGGAAAACTTTTAAAAAAAGAAAAAATTTCTGCCATTTGGGACAACATGGGTGAAGCTGGAGGACATGCTAAGTTAAATAAGCCAGACAGGGAAAGACAATTACTGCAGAGTATCAATTATGTGCAGAATCTAAAATAAATAAGAAGCAGGAAGGAAACAGAGAGAATGATGGTCACACAGGGCTGGGGTAGGGGAAACGAGGAGAGATTGGTACAAGAGTATAAACTTAAGTTGTAAGATAAATTCTTAGGATCTAATGTATAGCATGGTAACAGTAGTTGATAATACTGTATTGTATAATTAAAATCTGCTAGGGGAGTACATCTTAAGCATTCTCACATACAAACCCCCTCCCCCCTCCCCCCCCCCCCACCAAAGGAACTATGTGAGATGATGGATATCTTAATTTAACTTGATTGTAGAAATTCTTTTACAATGTGTCCATTTATCAAATCATCATATTGTACACTTTGACTACATTATAATTTTATTTATCAATTACATTTAAATAGACCTTGGGTGGGTGGTGGAAAGCAGTTTGAAAGATAACCTGTTTGTAAATTAGGAAAATTCTGTATTTATACTCCAATATGGAGACGTGGTGAAGGTCATAACAGCTAATAAAGGTCAGGGCTGATATTTAGACACAAATAGTATGGATGCAATTTTTTTCTTAAAAAAAAAAAAACCTTCTATTGAATTTCATTTGTGCAAAAGTAACACTGGTCAGCTTATGGAGATTGTGGCGGACGCAAAAGATGTGTTAGCACAGGCTTCAAGGCACAGGGGATCGTTCTCAGGAGCTTCAAGTCCGCAACTTTAAGTAATTTTTTTCCCTCATATATCCCTGACACAAAAACATGTGAAACAGATGGTACTACTTGGCTATTTATAGTTTGTGTTGAAACTTGTTTAAGACGGTTTGGATCATGATTTAACAAATCTTATCTGAAACATACCACAGGGTTTTTCTTAGAAAGTGTTAGAAAATCAGTTGATGACAATAGCTATTGTTTCTTCCTTCTACATATAAAAAAATGTAAGATCAGCAATGGCCTTCTGGATGCTACTAAATAGATGACCCCAGGGAAAAGTTGCAGTTGTTTGCACGCCAGTTTCTTTCCATAGAAACAGATGAAAATGGCAACCACTCAGGTTTCTGTGAGGTTCAAAGGAAAGCACGTATGCGGAAGCCCCTGAAACCCAGCCCCAGCGGGTGTTGAGAGAATGTTGTTATGTTATTTTCCGAATCCTAGTCCATGGAAGTGATAAACACTCTCTCCCTCCATCTTTTACCTTTCCCATGCATGTTTAATAGGAATCTTTCTTTTTTCGTAAAATGTGTATATTTTTAAAGCCCCTACATTCACTCATGGGCACTGTGTTGTAGGGAACACCATTAACTGTGTGCTCTATGGTCATTGTGGCAGAAACCACTAACTGTCTCCAAAAATATGTTTCCTTTCTTTGTGACCATGCAGCCAACCTTGCCCTTTGACTACGTTCTCTCCAGTGCAATGTGGAAAGTGACCTGTGCCACTTCCAGCCATAAAACATGTTTCATTGGGCTGCGCCTAGCTTTTTTCTTCTTTTGGGTCACTTAGATGGTCATCATTAGGCTGCTCTGATCCTGAAATTAATATTTTTAGCTATCATCAGTCTGGCTCTTAAATGATTGTGTGGAGATGAAAAACATGCTACTGAACGAAACAATTTCATGGAACTGATAAATGAACCGTATTTAGCCATTAATATTTTATGGTCTATTTGTTACAGCAGCCTATCCTAATTAGTACACCACATGGACCTCAGAATTCACATCTGTAAAATGAGACAGTTGGACTAGATTACTTCTAAGATCACTTGTTACCATCACATAGTATGATTCTTAGCCTTAGGTTAGTAAAGACATTTTCTAAGTATTAATTTGTTCCAACCTGTAGAGAGTTACACTTTACAGAGAAAAGTTAAAGTTCAGGTGTTGGGATAAAGTAGAGAAATATGCATAATAATACTACAAAAAGAATCAGTGAATCCAAGAGACTAAAAGGAAAAGATTTGGGTGGGGGAAAAGAGAGTACGCAGTGTCTAGAATAACCAAAATTATGTTTGGCCTGAAGTCTGAAGGCTGTGCTTCTAAAGCAAACAGTGGGTCCTTGTGCCACAAAAAAAAACAAGAGAGTAGCCTGATAGCTTGACAGAGGACAGAAGCTGGGTTAAACCCAGCAGGTTGGGGGGGAAGACTTGAGGAAAGTCAGACAAGAAAAACCCATGTTCAGGAGGACTGCAATTAGAAACCCAGCTAGAACCACTGCAACCTAAGAATGGCTACTCTGAGTCAGACCCAGCGATCCAGCAGCCCACTGTTCTTATGCCATCACTGGCCTCAAACATGTGCATTCTCTGCCTTTTCTGGTTTTATGACACTCTTTTAAATGTGCAGCAACAAAATGTGCCCCCAAAAAAGTAGAAACCAAATTCCATGAGAACATAAACAGTGGTTTTATAAGGAGATGAAATAATGGTTCCAGTTTGTTTCCAAAAGCGCTTGCTTTATCTCAAATGAGCTGAGAAATGGAGACAGCCGGGATGTTAACCAAGTGCAGATGGTGACTAGCGATGACAGGAACCGTCAGAGCAAAAGGTGAAGGCAGGGGCTCTTCCAAGGGATCAGACGGAGGGCCAGGCCTAGGAGCAGCCGTTTGAGATCATCCATGATAAAACAACCTCTTTGAGTGCTCTGGTATGCTAGCTATTATAGTCAAGATTTTTCATGTACTACTTCATGTCTTTTCCAAGTAATTTCATCCTCGTTTTACAGACTTGAAAACTAAACTGCAAAACAGCTAGAGCAGTAAGTGAAATGCAAGTTCCAAGGCAGTCTGCCTTATTCTGATAATATCTACTTGGATTAGCTACCTTAAGCTGGTTAACGAAATACAGGTACTGAAGAGCAAAAATCACACATCGTTATGAGAACCACAAAGGTCCAAAGACTGAGTCCAAAGACAAATTTTCAAAGGCGGGTTTCTTTCTCTTTTCTAGAATCAGTCTGACTAGTGGACAGCAGTTCATAAACTTCTCTCCTTCCTCTTCTCACAGGTTTCTTCCTACCACTCACCCTGCCCAAGGCAAACAATCCACTGGCCTTTTAATAAGAATTAAATTTAATTTCTCAATTTGAACTAAGAGACAAAATCTGTCATTTGTTGGGAATAGGTACTTGAGCTGAACAACTTGAGGCATCTGGGCAGTCATAATGACTACAGACAACATGAGTGACTCAAAGACACAGCCTGAAATACAGGAAGAATGGGAAAAGGCAGCAGTTCTCAACCTGTGGGTCGTGACCCCTTTGGGGGTCAAACGACCCTTTCACAGGGGTCGCCTAAGACCATCAGAAAACACATATATAATTACATATTGTTTTTGTGATTAATCACTATGCTTTAATTATGTTCAATTTGTAACAATGAAATTGGGGGTCACCACAACATGAGGAATTGTATTAAAGGGTCGTGGCATTAGGAAGGTTGAGAACCCCTGGAAAAAGGTGATTGAAAGAAAGGAAAGAGAATTCAATGGCCCCTGAGAGTGAGAATGTGTCCTCAGATCTTGACTTTCAGGTTCCTATCGCTGGTGTCCTAAACACTTGGCTTTACCTTCTGCCTTGGGTATTCTGGGATACTTCAGGTCCAGAAATTAATTGTTAAATAAGTGGAGGCACATTTATTTATTGAAAGATTCAATGATGTCAAGATTTCAATTCATCCCAAATTGATTTCTAGATTTAGTATAATCCCAATAAAAAGCTCAGCCATGTTTTGTTAATTAGTTTGTTTGTTTGTATGCTGTTTGTGGAAATGGGCAAGTTGGTCTAAAATGTATATGAAATTCAAAGATTTAGAATAGCTAAAATAAGAATAAAGTTAGAGGATTAATGCTAACAGATATCAGTACTTAATATAAAGTGACAGTAATTAAAAGAAAGTGGTATTGGCATAAGGAAAAAATAATAGAGGCTCCAGAAATATACTGACAAATAAATAGACATTAATTTATAATAGATGCCACAATACAAAGCTGCTATAGACTGTGTCCCCCCAAAATTCATTTTTTGAAACCTCAATATGATGGCATTTGGAGGTGGAGCCTTTGGGAGGTAATTAGGTCATGAGAATGGAGCCCTCTTGAATGGAATTCATGCCTTTTTAAAGGAGATCCCAGAGAACTCCCTTGCCATTTCCACCATGTGAGGACCTAGCAGCCATCTATGGAAATGTGAAGTAGGCTCTCACCAGATACTGAATCTACCAGCACCTTGATCTTGGATTTCCCAGCCTTCAGAACTGTAAGAAATATATTTCTGTTGTTTATGAGCAACTAAGTCTATGGTATTCTATTAACGCAGCCCAAACAGGTTAAAACAAGAGTAGAGCAGGAAGGTCAGTCTTTTCCGTAAATGTTGCTGAATTAACTGCATAGTACCGTGCATCTATATATCAAAGCCTAAGCAATCAAACTACCAGAATGACTGGAATGACTGGTCAACCAGTTGCTATGACATGCACTGACTGTGCATTGACCACCAGGGGGCAGACACTAAATGCAGTAGCTGCCCCCTGGTGGTCAGTGCGCTCCCACAGCCAACCTCCCGCAGCTGGCCAACCTCCTGTGGTCCCCCGCCCCGCAACTGGCCAACCTCCCACAGCCCCTCCCCACCCTGCTGGCTGGCCCTTATCAGCCCCTCCCCCTACCTCACACCACACTCAAAAATCAATTCCATGGCGGGCCAGTGTGGCTCAGTGATTGAGCGTCAACCTATGAACCAGGAGGTCACAGTTTGATTCCCAGTCGGGCCATATGCCCAGGTTGTGGGCATAATCCCCAGGGTGGGGCATGCAGGAGGCAGCTAATCAATGATTCTCTGTCATAATTGATGTTTCTATCTCTCTCTCCCTCTCCCTTCCTCTCTAAAATCAATAAAAATATATTTTGAAAAATATCAATTCCAGATATATATAAATGTGAAAGATAAAACAAAAATTACCTAAGATATGCATAGGAGATATCTTCATGTCTTTAAAGTAGACAAAAATAGATCACAAAGAGCACACGCTTAATAAGAAATGGATGAAACACTTCAACAGATTCTTTACAAAATGAGATATCTAACTGCCCCAAAACATGAAAAGGTGCTGAACCCCATTACCTGTTAGAGAAAAGAAAATTAAAACAAGGGTGAAATACTGCTAACAACACCAGGATAACTAAAAATTAAACACACACAAACACAAGGCTTATGGAAAACTGGGACTCCCATTTGTTACTGAAGGAAGGGAAAATTTGGTCAGCCACTTGACTATTTTGCAGTATCTACTGGAGTTATATATATATGCTTAATACAGCAATTATATATATCCAACAAAAATACACCAAAGTAATGTCCATTATTCTGCTTGAATGGATCCTTATGGAGCAAAATTATTCTTGTGCAACAACTATAGGGAAAATGAAGTCCTTATGGTGAAATTCCCACTTAACTGTTTCTTCTGCTCTGTTTAACTTGTTTTCTGATACTACAGGGACCTTTGACTCAGTGCCGTGTAGTGATTAAGAATAAAGGCCCTGGAGTCCCATTGCCTTAGCTCACATCCCAGATCTACTAGTTACAGCCGAGTTGTTCTTCATCTGCAAAGCAAAGATAGCAGTATCCTTCACTGTTCTATAGTATCCTGCACAGGTATAGATTGTTTGAAGATTTAGCAAGTAAATACACTTAAAACTAGTTCTAGCACATATATAAGACTAGGTGTTATTTTTCTGCATTTGATCACAAATGTGGGCATGTATTTCTTTTTCTCTTTAAAGCAATTGGTACTCATCGGTGGGGGAAAAAAAAATCAAAGTTCATGGCCAAGTTGTAGAAATGAATAAATTACAAATTAAGACTAAGTAAGACCTTTGAATCAACATGCCTAAAAAAAAACCTAGATAAACACATAAACTTTAATCGGAGGTATTTTTTAAAGATAATAAAGGCATGCTTAGCATGTTTGCCATATAAAAGATAATGTTTGGATAGCAGAAACTAGACCTCTGCTTAATCATTAACTGGAAAATCAAGCAGAATTTGAATTGATACTTTTTTTTTCAGGGGATTGTAAGGCAGGAAATGAAGCAAGGGTCTAGAGACTCTGCTATTTAGAGCTCATCGTGTAGTGACCATTCTATGTGCCCCTACATGCGGCAGCAGCCTTATAGCTGCTGTCTCAGTCTTCAACAACTGGCTCCTGAGTTACCAAGAATCATCTTTAGAATCATCAACGTAAGAGAGAATGTTTATATGCTTAGTATTTCCTTTGCTTGGAGTTCTCCTCCTCCAGATATATCTGCGTTTCTATGTTCGACATCACCTTTCAGATCGGCTCTCAGGACCACCCTATAAAAAGGGGATACTACCCCCTTGCCCTGAACTCTATCCTATCTTTCAGCTTTACTTTTCTCTGTAGCTCTTATAATCCCTAGACATATTTTAAATTTATTTCAAGTGTTGAGACGTTGTTTTATTCAATGCACAGTGCTTGGCAAATTGTTGCTGCTAAATAAATAAATATCTGTTAAGTAAATGAATAAATCTTTCTGCACATTTAAATATAAATATTGCTCACCTGCCTGCCTGCCAGAGCAATATTTCTATTTAAAGCCGGCCCCGGGGCTGTCAGGCCTCGCTGCTCCGCCAGCCCTGGGCCATCAGGCTTCGCTCCACCACTTGGAGCCTACATATGCAAATTAACGGCCATCTTTGTTGGTGGTTAATTTGCATATCACGCTGATTAGCCGATGGGAGAGGTAGCGAAGGTATGGTCAATTACCATGTTTGTCTATTATTAGACTAGAGGCCCATTGCATGAAGATTCGTGCAATAGGCCTTCTTTCCCTGGCTGCCAGCACCAGTTTTCCTCTGGCACCCGGGACCCAGACCTTCACTCTGGCCACCGCCTTCCATCTTCGCTCTGGACACAGTCTTCGCTGCGGCTGGAGCCTTCAGTCTTTGCTCCTCGCTCCGGTGGGAGTCTTCAGTCTCCGGCCAGAGCTGCTCCTGTAGCTTCTTCCACCCCCCACCATCCCCCTCATAGCTTGATCGCTGCTTCGCCTGCAGACCTCGCCGACGGGCTCCTGGACCCCAGGATGCCACCTTGCCTGTGGCCCGGCTTTCCGATCATGATCAGGATCATGGCCACAGGGTCCCGCAGCCCAGGGCCACACACTGGGTTCCCAGTTGGTGGCGGGGCTTAGGTGGCACACAGGGGCCCAGATGATGGCTCGCGCTGGCCTGCCCTGCCTGCAGTATGCAAATTAGACGCCATCTTTGTTGGTGGTTAATTTGCATAGTGTGCTGATTAGCCAATGGGAGGTGTAGCGAAGGTACGGTCAATTACCATGTTTGTCTATTATTAGATAGGATAGGATGGCAATCTTCCCTTTGCACAGTAGTAGAAACCATTAAAAATGACTTTCAAGCCGAACCCATGGAAAGCAATCCATTTTTAAAAAATATTTTTATTGATTTCAGAGAGGAAGGGAGAGGGGGAGGTAGATAGAAACATCAATGATGAGAGAGACTCATTGATTGGTTGCCTCCTGCATGCCCCTACTGGGGATCAAGCCTGCAACCTAGGAATGTGCCCTGCCTGGGAATCAAACCCAGGAACTCTTGGTCCATGGGACAACGCTCAATCCACTGAGCCACCACAGCTGGGTGAAAAGCAATCTTAATAATCGATGGGAAAACCTTTTTCTTCTGTGACCTTTCAAATGTTTTGTTAAAACATTAAAAATTCTCTTAATGTCCATTTGAAGTGTATAGGTACATTTAAAAATAGTAAAACTAATCTTTATTTAGCACACCATAATTTAAAGTATTAGAAACATTGAAAATTAAAGAGTTTTATTTATTTTTTAAAAAGTATATGAAGAACAGTTTGGGCAGAGCTTACCTTCTCATTGAATAACTCATTACAGGCACTTTATTGCTTTGGTGAACTGTCATACTCCTTTCTAAGTCTGGATCAACTTAACCACTATTTTATCCGTTATGTTTTTAATGTCATGAAAGACCTCTGAGAATTCCTTTAATGTGAAGTGGGTTGTTGTTTTTTTTGTGGGTTTTTTTTTCACCAGAGTCACCTCTTCTGGGAACTCATCATCCTTTCATTAAGAGCCCTTTCCTCATTAAGCAGCTGAGCCATTTCTCCAAGAGCTGGTTGCTTATCTAGAGCTGCGGCAGGCTTTGGCATTCCCACGGCAGCTATTTTAGCTCTGTTTACACTTTCTTTGAGTCCTGCAGAGTTATCTGCACAGCGGAGTAGAAGTTCTTTCCTACTGCGCAGGTATTACCCGTTTTACTTCCTGCCATAATGCTTATGTGTTCCTAATCGCATGCTTTATGACACATTTCTCCCCAAACCCAGCTCAGGTTACCTGACCTCCAGTTGCAGTACCAACAGCCTGTCCTAAAATCCATATAAGAAAATCAACTTTAAAGCTTAAAACACCTTCTTGGCCCATTGACTGGATTAATGAAGTTGTATTTGGTGATAAAAAGCAAATCTTCACATTTCCGAGCCCCCAAGAGAAACCTAGCGACAGGGGTAGTGCTATAAAAGTTAAACTGCTTTGCCCACTTTGCTTCTTCACTGCTGGGGAGCCAGCAGGCGACACAAACACATAGTGTGCTTTCTGCATGTGAACTGAGAAACAGGTGTGCGGTGACTGACCAGTCACTGACAGCCTTTGAAAAAGGGGATGTGAAGGTCCCTGATGATGTTTGGTACCTGCTTTTTACAGAGTGACTTGTGAACTGACAAACTAGCAGCAAAGTATCTATACTAATGAAAGGGTAATATGCTAATTAGACCGGGAGACCTTCCGGACGTCCTTCTGGACAAAGCCATGGTGGCGGGGCTGAGGCAGAGGCAGTTAGGGGCGATCAGGCTTGGGGGGGCAGTTGGGGGTGAACAGGTTGGCAGAGGGGGGACAGTTGGGGGCTATCAGGCCGGTAGGGGAGCAGTTGGAGGCGAGCAGGCCGGCGGGGGGGGGGGCAATTGGGGGTGAGCAGGCCAGCTGGGGAGGGAAATTGGGGGAGAGCAGGCTGGCAGGCAGAGTGGTTAGGGATGATCAGGCAGGCAGGCAGGTGAACAGTTAGGAGCCAGCAGTCCTGGTCCCCCTGTGGGATCGGCTCTAAACCGGCAGTCAGACATCCCCCGAGGGGTCCCAGATTGGAGAGGGTGCAGGCCAGGCTGAGGGACACACACACCCCTGTGCACAAATTTCGTACACCAGGCCACTAGTGTACTTCATAATTACTCAGTAAATATAGTGTGGTAACCGAAATGTGAACTGTGTTTTGGAGGAGCTGGTGTCATTTAACTGAGGAAACTGAAATTCATGCATTTAGGAATCATGCAAAGCAAGAACTATGCCTATCAGAGTATACGTTTTCCGAACCTAAATTTGTATTGTTCTGAAACTGACAGAGAGAAAAGCAGCCTAATAGAGTGTAGGTGCAGAAAATATAACTCTAGCCAAAATAATAACAGGGTAAAAGAAGAACTGAGAGTGAAAAAGGCATTTACATGTGTCTTCAGTAAGGAATTGGAATTTGCTTAGATTGCATTCATAGGGAAAAAAGAAATAAGAAGGAAAAGAGGCGCGTACATCCATAGTGAAGCAGAGGGGCAATTGTAATGACAAATGAAAGGATCAGAAGCTCCCTTTGATTTTTTAAAATCAATTATAATTTCCCCACAGGAATCCCAGGTACAACTGACAGTGAAGAGTAAATTAATTGATTTCTTAGTCTGATATACTTTCATTTGTAATTCTGAGTGTTATCTTAAAATGTTGTTACAAATAAGCAAATTCCTTTGTAATCAGATCTATAACCATATCATTTAAAATATTCATTTTTGTTATTTAGAGACAATCATTGTTTCACTCTCAGGCATTTACAAAAATGTTATATCTTCAGAAAGGTCCATGGAAAAAAAAACTCTGACTTATTCTGAAATATGAACTTCTGAGAATAAAATTTCAGACCATACCTTTAAAATAGGTAAAGATTTATAGAGCTCTAAGGAATAATTGGATTCATAGCAGTACTGGCAAATAATCAGAATAAACAAGAATTAATTATGTGCTTAAATAAACTGAAGATAATTATTATTCTTATCACTTTGTTCAAAATATTGATGAATTTAAAAAACCTGTCTGTTTTCTTAGAACAGTTTGATAAATTGTACCTTGATAAGCAATATTAAAGCACTTATATTATTCTTGCTACTTAATCCTTCCAGAATTTAAAAATTCTTAATAACTGAGTATTATTCTTTTCATAAAGCCAGTTTCCATTTGTGGTTCCATTAACCAAGACTTGGACTAGAATGTCATGTTTGAGAAAGACAAGCCTAGACTCTGGACATCAGCAAAAACCTTTAAAGAAGAAAGGTTGACTTCGAAGCCAATCAAAGCCCCTTGGAAAAGTGGCCTGGTACCTTGCTTATCTGCATGGTTCATGGCAGTCTTTCCAAGTAAGGGATGAAGGTTGTTTTCCCGGGAGATGGCAAAGAAAGAACCTCAAGACATTTGGAGGACCTCAAGAACTTGAAGAATATACTCACGTGTATAGGTACTGCAGGCAAAGCCTGGTGGCAACTGTGTGGCTTACCTTCTTTGCCCTGAGAGGCTAATTAAAGGTCACTCTGTAGATTCTTTTGAGATACTAGCAAAGCAGTTTTCAGGAAGCCTATATGATCAATTGCTATAGCTGTTGTGTTTATGCAAATAACCAGGTCAAATTGAAACTGGACTTAATGCGATAAATGAATTGGCTTAATTTGATAAAAATAGGGGTAATTTTAAAGGAAAATTGTGTTTCAATAGACTCAAAATACACAGTTATGGATATTAAGCTCTAGTTTAGTTCATTGCAAAATAGTATTTTTCACCTATGAACTAGACTGGATCCTGAATTCTTCTAGATTTCTGAAATATGTTGTCTATAACCCCCTAACTTCCATAGAAATGGAAGAAAATTGATAGAGAGGACTTGTAACAGTGGAGATTATAACCCCACCATTCTTTTGACATTATTTCCATAAATTCTGACTCTGACTAATATGGAGCTTGTAGATAAACAGCATGTTTGCATAAGAATTCTAGGAACTAACTTCAGAAGGGGCAGACTCTGACCTTTAGTCATCTCGGTTCCAGGGGATTTGCTGACCTTCAACCATAGAACCAGGATGATGTAGAACCAGAATTATAAAGACCATGATAACTAAACCATCACTTGACCAGTCTCAGGATCCTTATCAGAATGAACTTTTCAAAACCCTCCCCTTGATCTCTTTATTCTGCTTTCCCTCTCTCTCCTTATAAAAACCTCTGCCTGCACTGGGATTTCAAGATGGACTTTGCCACAAGAATCCCCCATCTTCTCAGGTGAGTGGCACTTGAATAAACTTCTTTCTTTTCACTAGCATTGCCGGGAGCCGGTCCATCCTTGCTGTTTCAAGGGACCTGGCATATATAGCATACTGTTCTTAATATGTTTGCTCCCCTTAGCGCTGTGTGTTTTAACCAAGGTCACCTCTCCGAGAAAGGTTGTTTCCCCAGGTAGGAATTTTTCCCTGAAGTTAGGGAGGGAATAAAACCCCTCAACTAAGTGCCAGGCGGGTAATTAATCACTTTAACTATGAACAATCATGCTTAAGCTACATAATCTTTACTCCCTGGAATGGAGATAAGAAACGCCCTAACCTTTGTAATAGAGATTGACAGGATTAAAATCAACTGGTATAAATACAGATGTAATAAGACAGCAAGACACAGAACTTAGGAGACAGAAAGAAGACAGCACCTACACAGAACCTACAGCCAGAAGAACTTCGCTGGAGAGAACATGGCAAAAGATCCTGGACTGAACCTGACTACAGAAATTGGCAAGAGAACCTGACTAGAACCTGGTGACTGAACTTGGCTGGAGAACCTGGACAGAACCTGGCTGGAGAACCTAGCGAGGGAACATGGCTACAGAACCTGGCTGGAGAATCTGGAGAACCTGGCTGGAGAACCTAGCAAGAGAACATGGACACAGAACCTGGCTGGAGATCCTAGCCAGAACTTCGCTGGAGATCCAGACCAGAACTTGGCAGGAGACCCTGACAAGAGAACCCGGCTATGATGATCAACTGAACGCTGCCTCCGTGTCATTCCTTCTTCGCCGACTCCGTCCACATCTTTGGGGACCCCTGGACCCGCTGGGGTTGGACCCCGGCATATGGCGCCCGAACAGGGACCCCTAGGTAAGCCCCACACTCGGGACGGATAGGACTCCACCGTAGGAAGAGGGTGGATAGTCTTCGCCAACTCCGTCCACACCTTTGGGAACTCCTGGAACAGGATTCCCCTAGGTAAGCCCCCCCCCCTCCATTAAGAACCCCACACTCGGGACGGATAGGACTCCACCAGGGTACTGCAGACCCCCCTACAGAGGATAAGTAGGGTAAGAAGGTGGATAGTACAGAACTTAGATTGAGAAGATGTGCCATACTGAGTCCAAAGAAAGAAGACTCTGTATTGATTCTTAGATTGAGAAGATGTGCCATACTGAGTCCAAAGAAAGAAGACTCTGTATTGATTCTTAGATTAAGAAGATGTGCCATACTGAGTCTAAAGAAATAAGACTCTGTATTGATCTTTTAACACATATGCTTGCTAGCAGAGGAATTAAGGTTACTCCCAGTCAGACAGAACGTTTTATATAAGAAGTATGTCCATGCTTTTCTGAGGAAGGAAAGGTGCCGGAAAGGTAAATGTGGAGGCATGGGAGAAGGTAGGCCCAAGGAGCCTTATCCTTAACCCCACTGCAGCCTTTCCACCCTGGGAAAGTGCAGGATTGGCAAGCTCTCCCTGGGGTGATAGATCAGGACTCAGGTAATAGCGGAAAGCGTCAATCCTACTCTTAAAATGGATACAAGAGAGCATTTGGGGTTTTTCTTTTTAATGCCTGCTTTTAAAAAATAAAAAAGGGGGAATTTGCCGGGAGCCGGTCCATCCTTGCTGTTTCAAGGGACCTGGCATATATAGCATACTGTTCTTAATATGTTTGCTCCCCTTAGCGCTGTGTGTTTTAACCAAGGTCACCTCTCCGAGAAAGGTTGTTTCCCCAGGTAGGAATTTTTCCCTGAAGTTAGGGAGGGAATAAAACCCCTCAACTAAGTGCCAGGCGGGTAATTAATCACTTTAACTATGAACAATCATGCTTAAGCTACATAATCTTTACTCCCTGGAATGGAGATAAGAAACGCCCTAACCTTTGTAATAGAGATTGACAGGATTAAAATCAACTGGTATAAATACAGATGTAATAAGACAGCAAGACACAGAACTTAGGAGACAGAAAGAAGACAGCACCTACACAGAACCTACAGCCAGAAGAACTTCGCTGGAGAGAACATGGCAAAAGATCCTGGACTGAACCTGACTACAGAAATTGGCAAGAGAACCTGACTAGAACCTGGTGACTGAACTTGGCTGGAGAACCTGGACAGAACCTGGCTGGAGAACCTAGCGAGGGAACATGGCTACAGAACCTGGCTGGAGAATCTGGAGAACCTGGCTGGAGAACCTAGCAAGAGAACATGGACACAGAACCTGGCTGGAGATCCTAGCCAGAACTTCGCTGGAGATCCAGACCAGAACTTGGCAGGAGACCCTGACAAGAGAACCCGGCTATGATGATCAACTGAACGCTGCCTCCGTGTCATTCCTTCTTCGCCGACTCCGTCCACATCTTTGGGGACCCCTGGACCCGCTGGGGTTGGACCCCGGCATATGGCGCCCGAACAGGGACCCCTAGGTAAGCCCCACACTCGGGACGGATAGGACTCCACCGTAGGAAGAGGGTGGATAGTCTTCGCCAACTCCGTCCACACCTTTGGGAACTCCTGGAACAGGATTCCCCTAGGTAAGCCCCCCCCCCTCCATTAAGAACCCCACACTCGGGACGGATAGGACTCCACCAGGGTACTGCAGACCCCCCTACAGAGGATAAGTAGGGTAAGAAGGTGGATAGTACAGAACTTAGATTGAGAAGATGTGCCATACTGAGTCCAAAGAAAGAAGACTCTGTATTGATTCTTAGATTGAGAAGATGTGCCATACTGAGTCCAAAGAAAGAAGACTCTGTATTGATTCTTAGATTAAGAAGATGTGCCATACTGAGTCTAAAGAAATAAGACTCTGTATTGATCTTTTAACACATATGCTTGCTAGCAGAGGAATTAAGGTTACTCCCAGTCAGACAGAACGTTTTATATAAGAAGTATGTCCATGCTTTTCTGAGGAAGGAAAGGTGCCGGAAAGGTAAATGTGGAGGCATGGGAGAAGGTAGGCCCAAGGAGCCTTATCCTTAACCCCACTGCAGCCTTTCCACCCTGGGAAAGTGCAGGATTGGCAAGCTCTCCCTGGGGTGATAGATCAGGACTCAGGTAATAGCGGAAAGCGTCAATCCTACTCTTAAAATGGATACAAGAGAGCATTTGGGGTTTTTCTTTTTAATGCCTGCTTTTAAAAAATAAAAAAGGGGGAATTTGCCGGGAGCCGGTCCATCCTTGCTGTTTCAAGGGACCTGGCATATATAGCATACTGTTCTTAATATGTTTGCTCCCCTTAGCGCTGTGTGTTTTAACCAAGGTCACCTCTCCGAGAAAGGTTGTTTCCCCAGGTAGGAATTTTTCCCTGAAGTTAGGGAGGGAATAAAACCCCTCAACTAAGTGCCAGGCGGGTAATTAATCACTTTAACTATGAACAATCATGCTTAAGCTACATAATCTTTACTCCCTGGAATGGAGATAAGAAACGCCCTAACCTTTGTAATAGAGATTGACAGGATTAAAATCAACTGGTATAAATACAGATGTAATAAGACAGCAAGACACAGAACTTAGGAGACAGAAAGAAGACAGCACCTACACAGAACCTACAGCCAGAAGAACTTCGCTGGAGAGAACATGGCAAAAGATCCTGGACTGAACCTGACTACAGAAATTGGCAAGAGAACCTGACTAGAACCTGGTGACTGAACTTGGCTGGAGAACCTGGACAGAACCTGGCTGGAGAACCTAGCGAGGGAACATGGCTACAGAACCTGGCTGGAGAATCTGGAGAACCTGGCTGGAGAACCTAGCAAGAGAACATGGACACAGAACCTGGCTGGAGATCCTAGCCAGAACTTCGCTGGAGATCCAGACCAGAACTTGGCAGGAGACCCTGACAAGAGAACCCGGCTATGATGATCAACTGAACGCTGCCTCCGTGTCATTCCTTCTTCGCCGACTCCGTCCACATCTTTGGGGACCCCTGGACCCGCTGGGGTTGGACCCCGGCATAGCATCTGTCGCATGAGTTTGGTTTTTGTGTTGACAGGCAGTCAAACTTGGGATCCAGTAACTCCTCAGGCTACAGTTGATCTTGGGCCAGAGCTCTCATAAATCTATTTTGCATAAACTTTAGGAAATCTGCTAGAAGAGAACCAAGATGATGGCATAAGTATACACCTATACTCGTTGCGTTCCCCCAACACAACTAAAAGACAGAACAACCATCATTCAGAACCGCCTGAAATCTAGCTGAATGGAATTCCTGCAACTAGAGAAGTAAAGAAGAAAGCATATCGAGACTGGTAGGAGGGGCAGCGGCGTGGAACGGGCTGGTTTTGCACCCACATGCAGCGTTATTTTAATCAGGAGGGATATCTGCAAGGCCTCCCATGAGAAGCAGAGGGTACCAGCAGCAAATCAGACCCTTGGCCCAGGGTTTCAGAGCTGGGAAGAGACGTCCTGGTAACTTCAGGCTGTGAAAACCATCAGGGAGTGTGGCTGAGTGACACAGAGGCTGCTGGAGTCCCAGGTGTTCCTCTTAAAGGGCCTGCACATGAACTTACACAGTCTTGCTTCCTCTGAACTCCAGCACCAGGCAGTGGCTTTGAGAGTATCCAGGGACATTCTGGACTGTCTGGCATTGGAGCAGGAACTTGGGAGCAGCTTTCTTCCAGACACGGGTGTTTTCAGAGGTCATTGTTCCTGTGCTAGGACACCAACTACATATACCAGGCCACTCTACCAATTTCAGCAGACATAACAGCTCTACCTAATACATAGAAACAAACACAGAAAAGCAGCCAAAATGCAGAGGCAAAGAAACATGTTACAAATGAAAGAATGGAAGCAAGCAAACTACTGAATACAGAGTTCAAAACAATGGTTGTAAGGTTGTAAGGTTACTCAATGATAAAATAGAATCAAGCTCTTAATAAGAGCTTCAAGGGACTTAATGAGATATTTAAGGGAATTAATGAGAGCATCAAGGGACTTAGTAAGACTTTCAAGGATCCTAGTGAGACTATCAAAGACATGAAAAAGGACCAGTCTGAAATTAAGCATACACTAACTAAAATAAGGAATAATTTACAGGATTCAACAGTAGAGTAGAGGATTCCAAGAATCATATCAACTATTTGGAATATGAGGAAGCAAAAAACACCCAATCAGAAAAGCAAAAATAAAAAAGAATTTAAAAAAAATATGAAGATAGTGTAAGGAGCCTCTGGGATAACTTCAAGTGTATCAACATTTGCATTATGGGGGTGCCAGAAGGAGAAGAGACAGAGCAACATATTGAAAACCTATTTGAAGAAATAATGACAGAAAATTTCCCCTTCCTGGTGAAAGAAATAAATTTACATGTCCAGGAAGAGCAGAAAGTCCCAAAACAAGAGGAACCCAAAGAGGCACATACCAAGACACATCATAATTAAAATGCCAAGGGTTAAAGACAAAGAGAGAATCTTAAAAGCAGCAAGAGAAAAGGAGTTAGTTATCTACCAGGGAGTGCCCATACAACTGTATGCTGATTTCTCAACAGAAATTTGCAGGCCAGAAGGGAGTGGCAAGAAATATTCAAAGTGATGAATAGCAAGGACCTACAACCAAGATTATTCTAGCCAGCAAAGCTATCATTTAAAATGGAAGGTCAGATAAAGAGCTTCACAGACAAGAAAAAGCTAAAGGAGTTCATCACCACCAAACCAGTATTACATGAAATGTTGAAGGGTATTTTTTAAGAAGAGGACGAAGAAGAAGAGAGATTTAAAAAAATATATGAACAATAAAATGACAGTAAATACATATCTATCAACAGTTGAATCTAAAAATCAAAATAAAAGAATAAGAAATCTAATGAACAGCCCTGACTGGTTTGGCTCAGTGGATAGAGCATCGGCCTGTGGACTGCAAGGTCCCGGGTTCGATTCCAGTCAAGGGCATATACCTTGGTTGCGGGCACATCCCCGGTGGGGGGTGTGCAGGAGGCAGCTGATCGATGTTTCTCTCTCATCGATGTTTCTAATTCTCTATCCCTCACCCTTCCTGTCTATAAAAAAATCAATAAAATATATTTTTTTTAAAAAAAGAAATCTAATGAACAAAATAAACTGATGAATAAAATAGAATCAGAGGCATGGAAACATGGAACAGAATGACAAATCTCAGAGGGAAGGGGGGGTGAGGAAGATGGGAAGAGATCAACCAAAGATCTTATATGCATATATGCATTACTTATGGACACAGATAATAGAGTGGTGAAGGCCTGGGGTTCGGTATGGGGTGGGCTAGGATGGGTCAATGGGAGAATAAAGGGGATATATGTAATATTTTCAACAATAAAGATTTTTAAAAATTACTGAATATTTAACACATTTACTTGCATATATATATATACATATATACGTATGTGTGTATAAACACAGAAATGTATTACAAGGATTTGACTTTACTCAAGTGGTTAAGTAGTCTTTATTGTCTTTATATCTGAAGCTGGAGTTTGAAGTGCACAGGGAGGCAGCCAGGAGGAAAAGATGGAGAGCAAGGACAACCTGGAACCCAAATGCATGGACCAGGTCCCAGGAGGACAGACTGAAACCTCAATCAGTTCATGCTGCTTTTGAACTTGGTGATGTGGATACCCTGCTAAAGCCAGGTTCTTCTTCCCAGAGCTGAACATACACAATGAGTTCCAGAGTCAGAGAAGCTGAAGAAGGAGCCAGGAGCAGCCGGAGCAGGTCCAGGCCTGGCTACTGCCTCACCCTGACTAGGCGAGCCAGCAGAGAGGCAACAATGTGCCTGGGGTACCAGATGGCTGCCACTTCCCTTCCATCCTCCATCTTCCACAAGAACTTCTTCTGTGGCTCTGTAACCAGAAACTTACAGGAAAGGGAATTCTGGTCAATGCAGTTTCTCTCAGCCAAGCTGACATATACATTCCCTAAATTTAGCAGCTTAAACAGGAAGCATCTATTATCTCACAGCTTCCGAGGCCAGGAATCCAAGGGCAGCTTAGCCCGGTGGTTCTGGCTCGGGGTCTCTCTTGAAGGTAGAGTTAGCTGTGGCGGGGGTCATCTGAAGACTTGGCTGGGCTAAAGGATCTGCTTCCCAACTCACTCACCTACCTGTTGGCCAGAGGCTTCCTTAGCGCATGGGCACCTTACCGTAGGGCAATGCACAACAGAGCAGCTGGCTTGCTGTGGAGTGAATGATCACAGAGACAGAAGCCACAGTGTCTTCTTAACTTAATCTCAGAGCTGGCATACCGTTACTTCTGCCATATCTATTGATCACACAGCCATCCTGGTATGCTGTGGGAGGAGACTACACAGGGATGTGAATTCCAGGAGGTGGGGGATCACTGGGAAACATCTTCTTCATTTTTTCAAATTATAAGAGAAAGTTTATTTTTTAAAAAATATATTTCTTTATTGATTTCAGAAAGAAAGGAAGGGAGAGGGAGAGATAGAAACACCAATGATAAGAGAGAATCATCCATCAGCTGCCTCCTACACGCCCCCCACTGGGGATCGGGCCCGCAACCCTTGGCCTGGCCAGAATCGAACCTGGGACCCTGGGACCCTTCAGTCCACAGGCTGATACTCTATCCACTGAGCCAACCCAGCTAGGGTGAGAAAGTTTATTTAGAAAGTTTCAAAGGTAGTAGATGTGAGCCAGCTGGGCTGCATAGGCTCAGGAAACAATGTACATAAGCAAAAGAAAACCCCTTGGAGCTTAGGAGAGAGTAAGGCAAAGGTAACAGGACTGTGGGGTGCGGGGGGAGAGACGGGAATGGGCACAGTATGGGTATGTTCCTGAGCGGGAGAGTGCCAGGAAACAGCTTAAGGCTGGAAACATCTGAACAGGTGTACAACACTTCTAGAAAAATGCCTTCAATTTCACTGTGATATAGTGATTCTCTTGACTGAAGAGTTGGTGTCCTCTTTTCATTTTATCTGTGACCTCCATCCACTCCTCTGGAAACAACACCTTTAATACCAATGCTTCTCTTTTTATTGGTCTTTCCCTTTTATAGCACATTTTTACAAACATTGTCACATCAGGTCCTCACAGTAAGAGGACAAAGCTAAGGTTCAAGTGCATGTCATTCTGTTTCCAAAGTGAGTTTTACTATTGTCACGAACGCTACATACAGCATTGACCTTGTCAAGATAACCGTCCTGTATGATTATGGAAAGGCTCACAATCAACTAACATGGTCTAGAAAAGTCCTCTTCTTCTCTCCCATTACAAGTAATTTGTCTTTGGCCTGGCTACGTATCCTCAGTATGATTTTCCTATTTGTCAGTTTAAAATCTCATTACATGTTTTAAGACAGTCTGTGAAATATACAGGCAGAGTTTTCCCAACTATGAAACAGCTTGTCAAATACAGTCACATGCATTTTAATGTTTTCCAAGGTTTTTAAAGCCAGCGAGTCTCATTAATTAAATTACTTCTTGGACATAAATTAAGTAAATTCAAGGTGTTGCTGGTGGAAATAGGATTCTCCCATAGCGCCATGGGGAAGCATTTGGGGGACTCACGTGCAGGAGGATATAAGGTATCATGACAAGATTTATTGGAACAAAAACCAAGGAAGGGCTTAGGTGCACGGCCAGGTGGCTCAGCTCCATCTTGCTGCAGAAGTCCAGCCTCTGGGGCCATGGGCCCTCTCTTGTCCTTACCAAGCCCAGGGGGAGGGGCAGAAGCCAGAGCTGCGGTGCCATTAGCCTGCCATCCAAAGCTTCCGTAGTCCACACAGTCTGTTTCTGTCTGACCCACTTTCAGCATTGTGCTCTGTCTCACATGGCTGCCATGGAGACAAAACGCACCTTGCCATTTGTTAAGCTTGAATTATGTCTCCTTGGGTTTGGGAACAGGTAAGCTTTCTTTCAAATTAACCAATCTTCTTCCTAATTCTTCACAGGCGTGTGCTGGGCCCTCCCCCTATCCAGTCCCTTTCCTAGATCTTCTGGGTGCGTGCCCTTATCCAATCATTTTCCCAGGCTAGACGCCTCCCCTTTATAGTCACCAGCGTGGTTCTTACTGTGCATGTCTCAGCAGAGGAATCTCCCCCTTGCTGGTAGTCCCTCCCCCTGGTAATCCAGGAAAATGGACCAGCTATTCCCGGGGACAGTGGGAAGCCAGTCTTTCCTGCCTGCTTAGGGGATTAAAGTCGCTTTGGTGGAGGATTTCCACACCTGGGTGTGTGTGAAGCTGTAGCTTCCGACTTAATCAGGTTTAAGTAGATGTCTGTCTCCCTTCTCTTGCGTTAATATCTAACTAGCTACCTACTGTACCAAAGTGGCAAACTCTTCCTATTGTATCCGGTATTATTTAGTTACTTGGTATCTTTTACCAGGAATACTGTCTTTATAACAGCAAAGGGGATTCTCTGAACCACAGGATTGTGGGTGGACTTCTAAATTCCAGCCTCTTTTCCTACTTGGTGAATAGGCCCAGAAATGGCAGACAGAAGAGCCAACCGCAGTCAAGAGAAGATCAGGATCCAAAGGGAGCTCCCAGGAGACACTAAACGCTGCTGAGAGGAACTCCACTTCACTCTGTTTCCATTATTTTCTTTATTCTTCTTCTTCATGGTCTTATTATTTTTCTCTTTTTTTTCTTTCATATCTCTTATTTTTCTCTTTTATTTAACAGAATACTACTCTATCGTGAAAAGGAAGAAACCCTTACCCTTTGTGGCAGCATGGATGGACCTGGTCCACATGGCTGTGGGCCATGTGAGTACAGAGCTGGGAGCCCTGCGAGCCAGGAGTCAGGCATGAGCAGCAAGAGAGAGAGCCAACGACCCAGAAGCAACTCCTTTGTTCAAGAGCTTAAATCTCAAATCTTCCAGCTTGCAGGGCCACACCTACACGCCCACTCTGGCCAATGTCCTGTTCCCACGTACGACTCATAGGCAATCACCTTCCCTATGTCACCCAGACCTCACTGGGCATGCCTGTAATATTCAGCCTTCCTTTTCTTCCTGTTCAGTTAATAACTGGGTTAAATACAATGATATCACATGGACACAGACTAACAAATAGTATGGGGAAGGCCTGATGTGGGGCAGGGGTTGAGTGAGGGGAGCAAAACGGGAGAAGATGGGGGACATCTGTAATGCTAATGAAAGGGCGAGGGCTATGCCCTCCATATTACCCTGGATCCTCCATGTTGGGGCAGAGGCCATGTGCTCAGAAGAGTGCCTTCTTCCCGGAAGCCCAGGCCCCTGCTGGCCACGCCCGGGATTTCTTTGAACTAACCAATGACAAGCAAGGGATGTGCGCGCCATAGAGATGACCACATCCTGTGTAACAAGACCCGACTTGCGCCTGGCCAATCGGCAGGGCCCACAGTCAGCTCCCCTCCCCTCACTATTAAAGCCCTGATTTTCTCATGGGTGGCACTCGGTTTCCGGTCGCTGCATTGACTGGAGGCCTGGGTCAGGTTAGCTAACTCAATAAAGGACCTTCTGCTTTTGCATCGGACTGGCTCCCTGGCGTGGTTTCTTGGGGATCTTGAATTCTGGGCATAACACTGCAACAATTAAAAAATTAAAAATATTATAAAATTAAAACTTTAAAAAAGGAAATGGAGGAGCAATCCTGTCACACTGCTTTCTTCTAGTAGGCTCCTTCTCCTCCTCTGCGCCCCCCAGCCCCCTCCCCCCGCCCGTTTCCTGCAATTCACTACATCCAAATTTGCCTCTAAAATAAAGCTATCTCCATCCCCCCAAAACCACACAAACGCCATGTCCTTTCTCCCTCACCCAAAAGGCAACCTTCTTTCTTAATTCTGACCAAAAAATGTACTACTGCTCTAGATTTTTAGTAATAATATCTACTTATTCCATCTTCAAATGCTACTATTACTGAGAAAGCTTGCACCTGAGCTGCCAGGAGGCTTCATCTCTCTCCAGTATTTTCCTGCTTACTTTTCAATCCATTATTCAGCGGAATGCTATTCCTTAGGCAACTTCTTAACTCTTTATGAGACTCGCAAAGCTTCGAATTCTTGAAGCATTCTACCAAATCCTTCTTGAAGTTTCTGGGTAAATAGGGTAGAGTGAGTTCCCTTTCTATTTTTAGTATTTCATGAAGACATACTTTTAAAATGTGACCACTTGACATGGGTTTATCTTAATGTATGTCCTCCCATATCACCTTATTTAAGTTGCTTTAATAGCCGCTGCTGTGTTACATTGTGATTTTTATCTACTTACTAGTGGCCCGGTGCATGAAGTTTGTGCATGAGCGGGGGTATCCCTCAGCCTGGCCTGCACCCTCTCCAATCTGGGACACCTCAGGGGATGTCCGACTGCCAGTTTAGGCCCGGTCCCAGCAGTCGGACATCCCTCTCGCAATCAGGGACCACTGGCTCCTAACCACTCACCTGCCTGCCTGCCTGATCACCCCTAACCACTCTGCATGCTGGTCTGCTCGCCCCCAACTGCCCACCCCCAACAGCCTGCTGTCCCCTTACTGCTTCCCCCTGCCACCTGCTTGGCCCCAACTGCCCCCACCTGCCAGCCTGCTCGCTCCCAACTGCTGCCTCTGCTAGCCTGCGTGCCACCAACCACCCCCCACTGCTGGCCTGCTTGCCCCCAACTGTCCCCTCTCCTGGCCTGATCACCTCTAACTGCCTCTGCCTCAGCCCTGCCACCATGGCTTTGTCTGGAAGGTCTCCTGGAAGGTCTCCTGGTCTAATTAGCATATTACCCTTTTTTCAGTAAAGATAGAGGCCTGGTGCATGGCTGGGGGCATGCTGGTCTGCCCTGAAGGGGGTTCTGGATCAGGGTGGGGGGGTCCTCTTGGGAGGCGGGACTGGCCTGGGCAAGGGGCCTAGGACGGTTTCCAGGCTGGCCACACCCCCATCGGACGTCTGGAAGGTCTCCGGAAGGTTTCCTGGTCTAATTAGCATATTGCCCTTTTATTAGTATAGATAGAGCTCTTTTCCTCTCCAAGGCACTTTTTCCTGAACTTATATTTGCAGAGTAGAGCAAAGGGTCTGGAACATAGTAACCATCCAGCAAGCAATGTGTTGAATAAGTGTGCTCTTACACGACCCAAGCCTCCTTGTAGGCTTTATATCCATCCTGAAGCAGTGGTAGGCTGGCTGACTCAAGAGGCTGTTTACCTATCCCAGTCATGTACATGAAACGACCCTTGCTGACCCACAGAGAGAGATGAGCACTGAAACAACCCTCAGACACAAGCATTTGCATAGAAATTCCATCCGAGGGCCTCCTGCTATTCCCACCCAAATATGAAATGTTTGTCAGGGTCCATAGCTGCAACCAACAATAATAACTCTGACTTATTAAGCAAAAAATAAAAAATAAAAAGGAGTTTATTCAAAGCCTATTCAAAAATCTCAAAATTGCTGGCAAGGCCAGGGAACCAGACTTCAGGCTAATTCTCAGGAATAAAGCCCAGAACCTCACAGCAGAATTGGCCTGATGAAAAGCCCTGCCACCTCTGCTGCTTTCCTCACCACCAGGCACCAGAGGCAACTTGGCAGCTGCCACCCCTCAAAGCTGCTCATGCGCCAGGACCTGTGCTTTGGACCCTCCGGTCAGCTGCGCTGCCACTGCCAAGGCTGGAGATGAATGCATCTGTTGCCGCATGCTCAAGGCCAGGGCCCTCCGGCTGGTTCTGACAGACATAGCCCAGGCCTAGGGCCTGCATTTAACCTGCGGGCAAGAGGGAATTCCAGTTGGGAAGAAGCAGCATCCATTGTGTGGGCATTTACCCAAATACTGAAAGGTCTTTAAAAGATGACGGTTAGCTTTGACAATTACAACTACATGATTAGAGACCAATTCAGATTTGCTGCTATGATTTATTCATCTCCACTTTCCTTCCAACACTCAGCTTTGGAATCTCATTTTCCTTAACTCTAGGTGAAATCTTTACTCCCACACCCAGAAGGGAGGATGGCTCCCTGGCCAGAACAGTCCAGCTGACCTTTTCCTCTGTAGGATCAAGAGATGAGATTAAGCCAGGAATTATGGCCCTATGTCCCTACGAAGAGACAATTTCAGGTGACCTGTCTACAGTGTCTGTTAATGAATCATCTGGTTGAAATCAAGTACATGTGACACAAAAGAACTGCTAAAGAAAGTATAGGCTGTTAATCTTAGGGAAAATATTATTTGCATTTTTTAAATTGAAAATGATTACCATACAGGTTATAATTTCCTCTGTTTTAGTTTCTCATTTTAATAGAATGATAGGATATGTTTTGGCCATATTAATTCAGATATGCCACATAAAGGAAATCTTTCCAGAAGTGAAAAGAGGACAGGATCATGTTAATGGAAAATAGGTAGCTCACAGTCATCTTTTAATATCTTGTCCACTACAGCCTTCTTTAATAACTTCAAAAATTATTTTTATTTTTTAGATATATTTTTTTAAAATTTTTTTATTGATTTTAGAGAGAGAGAGGAAGAGATAGGGAGACAGAAACATTGATGAAAGAGAAACATCTATTGGCTGCTTCCTGCACACCCCCTACTGAGGATCAAGCCTGTAACCTGGGCATGTACCCTGACTAGGAATAGAACCAGCAACTTCTTGGACATGAAACGACACTCAATCAATTGAGTCACATTTGCCAGGCAACTTAAAAAATTATTGATGACATTTTAAGACCCATGATATTATCATTTCAATTATTTTTCTTTTGTTTCCATTTCAATCACATTTATATGGCCAAACCTAAGTAATTATCTTTCCTTCTAACGTATTTCACTTTCAAGTTCTAAAACTAAAAAATCCCTTTTCTTTTCTCTTTTTCCTTTATTATATCTAATGAAACTGTTTCCTCATCTTACTGTGACTTCCAGGTCTTATGTGTCTACTTATTATTTATTACATCACACTTTTCTAACTTGCCATCCAATTGGGCCAGAATCCCTTAATCACACCACAAATCACCACCATTAGGTAACTCTCATGTTTCTCTTTCTCAGTTTCCAGATAAAAGCTGCCAGACTTTGCTGAAGAACGTAAGAAAATTATTACAATAAGATTGTTAAATGTGCCTTCTAACTTTGGGTGTCTACCTTGCTCCTCCTAATTTATGTTTACCATTTCTTGTTGATGTCCTAATTCTCAAAAAATGGTTCCAAAAAACATCTTCTCTCCTTAAACCCCTCCTACCTCTTACCTTTGCCAATTGAGCGATCACCAACACATAACCCATGCTGCCTGCCCAGAGATAAAATGCTGCAAATAATGACAAAGTACAAAGTTTGATTGCATGACATTTTATTGTGTTGTTTCCATGGCCACAACTCTGGTTTAAGCCAATATTCAAAGGCAAATTTACCATGAAGCAAATAAATTCAGCTTTGAAGCCCTTCATTTGTACCAATTCTAAAACCCTGGAAGGAATGCATTCATCTTCTTTCTTTCTTTTTTTAAAATAAATAATTATCTTTATTTTTTCTTATTTTTTATTTTTTTAATTTAAATTCTTTATTGTTGAAAGTATTACATATGTCTCCTTTTTCTCCCATTGACCTCTCCCAGCTGCTCCCACCCCCCAGCACATGCCTTCACGCCCCTGCTGCCTGTGTCCAATGCTTGTGCTTATGTGCATGCACTATTTTGTAATAATTAATCTACAATTTAGCAGCTTAAAACAACATGCATTTTATCTCACCACTTTTTTGGTTCAGGAATCAAGGCATGACTTACCTGGGTCCTCTGACTCCAGGTTTCTCCTAAGGCTTTAGTCAAGAAGTTGGCCGGAGCTGGGATCTCATCTAAAGGCTCACATGGAAAAGGATCAATATCCAAACTCATGTGCTTGTTGACAGATTTTCAGTTCCTCCAAGGTCCTTGGACTGACAGCTTCCTACACCAGTTTCTAACAGGCTGTTGGCCAGAAGTCACCTTCAGTTTTTTGTCACACGGACCTTGCCAATACGGCAGTTTGCTCTGTAAAAGCCAGCAAGTGAGAGAGTCTGCTAGCAAGATAGCAGTGACTATCTTACATAACTTAATTCCATTACTTTTGTTACATTTTATTGATTAGAAGCAAGTCACTAGGCCAGCCCATACTCAAGGAGAAGGAATTACACAGAGGTATGAATACGAGGAGACAGGGAACATTGGGGCCATTTTAGAGTGTGCATAGCACAAGACCCTAACAATAGAACAGTGGGCCATATATTTTCATGAAATTTGCAAAAATAAGATATTTTAACTGCAATCGGTTAAGACTATTATTTCTTTTGCCTTCAACATCCCTTCCATCACACCCCTCAGCAGTCCCCATCCACCTTTGTCAAGTGGCATTGGAATGATCATGGGACTTTTGTAAAACAGGTAAGAGGGAATGAAGTTAGAAATTATTTAGGGCAGATTTAGAGTGGTCTGTTAAGTGGTTCATAGTCACAGTTCCTTGTGTGACCACCCTGTTGCTAGTTACTCAAATGTAGAATTGGTTTCTGTAGGGCGGGGCTATAGGGTTAAGCCTCGGACTGACCTGTTGGCAAAGCCACAAACAAGTCCCAGCTTAGAGGGCACAGTCTTCTTAGCATAATTAGGCTTGACCTTATAAAGCTCCCTAGATCCTTCCTAGGTAGCTAATGGGCTGTGGGAGGTGCAGCAAAAACAAGTGAAACTTGCTGCCAAAACAAGTGAAACTCACAAGAACATTATAACTATGGTGACTACTACCTTGTTTACCTCTGACTATAAAATAAAGGCTCAGCTTGCCTCTGGATCTCTCTCTGTGGCCTCAGCCAGGCACAGGAAGATCCACTAGACCAGGGGTGGGCAAACTTTTTGACTCGAGGGCCACAATGGGTTCTTAAACTGGACCAGAGGGCCGGAACAAAAGCATGGATGGAGTGTTTGTATGAACTAATATAAATTCAAAGTAAACATCATTACATAAAAGGGCACGGTCTTTTTTTTTTTTAGTTTTATTCATTTCAAATGGGCCGGATCCAGCCCGCAGGCCGTAGTTTGAGGACCCCTGACCTAGACCCAGCTTATTCTCTCTGTCTGTCATTTCTCCATCCTTCACCGCCCTCACTCAGGCTTTCGAACCCTTGGCTGAGCTGGCTCGGCACAGTTTCCTGGAATACCGGTACACCAATTACTACTACGCTGACTCAGCCAGCATTCCAACACAAAGCAGAGGTCATATCTTACTATGAACATGTTCTCAGCCTTCCAGTACTAGCAGAATTAGGGGCCAAGACTCAAGATTTGAAAGTTATAGAGCCTGACGCTAGAGTGGGGGGAACTCAATCATTAGATGTATACAGTTAGAAGTGGAAGATTTGATTCTTATCAGTGCTTAGTCAAAACAAGGCCTGCCTTATCAAGAACACATTCAGTAATGCAGCATATCCAGTTATAAATGCACCCTTTTATCCTGACAGCTAATTTGTGAAGTAGAATTATTAGATTTCCTACATATAAAATAAAAACACATGTGTCTCAGGGCCAAGTTGTTTGTTTTATGTATTACAGATCATATTGAAATCCAGCTTAATGTGACATTACAAGTAGCAAGTTGTAAAATTAGAAGACATTTTTCTAACTTATATGTAATATTTTTAAACTGTAATTAATCATACCACATTAAAAAAACAAATCATCTTTCTGTTCTCTCTACAGAAAATTAGGTTACGATATTGTTGTCATTGGGAGAGATAATAAGTGAGTATGCAGCCTGAAAAAATGTAGGAAAATAACATGTTATAAATGTGTGTCAAGTTAATTTTAAAAACTCAATATTTTCCTTTATTTAACTTTTTTATTAAGTTATTACATATGCGTCCTTATCCCCACATTACCCTTCATCCTCCCCATTTATGCCCTCACCCCCCTATTGTCTGTGTCCATTGGTTAGCCAATATTTTTCTTATTTGTGGTATTTATTAGCTTTTTAAGTATGTGATTTTTTTCCTTTAAGTAATTATTTACTTTAATACTTGACTTTGTATTACTTTTCTTAAAGTGTCCAGATGTGTAAGCCAGCTTCGGCCTCCCAAAGACTGGATCCACCCTTTTTGGGGCACCACTGGCCTGAACTAGTTGACCAACTTCCTAAATTATCTTCCTCACTTCGACCCATTACACCACGGCTACCCAGCAGTCTCAAGGACGCACTCTAATCACACCATTGCCCTGTGCAAAAATCTGTACTGTCTCCCCACCATAAACATTATCTAAACTACTCAGCCGTGCAAATGAGGGTCCCAGTCAAGTTTTTAGTTTTATTGTCAACAACTCCCTGCTGCTTTTTCTGTTTTGTTTTTCTGCCAGTATAGCTGCTTGTTATTATAAAAGCATCACTTTGGGTCCTTTCTCTCCCTATTTTTCCTTCACTCTCATTTTTACTTCTCAAAATTCATTAAGACCTACCGCAGATGTTTCCTTCAAGAACTTTCTCTGTTTTCTCAGACTGAGATAGTCTCTCCCACCTTCTGTATGCCTACAGCACTCTCATTGTACTTATACGTATTTTATCATTGCGTATTATATTTGTATCACTTGACTTTTTAAAAATCTTTTGGTTCTACTTGTTAGTCCTAAACTCTTAGAAAATTTACTTCTTTTACATCACTGTAACCACTCTAGCCCCTCTCAAACCATACTTGTAGAACAACAAGTAATTGTTAGGAGTTATAAGATGAATGAATAATGCAGCATTTGACTAAATAACAAATGAATCTATCCAAATGCTATCTCATCATTGCTTCATAATAAATATTTATTGATGTCATACTATATTATTGATGAGAATCTAAAAACAGAGCAAAACAACAACAAAAATGCAGCAGTCTTTGCCCACAGGGAGGTATCAGTCTGGCAGGGCAGACAAACACGAATCCAGGAATCCCACAAATTAATATAAAATTTCATCCTTGACAAGGACTCCGCAGTCATGGTAACTGCACTGTGAGAGTAGACAATGGCTCGTTCAACCTGTCGGACAATTTCACGTGCAGTTCTCATGATGAACCAGAAGATAGAGTTCCATTTTTTTATCCTCTTCTGTAGGAAAAAAACTAAATTATATGGAATTCCATTGAACCACTTCCATAATGTTTAATTCTTTCATTAGTATGTAATTTGATCTTGAAAAGCATACAAGATTAAATCAATGGTTTGTCCCTCGTTTCTGAAAACCAGCACATTCTTGGTGCTGCTATTCGAGGGCAGGAGTGAAACCGAGGAGCCCCCAGGGAAGGCGAGGTCCTCTCCTGGGGACAATATTGCCTTTATCTGGGACTGAGGCCATGGGTAGCTGAGCTTCTCCTGTCGGTGGTGCTCTGCCTTAGCCTGGCGGCCGCTGCCACCACCTTTGCACAAATCTGCCTGCCCTGCAGCCTACAGGCAGTCTGTGGGCTGGGAGGTTTCCTGGATTAGAGTGTTATAGGTTGAACTGTGTACCCCCCCAAAAAAACATTGAAACTCTCACACCACTCCCACCCCCCCAAAAGCACAGACTGCAGTTTTCTTCAGAGGTACCTTACAGAAGTACTCACGTTAAAATGAAGTCACTGGGGGTGAGTCCTAGTCCAGTACGACTGGTATTCCTACGAAAAGGGGACATCTAGACACAAAGACTGACAAGTGCAGAGGAAAAGTGCTGTGAAGCTGTTACCGGAGAAATTAGTGGGTCAGATTTCTCCATCGCTAGTGGGGTTCTTGGGATATTGCTGAAATAAGCATTTTCCGAACCCCCCACGGGAGAATGAGATGTGGGAAGAGGGGTTCTTTGAGTGGAGTTACATTCCTCGGGTTGTAAAGTCCCATGGCCCTTGACCCAGTCCTGAGAAGGGTGCAGCTGGGGTTCCAGTAGCGTCCAAGCTTCCAGAGCTTCTGTTCCATGTTGCAGCCGGCCTGGCTCAGCATTCAGGCTCAAGTCCATCCGTCTATGGTGTGGGTCCCCCATGGCTCACGGAGTGTGCCCCTGCAACAGGACTCCCACAGGGGCTAAGAGCCAAGCGAGGCAAAAAGGGAGGAACTCCTTTTGTTCAGAAGTTTGAATATTCAGGTTCTGTGCCCTTGCTGGGGCCACACCTATTCCGGCCAATTGCCTGTTCTTAGGTGTTATGATTGACAGATACCCTTAAGCATCTTTCCACCTCACCTAGACCTTACTAGGCATGTGTCCAAACTGGCTTTGTCCAGTCCATTCCGCCATGGATCCGTGGGGAGCAGATGTGGGGAGTGTGAAATTAGCAAAGCTGTATACATGGCATGCCTATATTATCTAGTCTTTCCTTTCCTCCTTTCCTGTTAAATTCTAGCCAGATTCTTACAACAGTATCAAAGCCACAATCGCAGTAGCTGAGATTCCAGAAGCTAAGAGGGAGGCACAGCTCTCAGAAGAAACCGCCTGCCCACATCTTGATCTTGGACTTTTGGCCTCCAACAATGTGAGACAATGAATTTCTCTTAGTTTGTGGTACTTGGTTACAGCAGCACTAGCAAACCAGTGGGATATATTTCCATAGAGAAATTTATACCAAACGAATGCCTCCTAGATGTTTATCCTATAAGATCTGTACAACTCTAGTGTTATTTACATTTTAAGCTTAAATGTAAATTCAGAAACAGCCCCTAGAGTCTAAACAGTATATATGGCCATTAAGAAAACAAAAAACAAAAACCCTGAAAGCTCTCTTAATATGAAGATTTCTTTTCTGGAACCGCCTTTCCTTCCCCAGGGTAGTTTAGCCGAGGACTGCCTCATCCTCGCTGCTGCCCAGACAGAATGAAGAGGGAGTGTAGCTGTAACTCCCTCAGGGCACCATGAAGCAAAAAAACAAAAACCGCTCTTGAGCTGAGAATCAAAGAGGAATGTGCCAGAAACACAATGTAGTTTTATATTAAAGTCTCTTCGTGCTCAAGTTACTAACACACTCACTTGAGAGATTGAACAAACCACTGTATGCCCTGGCTCAGTGCGAAAGGCATTTTAAAATTCATCCAAATGGCCGTTCCCTGTGAACCAGTGACTACAAACTAAGTAACTTGTGTTGCTTTCACAATAAGGCGGCAGTAAGGTGCTTTCTGCCATCTGGGTTAAAAGGGGGCACAAAATATATTCACCAAAATAAGAGTATTTCATATACTCACTTAGTCCATTTAAGTAGAAATAGCATTTTATAGGTCAAGTCCTACTTTCAAAAAAAATATTTTAGCACCGAGGAAAGCGTAAAGAAGTAAAATGGAGTTCCTATAGGTAAGCTGCTAAGTCATTAAAATCAAGTCAACTGAGGCAACTTCATTTTAACTGACGCTGGAAGCTTAAACTTTTGAACTTCTCAGCTGTGCATCAATGCCTCAGTGTTACCATAGATAACACCCTATACAATTCAGAAAAGAGTGTTTTGTTACCCAGACCATCGGACACCTTGAGTCTATCTTGGACCAATTCAGTAAATCTTTTCAAGAAGGTACTTTTTCCTGTAAGAACTCTCAGCTTCTCTTTCTTCTTTGGAACACTCTGGATATTGCCTAGTTTTCTTTTTGGTTTACAAACCCTAAGGCTCTTGAATAAATCTTTGTCATTTATTTCTAGTCAAAGCCTCCTGACTCTGACCTCATTCCAAAAGCGCCTACCATGTATTACATGTTGGGACTACACAGGTGAACAAAAATAAGCACAATGCCTCTCTTAGCAAGCTGGCAAACTGTCAGAGGAAATAGAGAGTAAGCACATGGCAAATTGAGACCACACTTATAAATGTCAAATTCCAACTGTCACAGGTTCCTTTAAGAAGCACAAGTTGGAATGAGAGTCAGTAATGGAACTGAACTTATCAGGATCAAGGAAACCTATAGTGAAGATGTTTACTTCTTTTTCACTACCCAACAGCTGAGCTCTCTTCAGATGTTTAGAGGACCTCTTACATTATAAGAGGAGTCAGAAGAATCCTATATAATAAGAGAGGAATATGCTAATTAGCCATTACACCCTGAGGCGTAAGGACCAAACGCACGTCACAACAAGATCACAGATCAGCAGGAAGGTGGGCCAGTGAGGTACAAACAGGCTGTGAAGAGCTACAGGAGGGGGCAGGTCAGCAAGCTATAAGAGGAGGAGGCGGGAGGAGGAGGGGGCCGGGGAGAGCTACAGGAGGGCAACAACGACCTACTGGCACACAGATTTGTGCACAGGGCTACTAGTTAGTTATATGAAAGAAAAAAGAGATGCTAAAATAATAAGAAATCAATAAAGAAGAAAGATAAAGAAACACAAGTGAAGTGGCATTCATCTCAGCGGAGTGTTGTGCCTCCTGGGAGCTCCCGTTGGATCCCGCTCCTCTGATGACTAAGGCTGGCTGTTCTGTCTGCCAACTCTGGGCTTCCTGGGAGATATTTAGGTGCTAACCACTGTCAGAAACTGTCCTCCTTCGGCTCTTAGTCACCTGTTGGAAGCTTCACGATCCACAGTTTGTAAGGGACACAAAGTTTAAGAGATCTTAAAGATGCCCAATAGGAGGCATCAAGTAGGTAGATAAGTCTATCAGTTTGCAGTTCAGAGGCGGAGTCTAGACCACATGTGGTCATAAGAGCTGAGATGACCTCCTCCTGTTCCAATGTTTACATTATCCAACATCCCCTTACTCCCAAACACCTGTTTTGGTACTGCTCTCGCCTTCCTCAAATGCTTTTACCTCCTGCTTCCAAGAGAGAACTGTGGCTAAATTCTTTCGTCTTCCTGCTTCTCCAATGTAATCCCTCCATGATTTTCTTTTGAACATATCCTGTTCTCCTTCACAACGGTCTCAGTAGAAGATGTGTCCTGCTCCTATGCAAGGTTAATACCTCCCCCTGGTCTTCTCAGGTAGCTGGTGATCTCTGCCTGACTGTTCAGATTTAAGGGAGAAACACTGAGCAGCTGATCAGAAACTCTGTGCCCATGAGCAGGGCTTGTTGACAGTGGACTTCACTGTAAGGAGTCATCTCGTGGCAGTTTCTTTCTTCTGGTCAAATTGTCCTAAAAAGGGATCTTCTATCTTTTACCTACAAGGTGTCAGCCTTGCTGCCACTGATTGAGGAGTTATTGGGGTCTGGGAATCTCAACTTTACCCTTGTCCTTAACAGGATCTAGGCTTTACTCTCTCCAGGGAATAAATCTCCGGTGGGAAAGATTCATTCCCCTGGCTGTGTATGATTGAGGGGGAGACTTGGGGAACTCAGGTCTCTGAAGCTAACTTGCAGCCAACCCGCTTCTTTTCATCTCCTCACCCCACTTGGAGAGCATTGAGGGGCCTCTGTGGCTAATTGTTTTGTAGCCATCCAGCCCCTCAGCTGACTTAGCGTTCAGCTTCCTTGAATCTGCTAAGTCACTTACCACTAACCACTGACTGCTTTCCAACTTCCCAAATTTCATTCTTGCCACCTCCTCTTGCATAAATTATTTGCCCTTGGGGCTCTATGTATGCTTGAAAAATTTGTTTGCACTCATCATCACAGGGTCTTGAAAGCGAAGGGAGGTAAACATATGTTTGCTAACTACATTTTTCTCCTTTAATCAGAACATTTGGGTTAATATTTCATTCTTAATCTTTGGTAGTGTATCAAGGAACATTCTTCCACAAACTCATTTCACTGTTTTACCCATTTTAGCTTCAACATTACGGTTAACCTTTCCTTGGCTCTGTGTACACAATTAGATGAAGTGCACCACAGTGTGCAGACGGATGAGGTGTATTGCAGGAAGAATTCTTCTCCCGCCCATTGGGTTAAAGCTTTCAACTCTTCTTTCCGGGCACACCCTAGGATTCTTCCTAAAGGCCTCTTCCCTGGGTTCTTACCCTACCATCCAGGCTTGGGCTGGCTGGGCTCTACGTTTTATCAGACTGCAACCCTGACTGCAGAGTCCAACAGACCAGCCTATTTCACTAGTGGATACCCTCAGGATAGTTCAGATCAGACATCTTCCTAAAACTCTCAGTCTTAAATCATTTTTTATTTAGGCTATTTTTAAGGAAAAGTGAATGTTTTCCTACTTTGGGAAATGGGAAAATTCCAAACGATTATTTTTGTTGGAAGCTTGAGGTCATAATTCCAAGCAGCAGTTGGAGTGATAGTTGCTGCTGGCCCAGCCAGATGGGAGTGGTCTCTCCTCTTTGCTCAGCAGTACACCTTACTCTTTTACCTTTAAGAGATTACACATTTTTTTTACATATGTCTATTTCTGCCATTGAACTTTGAGCTCCCTAGACACAGGAGGAAGGACGAGATCATCTCTTTTTCATTTGTGTATTTCCCATTTCTAGCTTAGTACAATCATATAGTAAACTAGAGGCCTGGCGCACAAAACTCATGCTTGGGTACGGTCCCTAGGCCTGGCCTGCAATCAGGGCCATCATTCCCAGCTGCTGGCAGCCGGCCCTGCCCCCCACCCCCACCCACCCTCAGTTGCACATTTGCCATCCAGCCATCGGAGCCTGCTGGCCAGGGGGGAGGGAGCGAGAGGTCGGCAGTTCCCATGCACTCACTGACCCCACCCTCACTGTGGGTTGCCTTCTGTGTGTGGTGTGACAGGTAGGCCAAGGGCCTTGGCCTGAAACTGCCTGCGTCCTCTGCCACCCACCCCAGTTCCCTGTTCACCATTGGGCTATAGGAGCCTGCCGGCAGGTGAAAGGGACCAAGAGGTGATCAGTGCACCTCATAGTGACTGGTCAAGTGGTCGTTCTGGTTGTTCTCCCATTAGGGTCAATTTGCATATTACCATTTTATTATATAGGAGGATGTATAACTATTCATTGGCTGAATGAATGAGACTATATATTATATAAAACACAAAGCCAAATAAATAATAATGCTATTTTATATCATTGTGACCACATACATGTAGTTTAAGTAATGTACATAAGTAAGTTTCTACATATATAAAATATTTGTGTGTTTTTTCTGAAGGTAACAGTTGTCTTTGTTTTGTAAAGGCAGCTTGGACAAACAGCCTGAGTTTGGGTGACCTCTCAACCTGGAATTCTGGTGCATATGCTTGCTAGCCTATAATTAAGCCCCAACCCCCTTTCCACTTGTGTCCTGGCCTCCAAAACCTGTTTCCCTGAATGCTTATCTTTCAGGGGCCATAAAAGTCCCCATAGGAGATTAACTTCTGGTGCCAGCTGGGTCTGTTGGTCATAACCTCCCTTTCCCCTTACAACCAACATAGGGGCTGCAAAGGCCCATGAAAAGCAGACAAAGAAACTTCGGGCGATATAAACAGACGCCCACTGCATTGGGCCACTCAGCTTTGGGAACTGATTCCCCTGAATCGCATACCGGTGCTCGTGCAATAAAGTGTATTTTCCTGAATCTTCTGAGTGCCTGGTTGTGTGTCCTCCAGTCACCTGGTAATTTCTGCAACAGTTTCATTTGCTTAATTTATCTACTCACCTATTCCTGCATATTCTCAAGGGAGGCTTAATAAAGTCAACAATCCATCACATCAAAGGTCAGTTATATTTTCCCCCTGGAACCTCTTTCTTGTTCTGTTTAGAGCTGTGGATATTTTATCTCCACAGCAAAGCTGTCATCCTGCTGCTCCCTTCTTGTCTTTTCTGGGTTTCCTGGATCCCAGGTTTCTTAAAAGGATTTTTCTATCTGTTGAAAAAGCACATATTTGAGTGGTATTTTTTAAAAAGGGTTCAGGAGAAATGAATTTAATATGACCTTTAATTACATTAAAATGCTTTTATTCTACCTTTATATTTGATTGATACTTTGTCTGGCTAAAAGTTTCTAAGTGGAATATTATTCCTCTGAATTGAATTGAATATTATTTTTTCATTGTCATCTAGCTTTCAGAAGATCTAATATAATTCTAGTTCTTAATCTTTTGCATACCTATTTTTTCCCCTTTGGGAAGCTTTTAATATGTATTCCTTGTCCAAGAATGCTGAAATTTTGCTATAATTTTCTTTAGAGGGGTTCTTTTCAATTTTATCATGTGGGGCTTTCAATGGACACTTTCAATATGAAAATACATGTATTTTATCAAGTTTTAGGAAATGTTCTTCTAAACTCTTATTGATAGTTTGCTTGTCTTCATTCTCTCTCTGCTCAGTTCTTTTGATTCCTATTCGTCTGATATTGCATCATCGGCAGTTTCTTTCATTCATTAGTTTTCTTCTAATTCCTCTGTAAATTTTCTGAAATTTACCTTTCACTTTTAAACTTCATTGAAAATTTTTGTTATTTTAATTTCTAACTACTCTTGCAATTCTCTGAGGCTTTTCTCTTTTATGCCTTCTTATTCTTGTTCCATGAGGTAACATCACATCTTACATCTCTGAGGCACAAATCACAGTATTCTTTCCTGTTTTCTGAGTTTGGTCTCTTTTTTACTGGAGGCTTCTTTTAAATGTCTAATTCTTAGCTATCCAGTCTTACCACATTTAAGGCAGTTAAAAGATTTGACTGAAAAAAAATCTGTGTTCACGGACAAAGCTTGTAATGAGTGGACTTCGTGAGGCATAATCACTCATAACTACGAGTGGGGTTTTTCATTGAGGGACCCACAATGCCAGTGACCGAAATCAGCCCTCATGTCTCTGCCTGGGACAGTTTGGACTGGCTCCTGGACTTCTGGGAGAGAGGAGGAGGAGCTAGGCACTTTCAATCCCTTTTGCTGACTCCCTCTCTATTCCCCTGTGTTTAGGGCTCTCTGTTTGCCTGAATAAGTAGCCTTCAGTTTTAATTTCTCCAGACTGTAGACCAACCTCCTTCTCCTTCAGGGCAGGAGGGTGGAGGTAAAGGGAGTTACCAGGCCCTGCAAAGTGCAAGGGGGCCGGGGTTGGGGGGAGGCCCTGCAGGCAGACTCTACCCAAGTCCCTCTGCTCTCTGCTCCTCCTCTCCCCAGTCCCCCACCAATGCCTGGGGTCCCAAATGCTGGTATTTCCTGGTCTTGCTTCCTGTTGGGCTGTAAGTGACAGCTTTCTCCTATGTCTCCCTCAGCAGCCACTCCTCTCTCTCTTCCAAAAGGGTATTAACACCTCAAAGTGCCCATTGTTTTCTGGGCACTTTCTCTCCTCGCTTCTTTTCAGACAGGACTTAGAATAAAGAATATTAGCAGACAGGATGTCGACTAAAAGCTACTTGACACTGAACTTTCCTTACTGGTTTGAATTCTACATTATTTAGAAACCACATACTTCTTTGAAGGTCACGGTGATGAAAGCACTCTCCTTTGTATGGCAAAATCACCATGAACATTACTGTGACCTTTTAAGCATGAGAACAAAGTTCACTCCTATAGACAATAAAGTGTGTCTCAATTTCCTAGTCAAAGGCTTTTGAATCTTTAAAGAAAAACACAAGGAAACCTTTAGTGAGTGTTGATGGTGTGCTTTGCCTGTCACTGAACAGTGGCTCTCTAACTGCTCTCTCTGATGAAAACCTGTTGGGATAGGTTCTGCTGTATTATAGTGGCTATTTCTATAAAAAGAAACTGCAAATCAGAAGGTAAGGAAACTTTTTTAGTGCTGTTAAACAAAAGCTTTCACGGCTGAAAGCTTTTTTGAAGGAAAGGGTTTATTGAGCCACGTGCTAGCCTAGCCATAGAGCTCTCCTCCAACATCATATTTCAAATGAACTCTTTGTTTTTTCCTATCAGCCTTTTCACTATCCATACATAGTCCTGAGAAAATAAAGGTGTGGGTGATCTTAGCTATGCCTTTGTGTGTGTGTGTGGGGGGGGGTGGTTTCACGGAGAAAGTAACACTTTAGAAAGCCCCCATCTGATCTACAGCAGCTGAATAAAACTCCATCCTTTTAAGAATAAAAAATGACCCACTGTAACTGCAAACTGCAATACCAACTTGTACCTCCAGTTTAAAAAACCCTTGACGCCATACCTGGTTTGGCTCAGTGGATAGAGCATGGGCCTGCGGACTGTAGAGTCCCCGTTTTTGATTCCAGTTAAGGGTACATGCCCAGGTTGCGGGCTCGATCCCCAGTATGGGGTGTGCAGGAGGCAGCCCATCATTGATTCTCTCTCATTATTGATGCCTCTATCTCTCTCTCCCTCTCCCTTCCTCTCTGAAATCAATAAAATATATATATGTTTTTTTAAAAAAAACAACAAACAGTTGGCAAAGGTGCCCTGCTAAATCATGCGAGTGCCCTGCTTAGACCAACTCTGCCGCACTGTCAGTGGAGAGAGAGGTAACTGTTACACAAAAACTTGCACAGCCACAAGCTCTTCTAAAAGAAAGGGTTGAGCTGAGTCAGATGCTGGGCAGAAAAATCACCAGGTCCTGGGGCAGGCAGCCTGCCCACCAGCAGCAGCCAGGGGAGAGGACAGTCCGCGGTCCATCCAGGAGCTGAAGGGGCTCTTTGATGCAACAGTTTGGGGAAGAAAGGTGTAAGGCAAGCTGAAGGAACGTACATTGGCGGAGATAAAGGGGTGAGAGAAGGGAAGGCAGAGCTAGTTCTGGGAGGGGTGCAGAGTCCCTAAGGAAGTGTTTGCTCTTTAGGATTGGGTGTGGGCAACAGTAAGGGAAGATCAAGTGTGAGCAAGAAACAGAGGCGCCTGGGGGCCTGTGGTGCCTGGGGGGTGGGGGTGTGTGGCGCCTGGCGGTGGGCCAGGGGACTGTTCCCTCTAGATAGCCCAGAAAGAGCCCCCGGGAGCTCATTCAGTGTCCACACACATTAGGAATGAGCCTCTTCCCTTGCTTCTGCCCTGCAGTCAGTTACTAACTGACCCACCTCTCATCTCTTTCTTCCACCCCCAGCCTGGTGTCATTCATTTTAGGACACCTCGGGATTTGGTTCTTGTCGGTGTCCCACACAACGAGAAAACAGCCGGTAAGGTCCATTCCAGGGCTGACTCAGTTCACATTTTCCCACAACTAATTCCTGTGACTCACTACCGCTGCCAAGGCACGAGGTGAACACTTTCTGCCAAGATTGATGGCTCTCCTCAGCATTCAAGTGCCATGACAGTTACAGTAATCTTTCCTAATGTTGTCTTGTAAATCATCCTATCTAATAAAAGCCTAACACGCACATTGTCTCCTCAACCGGGAGTTCCACCAGAGGGCAGGACCAGCAGCAGGAGCAGGGGCGGCAGGGGTCCGAGGGAAGGGAGGTGTTCCCCCACCCCCACCCCACCTGGCCAGCAGCTGCTAGACAATGGGCCTCTAGTGGTTTATAAATTGCTTTCCATATGTCATATCTATCTCTAAAAGTATGCATTTCCATTAAAACATCAAAACCACATTTCAAAAAACATGAGTCAGTTAAATTAATTTTTTCTTATTGAAATACGTTCCTTTTTAAAATACACTGGAATCAAAGCTAAGGACACTGTCTTTTCTGTTTTTTAAACTTAGGTTCCTACCTATTAAAACTCTATTTTAATACACAATCTTGGTATATGTGGGACCCACGGTATTTACCAACGTTGAGCAAACAGGTTTTCATTGGGCTTTTATTTGCTTTTTTGTTTGCTTGTTTTGTACCTTATTTTTTAAAAATAAAAATAGTAAAATTAACGTTGGCACTTTGGAGCCAGATCACTCTGGGTTTGATTTTCAGCTCAGACACTCAGTAGCTATGCAAATTTGAATGAATTTCTTAAATTTCTTTCATCTCCAGATTCTAAGTTGGTGGTAATTATAACCAACTTGCAAGTTTGTTGAGAGAGTTAAAAGAGGCAATGTCATGAAAGGCCTTGTGGAGTGTATGCTTAGCATTTGTCTCTGTCAGATTTGTTTGTTGCAAGGAAAAAGTGTCTGATTCCAGTGGGTTCAAGTACAAGGAATTATTGTAAGTGCATGTATGAATAGAAAGTTCACAAAGACTCAGCAGATTGAAGATGTTAACATAAAAACATTCAAACCTGTGAAGAATTTTTGTGAGTTTGAGCAAAATTGTCAACAGTTGCTGGGAAGCAGAATCTCAATGTATTGGAATAGTGCTCCAGAGAATGCGGGTTTTCACCAATTTTTATACATTGCAATCAGAGGAGACGTAGGTGGGTTACTTGAAATCCATTGGTGATAGATTAGAGAAGCAGGAGAAAGCAAAAAGGGGGTAGGGGGAACCTCTGGGATTAGATAAAAAGTAAAAAATGATAGACACATACTTCTGTTACTTTGGCAGGTACAGGATAGTTAACAGTCAACAATGAGCATGATAACAATAACAATGAAGGAATTTATGGTCTCTGCCCTGGCGCCCAGGTGCATTTGGTGGTGCCCTGAGGGGTCCAGAAAAAGGGAAGTTACAAGTTACCCTGACATTTCACAAGGATCTTATCTCAGATGCAAAAGGACAATAGGCTCAGTTAAGGTAAAGATTGACCTTTGTCAGGGAAAACACCGGCCTAGGACGTGACTACCCACCATAACTGCCTTTAAAGTTTTAATTTCCGACCATCCTTGTGGTTACTTTAGGTCTTAGAGTTTGCAAGACCGCCGTGCAGGCCTTCCCTGAGCTTGTCAAGTTAGCATGTGGCCTTTTTTTTGTCCACAAAGGCAACTTGCAAAACGGGCTTTGCCTGCTTTTCCTTATGCAGTGCCTGGGCTCTGTCTGCGTGGCCACGTCAGCATCTCTCTGGACTCCCGCTTCATTCTCCTCTCCCTCCCTCCCGACCGGCTTCCTCTGCTCACCTATAATTCTGCTCCTTATAACTTCTGCTTGCATGTGGTTTTGACTCAGCACACTACAACTCTTATATCTGTTAATGTAAAAAACCCATTGAAACCTGTAAAGAATTTTTGTGAGTTTATTTGAGCCAAACTGTCGACATATGCCGGGAAGCAGAACCTCAACGAATTGAGATAATGCTCCAGAGAATGGCGGGGTTACAACTGTATTTATACATTTCAATCAAAGGAGGAACATAGGTGGGTTACATGAAATTCATTGGCAAAGCAGGGTGGGGGTGGGGGGGAACCCCTGGGATTGGATAAAAAGTAAAATGATAGACACATACTTAGGTGTGTACAGGAACAATTAACATGATAATGAAGGAATCTGTGGTATCTGTCCTGGCCCAGCACACCTGGCTGTGCCCCAGGGGCGCCATAAAAAAGGGAGGTCACAAGTTACCCAGATACCCCAAGGGTATGTTATCATAGATGCAAAAAGACAGACAGGCTCAGTTATGGTAAAGGTTGACCTCGTCAGTGAAGATACTGGCCTAGGACGTAACTGCCCACCATAACAGCTTTTAGTTAAAGTTTAATCTCAGACCATCCTTTGTGGTGACTTTAGGTCTCTGAGTCTGCCAGGCTGCCACGCAGGCCTTCCCTGAGCTTGTCAGGTGAGCACGTGGCCCCTTTCGTCCACATATCTTTCAGTGTAACTCTTTGCTTCTGCCTCTGCTAATAATTGGCAGAATACTTCACTTATTGATTAGTTCAGATGTTTAAGAGCAATATTTGACTGATCTCTTTTATCTGGGCAGTTATTGACTTGGATTATGGTACGTAATATAGGCATCTAGGTTAGATAGAACCAGAACCACATTTGCAGCCAAGCTCTAGTAATTATGCAGGACTTTGTGGTATGCATCTTAGTGCCCTAACTGCTCCTTGGTCTCATTTCACTAGTCTGTATTCTGTCTCTCCTTTAGTCTTTAAGTTTATTTGTACTTTTCTACCCTGTTTATTCTATCTATTCTCTTAATAAGCTAAATATATTCTTTTTTTCTAAGTCTATACAAACCCTCTCTATGGACCAAATCTTTCTACTCTTGAAAGAAACCTAGGATAGTGTCCTGTCATTCTTAGAACAAATAACTAGTCCTTTTTTTTTCTTCTTCTTTTTTTTTTGGTGTTAAAAAAAGGGGAGGAGAGGAGAGATGGGAGACATCGGTAATACTATCAATAATAGAAAAAATACACACACACACACACACACACACACACACACACACTAGAGGCCCAGTGCATGAAATTCATGCACTCAGGGCTATGGGGGAGAGGTCGCTCAGCCCGGCCTGCACCCTCTCAGTCCAGGAGCCCTTGGGGGATGTTCAGCTAATGGCTTAGCATGAGCCCGGCTTCTGGCTGAGCCGTGCTCCCCCTGTGAAAGTGCACTGACCACCAGAGGGAAGCTCCTTTGTTGAGCAGAATTGGGCTGAAACCGGCTCTGCAATATCCCCTGAGGGGTCCTGGATTTTGAAAGGGTGAAGGCCAGGCCTAGGGACCCCACCAGTGCATTATTGGAGCCGGGGAGGGACACAGGAGGACGTGTCCAGCAAAATCTCACTCAATCCCAATTGGCTGGACCCCAGCAGCAAGCTAACCTACCAGTCAGAGCATCTTCCCCCTGGTGGTCAGTGCACATCATAGCGAGTGGTTGAGCAGCCTTAGCATATCATTAGCATATTACACTTTGATTGATTGAACGGACAACTGGAAGACCACACACTTAGCATATTAGGCTTTTATTATATAGGATTAAAAACAAAAACAAAACCATTGTAGTCCAATGATTTCATAATCAGCAAAGCTCAGTGTGTTGGTCAAATATCCCAAATCCTATTCAGCTGAGAATTTCTCTTCTTCCTCAGCTTGAACCTGTGTTGGGCTTAGAAGCCTCTGTTGGACAAGAGGGACATGCTGGGCATCTTGTCTTTTCCTGGCTCTGTCTCTTCCCAATTTGTGGCTCAGTTACTCACTCCTCCAAAGCCAGGCACTGAGAGGAGAGCCAGGGAAAGGGACCATTTTATCTAGCAGTGTTAGTGGGAGAGGGCTGGATGTTCAAAGCTGATCCTTTTGCTCATCTTCTCCCAAGAAACCTCCAGAGTTTGTCCTGCTTCCGTTAGAGATGGGAGTGGAGCAGGGAGAAGGGGAGTGCAGGGCATGTTCTTCAAACTCCCATGGAAGCTTCAGGGAGTCTCACAGTCTCTCAGTGTGTCCTGCACTTGGAGATGTGGAATTACTTGGCATGTTGTTTTTCAGTCTTTAGACCTTCAGATGGAATAGAGTGTTCATCTAACCACCTGCTACAGGGACAGCTGGTGAAGAGGAGACACAGCTTCTCCCTTGAAGACACTTACTTTCTAAGAAAGATAAAATGTGCGGATAGTCACATGAAGCTTTTTCCATTTTGCTTAAATCCAGGAGAGAACTTGAACACTTAGGAAGACACGTCTCAGATCACTGAGGGATCTTTTAATGTCTGATTAATGTAGAGCTGCTGAAAATTACTCCCTTGAGGGTCTAATTGACCACCTCTAAACCTTTAGATGCTGAAGGGACTCTAAATATAGAGACATGCCACCCCAGGCTGAACCTGAACCATGAGGGGGCATGACTGACCATCAGCTGGTATGCAAGTGCTTTTGAAGTAGTGTGTGGAATACATTTTGTCCTACTTTTTCTGCAAGTGAGATGGCGTGGCATGGGAGATCTGAAACTTTGCGGAGTAATGAATAACTAGAATTCCTTTGATAGTGATTAAATTATAACTTGGGTCTAATCTGATACATATTTCTAAGTCCTTTATTGGTTTTCACTTGAGCTGGAGTTTAGATTTGATCTCCCCTTGACCTCTCATTTTTGTTTTTCCATCCATTCTCTTTAAATGAACCCATTTTTTCCCCTAATAAAAATGCAGGTCCTTCTTTATTCTTTATCTGTTTTATGATGATGAAGGGCAGAAGTCTAGATGGCTGGGAATGGTTCAGCAAGTTGCCACCAAGTCCTTTCATTTCTCCCATCCGACTGCCTACTGAGTTAACATGCTGCTCCCCGCAACTGTTGCCATGCTTTGCATTCAGTCCTGCATGGTGTCATCCCCGGATGACCCTTGGGACCTCCTAAATCAGCGGTTCTCAACCTGTGGGTCGCGGCCCCTTTGGCGGTCGAATGACCCTTTCACAAGGGTCGCCTAAGACCATCGGAAAACACATATGTAATTACATATTGTTTTTGTGATTAATCACTATGCTTTAATTCTGTTCAATTTGTAACAATGAAATTGGGGGGTCACCATTAAAGGGTCATGACATTAGGAAGGTTGAGAATCATTGGTCTCCTGACCCTCCTAGACACTGCGTTACCCACCACACTGCCCTTAAATTATAACTCTTCCTGAAACATAGCTGTGAAACATTTCTTCTGATTATAGCTTGGTTTCAAATACTTTAAAAGCTTCCCATGGCCTATGAAATCAATTCTGAGTTCTGTAGACAGGAATTCCTAAAGCCTTTCTAGTTTGATTGTACTTTTCCAACATAACATCAGGTTATTTCCATCCACTGAGCAGTCACATTACCAGACTTTTAACATGTCTGTGCCTAGCTTCTGCTCTTTTCTCTGCCTTGAGCATGGTCCCCTGCCTTTTCTTTGCATAATTTTCTATTTTAGCATATCTCACATTGTAATTTTTGCATGCAAGACTTTTTTCCCAACTAGACTAAGGGAAAATTTATTTTATTCATCTTTTTTTTTTTAAATATATTTTATTGATTTTTTATAGAGAGGAAGGGAGAGAGATAGAGAGTTAGAAACATCGATGAGAGAGAATCATCGGTCAGCTGCCTCCTGCACATCTCCTACTGGGGATATGCCCGCAACCCAGGCACATGCCCCTGACCGGAATCGAACCCGGGACCTCTCAGTCCGCAGGCCGACGCTCTATCCACTGAGCCAAACCGGTTTCGGCTATTTTATTCATCTTTGCATCTCTAGTATCTAGTGCAGTGCCTGACACCGAGGATGCATTCCATTCATGTTTGTTGAATGAATAAATGATTTTCTGATACAGGCCCTTTGATGAAAAACCTAGTTACTTTCTATGACATAGAAAGTACCTCTAAAGAGAAGGTTCCACTGCTGCAAAGCAAACCCTTAATAATTTTAAGAGAATTTGTCTATTGCCTGAGATCAGGGAACATAGCCTTTATTCTTAATCCTTCTAATACACTTCTTCTGAAAGAAATAATTAGGGATAATCAAGCATTCACTTAAAGTATATGAAACCACTTCACCACACTGTGAAAATTATGAAATCTTAATGTTCACAGGGATGTTAGTAGAAATATAACCCTTATGAGTTGAGTTGTATTCCCCCCAAAATACTGAAGTCCAAATGCCCAGTACCTATGAACGTGACCTTAGTTGGAAGTAAGGTTTTTGGAGATGTAATCAAGTTAACATGAGGTCATAATGAATCAAAGTGGGTCCTACTCCAATATGTCTGATGTCCTTATAAGAAGAAATAAGACAGCCCTGGCCAGGTGGCTCAGTTGGTTGGAGTATTGTCTCAGACACCAAAAGGTTGTGTGTTTGTTTTCTGGTCAGGGAACTAAAGGAAGCAAAAACTGAACACCATGCATTATCCTTTACAAAGAACATACCTAGGTTTTGGGTTTGTGTGGGAGGCAACCAACCCCACCCCCCGCTCTCTCTGCCTTCATCTCTCTCTGAAATCAATAAAAACATATCCTTAGGTGAGGATTAAAAAGAAGAAAGAAGACAGAAACACAGACACACAGGGAGAACTCCATGTGATGAAAGAGGCAGAGACTGGAGTCATGCAGCTACCACTCAAGGAAAGCCAAGGCCTGACAGCCCCCCCCCCCCAGAAGCTAGGAAGAAGCAGGGGAGGAATCTGTCCAGTCTCTCAGAAAAAGCATGGTCTGCAGACACCTTTGACTGCGCACTTGGGCCTTCAGAACTGTGAGAATACATTTCTGTGGTTTTAAGCCACTGTGTTTCTGGTACTTTGTTGCAGCAGTCCTAGGAAACGAATATAATAGTGCAGGCTTTACTTGATATCTTCAACATCCCAGACTACGCTTGAATAAATCCTACAATGGGGGACTTACTACCTCCAAAGGGGCCATATTCCCTCACTGTGGAGCCCATTAGGCTGCAATATCTCAGGAGGCCTTTCACTGATTATTCTCAAACTGAAGATCATAATGGGTTTAGATCCCACAGTTTCAACAGCTTTCAATAACAGTTTACACGAGGATAGTGATACATGAGATGGCTGAGAATTGGAAAATACAGTCTTCAAGTTTCAAACATATGGGGCTTGACAGATATTTTCTCTGGATTGACAAGAGACATTGGTATTACTTCAGTCCAACCTTACTCTGATTGACTGATGGTTTACATTTGTCATCACACCTCTTCAGAAAGAGGAATGTTATTTGACTTCCTTCTTCCTACCTAGGCCTAATTAATCACATAAGAGGAAGGACTTGCCACTTTTCGGTTTCCCTGGTTTCTGTGGTGCCCAACTAACTGGGTGGAGGACAGGAACAGGTGTCAAGAAGCAATAACATGCCCTAGCTGGTTTGGCTCTGTGGAGAGAACATTGACCTGCAGACTGAAGGGTCCCAGGTTCGATTCCCCTCAAGGGCACATGCCCGGATTGTAGGCTGGATCCCCAGTAGGGGGCATGCAGGAGGCAGCCGATCAAAGATTCTCTCTCATCATTGATGTTTCTATTTCTCTCTCCTTCTCCCTTCCTCTCTGAAATCAATATAAATATATGTTTTTTAAAAAGAAGCAATACACCAGATTAAAGGAATTAAAAGTCAAAACAGCTAAAATTCCAGGGAACATGTAGGATTAAGGGGAAGCACAGGCTGCCTGTAAAGTGTGTACGTTTCCCCTGGTTATAACATAGAGGGGCCATCACCATCCAGTTTAGGACCACCATCCCTCAAGAAAATGCAGCAAAAGATCTGTGTGTGCTTTTACTCTCACATGACCCATGCAGCTGATGTAAATTCTAATTTGAAGATCATTTCACTTTTTCAGTCATCAGAGAAGCAGGAAACACTGAAAACCAGGATCAGGAAGGTAAATGAATACTTCAGACAGCTGCCAACACAGCAAATAAATGTTATCTCTACAAGAAGCGAGTGTTAACAAAGCCAGCAGATACAGAACAGCTCAGATAACCACTTAAGATGTTAATCAGTGGGAACCCCAGTGGTGCATTTAAATGAAAGGCTGCTGTGGTTATTCTCTTCTCCGCCCACACCATCTCCTCTACCCCCACCACAACACAAACCATGTATTTGTAAGGCAACCAGGGAACTAAAGGAAGCAAAAACTAAACACCATGCATTATCCTTTACACAGAACATCTAATAGAGAGGAAAACAGCTTATTGGTTTCTTTCTGAAAGTTTTAACCTACAACACCATTTTATATCATTAAGAATTCGACACTCACTCTGCCTTACTAGTCCAGATCCAGGGAGCAGTTAGCACATGTACGACTATGGGGGTATTTTTGTGGGATGGCATGGCTGTTCTCTCTGGAGTCACTTCCCAATGCCAGACTACGTTCTCTCATATTGTCTGCCCAGTCTTCTGTACTAAACTCACGGAAAGGTTAAAGTGGGTGGTGTGCCCTGGCTAAATAGCCATCTCAGATGAAGATGAAAGGAAATTGAATTTATTTACGGAGAAAGGGGATGGGAGAAGGGGATATCCAAGGGGAAGGGCTACACAGAGACAAGGGGGCCTTGGAGACAGGTTCAGGGGTGAGCCTGGGATGAGCTGCTCCCCTGGTTGCAAGTCTCATGGGGTCCCTTCGAGGTTGGGGGATACGTGCCTATGGGGAAAGGAGAGGGGGAAGGGAATGGCACCAGAATGCTTTTTGGAGGGAGAGCTCACACTGGGTCCTTTGGCCTGAGGTATTTATCTCTTTCTTGCAGGTGGAAATCTCAGGGGAGGGTCTCAGTAGAGTATCAGTCAGCTTCCAGGTGTGCTCTTTCAGGCTGGAGGTCTCCACTGAGGGGTCGGTGCCAGGCAGGGGATCATTAGTTAATGCAGCTGGTCCTGAGGCAGCCACGGTGTCACTTGTCTGGTTTTGCTGGTTTTCTGGTCCTGGAGCTGAAACACAACCAAGGCCTAGATGTCATCTTTAGGGAGGAAAAGGTCAGGGGGTCTAGACCACCTGATCAGTGACATAAAAGACCAGGGACCCAAACCACATGACCAGTGATATGCTAACGAGGTTCTTGTTTTCCTAGTTTTGTCCCTTGCTAGGCATCCAGGGCTTCCTGCCCTGGGGAGTTTCTGCCCCTGGCCCATCGTCCTTGCTCTGGAGATCTAACAATCACGTTGGGTTCTCTGCACAAAATTCCTCCAGTATAATTTCTGGAGATTAACTCGCATGGCTAAAGTGGGAAGTAAAATTCAGTCTTTCTTAATCGTAAAGAAAGGTTCTACCTCTACTCGGTGTCACACGGGTCCACTCAGAACTGGGGGCAAGGAAGGAGCTGGAGCAGTGCCCGCTGTCACAGGGCCTCTGAGTCTTAGCTGCAAAGTAGGATGCTGCAGCCTTTGCTTCTGGGTCCCAAAATCAAGAGTAGGACGATGCACCTCAAAGCTAAATGCAGAGAACTGTAGGAGGCTTAACAACACTCGTGATTTCCTTCTATGTCTTTCCTGGACTTTGGCATATTTATTCTGCCAACTTAGCTCTCTGGTTCTTCCCTCTTCAAACTCCTCATCAACTATTGTCTGGTAATCCCTCTAGTTGTCCTACTGGAAACAAGGCCTCCTAGCTCACCTGGACTGAGTGGGAACACAAGTTACTCAGGCTGCACTCCACATAGATCTCTTCCGAAGAGATCTGACCTTCCACTTGACCGTCTAGACATGAGGTCAAATGTCCCCAGACCTAGATGTCTTAGCCTGCTGTTCCGTGGTCACGCTAAATACTCTGCAGGTGTGAAAGCAAATGGGTGGTGACAGCCTTCCATCCGGCGAGACCATGGTTTGCAGAGAATTTAAAAACAATAATGAAAGCAACTAAAATTTGGTCTGCTTTATAGTACCATCATACAGCAGCAATCCCACACCATGACAGCATGGGGTAGGTGTTAGGTCGGAGAGAGCCCAGGATCGGATACATGCAGACATGACAAGATAATGGACTTCCCCTGGAATTTCTCACAGATCAAGGTGCCAGACACAGATACCAGCTTCTCCCTGAATTCACATACCCCCACACAGATAAGATCTTCATCCTGAATATTCCGCCCATTCCCTGCAGCAGAGAATTCCTCAGCTCATGTCCCCGCCCCTCACCCAACCGCAGTATAAAAAAAGCGCCCCCCTCCCTGTTGGCGTGAATCCACGTGCCCTGTCCTTGGGGTACGTGGGTCTCCCGGGGACGCAGAATAAACCTTTTCCTTTCCTTTCTTTTCTGATTCACTGGACTCTATTTCTTGCGCTGCCTCCTGAGCCACCTAACCTAACAGTAGGGAGCTGCCCCTACCCTTGGTAAGCCACTCCTCTTCGGTCCTGTCATCACCTATAGATCCCTGAGACTTTTATGATTATCAGAGACTCCTTTTGGGCGTTCGTCCATGGCATTGAAACTTCAGGCCTTTTGTTGACCTATTTGGAGGTCTCCATACCCAGCTCTGGGAGTCTTTGCTCTCTTTCTGGTCACATTTTTCTGTCTTGTTAACCTTACTGAACGTTGAGGTTCAAACTGTCTCAACTCTTAGGTGAACTGTGCTTCTTGCTCTTTGTTCCAAACGAGCCTGGGACTTAATTTTACCATAAGCCAGTGGCTTCGAGAGAGGATGTTGTGTAAAAGAAGCCTGCTCTTATTTGGCTAACCCTCTGCCAGCATACCTAATGCATGTCTCTTTCACCTCCTTCAAAACCTATTCTTTTTAAATTTCAATTGAAGCCTAGTGTGGTCTCTCCTTCCTCTACAGGAATCATCTTTGATTACTTAAAAATACCTTAAGCCAGAGGTTCTCAAACTTTAGTCATTCACATATGGCCCTTACATATTATTTTTTATCTAATTACAACTTAAATAATTATTTGCATAGTAACTTTTGAAATCATAGTGCTTTCTATCAGTAGCACAATAGATCTTACTTTGGGAAACCTGGTTTCAAACATACAGTATCAATAACAGACATTTCCACCAAGGAAGAGAAAATCGGTTCCTTTACAATACAATTTCATTGTGTAGATAAATCATGTTTCTAGAGAAAAAATATCATATGAATGTGTTGTGTTATTATTACCATGTACTTGCTATTGGTATCCATTAATACCTTTGTGACAATTGATGGTGAAGTTAGTGAATTAAGAAATACACAGTAAAGAATAGAAAACTAAATTAGCACAGAGCCCTTCTGATTTCTCTCCCTTTCCTCAATAAAATTTCTCAGAAACTCAGACCTCTGAGGCACCTAGTCATCTGGTTAAATTGTTAACCAAACTTTTTGCATGACTTAAGTAATTTTTGGACAAATGCTTTCCTTTCGTTGAGTATTATATAGAGAATATACAGATAGAATCTTCCATTTTGCTGAGTGTCCTTTATTAACATGTTTATTTGTGTTTAGGCTTTCAAAGTGGCTCTTTTCATAAGCTAAAAAAGGTAGGAAAAAAGTCTGTCATCTGTTTTTACCATATATATATATATATATATATATATATATATATATATATATATGTATATATATATATATAAAATCTTTGATACACAAGAATGATTGTAGGAAAGTATGAGAAAGCAGTAGCTCTCAATAGCTATTGCAAACAGTAGGAAACTGAGTTTTCAGGTGTTTAATAACCTGGGCAATGATTAAATGCTGAGATATCCCATTCCAGTTACTTTGCTCTTCAAAATCCAAGTAATGTCTTCCCAAGACCCTGGAGAGTTGAACATTTAAAAAAATTATTTATTGTTTGATTGATTTTTTTGTTTGTTTTTTGTTTTGTTTTGTTTTGAGAGAGAGAGAGAGAGAGAGAGAGAGAGAGAGAGAGAAAGGAAGAGAGCTAGAGAGTTAGCTTGATTTTCCACTTATTTATGCATTCATTTGTTGATTCTTATATGTGCCCTGACCAGAGATCCAACTCACAACCTTGGTGTATTGGGACAATGCTCTAAGCAACTGAGCAACCCGGCCAGGGGGGACAGTTGAACAGCTTTTGAAGCAAATAGACCAGATTTCTCAAACTGTATTAAGTTTGCCATCACTCTCATGGGAAAGGGTAATACAGATGCTTGCTGCCAAAGCCAAGGAGAAAACAACCTCCTGAATGTCGTTTCATCTCGGTGCTGAGATAATTACAGGAACCCTTGAGTTAACATGGGTTTCTCAAGCTACCGCCTCTCACTACACTGTTTTTATTGTGCCTTCATTACTTGAACCTTGTCAAGGTTAGGTCCAACTCTTACCATTTGCAACGTCATGGATGGAACTGGAGAGCATTATGCTAAGTGAAATAAGCCAGTCAATGAAGGAAAAATACCACATGATCTCACTCATTCATGGATAATAGAGACCATTATAAACTTTTGAACAATAATAGATTCAGAGGCAGAGCTGCCTCAAACAGATTGTCAAACTGCAGTGGGAAGGCCGGGGAGGGTTGGGGGGCAGGAGGTAGGGGGGTAAGAGATCAACTAAAGGACTTGTATGCATGCGTATAAGCATAACCAATGGACATAAGACACTGGGGGATAGGGGAGGCTGGGGGACTGTCTAGGGCGGGGGGATAAAATGGACACATATGTAATACCCTTTGTAATACTTTAAGCAATAAAAAAATTAAAAAAAAAAAAAAAAAGGTTAGGTCCAAAATCTATTACACCTCATGGGAGGCAACATAATCCTATTACGTGGAATGTAGTTCTAATCTGGCTGCAAAAAAAGTTGAGAGATATTTGTGTGTAATGAGTAAAATGGTCATTTGTCATTACTAAATCATAATAGTTAAAAAATTAAGTGATGTTATGAGAAGGCAGAGCTACCAATTAGAGAATTAAATCACATTTGAATAACTATGACAGCAGCAAACATTTGCAATATGTGAGCATAAACTATTGTAAAAAATATTATGAATTTGTGAATTAAATTGAAAAGTGCTTGATTAATTTATGTGATGAATTTCAATTTTTAACCTTGATAAGAATTTTAGATTTGTAAAAAATTAGCTAAATAATGATTCCGTAGAAAGACTTGGAATAGAAAGTGCCCCATTAACGAGGAAACCCAGACTTCTGAGGATTTCGGGGCTGTATTAGAAAGGGTTGGGTAAATTAGGAGCATCTCCAAAATCTGTCTGGTGGGTGTTATGAAAGAAGGAAAGAAAATAGCAGAGAAGTAATATGTGAAGACATGGCTAAGAATTTGTCCTAAACTGAGGAAAAGCATGAGGCAGATTAAAAGTACTATCTGAGTGTCCAAGTGCAAATAAAAATAAATCGATGCCTGCACACTTTCTAATGCAACTGCAGATCCATCAAGGAGAAATAAAAAATCTTCAAAGCTATTAGAAAGAAAGATCACTTACACAGAAAGACTGACGGAAAAATCGTGAACATGGCGATAGCTGCCAGCAGAAAATTATGTAAATACTAAAGTAATTTAAAACCATAGTTAATTATATAAAAAACCATAACATAATTGATGACAGTATTATATAATTGGTTCCTAAAATATAACATTCAAATATATAAAACAAAAGCGGAAGTTCATCAGAGACCGCGAGAAACTCACTGTCATGGTGGGATGTTCATCATAGCACTGTCTATGCTTTTAGAAACGGAGAAACAAAGAGAATATGCATCATTAGGGTAATGATTCGAAATACTCTGTTATGCTCATACCACGGAATATTATTCAGCCATTAAAAGCAGAATTAGAAGCATGTCAGTTTCTGTTATATTCCCACCTACACGAGGATATAACAATACAGAGGTAGATGTAAAATGATCCCAGTGTTAAAACAAGCCCCACTCTACCCATATGTGTACATGCTCATTGTTGTTAGGGTCGCCTAAGGAGGAACGCATGAGGCCAAAAGGGGTAAAGAATTATAAACTTACTAGAGGCCCAGTGAACGTCGTGCACTTGTGGGGGGTCCCCCAGCCCTTCTCGCAGTCTAGGAACCCTTGGGGGATGTCCTTAATGCTGCTATGGAGGCTGTGAGGCTCCCGCCACTGCCGCTGAACTCACCAGCCATGAGCCCAGCTTCTGGCTGAGCACACTCCCCCTGTGGGAGCACACTGACCACCAGAGGGCAGCTCCTGCATTGAGCGTCTGCCCTCTGGTGGTCAGTGGGTGTCATAGCGACCGGTCATGCCACCTTTTGGTTGATTTGCATATTGCCCTTTTATTATATAGGATTATTACATCTGCTAGCAGAAGGGCTGAGGCCAAAAGGGCATCAGCAGGGCAGAGTAGGGGGAGAGGAATATTTATGTCTCATATAAAGGTCAGTCAGAGTAACCAGTGGGACCATATGCAGGTGGGGGCCAGGTGTAGACAGTCACTGGAAACTGGGTGAGGCGGTTTATTGGAAACCGAGGGCAGTTCATCATAAAACCTACAATGAGAATAACAGGAAAATCGCAGGGAGGGGCAGGAGCCCCCAGCAGGGCATAATGGAACTTAAGAATGTGCCTGAGATTCCAGGGAGGGGTGGGAGCCCCAAGCAGAGCATAATGGAGTGCAAGAATGTGCCTAACAATTACATGAATATGAAAAAAGTTCTGGGAAAATACACACAAGCTTACTTTAATTACTTAATAGTTGAGGTGGGGAGTGATAGACACGGAAACACATAGTGGAGGAAATAAAAAAATTACTACATTTCCGTTATTACAGAAAAAGGGAACTTTGATCTAGAGCAGTGCTTCTAAACATGGAGCACCCACCCCACAAGGGGGCAATTTTATTTTTTAGAGGGGCAATCTGAGAATGAGTTATTAACAGTGAATTTTTGGCATTTCTTAGGGGCCTCAGATACAGTATATAAATACATATTTTGATATATTTATGCATTTCAGTTCTCTATATGTTTTGCAACCTTATTTGCTATTTTTTTCATATCATATTATTGTGGGGTTGTGTTTTTTTTAGTAATTTCTTCCTCAGTACTTCAACTGTCCTTTCATTCTGTTATTTTTCTCTTTCATGGATGCCACGTTCTTTGGAATCTTGTTTGGACAAAGTTAATGGCCTTTTAGGCTTCCTCCCTGGGAATAGGAGTTCACTTTTTGAATAATAAGAATTATATGTCACAGGGGGCATCAGGATTTTAGAGATGTTTAGCTGCGGCTAGGAGGAGCCCAGCATGGGACACAGAGAAGAGAATCTTTTGTTTTATGAGCACTAAGGGATGGGGAGGTCTATATGCTCCCTATACGGACAGACAGACAATTTACCTAATACGTTAGATGGTCAAACTTTGCCACATCCTGTGTAGAATGCTTATGCTTTCATTTCCTCCTGCTATTATATCTTTGTTTTTATCACATTTCTCACTAGAAACAATGACATTCTGGTATAAGTTGGTCCAAAAAAACAAAAAGAAAGTCATTACATGATCTTGTCCATTTTGTGCTTGAAAAAAAATTGTCCTGTTTTTGAAAAAAAAATGCACAAAAATGAAAAACACACATTTTTTCAAATAAAAATTTCCTTCTCATATGTATGAGGATAGGAAGTAAGAAAGTAAAGTCACTGAGAATGGAAAGCTCTTCTGTGGCATTTTGCTATAAAATGAAGTAGTGGTATGAGTCAGTAGCTAGAGATGCTGGGAAAAGGAGGTTTGCTGTGACTGTTGTTTGCAGGAGAGTGATTTCAAATCAAGTACATAATGAGGCTAGGAAAAATCTAATTGAGAAAGCAACTTGGATGGATCATGAGAATGAGAGTAATTTCAGAAGCAGCACCCATCAACAGCCAGGGAGAGATGGGTTCTGGTGCAATCCATCTCTTGCCCTTAGCTCACACATGAGCAGTTCATACGTTAGACAGGGACATAAAGGGAGGGAAAACTGGGTAGAGATGCACATAGTTTAGTAGATTTGATGCTAGAAGAAAGAAAAGTGATTTTCTAACAGCTTCTATTTTCTCAGTGAAATCAGAAGGAAGGTTGTTAGTTAAAATTAAAGAGAAGGAATGTTGGAAATATAAAATTACTTCAAGGAATAAAACAAACTGTAAGAAAGAAACAATCAAAAGAAGAAAGCAATAATAAAGTCAACAAACATATTTGTTTATTTTTTAACTACAGGCCCAGTGCATGAAAATTCATGCACTGGGAGGTGGGGGTGGTCCCCTTAGCCCAGCCTGCGCCCTCTTGCAGTCTGGGAGCCCTCGGGGGATGTCCGACTGCCAGCTTAGGCTCACTCCCCGGAGGAGTTAGACATCCCTAGTGGGACATCCTTAGCACTGCTGCAGAGGCGGGAGAGGCTCCCGCCACTGCTGCTGCACTCACCATCCCTGAACCCAGCTCAGGGCTTCTGGCAGAGCAGCACTCCCCCTGTGGGAATGCACTGACCACCAGGGGGCAGCTCCTACATTGAGCATCTGCTCCCTGGTGGTCAGTGCACGTCATAGCAACTGGTCATTCCACCGTTTGGTCGATTTGCATATTACTCTTTTATTATGTAGGATGCATATTATTCTTTTATTATATAGGATTATTATATAGGATTCTCATCCGAGAATATGTTCATTGATTTTCAGAGAGAGGGGAGTGGAGGGGGGGAAGAGAAGGAGAGAGAAAGAGGAGAGGAGAGAGAGAAAGAAACTAATGCGAGACAGAAACACCAATCCGCTGCCTCCCACACATGGCCAGACCTGGAATTGTACCCAGGCATATGCCCTGACAGGGAATTGAACCCACCACCTTCTAGTGCACCGGACGATGCTCCAACCAACGGAGCCACATTGGCCAGGGTACAACAAATATATTTATAAATGAAGTTTCTTTAATTTTAAAAGAAAATAAAACTATATTTAATTATGATTATCAAAGGCCCCTGGGTAGGCGAGAGGCACACAAGGCCAAAACTCTCTACAAATTTAAAATTTGGGAGTTTACATCTGTAGGAATAGAGGAGTTACTCTTCACTCACTTCCTTGCTGGTCTATTAACTGCTTCTGCCTCTTAAGACACTTTAAACCCTAAACTCAGTAATAATGTAGCCCAAATATATGGTAGAAGTTGAATTGAATTGGTCAAGCTTCATACTATGTATATTCTTTAATATAACATTTCATGCCAATAAATGCATCATGCGTAAATTAAATGCTACACTGCCTATGGCTTAGCAGCGTTAGTCTTCGTCTCAGATGGGTAGTTAGAACACAGCCTCTCTTAAGACCTATTTTCTTCACCAAAACATGCTTATATACCATCTAGGTACTTTTGCTTTTGTGTCCATGTAAATTTAAGTGAGACCATAACTACTGTCCCAGGCAAAGAGCTAAGTATCTATTAATCTATTTCTGTAGAAAACCATTAATTAGTCACACAGTGCTAGGATCCCTAAGGACAAACACATTGAATTAAATAATACTGAGATGCATAAAAAAAGAATATGATGGGCCAACAATGGGATTGTATTTCACCCATCAACTTCATCCAAGAATGTGAAGATGGAACAAAGTGCCTTATTGTTCTGTTTCAGAAACCAAATCAGCTTAGACCCAGACTTAGGGATGGTCCAGGGCTTATGCCACTAGCCACACATAACTACTGAAATTTGAATTTAGATAAAGTTTTTTTTTTAAAGTAAAAATAGCCCTAACTGGTTTGGCTCAGTGGTTAGAGCGTCGGCCTGCAGACTGAAGGGTCCCAGGTTTGATTCCGGTCAAGGGCATGTACCTTGGTTGCAGTCACATCCCCAGCGGGGAGTGTGCAGGAGGCAGCTGAATCAATGTTTCTCTCTCATCGATGTTTCTGGCTCTCTATCCATCTCCTTTCATCTCTGTAAAAAATCAATAAAATATATATATTTTTAAAAAGTAAAAACACTATTATTCAGTTGCACTAGCCACATATCTGATACTTACTAGCCAGCCACCTGTGGCTAGTAGCACCATAATGGACTGCACAGATATGAAACATTTCATCATGATTGAATATTCTATTGGATAGTGTTGGTCCAGACCATGGAACGCCCTGCAATTTATCTTCTCCTCAAGATTGTTTCTGGCCCAAGGGGAGAATAAGGACACGAATTTCTGACATAGCCTCAGAACCACCTTGGACTTCAAACTGACTTTAAAGTGGAGCACTGAGCTTTCCCAATCTGGACCTGACTCCGTATAGACCCACATCAACCATTAGAGTTTAGGAGGAGGCTAAAGCAATGCTTATACCTCAAATAACATAATAAGGCCTGGGAAGGTCTTTTTAAGATTATAAAGCGCTATGCAAAACTAAAATATTCCTTCTGTTTCGCTGAGCAACTGCCTTTACTTTGTTGTGGGGATCCCTAGATTATTACATTCGGTACTTGACTCTACAGCTTGAGACAAATGCAGAAAACCTGGAGGCAGTTCAGAGGAGACCCACAAAGATGATTAAAGGTTTGGAAAACAAAATACTGTGGTTAAAGATGAAAGTCACTCATCTAGGGAGAACATTTTACAGTTATCTTCAAGCATAAGAATTTATATTACACAGAGAATTATATCCGGTTACATTCAGAGATACTGGGGACAGAATCGAAGGATTAGATCAAATTAACAGCACAACGGGAAATTTTCTGACAATGGTGACAGGCTATTAAGGAGGTATGAGAAAGCAGAAAAGTTTCTATGATGAATGTTTTTTGGTCACTGGCTCCTTCGGCAGAAAGCAGTCAGATGTAGTTCATTATCTCTTACTGTGTACCGTGTGCAAATCTGGTCCCGGTTGGTTGACTCAGGGATTGGTTCTGGCTCATATCAACCACCAGGAGCCAGACCAGTGGCTACTGTGAGGCCCCAGGCAACTCTGTACTAGCAGCGATATAGGGTTCAGGATGTTGCTTCCCCAGAACCCACTTCTCCTTTTCTTATAACACAGCTCACTCTTTTTCTTGTGGAATCATCCCTGACCCAGCCCTATAACCCAGGTCTGGTTAGCAGAGCATTCATTCCCTTTGGCCGCCATGATTGGTTCAGAAATAACAAGTAACCCAAATATTAACAGGGCACAGTCTCGGGATTTTTTTTTTCTTCAAACTGTTGGGAGAGAGGATTGCTCTTGTTTGTTATAGTGATCTGAAGTGGGGCACCTCTGAGTGGAAGAGAGCAGTAGGTTTTTTTATTTGTTTGTTTGTTTGTTTGTTTGTTTTTACCAAGGACCTTGTATGCATATGTGCATGGCCCATGGACACAGACAGTGGGGCAGTGAGGGCCTGGGGTGGGGGGCAGGGGCAGGCTAGAGGGGTAAATGGGGGTGAGGGGGAGGGGACATAGGTAATACTTTCGACAATCAAGATTAAAAACAAAAACAAAATAAAAATAAAAATTAAAATGTAATTAGAGAGAGAGGACTAAAATAAAAACAAACAAAGAAACAAAAAACACACACGTTATTTTTGGCCCACGGTCCATAACTTCCGTAATGACTAGATTTTGTGTATATGTTATGTGGTCTCAATAGGAATCATGCATTCTACCATTTCTCTTTCTTTCTTTCTTTCTTTCTTTCTTTCTTTCTTTCTTTCTTCTTTCTTTCTTTTTTTTTTTAATAATTCTTTGTTGTTGGAAGGAGGGGTGGCCCACTCTTTAGTCCACAGACTTTCAATCCATCTCTCTCTTTGCCAACACACCTCCCCACCTTCAATGGCCTTTGGCCTCGTGGCAGTTCTCTGGGACAAGTGTGCTCTCTCCTCCCCTAAACAGTTTCCTCTGCCCTTAATTCAGTTACCACTGCACCGGGCTTTCCCTCTGCTAAACCTCTACCAACATTTCCCTGACACTGATGTCTCTGTCCTGCTTGCTTTTTTTTTTTTTTTTTTTTTTTTTTGTCCTTTGAGTATTCTTTTCCCCTTTACCATCAATTTAATGTGGTCTTAGGAGGGAGGTAAATGTGCCTGGTCAATCCATCATCTTTAAACTACTTTTACAGTGAAGATAAACCAAAATACCTAAGAAGAGGGGTCAATGTTGAGGAGAAAGAAAGAATTAAAGCAAGACTTAATGCCTGCTAGCTGTTGTCATGCACCAGATGGCAAGGGCTGGGATGCTCTTACTCAGGTGGCTCTGGAACCCCATGTGTACTTGCATATGACAGGGTAACAGCTAACTCTTCAGGGCGGTTGGAGATCGAATCCTGATGGGTCCTGGCAGAGACCTGGTCTGTAGATGTTTGTAACTGCAATTTTCCTCTGGCCCGTGAGATAATATATGTTAACTTGGTTATTTGGGGTTTTCTTTACTTTGGGATTGATTTCAGATATTTTCTCTTAGGCATATTTTGTTCATTTAACAAATATTTAATAACTAACTAAAAGGCTCAATATATGTCCTAATATACAAAGATGAAGATTCGGGTCTTACTTCAAAAGTGTTTAATCTTATTTATAGCTCAGATATGAAAACAGCCCAAGTACTCATCAGTAGACGAGTGGATAAAAGGCTGTGATACATTTACACCATGGAATACTATGCAGCAGTAAAAAGAAGGATCTCTTACCCTTTGAGACAGCATGGAGGGACCTGGAGAGTATTAAGCTAAGTGAAAGAAGCCAGTCAGAGAAAGACAAGTATCACATGATCCCACTCATATGTGGAACCTAATGAACAAAATAAACTGATGAACAAAATAGATCCAGAGACACTGAAACATAGAACAGACCTCTGAATATCAGAGGGAAGGCGGGGGAGAATGGGTGGGAGGGAAGAGATCAACCAAAGAAATTATATGCGCATATGTATAACCCATGGTCACAGACAAGGCCTGGGGCAGGGGCAGGCTAGGAGGGATTGAAAAGGGGTCATATGTTATACTTTCAACAATAAAGATTTAATTTTAAAAAGTTTTTAATCTTTAGGAAGAAGCATTCTACCTGATATATATTTAAAAGTACAAGAAGACAAGTATTTTTGGAAGAGAAGGTCAGGGAAGGAGATGGAGATGGGGTGGGGCAGCGGTTTAGGCCACGAGAGGAAATGTTTGGAATAGTAGGCGCTTTGGCGCCAAATTGGAACACTGATGTTTCCAGATGTCTCTCTGAAATCCCATGTTAGTAGCAGCATTGATATTGGAGAGACTTAGCCAGCTCTGAGGGTGGGGAAATTTGTCTGGTAAAGGTACTATCGCTAAAACACACTATTTAACTCTATTCTTGAACTATAATCTATAATCTTGTATGGCCTTTAGTTTTCTCATTTACTTTCTAAGGTTGTGTCAAGTTCTAAAATTTTAGCATTCGAACCCAAATTCTGGCTTCTGGACAATCGTTCCATAATCTTTCTATTTATACCATATTCTGTCCCCACACCATTGAATTATTTTACTTTAACCATGATTTAGAATTCTACATTACTTATTTTAGTCTCAACCCTAAACATATTTCTTCCTCCCAATTTATTTTCAAGGTTGAAGTCAAGGTCAAGTGAAACCTAACAACACATAAATCTAGAAAAGAAAAAGGATATGATTTACTTTTTGATGTAGAAGTCATTATTTGTAGCACTTAGAAATATACTAAGTGCTCCCAAGTCCATGAGTGAAGTGATATTATATTTTTTGCAAGGATATCCTGAAATGGGATTTTTTTTTTTTTTTTACCTAAATGAATCATTTACCCATTACCATAATAATGGCCCTCCCAAACTGAGAAAGCCCAGGTTTTTTGATATTATAATGTACTGCGGAATCATCTCTATTATATAATTTGGACAACAAACTCTAATTTTGTTTTCCTTCATAATTAAAAAGAATGTGTTAAAATCAGATGACTTTTTGAAATGGTCAGGAATTCTTCATTTTTTGTTCTTCAAATATTAGAATTATTTGTTATACCCAAAGAAACTTTGCTTATAATAATAAAAAATTCACTGAAAGAAATAGTGTTGTAAGCAGTGCTTCCCATTTTTTCACATTATAACACACATGAAAAATGATAATATTTTCATGGCATGCAGGGGTAAGCTGCCAAGGCCACTCGCTGTCAATCAGAGGCAACCAACCCAATAATGGCAGGAGTCCTGCAGGCTGATGGGGCCAGTATTCCACCACTTGGTTCAGCACTAAGACACCTCAGTAGAGATGCTGCAACATAGAGTTTGGTACATAGTTGCCTAAAATTCCTCCAAATCAGCACACCTATCCCTCTATGACACCTCTCACTCAAAATATTGGCATTTTGCTCAAGGTGGGATAAGCCTATGTGATTTCATTTTGACATTGGTTTAATAATTTTTAAAATTAAAGAAACTCCATACTGTTTTCCATAATGGAGCACCAGTCTGCATTCCCACCAGCAGTGTACTAGTGCTCCCTTTTCTCCACATTGTCGCCAGCACTTGTTGATTTTGATGACAGCCATTCTGACAGGTGTGAGGTGATATCCCATTGTGGTTTTAATTTGCATTTCTCTGATGATTAGTGACTTTGAGCATTTTTTTCACATGTCTCTTGGCTATTTGTGTGTGTGTCCTCTTTGGAGAAATGTCTATTCGGGTCTTCTGTCCATTTTTTAATTGGATTGTGTGTCTTCCTTTTGTTGAGTTGTGTGAGTACTATATATATTTTGGATATTAACCCCTTATTAGAAGTATCATTGGCAAATATGCTCTCCCTTTCAGTGGGTTCCCTTTTCAATTTGATGGTGGTTTCTTTTGCAGTGAAGAAGGTTTTTATTTAAATGTAGTCCCATTTGTGATTACATTTCGGGGAGAACCAAGATGGCGGCATAGTTTAACGCTGGAGTTTGCTGCTTTGAACAACTACTTCAAAAGTGAAACCAAAAAACGGAAGGGACATCACCCAGAACCACAGGAACACTGGCTGAGTGGAAGTCCTACAACTAGGAGGAAAGAGAAATGCATATGGACACTCAGAGGAGGCGCAGTGCTGAAGTCAAATTCGGAGGTGCGGAGTGCGCGGAGCGGGCTGGCGGCGGAGGGCGAGGTGGGCGTTTTCAATCGGGAGGGAGTCGCAGACTCTGAGCTCCAGATCCGGGCGAGTCTTTAGGGACCCAGACTCAAACGGGAGAAGCGGGACTGCCTGGCTTCGGTCAGAGCGAGTGCAGCTTTCTCTCTGAGGTTTGCAGCCGTTGCTGGGACTCAGAAAGGCAGAGCCCCTGGGGACAGGACTGAGAGCCGCCATAACTGCTCTCTCCGGCCCACCCTATTGATCCTGTGCGACCCGCCCCGCCCAAGCCCTGCACAGAGGCATTTGCCGGATAGCCTCAGGCAAAGGCTAGATTAGCACCTCCCTAGAGGACAGAAGTTCTCTCACTGCAGACACAGCTGATTCTCATAGCCACTTGGCCTGGAGGTCAAACCCTCCCTGGTATTAGCTACAACAATCAAGGTTTATAAGACTGTACACAAAGACCACTAGGGGGTGCACTAAGGAAGCATAACAAAATGCGGAGACAAAGAAACAGGACAAAATTGTCAATGGAAGATATAGAGTTCAGAACCACACTTTTAAGGTCTCTCAAGAACTGTTTAGAAGCCGCCGATAAACTTAATGAGATCTACAAGAAAACTAATGAGACCCTCGATCTTATATTGGGGAACCACCTAGAAATTAAGCATACACGGACTGAAATAACGAATATTATACAGACTCCCGACAGCAGACCAGAGGAGCGCAAGAATCAAGTCAATGATTTGAAATGCGAGGAAGCAAAAAACACCCAACCGGAAAAGCAAAATGAAAAAAGAATCCAAAAATGAGAGGATAGTGTAAGGAGCCTCTGGGACAGCTTCAAGCGTACCAACATCAGAATTATAGGGGTGCCAGAAGATGAGAGAGAGCAAGATATTGAAAACCTATTTGAAGAAATAATGACAGAAAACTTCCCCCACCTGGTGAAAGAAATGGACTTACAGGTCCAAGAAGCGCGGAGAACCCCAAACAAAAGGAATCCAAAGAGGACCACACCAAGACACATCATAATTAAAATGCCAAGAGCAAAAGATAAAGAGAGAATCTTAAAAACAGCAAGAGAAAGAAACTCAGTTACCTACAAGGGAATACCCATACGACTGTCAGCTGATTTCTCAACAGAAACTTTGCAGGCCAGAAGGGAGTGGCAAGAAATATTCAAAGTGATGAATGCCAAGAACCTACAACCAAGATTACTTTATCCAGCAAAGCTATCACTCAGAATTGAAGGTCAGATAAAGTGCTTCACAGATAAGGAAAAGCTAAAGGAGTTCATCACCACCAAACCAGGATTATATGAAATGCTGAAAGGTATCCTTTAAGAAGAGTAAGAGGAAGAAAAAGGTAAAGATACAAATTATGAACAACAAATATGCATCTATCAACAAGTGAATCTAAGAATCAAGTGAATAAATAATCTGATGAACAGAATGAACTGTTGATTATAATAGAATCAGGGACATAGAAAGGGAATGGACTGACTATTCTTGGGGGGGAAAGGGGTGTGGGAGATGCGGGAAGAGACTGGACAAAAATCGTGCACCTATGGATGATGACAGTGGGTGGGGAGTGAGGGCGGAGGGTGGGGTGGGAACTGGGAGGAGGGGAGTTATGGGGGAAAAAAAGAGGAACAAATGTAATAATCTGAACAATAAAGATTTAATTAAAAGAAAAAAAAAGAAGACATTACATTTCGTACAATAAAAAAATAAAAATAAAAAAAAAATAAATGTAGTCCCATTTGTTTATTTTCTCCTTAGTTTCCTTTGCCCTAGGAGATGTATCCATAAACATATTGCTATGTAAAATGTCTGAGATTTTATTGCCTATATTTTCTTCTAAGATTTTTATGGTTTCATGCCTTACATTTAAGTCTTTTACCCACCTTGAGTTTATTCTGTGTATGGTGTAAGTTGGGTGTCTAGTTTCATCTTTTTGCATGTGTCTGTCCAGTTTTCCCAGCACCATTTGTTGAAGAGACTGTCTTTATTCTGTTGTATGTTCTTGCCTCCTTTGTCAAATATTGACCATAATGGTGTGGTTTAATTTCTGGGTTCTCTATTCTGATCCATTGGTCTGTATGCCTGTTCCTATGCCAGTACCAGGCTATTTTGGTTATAATGGCTTTGTAGTATAGTTTGATATCCATATTGTGATCCCTCCTATTTCATTCTTCTTTCTCAAGATTGCTGCAGCTATGCAAGATCTTTTATGGTTCCATATAAATTTTTGGAGTATTTCTTCCGTTTGACCCAGTGATCCCACTTCTGGGAATATATCCTAAAACCCCCAAAACACCAATCAGAAAGAATATATGCACCCACCTCTATGTTCATAGCAGCATTATTTACAATAGCAAAGACTTGGAAACAACCCAAGTGCCCAGACATAGATGAGGGGATAAAAAAGCTGTGGGACATTTACACTATGGAATACTGTGTAGCTGTAAACAAAGAGGGACCTCTTACCCTTTGGGACAGCATGGATGGACCTGGAAAATATTATGCTAAGTGAAATAAGCCAAACTGAGAAAGACAAGTGTCACAATATCTCACTTATTTGTGGAATCTAATGAACAAAAGGAATTGACCAACAAAATAAGACCCGAAGCAAGGAGGCATGAAACAGACTGACATACCTCAAGGTGGGGTTGGGGGGACAAGAGAACTTATATACTTATATGCATAATCCATGGACACGGCCAATATGGTGGTGAAGACCTGGGCGGGGGCGGGGGTTGGGGGAGCAGGGGTAGGTGCTGGGAGGAGGGGGTGAAAGAGGGAGAAAATGGGAGATATCTGTAATACTGTCAACAATAAAAAATATATATATATTTCAAAAATCTAAAGAAAATAACAGATGAAAGCCGAATTTTACTATTTTACAGCAGAGGAAGATTACTGCACTATTCATAATAATTTTAGAGGTAGGCCTGCTCTGAGGGATCAGCAATGAAATTGTTGACCTTCATAACTGGGAGTTAATCAACCATCAGAAGTACATATAAATTCTCTTGTGTTCCCATCCAGGTGACTTGAGTTGCATATCTAATCAAAAGCCAAGCAAAGAACTGGGAAATCCTGAAAGTTTCTCTGCTATTACTTAAGAGATGAACAAAACCCCTTACATTTTCTCTTCACTATCTCCTACTGCCTTAGGCTTGTAAAAGATTCTATAATGAGCCTTAAATGAGATGCTAGTTTGTGATTGCTCTTGCACAGTACGTCACAAAATCACTCCCATTTTATAGAAGGAAAGAAGGAGAAATACAGGGAGAATGAGGGAGGAGAGTCTCAGCAGTAAAAGAAAAGTCTCTTTTTTCTTTTCCAAGAATTAATTTTGTAATAAAAAAGAAATATACATTCATTACGAAACCTTTAGATGATACATAAAGAAAAGTCTATAATAACTTTGTCAGGCTCAAAGAATTCAAAGAATTTTTTCCTTATAGACAGAAAACAGATTAAAAATTCTAACAGACTGTATTGATGACTAGAATGTGTCAAGTTCTGGGTGCCAGGCTCTGGCCAAGCACTGTCCCAATTTATCTAATCCTTAGGACACCCTAGGAGGTAGGCATGCTATCTTCACCATATAAATGAGACGATGGAAACCAAACAAAACTAATTGGCCAGTCTGAGGCCATTTACAGAGCCAGAAAAGACAGAGCCAGATTAAGAAGCTGGGCTGTGCAATCAAGTGCCTTCAATCTTGACCACATTGCTGTAGGCCCAGCCACTGCAAGAAACACACTGTAGAAAAGCTAAGCCATCTCACATGACCAACTCTGCATGATATTAACCAAATGCAGGGGGTTCCCTAGTTTTGTCCCACATTGGAACCCCCTGGGGGGCTTTTAAGATTCCCCACACCCAGGCCTCATCTCATGCTAATTAAATCACAATGTTGGGGAGGTGGGAGTAACCGAGTATCTGGATTTTTAAAGATCTGCAGGTAATTCCAAATGTAGTCAAATTTGGGAACTGCTGACCAATGCCCATTTCACAGGTCTCAGTCCTGTGGGGACCCTGACCAGAGTCCCCCGGATGTTAAAGGCCCATCGCCATAGGCGTGCGCAAAGGCAATGACACAGCAGCTTTGCTGTGCGCACCGCGCAGGCGCACCTTTGTCTTAGGTGACCTGCTGTCGCTGCTTGGCAAGAAGCCTCCTTTGTCTGAGTGAATGTAAAATCGTGCTGCCGAGCAGCCGGGCGCTGCTGCTCTGGAGGGCTGCTGTGTTTGCAAAGGCTGCTTGGTCTGCAATAAAGTCTCTCCCATCTTCCTGCGGCTGCTTGTATCTTCTTCCATTGCCCAGGCCTGCGGCTGCTTGTATCTTCTTCCATTGCCCAGGCCTACAGAGGTCCCGTGGCCAGCAGAGGGGCTCGGACCCAGCAAGTCCTAAATTTCACGTAGGAAAACCCATCGTGCGGAAGGTTCCAGAACTACACAGTTAGGTACAGGCCGAGACCACTTTCTATCTGTGGAAATCCTCTCCCCTCCCACACCCATCCTCCAAAACGACCACATATGCATTATTTTAAAAATGGGCTACACACAGGTGAACTGGATAAAGGCAGCAAGGATTGTTATGCAATGGGAACATATTGGCTGACTCCACAGGAAAGCGAGAGAAAAATTTGGCAGTTGGTAGTTACTCTGAGACTGCTAGACAGCCGAACAGAAAATTAGTCCAAACAATCCACCTTGGGGCATAATTATCCCATTTGGCTATACACATTAGTCACCAAATTCTCTCTCCACTTGTTCCATATTATAAATGGAAATGCTCGTTTTAGAGGCTTCTCTTTTTGCTGTCTTTTGTAGAAGATAAAAATTGAAGAAGATCTTACATATACTCCAAGCCAACACCTTTATTTCCCTTTATTTTACAACTGAGGGAAACGAAGGCCCGGATTGGTTCCTTATTCTCCCAACAAAGCCGCTGGGCCCCAAGGTCTCTTGCCACAGCCAGTTATCTCCCGGAAATCACCGGGGTTGGCACAGGGCCAAGAAGGGAGTGTCAGGGGACTTGGCGGTGGCAGTCTGTCTGTGGAGGGCCCAGCGATTCTAGCACCCACCATGCTTTGCTCCCCTGGGCAGGTGATGCGTTCTGCCTGGAATGAACTGAATCTAGAGAAATATCTTTAGATTTTATTTATTTATTTATTTATTTATTTATTTATTTATTTAAAATATATTTTTATTGAGTTCAGAGAGGAAGGAAGAGGGAGAGAGAGACAGAAACATCAATGATGAGAGAGAATCATTGACCGGCTGCCTCCTGCACACCCCACACTGGGGATGGAGCCTGCAACCCAGGCATGTGCCCTGATTGGGAATTGAACCATGACCTCTTGGTTCATAGTTGACACTCAACCACTGAGCCACACTAGCTGGGCTAAATTTTAAAAAAGGTTGTCTACCAGAATGCTCACAAGACTGGCCGTGCTACCAATATTTGGCTTTTCTGTGATAACATAGCAACTTTCCTAGCCTAGGGCTTTGAGGGCATGTGATAAACTCTGAAGCCCTTGCTTTTTTTTTTTTTTTTTAAATATATTTTATTGATTTTTTTACAGAGAGGAATGGAGAGGTATAGAGAGCCAGAAACATTGATGAGAGAGAAACATCGATCAGCCACCCCCTGCACACTCCCTACTGGGTATGTGCCTGCAACCAAGGTACATGCCCTTGACCAGAATCGAACCTGGGACCCTTAAATCTGCAGGCCCATGCTCTATCCACTGAGCCAAACTGGTTAGGGCTGAAGCCCTTGCTTTGTGACCATCCCCCTCACAGAGGTGTTAGGAGGGTGGGCTCTTCCATGGTCTCAATTCCTACAGATGTAGGGCGCTACCAGTGCTTGGATGATGTGGAACTTCAGAACCGTGGAGGCCCCTGACCCTGGTTTGCTCTGCTTCCCTCAGGGAACATGAGAGGGCTTAGCAAGGCCAGGAGGAGGAAGTGGGGCCTGGGGTGGTTTCTTAGGGTTCCCACCTTTGATCCTCCCACATGATTATATTGTAGCACATCGTTACCTATACCCAGACTGGACTCCTGACTTTAATAACGTAACTTAAGAAAACACATCGACATTTATTCTGTGAAAAATAATATAAACAAAGCCATTTCAAAATGGAGGCAGAGCAGCCATACCAGGGAAACTGCCTTGCACATCTTACTCCCCAGACCTTCGGAATGTCTGAAATGAACAGCATCCCCTTCGGACTGGGCCAAGTCAACGTTGTATACCAAACAGCTGTTTGTAAAACATCCTGACGAGAAGGCTTGAAAATTAAAGACATCCTTTAAAATCAGTGCCATCGTGAAGAGCTAAAGAATTACGTAGCTTATTTTCACTTGTGGAAGTTCTTTCCTTAGTTTACTAGTACCAATAGAAATTCCTTCATTCCATTTATGTAATTATTTCCCTTCCCCTTTTTCATAAGCACCCCTAGCCTTCACCTAATAATCAGAATTCTTTGATTCCTGGCTTCTTTGATCTCAAATAAGTGCTTGTCTCCTTTCACGTTGGCTTTTTATGTTTTACAGTAGTCTCAAGAACATCAGAGGAATGGGGGAAAGGAACATTAATCAACCAGAACTAAGATTTACCATTGAATTACCAGAAACAATATAGATATTATTCACTTCATAAAAATAAAACCTGACCATGTCTAAATAGAATCAAACAAAATTTATCCTACCAAAGCAATTCACAATGAATGTCTTACCAATAGACTTATTTTATTACAATGTTAAAAATGCTTCATTTAGCCCTAACAGGTTTTGCTCAGTGGATAGAGCATCGGCCTGCGGACTGAGGGGTCCCAGGTTCAATTCCAGTCAAGGGCATGTACCTTGGTTGTGGGCACATCCCCAGTAGGGGGTGTGCAGGAGGCAGCTGATCGATGTTTCTCTCTCATAGATGTTTCTAACTCTATCCCTCTCCCTTTCTCTCTGTAAAAAATCAATTAAAAAATATATTTTTAAAAATTTTTCATTTAATAAAAAAATATTTTTTAAAAAATTTTTCATTTACTCCCCATTATAAATATTGTACAAAAGACTACACCATTAAATAAACTATGATTGCATTAATATAATTGCATTAAATAATATAGTAGTCAGCATTTTTGGAAATCAAAATACAGGATGTTTTTGCATCCAACAAAACTTCTGGGGGCGGAAGGGTCAATGGGGGGATAAGGACACATGTACTAGCTTAATCAACAAAGAAAAAAAAAACTTCTGGCCTTTTTTCCACATGCAATGTCAATCAACATGGCTTTTCCAAAATGTATCTGGGTATAATTGGTTTATTCTGTACATTTTGTATTGACTCCACCCAAAGGGGCTATATAGGATGCTGGAATCAGGTAAATTCTCTTTTCTGTGTCTGTATTTAAGCATTTATAAAACTATATATTTAAACTGTCCTCTCCTTTTAATCCCCATAACCCATCCCTGTAACCCACAAATAGATACCTTATCCCCCTCCAGCTGAAAAACTGCCTTAACCTCATATTCTCTGTTCCTACTGCTCTAGGCAAAAGCCCATCAACCCCAAAATCTTCAGAAGTTTTACATCCATTCATCCCAAACCCATCTCCCCACACCAAAACCTTCTGTCACTTTATTTGGCTTCAGTGCAATTGTAACAGGACAGAAAATTTGTTATTAAACAAAAATGACTCAAACTTGCTTTGGTAACACGGGGTAGCTGCCTAAGTTATGGCTGTTTTGTCCCGGCTCCGTCAGGAAGACACGGAAATGTGGAGGAGGGTGCTTTCCTTCCAAGGCACATAAGACAGCGGCCCAAACCAATTACTGGGATTAAAGGCAAGGGCAACCCAGAATGGCAGGAGGATTTACGAATAATTGAATGAATCGATTGTGGAAGCATGCTCTCATGGTGGAAAAACTTCCCTTCAGTCTAGACCAGCGGTTTTCAACCTGTGGGTCGCAACCCCTTTGGCGGTCGAACGACCCTTTCACAGGGGTCGCCTAAGACCATCCTGCATATCAGAGATTTACATTATGATTCATAACAGTAGCAACATTACAGTTATGAAGTAGCAACGAAAGTAATTTTATGGTTGGGTCACAACAGGAGGAACTGTATTTAAAGGGCCAGAAGGTTGAGAACCACTGGTCTAGACCTTTCTCTCAACCTGGGATTTGGAACAAGAGATCTAGACACCAACCACTACTTATCAGACGAAGCACCAAGAGTAAACTTCACCCTGCCCCACTGGTCGTTCCTAAAACTAGACCAAATATACCTACACACCATTAATTAATTAATTTCATTAATTAATGCAAGTTTCGTTCACCAAGACTCTGCCTCCATGAACCCTTCCCACTTTTTTATTTATCTTTATTGTTGAAAGTATTACAGATGTCCTCCTTCCCCCAACAATCCCGTCCACTGCCCTCTTACCACCCCATCAACCCCCCAGGCCTTCACCGCATTGTTGTCAGTGTCCATAACCTTCCTACCTTTTTTCCTGAATTGCTCTCTATCTCTGGCCCAGGCTCTGTCCAGCTCCTGGCTCAGGAGTGCTGATTTCAATCCTGCCTTAGGCCTTTTGGATTTGAAGTTAGTTCTTGGTCTTCCCAGCATTTGAATGCTGATTTTTCGCCCCAAAAGTTTATACTTTACTCATTACCCTGATTTTAGATGGGAATTCACTTGATTACTGTAGCTTTGGAATTAGTTTTGAAATCAGAAAATGTGTCCTCACACACAGAGATTAGCTCAGGACTGGGTGACATATAAGCACAAAAACTCCAAAAGACAACTAAGAAGCAGGCTCTGGGCCCTGGCTGAGTGGCTTAGTTGGTTGAAGCATTGTCTCCTACACTGAAAGGTTGCGGGTTCGATTCCTAGCCAGGGCACATACGTAGGTAGCCCAGTCAGGGTGGCTGTGAGAAGCAACCAATCGATGTTTCTTTCTCTCGCTCCCTTCCTTCCAATCTCTAAGAAAAAAAAATCAATAAACATGAATCCTTGGGTAAGAATTTAAAAATAAAAAAAGCAGGCTCTGGGAGGGTCAGAGATCCCCATCAAGTGACCCAATTTATCTAGCTAGGGGGACAACACAAAGATAACAGATGTGTCTCAGTGGCTTGTTTGCTTCTAGACTTGGGTGTTTGCCCTGAAAACTTTTTTCAGCCAAGTATTGTGCCCAGGTTTCAAGATTCCCAAGAGCCCACCAGGGAGCCAGCGAGTCCGATGCAAAAGCAAAGAGTCCTTTATTTCAAACCTAGGTCTGGCTCCCCTGCCCTCCTTACTGGCATAGCAGCAGGTGGCAGAGAGAGCGAAGCCTGATGGGACAAGGGGTTTTATAGGGGGATGGAGTAAGGGCAGGAGAGGGGACTGTGGGCCCAGCTGATTGGCCAGGCGCAAGTCGGTGTCTCATTACACAGGATGTAGTCATATTGATGGCGTGCACTTCCCTTGATTATCATTGGTTAGTCCAGAGAAATCCTGGGCATGGCCAGCAGAGGCCTGGGCCTCTGGGAAGAAGCCCTGCCGAGCATATGGCTCTGCCAAAAAATGGAGGACCCAGGGCAAGATGGAGGACGCAGTCCTCGCCCCTCCACTGAGAATGCCGGGAAGGGCGGGGGCCGTGCCTCCGCAGGTCTCCGCTCGCATGGGAAAGGAGGCCGTCCCGGGATGGGCGGGCGGCTCTGGGCGGCTCTGGGCAGCTCTGGGCGGCTGCAGCCTGGGTGGTCCCCCTCTCCCGTCCCCCCATCCGCAGGGCCATGCAGGGCCTCCTAGCTCAAGCGCTGGTGGGAGCAGAGCGCACCGGCCCTCCGGTGAACTGTCCTGTTTCCTCCCCCCGAGCTCCCTGGCCCCGCACCGCAACCCCGGCTCCGACAGCCCGCCTCCTTGCCCCTCGATAGGCGTCCTTCCCAGAAGGCCGCAGGCCGCTCCCCAGCACCCAGGAGCTCGGGGCGCCGTTCCCCTGCTGGAGGGGGCTCGGGCCGCCCCTGCTCCCCCAGAGCTCCGGGCCTGCCCCCTCTCCACAGCCCTCAGCCTTCCGGGGCAGGAAACTAGACCAGGGCGGCCAACCCAGCACCGATGCCGGGAGACAGGCTGGAGGGAGCCCGCCTCGGGGAAGGCCAGGACCGACCGTGGGGAGCGCTGGGCATCAGGGCCTCTAGGTTGAGGTCTCCCCCTTTCACCAAGCATATGTGTAGCTTGACCCTGTTTACTTTAAACCATGTCATTTTTGCTCTGAGATATCCTATCTTCCTGTGTTTCTCTGTTACTTTTCTGTATTTCAATTCCTTTTCTCTTAGCCTCTTAATGCATTGATTTCGTCAAACTGTAACTTACTCAGTAGTAATCAAAGTGAAAGGACTTTTGCTTCTACTTAGAAGTAGGAGGAGCAGGAGGTCCAAATAGCCTAAAGACTGGTTTTAGGTGTGGTAGTAATACACGGAATCCATGAAGGAAAGTGTTGAATGGGACCTGTGGAGGAAGGACCGGTGAATTGTGGTCCAATTGTTACACAGGCTAGGGGTCTCAAGGTCTGGGCAATTCTTGCTAAATGTGAAAATGGGGCACAGTATTTTGTAGACGCAGCAGTAAACAGGATGAGTTTACAGGAACTCAAGCAGATGAAAGCAGCCAACTGCAAAGAAGAAACGAATGTGTAATTGAATAGGTCGTCTACACAGGCGATGACTAAGCCCCCCCTCCTCTTGCACAAGAGGTACATTCTTACTGACGCATATTCTGGAGGCGTGAGGAGGCGGGAGGAGGCGGGAGGCTCTGAAGGCAGTACCTGTAGGGATCATCTCAAGGAAACAAGCTAACTAGGTTTTTATATCTTTTTCATACAATGGGGAAGGGACGTTCTAAAATGATTTTCTAACATGTACCTTGCAAAACCACTCACGGCTGAAAACAGCTTCTAATTTGCGTTATACGAATTAGCAAGAACGTTGGTGTTGACGGGACATAAAGACCTGCAGCACTTGTATTCCGGCGGCTTCTGGACTGCAGCTGTTTTTCAATGTGAACAGACAACCCTGAAATTGAGGATTTCTTTTTTTTAAACTTTCTTTTCATCTTTATTGTTGAAAGTGCTACATATGTTCCCCTTTTCCCCCATTGACTCCTCCAGCCTCCCCCCACCCCAGGCCTTCAGCACCTTATTGTCTGTGCCGTGGGTTATGCACATATGCATACAAGGTCTTTGGTTGATTACCACCTACCCACCCACCCTCCCCCACCTTCCCTCTGAGATTCCCCACTCTGCTCCATGCTTCTGTCTCTGGATCCACTCCGTTCATCAGTTTATTTTGTTCATTGTGAAGTATGGTAGCAATCACCTCAGGTAGAAACTGTAGTTTAACTTTAACCCTGCTGTTTGGCTTCTGTACTTACTTGCTTTGTTTAACAATAGAAAAGTTACTTTGATTTTCTGAATTATATAAATCATCCCATTCGATTGAATACCCTATTGATTGTAATGTGAAATCCCATTGGTTGTGGTCATACTGGTCTTAGAAAGCACATTCCTCTGTACCTGGGAACCAGGACAGCACAATTATCCTAATTGCCTCTGTGGCTACAGATAATGAGTTCTGGTTGACTCAGTGGTCCCAAGACCCGAGGGCTCTAGATAATGTGTTTCTGTCAACTCAGTGGTCCAAAGACCCAAAACTATAATTAATCTTTGTAGATAACTAATCGGCTCAATTTCGCTTCTGTAAACTGCTTTTTGCAAACCAGGTTCCTCATTCCAAACCCTGGGATGTAGTCAATACCTTTGTGATCTTTGCCTATATAAGTCTGGTGGAGCTGGGGAGGGCACTGCGAGATTTGGGAGAGCGAAATGCCCCTCGTAGTCCCAGATTTGCAATAAATGTGACTCCTTAATTCGACTTCTTGAGGCGTCCTGGTGTAGTTCTCGGGGTACATTACAACAATTAGATTCCACCTGTGAGTGAGATCATGTGATACTTGTCTTTCTCTGACTGACTTGCGAAACTGAGAATTTCTGACTAGGGCAAGTGACGGCCCTCGTATTGAGCTCACACTAAAACATATGTATTACCACACTGTCCAGACTGCAGTGAATTACAGTACAGCACAGATGTCGCAACAGCCACTGGAGCTAGTCCGTCGTTCTTGAGACATGTGCACATGACCCCTTCTGAGCTAACTCAGCGTGTTTGCATCACCTGCGAAGAGCAGCTTTGGGGGAGCTGCCGGAGTAGACGTCTAGGGAAAGCAGGACTGCGCCACGCCGAGGTGGCAGCTGCAGAGCTTGAAAGTCAAGAATGAGGAGTCCACTCAGCAGGCAGGGCCCTGAATACTAGTCCTGCCAGCTTGATGGGCACACAAGTTCACATGTGAACATACCAAACATGACCGGTCTCCTTCCTCAGAGATGAACTCTCTCTGACTAGCAATTCTTGGCAAGAGAGCGTTCCACTTTCTCTGTCATCTGAAATCATACACTTGATAAATGCTGTCTCTGCAATTTTCATATCCCTTCCGTCACAAAGCCTGAACAGTCTTCTGTTGGTGGCATTTCCCCCACTGACTACATACTTTGTGGGGCCCCGTGCAAAATGAAAATGGAGAACTTCTATTCAAAAAGCAGAAAAGAGATACAAGGAACTGAAAGTTCCTTCCATGTCTTTCTCCGTCACTCTGCCCTGGTGTGTTTATTTGTGCTTTAACCACGTAGCACTGCCCTGGGAACAGGACCAGCCAGGTCCCTCCCCATGGTGACAGCTGCCAGGTTCCCTCTCCCTCCAGCTGCTGGATCACTTTCCAGGTCCCAGGGGGGATCAGCGAGACCCTCTGCCCAAATCTCCAGTAGAGAGTGACTACCCATAAGATCGTGACCTCTTTGCCAGGACAGCCTTGGTGCCTGAATCAGGGAGGGACAAAGCTCACTCCTACATAGCGGCTCACTAACCGTGTCCTGGCCCTACCACCTGGGGCTGGGTTTACAGGCCACGCTGTGAGATGCTGCAGGGCATGCACACCCACCTGCACTCCGCCCCATGTCCGTACAGGGCCCACTGGGGGCTGAAGCCGAGGCAGGGAAGAGGACGCTGGGCAAGGTCTGTGACATCAGGATGGCAGTGAGGCTGGTGGCAGAGAAGCCAGGGGAGATGGGGAAGCTTCGGGCAGTGGATTGCAGGTGAACAGTGGCTCCAAGCCTCCAAAGCATGCTTCCTTGCCCATCAGGTTTCACTCACAGACACAGATTTAAAGATAAAGTTATTAAGGATTTTAAGTCAGTGACCACAGAGCATTAAACTCCACGTAGGAGCCTTCTGAGTGTGGGGCCCTGTGATGGTTAATTTCATGTGTCAACGTGATTGTGCCACAGGTCGTACAGGTATTTGGTCAAACGTTATTCTGGAGCCTGACTGGGTAGCTCAGGTGGTTACAGCATTGCCCCTAAATGCCAGCCAAGGTTGTGGGTTCGATCTCTGGTCAGGGCACATAGAAGAATCAAACAATTAATGCATAAGTAAGTGGAACACCTTACCAGTGTTTCTCTCTCTCTCAAATCAATACATAATAGTAATAATAATAATTAATAATAATAATAGTCTTAGTTGGTTTGGCTCAGTGGATAGAGCGTCGGCCTGTAGACTAAAGGGTCCCAGGTTCAATTCCAGTCAACTGCACACACCCGGGTTGCAGGCTCGATCCCCAGTAGGTGACGTGTAGAAGGCAGCCAATCAATGATTTCCTCTCATCATTGATGTCTCTCTCTCTCTCTTTCCCCCTCTCCTTTCCTCTCTTAAATCAATAAAAAAATACATAAAGTAATAATAATAATAAACACAGCTTATTCTGGGTGTTACTGTGAGGGTGTCTGGGGATGAAGTTAACACTTAAGTCAGGGGACTGAGTGAAGTGGATTGCCCCCCTCAATGTGGTGGGCTTCACCCAATGGCATGAAGCCTGATTAGAACCAAAAGGCTGCCCCTCCTCCGGTAAGAGTAGTCCCTCCTGTCTGCTAGCCTTCAAACTGGGGCATGGCTCTGAACTGCCTTACGACCCTCCCTGGGTCTTAACCTCCCGCCTTCGAACTGGAACTGCTACTCTTCTGGCTCTCCAGCTCGCCGACTCACCGTGCAGATCCTGGGACTTGTCAACCTCCGTAAGAGCACCAGCCAATTATTTATATGGTCCTGCTGGTTCTGTGTCTGTAGAGAACCCTGATTGGCATAGGCCCCGGATGACTGAGCGCTCCCTTATAAATCCTGCCTTGGGTATCTCCCACACCCTTCAATTTCTTTTCCTTCTCTCTCTCTTTTTAAATTAATCGATTTTGAGAGAGAAAGAAACATCAATTTGTTGTTCCAATTACTTATGCATACATTGGTTGTGCTCTCACCAGAGATGGAACCTGCAACCTTGGCATTTCAGGAGGGTGCTATAAGCAACTGAGCTACTCGGACAGGGCTCCCTTCCCTCCCTTCCTTCCTTCCTCCCTCCCTCCCTCCCTCCCTCCCTCCCTCCCTCCCTCCCTCCCTCCCTTCCTCCCTCCCTCCCTCCCTCCCTTCCTCCCTCCCTCCCTCCCTTCCTTCCTCCCTCCCTCCCTCCCTCCCTCCCTCCCTCCCTCCCTCCCTTCCTCCCTCCCTCCCTTCCTTCCTTCCTTCCTTCCTTCCTTCCTGTCGCACTCCCACAAGTACAACCAATTAGTGCCATCTTCTGTTAAGAAACAATCCATGGCTCTTCTTTATCCTAAACTTACTTACCTACATTCATGACTCTTTGGGATCTAGTCTCCGTGTAAATCTCCAGTCATCTGCCTTCAGATCAGCCATTTTCTCTCTTCAGTTTTACATCCTGCAGACTTATTTGGACACAGTGTTCACTTCCATGATAATACCTTGGCCCACCCTATTCCTCAAGCCTAAAATGAAATCCTCCATCCTCTAAGACCCATCTCAAGCCATTTTTTCCTTCATAAAGCCCATGAGAAATCTACCTAATTCCGGTGTACAAAAGACCAGCCTTCTCATCTCCTGCACCTGACCCTTGCCTTCACTTGTAGTTAGTTATGCATTCTTGTATCTACTGTTATTAAGCTTTGACGTGTATTTCCTCCACAGTGTGATAAGAAGCTATTCATAGATGCCACAGTACATAGATTATCTTTCCTTGGGTAGTACTATGTTCCTATTAGAAACTCAAGGCACATTTCTTGAAATAATGAGTGGATGAATTAATTATTGTTCATTGTAGTAGGCTGAATGGTGTCCCCCTCCCCCTCGTCCCCCCAAAAAGATATGTTTACATCCCAAACTCGGGAACTTGTGAAGGCGATCTCATTTGGAAAAAGGTTCTTTGTTGATGTATTTAAGTTAAGGATACTGAGATGAGATCAAACTGGATTATCCAGTGACAAAGGTCCTTAGAAGATGCAAAAGAAGGGAAGACACAGAGAGAAGAAGGCAGGTGAAGATAGACACATTGATTGGAGTGATGCGCCCACAAGCCCAGGAATGCCTGGAGTTCCCAGAAGCTGGAAGAGGAATTCTGCCTTCAGGGGCTCCAGAGGGAGCACAGCTGTATCGAAATCTTGATTTCAGAATTCTGGCCCCAGAACTGTGCAAGAATGAATTTCCGTTGTTTAAGCCATCCAGGTTGTAGCAATTTCTTAGGGGCAGTCCTAGGAAACTACCCTATCCATCATTTCCGTGCACTGTTTGTAGAAATCTGCCTCCATCGCTTCTGTGTTTAACAGTAGAACCATTTTTATCTTAGAAGCGAAAGAGACAATGGCCCCAGGATCTTTGCATAATTTGAATTCTTTAAAAGGCTGGTGCAAAATCCCACAAGTTCTTTCAAAAACAGACATTCCAATGACATGGTTCTCAAGAATTCTTAGTCAAAAATGTTTTGTGTATAAAAACCAAAACTTTATTTTGAGGTCATGGCCAATTCAGATCAGTATAAGAAATGAAAGAGACCTCATGTACCTTTTACCCAGTTTCCCCAAATGGTAACATATGCAAAACCATGTGCAATGTCACCAGCAGGGCATTGAAATGATACAACACAACCATCTCATTCAGTCTCTCAGTTTTCATTGTACTCATTTGTGTGAATCTAGTTTTTGTAATTTGATCGCCTCTGTTGGCTCAGTACCCACACCACAGTCAAGACACAGAATTACTATTCTATTGCCACAGGGACCCCTTTTGTAACCCCTTTTATAACCATCTCCTTCTGTTCCCCACCCCATCCTTCTCCCTGAGGCTAACAAATTGCTGAATCGCTAGGAAATTATGTGGGGTGAAAAAAGCCAATTCCGAAGTGTTACATAGCGTATGATTCTATTTATATGACATTCTTGAAAGGACATTTCAGAGATGGATACCAGGTTGGTGATGACCCGGGGGTGTGTATTCTCATGAAAATCTTTAAAAAATTTCAGGGGACTCAAAGCTGTCCTATACAGCAAATTAATTTTTTTTATTATTCAATAGACATTCAGGGAAACTTTTTGTGTCCCTGACAACACTTTCTTTGATGCTGGGAATACTCGCTCTCTGCCTCAGGAAACGCATTGAGATGCCCAGTGAGAAGCCTCTAAAATGAATTACAAGGTAAGCCCTTTGGAGGGGAAAAGGACCCACCATGTAGGAGAGGCTCCGAGAGAGATAGGATCTGACTGAACAACAATAAAAACAAACAAAAATGGGGGGAGGGCTGATAAAGAGATACAATGGTGCTCATGTAGGAAATAAGTTCAAGTTCTGTCTCCATTAAGGAGTCCTGGAAAACTGTGAGAGAACTGGGCATGGGAGTTGAGGATTTGGGAGAGTAAGCAATTTAGTTTAAGTACACACAATTAATGAAAGACCATGTGGCCTCTGAACTCCCAGAAGAAAGGAACAAGACCAGTGATGAACTTGAGCACCTAGGAGATACACCACTGGTTGGAGGCATCACAGTTCTGCTGGGCTGGATGGTGGCAAGGGGCGTGAAGAGCCACGGGGTGTCAGCTCCTACAAATTGGCACAGGCTGTGTGCAAAGAATAAAAGCACAGAAAGTAACTGCATGATAAAGCCCTGCAAAAAATTAGCCCTAAGAGGTTTAGAGAGAACTAAAGAAAGACCATGCAACGTTCCAGGCGACTGGCAGCCTGCACTGGTAAACAGATATTTCACCAAAGTTTTGCATGCAGATGGGGGGCGGGGGGAGGGGGGCGGGGGGGATGGGTAAGAGCATTTAAGAATTCTCTGGGACCGTATGTAGCAAATGAGTTTCATCTCCCACACAGAAAACTACACTACATGTTCTCTATTACTAAAACAAACAAACAAAAAACCCCAAGACTCTGTGAGGGGATTGTTTTTGTTCCCATTTACAGGGAGGAAACCGGCTTGGGCAGACCAAGCATTTGCCTGAGGTTACTTAGCAGCTAGTAGTGGATGGAGTTAGGATCTAAATTCATCTGTCTGACTCTAAATCCAACCCAAGTCTCCCGTCTCAGGCTTTTCAATAAGGGAAACAATAATGGGGTCAGGGAGGGGTGTGCTGGAGGCATAGAGAGACGGGGAATTTGCAAAGGTGGCATTATTTCGGAATCTATAGACACTGAAGGTTAAGTTTCCTACTCCTGTTTTTTTAAAGCTAAGTGAGCAATTTCCCTGGCGCTTGCTTCATGAGTAGAGGTGGAAAATTTGACGATTGGATAGAACTCTACAAAATACCAGATGCTATATTTGAGCAGAACTTCTCTGGGTAAATAAATTACACTTAATAATATGTACCAAACCTCAGTGAGACCACAGCAGTTCTACAAGAAGTGTTTCAAAATAAAAGTGCAAAAAAATGAACAACTTAGGGACTCATAAGTATCCTTTCATATTTGACCATGATACAAGGCCAGAGTAGCTCAGATGTGGTATCTTTGGGGGGAGGGGGAATGAAGAAACTGTAATGGAAATTGTCCTAAAATTGACAATCCAGTTAAAGAAACAAATTTGGACAGGTGACCTGATTCTTCTTACCTATCTAGGTTGCAGGTATATCAAGGAAAGACTTTGCACATACAGCTTTGCACAAATCATGCAGCCTGTAAGATTTGAAAGTCATTGGAATTTTCTGGGATTCCAATGTTTTCATCTAATTCCCTGGACAGGTGATATTGAAATGAGCAATATTAGGAAAACGTTTCAACAAACTTAAGACTGTGTATAAAATTACATGAAAAGAGCACACAAAGATGGCAATAGTGCATGGAGATTTTTTTTTTTTTTTTGGCTTTGTTTTGCTTGTATATTTCTTAGACCAGCTGTTACCACATGGGATTTTGTCTCCTGTAGTTTTGGTGGATTATCTTTAGTGACTATGAAATCCACTAGAGAACAGGTCTTACTGCAATACTATCAATTGGATAATATTTTGTTACCCATACTTCTACTGATTTGCCTTTCTAAGCAAGAGGGTGCAGGCCAGGCTGAGGGACTCCCCTCCCCTGTGTACAAATTTCATGCACTGGGCCCCTAATATATTTTATAAGATACCTTATACACTATGTGTACTATTTATCTATATCTATCTATATACAGTAGTGACCCAGTGCACGGACTCATGCACATTAAAAGGAAATTAATTAGATGGTGGCTGGTGGGGTGGAACTGGGCGAGATGGGCCGGACATGCCCTGGAGCAACCTCCTGCGGTCCCTCCCCGGCATCTGTGGAGTGAGCGGGGTCCCTCTGGCAGGTGGGGTTCCTCAGCCTGGCCTGCGGGGATTGGGCCAAAACCAGCTCTCCGACATCTCCCAAGGGGTCCCGGAGTGCGAGAGGGCACTCTGCAAAGCTGCTGTCCTGCAGGGTGTGGAACGCAAATGCAAGTGTGCAGTAAACCAGATTCGGGGCCGACAGTGCCCCAGCAACAACATAACACATGGCCAAAGGTGGAATCACGCTGCCCTGCAAGGAATTGGGCTCCCCCCTCTCTGGTTTCCGGGTATGTCACCCGAGGACTGCCGCTGCCAAGTCACTGCAGCTTGGCAGCTCCTGCATTGAGCATCTTCCTCCTGATGGTCAGTGCATGTCATAGTGACCGGTCAGACAGTGGGAGGGACACTTAGCATATTAGCCTTTTATGTATATAGATGTATCTGCATGGTGTGTGTGTGTGTGTGTGTGTGTGTAGGCTGATTTCTGGTTTCTGTATCTTTGCTTGGTATTACAAACAAGTAACAGTATCATAAAAGATTTCAAACAATTTTTTTTTATTTAATATTATGATGATGAATCAGAAATATTTCTAGGAGGTAATATATTTTTTTTAAAATATATTTTATTGATTTTTTACAGAGAGAAAGGGAGAGGGATAGAGATTTAGAAACATCGATGAGAGAGAAACATCGATCAGCTGCCTCCTGACACCTCCCACTGGGGATGTGCCCGAAACCAAGGTACATGCCCTTGACTGGAATCGAAACTGGGACCTTTCAGTCTGCAGGACGACGCTCCATCCACTGAGCCAAACCGGTTAGGGCTAGGAGGTAATATTTTAAAGACAGAAAATAAATGATTCTTCCAAAGAAACCACTAGTTATCTTGACAATATTTTTATAATACACACTTGTACATAATTTCAAGGAAAGGGAAATTTTTCTGTTGTCATGATTCCAATACATATTTTTGATGTGGGTTACCATATTCAGTATATTATTTACTATGATTTATAACCAAGACAAAAATGTCAAATTTCCCACACTGAAAGATCCGTTAAGAGTTAATCCAAAACAGTATCCTCTAAAGAGTAGAATCATAAGATATCATTAAAAAAATCAATTTTTTATGGTACCTAAAATTATCTTGTATGTTGCTAGAAAAGCAGTGATAGATGGAAAACCAGAGTCATTCCTATGCAAAGATACATTCATTATGATTTCATTGTATCTTACATATGTTTCATTGTAAATTAAACCATTTATTTCATATGGTCTGTGTTGCTTATGCATCAAATATGGTGTTATGAAATCTGCTGGGCATTCCAGCTTTTAAAATTACGCTCTTTTGCTTATATGGGACACCTAAAGCAGTCAAATTCATAGAAACAGAAAATAGAATTGTAGTTGCCATGGGCTGGAGGGACAGGGGAATTGGGAGTTATTGTTTAATGGGTTCAGAGTCTCAGTTGTTGGTTGTTTTTTTTTTTTTTAATATGTTTTTTATTGATTTTTTTACAGAGAGGAAGGGAGAGGGAAAGAGTTAGAAACATCGATGAGAGAGAAACATCGATCACCTGCCTCTTGCACACCCCCTACTGAGGATGTGCACACAACCAAGGTACATGCTGCTGACCGGAATCAAACCAGGGACCCTTCAGTCTGCAGGCCGGTGCTCTATCCACTGAGCTAAACCAGGTAGGGCCAGAGTTTCATTTTTTTAAGATGAAAAGAGTTCTAGGGATGGAAGGTAGTGCTGGAGGCACAAAAATGTGAGTGTGCTTAGTACTACTGGACTGTACACCTAAAATGGCTAAAATGATAAGATTTGGGGATGATATTTAAAATGGTAAATGTATCAAACGTGCTATGAAATCTGTGGTTATTTCAACTTTTTAAACAATACTATTTTGCCCTTGCAGGTTCATAAAAACTAAAAAAACAAACCAAAAAACTATTAACAAAAAAAGTTTATGTGTATAGCGAAACCCCAAAAGAACATGTTACAGTGGTGACCCCAAAATGGAGAAGCCCCCTAACTGATTCCAAAGCTGATTTGGGGATGTTAGCACTGACGGGAATGAGGAGTGTTTTTCCTCCAAAGACCTAGTCCTTCACCATAAACAGTAGCCGTCTCTTCCACTAATATACACGGTATTCTTGTAGTCTGCTATTTAAGGTACAGGAAATATCGTGTGGTAGCCTCAAGGGTACTTTATTGCATACTTGCGTTTGAGTGCAGGCATTCACCTGAGACATCACGGGGTCTCTCTTGATCCATCACATTTTCTGCAATAACATGGGTAACAGCCTAGCCGGTTTGGCTCAGTGGATAGAGCAGGGGTCCTCAAACCTTTTTTTTTTTTTTTTAATATATTTTATTGATTTTCCTACAGAGAGGAAGGGAGAGAGATAGTTAGAAACATCGATGAGAGAGAAACATCGATCAGCTGCCTCCTGCACATCTCCCACTGGGGATGTGCCCGCAACCCAGATACATGCCCTTGACCGGAATCGAACCCGGGACCCTTCAGTCCACAAGCCGACGCTCTATCCACTGAGCCAAACCGGTTTCGGCCTCAAACCTTTTAAATAGGGGGCCAGTTCACTGTCCCTCAGACCGTTGGAGGGCCGGACTATAGTTTAAAAAAAAACTATGAACAAATTCCCATGAACACTGCACATACCTTATTTTGAGGTAAAAAAAACAAAACGGGAACAAATACAATATTTGTATTTGCATGTGGCCCGTGGGCCGTAGTTTGAGGACTCCGGGATAGAGCATTGGCCTGTGGACTGAAGGGTCCCAGGTTCGATTCTGGTCAAGGGCACATGCCCAGGTTTTGGGCTCAATCCCCAGTAGGGGGCATGCAGGAGGCAGCCAATCAATGATTCTCTCTCATCATTGATGTTTCTCTCTCTCTCTCTCTCTCCCTTCCTCGATGAAATCAATGAAAATATATATTTTTTAAAAATAATGTGGGTAACGTAAGACAAAGGTCAGGACTCCAACATAAAGGACAATAAAAATGGGAAAGGCCTGGGACATGGACCTGGGAATTGAGCTTCTCTCCACAGCAAAAACAGAGGATGAGAGAAAGGAGAGGAATTTAGGGTGAGGCCTTTAGGCAAAAGTCCAGTTGGCTCACTAGGCCAACACAAGCTGCAAACAAAGAGAAGTTGGGAGATGTGGAGTCTGCATAGACACTGAGGATTCAACTTGGCTCATGCGATGACTGGCTGGCTTGGCAGGAGAGGAGTTGGCAGGAGGAGAGGAGTACCACTATTGTTCCGTATCTTACAACCACAGGCTGGATGAAGTTTGAGAGGCCTGAATGCACATTTTTGTAAGCATTCTGGACAACAATTTTAAAACCACACCTTTAATATTTAATTATTTAAATATTTAATCCAGCATGGGATCAGATTTGATGCTTTTACTCTTGTTTTTATAATTCAACCTCTGGTTCTCCCCTGCTGTTCTTTAAGAGCTAGGCACATTTCTGACCATCTGTGTAGAGGTTTAACTTTATAACCCAATATAAACATGCTTAATATTTTAAAGTAACCTTATACCCTACTCCCAGATCTGGTCAGCTTCTTCCCTTCACCCCCAAACATCTCCCTCCAAGTTTCGGTTATCTATCTATAATAATAAAAGCGTAATATGCTAATTAGATAGGATGACCTTCTGAACGACCTTCCGGACGACCTTCCGGATGAAGCCGTGGCTATGAGGGCTGAGGCAGAGGCAGCCACTGCGGCTGCCAGGGCCGAGCCCCTTGCATGAATGTCGTGCATTGGACCTCTAGTTGCTCTATAAAAAGGTACCACAACATTTAGCAACTTAAAACAGCAACAATTATTTTTTTAAAATATATTTTATTGATTTTTTACAGAGAGGAAGGGAGAGGGATAGAAAGCCAGAAACATCAATGAGAGAGAAACATCGACCAGCTGCCTCCCGCACCCCCCCTCCCCCCCACTGGGGATGCTCCCGCAACCAAAGCACACGCCCCTGACCGGAATCGAACCCGGGACCCCTCAGTCTGCAGGCCGACGCTCCATCCACTGAGCCACACTGGTTAGGGCAACAGCAACAATTATTTTTCAAGATTCTGTGGGCTGTCCTGGCTGGTATGGCTCAGTGAGTCGGTTGAGTGTCCTCCCATGTACCGAGAGATCACTGGTTGTATTTCCAGCCCTGGGTTTCAGGCTTGCTCCCCAGTAGGGGGCGCATAGGAGCCAGCCAATTAATGTTTCTCTCTCACCGATGTTTCTCTCTATCTCCCCCTTCCTCTCTCTCTCAAATAAATGAAAACATATTTTAAAAAGATTCTGTAGGCTGGCTAGTCTGAACAGGGCAGTCTCCATTTATTATTGTTTGGAGTCACTCAGGTGGTGCATTCAGCTAGGAACTTAGCTGGGGCGGACACATGCAAGATGACGTCACTCCCGTGGCTGGAGCCTCAGCTGGGGTGACTGGAATGGTTTGGCCTAAGTAGGTCTCTATGTCTCTCTTCATGTAGTTTTTCCTCGTTCAGTAAACTAGTCTGAGTTTCTTTACATGGTGACTGGATCCCCGGTCCCAAGACAGTGAAATAAAAGCTGCAAAGCCCAGAAGTCACACAGCATCACTTACAAGGCATTCTATGGGTCAAAACAAGGCCCAGGGCCAGCCTGAGTTCAAGAGAACGGACTGCAGGCCCCACCTCTTGAGGGTAAAAGTGGCACGAGTTCACAGGAGTGGGAGGAATTGTTGGTGATCATATTTGCAGACAATCTAGATAGACAGAAATCTGATGCCAAATGGAAAATTCTGCCTGAGAATGGGTCCAAGGAAAATTCTGAGGCTGTTCATCAAGTTTTATATTTAACAATATCAGAGAATCCTTCAATGGGAAATAATGCAGTATAAATTATCGTTTCATATAAAACTCTGCACTCATTGAAGACAGAATGGATTTTCTTTTCAAATATACACAGGGAGTGGGCTTTGAGGCTGGGCATGTGGGTTTGAGTCTTGGCTCCACCAGGGACTAGCAGTAACACCTTGGGCAACTTCCCCTTCAGTCGCACGCTTTCTCCCTCTGTACTTACAGAATTATTGCGAGATTAAATGAGTCAATATATGTAAAGTGCTTAGAGAAGAGACTGGCACACGGTAAGCATACAATAAATATTGGTTTTAAAACGTAACTTACCATGCTCTATTATGTAACAAAGCAGTACATGTTTGAGCCAAACCTCCTGGAGCTGCGAAGAGATGTGGTGTTATTCAATTTAATCACTAATCCTGACTCCTTTCGCTGCCTCCCCCACTTCTTGCCAAGTTAAAAGGTAGGTGAAACAATTTGTGTGATTAACAGGTGTTCTAAAGACGTGATTTACCAACTTTTAAACATTGCACTCCATATTAAGAAACATCATTTACATTGTAACCCAGACACCCGCCCCCCCCCCACACACACCTAATACTTATAAATGCTTCATGAAACAATGCTTATCCTCAACTTGTGCTATGATCTCTGCCTTTTTTTTTTTCTATTTCAGTGAATCAACAACAACGTGTTGTGACCCACTATCATTAACCTAACTGAAGAGTTCTAAGCTATATATTATGGTCATTGGCAAATTAGGATATTGAACCCATTTTCAGCCCAGGAATCGTTTCAAGTGTGGTGCTGTAAGAATAAGGCACATGTCATTTTCAGAGGCCACATCAGTTATGGAGCAAAAAGCTCTCACAAATATGGCCTGACCCTGCCTACTCAAGAGGCTTCATCCATTCCTTCACTGGGACATGGGGTCTAGGGGAGGCACGTGTACAGTAGATGTGTGTTTTTGGTAAGAAACGAAGTGCCTTGTTTAGAGATGGGTGGAGCTAGGCTGGAATTCCAACTTCACAACTTACTACCCTGTATTTGTGAGCAAGTTATTTAAACTCAGTTCTGGAGTCTTAGCTATTTGATTTGTTAAAACCTTACACAAATACTATCTACTTCGGGTGGGTTGTGACCATTGAATGGAAACACACCCCCAAATGTCCAGCAAAGCGTCTGGCACAGGGAAGGCTCTCAGAATGCACTCCTTGCTTCCTTCCCCTCCATGGCACAGGAACTCCAGGGCGCATCGCTGTTCTTTAGCTTCTGCGTTTTATATTTCTGGGGGAAAATCTAAGACTTGGTGGAGTCCTTACTATAGTCAAACCCTATTATTTCCTTAATGCCACGTAATTCCTACAGCCAGGTACTATCTTGATATTTTACTTAATAATAGTTAACAATGGCAGTTAATAGTTATTAATTTTTCTGCACTGTGGATATGAATCACGAGATAATGTTGTACGCTCAGGTCAGGTTTTGAACGGTGGGGTTTGGATAGATTCATTCCCTAGTTATGTGGGAGGAATGTGTGTAGAGGAGAAAAACAGTTCTGTTGCATTGTTAAATAATTTATAAACAAAATAACGTGCAAAACACACACTACTTTCTCCTTGGGTGACATATGTAAGGTCACCTGAGTTCTAGTCCTGCGGCCAGGTGGTATTTTCAGGACAGGTGACCTAGCTTTTAAGGGCTCAAGGGAACTGGACACAGCCCGCCCCTTCCCCTATCTTCTCCCCACCCCCTTCCTCTCCTCCCCCCTCCCCCCTCCTCCCGCCCCTCCCCCTCCGCTGGGGGGCGGGGCCCCGGGCGCCGCCGAGGCTCCAACGTGGCCGCGGGCACCGGACCCACCGCAGACCCCTCCCTCCGCGCGGCCGCCGCGCCGCTCGGTCCTCCACCGCCAGGGGGCGGGCGCGGCTCCCGGCGGCGGGGACCCATTGGCGGCGGCGGGGAAGCGGGGGAGGAGGCCCGGCGGCGAGCTGGCTTCCTCCCGGCCACTGGCGGGTGCGTGGCGGCCGGAGGCGCTCGGGAGCCGGCGGAGCGGCGCGCGGGAGGCGGCGGCGGCTGCTCCCGGCGGCCCCGGCAGGACTGACCGCGGGGAGGCCGGAGGGCGGCGCGCTCGGCGGAGAGGCGGGCGGGAGGCCGGTGAGACGCGGCGGGGCCACGGGGCCGCGGCCCGGGGCGGGGAGCGTGGCGGGAGGGTCGGGGCGCGGGGCGCGCAGCTCCGCCTGCATCCTCCGCACCCCGCGACTGCCGGCCGGGCGGCCGCGGCGGGGAGGGCCAGCGCGGGACCGGGCGCCGGGGTGCGGCTGGGCGGCCCGGCCTCTGCCCCGCGCGGTCTCCCCCTCCGGGCGTCCCGCCGGGCTCCGCGGAGGGGGCGGCGCCGCCCTTGGCACCGGTGGGCGCTGCGCTGGGCGCTGGGCGCTGGGCTGGCCCTGGGCGCGCACTGGGCGCGGGGTGCGGGGAGCAGGGGGTGGCGGGGGCCGGCCCGGGTCGGAATTGTGGGCTGAGCGTCCAGGTGGAGTTGCAGTCGCCCGGCGCTCCGGAGGCCCGCGCAGCTCACTTGCAGGGAAGTTTCAGTGGCCCTGGCACGGGGGGTACTTTTATTTTTGCAACTTCCCAGCCCATTGGTGTGGGGCGTCACTGATGAATCTGCTGCTCCTTCTTTTCCTTTTACCCCAACTTGTTACCCAGCCTCACGGTTCCTGCCGCGCGTGGGGACGAGTGAGCCCAGACCTAAATGACACAGGGATGGAGTGACGGGTTGGTACTGAGATATCCTGCTGTGGGGTGTGTGTGTGTGTGTGTGTGTGGTTTCATCTGCCTTTGATTGTTTTTTTTTTTGTTTTTTTTTTTGTATAACCACGTCTAACAGACAGAAGCTTGTCTTTGTTTCTTTTTATTTAATAAAGACACAAGGATACAATGAAACCAGATACACTGAGATTGCTTACTAGGTATTGTGCCCAGTTGGTTTCTTAGGCACATTTGTTTCTTAGGACCCAAAGACTAGGCCCTTTTATCTGTCATTCCCAATTTTACAAAGAAAATACGAACTCCCTGGGGGTTGATGCTAACAGTGGATCCCGTACCCCGTGGACCCTTGACCACCTCGGGGATCAGTAATATCCTGTTTCCAAGTTTTGGGAAACATGACTATTACATTCATGTGCTTCAGTCAACCACAGACCTATGTCTCAGAAGAGGATGATGGAGGTGAAAAATGCCCTGGCCCGTCCTGGCCAGTGCGTTCAGTGGTTAGAGCGAGGGCCCGTGCGAGGCAGGGTTGGCCTGCACCAAAGTGTGGCCGGCTGGATTGGGGTCAAGGGCACGGACCTGGGTTGCAGGTTCAATGCAGAGGTTCCATCTCCACCCCTTTGGGGTGGGAGCAGGAGGCAACCAATCCATGTATCTTTTTTTCCCCCCTCTTTCTTGCCCCTCCAACTCTCCCTTCCACTCCCTCTAAAAAAAAAAAAAAAATCAATGGAAAAAATATCCTTGGTGAGGACTAAGGAAACAAAAATTCCTATCACCTAGTGACGTAGTACAGGGCATGACTCACCTGTCTGAGGTGGTGCTGGTGTAAGCAGACCTGTGCTGCCAGTGGTATAAAAGCAGGTACAGTTGACCCTTGAACAGCTGGGCCTGGAGGCCTCGATTCCAGGAAATCCAGGTGTACGCAGTCAGCTTTACGCAGTCAGCTTTCCCATCTGTGGATTCCACCCACTGCAGATTGACAGCTGTGGGCTTCCAACGCAGGTTCCCAGCTGCGGAGTCCCAGCTGTGGATCAAATACAGTGTCAGTCCACACTGAGCTGAATACCCACAGGTGAAGGGCCGACTGTATTTCTTGGAAAAAAAAATCTGCATAGGAGAGGACCCTGACAGTTCAAACCAGTGTTGTTCAAGGGTCAACTGTATGCATATTCAGTAAATCATACTTGCTAATTATAAGAAACAATTATGTGACTGGTCTGTGTATTCACTATCCTATGCTTTTAATCATTTTAGAGTGTAGTCTTTTATTGAAAAGTTTGCTGTAAAGCAGTATGCCATACTACACCTGCAGCAACCTCATACATCTCATGTTCACTGCATCTCTTGATCGCATCATTTTCGCTTGTGCTTGAGTTGCTGTTTTGTGCGATAGCCTGTAGCCGAGGGCAGAGGTCATACCACATAGCCCAGGTGTGTAGTAGGCCGGCCAGACCATCCAGTTTTGTGTAAGTGTGCTCTACGGTGTTCACCCAAGGACAGAATTGTCTAATGACGCATTTCTCGGAACATGCTTCCATCATTAAGTGGCACATGACTATTCACACGGGGTATTGCAGGATACCAAGCGATCTCCATTTAACTTAGAAAATAAAAGTTAATAACATGCCATTCAACACGAAATTAGCCGAGTCAGTGTCCGGCGTTGGGCATACCATTCACTGTACCTCTTTTAAAGGCTGTCCAGTCTCTTAAGTCATCACCCCCCCCCCCCAATTTTATACAGGTATTAGAAGCTTTGTTTCACAAATCTTGTGTCATGCTTTCTTATCACATTAAAAACTAGCATTTATTGGTAATAAGAAATAAAAAAAGTACAGAGCTGGCCGCGTTGCTCAGTTGGTTAGAGCGTCGTCCAGATAGGCCATGGTTATGGGTTTGATATCTCTGGTCAGGGTACATACAAAAATCAACCAATGGCCCTAGCCAATTTGGCTCAGTGGATAGAGCGTCAGCCTGCAGACCGAACGGTCCCGGGTTCAGTTCTGGCCAAGAGCACATACCTTGGTTGCAGGCTCCTCCTCGGCTTGGGCCCTGGTCAGATTTGTGTAGGAGGCAGCCAATCGATGTGTTTCTCTCGCATTGATATTTCTCTCTCTTTTCCACTCTCTCTAAAAATCAATGGAAAAATATCCTCAGATGAGGATTAAAAAACAAACAAACAATGAATGCGTACATACATAGGTGGAACAACAAATGGATGTTTCTCTCTCCCCATCATTCACCTCTCTCTAAAAGTCAATAAATGTTTAAAAATAAAAAAGTTTAATGCAGTGATTCTCAACCCGAGGACCTTTCAGAACCACCTACAAATGGAACCTTTGACTTTTTAAAGTATACAATCTTATATTGGATATATATTAGTTTTAGATGTACAATATAATGACATGACATTTTTATAACTAACAGTGTGATCACCCCACTAATTCTAGTAATCATCTGTCTCCATGTAAGCTTTTTAAAAAAGGGGACACGCCACGTTCCCCCAAAGTCCCCAATGTAGGGACTTCTGTTTAAAAGGGAGTTAAATTAATGAGTACCACTGAGTTAAAGCGACTTTCAAAATAAACTTAATGGATGTTTTATTACAGAATTTCAATATGGATTGCTACCTTAAGCATTGCTAACTAGTTAATATTTCCATAATTAATGAAGCTACATTAAAAAGGAAAAGGCAATTGGAGGGAGGGTCAAAGAGCTAAGAGACTGTTAAGTGGCGAAAAAAGAGTAGTGTTCACTGTTGAGGACCATAAGTGTTCACTGTTGAGGACCACATATTTTAGGTCTTAAATGGTGCGTCTCAGGATTTTAAAAACTTGTGTTCATTTCAAAATGTGAGTGTTCCTACTATGCGCCAGTAGTTACAGGTATCCTGGAGGCTATGAGTAAGACAGCCTGGTCCCTCACAAAGCTACTTTACTTTCTCTGAGGCAGTAAGTCAGTCTCTTTTTTTCCTATTTTATACCATTTCCTAAAGTTGAAAGGGGCAAGACCCAAGAAGCAAAATATTTTGGTCTTAGGTCTCACAAAAATCCATCTAGCTCAGAGCATAATATAATAGCAAAAATGCCTCTTGAACTTAGTCCTAAAGGATTCTGTCTTTGGAATCAGATAATCTGGATTTTACACTATAGTCCTGCATTTCGTTACTTTGTGAATGGCATTGACCAATTTATTTAATATGCATTGCCTTGCTCTCTTAATCTGATTGGAGAGATTGGACACGATTCCCAAGGTCTTGAAACTTTAAAAGGTTTTATGATTTTTATTCAGTTCCTAAAATATAGTCCACTGATATTTCAGAGGAGGAAATGAAGTGGCCCAGTACCTCTGAGTTTCCACAGCTGCTCCATCAGTGTTCTTGCTTGAAATGGTTCTTCTATTACATTTTCCTTATTTCTAATCTAACTTTTTCATCTGCTGCTTATAATTATTCTTCTTTTACTCTGGTGAGTGTTTTCTTTTTCAATTTCCTTTTAAAATTCAATTCATATAACAGCATTTGCCATTTTAAAGTGTACACTTCAGGGGCGTTTAGTACACTCACAGAGTTGTGCGATCATTACTTCTGCTTAGTTCTAAAATATCTTCTTCACCCCAAAAGGAAACCTCATGTCCATTAAGCAGTATGCGCCACGCCCTTCCTCCTCCAACCCTTGGCGAGCCCTGCCTTCTGTCTTTATGGATTTACCTGTTCTGGATAGTTCATGTAAATCGAGTCATAAACTATGTGGTCATTTGCATCTCTGGCTTATTTCATTTACTATAATATTTTACGGGTTCATCCATGGGGTGGCATATATTAGGACTTCATTCCTTCCTATCACTGAATAACATTCCACTATGGATACAGACTGCATTTTGTGTAGTCATTCATCCATTGATAAAAACCTGGTGAGTTTTTGTGTGCCAGTGAGAAAACATTATACGGACATCTCCAGCAAAGAGTTAGTTCCTGGATTTTCATCCTAAATTCTGTAAGGTTCATAAAGGTGGTATTGTGGTATCAGGTGTATTTTACTCCCAGTCGATGCCATCAGATGCAGTAAGTGATCTTTAAATGTGTTTTGAAGGGACTGTGATGGGTAAAAGTGAATTATTAAATTGCTTCAGAAAATTTTACACTAGAAGCTTCTTACCCATTTTCTTCTCTTTTTGGCAAATGGCTGCTAACTTGCGTTGTTTGGAGTTTTTTGTTTGTTTTTTAGAATTGATGAGCTATTCAGGACCCTTGGGCAGATGGAACTGTGATCAGAGAAATGCATGTATGGCCTTTCTCCTTTGCTAATGGGCGTGGGGTTCTTGGGGTACCACTGGAATAAGCATTTCCAGAGGCCCCCAGGGGAGGATGACATGTGGTAGAAAGCTTTCTTTGTGTGGGATTACGTCATTGGGTTTCCAAAGGCCCATTTCCCTTAGTCCAGTCCCGGAGGAGGTGCAGCTGGGAGTTCAGCAGAGCTGGAAGTAAAGCCAGTGGCCAAAGTTTCCTTCCCATGGTGCCGCTGGGTTCGGTTTGGCATTAGGCTAGTTGTAGTCCATTAGCCCATTGTGTGTGGCATCCACATGGCTGTGGGACATGCTGACGAAATGCAGGGGCATAAGTGCCCGGAAAGCCAGGAATGAGAACCAGGAGGCCAGAGAGCAAATTCCTTTGTTTAGGAGTTTAAGCGTCTCGAATCTTCCATCCCTTGCAATGGCCATGCCTACTCTGGCCAATGACCTGTTCCCAGGTGTGACTGACAGACAAGTACCTTCCCTATGTCACCCAGTCTTTACTGGGCATGTGTCTATTCTTTCCCCGTCCAGTCCCTTCCCTCGGGGATCTGTGGGAAACAGACCGGTGGCTTTGCAGCTTCCTGGCAAAGCTGCACAAATGAATGCCCATGTTTGGCCTTTCCCTCGCTCCTTTCCTGTTATTGATAACCAGTTAATTACAACGGCATCAGAATCACTCTGCTCCTGTATTTGTTCACATGGGAGGTCTGACTGACAGAATTACGTTTTCATTGCAGTTCTGCAGATTATAAAGGCAGTCAAGTGCGGCGGATATGTAGGGGAGTTCTTAAACATCTAGTCACAGTAGGAACCTGTAACTTCTCATCTGATAGAATGTAAAATAGCTGTCTGGGAGGAAGATAGTTATGTATGTAAATTTCTCTGTCTCTGTCTGTCTCTCATCTGGGTGATGTTTATCTAACGCTGTCGTAACCACTGCAGACAGGAGTTTCCCCTGCTCTGTTCTTCAGCATGTTCTCCAGCGTTACTTACTGCCGCCTTCCCCCTCCCCCCCACAGAGGACCTGAGCCACAGTCAGGCTGATCTCCATTCATTGTAAAGGAGAGAAGGAAAATTCTTGTCATATGAGTTTTACCTTTGGACTTTATTGCCGGAGAGTTTTAGTCCTTATTCCTAGGGATTCTGGCCTGAGGAATTTGCATTTTAAAAAGCCCACGGGTAATTTTGGAGTCCATGCTGTGGGTGACATTGCAGTTAGGGCTTCAAAAAACCAGATACCATGTTTCATTAAATCTAAGGTGTTCGTAAGGTATACCATTATTTGATATACTACCAAGAAAAAAATGTGGTGAGCCTAATCCTGAGTTAAGACATGTTACATAAGGGAAGTAGTGTGCACTTTAGAATCAGCAAAATAGAGTGAGCCACAGGCCCCTCTTTGCTATGATAAGAGGTTATTAGAAAGCGTAGAAACTATGAAGTAACATAATTATGCAGCATTTCTTCCGACCTTTTACTATGTAAAATATATGTTATAATAAACTTTAATATAAGGTGTCCTTACTTGACATTTGTCATGACGATTGTACCGATGACTGTTTTAAAATACAGTTTAGCTGTGTTCTAGGCTGTGCTGCACTCCAGTTTGGCCCGTATGATTTTCCTTTGATGGTTGATGGCTCAGTTCGGGAGCATTATTTCTAGCTTCTTTATACTTTAGTGATTTCCATTTGTAATTACAGTCCCCTGAAACATTTACTGAATGTCACTTTGACATTGGGTGTGGCTTGCCCATTTAATCATCTTTATCGCCCCCCAACCCTCATTAAGGGCAGCGAGCTGTTTATAAGCACATATACCAGCCGCCTACCGTCCCTCTCACGAGTAGTTTAGGATATAGTGCAAATAATCAGGGTTAGGCACCAAACATTTGTCAGAGCGAACCTGAGCCCTGGCTGCCATTCTGGGCCTCTTGGGTATTGAGGGAGAGAATATCCCTGGGTGAGAACAGGTCTGTGCACTAATGAAACTTGAGTGAAGCACAAACCCACCGGCTCATGGTGCTTCCTTCCTTGGCTTCGTCTGGGAAAATATCTTCATCAGGAAAAAGGTGCTTCGCTGTGTATTAGACTTGGGAGGGTAGCAGAGCATGTGCCCGGTTAGTTCTTTTTTTTTTTTTTTTTTTAAATATTTTTTATTGATTAAGATATTACATATGTGTACCCTCTACCCCCCCTCTCCCCGCTTACCCCCTCACCCCCCCGTTGTCCGTGTCCATTGGTTAGGCCTATATGCTTGCATATAAGTCCTTTGGTTGATCCTTCCCCCTTGCCCCCACCCTCCCCTACCTTCCCTCCAAGGCCCGACAGTCCTATCAATGCCTCTCCGTCTCTGGATCAGTCCTTGTTCATCAGTTTATGTTGTTCATTATATTCCACAAATAAGTGAGATCTTGTGGTATTTATCCGCTCTCCAGTTCCATCGATGCTGTGGCAAATGGTAAGAGTTCCTTTTTCTTCTTCCTCTTCTTAAAGAATACCTTTCAGCTTTTCATATAATGCTGGTTTGGTGGTGATGAACTCCTTTAGCTTATTCTTATCTGTGAAGCTCTTTATCTGACCTTCCATTCTGAATGATAGCTTTGCTGGATAAAGTAATCTTGGTTGCAGGTTCTTGCTATTCATCTCTTTGAATATTTCTTGCCACTCTCTTCTGGCCTGCATGGTTTCTGTTGAGAAATCAGCTGACAGTCGGATGGGTACTCCCTTGTAGGTAACTGACTGTCTTTCTCTTGCTGCTTTTAAGATTCTCTCTTTATCTTTTGCTCTTGGCATTTTAATTATGATGTGTCTTGGTGTGGTCCTCTTTGGATTCCTTTTGTTTGGGGTTCTCTGCGCTTCCTGGACTTGTAAGTCCATTTCTTTCACCAGGTGGGGGAAGTTTTCTGTCATTATTTCTTCAAAAAGGTTTTCAATATCTTGCCCTCTCTCTCCTTCTGGTACCCCTATAATTCTGATGTTGGTACGCTTGAAGTTGTCCCAGAGGTTCCTTACACTATCTTCATATTTTTTGAATCTCTTTTCTTTTTTCTTTTTCGGTTGGGTATTTTTTTGTTTCTTTGCATTTCAAATCTTTGACTTGATTCTTGGGATCCTCTTGTCTGCTGTTGGAGCTCTGTAAAGTATTCTTTATTTCAGTCAGTGTATGCATAATTTCTAATTGGTCCTTTTTCATGACCTCCATGGTCTCACCATACTCCTTGAGGGATTCATTAAATTTATCGGCGGTTTCCATAAAATTCTTGACAAACCTTATAAACGTGGCCTTGAACTCTATATCCAGTCGTCTGTCCTCCTCCGTTTCTGCCAATTGTGACCTGTTTCTTTGTCTCCGCATTTTGGCTGCTTCCCTGTGTTGATAGAGTGGCCTGCGTGCCAGGTGTCCTGTAGGGCCCAGTGGCTCAGCCTCCCCAGTTACCTGGGGTGGACACTCTTGGTGCACTCTTGGTGCCTCGCTTGTTGTAGGATCACTGGGAGGAATTGACCTCCAGGCCAATTGGCTGTGGGAAGCAGCTGTGTCTGAAGTGGGAGAATGGTCCCCCTCTGACCACTGGGTACAGTGGCTCCTGGATCTAAGGAGGTTCTAATTCAGCCCCTGCCTGAGGCCACACAGCAGGAACTACGAAGAGGCTCAGCTGTGAAGCAATGCAAGCCGCTGCGGGGCCTTGGGCCTTCTCTTGGAAGTTCCGGGTCTGGCTGGCCTGGCTGCAGTTAGGTAATTATCAGGTTGCAAAGTTCTGGGGCATTCACATGCAAAAGCCTCTGCCGCAGCCCGGGTGGGGCGGGGTCTCAGGGAGGCAAAAGGCCGGAGAAAGAAGCTATGGCTGATTCTCCGCGCCCGGAGTCGCGCGTCTCAGTGTCCCGGCAATGGCTGCAAGCACCTCCGAGGGAAATCCGCCCCCAAGTTCGCCCGCTGCCACCTGAGAGAGCAGCCTCTCCCCGTATGAGACCTGGGTCCCCAGAGACTTCCCGGAACCGGAGATCAGAGCAATCTGGAGCTTGTGATTCAAAAAGACAGCCGCGTCCTCAGGTGCCACCCCCTTTCCGCGCGCGAGCCGCCGCGTACCTCTGCACTCAGCCTCCGCAGCTCCTCTGGCTCTCAGCGTGCTTTTCTTTTCTTCTAGTTGTAGAAATTACACTCAGCCAGCCTTCCTGTTGTTTTGGACGATGTTTGCTCCGTCCTTTGGGCTAATTTTCAATTGTTGTGGGAGGCGACTATTTCCCGGTGTTTATCTATGCCGCCATCTTAGTTTCTCCCCGGTTAGTTCTTAATCATTGGAAGTAAGTGCTTGTTGATCAACGGAAATATTTCAGAAATCTGTTATCTCCCGCGTGAAGAAGCAAGAACTTCAGGCCTCTTTCAGCTAAGGCATGCTGAAGGGGCAGGCCTGTGGGAATCTTCATGTTGAGATGACCCATGCGGAAATACTTCTGCTCCCAGAATGTCGTGTGTGTGTGACCGGTCTGTTGGGTTTGACTTCAACAAGAACTGAGTGCTTAATAACTGACTGCAGGGCAGAAGCAAGGGGAGACCATTCCTGGTGTGTGTGGACACCGAATGAACTCCCGGGGGCTCTTTCTGGGTTATCTAGAGGGAATAGTCCACTGGCCCACCGCCAGGCGCCACCCCCCACCCCCGCCCCCCCAGGCACCACAGGCCCCCAGGCGCCTCTGTGTCCTGCTCACACGTGATCTTCCCTTACTGTTGCCCACACCCAATCCTAAAGAGCAAACACCTCTTCAGGGACTCTGCACCCCTCCCAGAACTAGCTCTGCCTTCCCTTCTCTCACCCCTTTATCTCCGCCAATGTACGTTCCTTCAGCTTGCCTTACACCTTTCTCCCCCAAACTGTTGCATCAAAGAGCCCCCTCAGCTCCCAGACCGACGGCGGACTGTCCTCTCCCCTGGCTGCCGCTGGTGGCACAGGCTGCCTGCCCCAGGACCTGGTGATTTTTCTGCCCAGCATCTGACTCAGCTCAACCCTTTCTTTTAGAAGAGCTTGTGGCTGTGCAAGTTTTACCTCTCTCTCCACTGAGACAGTGGGGCAGAGTTGGTCTAAGCAGGGCACCTTCGCCAACCGGTTTTTTACTAGAGGTACAAGTTGGAATTGCAGTTATATTGGATCATTTTTTATCCTTAAAAGGATGGCATTTTATCTAGCTGCTATACACTGAGTGGCCAGATTATTATGACCACCCCATCAGTACAATGAAGTGAATTAGTTATGCAAATAATAATAATAATAATAATAATAATAAAACCTTGAGAGTATTAGCTTAGGAAGTTTTCAGTATTCAGTATTTTTGGAAGTGTCAATGAAGTACTGATGGGGTGGTCAGAATCATCTGGCCACTCAGTGTAGATCAGATGGAGGCTTTAGGAAGTGTTACTTTCTTTCTTTTTTTTTTTTTTAAATATATTTTATTGATTTTTTACAGAGAGGAAGGGAGAGAGATAGAGAGTTAGAAACATCGATCAGCTGCCTCCTGCACATCTCCCACTGGGGATGTGCCCGCAACCCAGGTACATGCCCTTGACCGGAATCGAACCTGGGACCTTCCAGTCCCCAGGCCGACGCTCTATCCGCTGAGCCAAACCGGCTTCGGCAGGAAGTGTTACTTTCTCCATTAACTGCCAGGAGAGCCCCCTCCTCCTCACTCCCCCCCCCCCCCCAAAAAAAAAAGCATAGCTAAGATCACCCACACCCTTGTTTTCTCAACGACTATGTATGGATTTGGAAGTTGGACAATGAAAAGGCTGATAGGAAAAAACAATGTTGAAATGTTATGTTGGAAGAGAGTTCTGTGGATACCCTGGGGCACCAGAAAGACAGGTGGGTCCAGGAGTAAGTAGATGAAGGCTGAAACAACCCTGGGGGCAAAAATGACAAAACTGAAGCTGTGCTGCTTCTGAGAAGGCAGGGGCATTCGGAATAGACATGAATGCTGGGAGAAACAGAAGGCAGCAGGGAAGGAGCAAGGCCAAGTAGGAGAGCGGCTGACCACGGAAGAAGCCATGGGCATGAGTCTACAGGAGCTGAGCAGGGCTGTTCGGACACGACGTTGTGGGCATCACTCATTCATAGGGTGGCCAGGAGTCAGCCCACTCAACAGCAAGCAACACACACGGCAATTTATGGTAGACGGTGGAAAAAAGCTAAAGTCCACCCAGTACAACCCCAGTAGCTTTCATATTATTCATTGGTTAGCATTGTGGGTGTATGGGGTTTGGGCCGGAAGTGGGGTTAAAACCACTTTGGGGCTCATTTGTGATTTTCCATTGTGTACTTTTAATCCTATTTCTGTCTCTTAGGCACATCTAGACATTCATCCTTTTAAAAAATATAATTTCAGTATGATGCTGTTCAGAAAATAAGGAAAGGCGTATGTATGATAACAGTTCAGATGACTGAAAAATCCAGGCATAGCTCCCCCATATCCCTCTCTTTACAAGGCTTTCAATAGAACATTAACATTTTATTCTAAACTCTTTATGTATTGGTTCTGTTGAGACTTTAACTAAAAGGTTTTAGTCTGTGAAGTTGTCTTTGCAGAAGGAGTAGATACATTTGTATTTTCCTCAGTGATTTTTTTAAAAAAGTTGGTTATTCTTGGCATTATAGAATTCACATAGAATTCTTCTTCCCATTCCCAAGTTTAAGAAAAAAACAACAACAAAAAAAACCAACCCCAAGCCACTGTATTTTTTGCCTTTTTCCTTCTTCTAGTCAAAATGTAAGGTTAGTTTGGTCATTTAAAAACTTGGTGCATTTTTCTATAGGTAGTCCTTTTAAATTTTCCCCTTTAATTGTCATCAGGCCATATATACTTTTCAAAGGTGTATGACATATGTGTGTTAAAATGGTAGATTTTTAAGAGATCCCTTTTGTAGGATTTAGAATTTCTCCTAATAGAATTCAAATACTTTCTCAAGTTAGTAATTGGATTTTTTCTGTTAAGCATTTAGTGTTAATAACACCAAATTTTATTCAATCGAAATATAATATTGAAACCAACTCAGATATTGTACTGAGTTAAATGCTGAGATCCTTTCAAACCTTCTCACCCCTCTTCATTCTGTAATTTCAAAACTTACCCAGGCTGGCAGGCTGTTTGTATGGTAGCATCTGAGGAAGACAGGATACTGAGCAGCAGTCTGCACCTGCTAGAATGATAACATTTCTTTTTAATTTAAGAAAAGGCTTTTTACAAGATAAATATTTGGAATTTTAAACAGATATACAAGTTACACCTCTCCCTCCTTTTTAAGCCCATCACAAAAATGATCAGTTTTTCCAACCTACATAAAGAAAATAGTGTCAGTTTCTCCTCTCCAACTTAATTTTACAGTTAATGAAATGAGATACAGTAAGATTAATTTTTAGCCTTTTTAAAAACAATAGCCCCTGTGATTGTTTTGGAAAATGTTCCAGAACCTACATGTGTTCCCATCTTTGCTGTGGAAGGACAGCTTCATGTTGGGAAGGGAAGATTGTTTTTCCTTCTTTTTTTGAAGAAGATTCATTATATTGTTTCTCATGGAGTATATGCTTTTTAAAAATTTATTTTTATTGTTGATGGCATTATAGGTGTCATCCATTCTCCCCCCATTAACCCCGGTCCGCCCAACTCCCACCCAACCCCAGGCCTTCACCGCACTATTGTCTGTGTCCATGGGCTATGCATATAAGTTCTTTGGTTAATCTTTTCTCCCCCCTCACCTCCCTTCTCTCAGAGATATGTCAGTCTGATCCATGCTTCCATGTCTCTGGATCTATTTTGTTTGTCAGTTTATGTTGTTCATTAGATTCCACATATGAGTGAGATCATGTAATATTTGTCTTTCTCTGACTGGCTTATTTCTCTTAGCATAATCTTCATGTACATCCATGCTGTCTCCAAGGATAAGAGATCCTTCTTCTTCTTCTTCTTTTTTTTTTTTTTTTTACAGCTACATAGTATTCCATAGTGTAAATATACCACCGCTTTTTTATACACTCATCTACTGATGGGAACTTGGGCTGTTTCCGTCTTAGCTGTTGTAAATAGCTCTGCTGTGAACATAGGGGTGCATATATTCTTTCTGATTGGTTTTTCGGGATTCTTAGGATATATTCCCTGAAGTGGGATCAAATGGCAGTTCTATTTTTAGTTTTTTGAGGAAACCCCATACTGTTTTCCACAGTGGCTGCACCACTCTGCATTCCCACCAGCACTATATTAGGGTTCCCTTTCCCAACATCCTCGCCAGCACTTGCTGTTTGTTGATTTATTGATGGTAGCCATTCTGGCAGGTGTGAGGTGTTACTTGATGGTATTTTTAATTTAAAAAATATTTTTATTAACTTCAGAGAGGAAGGGAGGGAGAAAGAGATAGAAACATCAGTGATGAGAGAGAATCATTGATTGGCTGCCTCCTGCATGCCCCCTACCAGTGGTAGAATCGAGCCTGCAACCCAGGCATGTGCCCTGATGGGGAAGTGAACCATGACCTCCTGGTTCATAGGTTGACACTCAACCCTGAGCCAGGCTGGCCGGGCTGTAGTTTTAATTTGCATCTCTGGTCCTGGTCCTGGCAGGTGAGGGAGGCAATCAGTTGATGTGCCTCTCACATCGATGTTTCACTCTCTCTCCCCTTCCCTCCTTCCACTCTCTCTAAAAAATCAGTGGAAAAATATCCTCAGGTGAGGATTAACAACAGCAAAAATATCAAATACATCAATGGATGTGTTTGTGTGCCTCACTTTCTGTTCTTCCTGTCTTTGAGGAAGGTCCTAATGCACGGTGCTTAGTCATTTTGTCAGGTCTCTGAGGTGGTTGCTGGCAGCAGAGACTGGCAGTTCCCAGAGCAGTTTGCAAAAGCAAGGTTGATTGGCATGGAATTTTGTCAACAAGCTCTTATGTTAGACTATCTCAGTGAGCTGCTGGGGTGAAAGGGAAGTGGATTTGTTTGCAGTATTAGCTCCTTACCCTTCATACGACCTTTGACAAATCCCTTGACTTCATCTGTAATGCCGTCCTAATAGCCACTACACTAGAGAGCTATTGAAAAGATTACATAAAATAAGAACGTGTATGAGCCACTCTGCCGAACGCATTATGCTACCTGGTCTATGTTAACTGCCAAGGCCTTCCCCTCCTGGTAAATGATTATTTTTATGGCTTATTTATGTAGACTGGTGTCCTTGTAATTCACATGACGTAGCAGGAGTCCATTTCTCAAAGGAAGAATGAAAGTATCGCTTGACCTGGGTATTTATCTGTTTTTCCTGAAGTGGATTGATTCTAGGACGATACCTGCTTTTTCAGGCCCGATTTTCACAAAACTTCCCTAAATTAGACGAAAGTAGATAATTAGGCTAAAGGAAGTGTTTAAATTGTAAGACATTCAAAGCAATCCAGGATGTCATTTTGAGCCCCAATTTAGCCTCTCTCCAGGCTAGGGCTGGGCCGAGTTCTCAGTGTTTATCCGGAACAGCGTCTCCCTGCCCAGGGTCACGGTGACCCTCCTTCCAGTGGCCCTCAGGTGACTGTGCACTTTACATGTGAGCACCAGGACTTGGTTCAGCCGTTTATCTAAAACACTCAAAACCTTGTTGTGTTGGCCTATGTGTATTTCACAAATGTGCTGTCAGTGTTGCTTTTGGTGTTTTTGCTGTAATCTATCCTAAAAATATTGTTCCCTACCATCAATATTCTAGTTGCGATAAATGGGCCTAATTTCTATGTCTCTACATTTTAATGGGCGTACACGAAAAATTATAAATTATTTTACCTGTAGCTTCTGGATTAAAGAGATTTGAGTTCCTAGCAGAGGCTTCTTAACCTGGTGTTCATTTTCTCTGGACTTGTTCGATTCCTACCTGGTTGTTGGAGGTTCAGCCTCAGGTTTATACAAGATCCCATTAAGTTTTTGCTGCCCCGCCCCCCCGGCCCTTGCCTCCAAGATAATTATGTGTAATGAATTTCCTTGTATTGACTTACTTTTTATTTTGTATTTATTTTAATTTATTTATTTGAGAGAGAGAGAAACTGATTTGTTGTTCCACTTAATTATGCGTTCATTGGCTTGTATGTGCCTTGATGGATGGGAACAATGATCTAACCAACTGAACTACCCGGCCTGGGCATGATTTTCCTTGTTTTTGAAATGTCCTCTTTAGAAGACAAGTTAGGAACAAAAGTTTGAATTAACACATCGTAAACAATTGCTCCTTGATTCGCTCTTAGATATATTCAATAATCTTTCCTTATGCTGATTTTCACTCTTACATAATTTGCTTCTTTTTATAAAAAATATATTTTTATTGATTCAGAGAGGGAGAGGGAGAGAGAGAGAGAGAAAAATACCAATGATGAGAGCGAATCATTGATTGGCTGCTTCTTGCACTCCCTACACTAGGGATTGAGCCCACGACCTGGGCATGTGCATCGGGAATCGAACTGTGACCTCCTGGTTCATAGGTCGACTCTCAACCGCTGGCCGGGCCCAATTTGCTTCTTAAGCAAACTAATTAAAAATGTGTTATGACTGACATTTGATAAGATTTTAATTTTGAGACTTTACCAAGCGTTCTTCTCTGAGAACTTTAATGAATTCATCAAGACAATTGTAGCTGCTTATAACTGCAGTCTTACTAGTGATCAGGTTGGAAGCAGGCCTGCTAGGCAGTGCAAAGAGACAGCGGGTGTAGGAGGCAGTGACTTTCACTTTACAGGGGTGGCCCCCTAGCAGGTAATGGAAACAGGAAGAAGAACAGCAAGTGTATTTGCCCAACTGCTCATCACTTTCAGAGAAATCTTCCTAGGCCCACACTCAGATAAGAGTGACGTTACTTTGGCGCATTAGCTGGGAGGAAAGGCCTGTGAAACAGTATCCATTTTTCCTAGAAGTCCAGAGAGGATTTGTAACCACTTGGGGTTTTCATGTGAAAAGCCAAGTGTTGTTTTTTCCCCCTGCTTTTATGGGATGGTTTGTGGATACTTCAGAATCTCTTCTTTCCTTTTGGTATTATCCAAGCCTGTGGCTAAGTAGTTTGTTTAAATAGATATAGAACATTGACTTTTTTAAAAAAATTATCTTTATTGTTGAAAGTATTACAGATGTCGCCTTTTTTCCTCATTGACACCCCCTCCCCTCTCCCCCCACCCCGCCGCCAGGCCTTCCCCACACTATAATCTGTGTCCATGGGTTATACCTACAGGCATATAAGTACTTTGGTTAATCTCTCCCCCTGCCCTTCCCTCTGAGATATGTCCGTCTGATCCATGCTTCCATGTCTCTGGATCTATTTTGTTTGTCAGTCTAATTTGTCCATTAGAGTCCACTTAAATTTAAGTGACTTTTCCTATTATGTAGAAGGTGTTCAGGTAACTGACAAAGGAAAATAAATCAATGCTCAATTCAGCATTAGTTCAAGTGCTGACGTTTTCTTAGAACAGGGCAGCTAGGGCAGGAGAAAGGGTTCGCATGTGGCATTGACCCCTTGGACGCTCGCTCACGTACTCCTGGGTGAACAGAGAAACTGGTGTCTCACTTCCTTTCCCTGCCCTCCAGGGGCCGGACATTGCTTTTATTTGAAGCGGAATCTATGTATTATTAAGGTCAGACTTCATCATCAAAGCATCAGTATGAAAATACAGTCTAAAATAAAGATGTATTTTTACACTTGATCTTAGCCAAAAGGCTGAGAAGCGATAGTAAAGATGTATTTTTTATTAATGTGATTCATTAATCAAAACTTTCTTATGAATTCCTTTCCTGTACAATAGACTGAGTAGGCTGCAGTAGCTGTCCAGCTAAACTTGGGCATGAATTTCCTGTTGATCTCAGTCATTTGGTTTTTTTCCATTTGCTTTTTAAAATTTCCTGTCCAAACTCATGTACTTGCTTTTCCATTTGCTTAAAAAAATTTTTCCTATCTTGAATTATTTCTTAGGAGGGAAATATATATACAAAGATTTTTTTACCCCCAGAACTCTTTCTTGTTATTAAGAATACCAAAGGGTTTGGTTCGGTGGATAGAGCATCGGCCTGCGGACTCAAGGGTCCCAGGTTCGATTCCGGTCAAGGGCATGTACCTTGGTTGCGGGCACATACCCAGTAGGGAGTGTGCAGGAGGCAGCTGATCAATGTTTCTCTCTCATCGATGTTTCTAACTCCCTTTCCCTCTCCCTTTCTCTCTGTAAAAAATCAATAAAATGTATTAAAAAAAATACCAAAGGGTAATTTCTTCATTGATGGATAATATACACTATTAATAATAATTGCTGGAATATTTAAAATTGTAATTCTCTACTTCTGAGGATGTTCTTTTATAAACTTAAATTGAAAACATGACGAGGAAGAGAACCCTGATATTAAAATAAGAAGCCTTTGTTGTAAGTGGCATCACACAGTGGAGTGAGCCCTGGAGTGGGGGGCAGCAGACCCAAATCCTCTCCCATTCTGCAGTTAATTCGTTCCATCACTGGAGAAGCATCTGGACCTCTTGGGACCTCAACTCCAAACTGAAAGTTTGAGCTAAAGATCCAGAGCTCCTCATGGAAGCAGACTCACTGAGAGGAGTAAGGCGCTGTCTTCTCTTCACCAACTTGATGGCGGGTTTCCCCTCGTGCTCGTTCGGGGGGAGCGGGCGCGCCACAGGGGAGACGTGACTCTCACAGTGGCGGTGTGGTCCAGCCGGAGGGACGGACCCAGGGACAGGCTTCCCATGAGATGCCAGTATTGGTAGAACCTTGGAAATGTCATGACACCTGGTTTCATAAATACACTCCAAACTCAGCCTGAGGTGGCGTGTTCCTTCTAGACCTAATGCTGTTTGCCTTTTCTTTTGCTTTTAGGAGCTTATTTAATGAAAAGTGCCAAAGACTGAAAAACCAAACATGAGGGTAGCAGGTAAGATAAATATGTCAGTTCAGTAGAAATAATTTTGCTTGTTGTGTAACCTGTTTGTTTAGTAATGATGAAAGGAGGGGGTAAATAATCTTTTTCTATATTGAATGCAGAGCTGAAATACAACAAACTAAATAATCAGTTAGCCTCTTTATATTTTTGTTGTTGTTAATCCTCACCCAAGGGTATTTTTCCATTGACTTTTAGAGAAAGTGGGAGGGAGGGAGGAAGTGGGGGGGAGAGAGAGAGTGAAAAACGTCGATGTGAGAGAAACTCATCAGTTGGTTGCCTCTTGCACTCAACTCGGAGTGGGGTAGGGGATTGGACCTGCACGAGAATCAAACCTGAGACCCTTTTTTTCATGGGCCAAAGTTCTAACCACTGAGCCATGCCAGCCAGGGTAGCTTCTTTCCTTTTTTTTAAATATATTTTCATTGATTTCAGAGAGGCAGGGAGAGGGAAAGAGAGAAACATCAATGATGGGAGAGAATCATTGATTGGCTGCCTCCTGCACCCCTCCTTGCCCGCGTGCCACCGCCCCCCTCCCCCCCCCCCAGCCCCCAACTAGGGATGGAGCCTGCAACCTGGACGTATGTCCTGATTGGGAATCCAACCGAATCGAACCATGACCTTCTGGTCGATGCTCAGCTACTGAGCCACACTGGCCAGGGCTAGCTAGCCTCTTTACTTTTTTATGTAGATGGCAAATCACAATTTGGACATTTAATGGGCATTACATAAGTGTTTGGGAGCACTTTCATTGAAATTAATTTATGCTAAATATTTTGAGTTATGGCTTTAATGTTCATGTTCTTATACATTAAGTTTATTTACTTAATAATACATAGATAATGTCCATATAAAGAACAATCTGACAACCTGGGGGCTGGTTTCTGTTTTTGTTAAGTTCTAGCTTGTTGAGGAAATGAGCTATCAAGTTTAAAAGCTTAAATTTTTTTAACGTGTATAAAGAAATTAAAACTGCATGTAAAGGATTCAATAAAATGTGTTTTGCGTAAGTGACTTATGTACAGGGTGGGGCAAAAGTAGTTTACAGTTGTTCGTATGGAAAATAATACCATCAATAAATAACACAAGAATAGTCTTTCGTGGCCTCACAACTGTAAACCTACTTTTGCCCCACTCTGTTTGCTAGTTCAAGTTCAGTCTGCCTAAATGAGATTATGCATAGGCACATCTGTTTCTTAGGCAGCATATGGAGGAAACTGAAAAACCGCACTTGATGGTCATAGTATTAAGGTAGTTATCCTTAATCATTATAAAAAGACAAAGGCATAAGTAACTGGAGGGGCTGATGACCCTCCTTTTCCTACCTAGAGTGAAAATAGGTGTGATCTGCCCTAACTGGTGTGGCTCAGTGGATAGAGGGTTGGCCCATGGACTGAAGGGTCCGGGGTTTGATTCTGGCATGGGCATATACCTTGGTTGTGGGTTCAATCCCCAGTAGGGGGCGTGCAGGAGGCAGCTGATCAATGTTTCTCATTGATGTTCCTAACTCTCTATCTATCTCCCTTCCTCTAAAAAATCAATAAAATATATTTTAAGAAACAAAAAGAAAGAGAAAGAAAAAGAGAGAGAGAGAAAATTAAATAAAATAAATGTGATCCTTTTGCACCCACCCAGCCTCCAGCACAGTCAAGGCCCTGGAGGAAGTGTGCACTTTACATAGAAATTTCTGTGTGTGTGTCCAACATGGGCGATAACTTGTAATTCTCAAAATCAAGATAGTCATTCTTTTAATTATCATCTTCTTGCCAGCAAACAAAATATTTTCCTAAGGGAGAATCTCTTAGAACAGTGGTTCTCCACCTTGGCTGCACATTAGAATCACCTGGGAATCTTTTTTCTTTTTTTTAAATTATTGATTTTTTATAGAGAGGAAGGGGGGAGAGAGAGAGAGAGAGAGAGAGAGAGAGAGAGAGAGAGAAAGAGAGAGAGTGTTAGAAACATTAGTGAGAGAGAAACATTGATCAGCTGCCTCCTGCACACCTCCTACTGGGGATGTGCCCGCAACCAAGGTACATGCCCTTGACTGGAATCGAACCTGGGACTTTTCAGTCTGCAGGCTGACGCTCTATCCACTGAGCCAAACCAGTTAGGGCATGGGAATCTTTTTAAAATCCTGATTTCTGGGCCTCATCCTCCGGAAATTCTGTTTCTTTGTTACTAATGATAAGGCCCAGAAATCAGGATTTTAAAAAGATTCCCAGTGATTCTAATGTGCAGCCAAAGTTGAGTACCACTGATTTAGAAGAACCACAACTTCAGCACCGTTAGGTTATACTGGGGCAGCTGTGGCCAAACTACAGCCCGTGGGCCGGATCCGGCCCGTTTGAAATGAATAAAACTAAAAACAAAAAAGACCGTACCCTTTTATGTAATGTTGTTTACTTTGAATTTATATTAGTTCACACAAACACTCCATCCATGCTTTTGTTCCGGCCCTCCGATCCAGTTTAAGAACCCATTGTAGCCCTCGAGTCAAAAAGTTTGCCCACACCTGTACTGGGGGCTGCCAGGCAGAATTTTTAGAATGGCCAGCTCACTCTTTGTTCACCATGAAAAGCAGCTCACAGATCGGTGTCCCCCAGCCCCAGCCCCAGCCCCAGCCCCATCCCCAGCACCTTGCCTGAGTTGGGTCTGCAGTGACAACAGGCAGAATGAAGAGGCAGAGCAGAGGCTGACCTCCCAGAGTGGAAGCACTTCTCATTTGCCTCAAACTTTGAACTCTAGCAATTTGAGCTTCTGATATGACACAGGTCCATCCCACCATTTTTAATTACTTGGGCCCAGCCCTTCCCAAAGGTCCTTTTATACCAGTGGGATGAGGCCCAGAAATCAGGATTTTAAAAAGATTCCCAGGTGATTCTAATGTGCAGCCAAGGTTGAGAACCACTGTCTTAGAAGAACCTAAAATCAAGGTGGATGGGCAAACAAGTCTTGCTTTAGCCATAATTATGTAGAATTAAGTACAGGTGATTAAACATCATGATTATTAAGTAAAAATTACTGAGGGGTGTTCACTAATGCTTTTGTCGAAATTTGAAAGTCTAGATTTCTTGGTCATGAACTTACAAAAAATATTCCTTTTGAGTAACTGTACAACTATTAAAGAAAAATCTTTCCAGAAACCAAGTGTTTGTTTGTGGTTTTAAAAGTTATAACATCTTTTTTTTTCTTTTTAACAAAAATATGACCTTTGAGTACAGTAGAACTGTGATTACATATTTCCAGATGATTTTTTAAAAGTATATTATTTAACTAAGCATGGTTATTTGAAATAATCAAAGCAAGTTTCCCTTTCTTACATAATTCTACATTCATTCTAGTTCAAATGAACTTTGTCATCTAGTCCATTTCTCTGATTCTGACAATTACTCCCAAGGCTAATTGATGAGTAATTGTTCACTGAGTGATGCTTATGTTATGTTTGGCACTGCTCTTAGCATAGTTCTTCAAGGCCTTGCTTTCAGTGAGTGAATAAGGAAGATTAGCTGTTTACTGCTTTCCAACTAATTAATCCTGTCTAATTTCAAAACCATTCTGGTTGCTTTGAAATATGCTTGCAGTCATTATTCATACAGTGAGGCACCAATAGCTAAAGTTTATGCTTTTGGATTTGTGAAAAAATAGGGACACACTCACTCTGTTGTTTGATTAGTGCAGCTCCTGGCTAGAAGGAAGAGGGAAACTCGTGGGAAGTTATGAATGCGGACTGTGGTGTGGCATGGGTAGGCCCTTCCAGGTTCAGAACCGGATGGTGATCCGCTCTGCAAGAACTCCCTCCGTAACAGACATTCCAGAACTCTGCCACTGCGGAGGCTCTGCTGGCCTTCACCTGCCTGCTCTTCACTCGCCTCCTCTCTCGACCTTCGTTTCCTTCAGGAGAATGGGAGAACTGATGACCTGCTTGTTCTGTTACAGTTGGTTTCTCCACCTCCAGCTTCTTTCTCCCTTAGAGCTTTTGTGTCCTCCTGGACCCTCTGATGGTTCAGTATAAGTGACTATGTCATGGTTTAGGACTGAGTTCCACTACTGATGGGTTATGTGAACTTAGGCCAGTGGTCAAAATTCTTAGCCTTGTCCCTCTTATTTGTAAAGGGAAAATACTATCCTAAAAAGCTATGCAAATGAGATTATGCTTATAAAGCATTTAGCTCTACAGTAGGCAGCGAGTAAATGGTGTATGGCTGTGCATCCCTGTTTGTGGTATGTAGATCTGTACATATATGTAGCTTGCCTAGTGTAGGCTCTGGTTTAGCTTAGTATTGAATTCATTCTAGAACTTCCATATATGATAAACTTGGTATTTTAATATTACAGTCTTGAGCAACGAAGGTTTTATCTGTCTGCTTTAAGGGACAGGGAGAGGTGATCTCTAGTTGCACCTGCCCGTGCTTGCTAGGAAATGAGATGTTAACCCATCATGTGGTAGAGGTCTTTAATGATCAAGAAGGAATATGCCACCTATTTCCATTCATCTATTTAGTAAACTCTTGCTGAGGGTATTACTATGTGCCAATTCCACCTATTTCCATTCATCTATTTAGTAAACTCTTGCTGAGAGTATTACTGTGTGCCAGGCACTCTGCTGATTCCTGCTGGGGGAAGTTTCAAAGCCTTGTGGAATTTTACTGTCTCATGCACCAGAAATGTAGGCAACTTGTCATTCTTGAAGACGGGAAGCACAGCTTTTGGAAGGGAGACGGTAAGAAATGGAGAGGTCGAGGTTGATTAGTGTAGTGGTTAGCTTTGTTTTGTCATTGCCACTTCGTTTCTGTATTTGGAGTGTTTCTCAGTAGAAATGAGGAACTCTGAGAAACGGCTGCCTCTCGGAGGCATGCGCCTTTCCAAGCATCCCAGTTCATTTCCTTCCCTCCTCTTACGATGAAGTTCTCACATCTTTAGGTTTATGAAATTAGAAGGAGTATAGTGCTATTTTACTCTTTTCTTTCCCAGTATGTTGAGTGTTAGTAAGTGTTAGTAGTTTTTCAGGAGAACATAGTCATTTGGAGTTAGGACAGAGTACTCTACAAAGCACTGGGCCCTGTCAGGACCCCTGGTTTCTGGTTCTTGTGCTGCCACTAAATGCTCTGTAATCTTGGGCAGTTGCCTCATCTCTGGACCTTTGTTTCCTTAAGGAGAATGAGAGAACCGATGATCCTGACTTCCTCTTTTATATCAGTACTAGAGGCCCGGTGCACGAAATTTGTGCATGGGTAGCGTCCCTAGGCCTGGCCGGTGATCAGGGTCGATCAGGTTCCCTGCCTCCCTGCCTCCACCTTCCTTTGCCCTGCTGCCACCACTGGTTGCTCACCATGTTCCACGCCACCCCCTGGTGGTCAGCACACATCATAGTGAGCGATTGAACTCCCGGTCGAACTCCCGAGGGGACACTTTGGATATTAGCTATATATATATATATATAGATAGATAGATAGATAGATAGATAGATATAGATATAGATAGATATAGATAAGTTAAACTTTTGGTAAGAGAGGGTAATCGAGATTAGACAAATACTTAGATTGTTCCTGAATAACCTAATGTGATGGCTCTGAAATCCTAAGGGTGAGAGGAAGATGTTTCTTTCCCATCACTTTTCATTTCCTTTCCTGTCTTGCACTTTTTCTTTCCTAGATTTACTTAGCTTCTGAGAAAAAGGACAAATGATGGTTCGTATTAAGCAGCTAATTAGTTAATAGCAGTGCTAACTATTTGTAAGGCACTCGGGAATGGTTAAAAATACGAAGTTATAAAAGACTCAGAGTCTGTCTTCATAGAGCTCACCCTGGAACCACATTGGGAATCATATGTGATAGGTGCCAGCCAAAGTTACCCAGGAGTGGAGAAGGCCTGTCTTAAACCAAGTGTCAAGTCTGAGGAGAAACCCTTCCTGGTTCCCATACCAGGAGCACGTGTGTGTCTCTAGGTTGGCTGGTGACAGGACATTTCACTTGAGAGCCCCTTGCTGGGTGGACAGCATGCTCTGTTGCATCAGCAGCTCCAGAAGAGCCAGTGTTTTGGTGGCATCCCTGCACAGCACTGTTGCCCTATATATTTGAAAAGGATTAGGAAGGGATCATCCAACAAACTTGGTGGCAGGCTTCCATTAGTCATGATACTTTTGTGTAGTCGGCCACCAGTTGATGGCAGGGTTTTTTTTGTGTGTGTTTTTTTTAAATGTAAAATTAATCGGATAACTCAAGCATTTCTTTGTTTAGGTTGCTGGTCAGTCTGATAATTCTTTGATCAGGAAAATCCTTTATTTTGATGGGTGGTTGGTACAGTTTTTGTTGTAACTCAAGTAAAATTAAGCTCAGTAGGTAAAAAGTAAAAATGTATTAGTCTTAAGACTTTATATGAACTTACACTTTTCATCGAATTGTTACCTAATAAAAGTTCTGTGGGCTCATAAGCTGGTTTCTTCTCTTGATGTAGGTGCTGCAAAGCTGGTGGTAGCTGTGGCAGTATTTTTACTGACGTTTTATGTTATTTCTCAAGTATTTGAAATAAAAATGGATGCAAGTTTAGGAAATCTATTTGGTAAGTTCCATTTTTTTCCCTATTTTAAATCTTGTTTTTGTTGTTACCACTTATCAACATTGAGTCACACTGTGTAGTCTAGACTGTCTAGAAAAGAAAATGTAATTATGCCAATAAGTGCAATTCATTCGAATGTTTTAAAAAACACAATAGAAAGTCTCAAAATCAATTCAGTGTAAAGCATAAATCTTCTATTCAACATTTTGAATATCTCTAGTGGAGTGTCTTTTATACATGCTTAGTTAGGGTCATTAATCATGGCATTCTAAATGTGCATTGTGGAAGATACCACACTATTTGAGCTGGCTGATAGGAAATTTGGAATCAAACCTAGCCCTTAATTAAAAAGTGGTTAGGAGTCATGATTATGCATTTTAAATACCAGCCATGGAAATCCAGTTTGCTTTTCTACCCTTATTTTTCTCCTGCAACATTTTTCTTTTCACCAGTTTGTTTAACGCTCTATTGTAAACATACCATTGTAAACTACCTTAACTCAGTTTTTAACATTTACATTAATAAAAGAAATTAACATTTGAAATGTTTGCATAAGCTTTGGCTGTTGCTTAAGGTATTAAAAACCACTCTTGAAAGGTGAGGCTATGAAACCAATTAACGGTATTTTGGACTAGTAGGCAGGAAGTGAATGGAACAACTTTCAGATCTTGGGAATAGCGAATTGTTTTCCGTACATTAATATTTGGAGGGAAAGCACAAGAACCAGTTCACATCCTCTTATATCTAGTTTCAAGAGTCCCTTAAGGCAGTGCTTCTCAAACTTTACTGTCAGACGAATCTCCAGGGAGTCTTGGTAAATGCAGATTAATTGTCTGGAATGGGGCCTAGGAGTCTGCGTTTCTAACAAGCTCCCGGGTGATGCTGCGATTCCTACTCAGGGACCACATCCCGAGAATCAAAGCTTTAGACAGTTCAGACATGTACTCATCAACTTGTGTATAAACACTTTTAGGTGACTTTCTTACAATGACTACTTAAATATACTTCCTCGTATTGCAATGAATTCTGCCCTTTATACTCTCAGGTAATAGCAGCTCAGCATTAATGATCTCTCAAATAGTTAAATTGTAGTTATACTCCATCAGGTCATCTTTTCACAAGTTTTCATCTTACCAAGTTATGGACTCTTCCCTTTCAGTCGTTTCTCTTAATGTACCGGTTCTTTTTCAGAACATCTGTTGTTCAGCGCCCATCTTAAAATGAAGTTTCCTGGGTCCAGCATCGAGTAGTTATTGCAAAGTACAGTGAGGCTTGACTTACTCCTTCTGTAGACAGTATTTCTGTTCCTGCAGAGGCACAGCTGGTGCCTCGGAGAGTGCAGCTGGTTTCAGAGGCATGATGGCAGAAAGACACCGAGGGCTTTGAGGACTTGTCCAGGGTGCCGGGGGAACAATGTGGCTAGCTAATTCTACTAACAAAGGCCGATGGTTAAGGAAGAAGATTATGGGATGGTATTTGAAGCAAGTTGAACATTTTTTTCTTTTTCTAAGTAATGGAGAGACTTCCACTGGTCTGGAGGCCTTGGACAAAGAATCAGTGAATTACAAGTCAGTGGGAGGAGACTGAACAGACAAGAAAAGCAGGATCCTTGAGAGAAGGGAGGCAACAGGACCATTGGTACAAATATAACATCAGGGAAAAGGCCCACTGTTTTCAGAAAGAAGAGGCTGGGTGAAGCCACTGTTCGCCCTAGTTTGGATCTTCATCTCTAGTCTGGACTGTTTCTGTAAGCATCACAGGGATCTCATTATGTCTGCTTTTCCTCTTTGGTATATGCCTATCTCCCCAAGATGCCTCTAATCTGCCCCTCCCCACCTGTGCCACACACTCACCATGCCAGTCTGCATATGATCTAGGGCAGGGGTGGGCAACCTTTTTGTGAGTGTGTGCAAAACCAGCAAAATCTCTGGCTCAAAATTCTTCTGCGTGCCAACCCTAATTTTTTGAGAACACGTTACACCTACTTGATATCTCTTAAGGTGTAACGTATGTGAAGAACCTTGAAGAAATAATAAAATTCATTCGAGCGACAAAAACACAGTATATGATGATGAAAAATACATTTATTTTTTAATGTATACAGGCACACTGATAGTCCGACAGAAAACTTTATGACTCCGTTTGATATTATCAGTGGGACTTTTGCTGCTGCATCACTGATGATAGAGATTTTACATCAGGTTTATATTTCGTGACCTTCAGAGATATGCACGAGCTACTACTTTCATCCGTCAGGCTACTCCTATTACGAGACTTAACAAAATTCATCACTGAGAACAAAGATTCACAAGCGTATGTGGATGAAACCAAAACACTGGTCGGATCTAGGAAGGCAGGGAGAGTTAAGGCAGAGGCATAGAAATTGCTCTTCCCCTCTCTCGTCAATCCAGGTCTATGGTCTTTAAGATAACTTGTTATGTAAAATTATTTATCTAAGATGCACCTACACTGAATTTATCTGAAAAATAAAAAAGTCGATATTAAGAAAAAAATTGTAAATGGAAGATTATAAGAGAGGGTTTCGCGTGCCAGCAAAAGTTACTGGCGTGCCGTGTGTGGCACGCGTGCCAGGGGTTGCCCACCCCTGATCTAGGGACACAAATCTTGTCCTTTTATACCTCAGCCTCTGCTCATGCTGACTCCTCACCCTGGACATCTTTCTCACTCCCCTTCATCTGTGCATCCTTTCCCTTTTTCAAAACTGCATAAGTGCCCCTTTTTGAGAGAAACTGTATTTCAACCTCCCTCTGTCCTATTAGAATGTATTGCTCGTGTTTCTGAACTGTTTGTTCTAATGCATAATAGTCATATCTCAGTTGGACACATATTTTCTTCTGCCTTACATTGTAGTTTCTTTTCTTTTATCCTTTTCCATGTATCTGTCTTTCCTTATCGCAGATTAAATCTTGAGGGCAGTACTACCTTGATGCTTCACCCAGCATCTAGTGCCAGGCCCTGTAAATAGCAAATGCTGATTGAATGGGGAATGAGTTTTGGTAGTTGAGGATTAGGGTTTTGACATGGAAAAAGAGTTTCCAGAATCGGATTCATTTAAAGCTGTATTAGTTGAAAAGCTGCTGGTCATCAGCTATGAACAAATGCTGAGCTACCTTAATCATTCCTTCTCTTAATTTTCATCTTGATTTTTCCTAATGTTGGTAACTGCCAGGCTTTACCATGTGTGTTTTAGCTGTTTCATTCAGGCGTGCCTAAGGCAGAGGGCTTATTTTGTTGTCATAACTTAAGTCGTATACTATATCCACAAAACCTTATTGGATTCCAGACTATTGAATTGGTGAAAATTTAATTTGTATGCTTATATTTTACTTCTCATTTCAGAATAATTGAGCAAAGATGGAGCTATGGTTGCCTTTGCCGTTTGTTTAGCATCTAACTTAATTTACCAAAGGGTAATAAGTTTAACTGAACATTGGGATTGTTTCTGTAATTCAGTATTATAGAGGGACCATGAGATTAACTATGTTGTTGGGGTTTTTTTTGTTAATTTCAATTACAGTTGATATATAATATTACATTAGTTTTAGGTATACAGCATAGTGATTAAACATTTATATAACTTATGAAGTCATCACCCCGGTAAATCTAGTAACTGTAATTCTCTTGTTGGTGAATATTACCATGTTTTTCCCATCTAAGGACTAACCAGGCCTGACCCTGCTTAGCTTCCGAGATCAGATGAGATCAGGCGCATTCAGGGTGGTATGGCCATAGACTATTACCATGTTTTTCATCTTGTTGATATTATAACTTAGTTGATAGTTTCTATAAACTGAGATTCAGGTTGATTATACACTGAGTGGCCAGATTATTATGACCACCTGACATTTGTAGGCAAAATAGCTATTAATTTCCTGCTGAAGTTGCTAGAGGGCCAGATCATTATAAACGTCTGAATAGCACAACATACCTAAGTATCGTTGCTGATCAGGTTCATCCTATCATGTTGATGGCGTATCCCAATGGAGATGGCTTCTTCCAACAAGACAACGCCATGCCACGGTGCTCGTATTGTGCAGGAGGGGTTTCAAGAACATGGGGAGACTTTACCTTGCTTAGGTGGCCCCCACAATCACCAGATCTCAATCCAATGGAGCATTTGTGGGACGAAGTTAAAGGAGCCATCAGGCAGCTGGTTCCACAACCATCAAATCTCACAGAACTGGACAGTGCTATTCATCAGGCATGGTGTCAGATTCCTCACATCACCTTTCAACATCTCGTGGAGTCAATGCCAAGAAGAATCGCCACAGTACTGAAGGCAAAAGGTGGCCCAACGAAGTACTGATGGGGTGGTCATAATAATCTGGCCACTCAGTGTATAGTACTCTTGTGGAAAAATAAAATGAACTTACTTCTAGAAAGGAAGAATGAAAAATTTTGTTTACAATTAGTAGTTGAAATTCCTGAAAGGTTAAAGTCGGTGGTGCAGGGGCAGGCTAAATAGCCATCTCAGACAGCAATTAAAGAAAAACTGCATTTATTCAAGGAAAAGGAGATAGGAGATGGGGATATCCAAAGGGAAGAGCTACACAGCACTGAGCCAGAGGTTATTGGGTCCATGGTGGCAGCAAAAATGTACTTAGGACAGTGACACAAGGAAGGGCATAGAAGAAGGAGCAGGAGAGCCTGGGCTGGGCTGCTTTGGCTCACTGAGAAGTCAGAGAAAAGGGGGCCTTGGAGACAGGTTCAGGGGGTTAGCCCGGGACGAGCTGCCTCACGGCTCTTTGCTCCCCTGGTTGCAAGTCTCGTGGGATCCCTTAGAGATTGGGGGATACGCTGGGCCCTTTGGCCTGATGTCTTTATCTCTTGCAGGTGGAAATCTCAGGGGAGGGTCTCAGTCAGCTTCCAGGTGTGCTCTTTCAGGTGGAAGAGGTCTCCACTGAGTGGTCGGTGCCAGGCAGGGGGTCATTAGTCAGTGCAGCTGGTCCTGAGGCAGCCATGGTGCCACTTGCCTGGTTTTGCTGCTTTTCTGGGCCTGGAGCTGAAACACAACTGAGGCCTTGATGTTCTCTTCAGGGAGGGAAAGGTCAGGGAGTCTAGGCCACCTCAGCAATGATATAAAAGATCAGGGGTCCAAACCGCATGACCAGTGATAAGCTAGGGGAGGATGGGTTACCTACCCTGGGGCGGGGTTCTTATTTTCCCAGTTTTACCAAATACTTTAGGTGTGATTTCAAAACAAACAATTCTTAACAAAACTTTATTTTATGGATACACATGCACTTGTAAGAAATAATACACAGAGATTCTATATGCCCTTTACTTAGACTGAGTAATGGCTTATAAAACTATATACAGCGTCACCACCAGGATATCAACATAGATCCAATCTGCCAGTCATAGTTATGATTGTGATTTAACGTAGTGTTAGTTTTCAGCATGGACACTTGGCATCTAGTGAGAGTCATGAACACAGTCCAAATTACTTTTGCATATTGCTGCAGTAAGTACTTCATGTTCCATTGAATTGATTTATTTTTTCCCCTTTCAGACTTAAATGGTTGAAATCTTATATACATGAGTTACCTCACATTACTAAAGACTAAAGTATAAAATCATTCTGATTTCTGTAGCCTGATTGGTTGAAAGACATTCATTGATGAAACCAGATCTCATTTAAGGTTGGCCTCTGGACTTCTTCACTAGGATCTTCTCCAAATATCTGAAAACTAACAAGTCCAACACAGAACTCATCATCCACCCTCCCTCCCATCTCTCACTAGATTATAAACATTTTAAGTGCAGAAATTATGTTTCCCTTTTCTCCCCCCATTGGCTCATGTGAGTGAGTAAATGAATGGTTATAAAGCCAGACGTCTGAGAGACAAACTTGATTCCTCTCTTTCCATCATTCCTCCATCTGGCCATGCCGAGTCCATCAGTGCTGCTTCCGTAGTTGTTCTGAACCTGCCTACTGTCAAGCCCACCGTCACTGCCATTGTTCGGGCTGCTCTCCTTTCCTACCTGGATTCTCTCAGCAGCATCCTGGTGGGCTCCTTGTCTCAAGTCTTGAACCCTCTGCAGTCTGTTCTCCACTCGACAATCAGAAGACTTGTCTGAAAACTCCATGTGATCATAAGCCCTCAGACAGTCTTGTTTTGGGGGATGGTGCAACATGAGTTTGGATGCTAGAATGAGATAGGGCTTTGGAAGTGATCTCTGCCAATTACTGGTTATGACTTAGAACAAATCAAATCACTAAACCTCTCTGATCCATTTATTTCTCTTTAAAACAGGGATGATACTCAAATCAATAATGCATGCAGAAGTGCTGGTAGAGTGCCCAGTGGATGTGGATGAGCTACGTTGTGTTACCCCATTCTGATCCCGTTGTCTCCCTCTTACCTTGTTTCCACGTTAGCTATGCCAGAATTCCTGACTGGAGCACCGGTTCCCTGTCAGCGCCTGAAAACCTGAATTTGATATACATGTTCATTCAGGACAAAGTAAAATGGAGAATTTCCAGTTCTCAGGCGCTTAATCATTGGTTGCTAACAACTCTCTGGGCTGTCTCATTTATAAAAGTGAGAACACTGGACCAAATGATCTTTAGAATCCTTCCCCAACATTTATGACATAATTCGGGAAAACGACATAATTTTCCAAATTGGAAGAACAAGCCCCAATAATTCCAGTACCCTGATTTACTAACTGATCATTTTTTTTGTTTCCTTCCGGTCTTTGTTTTTTTTACCCGTGAGTTTTTTAGTCCTTACAGCTAAGCTTTGTTTTCTGCTTTCTTCCAAATGCATTCAGCCTTTCCTGTGTTACTGCAGTGCCTGTGGGACCCCACTGGTGCATAAGATTCTGAGTGTCCTGTAGGGTTATGAGCCTTCGTTTACTTGGTCATTTTTCTCTTTTTAAACATTTACATGTTATTTTTCAGCTTTAACTTCTGTTCTTTAGTTAGAGTGCTGGACTTACATACAGGAAATTGACAATTATCTAAAATAGTACAGAAATAAAAACGAAGTAACTATTTATAGTCCAACAGCTGGCAAACACTTATGATACTGCATACTTATTAGCAAAAGAGGAAACGGCTGCCCACAGAACTATTGAGGATCTGAATTGTAATCTCCTGGGCTAGGATCAGATGTCAGTGCTTTAAAAAAAGCTCTAAGTGTAGATGGTCAGGTTGAGATCTGCTGAAATCAAGTTAAGATTTGATCAGAAGATTCTGACTGCTTTGAACTGATAAATTAGAAAACTCTTAGTAATGATCTTAATTTCTTTATTACAGTCAATACATTTCTATTGTAGAGAAAAGCTCTCCACCACCACCATCACTCTTGTGTTCCCTCCACCCCCAAATCTCCTAGCCTGACCACTAGGGTAGGTTCTATATATATGCCAGGGCGTTATATGCAGATGTACATAACACCATATTACAGCAACAACTTTTAAGTCCCCTAATAGTCACCAAGTATGTATTTAAAGTCATTTAAAGGTTTAAAGGGAAGTTTGAAATACGTTTGATAACACTTACATGTGGAATCAGAAAAAAACAAACTCATAGCAACAGTGGAGTAGTGGTTACCAGGGGGTGGGGCGGTGGGGGAAGTGGGGTGGTTTTGCTTAAAGGGTGTGACTTCCAGTTATAAGATTAACAAGTTTGGGGCTCTGATGTACAGCATGGTGTTTATAGCTATTAATACTTTATCATGTACTTGATTGTTGCTAGAGAGTAGATCTTAAAGGTTCTTACCACATAGAAATGGCAACTATGAGGGGATGAAGGTGGCAGTGAATATGATGGTGGTAATCATTTTGCAGTTTTATAAATATATTACGTTAACCTGTTGTGTACCTTAAACTTGCACAATGTTAAATGTCAGTTACTGGTATATCTCAGTAAAGCTGAAAAAATAATTTAAAAAAATATTAGTAAGTTTGTAGAATAACTTTCTGACTAGGATTTAAATAAAATAAAAATGTAGAGTAAATATAAAATGTTCTTAAAATACTACCCTCCATAGTTTCTGTACATAATTGTTTATATACTGAATTATGTAGACTAAAGTTACTTTCTCACTGTTTTTATAAAGTGATATTCATGTTTTATTTAATACTAGTGGCCCGGTGCACGAAATTCGTGCGGGGGCGGGGGGGGGGGGGTTGTGCACAGAAGGTGTCCCTCAGCCCGGCCTGCACCCTCTCCAATCTGGGACCCTTTGGGGATGTCCGACTGCAGATGTCCCTGTGGGATCGGGCCTAAACCGGCAGTCAGACATCTCTCTTGCAATCCGGAACCACTGGCTCCTAACCGCTCACCTGCCTGCCTGCCTGATTGCTCTTAACCATTCTGCCTTCTGGCCTGCTCGCCCCCAACTGCCCCCCCTTGCCAGCCTGATTGCCCCTAAATGCCGCCCCCCCCTCACCCCCGCCTGCCTACTCACACCCAACTGCCCTACCCTGCTGGCCTGATCGCCCCCAACTGCCCCCCCCACCCCCGCCGGCCTGATCACCCTCAACTTCCCTCCCCTTCTGGCCTAATTGACCCTAACCGCTTCTGCCTTGGCCCCACCACCATGGCTTTGTTCGGAAGGATGTTCGGAAGGTCTCCTGGTCTAATTCGCATATTACCCTTTTATTAGTATAGATATACTGAGCTGTATTCAAACATTTTTATTTTTATAGGCCTGTTAGCTCTAAATATGTTTTAAAAGTGGATGCTTGCCAATAGCCTTATTCCTACTAACAAAGATAACTTTATTTTTCTTAGCAAGGTCAGCGTTGGACACAGCTGCGCGTTGTAAGTATTTCATCCCAATAATTTGCAGATGATTTATTCTAGTTTTTTTCTTAGGCATAAGAGAACTTATATTTCAACAATGGAGATAGTTCAGTGTGAGCAAAAACTTTTAGAAATTGCTTTCTGAAGTTACAAGGGTGATATTCAATTGGATAGCCCACTATTCTTGGTATTTACTCATAATGAACATTGTTTTTCATTAATGTTTTTAGTGTCACCATCTTAAGTACAGGAAGTATGTAAAAGAAGAACTAGTTCTTGAGCAGATTATTCAGCAATGCATTAGGCTTGTTAGTTTGTAACCATTTGTTGTGCATGTATGCACTGAAAATGCAAAGTAACAATTCAACCCTACCCCTCTAGCCTGAATTTAAACCATAAACTTAAAAATAATTAGATAACATATATTTACCCTCATCAAGATCATATTATTTGATTCATTTATGTCAATTTTTAGCTTGTTTCCTCAGTGCTTTTGTTTTATTTTGAGGCTCAGGCTCTTTGAAACCCCCAGAAAAAAAAAATCCTAGCATGTGTTTTTTGTTTTGCTTTGTTTTAAAATATATTTTTATTGATTTCAGAGAGAAAGGGAGAGAGAGAGCTAGAAACATCAATGATGAGATAGAATCATTGATCGGCTGCCTCCTGCACCCCCCGCCCCCCCCCCCCCCCCCCCCGCAGAGATCTAGCTCACAACCCAGGCATGTGCCCTTGGCCAGAATCGAACCTGGGACCCTTTAGTCCGCAGGCTGACATCCTAGCATGTGTTTTAAGATAAGTGTATCTTGGTGATGTAAATTTCCTTGTAGTTTGAGATTGGAAACAAACTGATTATAAAGTCCATTAACATTGTGTTGTTTTTTTCATCTGTTTTCTTTTCCAAAGCTACAAAGCCTCCCAGATACAAATGTGGGATCTCGAAAGCTTGCCCTGAGAAGCATTTTGCTTTTAAAATGGCAAGTGGAGCAGCCAATGTGGTGGGACCCAAAATCTGCCTGGAGGACAATGTGTGAGTGTCGCCCGTTTGGCAGTGCAGATGTGCGATGAAGCCACAGCACGCGGAGCCGAGGCCGCAGGGCTTTTGAAAATGTATTGGGCTTGCGTTTACTAAAGAAAAGTGATTTCCATTTTTATTACGCATTTTTCCCCCATGCCTTTAAGGAATCTTTAAAGTTCTTAAATTTCATATTAGAGAGTGACATATTTATCCAGTTTTGTGGAGAGATGACGTGTTTCTTGAGTGAATTCTCTAAATCTGTGCAATTCCATATTAGAGCCATAGACCCATGTAGCTATTTAATTCGGATTCTCAAATCATATAGAAAAGTTAATTCATTTAGATGAATTAAAATTAAAAGTTTGGTTCCTCAGTCGCACTGGCCACACCTCAAGTGCTCAGTAGCCACACATGGACTTGAGCAGCATGGAGGGTATTTGCATGCTGCAACGTCCTATTTCAGCAATATTCAACCTTTTTCATCTCATGGCACACACAAACTGCTAAAATTCTGCAGCATACCAAAAAATATGTTTTGCTGATCTGACCAGAAAAAATAAAAAATGATTTTGATTCGTTCACACCAGTCAGCTATTGTTGTGTTGGCTGTTGTCATTTTTTACGTGACAACCTAAGGGAAAAGAGGTCAGTGCCCCGACCAAGTAGTCAGGTATTGCGTGTTTTAAATTCTTGCAGCACACCTGCTGGAAATCGCTGTCCTGTTTGATAGCCGTGCCTTGCTCATGGACACTGTCTTACAAACCAACACCTTTCATTTTAAGAGTCTGAACGCTGCCTGTTGAAGTGTGAGATAATCATTACAGCCTCAAGCCCATGCTGCACGGAGCTGCTTGCCCCCGAGCTGACTGGTTCCCCGTGTCAGCCTGCTCTACAAAGGATGGTGCTCGGATTTTTCAGTCTCCTACCTCATTGTCAGCTGCCATTGGTTCAGGTTTCTGCCTCTGAACTTACAAAGCTGTTTTAGTTGGCTGCTTTTGATCTGCTCTGGCCTAGAAAATTAGATATATGAACTTATTTGAATTCATATATCTAACAAATGTGCCATTGATTATGATAATAGTGAGTTAATTTTATAGATAGAGGGGAGGAAACTAGGCTCTTTCTCCCAGCATTTCATGTGTCTTTTCTTTTTAATAGAGAAGCTTTTAAATATTTATCTTAGTCCCTTTTCCAATTAGCTACGGGCAGGTCCTATAGCCTCTCACAATGACACTTTCCTTGTAAAATTAAAGGCTTGAGCTGTAGGTGATCTTTAAGGTCCTGACTCATGTGCTTTCTTTTCCCTCGTGCTAATGATAACTCATTGCTAATTTGTTGTCTTCTGATTTCTCATTATAATAGTCCTGTTTTACTGAATTATGTAAAAAAAAGCAAAATACTTGGATTTCAGTTTGTAGAGCTTATCTATAATAATAAAAGGGTAATATGCTAATTAGACCGGACGTCATTCCGGACGTCCTTCGTGACGAAGCCGGGGCTGGAGGGAAGCCAGCCCGGGTCCCGGGTGCCTGCAGGCGGCCGAAGGGGGGAAGCCGGGGTCCCGGGTGCCAGAGGGAAGCCGGTGCCAGCAGCCGGGGGAAAGAAGGCCTACTCTTGGACGAATGTCCACTGGGCCTCTAGTAGTAAATAATACCCTGCCTATTAACTTAGAATGTTCCCATTCCTATCTTACTTTTTTCCTATCTTACTCTGTTTGGCTAGAAAGGCCCCAAGTTTGATTCTAAGTAATAAGAAGAGAGTTCATGCCTCGCTCATTGTAGATTCGCTTTGGAGATGATCTCTACCCACTTGAAGTAGGTATGTAAGTTTTAATGCAGAGAAGAGATCAAACTCTACTAGCAGATTTTCTCTGCACAGAATAACAGGTCAGAAGGGAAAGAGCATGTGGGCAGTAGAGCTCGGTTCTAGCAGGGGGGGAATATCAGGTAGAATTTGCTTCCGTTTCTCTAACTGTAAAATTGAGGCAGGCCACCTACTCATCTTCATTCCAGGAATCATCCAGCCATTCCCATGAGAGATTAAATAATTGATGGGATTTTACAGCGAGGCCTGTGCCATGGAATCGGATCCCTGGTAAAGGGCTGGCCAGACATGCCTGGTGGAGACATGCAGTGACTGGTGCTCCTTCCAGTACCTTATGTTTCTAGACTGGTAGTTTTTCCAATAAAAAATGAAGGAAAGAGCCTGCGTTTTCTTAGCATGATTCATTCACTTCTTCATGAAGTGGTTATTGAGCTTCATTCCTGCTGAACTGGAGCTTGCAGCTGGCGGGTATTTAAGCGGGAAAGGCAAGCACATCTCCAGCTGTGGGGAGTTGCAGGGCGTGCCTGTGGGGGTCAGGTGACTGAGATGAGGTTGGGGTGTCCAACTTCCGATCCGGTGAGTCAGAGGTGTTTAGTCTGACAACTGAAGGGTAAGAAGGAAGACAGCCAGGAGAAAAGTAGGGGAAGAACATTCTAGACAGAAGGAAGGACATACACAAAGGCCCTAGCATGGGGAAGAGCTGGAGAGACGGGCATAAGAGCCAGGCCAGAGGTGAAGGGATTTAGAAGTCTGGGGCAGGGCAACTGCCTGGGTTGCTGACTCCATCCCTGTTCAGGGTGCATATGGGAGGCAGCCAATCCATTTTTCACTCTCATATCGATGTTGCTCTCTTTCTCTCCCTCTCCCTTCTTCTCTCTCTCAAAAAAAATTTTTTTTAAAGTATATGATTGTCTAACCACTAAGCTGTACAACTTAAACGAGCAATTTTCAACCCATGTGCTGCATAAATTTTTAAAACATATAATACTGATTGTCAAAAAGTGACAACAGCCAATATAACAGCCGTCTAGTGTGAATGCCCTGTCTTGAACCATAAATATATAGTTCATGTAATGGAGTTGCATCTTATTGGTGAGGTTGCATAGTAAGATTGCATATGATTGGTTAGTTCTTGGTATCAGAAATCCTTGTATACAACTGTGGGCACCTGATTTTTTAGTCACTTTGGAGCAAAAAGGGTAGGTAATTACTGTTACTATTATTTCTGTAAATCCATTAAAATTATACTTACTTCTTTTTTGTCACATTGGCACAGAATATATTTTTTGGTGTGCCGCAGCATTTTAGTAATTAGTTTATGTGTGGAGAGGGAAAAGGTTGAAAATTGCTCCCTTTAAACCAATACAAAATTAAAAAAACATAAAAAGGGGGGAAAAAAAGTAGAGCCAGGCCAGCAGGAACTTGTCGGCCATGCAGGTAAGGATTGAGATATTTTTCTAGGTGCTTTGAGAAGTTGTTGATGGTTTGCAAACTCTGACATGTCACGAGTTCATTTTTGTTGAAAACAGTGCTGTGGCTGCTGCATACAGTGGTGAGAGGAGGAGGAGGGACGGCCAGGCCAAGGGCTGCCCCCGCTCTTCCACACAGGCTTTGCATGTACACGCACTAAAATATGTCAGGAGACGCTAAAAATACGGAAGTGGGCATTTTAATGCTTTCCTACATGTGTTCTGAGTGCCTGCGACTCCGTCGGAGCCTGTTCGTCCACATGAGTGCTGCTCAGTGTGGGTGACTTTGCTCCCCAGGGGACATTTGTCAGGGCCTGGCAGCTTTGGGGTTGGCACAGCCGTGGAGGTGCTACTTGGAGGAAGGGGCCAGGGGCGCTCGCTCTTACACATCCTACATTGCACAGGACTAGCCCCTCCACATGAAACATCAGGTCCATGATATCATAGACGGAGTTTGAGAAATCCTAACGCAGACTCAGGACAGGAGTTGCCAATTAGGTTCCTGTGTCATGGCTTTAAGGATAAGTAGGTGCAGTTGAGATATATATTATGGAGATTAAGATGGATTTCTTTAGTTAGAAACACAAAATCCTGGGTTTAAACAGAAGGTGTCTCACAACGAAATTGTAGCTTTTTCTACTTTTGCCTTTAGAGAACCCATGGAATTTACTTACATTCAAGATATAGCTTTTATTGCAGACATATACTCATTTGATTTTAGTTTATGTGAAGTTTATATTAGGAATAATACTTCACTTATTTTTATATAATCTTCATATTTGGTATAGGAATATATAGTAGACTGTTTTGAGGGATTGTTATTTTTTCCATCAAGGGGTCAGATAGTATTTTTGTTTTTGAGGGCCAAGAAGTAAAGAATAATTATTTGAAATACAACCATTTAAAAATGTAAAAAACATTTTAAGTTCATGGGTAGTAAAATAAAACAAAAAATCCAGCAGGTGGCTAGATTTGTACCATGAGCTGTAGTTTGTTAAACCCAGATCTAAACTAATCATTTTAAGTAGTAGCTCCTAGAATATAAAGTAGGTATTTGAATCAAAGCAATATTAGATGATGTAGACTCTATATGGTCATATGATCATTTACTTTTGCTTAGAGATATGGAATGGTAGGGGAGTGGGGAACCTTCATATTCAAGGAGGATAAAAGAAAATTTCAACTTGGGTTAATAAGAGGACTAACATTCATTTAAAATCTGCAGTTGTAGGTGTCCTGAGTGAATTAGTTTTCAAAAATTGGTGAGCTGCTGCCCTCTTGTGGGAAGCTCTTGTCATAGCGCTTCCCTGTTGCCTTTACTTAGCTCTGACAGACACAGCACGTACTCGGAGATGATCTCTACTTGGAGAAGACATGGTGACAGTTACTAACCTAACAAGTTAGTCACAGCTGTTGCCTATTAATATTCATAATAGAGTTCACTTGTACATTTCCGAAAGGAACAGAGCAAATGCATTTTGAAACTTCCCTTCTCAAATAATTTCCAGAGTGAGTGCACCATTTTACATTCCCACCAACACATATGAGAGACACAATTTCTTTGTATTTTGCCAGCATTTGGTGTGTCACTTTTGAATTTTATTTTAGCTGTCCTAATAGGTATGTCGTGTGACATCTCAATTAATTTTCTATTCCTTATGGCTAATAACATTGAACATCTTTTGTGGGGTTTTTTTTGTGTGTTGTTTTTTTTTCCATCTGAATATCCTCTTCAGTTAAGTATCTATTCATGTCTGTTTTCCATTTTGTTTGGATTTTGTGTGTGTGTGTGTGGGGGGGGGGGGGGGGGGTTTTGCTGCTGAGTTTTGAGGGATAGAACTATACTCATTCATCATTTGCAACCATAGGTTAACCACAGATAAAACGTCTATGAAAATCAGTTAGCACATTCACTGAGAATCAGTTGGCTATATGGAATTTACTAAGGTTATTAGAGATTTTATTATTTGGGAAATTATGCACCACACATACTTTATATCAGTAAAATTTACAAGTTTATATACCTATTATGTATGTGTAGAAGTATAAATAGCTACACACATGTGAGTGAGTGTGTGTGTGTGTGTTCATCTTGTATACTCCTCTTCACCCCCAAACTCAAACTAGTTGTTAAACGGTGAACAGCACACCACTGGGAGTATTACTCTTACCTTTAATTTTAAACCTAAAATTACCCACGATTTAGTTTAATAATCTAACTGAACAAACCGAACTAACAACAAGCAGACGTTTCACTAGTGCCTTCCATGTCACGACATCATTGTTTGTATGTGAGATGCCCATGGGTGCAGTTCCCTCGGGTGTGACCATAAATGACTGGTTAGATGCAGTCTTTATATGCACACAGTTTTACTTCTGAGCATAGAGAAACTTTACCCTGATAATCACTAGGAGCATGCTCACAGTTAGGTGACACACTCATGGAAGAGTGCTCCCCACTCTTGCTCTCAGATTGTGAAAGATTTGGGGAGCATCTCACTTCTCTGTTCACGTCACATTTGATGTTGCAGAAAGTGCAAAAGAATGGTGTGGAATATGTGCATGATGTCCACATGTTGTCAGGATTTTCTAACAAGGTATTTCATAATCTGATGCAGGGAGCAAGAAATAGTCTAGTCTTTTGCCCTAATACTTGTTTATGTATATTTTTATTTGTGAAATCTTATTTAAGGACAATGCTATAAAGGTGTTGGGCTGTTTCCTCTGACTTAATCTCCTCTGCATGACTGAACACTTGTACATGTATAATATCCCCAATCTTTTCTTGTTTTTGCATAATTTTATTTTTTGATATGTTTTTGTACAGTGTATAATTCCAAATTTGTCTTGACTTTTTTCCCTTCAGTTTAATGAGTGGTGTTAAGAATAACGTTGGAAGAGGGATCAATGTTGCCCTGGTAAATGGTAAGAATCACTACTTTAGCTTTTGGATGTATTCAGTGGGTGTTCACATGCTCCACAGAAAATATGCTCTAATATCAAGGGATCGGGTCAGAAAGTGCCACTCTTGACACCAAAGCCCCTCCCCCTTCCTACTGCCCCTGAACAAATGCAGCTGTCGGTGGGCACTTCGTGTCTGAGGGTGTGGGACACGCTGTCTTGGAAGCAGCCAGCTTCTGTGGCAGCTTCCCGTGGGAGTGACAGGGCACACCCAACCTAGCGTTAAACCGGCGAATTCTTGCTGCAGATGTTGGAATCCTAACAGATGAAGGTAGATTGACATGAATGAGAGGGTGCAAAAGACAAAGGGTGATGGATATTGGATGGGGTTGGGCGCAATGAAGAGTAAGCAATAATTGTAATTTTCTAATATTTGTCCACACTCTTCTGGCAAATTCACTAGAGTAAATAAGTTTATTGAATCTTGAACATATTGAGTGTTCTTACAAAGTCAAATCTGAAAACATAAATCCATGAAGTGAGGCCGACTGCGTGCTGGTCTTCTGTGTCCGGCATCATAGAAGCCCTGCGAGGCTGTGCAGGCGGATTAAAACCAGCCACCCTGCCTGGGCCATCGTGCAGGAAAATATTTTTACTTCCTTCACAACAAGAGCTACATTTTTGTGTTCCTACCATCTTCAGTTTCTTAGGTAAAAGGTTCCATACCTATTTGTCTATTTAATTGTTAATAAAAAATAGATTTTAAAAGGGAAATAAATGTACATTTTATAAAAAGATGTTTAACTCGGAATCGTCTGCAGTCTGTTGTGAAGTTCTGTGTGCTGCTGCTTACAAGACTATTGAGAAAGTCCTATCCAAAGTTCCCCTTCAGAAACATAGTTCAGGTTTTAAGTCTTTCTCAGAGTAATTTATATCAGTCATTGACTAAGAATGCTTGTTTTATACAGTAGAGTATATTTCAGTTGCATAATTTAATTGAATTCAATCTCTTTTAGGAAAAACAGGAGAAGTATTAGACACTAAATATTTTGACATGTGGGGAGGAGGTAAGTTTGAATAACAAGTAACCGTTCTGTTGCTAGCACTGCCTTCTTTTTTCTTTTCCTTAATCCTCACCCAAGGATTTTTCCATTTACATTGATTTTTCGAGAGAGTAGAAGGGAGTGAGGGAGGAGGAGAGAGAAACATCGATGTGAGAGAGACACATTGATCAATTACCTCCCATATACGCCCCACCTGGGGCAGGGGATCAAACCCTCAACCTAGGTCTGTGCCCTTGACTGGGAGTCAAGCCCGAGACCCTTCGGCATGTGGGCCGACCCTCTAGCCCAGGGGTGGGCAAACTTTTTGACTCGAGGGCCACAATGGGTTCTTAAACTGGACCGGAGGGCCGGAACAAATGCATGGATGGAGTGTTTGTGTGAACTAATATAAATTCAAAGTAAACATCATTACATAAAAGGGTATGGTCTTTTTTTTTTTTTTTTAGTTTTATTCATTTCAAATGGGCTGGATCCGGCCCGCGGGCCGTAGTTTGCCCAGGGCTGCTCTAGCCACTGAGCAACGCTGGCCAGGGCTAGCGCTGCCTTCTTAGTCGCCTCTGTATAAAGTAGCCCATTAATGAGAGCATAATGGCACCATTTAAAAAAATCCTCACCCGCCCGAACCAATATGCTCAATTAATATTTGACAAAGGAGGCAAGAACATACAATGGAGCCAAGATAGTCTCTTCAATAAATGGTGTTGGGAAAATTGGACAGATATATGCAAGAATATGAAACTAGACCACCAACTTACACCATACACAAAAATAAACTCAAAATGGATAAAGGACTTAAATGTACGACAGGAAACCATAAAAATTCTAGAAGAATCCAAAGGCAACAAAATCTCAGACATATGCCGAAGCAATTTCTTCACTGATACAGCTCCTAGGGCACTTGAAACTAAAGAGAAAATGAACAAATGGGACTACATCAAAATAAAAAGCTTCTGCACAGCAAAAGAAACCATCAACAAAACAACGAGAAAACCCACTGTGTGGGAAAACATATTTGCCAATGTCATATCTGATAAGGGCCTAATCTCCAAAATCTATAGGGAACTCATACAACTTAACAAAAGGAAGATAAACAATCCAATCAAAAAATGGGCAAAGGACCTAAATAGACACCTTTCAAAAGAGGACATTCAGAAAGCCAAGAGACATATGAAAACATGCTCAAAGTCACTAATCATCCGAGAGATGCAAATCAAAACAACAATGAGGTACCATCTCACACCTGTCAGACTGGCTATCATCAACAAATCAGCAAATGACAAGTGCTGGAGAGGATGTGGAGAAAAAGGAACACTTGTGCACTGCTGGTGGGAATGCAGACTGGTGCAGCCACTATGGAAGACAGTATGGAGTTTCCTTAAAAAACTGAAAATGGAACTCCCATTTGACCCTGTGATCCCACTTCTAGGAATATATCCCAAGAAACCAGAAACACCAATCAGAAAAGATATATGCACCCCTATGTTCATAGCAGCACAATTCACCATAGCTAAGATCTGGAAACAGCCTACGTGCCCATCAGTAGATGAATGGATTAGAAAACTGTGGTACATCTACACGATGGAATACTATGCTGCTCTAAAAAGGAAGGAACTCTTACCATTTGCAACGTCATGGATGGAACTGGAGAGCATTATGCTAAGTGAAATAAGCCAGTCAATGAAGGAAAAATACCACATGATCTCACTCATTCATGGATAATAGAGACCATTATAAACTTTTGAACAATAATAGATTCAGAGGCAGAGCTGCCTCAAACAGATTGTCAGACTGCAGTGGGAAGGCCGGGGAGGGTTGTGGGGCAGGAGGTAGGGGGGTAAGAGATCAACTAAAGGACTTGTATGCATGCGTATAAGCATAACCAATGGACATAAGACACTGGGGGATAGGGGAGGCTGGGGGACTGTCTAGGGCGGGGGGATAAAATGGACACATATGTAATACCCTTTGTAATACTTTAAGCAATAAAAAAATTAAAAAAAAAATAAATAAATAAAAGAATAATACACCAAAAAAAAAAAAAAAAGAAACTAAAAAAAAAAAAAAAAAAAAAAAATCCTCACCCGAAGATGTGTTCCCACTGGTTTCTAGAGGAAGGGAGGGAGGGAGAGGGAAACTGATGTGAGAGAGGAACATTGATTGGTTGCCTCCCATACATGACTCAACTGGGGATCAAGCCGCAACCTTGGTATGTGCCCTGACCAGGAATCCAACCCACAACCCTTTGGTGCACAGGATGGTGCTCCAACCAACTGAGCCACCCGGCCAGGGCCATAATGGCACCACTTTTGTGTTCATTTTGTTTTGCTTTCTTTTCACTAAATATCTAGTTATCAGTCATATTGTAAATTGTTTTGTGGTTTTCTTTTTTAATATAAAAAATTGTGGTGTATAGTTAAGAAAAATGACATAAAAATATAGAGATTTAAAGCGTCTGAGTTCCATTTTCTGCAGGACAGCTCATTCAAAGCGTTGGGCTTCTTTAGGTTTCTGTCTGAAATTGTAAAAAAGAGTAAGTAATTTGAAGATGGCCATAGCAAAGCATTTTGAACTGACTGAATTGATTTTCTTTACATACGATTTTTTGTCTCAAAAGATGGATATCTGAGAAGGAATAGAATTTTTCTTTCCAGTTCACGGGCCAGACACCTTTTGTGTTAGGAAGTCCCTTGAAGAGCAGGTGGCAGTCGCTCACCAGCATGCAGAGACAAGGAGCTGGCACCGTGATGCAGGATGCTCCCCTCCCCGCAAAGAAGAGATTTCTTCCTCAACTTTAAAGAAGGACCCCACTGACTTACCTTTTGCGGCTTCTCTAAGCTGTTGGTGTGGGAAATTTACCAGCTCGAGGCCGCTCTTCTGCACCTCCCCATCCATCCGCTGACATATGGCCAGGAAGCCAAGAGTTTTCAGGCAGTTCAGCTTTCCTAATATTTCTTTAGCTTTAACAAGAAGCCACATATTATTTGTTTTTAAATGAGATTTGGAGAACTTTTCATAGCTGTGAGAACTGTGTAAACCTAAAATGCTACCATCGATGTTAGGTTCTAAAGCATCATTGTTCTTACCATGCATTATTACATAGGAACACGCTAGCAAAATGGGACCAGAAGCTCCGGTCTGTCATCACAGGTAGATTCATCACTGCTGAAAATACGCCTCTAGTTAAGAAAGAGTTGCAGCTTGCTGCCATTTTTGCATTTAAGTAAAAATGATTTGTTAGCTGCGCTACATATTTTCGGAATCAAGACTGCTATTATAAAATGCAATCAGCTAGAGAAAATCTTAGGAGTCTTTGCTATGGAAAGAAACTGAGTAAATTTAAAGTAACCCAGCCTATATTCTTTCCATTAGTATATGCTAAGTAGATATGCCCAGAAGATCCCTTAAGTCGGTGTGTGTGTGTGTGTGTGTGTGTGTGTGTATAAACATTTGTATAATATTTTGAAGTTACAGACCCTTTTGTGAACTGAATAAAATGTGTGTATCCTCTTTTTAGAAAAGTACCCAAACACATTTACATAGATTCTGGAGGGAGTTCATGAGCCTTTCTCATGCTCCCTGACTTTCTTATTTCAAATCATAAGTAATAACCTTGCAATGGTTTTTTCATTTAGCCCCTGGAATATCTGTGCAAAGACATTTAGGAGGAATCAGGATTGGACATTTTAAGTTGATGGTGGAACAAACTTAATGTTAAGTTTAGGAACAAACTTAATTCTTTAACATGTTTATAAGATTTATCTTTCTTTTGGTTATTTTACAGTATAACTTATTAATTTACAAATTTAATATTTTATGTTATTAATGTTACAGATTATCATAATGGTTACTCAGTCATTAAAAAAACCTTCAATCTTTTCTTTTTCTTCAGATGTGGCCCCATTTATTGAGTTTCTGAAGTCCATACAAGATGGAACAATCGTCTTAATGGGAACGTATGATGATGGAGCAACCAAGTATGTAAACTTCAAAAGCTGAACAATTTTTTCAGCTATATTTTATAGTAATACATTTTTATTGAAAAAATTTCTAGATTAGAGTTCCAGATAAATACTATTAACCTGTTTTTAAAGTTTGTTTCCTTCTATCTTTCTGTGTATTCATTATGCATATGGTATTGTGAAAGAAGGATCACATTATACATAAAGTTTGTTCTCTTTTATGTTATTTTTTTAACGACTTTAAGTTTTCCCTTATATCAACATTCTTTGATAGAATTTTCATGATTCATCCACAGTTTTTTTTTTTTTTAAGTCTTACTTTTCTGAATAGACTTACATGTCTGCTCCTTTCACCAGGTTGTTCATTATTACACCCGATGAGCTTCAGCCCTGTTCCCGTCCTGATAATAATACCTGTAGCCGTGCCTAAGAGCAGGGAAGGGTGCTGTTTTCTCTGTAGCCGCTTTTTATTGGTGGTCATTCATCAAACACACCAAAAGCAGGCTCAGGCCAGGGTTCAACCTGTGGGTGAAAGTATGACATCTTTGCATTTGGTCAGCTTCTGTGCATTTAGTGAATTCAAGTTGTACATGTTTTCAGTTTGGGGCACGTGAATTTACATATTGAGTATTTCCCTCTTTCAAACACTGGGGAAATAAATGATAAGCATCATGTCCTTTATATGGAAATGGACAAACAATCCTTACGAAGGGCCGTCTACATCGTAAATATAACACGATGTAACCATGTATCTTGGCAGGTGTCTGAACATTTGAAGTGAGTCCTGAGTTGTGGTATACCCTGTCTTATGTGGGATGAGAAGCTCTTTTGTGTTATGGCTTTTCCTTATGTAAGGCTGCTGGGCTTCACCTCCTAAGGGATGGTCTGTTCTCCTGCTTATCCTCGAGAGTCCAGCAGATAAAGTGGCTGTGCTGCTCTCTCCAGGGTAAGGAGTTGGTATGCGTGCTGATTAGGGAAACTTCTCTACAGTGGTTTCTTTGGATCCCAGTGGCTATCATACGTAATGAGCCCCGGGCTGTGCTCTGAGCTTCAGCAGAATAACGGACTGGTCCCCATCACAGCACTTCTCAAGGTGTATTCCGTGGAACCCCGGTCCTTTAAACTGATAATGATCCAGTAAGTTTGGGGATCACACCTGGTATTGTGTACTTTTTATCAGCCTACAATTAAGGGCTCTGAAGTGCTGCCCTACAGAAACCTCTTTACCTTTGTTTATCCCAGTGTGACTTGATTTTAACCAGGAAACACATTTAAGAAAAACAAAACAGTAAAAAACACACACACCAAGTTTTCCAAGAAAACTTGCACTTTAGGGAACTCAGTTCTCAAATGATGCCTACTTTCTACCTCATTCCCCTGTAAAATAAGTTGTTTTTTGTTTGTCTGGTAAGAAATAAATGTTTGAGCGAGCAAGTTAAATGTGGCTGTTGTATGTCTCCTTTGGAGGGAACACCATGGCAGGTTAGCGTCATGCCTCAGTGAAGCCTTGATGGCATCTTTGAAGTCGGGGTTCTTTAAGGCCGGGTTCCCTGGGAGCTTCTCAGTGAATTCCTCTGCTGAGCTGCTCACTCGCCAGGGCGTCAGTACCCTCATCATTCCTCTATTTGAGATAAAACAGGAAAACTGTTCTTGAGTAAATGTTATGTTCTCAGCGTTGCCTCCCTCTAAATTCTGCCTGATGGTCCTTTGCTTGAATAAATGGAACAACAAAACAATAAATATGTTCCCCCGAATCATTTGCTACTTCAAGTATTTGAAGCTCGACGGCATTTCTCCTAGTTTTCCTTTTCCTAGGCTCAGTAGGAAGGCTCTTTAACCTTTTCTCATGTTGAGCTTCTAGGTCCTTTTCCCGTCCTGGCTGCCTTTCTGGGGCCTTCTCTGGTCGATTGTCTTAAACTGAGTGCCCAAATGGAGCGGTGCGTTCCAGATGTGGTCTGGCCCGTCCAGGCTACAGTGCAGATGCTAGCTTGCCATGCTGTGGAGATCGCATTTCTTTGAATATTCATGCAGACTCCTATTAGTTTTCTTTAAACACTCACGTCACATTTTTGGCTCATGAGTTTTGGTCAAGTTAAATTCTCAGATCTTTTCATTTCATCTTAGACTTTTGTGTTTTAACCACTGCCAAGTCAGGTCTTGATTTTATTTCATCTAAACGAAGGACTGTATATTCATGTGTCCTCGTTAAGTTTAACTTTGCTCACTTGGGCCCAGTTGGCTTTGATTCCGACATTGTCCTATGAGGTTTCCATGATCCAGGCTTTGTATTCTCTCCAAAGGGGTTCTTATGTCTAACTCTAAGTCATTGATAAAAATGTTTACCCAGGGCCTCCTGCGAGGGGCGTGTCCATTAATCAAGTGCAGAAACTGCTTTTCGAGCTGCCAATAGGCCCTAATAGCCTATCACCCAGCTGCTGTTTTAATCTTAACTTGAAAATCTCAAATTATTCATGTAAGATCCTCATCTCTCAGCAAAAGCAAGTAACAGGTTACTTTTTTTTTTTTTTAAATAAGAATAGCCTGTTTTATTCTATTTAATTCTATCCAGGAAAATGGCAGTGGTTGAATATGCCAGTTTTATTTAACTTTTGAACTCTACATTTTTAACACACCTTTAGTTGAATTAGGCAAAAGGCACAGTGTCAGTGAACTACTTCACTTAGAAACATTCATAAACTGGCACTGCTCTCTCATGTGGAAATCGGCTGTTTTCTGAGACTTACCAGGTGCCCCCTTGAAACTCACTGAACTGTGCTGCCTGTAGTGCCCTGTTCTACTGCCCGAAACCTCTTCAAAAGCTGCAGTAGCTGAGATCGCAGTGACTTGGCTATTTATTCCTCCCTCTGTTATGGGTGGGGTGTCCCCTGCGTCCCCACCTGTTGCTGGTGGAAGTGGGATTTTTGGAGTGTCACAGGGACAAGAATTTCCCGAGGCCTCCAAGGGACCATGAGGTATCGTGGAACGCTTTATTGATGAGGTAACATTAAGGGAGTTCCTCCCCCCCCCTCCCCCAAATACCCCAGGCCCCATCTCCTTCCATCCCGCCATAGAAAAAGTCCCATTTTGTCTTCAGAACCAGAATCAAAGCCACTGCCCAGAGCTTCTGCTCCATATTAAGGCCCAGTCCAGGCCAGCATCTGGCTGGGTTAGCTTGTGCTCCCATTGCATGTGGGGTTCCACACGGCCATGAGCCGTGCAGGTTCTTGGGCCACATGGCGGGCTAGCAGGTCACAGAACAAGCGAGTGCAAGGAAGCAGGAGTGAAGCAAGGGGAACAGGAGAGAGAATTCCTTGGGAATTTTAACTAGGAGCTTCTCCGGTGAGCCCTGCAGGGTTTCGAGCGCTGGCAGTGGCTCCACCCCTCTGGCAAGTATCTTTGTTCCCAGGGGAGACTGACAGTCAAGCATGTTACCTGTCATCCCGGCGTCACTGTGCCTGTGTCCGTTTCCCTCCCCCTAGTGGCCTGCGGGGAATGGCCCCGTGGTTCCTGGAGCGTGAGGTTGCAGCTCCTGGTGAAGCTGCCCAGGTGTCCATGCTTACCATGCTGGCCTCCCCTTTGCTCCTTTCCTGTTATTGCTCTTAGCCAGCTGGTTACGACAGTAACACTTCTTCTGGTTTTTGTTTTTTGTTTTAAATATATTTTATTGATTTTTTACAGAGAGGAAGGGAGAGAGATAGAGAGTTAGAAACATCGATGAGAGAGAAACATCGATCAGCTGCCTCCGACACATCTCCTACTGGGGATGTGCCCGCAACCCAGGTCATGCCCTTGACCGGAATCGAACCTGGGACCTTTCAGTCTGCAGGCCGACGCTCTATCCACTGAGCCAAACCAGTTTTGGCGACTTCTTCTGTTTTTTAATGCTTACATGATCTTACAATCCTTTTAAGAGTTTTGCTACGAATTGGAATTGGTTTTATTGGACCACTGTTTTAAAATTCTTGCCTTTTTTAAAAATTGGAATATTGCACTTTTAATGTCTTAGCAACTCTGTTTTCCACGATGCTTCTAAAGTAACTGACACTGCATGGAAGATTGCATTAATGAGTTCCTTTAGAATTACATGTGTGGTATGGGTGGGCCTAGAGATTTAAATTTACTTTAAAGCATTTATATGGGCATTTTGGAGCCCCTGTTCCCTTTTCATGTTGATCACAGAGCATTTGCCTCCTTGGGAAAGACAATCTTGCTTTGATCTCGATATATCATTCTTGTGAAATGGTGGGTCACGTCATTATTCACACTTAGGAGCAGGAGTTCTTTCTGTGGCTCTGAGAGTTTTATGAGACTCCGTGCATCCCAAGCACTATAGCTCTTCCTGGTAGGAGCCATAAACTTGTCATTAGCAATGGGATTTACCCTCTGTTTTTGCACTTTTTTTTTTTTTAAGTTTGAGCCCATCTTAGAACACAAAATTGTACCACTAATTTAGAAACTATCCTCTCTTTTTTCTGAGATTATTAGCAAACTACAGAGTGAAATTTATTGGAGTTTTTGTTTGTTTTTAAAGAGTCATCGTCTCTTATAAGAGTTTCTAATCTGACCCTCTTATAATATGCTCTCTTTAAAGTCTCGGCGAATGGTCTCCCATGCCTAGACTTTCTTAGCCTTCATTCTCCTAAGGTAACATGGTCATTTTCTTCCTAGTTCCTGACCCTTCTACTTCCCGATTGTCCTTTCCCACTAGTCAGGTTGAACCCAGAATATCAGTTCTCCTTGCTTTCTGTACCGCTTGTGAAGGGCGCTGGCGTGGCTAGATGGCGTGAGCTGATGGCGTGACTGGGGGACGCGGGTGTCTGCCTTTCCCTGCAGGCAGAGACCGGGCGGGACCCATGGCCTCTCTGCTCCGCTGTGCAGCTTGAGAACCTTTCCTCGAACACCTGTGTGTCCACCTTACAGTTACTACAGGAGAATGTTCTATTCCTTTGAAAGAAAGTTCTTAACTAAAATAATTTATTTCATATAGAATTTTAACAACTGAGCTAGTTAAGACCATAGGTAAAGATTAAAATACATGCAACAGACTCATGGTGCTCCAGTATAGAATGAAAAGCTCATCTTGAGTTTCATGCTGTGTAGCATTATACTAGTTTTAAAAAATGAGGCATTTTGACACCTATGTATATTAATCTAGTGCTTAAAATATTGGCTATGTTGCATGGTTATAAGCTTTTGTGTGTTTTTTTGTTGTTGTTAATCCTCACCTGAGGATATTTTTCCATTGATCTTTTTTTAGAGAGAGTGGAAGAGAGGGAAAGACAGAGAGAAACATTAATGTGAGAGAAACACATCGATTGGTTGCCTCCTGCATGCACCCTGACCAGGGCCCGGGGAGGAGCCTGCAACCAAGGCACGTGCCCTTGACTGGAATCGAACCCTGGAGGGACCCTTTGGTCTGCAGGCCAATGCTCTATCCACTGAGCCAAAGCAGCTACGACATAAAATGCTTTTTGAAGTACGAAATTCTCTTTTACCTAGTTAAGTAGAAAATATTTAAAAAAGAATAATAAAATCCCCCACTCACTACATGGGCAGATCGGAAAACTTTAGAAGTTATTAAGAGAAGTATCTTATTATAAAACTAGTTGATAGACGTGGATAGGGACCTGTGGCAACGATGCCCAGGACAGCCCCCCGTTTGCTGATTGGTTAGGAGGACTTACAGGGCCCAGCGTAGAGACCTCTCGCTGCAGTTGGTTACAGCAAAAGGACACCAAGCTGAGTCAGGACAGGGGGTAGTGCATGGCACAGAGTCTGCTGGGAACTGGGCACATGTTTCCGAGAGCCCTCTCCCCGGGGAGGCACACAGGACATGCCTAATTCCTCTGGGAACAAAGTATGATAGCCCTGAAATTCTGTCCACTAGGGAAGCTTGATGGAGACTCCGTGCCCAGGATTCTTGTTGGGAGCTGGTCATGTAGGCACCCCAAAATCCCAGACTTCCAGAGAGAAAGTGGGTGTTAATCGTACACTGCATTTTTTTTTCTTTACAGTTTAGACACTGCGAACCATTCTCATCGATTCTGGGAATGGTGGGAGCCCTGGCAAAATACAGGTTTCCAGGCGCCAGCCCCTGTCTTGCTAACTCAAGCCTGTTCTTTTAACCCCTTTCTGCACAGGGCTCAGGGGAAAGCAAAGAGAGAAAGAGCCCAGTCAACATGTAAAGCTTAATTTCAAGCTGCTTCTAGATCTCTGGCTAAATTGGCTTAGTTTATTTCTACAGATCAAAATGATCACTTTTGAAATTCAAAAGTATGGAAATACCAGTGGCTGCCCTTCAGTGTATCTCTTAGCTGATAGGAAATTCTTAGCTAAGAAAGATTTTATATACTTTTTGCAGGGGGCCAGGCCTGCATTTGGACAATCGCTGACTTTGCAGGCGGTTTTTGTGTATATAGCAATCCCTCATCATCTGTGAGTCTCACATTCCTGTGAGGCGCCTGTCTGACATGTCTCTGAGCTGGAGCTGAAGGCCTCGCAGTGAGCCCGCTGCCCGCCTCTGCATCCAGTGCTGTTTGTTCCTGTTCTGGCCGCAGAGCTCACCTCTTAGTGCTGATGTTGCAAGTAAAATGTTCTAAGAAAGTAGGTGGGTGGTAGAAGCACTGGATTAACGAATGGAATTGGACAGTCTTCCCAGATCTAAGACACGCTAGCACTGTTTGAAAATAAGAAAACGGTTCAGGCAGTACTTCCAGGGAGTGTCCCTCTAAATCAAAAGTTTCTTATCAAGTCAGCTGACAAATAAATGATAGCTCACTTATGTCAGTCCGGATGGGCACAGGAAACCCGCTACAGACAGACTTTGGGGAGCCAGCCAAGATGGCGGCCGGCAGTCAGGCAGCTTGAAACTAACATGAGGCTTGCTTGCTTCAGTGACGGAGGACTGCAACGTTCTCGCCTGCCTTGCTGGCCTCTGAGCTGGCAGTTTGAAACATAGTTACAAAAATAGAAGCTAAACAAAACCCCAGAAACCAGCTTTCAGCTAGCCGGGATCTCAGGGCTGGAGTTGATACAGAGTTTCGATTGTAGAACCTAAACAAACCAGATACCTGCTTTCAGGAGCGGAGGCCTAAGAGCTGGAGCCTCAGAGCTAAAGCTGGCTCAGAATAAAAAAAAGAAAAAAAGAAAAAAAGGAGCAGTTGGGAGCTTCAGTCCCAGCCTGAAAACAGCCCTCAGCCCCTCACCCAGACTGGCCAGGCACCCCAGTGGGGACCCCCACCCTGAAGGGGGTGTGACCAGCTGCAAACAGCCATCATCCCCTCATCCAGGCTGGCCAGGCACCCCAGTGGGGACCCCCACCCTGATCCGGGACACCCTTTAGGGCAAACCAGCCAGCCCCCACCCGTGCACCAGGCCTCTATTCTATATAGTAAAAGGGTAATATGCCTCCCAGCACCGGGATCAGCATGACAGGGGGCAGCGCCCAAACCCCCTGATCGCCCTGCGGCTCTGTGTGTGACAGGGGGCGGGGCCACAACCACCCTATCGGCCCTGCTCTGTTCCTGACAGGGGAAGGTGCCCCAACCCCCTGATCGGCCCTGCTCTGTGCCTGATAGGGGGGAGCTCCCCAAACTCCCGATCGCCCTGCGGCTCTGTGTATGACAGGGTGCGGCGCCCCAACCCCCCCACCCCACGGGCCCTGGTCTGTGTGTGATGGGGTAGAGCCATAACCTCCTCATCGGCCTGCCCTGAGTGTGACAGTGGCGGTGCCCCAACCCCCTGATCGGCCCTGCTCTGTGGGTGATAGAGGGGGGTGCCCCAACCCCCTGATCTGCCCTGCTCTGTGCGTGACGGGGGGAGCTCCCCAACCCCCTGATGGGCCCTGCTCTGTGCATGACGGGGGGCAGCGCCCCAACCCCCTGATGGGCCCTGCTCTGTGCGTGACGGGGTGGCGCCGCAACCTCCCCATTGACCCTGCCTTGAGTGTGACAGGGGGCGGTGCCCCAACCCCCCAATCGGCCCTACCCTGAGCGTGACTGAGGGTGGCATCGCAACCTCCCAATCCACCCTGCTCTGTGCATGACGGGGGCGGCGTCCCAATTCCCCAATCAGCCCTGCTCTGAGCCCGACCAGGGGCTGCACCTAGGGATTAGGCCTGCCCTCTGCCACCCGGGAGCAGGCCTAAGCCAGCAGGTCGTTATCTCCCAAGGGGTCCCAGACTGCGAGAGGGCACAGGCCGGGCTGAGGGACACTCCCCCCCTCTCCCCCCTGACTGCACAAATTTTTGTGCACGGGGCCTCTAGCGATATATATAATTCCTGTCTTATGAAATGTTTTAAAATTTATTTTTTGTTTTTAATTTATTGATTTGGCGGGGGGAGGGAGCGAGAGAGAAAAATATTAAAATTTTTGTGTTTTTTTTAATTGATTTTAGAGTTGGGGGCGAGAGAGACACTGATTTGTTGTTCTACCTTCTTATGCATTCATTGGTGGTTTCCTCTTGTATGTGCCCTGATGGGGGGTTGGACCTGCGACCTTAGCATATTGGGAGGATGCTCTAATCACCTGAGCTATACTGGCCAGGACTAAAGCTCCTGTAAAAAAAAAAAAAGTTACCCTGCTTATCTTCATGTTAATTAAATGAGAACTATTGGACCCAGTGTTTTTTCCTTAATACCCTAAAGTGCTAACTGATGTTAATATGAGACATTTCAAGGAACTCTGAGACAACCAAGTACCTTCCTTACTGACCCTCATGCTATGTGAGGTTAATGGTCCTCCAGCGATTTGCAAAAAATAAAACAACAAAAAAACGAACCCTTGCCTTGCAGATTTTTTTTTTTTTTAAGCCTCACCTGAGTATATGTTTCCACTGATTTTTAGAGAGAGGGGAAAGAGAGAGAGAGAAACATCCATCGGTTGCCTCCTGTATGCTCCATACTAGTCTTCCGGTGTAATGAGAACGCTCCAGCCAACGGAGCCACCCGCTGCAGGCAGCCTTGCCTTAGAGTTAGAACAGAACAGAACTCTCTGATTGCCGTAGTGCAATCTTTTGGGTAAATAAAACAACTGCACGGGCAGCCCTTAGTTAGCTTTTTTTCTTTTCTTTTTTTTTTTTAGCTCTACAGTTAGCATATAGCTACTGACTTCCTCTGCTATTTTGAGAAGATTAAGAATCACTCAACATTAGGATAATAACCTACACAAAATTCCTTAGTGGCATCTTTCAGTTATCCAGTCCCTAGCAGTTGGCTTTTGCCACTGGCCTTCCGCTGGGGAGGTATTTAGCTGCTTTGTGGTTAATATTTTCACTTTCATTAAATAACCATGTGGCAGTTATCATTGGAGTATGACTTATGTCCCTATTCACAAAGTTCACTTTATTTTAAATAAGATGTAAAATTAGAAACATCTAGATTTTTATGAGCATTTACCTTTATTCAATTCTGCAATTTGCAAAGATTTTACTGGAGATTCAAAGTGATGTTTAATTTTATAAAGCTATTGGTTTTTTAAGACCATGGGTTAGCCTAGATAGGCATCTACTAACTGATGAGAGTTAATTATTGCTGTGAAATAAAGACATCTAAATGGTACTTCTTAATAAAATAAGCTTAAAATATAATTGCTAGATCTCATGTCTTTTGTCACTAAAGAATTCAAATAATAGGAATTAATGGGGTGATCATGTATAAGGTATGAAAATGTCAAATCACTATATTGTATACCTGAAACTCATATAGCTATATAATGTTGTATAGTATACTTAAGTAAAAAAAGCTTCAAATATGTCTGTTACTCTACAAAAATTTCTTACATTGTCTTATTTAACACATTGTATGCGGGAAACGTATTTATACGTTTTACGTTGACTGTGAGCAGTAGAGCGCGGGACACGTATTAATACGTTTTTTATAGCCTAGCGGTAGAATGCGGGTAACGTATAAATACGTAAACTAAAGTTATCGTAATTTTACTGAACGTTGACATTTGTGCAAAAAAATAGCAGAAATGGCCCGCGCCACCTGTTAGCGCGCGATAGAAACTACCCGCAAACAATGTTAAGCTGCCATTTTCTCATTTTATCTCGTGTTATATGTGAGATATCCTAGGTGAGTTGGGATCACTAAGCTAACTTGAGTGCACTATGTTTATCGTATTATTCTTTTTCTCCCCCTAAGACTCAACGATGAGGCGCGGCGGCTCATTGCGGAGTTGGGGAGCACATCCATTACCAATCTGGGCTTCAGAGACAACTGGGTCTTCTGTGGTGGCAAAGGCATTAAAACAAAAAGTCCTTTTGAACAGGTTAGTGTCTTAGACTTTAATCATTAACGGACAAAACCGAATTGTGTGAAATTGTATTTTAATCCCAGTTATTTGAAACTTAGATAAAGCAGCCACTTAATATGTTCATGTATTTTTTTGTAAGTTCTCGGGAATTTTTTTTCCTACATGGTAATGCATTGGCATATGATTACTTGTGCCTGAAGCCTTTTAGGAAGCATTGGTTATTAAAGATTTTAATTGAGCTTTTGATATAATCAGTTAAGTTTGAAAGTACTTTAGAAGTTATTAGAATGTGAACTTTATCTTTTGGCTAACAAGTGATCCTTTACAGAAATCTGCAATGTTTAGTTCTTTCCGCGGGTTATTTTAAGGTCTGCCACTGCATGCCATGCCCCATTTAATATCTTGAACAATAATTTTTTTTAATCCTTAGCCTAGGATATGTTTTATTGATTTTAGAGAGAGAGGAAAAGGGGGGAGAGAAATAGAGAGGGAGAAACATCGATGTGAGACAGAAACACCGAACTGTTCCCAGACACACCCTCACTGGGGATCGAACCTGCAACCTAGGTATATGCCCTGAGCGAGAACCTTTTTGGTGTACGGGACAGTGTTCCAACCAACAGAGCCACCTGGCTGGGGCTTGAACAGTAATTTATATGAGCACCTTGTTGACGTGAGTGTTAGTGAAATGAATGCACTAAGCTGTGTCTTTGCAGATAAGCAATCAACAGAGGTTTTTGAAACTGCTATGATTGTGTTCCCACAGCACATAAAGAACAATAAGGACACGAACAAGTATGAAGGCTGGCCGGAGGTGGTAGAAATGGAAGGATGCATCCCCCAGAAGCAAGACTGATGGGCAGAGGATTCAGGGGCACGCGCTGGCACTGGCACGGAGAGGACCACAGCAGAGAAGCTACATGCACATGTTTGCGGAGCATGCAGCCATCTCGGGGTGTGCACAAGCATTCTCTTTTGATACCATGATTATTTATTGCGAACGTAAATAGATATCTGTAAATAGTCACCAGAATGAGCAAATCACTGTACCATTTCTAAGCACATTTCTCTAATAGTACAACGTTTAGCTGCTATGGAAATGACATCTTTCAATTCTGAAAGCATACTCTCTCGATAACTGAACTGATTGTGAAAAATATATTGATATATATACTGGTTGCTGTGAAAATCTATCATGGAATAATATGGATTTATGGGCGGAGACTTTGTTTTCTTTTTTATGTATGTATACTGCTTTTTGATAATAGTACCTTTTAAATTCTATCTCGCTGGTTGTTTGTGTAGTGTTACTTTATAGTCTGACTCTCTTCATGTACCTCTTTTCTTAGTCTTTCTCTTCCCTTCCCAAGAAACCTAGAAATAAAATGATAGGAAAACTTAGATATGTGAAAAGCACAATAAAATTCTTTTTTTTAATGTACACAGTAACATATAAATATATAAATGTAGATGGCTTTCAGGACTAGCTTGTGTTAGTGATGTGAATAACTTGATTTTGTATAAGCTATTTAGAGTGAGGGTGGAGGTGGCAACTCCACGGAATTGGGGATCCAGGCCACACCCCTTCCCCAACCTAACTGCGTCATTCAGGACAGCATGTCAGTACAGTGAGAGCAGTACTGGCATCTGTTTCTCCTTCCTTGTTATCGGCGTTGACAAGGTGTTTTGGAAAGAGGCATGCTTTAATATCACGATAATATTGACTTGTAAGTCAAGAAATTAACTTTGTATTTACTTCCTTTAACTTCATAATAACAGTTTTTGCCAGATACATAGCAACATATTTAGAAAAGATCTAATTACTGAATGGACTGATAACATTTACAAAATAATTTTATTTGATGCAAAATTACTCTACACCCAATTCTAGATAAAAATATAGAGATCTAACTTTTTTGTTAACTTCAGATTTTCACTAATTGACTCAAGTTTTTTATTTTGTTTAGGTTATTAAATACTAATTGTGTATGAAGTATCTTAAACTGGGACATAAAATTAATGCTTAAACTGCCATTCACAATAAAAGACAGCACTTAAATTTGAATCTAAATTTCAGATGACTTGTGTAAAAAAACTAAAAGCAATATTTTTTATTTTGCTGTCAACAAAGTTGGAAGCTGTTCAACTTTTTCTTAAATACTAATGAGGTTTGGGGTACTCTTTCTTCCCTCAAACAGTGTAATTCATGAATAAATGCACCTTACAAGTTCAACAATTTTTGTAAACTTTTCAGATTTTGGTGCTTATATGCTAAATCATATTTGGCATGTATATTCTGACATTTAAAAGACTTCCCTCAATTCTATAAAATTTTTAAAAAAAATAGGTGTTTTACAGTTCCAGAGATTGTGAAATGTTGCACTTTTAAAAAGTTATAATGAAAATAAATACTCATGGTTTTCCATTGTGAATTTTTTTGTATTGTCTGGCAAAATAATATACTTGCAGAACTTCATAGTAAGATTTGCCAAGCATTTATTATACTGCTTAACATGCGAAATTTACATCATTCCTGTAGTTAAACACACTAATATCTTAACATGTACAGAATTTAAGGACCGAGGTAGCAGGACATCCCCTTTAAGATAAAGAGTACAAGATGATACATAGCTTTGTAAATGTGTATAAAATGTCAAAAAAAGGGGATAAAAGTTGATTATGTAATTGCTTTGATACAGTTTGCTTTTGTTTTAATTCTTTCTTGTATAGATTGTGCCAGCTTAACTTTGGAAGCAATAATCCTGCCACATTTCATTTTCAGATGGCTTTTAAAAATCAGCATTGTAAATGAAGTCATGTTTATTTAATGTTAAGAATTTTCTTCATTAAAATCAGAAATTTGGCATTGACGCTTTGGTATTTGAAACTGTGCTTAAGGACTTATGGACGCATACTTTTTATTTATAATCATAGATGATTTCCCAGAGCAAGTATATAATAATATGCCTGTTAAAACTAAACAAAGACAGTAGGAAAATATTAAGGTATTTGAAAAATTAAAGAAAAATTGATCCAGTCTTTATATCCCTGACTTTAATTTTATTAAAGTAAAATTCATCATTGTTCTTCCTATATTTTATTGTTTTGTTTTGAAATGACTCAGCTAATATTTTATAATTTTATGTCAGATGGAGCTCAATGCATTTAGCCTGTATTGTACTTTATACTCTAACAATTTATACAAATCATAAATAATTTGACCTCTCCCTCCAAAAAAATGATAGTTTCATTCAGTTTGGTTAACATTCTCCATTTTTAAATGGAAGAATTGGGAATTGCTGTGTTTAATTAGCATAGCAGTTAAAAGTAGAATGTATTTAAAACACTTAAAAATATGAAAAGGAAAAATGGCTTGTGTCGATCAGGGGAAAGATTTGCCACGTAACTTCTCAATTAGGCCTTGGACAGCAATAAGTACAAACTAAGAGTTGTAGAATAAACTACCAGATTTTGCCTTTTTTAAATATTCTTTAGAAGAATTATTTTGCTGCCTGTTCCCAGGATGACTTTTCTGTCATAGACTTGGGTTTTCGTGAAATCCAATGGCTATATAATCTCCATTCCCCTCCAAGCTCCCTCAGTTTGAGTAGGCCTTGTCCTCTTACTGCTTGTCACCCCTTCCCCCATCCTGTTTTGAGGTTCAGGGATCCTCAAACTACGGCCCGCGGGCCACATGCAAATACAAGTACTGTATTTGTTCACGTTTTGTTTTTTTATTTCAAAATAAGATATGTGCAGTGTGCATAGGAATTTGTTCATAGTTTTTTTTTAAACTATAGTCCGGCCCTCCAACAGTCTGAGGGACAGTGAACTGGCCCCTGTTTAAAAAGTTTGAGGACCCCTGGGTTAGAGTGAAAAGCAGAGAGGCCTGGTGGCTTGGGAATGCCTGCTGGTTACTGGGCAGCTTGAAGGAGAGTGGGCAGCATGAGGAAAGCCTGCCCAGCGATCTCAGAGGCTTCCCCGTCAGAGCCTTCCTCCAGGCCAGCGAGGGCCAGACTCCTGGAGGGCACACTTCTAGGAGCGCCCAGAAAGCAAAAGGGATTGGCCAGCCTTTCTGTTAGAGACAGAAGAGGTTTCTCTTGAGTTGGGTTCATGGGCTGTTTCTAAGCAAACTTAACCCAGGGAAGACACCCCCTCCCCACAAGCACAGATAGTTCTGGGGTACAACTTGCTGCCATTACTGAGCTCACTGTTCAGCTCTGCATAAATTATGCCTAGCACTGGGGTGCAGTGACTCAGCAAGTTGAGGCTCAATTGCTGAAAGATGATCCCCTTTGTTAGGGAAAACTGATTTATGAAATGAACCGGCAAGCTCCTAATGTGGCATACAATCAGTCCATATTTGTTTCACTTGATAGAAAAGGGGCCTAAGATTTTAAAGAAGAGAGAATTGTGCAGTGAGACAGTGTGGGATACTGGTTAGGCGTGCAGACCTGTCTGAGCGTCTCTCCATTCCACTGTCCGCTACATGAGGACCTTGAGAAAGTCAACGTCCTCACCTGTGAAGTAGGGATAATACTGTGTGTGGTGACTCAAGTGCCTGGCACTCATTAGGTACAACTGCTCATATTTCTGTTATCGTTGACTGTGCCTCTCGCAAACTAGTGATGTTTTAGCCCAAGAGAAAAGTTGTCAGCCTCTAACTTCGCAATCCCATCAGACCAAGTGCTATGGTCAGAATGTGTTCCCCCAAAATTCGTATGTTGAAACCTAACCCTCAATGTGATGGTATTAGGCGGTGGGGCCTTTGAGAGGCGATTAGGTCATGAGGGCAGAGCCCTCATGAGTGGGTTTAGTGTCCTTACATACTCAACCCTAGAGAGCTCCCTGGCCCCTTCTGCCGTGTGAGGGCAGAGAGAGAAGCTGGCCATCTGTGAACAAGGAGGCAGGCCCTTGTCAGACACAGAATCTGCTGACACTTTGACCTTGGACGTTCCTGTCTCCAGAACTGCGAAGAATAAATTTCTGTTGTTTCTAAGCCACCCCGTCTACGGTGTTTTGTTATAGCAACCCAAAGGGACTAAATACCAAGCCTGAATGATGGAACCATTAAATGACCAGGGCACTAAGGTTCTAGGAGAGGATGCAGCTATATTCACCTAAGGTTCCCCTTGACCTCCACACCTCAGAATATATGCCACCTCCCCTTTCACTCAATCTGCCTTTCAGATGCAGAATTCAAGCTATTGGGTATCTCCAGGCAGCTGACATGGTCATAAGGTTCTACTTGCCGGCCCACCTGCAGGTGAAAGTGGCTTCAGCCAGGGGCAGGAGCGTTTTCTGATGACTTCCTGTGGCCACAGCCAGTTGGGGAGCCTCATAATGGAGCATGCACTCTGCTGCAACCTCAGTCTGGGAGGCCCAGGACAGACAATATACATTAATTCCTGTACTCAGTCATCTCCCTGTCCAACCAACTCCTGCCCAGGGGCGGGTGGGACAGCCATCAGGTCAAAGGAGATGCTGGGACTCGGCAGGCACCCCCTTGTACACCAGCATCTGCTTCTTGCTTGGAGGGCCTGTGAAGGTTCTTGTTATGAGCAACGTTGTCTGGGCAAGAGAGGAATCGAATTGGAATTTTGAAACTTCTTTTGCTTTTGGGGATCAACACATAACAGTCAGTCTGTTATTTGAAATTCATGTTTGACTTCCAAATACATTTTTAGCAATGCATCATGCATTCAAATGCAGTCCTGCTCGTCCACGTGCTGCTACTCCTGCTTGTATGTGACATGATCAGGTGAGAGAGCTCAGGACTGCTGCTGGTGAATTCCCTGCGAAGTCTGAGCCTTATGTGTCACCAGTGGAATAAAAGGGTCAATTTGGAAACTGACTTCTGCAGGCCCCTGTGGTTTGGGAGTATGATGAGAGAAGTACTGTTTGCTTTATTTGACAAGAACAGAAATCCCTGAGCAGAGGGGAGATTTAAAAGCAAATGAAAAGTGACCCCATTGTATGGGAGGACATATTTGGCAATGATACATCTGAAAAGGGATTAACTTCCAAAATATATAAAGAACTCAAAACTTAACAAAAGGAAGACAGTCCAATAAAAAAAAAAAACATGGGCAAAGGACCTAAATAGACACTTCTTCAAATTGGACATACTGAAGGCCAAGAGACATACAAAAAGATGCTCAAAGTCACTAATTATCAGAGAGATGCAAATTAAAATGGCAATGAGGTATCACCTCATGCCTGTCAGAATCGCTACCATCAACAAATCAACAAATAAATGCTGGCAAGGAAGTGGAGAAAAGGGAACCCTAGTACACTGCTACTGGAAATGCAGACTGGTGTATAACCACTATGGAAGCAGTATAGAGTTTCCTCAAAAAATTAAAAATGGAACTGCCATTTGACCCAGAGATCCTACTTCTAGGAATATAGCCCAAGAATCCCAAAACAACAATCAGAAAGAATATATGCACCCCTATGTTCATAGCAGCACTATTCACAATAGCTAAGATATGGAAACAGCCCAAGTGCCCATCAGTAGATGAGTGAATAAAAAAGCTGTGGCACATTTACACAATGGAATACTATGCAGCTGTAAAAAAAGAAGTATCTCTTACCCTTTGAGACAGCATGGAGGGACCTGGAGAGTATTATGTTAAGTGAAATAAGCCAATCAGAGAAAGACTAGTATCACATGATCTCACTGATATGTGGAATCTACTAAACAAAATAAACTGACAAAATAGATCCAGAGATGTGGAACAGACTGATGTATCTCAGAGGGAAGAGGGGAGGTGGGGTGAGAAGAGATTAACCAAAGAATTTCTACGCATATATGCATAACCCATGAACACAGACAATAGTGTAGTGGAGGCCTGGGGTGGGGGGCAAGAACTGGATGGAGGGGGTCAACGGGGGACATCTGTAATACTCTCAATAATAAAGATTTAAACAATTTAAAGAAACATAAGGATTATATACTAGAAATATATAGGCAATCACTGACTTACATTTTGTATATGTACACCTTTCCTTGGTTAGGAAGAGTCCAAGGTATGTTTAAATGCTCAGAGTTAAATTTGGTGACCTTCCTCTCTTTTTAATCAAAGAATACTTAGGAGCTGCAAGGGGTCACCCTTCCTTTTTCTTGGGTGAACATGGCTGGGTAGATGTGGGCCATGGTCCCGGGTGCTTGGTTGTTACTAATCCGCATAAGGAAAGGCTGTTGGCTTCCATGGAGGTGAAACACCCTGAGGGTTCAGATTGGCAGTGTGACCAAGGAAAACAGACAGCCCTGGATCCACCCCTCTTTCTGCTTGTCCAGTTCTCACACGACTCAGATGCTTTCACTTATTCTGCCAATTAAAAAGTCACATATGAGACTTCAGCTTGCGCTGATCTGGTCCACATTCATTATTACTCTCTCTTTACAGGCAGTGGGGGAGGCTGCTTTTCCTCAGCATGACTTCGTTTCAGGAGTTTTTAATCGTGCAAACCATCTCTAGTGGTTTCTTTTTGGATGCGAATGTAAACCGTTGCCAATGGTGAATTTCACCCATCTATTAAAAATAACACCTTATGTAACAATTGGCTGTAAGCACTACAATAGAAAGGATGTAAGTATTTATTTAATGTCACACTAAATTAGCTTGATCTATACCCCTACTTATTTCCTTTTGGAATGGTTGTTAGGCTCTTGCAGAATCCAACTGTGAGCCGCCCTGGGATCTCAAATAGCAGGCAGTTGAAATCACTTAGAAATCAAGAGACGATGTACAGTGGGGCCTTGACTTACGAGTGTCCCGACTAATGAGTTTTTTGAGATACCAGCTGTCTCTCGGCTGATTTTTTGCATTGAGTTGATAGAGTAATTTGAGTTAACGAGCTCGGTCTCAGAACGAATTAAACTCGTAAGTCAAGGCCCCACTGTACTTCCATTATATTTCATGAAGAATTCGAAGATCTCCATTCTCCCATCACTTTACTCCTGCTCCTCAACCAAATTATGTAACCAAACCATGAAGTCATGAACATCCTGTAATTTTCATTACATGTACAAATCCCCCCAAACTCTTTAAATGATACACTGTAAACTCAGTGTACTGACCGTCCTATGCTGTGAAACACAAGAATGATAATGCTAGTCAAGGGCACAGACTCTGAAGCCAGTCCGTTCTTTGCAATGTTGGGCTAGTTATTAAATCACTATTACTGTGTCTGTTTCCTCAGATGGGAAATGAGGACCACAATCATGGTACCTACTTTGAGAGGCTACTGTGAAGATTCAATGTCTTTAGGCATCTATGCTTTATTTAGAACAATCTCTGGGACATAGTGAGTACTACCTGAATGTTCACTAATATTTTATTTTTAAAAGTAAGTGAGTCCTTGGTGTGCCTGTGTCCCTTTGATGCTGTGCCACATGCATTTGTCCTTCTCAGCTGACCTTGTCATCCCACTCCAAGAAATGCAATGATTTATCACATCTGGTCTACAGTGAAACTGAAATTTTTAAAAAAATCACAGCATCTTAGCCAACTCTCCTTAGGGAAGGCTTGTCTTGAGGAGTATTCATGGTTCCTGGGGATAGGATTTGAATTTTTTCCCTCTCAAGTCAGCTAAGTGGATTATAATGTTCCGGATAACTAACTAACTGCCTCCAAATGCTTGGTTTCATTCCTCACTCTAAGACGGCCTTTGGGAGATGATGTAAAAGTACCAACATCTCACCAAACTGCACAAATAAATATTTTAATGCCAAGCTTTTCTGGTCCACATTTTAAACTAAGTAAAACCAAACATATGAGTACTGACAGCTCTTCAGAAAATTAAAGTGTGTTCTAAAATATTAACTGTGAATATCACATGGATACAAAAGCTTTACAATAGGGTCATGGCATCTAATCCTATCTAATAAAAGACAAACAGGGTAAATGACCGTACCTTCGCTACACTTCCCATCGGCTAATCAGGGTGATATGCAAATTAACTGCCAAGAAAGATGGCAGTTAATTTGCATATGTAGGCGCAATGATGGGAGGCGAAAGGGGTAGGACGGAAGAACGGTGATCGGAAACCCAGGTGGCAGGCAAGAGGCGGGGTGGCAGGGCCCTGGAGTGGAGGACCGGGGCGCGTTCGCCTGACCCCAGCCGGTGATCGCGATCGGAAAGCTGGGCCACAGGCAAGGCGGCACCCCTGGGACCCAGGAGCCGCCTTGCCTGTAGCCCGTGATCCTGATTGCGAAGTCTTGGAGGCGGCTCGCTCCCGCCCGGGGCCTGCAAAGGCTTGGAGGCGGCTCCGGCACATGGACAGGGACAGGGACAGGGACAGGGACAGGGACAGGGGGCTGGCCTGCAGCCTCCACAGCTGAGCGCAGGCCCGGAGAGGAGATGGCAGGCCTGCCTCCCGCAGAAGCAGTGCGGGTCCCTTCCGCCTCTCACGGAATCTGCACGAGTCCCTCCATGCTCCAGCAGAAGTGGCGTGACTCCCTCCTGCCTCCGGTGGAAGCAGCGCAGCTCCGGGCGGTGCACTGCGGTTCCTGCCAGCTCCCGCGGAAGCAGTGGGCAGCCTACTGCGCAATATTGCGCAATGGGCTACTAGTTTATGTAGTAAAAATCCATTGTTATTCTTAGTATAACTATTGTCATTTTTTTTTAAAGCAAAAACAAAACAGCTATCAATCCAGATGGTGGGTAAGGAAATAATCCAATAGTTTATATTCAAATAAATTAAAGTGTTTTTAATGTTATAGGAATTACTATTATCAGGAAAATTCTTTAATTAGCCAACTCCTTTTCCAGAGATTACAGATAACACTGTTTGATGTGTTTGTCTTGATTTCATTTCAAGAATCATCATTGACTCTAACCATTGCCTCTCAGGCAGTTCCAAATTTACAAAAAAAGTTGAACTCTTAAGTTGAAAATTATTACACTAGGCTAATTTTAACACCATAAAGGACATTTAAACAAATCAAGGCACTTCGTACCCATAGTGCTTTGTCTGGCTGTGAGCCTGACCCATGTGACACCATAGAAAGCTGTTTTCTAAACAAATCAGTAGAACTGAGTACATCTAATAACTGTGCTGCTGGGCATTTAGGTACCCTGTCATGGTAAATAACACTTCGGATTTTCTCTGTGGACTCACTGCTTCCCTAATTCCCAAGCGATGCAGGTTTAGTTGGAATGAACCCCACTACCAGTCCCCTGCATGTGGCTTGATTGCCTTAAGATCAATGTATATCACCCAACTTCACCAGTGGCCATTGTGATTGGCTCAGGGATGGGCACACTAACCAACCAGGGCCAGTGATGACCTTTGCTAGGCATTCTGAGGAATAACTTTTCCCTCTTCTATGTGTGAGCAACCAAAAAGAAAAAAAAGAGAAAGAATACGTGCACGCGCGCGCACGCACACACACACACGCACGCACACACATACACACACAGTTTTCTCTCCTTAGAATGGAAGCTCTCTTGCCGCTGAGTGAGTGACAGGAGACTCGGAGGTCTGGAAGTGTGGTATCATGTTGATAAGAAGAAAAGAAATGCTGGAGGTGCTGGTGCTGGTGGTGCTGGTGATGGCGGTAGGGGGGTAACCAGAACCCTGTGGAGCCTGACTTAGAAGACAGCCCCAGAGAAGCCAGCCTCTCTAGGCTGGAGGTGGAGAGACCTGAGCCCTGGGAACGTACTGGGAACTTTTAAGCTTCCCTTAAACTGGTCAGAACCCTGGACTTTTCAGCTACTAAGTCAATACATTCCCTTTAATGTTTGTCAGTTTGGATTGGGTTTTCTGTTTCTTGCAACATAAAGAGCTCTAAACAATGCAGGCAAAATGGCCTGGCCTGGTGAAGAATGTTTGGGCCCCAGAACCAGTTCTCCGGAGCCCCATGGTGCTACCTCCGCCGTGATGGGGAACGGGAAGGAAGTGAGCCACGGGAAGATGGTCAGCGAGTGAAACAGACAGGTGAGAAGTTCAAGGGTCCTTCCATGGCGATGCCAAGGAGGAAAAGGAAACGAAGAGCCCCAAAGACATAGCTTGCGAGTTAGGCGTTCCCTGCTCAGGCATGCCAGAGAGGAGAGGCCCAAGTGGGCATTACTGTTTTTAAACAATGACTAAATAGCAACCAGGTGTTTGTGAACTAGAGGCTGCCTGATTCTCACAACTGGTTGGTAAGGTAATTATAAAAGTTTTCTGGTTAATAGAAAAAAATTGGTCCTCAATGAAAACTACAGTCTCCATCTTTTAAAAAAGATTGCTTATTTTTTAATGTTGATAAAATAGATTTACTTTGTAAAAAAAAAAAGGGGGGGGCACGAGAGTGTCTATTTTTCAAGTTAGTCTAATCAGTGGACGCTAAAACAGTTTTTAAAATAAGCACTATATTTGTTCACTTGTCATTTCTGAGAGCCACATTCAATGAATAACAATTTTGTTAAACTCTTAGGGTCACATTCAAATGTTTAGCCTTGATTTTAATATTAGACCTGAGATATTTCCAGGTGCTTGCTCTTATCCACAAATTATTGTTCTGCCTTGGTAATAAAATGGAAAGGAAACAGAATGAGACCTGGGGGAAAGGGAAACATTTTTCTAGCTTGTTATGAAAAAAAAAAAAAAAGAATATACTTTCTTTGTCCATTCTGAACTTAGAAATCTATTTTTTTCTATATAATACTGAAATATTTAACAATTCATAAAAAACCTAAGCAGTTACATTAAAATATAACTTTAAATACAGCCTGCAACTTTTACCAGGAACCTTGTAAAATATGGTGAATATACATGCGTGAATACTAAAACAAGAACGACCATTCAACATTCACATGGAAAAGCAGCATTACATACAATATAATAAATACCCAGGAAATCAAATCCACAAGTTGATCATTATTCTGATTTAGATTCTTTTTTTTCAGTGAAGACTTTCTACACTTTTTGTATAATTTATTATAATAACTTTACAAGTTAAACATTAATTAAAAACAGAATTCAACTAATCTGACTGCTGAAATAACACAATCCTCAATGTTTTGCAGCATATTTTAAACTATAACACTTATAAAACTGATATTGTGGCAAGAAATACACATCCATATAACTAACTGCTCAATTAGCTTCTTTTTCAATATATATATATAAAAAGGCAGAATTGATAGTATGAAGAAAAACAGAAGCTAATTATTTCTGAGATAATTTTATCGCCTTAGCTCTTGGGCTTTGGCAATAAATGTCTTAAATTTTAATATATATAATTTAAAAACTGTATTTACAAAATATAAAACTTTTTAAAGCAAAATTCTATACAAAATACTGTTTTTATACGTTTCAAGGGTGCTTTACCCCTAATTTCCCACATGCGTTCAGGATCCCTTCCTCAGACAGTAATTCAGAGCTGGGTTCTTAATAATAGCGGCTGGTCTACGATTAAAGTCTGAAGCTGAAAATCAAAGTTTACTCCATGCCCTACTGAGAGATACTGAGAAATTCTCCTGATTAAAATCCATTTAAAATCCAAATTATACAAAATTCACTTTGTTAAATTTTGATTCTTTCCTTTTGTCATGAAACCTACCGAACACTTTTTAGGAATATTGTATCACTTATGAAAATTCTTTTTCATTGCCTTTCTTTTGAAATGAAAGAAAGCACCCATCACTTCTGTTACCTTTTCAACATCCGTTTCTATGCACAGACATGTAACATGATTTCTTCATCTAAAACGCTGAGAGAGCCCTAGCTGGTTTGGCTCAGTGGATAGAGCATCAGCCTGCAGACTGAAGGGTCCCAGGTTCGATTATGATCAGGGCACATGCACGGGTTGCAGGCTCAATCCCCAGTAGGGGGCGTGCAGGAGGCAGCTAATCAATAATTCTCTCATCGTTGATGTTTCTATCTCTCCTTCTCCCTTCCTCTCTGAAATCAATAAAATATATTAAGAAAAAAAATAAGACGCTGAGAGAATAAATGAGATTCACCTGTACGCTCCTGGCTGCTATAAGAAGTGTCTTAAAAATGACTAACAGTCACCCACCCCTATTGAGTTCCATAACCGAGTTCCATAGTCAAGGATCTTATCCTGAAGATGGACCAGATCTTCTACAGGAAGGTTCTTTCCTGCTCTTTCTTGCTTAGGAGACAGATGATCTTCCTTGCATGTCAATATATATATAAATTTTTTTCCCCAAATCACCAAATTAGGAACCCAAAACTTGTAGAATTCCCCCAAAGCCACATGCTCAGTGTGTGACTGGACGTCAACCAGGTAAAGGGAACTCTGGGAGGGTCCAAGGGTCTTGGGTTTCGAGGCCAGAGTGGACTTCACTAGCCCTGCAAAGTGGCACTCCACTGTGGTCAGTGAGGCGTGGTGCCCACGGCTGGATGGAGTGGTTACTTGCAGGTGTGGACGTCAGTCATGCTTTCACACCTCCTGCAGCGAACATAGCAGCACCAGATGAACTTGCACTCGCACCTCTCCACGTGTCTGACCACGTGGGTGTTGTAGCCTCGGCCACAGCAGAGGAGGTTGCAGCCACCCGCGCCCTCCGACGTGCGGTTGCATTCTCTGCCCTGCGTCCCCGGGATCCCAATTTTCTTATCCTCTACACAGTAGTTGGGAGACTTATGGATGTAGAGCAGATCCTCCTTGCGGATTGGTACTTTCCTCTGGTCCTTTTCTCTCCTGCGCATTTTCCTTTTTATTTTGTCTGAGACTTGAACACTGTGCTCATATTTATCCTTCAGAAAATGGCCAATCTTCTCAAAAGCAGACATGGTTTTCCAGCATGTTTTCACCGCACAGGAGCCGGACACGCCGTGACAGCGGCAGTCCACGGACATCAGCTTGGCCACAGCCTGCAACCAACAGGAATTGTGTTAAATATCACTCATGAAGCGCGTTTTACTCAATAACAGAAGCAAACTCACCTCATCACTCCACTTTCTGGGTCTGTTTCCGCCTGTATAAAAAACGACGGTTTTGAACATAAAGGATCTTCTAGGCTGCTTAACATTCAAGTGTTTTGTCCTCCTCTGAACCCTAGCAAACCTTTCCAAGTCAAATTTAAGCTAGTGGGCCAGGCTAATATTGTTATTAGAGATTAGAGGAAAACTACTTTTATTCCTAATATCTTGTTTAATTTGGGGTGTGGAGTGATGTTCACACGTCTTCATGTTCCTAATACAGTTAGCATCTTGCTACTCAGAGTGTGGTTCATGGACCAGCAGCGCCAGTATCACTTGTAAGAAATGCAGACTCGCCGAAACCGGTTTGGCTCAGTGGATGGAGCGTCGGCCTGCGGACTGAAGGGTCCCAGGTTCGATTCCGGTCAAGGGCATGTACCTGGGTTGCTGGGCACGTCCCCAGTGGGAGATGTGCAGGAGGCAGCTGATCGATGCTTCTCTCTCATCGATGTTTCTAGCTCTCTATCTCTCTCCCTTCCTCTCTGTAAAAAACCAATAAAATATATTTAAAAAAAAAAGAAAAAAAAAGAAAAAAAGAAAAGAAATGCAGACTCTCAGAGCCAGAATCCGCATTTTATTTAGATCCTCAGGTGACCCATAGGCACATTAAAAGTTGAGAAGCCCTGATAGGGAAGTCACCCTCAACTCACCGTGTGCATGGGAACATCTGCGAAACCTTGCAAATAACCAATGCTCAAACCCTCACATTCAGATTTCATTGGTAGAGGTGGGCTCCAGGTGTTGGTATGTCTACAAAGCTGCTCAGGTGATTCTAATGGGCATCAAGGGATGAGACCTACTGACTGAATTGGGCGCTCTTAGGTCTGAGCACTGTAAATGCTGGGCAAAAGATGAAGGGGCCAAAGAGTGTGATTTTCCAGAAAATGCTTCCTCTCTTCTGGAAAATTAATTCAAAACATATGTCATATTCTTGATGGATTAGTAGCACCATCCTACCATAGAAAGGAGATAGTATCTACACGATTTTCCCCAATGCTATATGCTAAGCTTCGTTTATACAGACTGAGAAATTAAATGAGATTACATAGAGCTATAAGAGCTCACCGCCTGGCACACATTAAGGTCTAAATGAATGCCCTCTGTCTCTGAAGAAGGTACGGTAAGAGTGCAGATAAATTGCAAATGGGGCTAACAGTGCAAAAACAATATAGAGACTTAAAAAGTGTTAGGGTTCCAAACCTCTTACATACCAGGCTCGTCAGCACAGCTTCCTTCAGTCTCCAGAGGATGGCAGAGCAGATCAATAAATTGTCAGGGCTAGCTGCAGGGCTGACGTCTGTCAACGTGCTGGGTAAAGTGAAAAGCTGATCTGCCCACTCAATAACCTGGAAACTGTGTGTGTAAGCTCACCCAAGAAAGGCAAAATCTCACAGCTTAAATCCCACTTACAGATCTCATCTGAACTGTAACATGACAGGGCTTTTATACTTTGCTATTTATTTTGTACCAAACATGACGCTAATATGTTTGCGGGATGTTACATTTCCTAACAAATTAACCAAAGTTTCTGAACTACCTAATGAGACAGGATATTTCAAACAAATTATAATATTTGCAACTTGAATGAGAGCATACGGCATTGATTTATGCAATATTTGATACTTCTGACTGGTGTTTAAAATAATAAACAGAATGGTATTTTAAATCCCGTTCTTTATAGACTACAGCGCACATGTTCTTTTTGAGTTCACAAAACTGAGAAGTTAATGGATATGTCTACTTCTTATTAATCCAGGCAAAAAGGCATCTTTCAATGATATGAAGGCAAAAAGTATGGCACACAGGCTCATTTGGTCAAATTTATGGCATTTGATATTCACAAAGCCTTCAATTCTTTAAAATGTTGAAATTAATGCAATCTGTCTACTTCTGTTCAGATTTTAAGTGCCCTAAGGATATGAGAAAAAAAAGGGCTCAACCAAAACTAGGTAATAACAAAACAAATTGCCCTAAGAAAGCCAAACGTCCAAGGATTATATTTATGTGTTTAAACCTGATCAGCGTTCCTTACAGTCATCACCTCGTGATTTACAGCTGCCCTTGGCTCGGTATCATGACTGAAAAGCTGACTTTTTCTTTTATTAACCAGTTCAAATATCATGTATGACGTTGCCAATTTGCAAAGCGTAGCAGACAGAGTAGATGCTCTCCAAATATTTAATGAATAACTAGTCCAACTCACTTAAACAGTTTTAATTTATTCTCTATTGGTAATCTGAATTGGAGGTAGTAATAAAAACCACCTTTTTTAAAACAAAAGAGCCACTGCTGGGAGATCAATGGTATTGGAAGACCTTGATCCAATGCCACTGTCAGCCCACAGCAGTGGTAGCCCGTAAGAGTGACACACTATTTTATGGGTTTGAAGGATAAAGAGACTGACTTCTAAATTCAGTGATATAACCTGCTGAATCTCTGTCAAAATTTGGGGGGAATTTTCCTGCCATAGAAAACTAGCCCAGTTAAATATCTGGAGTTAACTATAACTTTTCAGGAGTGGCGTTTTAAAAAACTTGTATTTGATTACCTTTGAATTCTATTATCGTTTTGTCCCTAACAAAAAGTATAAAAAAAGAAATAGTGTTTTTGTCTTACATATGTATATTTTAGAAGAGAAAGACAAATAAACTTCAAAGAGAAAAATCCCAATAACTGACATGCAATGTAAATGATTATATCCCCATAATACTCGAAGGAAGAAACTTGGACAATAGGGATTAAGTAAAGCAATAGAATCACCACTACAAGAATTTGACGAAAGGCAGACAGAGTTCAGTGGCAGACACACACACACACACACTCACACACACACTCACACTCACACACACACACACACACTCACACACACACACACACACACACACACGAGCTTAGTGCTTCTCAGAGCACATTTTCATAGATGATTTTACTTAATTTCGTTTTATAGGAAGAAATGTAGGTAGTTATGAACATGTACTTATTATTCCAATTTTACAGAAAAATAAACTGTGGCTAAGATAGTTGTCATTCATAAGGAAAGCTTGGTGATACATGATATAAAATCTTTATATGAAACTGGATCATTTTAGTAAAAGAGGGAAAAACGTAGTGGAACATGCAAGTATATTTAGTAAAATTGCATGAACTTCAAAAAATATATTTTGGAGATTTTCTGAGAGTATTAATTAATGTTTATGGCTATTCTTCAGTGATAGCATAGTCATTTTGGGGGGAACAGGGAAAGTAAGAGAGTAGCAACCAAATGAGTTGTGTGTGGTTATGAGAAAATTCCTTTCTCTATTCTAGTTGAGTAGTTAAGGTTTATAACGATATTAACAGAGGAATGTTTTGTTAACTATTGCAAACAGATGTGCACATTTTGGTGGAATATTTTTAACTATGGGAGAACAATTAGGAAGGGAACATTTAATCTACTGGGCTCCTTTGTGTGAAGTTTTGGTTTGATGCACTTCTAGTGAAGTGAAATACGAAAAATGTATCGTTAATGCTTAAAGGTAAAAATAGAAAATATTTGAGAAGTGGTCTAAGGAGTGGTTGGTCCCATAATTTTGACTCAGGTAACACAGCAGGCTGTGATTTTTTCCAATATATTGCTCTACACAAACTTCACAGAAATGATCAAAAAACTGTTATGAAACTTTTCATGATGAGCATTTCATTTTGTCAACTATTAGATGATTTGTTTAAATTTTTATGAAAACTGTGACATAAGATTGGATGAGTATAGGTAGAATATCTATTCCGCTCACCCATTTCATGCCATTTAGTCCAAAAATATACTTGAATCTGCTGAAAAGCAAAACACTTATGTGTTGTTCAAGTACTTATAAATATTCTTGAAACAGGTCAATGAAAATGTGGGGTTGGGCCCTTCCCACTTTTTTGAGTTAGTCATCATAAAACAAATTATGGGGTAGGAAAACTTAAAAGTTTATGAGGTGGACATGGGAAGAATGGAAATATTTTAAGCACACCAAAAGCAATACCCATAAATATTCCAAGTCACATTATTCCCAGAAGTTCTGCCCCTGGAAGACATCACATCATTCTGTTAGCCAATCGCCATGCGGCAACATTATTCTTGGAGTCATAACTTTAGGAATGGTGTCAGAAACCAAGTGGGAATTTAAGGTCAGCGGTTAGAAAATCATCTATCCTGCTCACAACACGACTAAGCGCCAGTACCCACATTTCTCTGAACGCTTTTCGACATTTGGAGTTTGGGATTTTGAGACGAGGGAAATCAACTCAATTGAATGCAGACCTTGAATTTGACTCAGGATGTGCCTATAATTTAAAATCCTAGTTGACAGTATTGAAAATGGAGTTGATCGTTCTTCCATGTTAGATAATAACCTGGAAACCTGGTTAGTTTGTTGTTGTGGTGGTGATGGTGGTTTTTATTCTTTTGGCCACCAAAAGAAAGAAAAATACAAAAATGCTTTCAATTGTAATACTTTATGAGAAAAGACCAATAAAAACACCAGTGTAATACCTTCAATATCCGGGTAATGTTTTTTAATACTTTAAGTTTCTATCTATTTCAGTGATTTTCAAGCTTTTTCATGGCATACATACACTAATTACCAAAATTCTGCAGTATACCAAAAATATATATTTTTAGCACATCTGACAAGAAAATAGGTATAATTTTGATTCATTCACACCATACGGCCATTATGTTGACTGCTGTGATTTTTTAAAATTGATAATCTAAGGGAAAAGACTATCAGTGCCCCTTATTACTAAATAGTCAGGTATTGAATGTTTTAAAAACTCTTGCGGCACATCAGTTGAAAATCGCTGATCTAGAACACCGTGAAAAAAATTTAGTAGAGGAAGTTTAATTTATATAAAATGTGTATAATTGAATAAACTGAATTATTTTCTGCATAATTAAAGTAATAGCAAAAACCTAGCAAATGTGAGGAAATGTTTTTTTTTGCCAAAAAGGATTAAAATTGATGCTGAATAGTTGTGTACGTTTAATAAAATTAGATTATAAATAGTAGCTTAAGATCCAAGTTAATAGTTACAAAAGCAAATATTGTTACATAATTTAAAAATTTACACAAGATGGAATAAAACTCAATAGCTGCCTAATATTACTAATAAAATACATTTTAGAGATTTAAAGACATTTTATATATTCAGAGATGACTTCATTCAAGAGATCATAATTTGAGTTTCTGAGTTTTGTTTCCTGGTTAAAAAATTTAAAATCTCTAACAATTTATTTAACAAATATTAAAGGTTTAAATTAATAATAAGCAGTATTTAATTTTATTATTTCTTAAATATATTAATTTGACTTACCTTGATGCTTTTTTCTTGCTTAACTTGAGTTTTAAAGAACATATGTTAACTACATTTAACCTCTTTTAGAAATAATTAAAAATTTCTTTATTGGATAATATTTAAATTGCAGCAAAAACTAATTAACTTTTTAAAATATAAAACTTTAAGGAAAAGATGCATATGCATAACTATGGTGTTAAGGAAGAGTGACTTTAGTGAGGTAAATTAATTTTTAAAATTCTTAAACAAAAACATAAAAAGTTTACATAACTATTTACTAATTTCTACTTTGTAATTTTTAATTGAACATTCAAGTTGAATTGAAATTTTGAATTTGATGTGTTATGTGATATATTTACTGAGCTTTCTGTTTTTTTATTTTTAAAATATATTTTCATTGATTTCAGAGAGGAAGGGAGAGGGAGAGAGAGAGAGAAACATCAATGATGCGAGAGATCATTGATTGGCTGCCTCCTGCACTCCCCACACTGGACCCTGACCCCGCAACTCAGGCACGTGCCCTGACCTGGAATTGAATCCTGACCTCCTGGTTCATAGGTCGACACTCAACCACTGAGACACATCAGCTGGGTTGTTTTTGTATTTTAAACCAAAGTGGTTAAATAAAGAAAACTGGCTGAAACTCTCAACTATTCTAATTGGGTTCCATTTATTCACTTTCCAAAAATGTGAAAAAAATGCAACATATACTTTAAATATTTGTGAAAAATATTTAAACTTGTTTTAATATATTTTAGGAGAGGTTGCAGATTGCAATGATACTTTGGGACTTTTATAGGTTACTGGGTATTTACAATAGTATATGATGTATGCTGATATTCCTGTCCTGAAAAGATTATTATAAGATAGAAAATATATATTCATTAAAAAGTTTTAGCTGTTTTAGGAAAGTCACTATGAATAGCCAAGTAATTCAACTATGGTGTTGAACTCAAATTTTATTGTGTCAATATTTATTATGGTAAATATATAAAAGTTAAGTTAATTTACAAATTTATTCCATTTTAAGAAAACCTAGAATCATAAAAGAGGTTAATTAGATGGTGGTACTTCAAATTTGCTTCCTGCTGAAATATATCTATATTTCAAAATATCCACATATTTAATAGATCTAGAACTTCTTTACATTTATCTGTATTTATCAATTTTACAATGGATCTACATAGCTTTAAATAAAATAAATATTTCCCTTAAAAACTTTGTTTTAAAAAAGCATATTAGTTAAGTATCGTGCATTCCAAATGTATTTAAGAATGTTTGCTAGAGAAAGTAAGGGTAAAACGGACCACAGGACTAGGAGCCATTGCTCCCTAAAAATAGATATAAAAAAATAATCAAAAGTCCAATTGAGGAAATTTGATCCAGTCCCATTAGAAAGGCGGATACTGTAGATCTTACTCAGGCTCTGCCCCTAATCAGCTAAGGGGGTGGAGCCAAAGAACCCAACAGGCACTTGAACCTGTATGATTTTACAATCAGCATTTCAGGTATACGAAGTATACAATCACAAATACATTCTATAGCAAGACTGAACTCACATTAGATGGAGAACTTAAAACTACATCAATGCGGTCAGTACAGGCTCGTGAAAGAAAAACATGTATAAATTTACAGTCATACGTACATAACAAAACATAATATACATACATATATACACACATAGATTTCTTAGATTGCAAGTACGGTTTGTTTTTAAACCGTTTGAACAGGTTCATGCACAAGTGTCGTCCCTGTATTATTGACCTAAAAGCAATGAATTTTATGCCATTTCCCAATACATACCTGCCTTCCAGCTTCATTGTTATGAAGGTTCATCGCTAACAGCACTTTGCTTTCTCTGCCCGTGGTGTTTCTGATGGGGAAGTCCAGGAACTTTCTGCTGAACCACATGCCGTACTGGACGTCATCCGAGCAGCCCCCCCAGTGCCAGCCTTCGCTGGCTGAGCCGCCGTTCTGCAAGGTGGTGTCACAGGAACACTCCGTCATGTTGCCTGCGCTGCAGGACCTGGTCACCGCGTGCACCAGGCCTGCAGCCATCACCGCGTAGATAAACGCTGTTTCCTTGGTGCCTAGAATAAGACGTAAATTGCTAAATGAGAGAGGCAGACCTCTCTGTTTATGCTCGTAACAGAGCCTCCTACTCATTCTCTTGTCAGCGAAGCAATTTTTCAAAGGCTCCCAGTGGATGCTTTAATGAGTGCATATTTTGAAAGGAATATTTCCTATTGTGGTAGTCTTTTAAGAAAGCAACATTAATTTTGGGTTAATGTCCCGTTTGAGGGATCGTCAGATATTGGCTATCATTGTTCTCAGACGTAAAAAGACCTAAAATATAAAATTTATGTCGGCACCTAGTTCAGTGCCTAATAGACAATCAAAGCCCAATAAATACAGGTCAAATTTAAAATCCTTTGCGTGGATACCGGTAAATGGTATAAGATGCCCCCGAAGAGTCCAGATTACCTTTCTTTTAAAATTTAAAATGTGTTCTCACAAAACACAAGCTGAAAAATTTGGTGCAGTTTTGTTCGTCTGAGTAATACCTATCAGAAAGCAAGTTAAACTTAAGCCAAGATCAAAGCAATTAGGTGATAAATGATACATGTTTAGTTTCACATTAAAGACTCTCCTTTCTTTAGAATAGCGTTAAAAACAATCCTGATATTAACCTGAAACCATTATACACTTTATATAGTACTAGCTAATCCTCTTACAGGCTTAAAGATAATTAAAATGAAAGATCATTGAAATGTCACCAGCAAAAAAAAAAAAAAAAATTGTTACGGAAAATAACTGAATATGTCTTTAGCACCCGAGCAATAGCGTTTGGGCTAACACCTTTAAAAGTTAAAGGCCTATGAAAGCATCAACAAAACGGACTCAAAGAGACTCCGCAGGCGACTTTTTTTCCCTTTCGAGATGTTTAGATTGGAGTGGAAACAATTTCGCGCCCGTTGTCCAATAAACCTCTTCAACAGCTGATGCCTCCGCATTTCAGCAACTGTGAAGAGCACATCCTTTTTCATTCCCCCCGCAGGGGGTCGGGGCTCCTGCGGAAGGGCGTGCGGGCCAAAACGCAGCAGGGCCCAGGCCACGCCGGGGCGGCTGCGTGTGTAGGAACCGGGTGGGGAGGGGTCAAAGGTGCAGGGAGAACGGAAACAAATGTGAAAAACAACGAATCTTTCAGCGCCCAGGTCCTAAAACTCCTGGCATCTGCTAATATTCCTGGAACAACCCCGATTCCCTGTTTTTGTTGTTATTGTTTTTTATCTTTCCCGAGTCACCAGGCACCTGGGAGTGGAACTTAATTCACCGCAGTTTCCCGCCCCCGGGTGAGCGCAGAGGAGGGCAGAGAAGGGAAGAGCGGAGTGGTCGCGCTCTGGTTGGCGGCACGTTGGGTCGTCCAGGGCAATCCCTTTAAAAATCCCCATTATTCCGTCTCCCCGGTGCTCCAAGGAGCCAGCAAACGCGGCCGTTGGCCGCTGGTCCAAGGCCCGGCGCGCCGCGGAGCTGCTGAAATCCCAGCAGACGCGGCCGCAGCATTCTCTGCCGCCGACATCATGTTTCTCCAGCTGGTCCCCCAGGTAGGGGGGCGCGGCGGGTCCGAGGGGTCGGCGGGGTTCAGTGTCAGAGTTTTCCCTCCACTCCAGCCGGGCCCAGCGGGAAGAAGGAAGCACGCCGGCGGCCAGAGCCAGGCTCCGGACCTGGGGAGCCCCCCCCCCGCCCCCATCCAGGACCGCACCTGCGCCCGGGGGCTGGCTCCCCGCCCCGTCCACCAGAGGACCTCTCGGGGGGACTGGGAGCGCGTCGGGGACCACACGAGCACCATCGATGTGACTTTACAGGAATCGGAGGAGGGGTCGCCCCTGTCCCGCCAGCCCCGAGGGTCCCGGGACTCACCGCTGCTCAGCTCGTAGCCGAAGAGGGGGCTGGCGGCCGAGGGGGCGGCGGCCACGCGGCAGTCCCAGCGCTCGTGGCGGAACTGGCTGCGGCACTCCTGGACGCCCAGGCGCGCGCCCTCGCGGATGCTGGGCAGCAGGTAGGGCTTCCTCTTGCACAGCTCCTTCTGCCGGCTGTTCAGCGGAAGGTTGGCGCAGCCCAGCTTCTCCGGGACCCCGAAGGAGGCGATGCCCAACCACCTGTAAGAAACGGCCGCCCCCCCATGCACGTCGCTCGCCTGCTCTCCTCCCCAATCCCAGATGTTTTTCCCCCCCATGGAGGCCACCCGCCCGAGGGTCACCGCCCCTACTCCCCTCGCCTTGGCTGCAAGTGCCCTGAGGCTGGGTACCCCATGTGCCACCGCCTACCCCGTGCGTCACCGCTGCGCCCCGATACTCACATCCAGTTTCCTTGGGCCCCGCAGGGGAACAGCGCGAGCAGGGCTGCCCACAGCGCGCACAGGCGGGACAGTCCCAGGAGCGCCGCTCGGTCCATGGCCCCCGCATGGATTCCCGCAGCCCCAGCCACTCCTCTTCGGCCCTCCCTGCCCCGAGGCCCGCCAGGCCAGAGGTCAGCTCCCCAGCACCAAGTTCTCCGTCGCTCTCCTCCTCCCTGCAGACCACATAAAACGGAGGCCTGAAGCGAGAGGGGCTCCCGGCGGCCTCCCCTCCCTCGCTGGGAGCAGAGCGAGGAGGCGGAGGAAGGAGCTGGAGGCTCTCCTCCCGCGTCCGGCTGGAGACGTGCGGGAGATGCGGGAGCTGCCCTCGCATTCCAAGGTGAGAAGCCGCTGTAGATGTAGCTCTGCCTCCATCGCCCCCGGCCTCTCCCCCTCCCCCGCCCCCCCGCCCCCGGCCGCGCGGGGAGCCTGATTGGTCCAGCCGCCGCCCCGCACTCCTCATCCGCAGACCTCGGGCTCCCATTGGCGGAGAGCGGGCTCTGCGGGGGGCGCGGGCCGCAGGTCTCCCGCAGCGCGTGCAGACCCCGGAGAGTTCAAGACCTTTCCTGGTCCCGGGCGGGGTTTTTGCTGCGTGAGGGGCGTGAGCGCAACCCGAGGACTAAGGGGGGCGCTTCGGTCTCAGCAGCCCCAGGCGCGGGCGGGGGTGGAATGGGAGATGTTTGCGTTCCACCCATCCCGTTGCCTTTGGATTAATTACCCTCTGGGTGGAGCGGCTGGAAAACCTCACTGCCCCCGTTCCTTTCCTCTCCTGCTCCCCACAGGAGAATCATCTTTTTGAGTCAGAGTTGGTACCAAACAAGTTGACCTTTCAACACCCTGCTTGAGGTCCCAATGCGTCAAGAAGCTTTGGAGGACAGGACCGGAGAAAGGCCTTCCCATGGGGACCGACGTCATCTCCCCAAGCACTCATGTTCAGCCAAAGGAAGGGTGCCGCCTAGCCTCTAACCTACCGCAGTCAACCCGTGTTGTGCGATTTCCTTTCCCAGGGTTGTCTCCCATTCCCCATCCTTGAAAGCACTGTCGGAAGATGGAAGGCAAGAAAGAATGAGTGAAAGCTGTCTGGAGGGTTCTAGAATAGTGGGGAGCTGTGTCCTGACCCTCTGCTCCACTCCACATGATGGCTCCCTGGGCAGGGCTACAACTGAAGACAGATTTTAAAAACATGCTTATTAAGCACCTACCATGTGGCCAGGAAGGACTGTGGGATATTAGAGAGACAAGAGCCATTCCCTCGAGGGCACAAACCAGCCCTGGAGAGGAGCCTACAACAAAATAACTGGAGATTGTTGGTAAAGGAGAGTATGAAACCCAGCCAGGTCCTTGTTGGCACCAAAGAGGACCCGGAAGCAGAATGTCATGGTGCCTGGCCTTTAGGAAGGTTGGTTAACCAGCATTCTGCAGTCTCTGGGGACCTCTGAAGGCAAGCAGGACATGCTTAGCTGTGGGACAGCCCTGCCTTGCATAGTGGGAGACAGGAAATGTTTTGCAGTGGCATCACCTGCTCCTCAGAGGACTTACGAAATGTTTGTAAATTCTCAGGTGAACAGAACAGCTTAGTGGGTGGCAAAATCCAGACTTACCCAAATAAAAGATCTTACTTGCTTTATCTCTATATATAAAATGTTAAAAGACTGACCGTCTAACCAGCCAGTAGGTATGACACACACTGTCCACCAGAGGGCAGACACTCAACGCGGGAGCTGCCGGGCTGTGGTGACTTGGCAACGGTTTTCGGTTCTCGGGTAATACACCCCAGAACCAGAGAGGAGGGAGCCCATTTCCTCACGGGGCCACACGATTCCACCAGGCTGTGGGACCCCACCTGCTGAAGGGACTCCACTCACTCCACAGACGCCGTTTGAGCCGTGGTGCCACCCCAGGTGCAGCCGGCCAGGGAGGGACAGCGGGAGGTTGGCTCCAGGGGGTGTCCGGCCCAGGCTCACCCGGTCGGCCACCTTCTAGTTAATTTCCTTTCAATGTGCACGAATCAGTGCAAAGGGTCACTAGTCTTCAAATAAAGGATTTAATTTGCTGCATATGTCCTATATCAGCCCAGAGCAATAAAAGCTCACTGAAATTCCCCTCCTATCTATCCTATTCATTCCTTTAGTCAACAAATATTTATTGAGTGAACACCATGTACTAGCCACATTGTAATTTTTAGAGTCAAGTTGATGATAGGGTGTAGTTACTGATCTAGAAATATTTTGGCGCCTGGCTAGTGGCCTCTCTGCAACTCAGAGCCTTCATCCAAGCCCTCTTTATTCTGAGAGCTTCCCAGGAGGCGTCTGGAGCATTCACTGCTGTAGTCCCGCCATTGGGCCCAGTACATGAGATCCTAGTTTTGAACACAGTTTATTGAGTGCATTAACATGATGAGGAACATTCTGAGCAGATATCTAAGTGGCCTAAATGATGAAACTAGAGAAGTGATTGCTCTGTCAGGGGCCTGGAGGAGGGAGGAGAAAGCAATCTCAGGACTGGGAGAGTAGAGAATATTAATACTCTAGGCCAGTGGTCGGCAAACCGCGGCTCGCGAGCCACATGCGACTCTTTGGTCCCTTGAGTGTGGCTCTTACACAAAATACCGACTTCGGCGCATGGGCCACGAAGTTTCAATCGTACTGTATGTGCGTGCTCGCACGTGGTATTTTGTGGAAGAGCCACACTCAAGGGGCCAAAGAGCCGCATGTGGCTCGCGAGCTGCAGTTTGCCGACCACGGCTCTAGGCTGATTTTAGTGGTAGATGTTTTAAGGAAGTTGTTGGGCTTGTGTGCTTTCTTTTTAATTGAAAAAAATATATATTGAGCTTCTATTATGAGCTAAAAAGTGGGGAATAAAACAGCTATATTGTAGCGGAGTTCACAGTCTGGTTGACAAGACAAAGTGAACAGGCTCTTACAATACAGTGTGATACCGGGAAGTACAGTGTGCTGTAAACCACGTAGAGGGATTACTTAATCTAGTTTGGGAGTGCAGGTCCCTTGAATTCTGCCTCCATTATGTCTCTAGGGGTCCAGCACTGTCCAGACAGGCATTCTGATAAAGCATTTAGAGAGAACTCAGGATTCTGCTCCTACAGTCAAAGAACACTAGGCCAACCATGTTCAAATCCAGGGCACAACTTCAGGGCCTGAGTGGTGCTGTTTCTCCTTTGCATAATCTAAGGCCGTTGGGACATTCTGATACTTCTAAAGCAAAGGAGACTTATTTCCAGGAGGGGATGCAGCTGAAGAAGTAGGCTTTTCACTAAATGAACAGATATTTGAGTGCCTACTTTGTGAGGGCATTATGAACTTCCATGCACTGAGACCCTCATATGTGCTCCCAGAGTTCCTTCTTATTTTCTAGCTCTGTTCCTCTCTCTTCTCTAGTTTTCTCTCCCCTCCCCTCCCCTCCCCACTTCCTCTCCTCTCCATTCTCTCTCTCTCTCCCCCCCCACACATTATATATAAAGAAATAAATTTGAAGAGATTAAGAAACTTGCTCAAGGTCACCCAGCTAATAAGTAATAGAGTCAAAAAAACAATCTTACTTTAGGGGTGTTATTCTTTCCACCATAACATACTGCTACATAATCTAAATCAAATTCTTTTTTTTTTCTTTGCCTAATCAAATTCCTGTTCACTGGGCTTCAGGGTCTAAATTGCTCTTTTGCATCCCATGGTTCTTTATATCACAGTTCAAGATATCTCCATTAGTCTTCTGTTTCCTGATAATAAACCAAATGCATATATTTTCATTTAATATATATTGAGCCTCTGTTGTGAGTTAAAAAGTGAGGGATAACACTGAGCTAAATGGTAGTGGAGTCCACAGCCGGGTGGGTCTCCTGAGGAGCTCTCCCTCAGGCAGATGGCCGTCTCATGTATGCCCTTCCATTCCTTCCCCCCACCACCCGCCACTTTCTGTGGGCTGAGAGCTGAGAGGACCAGGGAGAAGAGCCCTGGGATGTCTTGGGGGGCAATTAATTTCAATTTTGACCCTTAGTTGCCTCATCTGTAAAATGATCAAAAACTTCCCTTCAGTTCTGAATCTCTAACGGAGTTCCCGTAGATATAGGCACTTGAAGCATCCCACAGTAAGCATCAGCTCACAGAGAGCTGTTTCTTTCTTTCCCTCTCTTTCTCTCTTTCCTTCTCTCTCTCTCTCTCTCTCTCTCTCTCTCTCTCTCTCTCTCTCTCTCTCTCTCGGTGGGGGTGGGGAGGACTGCATTAGCTAGTGGCTTTGCACTCCTAGGAAGAGTAAAGTCTAGGCATTGACAAGCGTTTGTCTACCTGTGAGAGGGACCCAGTTCTCAGGTGGAACAGGCTAGCGTTTTCCGGCCCCCATCATGTATCTTCGGTTCCACTCTTGCTTTTGGGTTTCACTGAAAATAAATTCTTTTAATTGCAGAAACCTTTTTAAAAGGTTGGACTTAGAAGTATATTATAATATGGCCAGGTCATAGGACATTTTATTTAGAGGACAAAAGAAAATGTGACGTTACAGATATTGTATTTATCCTGGACCATGAAAGTGAGGAGCTCTTTCAAAATCTTTTAATATATGGTGGTTCGCCCTAACCGGTTTGGCTCAGTGGATAGAGCATTGGCCTGTGGACTGAAGGGTCCCAGGTTCGATTCTGGTCAAGGGCATGTACCTTGGTTGCGGGCACATCCCCCGTAGGGGGCGTGCAGGAGGCAGCTGAATCAATGTTTCTCTCTCATGGATGTTTCTAACTCTCTATCCCTCTCCCCTCCTCTCTGTAAAAAAATCAATAAAATATATTTTAAAAAAATATATGCAGTGGTTCATCTCTACTATCACTGGTGAGGCGTGTGCTCTTTATTGAGACTGGAGAAATCAAGTAAATAAGGGGTCAGATCCAAGCACAGACACAACTACGCATGTCAAATTGTTAGCTTCTTCAGCAGCAAGCAAGAGCCCCCTTTTCTATTTAGTATTTTTGACTTCGTATTTGGAAAGAGGGCAAAATATTAGCTGGCCAGTAGGATACTACCTGATACCTACTGTGTGATGCCAGCTTCAGGTGCCCACATCCATCAACTGTGGCAGAGGTCATGCCATTCTTTGTTCACAAATGAGAGCTGGTATGACATCTTGTGATAAATCCAGGTACCATGATTAGCTCTGCTAAAAAAGCACCCTGTGAGTCAACATTGGCACAGGTTACCGAAGCATCCTTGATTCCACAAAGACGACATGTATTTGAACTTGTCTTTCTAGCAGGGGTAAGGTGTTTGGAGCTCTATTCTAGAAAAGGATATTTAGGAGAACCAGAGTCCGAGCATATTTCTTTCACTCGAAGGAGCTCTCTCGAGGGATTGAATCGGTGCGGTGGTCATTTCTGACCATCTGGGCTAAGTGAACCAGATAAGTAGCTGGCCGACCATAAATCGTGTTTCCCACTCAGGACATTTGTAGAGTGTTAGTGGTAGAACCCAGAGGAGCCTGTTCCTTCTGGTCATTTTCTCTCAGTCCCTGGGAAACTCAGCAAAAAGTCTGCCTGCACAGATATGCCTTGGACTCTGCCTCTGGCAGTCCATCAGAGGACGAGACTTCTAAGGGCCTGTTGTAAGAATTTCTGCTGCAGATCACAGAGACTTATGTACTGGAAACTGATACCAGAAGCACCCCAGCTGGTCTTAACTCCCATGATAGAACAGAAGACCAGAGGTGACTTTTCACATAACTGGGTCCCCATCCATTCTATTTTAAATTCCACCTGGATGCTACCAGCGTGGAACGGAGCTCAGGCTCGTGGCCACGGCTCTCAGGCGGGGGCAGAGAATGGCATTCTGGATGTCCTGCTGCCCTTTGGTGGCCGGAAAAGCCCGTAAGAATGATAGTCTTGGAGCATCAGAGGAGACACCAGCGACAGAAAGAACAGGAGTTGGACAAGGATACTGGCTTGCTTTTAAAATTTCCACAACGACCAATGTGAAACTGTTTTGTTTACTTGTCCTAGAAATGAAGATGGAAGATGCCTCATAAAGTGTTAATAGAAAGTGGCTTATCTCTGGTGGCATTTATACAGATTATGCAACCTTTTTGGAATGGAGGAATAAAAGTAAACCACAATCCTTGACAAACAAGAGTGGTCACTGTTGCCCGAGGGCACAAGTAAGCAAACACACCAGGCTGAAATACAAGAAGAGGGTTGAGCCTCTCAGCATCCTTTTCAAAAACAGTTTTCAGAATTTTGTAAAACAACACAACTCCATCCATTAATGAATGATTGTCAATTTTGATAAGATATCAAGAAAACAACTTCAAAGGCCTAGCATTTACCTTTTTTAGAGTATTATTTTTGAAGTGATCTCTGGGCTATCCATAGTGGAAAAAAATTTTCTCTTTTTTTACTGTTTCACAAAAATGGGACAACCTGAAATTTTAAAGGGGAACATTTTGAGGGAAAAGTCATTTAGAAAGAACTTCCTGTATCCTTCTTAGTCTAACTATTGGCCTGCATAATTAGACTTAATTGTTGTGATGTAATAAATGTACTTCTGCCAATAAAATGCCCCAAATCAGCAAATGCTGAAATCGCTTTTGTATTCAGGGTTGTTGTTCATATGCTTAACTCTTGGCTGCTGTCCTCATTATGGGTGGATAGCATGTCAAAGTGGAGTTTGTTAAGTCTGGCCAAGCAACAAATACCAGCTGGCATGCACTTATGTCTCAATCGTCACACAGAGGTGAATCACATTTAAACTTGACTTTAATTTTTTCACTTTCTTGACTGAAATCTTGAGTGATTTCTTATTTTCTCCTCCCAAGTAGATGACAAATCTCCAATTCGACTAGAAACACCTTCATATCAAGGAGTATGAGTAATTCTCTTGCAACATGTCCCCCTCATTGTCTACAACAAGTCTGAGTGTGTAGTCGACATTCAATAATTATTGGGTGATCATTGTTTGAACAGACAAGGAATCTCTCCTATGAGGGGAATCAATGAAGCATTAAGTTGAGAGCTGTCAGCGCTGACTTAATCCACTGACTTGCCACTTCTCAACTGGAAATTCGCCATGACTCGTACCCAGTACATTGCATTAGTACGTGCCCCATAATTTGCACTAGTTCCAAGGGGACCACCAGATGGCTGTGGCTAGTATGCACAGCCTCACTTTCTGCTAGGGTTTCAATCAGTAAATAAGCTGATACTCTTAAATCTTCCTGACAAAAGCTGGAGCTGTGCCATGTGCTCCTTCCAGGTAAGTGTGCTGAGCGAGCTAATAACTCAAACTCTTACTGGAGTGCCCTCGAGAGAACACTTTTATGTGAGTGGGCAACTGCTCCGAGCCCAGGAGATTTACGAGGGTTCAGAGACATAAACACAAACTGCATAATAGGTGTGAGGTGTGTTCCAACTGCAGCCTTCTCACCTTCTGTTAATGATTACGGGGAGGGAGGCATCAATACAAAAACAGCTGACGTGGGGCTCTCAAGTTCACGATCTGATGAAGACTTCTGGTGCCAGACCAACTTTTTGGGGTTGTCACATGGCTTAGTGAAGCAGCTTCCAAAATGGGCTGAAAACCACAATATTGATATACTGGGCCACGTGCCAGAATAAAGCCTGAGTCCAGCCGACTGGGTAAGAGATTCCAGTTGCTACTTGAGCACCAGCGCATTGTCTGGGCTCCCCAGGGCACACTCATGAAACCAGCACCAGACAAATACAGCGGAGCCACTTTTTAATGCTGTTTTGGGGAGGGAGGGCGTGTTTGCCTGGTGGGTTAACTGAGTTATGGCAAGCTTCGGCGGGAAGGAGTTTCCCTTCAGGAACTGATTTGGCCTTCAGCATATCTTAATTTTATAGTAATTGTTGGCAGTCCAGGGTGGGGTTCAGTGCTGGAATCTTACCCTTCGTACTCCACCCCCCGCCCTGCCCCAGGGATTCTGATGAATAAAGCATGCCGAGAGAGCGCTGAACCAGTTTGGGCAAAGTATCAGCTTTATTAAATGCAAGGCTTCCTAGGAGAGCTGGGTTATGCAAAGTGAAGTTTCCTATCCCTTCCCCCTGAATCGAAGACAGGAAGGCTGATCCAATATACCATCCAGTCTCAGGCTGCAAAGCTGAACCTCAGAGAAGAGGCTAGGGAGAGGCCACAAGAAGTGGAGAGGAGCCCTCACTCTGTTTGAAGAAGCCCAGCTCCAAGAAGAGTGAAGTTGGAGCCCTCTCGCTTTTGAGGTACCCACTAGTGACAGGGGCTGATCGACTGGCCACTCTTTCTCCACAGGGGAGACGTAAGCAAAAAGGTGGGGAATGGGGTGCAGATTTCCTTCCCACAGAAGAGAGTAATGAGAGTACAGACATTTAGAAGAATGTCCTGACTTCCTTGGGCAGAGAAGGGAAGTTAATCCGTTCTGTCCATATCGTGTTGTAAGCCCTCAGGACAGATGGGCAGGCAGACTGAGAACCTTCATGGAAGCTATGGGCAGGATTAGTATGAGGCAAATGCGATGGGCTCTATTTCGAGAAAAGGCAGCTTATGCAGCGATAACTAGCATTAGTGTAGGAAGCAGTTAGCATTGGTGTTGGGAAGCCATGGTATGACGCCCTCAATGGTATGGATGAATCCAGAGGGATGATTTCACCAAAAATCAGTGTCCCTGAAATCAATGTCCTCCTCTACTTTTATTAAACCTTAGAACTCATTATTTGCTTTATGTTGTTTCTGCTTGAGGTTTCTTTTGGTAGCATTAAAATGAGTTCATGGTCCCTCATTGTGGTCCCACATTGTCAGCTCAGGCAAGAGGCCCAGAAACATGGTGGGTGGCCTACAGTGATCCATCTGAGGTTAGAAAGGTACCTGAGGTTAATTACAAAATGCATAATCAACAGGAGACTTACAATGAGTAGGAAGAATTTGAGACGTGTATTATAATATCGATATACCTATATAGATGTTCATAAAAACGCTGGAGAAATATTTTGATTCATTCAGTATGCACAATTATTTGTAGATAGAGTGCATAAATTTTTAGACTAGACAAAACACGGTATAGCTTGTGATTACATAAAAAGAAATACGCTATGTTTGCTCAGGATATTTTAAGTCATTTGATAACACTTATGATGGAGGGTTATTTTTGTTCATTGCTTGCTTTATTCAAAAATGAGTTAAAAAGAAGAGTTGAAAGTGATAAATATATTTCACAGCTGGAGAAAACAGAAGAACCGCATAGGAAGATGAAGCTCTCATAGCATTGTTGATCTTTTTGGCTTAGTTTTGTGCAGTATCCCACAGCCAATCTTGGAATTTTTCTCTGCCTCTTTTTCTTATAGTTAAATTGCACACATCAGTAATCTAATCAAAGCAAACCAACCGAACTTTTCAAACAACTTAAAAAGCACCAATTGTAGCACTGGCCAGTTTTCTCAGTGGTTAGAGTGCTGGCCCACAGACTAAAAGGTCACAGGTCTAATTCCCCATCAAAGGCACATACCTCCATTGCAGGGCCTGGCTCGCAGATTTCCCAGCCCCGGTAGGGGCTCGAGCAGGAGACATCCAATTGCTGTGTCTCTCTTACGTCAAATGTTTCTCTCTCCTCCCTCCCTTTCACTCTCCCTAAAAAATAAAAAATAAAAACCCACATTCTCCTAAAAAAATTCTCATAATACCATATGTAGAGTAATTAAGTAATTCTATTAAGTCTTGTAACAAAAAACCAGCAGTTTCCCACCCACCACTTGCCATTGACCTCTCCCCAGAAGTAATAACTTTCAGGTCTTTTAATTGAATTCTTTTGGTATTTTGCTCCAATTTTGTTAACTATCATACTTATATGGTCACTTCTTAATTTTTAAAATGTTTAGACATTATATGTGACTTTCCACTGTGGAAGCTGAGGATTTGCTTTGTTTCACTACCACCTCCCCCTACACACATGTACTTTTGTATCCAATATAGCTATCTCAACACTGGGGTTAGCTCTGCATTCAGTCTTTATATTATTACTAGAGGCCCGGTGCAGGAATTCGTGCACAGGTGGGGTCCCTCAGGGTTGCCTGCAGGGATTGGGCCCCAGCTTGCGCCCCCAGGCTCGCAGCCCTGCAGCCCCACCTGGCACCCCACTGTGGCCTGACACTGCCCCCTCACCTGTTCCATCATCCTGCCTGCAGGACGATCAATCAGGGCCAGGCCTCCTGCCCAGCTCCCTCAGCACCTGGGAGTCAGGTGGTGGCCCCACCCCCTACTGCTGGTGGCCCTCTGTGGGGCGATCGGGTCCCCGCTCCCACCTGCCTTCGCCTGGTGCCACCCACTCACCTGCTACACCATCTCACCGCGGTCCCGCTCTCGTCGGGGCCCATTGGAGCCTGCAGCACCTCCACTGCCGCCCGCTGCCAGCACTGTGTTGCTGACACCCACCATGTTCCGCACCACCCCCTGGTGGTCAGTGCACATCATAGCGAGTGGTCGAACTCCCAGTCGAACGATTTGCATAGTAGGCTTTTATTATATAGGATGACATCAATGTTATTCATGCTATGCTAGATAGTGCACTATGATTAATTTCCTTTTCTCCACTTCCTTTTTTTTCTCTATTTGCCTGGTTTCTATGTCTTTATCGTGAATCTAACTCCAAACCTGAATCTGAGATGAATCAGAAGTTCCATCAATTTCATCTTCTGACGGTACCTCCCGACATCCCTTGGCCTGTTCCAGTCTGGGGTGGGCGCCTTCATTCCCAGCTTCTAGAGGCTGCCTGCACTCCTTGGCTAGTGGTTGTCCTCCTCACGTCACTAGGACCTCTGCTTCGATCGTCATGTCTCCTTCATCGACTGTGACCCTCTTGCCTCTCTCTTATAAAGACTCTTGTGATTACATTGGAAGCTTGTGGATAATCCAGGAAAATCTCCCCATCACAAGATCCTTAATCACATCTGTAACCCCCCTTTTGCTATCTAAGGTAACGTATTGTAGGTTCTGGGGATTAGAGCACTGGTGGGTTGAGTGGTGGTCCTCCGAAAGACATGTCCACATGTTTACTTCCTAAGACCCAGAATCTGCAAATGTGGTCCTATTTGTATTTTCTGAAACATTACATTTTTTTACAGATATAATTAAATTAAGAATCTTGAAGGAGATCATCCTGGATTAAAGAGGTGGGTCCTAAATTCAATGACAAGAGTTCTTATAAGAGACCGAAAAGGAGAAGATACGGATACAAGAAGGAGAAGAAGGCACCAATCTTCTGAATCTGAGAATCGATTGGTGAAAACCCAGGCAGACATTGGAGCAATGCCACAAGGAACTTTGGGAGACACCAGAAGCCGGAAGAGTCAAGGACTAATTACTCCCTAGATCCTACAGAGGAAGTGCAGCCCATCTGACACCTTTTGTCAGATTTCTGACCTCCAGAACTGGGAAGAATACATATCTTTTGTTTTCACCAACCCCTCTTGTGGTACTTTGTTATGCTAACTCTGGAAAACCAATTAAGATGTGGACGTATTTGGGGGTCACTGTCTAACACAGTATATTAATGATTTTTTTTGGAATTTTCTTTCCCTGGTCTCTTCCAAGTTGCTTTATTTTGTTTGCTTTGCCTCTATCTGTCATTTTAGAAGCTTTCCTCAGGTGTCTGGTCATCCTTGCTTATTGCTCATGATTATGAATGGAGTATTAAAAGCCAATTAGAAGATCTGAGCATGTGGGTAGGGCTAGTTGACTTTGGGTCATTTAGTTGGCTAATCTTCAACATCAGAGTATTTATGTTTTGTCTCTTAAGCTGGTCAGGTTTTATTTCAGCTTCTGTTTTGATGCTATTGGCTAATGCTAGTAGAGGAGAGGGCTAGAAAGGTCTTAGCATTCACTGTCTAAATATAATTTTTTTTCGGTATGGCCAGCCTTGTACTAAAAATCTAATCTAGTGCTCACTGGCATAACTGTATAATTTAAAGGGTTAAATTCAACATGGAGAACACGAGTCAGAATAAAGAACGACCTTTATTACTGGGAACTGTGACATATACAATGAGCAACTGAGGTACAGTCGTAGGTTTATTCCTAAAATAAGAAAACTCTCATGATTCTGAAGACTAAGAAAAGAAAAGGATTAGTCCTTTTCAAAAGGCAGTTTCAAAATAACATTAGTCAGTATTAAATAAGATGTTTTCTTCTTGTGACTTCAATTATCCTCTCTGATTAAGAGCATCTTTGTATTCTGTCAGCAATGCAGTTACTTAATGGTGGGAATGCCAAACACCTTTGGGTAACTGAAAATTTTAGTTTTCAACTACAGACTATTTGCCTTTGTTGCCTGTTTGTGGCATATCCTCTAAAATCTACTTGCTGAAGTCGTGGTTCAATTCTAGACCATCTGGCTGACAGATAATTATGACACCAAATCACATCTGCCACCATTTCTCCTCCTTTTCCTCCTCCTCCTCCTCCTCCTCCTCCTCCTCCTCCTCCTCCTCCTCCTCCTCCTCCTCCTCCTCCTTCTTCTTCTTCTTCTTCTTCTTCTTCTTCTTCTTCTTCTTCTTCTTCTTCTTCTTCTTCTCCTTCTTCTTCTTCTTCTTCTTCTTCTTCTTCTTCTTCTTCTTCTTCTTCTTCTTCTTCTTCTTCTTCTTCTCCTTCTTCTAATTCTTCTTCTTCTTCTTCTTCTTCTTCTTCTTCTTCTTCTTCTTCTTCTTCTTCTTCTTCTTCTTCATTTTTTAGGTTTTCTAAGCCTCCCCTTCTTGCCTTCTTCCTTATTCTTCTCATGTTCTATTTCCTTTTCCTTTTTCTTTTCCTTTCTTCTTTACTTCTTGTAACCTGATAGAAAAACTATAGCACCGACTCACCTTCCCAACTGGTATTCTATTGCCCTCCCACCTCCCCCAAAAGCTGCTGTTGTTGGAACCTTAAGGATTGGTAGGTGGTTTAGTGTTCAAATCCTGTTCCCCCAAGAAAACTTTTGCCAGCAATCATCTTTCGGTGCAGCACAGAAATCAACATTCAAAGGAGGTGCACACTTGGTCTAGGTAACATTTATTCTTTTTATTTGCATGGAAAGGGCAGATAGGCTAGAAGATCTTATAGTTTACCCTCAGGCCTCTAAACTACCTTACCTATCTGGAGGCCCGAGACAATAACCATATCTGTCTGATTTTTAAAAAATCATTTAAAAACCTTCAGCACATGGCATTTCAGCACAGCGTTCTTTAACCCTTTAAATTCCAGGGACCACTCACGTCAGAAGCTTCATGAACATGTGTTCTCACAGAAATGACCTGAAATGGAGTGCTTGGAGGCTTCAGAAGGAGAGGACCATCCTCATGCACTTGATTGAACGACCCCTTTTCTTTCTGAAAAAATGCAGCTGCCTGGAGCTCTGAGAATGGGTAAAACACTTAGGATGCTCAGCCCACCAGAGAGGTCAAACCAATCCAGGCAGTCCTTGAGGTAGCTGGTATCACAGCCAGATTGCGCCTACATTCAAATTCTCTAGCAATAAAGGCGAATGCAAACTTTTTATTTCTACCAACAGTTAAGCAGATGACTGTTTCCGCTTTAATAATGCTTTACATCCTTGGCAACTCTTAACTGGCCTGCTTCCAGGTGCAGGGCTCCTGCTTGAAAGTGCGTACACTGCAATAGAGCACAGTCTTCTGCTGCTGTGGGCAGGGCTGGGAACCAGCAAAGGGAAAGATAGAGGGGGCAAGAAATGTCCTGTTTAGTAGGTCTTTTGACCAAACTGAATGGATCAAGTGCAAGACAGTGTGTAATAGGAGTAGCTTAATCAGGTCATCTCTAAAGCCCTCACCTCCCCAGGTGAGTAATTCCAATTTCTTTAGCAATTTCTCAGAAATACTATATCCCAACTTCATTGCTCAGCTGTGATTTTCATGTTCGGCCTTTACAGGTGAACCTGACATGGCACGTAAATCTGCCATGGTGGCCCCTCTGCTTCTCAGGCTCACCTTTTTCTCAGTGGAACCTTTTTTTCAACAGGGTTCCCCTTGAAATTATGTCTGCCCCCTTATTTACTCAGTGAATTTAGCCAGCTGTTGGGAGAAAAAACAATGTGATCAAATTCATTTATACCTTCCAAGGATATTAGTACCTTCAAAGACCCTGGAGGTTAATGCAAGGATTTCACTAATGGGCAGGATTTCAAACAGAAGAATCTAGTAAAATAAAGAATTGTGGACACAGTGGGGAGCCATCTGGTAACAAAACAAGGAAGTGTTCCTTTTGCTCTTAATTCCGGATGCAACTGTGTGCAAAAGTAAGTATCTTTCTCGTGGTTTGTAGTCAGTCCTCTTAACACTTTCCAGATTCACATTTAAAAGGCATATATATTACCATTTGCAAAATCAAATTGCAAAAGGATATATCTGCCATCTTGTTTTAAGCAAAAATATGCAGGGAAATCTTTTCGTTAATCCACTGTTGCAAAAAATTATGGAGCCAGTGAGTATAAAAGATGAGAGTACCTATTTGAAACTCACCAGAAACAGATGTTTCCCTACCTATGCTTTTCAGTAAAAATGTGATCCTCTACCCGTAGTGTTTTCAATTTCATAATTAAATTCAGTTGCATTGTTAATGTACTGTTGACATTAACCTGTATCTCATATACACAAGACTGGGAATATACATCTGTTAACTTGAAACAGCTGTTTGCAAAATTACTACAATATGGCCAATACTTCTTTTAACCATTATGTCTTCCCATTTAAACATGATTTGCATCTGTAAGTACCTATTGTACATAGAATTAAAGAAAGATTTATGACATAATAATAATGAATTTTGAGGCTATATTAACATTGCATTTGACAATAGTATGGTAGGAAAAAAAAGTTAGTGGAATATTTCTACAGATCAGAAGCCGTGGTATCCACGCTCAAAAGACATGTCCTAGAGTGTGTGGACATCTTCCCACGCACTCTAGGACATGGTTAGCGGACAACTCTGGGTGGGGCCATCCGCATGGTTCCACTCTTGTCTCCTCTGTTTTTGGGAATGGCAGAACCTTTGGGAAGTTATCTGATGCCCTTCCAACTGCCCCATTTCTACATAGCTGATTCCTAAAGTTCCACAACTAAAGCTGTCTTACTTTGTCCTCTCCTGAAACTTCAGTAACTGTGTGAGGGCTTGAGTTGTAAGGTCTGATGATTGCTGTAGACCTGGGCATGACTTCTTCAAACACTTTCCAGCTTTGACAGGGGCGGGGCAGAGAGCATCAGCCGCTGCTGGGATGAGCGATGAGTGTGGTATAGGGAAGATGAGGCCTGGAGTGTGGTAGACCTTCTGTGCTGCAAGCCTTAGGGCCTGGTACCTGTTGCCCCGAGCACCCAAAAACCTCCAAAGCCCAGGTGGGCAGCCCAACTGTGGCTCACACCTCCCCCAGCTACCTTTTTTTGGTGCCCAGCTCAGTCCTTGGGGCACAAAGGGAGCAGCAATTGGTACTTGCTAGAGAAGGTTTTTGGAAGCAATAATGCTATTTCTAACATAATGATTTGTCAAAGCCTCTTAGATAAGTTCTATTTTGAGCGCAAATTCTAACTCCAGGAAGTGTTAGAGTAAGTTTCGGTATTCATTTTTCATTTTATAAAAAATTCATTGAGTCTCCTCTTTGTGCTAAGCAATTTATTTCTAAACCAAGAATGCAAAGATTAAAATACTAACTAAAATAAACCAGCTGCATAAAACCACATATTGTATGATCCTATTTATATGAAATGTCCAGGATAAGCAAATGTATAGAAACAGATTGTTGGTTGCCTCAGACCAGGGGTAGGGAGCAGGGAGAGTGACTGCTACATTTCTTTTGGGCATGACACAAATGTTTGAAAGACTATGGTGATGGTTGCCAACTTGTGTACATATACTAAAAACCATTGAATTGTACACTTGAAATGAGTGCACTTCATGGTATGTACCTTTTATCTTAATAAAAACATCCTATATAATAAAAGCCTAATATGATAAGTGTCTGTTTGGCTGATCAGCCGTTCAACCAATCAAAGTGTAATATGCTAATGATATGCTAAGGCAGCTCAACCGCTCACTATGACATGACCTGATCATCAGGTGGCAGATGCTCTGACTGGTAGGTTAGCTTGCTGCTGCGGTCCAGCCAATCAAGACTCGTGAGACAGGCTGGACATGTCCTGGAGCCCTCCTACAGTACCTCCCTGGCTGGCCAACTTCCCATGTCCCTCCCCGGCCCTGATCATGCACCAGTGGGGTCCCTCAACCTGGCCTGCACCCTCTCACGATCCGGGAGCCCTCGGGGGATGTCAGAGAGCTGGTTTCAGCCCAACAGTGGAACGACTGGTAGCTATGATGCGCACTGACCACCAGGGGGCAGACGCTCAATGCAGGAGCTGCCCCCTAGTGGTCAGTGCGCTCCCACAGGGGCAGTACCACTCAGCCAGAAGCCGGGCTCATGGCTGGTGAGCACAGCAGCTGTGGCAGGAGCCTTGCCCGCCTCCGCGGCAGTGATAAGGGTGTCTGACTGCTGGCTCCTGGACTGCGAAAGGGCACAGGTCAGGCTGAGTGACCCATTCCACCCCCCCCCCCGAGTGCACAAATTTTGTGCACTGGGCCTTTAGTTAAAATAATATTTAAACACAATCAAGCAAACAAAAAACTCAGTCCTTTCATCATGGTTGTATTGGATGCACTATTAAATAGACTAAGATACAGGTTGGCATAGAGTGAGTAGAGAGTGCTAAGGGAACACAAAGAAAGGCCACTTTGATCATTATTTGGGGAACCTGAGAAAGATTGCTAGAGGAGATGACATCTAAGCTGAGAAGTAGACAGAGAAGAGATCATGGGGGAAATATTTGGTGAGCTCCTACTCGGTTAGACACTGTACAGTAAAAAGATGAGTAAGAAAAGTCTATCCTAAGTCTAGAGGGGCTAAGGTTGGCGGAGTAGCATATAAAGAGATTGTTAAAGATAAATCTATAATAATAAAAGCATAATATGCTAATTAGACCAGACAGCCAAACATCCTTCTGGACGTCCTTCTGGAAAAAGCCACAGTGGCTGCAAGGGCCAAGGGCAGGGAGCCATGGTGGCCAGCAGTGGCAGCAGCTGCAGGGTGATGGGAGTGGTGCCTTCCCCTGATCGGCCTGGTCACCTCCCGCAGAGGGAGGCTGGGGAGCAGGCCTAAGATGTCAGTAGGACATCCCCTGAGGGTTCCTGGACTGTGAGAGGGGACAGGTTGGGCTGAGGGACCCCTCTCCACCACCACCCCCCCTCCGTGCACGAATTTTTCATGCACCGGGCCTCTAGTTATTATATAATGGGTGTCAACCGATGGTGGTTGGCATGCCAATTCAATGCCAGCAGGAAACTCCCATTTGGGGTGCGGTGAAGAAGGAAACTGTATTTAGTGCAGACAGCTTGATGGTAATACAGTATGGCTGTGAAAATGGCAGGGCTGAGGCACCCCTGGGGTCAGGCCCTCTTCAGCTGGGCAGCTCCATTCAGGGCAGGCCTGCTCCACTCTGCACTGGCCAGACATCTCCTGTGATTCAGCTCCAGCCAGGGATGCTCAGTCTCCAGTCTCCCCTGGAAAGTGCGCTCCTGAGCCAGCCGGGAGCTGGCTTATATAGACAGAAGTGTCTGCTCCCTGGTCACTGATTGGTCAGAAAAGAGCAGCTCTGATTGGTCAGAGCTGCGCAGCTCCAATTGGAGGGGGAAAGCCTCCATCCTTCTAGTTGAAATAGGACTCTACAAGGGCTGTCTCAGATGGCAGAAGCAGTGCAGACATAAATGGCTGTTAGGCTCTGCTTTTTGTTGTTCTTGTTTGTTTTACTGGAACTCAGGTAGCCACCAGACCCCTTCCTAGTCCTGAGGGTCCAGGTGGGGAAGGGCAACAGCATGGATGGTTAGGGGCCGTGGAAGTAACAAAAAGGGGAATGAAACCTCGTCAAGGAGGTGGAGGCGGAATTAAAATTCGACTTGGGGAGGGAAGCAGCTTTGTCTTAACCTTAAGAGCCAAAGAACTGTGATCTTGCCGAGCCCTCCGCCACGGCTCACGGGACCCGGTCACGCTGCCACTGCTTCCTCACTCCTCATCCGTGTCAGCGTGTGCCCGTGGGAAAGCCGGAGAGATCAGAGCCACTCCGGAACGCAGGGGCGTGGAGCGGAGGGCGAGGCGTCAGAAGACTGCAGGCCAGGCGTCCCCGCTAAGAGTAACTCCCACAAGAGCGCCTCCTGGCCCGTTCATTTTCAGCAGGGCGCCCAGCGGCCCAGTCCCCTTTCCTCCCCGGGTTCCCTCGGTCGTTTTAACAGTGGAAGCCCTCATGACTCTGCAGGCAAATCCTTCCCAGCATCTTCTCGTTCTCATGATTTCTGGCAGTGGGGTCCCCTTGTCACCTCCCACCAGGAACATCTGCCAGACAGCCCCCCCCGCTCTGCTTGGCCGCGGCCTCCAGCCCGTCCCGCACGTGCCCAGACGAGCACCTGGCCGCGGCCTCCGGAGAGAGGGAACCTGTTAGCCAGAAGGCTTCACACACCGCGGTGAATCAAAGGCGAGAGGAGTGTTGGAGAGAAACGAACACAATGCTTACACGATTGTTTGGTACTTCATTATTTATTTCATTTTGCAGGGGTGTCTATGCCCACACAGCCATGTACACACGCATGTTTGTATGCATGCTTATTCGGGCTGAGCTTTTGTTTAAGAGTCCAGCATTCCTGTTGTGGAGTTCCCTACTTGACAACGCTATGCCGGGACACCAGCCCGGGAAGGCGTGGTTTGGGCCCCACAGTTTTGGGTTTTGTGCTGGGGGATGGGGCGGGGAAGACATGTATTTTCACTGTATGTGATAGCAGTTTACTGAAGGTGATGCCCAGAGAGGCTTCCACTGGAAGAGAAATCGGTATCTAGCAACTCAGAACTTCAAAGACTATGGTGACCCGGGAAACAGAAAAACACCCTGTAGGCCAATCATTTCACTCCAGACTCTCCATTCTTGTGGGAAATAGGAACCTGAGATGCCATGTCTGCCTCAGCCTCATCTCGGAATCCATAAATAATTCATGGACGATATCAATTGATTTCTAGGAAAGGGGGCCAAGAGAACGTTCTGAGTGTTTACCAATAACATGGCCCGGGGAGCTCCACCTTATTGAAATGAGTCCTGTTCTTGGCAGGAATACCGTGTGCTCAGGGTTGATCCACACCCTTTTAAAAACATACCATCGCTTTTGCAGCGAAAAGGGGACTTTTTAGAGACAAGTAGGAACAGAGACCAGCTTTCCCCTAGAGGTTATGCACATGTGGTAGGAACGGATGAACCCAAGTCTGTGCCATTTAACGACTGAACTCATTATAGGTTGGTTACGCAGGCATTGTTTCAATTTTCCCCGGTACTATTCTTAATTCAGATCAAATTTTATCTCATCAGTGGAAGAAGTAGCTGCAAATAATTTCATGCCCTGCCAATGACATAGGCACCGATTTTTAACAAAATGCTCGTAAACATTTTTTTATGATACTGTAAAACTGGAGAGCTCATGCCCATTAAAACATAAGCCTCATGTTACATGTAATTAAGGCCAGGAGCAGAACGTAAAAATGTAAGTTTTAAAATGTATCTTGTATTACATATTAAATGCGCACAGAAAATACTGCCCATGTTCCATTTCATAGGCCAAGGTGAAGACAAGGGGGAAAGTTCACTGTGGGTGAAGGATTCTGGGGGTGAAAAAAATTAAGGGACAAATGGGTTGCTATTTCCAGTTCTCCAGAGGACAGAGTATATGTATTGATGGTTAGAGGTCATTTTCTATTTTTCCTAATTAGAAATAAGAAGGTATCATTAAAGGCACATTCGGCTGCTCTTTAGTTAACGTAGGTTATAATTTTTGGTCGAATAAAGCTTGAAAATTATTACTTATTTTTGTTAAAGAATGAGGCCCTCCAAAGTGACTTGTACCTTAAGAATAGCTTTGAAGAGATGTCCAAGGTCTGTCAAAGGCGGCTGGAGAGGGTGCTACACATCCCAGAACCCAGTGGGGGAGGATCCTCTCTTCTGGGGTGAAAACCAGTGCTGTCCTCCCCCTTTCAACTCTTCTCTGATTATGATGGGCCCAGTGGATTAAACTATGCCTCCTTTACTTCAGTGTTGGCATTTTGTACCACCCTCTCACTTCCATGTATTTATTGGCAAGGGGTGTCAAGAATTCGGAATCCCGGATCGTCAGCTGTTAATGTCAGGTCTACTGGAGACTTAGCCACCTCGTGTATCTAAGTGGAGATTTGTGGATTTACAAGTGGTTATATGTTGCAACATATGCCCATTTTATTTTAATGTTCCTAAATTGTTTCTCCTATTTGTCAAATTGATGATTTAATTTTAACACCGTACAATCATAGACAAATGAAAATTATATTATAGACTGTAAAGAAAATTAAAATGCTGACTTGGATGCCCTACACTGAGCTTTCAATCTACAGATTTTGAACATTTTTTAATGGAAAAATTGGGAATACAATGAACAAAATATATATGCCACATACCACTACCATTAAATTGCTTAGTCTAGCCCTAAAAGCAGCATTGGATTGGTGTATTTCACTAGCCTGCCATATAATAAGTCCCTACATAATTGAGAATTCTGTTACATTTCTGAGACTGTGTTACTTTTGAATTCTGATGTACAAATAATCAATTGCAATTACTTCACTTTTTAAATATCAAAAGATTTAAATGAATTTTATACAAATTACTTTTCATGAAATAAAAATAATAATCTGATGTTACACATAAATTTCCTAAGTAAATATTTTGGTTAGATATAGTCAATATTTCCCCACAATGGGCCAGTCAGCATAAATCAAATTCAAAACCTAATCTACCTGAACAGGACAACCATGTAGGAACAGAAATTGCCTATTATAGTATTTTCTCTAAAAGTGGCTGTTTTAATTTTATTCTTGCTATTCCTTGGGCTTAAGTAATTATCTTTACTTACATTGCAACCAATCACATATTACAAATATTCCTGATACGGTTTAAGAATTAGTACTTGGCCCTAACCAGTTTGGCTCAGCGGATAGAGCATCAGCCTGTGGACTCAAGGGTCCCAGGTTTGATTCCAGTCAAGGGCATGTACCTTGGTTGCGGGCACATCCCCAGTAGGGGGCATGCAAGAGGCAGCTGATCGATGTTTCTCTCTCATCCATGTTTCTAACTCTCTATCCCTCTCCCCTCCTCTCTGTAAAAAATCAATAAAATATATTTTTTAAAAAAGAATTAGTACTTGGAGTATGTATTGAATGTGTAGTGATCTGGCATCCAATCTATAATAATAAAAGCATCATATGCTAATTAGACCAGACAGCTGAACAATCTTCCAGACGTCCTTCTGGATGACCTTCTGGACAAAGCTGGGGCTGCGAGAGCTGAGGCAAGCCACTGCAGCTGCCGGGGCCGAGCCCCTTGCGTGAATTTCATGCATTGGGCCTCTAGTAGAGTTATAAAACAGATTCTTCCTATTTCAAGGAGCATAAAGAAAACAAATGGAGCACCATTTGGGGCGGCTGTATATCACCTGGAAAAAAATGACTTCTACAGCCCCCGACACCAACGGAATGAATCATAAAAGAAATGAGGAAATTGGTAATAGCAGTTTCCCCAGCAATAAAAACATGATAAAAGGTTCTTTGACAGGACGAAACCTTGGAAGCCCTGCCAAGTAGAAAAACCTAGTGTGCAGGCACTGGCAGTGTCTTGCTGACTTTAGTGGGTCTTTGGGACTCCTAACAACTTCTGGTTCATCCCCCTAAGTCGAGGTGATCTATCAAAATGCCTTCGTGTCCCGGAGCAATCAAAGCCATTTGAACTGAAGTGATTCATGGACGAAAACTGCAGGAAGCCTTGCAGAGCAAGTATTTCTTGATCCAGGCAGAATGGTAGGATCTGCTGTCGCATCCTTTTACACTGGCATGCATGTTTTTGAAGTGATCAGCCCATGTGAGCTCACTCAAAGTTATGTTTGTTCATTTTAAATACATAACCCTAGTTCCTAATTTTGATGACTTTTTTTTTTAATAAGATGAAAAGTCACAGAGACAATTTTTACATACTGATGCTTCTTTCAGCATTAGCTCAATGGAAGGGGCCCATAAAATAATCCTAATAATAGGTAAGCATGGTAATTGACCATACCTTCGCTATGCCTCCCATTGGCTAATCAGTGTAATATGCAAATTAAATGCCAACAAAGATGGCGGCTAATTTGCATACTGCAGGCAGGGTGAGACAGCGCCATCCCGCCTGCCCTGCCGCCATCCAGGCCTATCTGCGACCTGGGGCAGTGTATCTGAGACCCGGGGCAGCGGGCGTCCGTGTGCGACCCGACCCAGGATGGCAGGGTGGGGCAGCAGTGATCCACTGGCCCAATAGGGCGCCCCGTGTGCGACCCGACCCGGGGCAGTGCCCCAACCCCCGGATTGACCCTGCTGTGTGCAGGACCCAGGGTGGCAGGACAGGCACCGAGGGATCGGGCCTGCCATCTGCCACCCGGGGAGCGGGCCTAAGCCAGCAGGTGGTTATCTCCCGAGGGGTCCCAGACTCTGAGAGGGCACAAGTGGGGCTGAGGGACACCCCCCCTCCCCCCGCCAGTGCACAAATTTTTGTGCACTGGGCCTCTAGTATTTAATAAGGTCATCACCCTGATCATCTCTCCAGGCTAATGATCTTATTATTATATTAGATCCCTGCTTCCCCCCGCCATCCCTGCCTCCATGCCAAAGCATTATGGCTTTCAAATAACTCTTGTTGGGTTACATAATTATTGACCAGTTTTTGTGTCCAGCAAAATGAAAGGAGAAACTTGAGGCAGAACATTATTATTTTCCCCCAATAAACATTACTGGAATGGTTTCCATTTTAAAAATCAGTAATTCCCCCCCTCCCCAATGCTTTTTCTCAGTGGGAATTACTGTGCTGTAGAGGTGACTACTAGGCACAGGGGCAATTAACATGAGGAAGATGAAATGACCAGAGTGTAAACTCCACCCGCAGGCAATGGTGAGCCCTTCCTTTTCCTCTGTCCCTACAGGATCTGACTTGCCTACTCAGATGGCTGGCAAGGAGCACAGCAAGCCATTAAACACACACACACGCCTGCACAATGTCAACAGTGATGCTTGGAAATACTTATGCCGCTATTCATGACTTTTAATGTTTTACATGTTTTCCTTAGTTTAGCTTAGTTTAGACTGGATACTAATCAATCCTTACAAAAGTACACTCCCTTTAACTTTTATATCTAAAAATATTTTAAAATGCCTACTCTTATTTTTTTCCACTCAAATGATTAACTTGCTAAGCACATCCAAATACTAGTGTACATGCACACATATACACACACCTATTTCCCCATGATAAAGTAAATGGTAGTGTTTTTCATTAAGGAGCAATTAAATGATTTCTAGCCCCTGGCCGGGTAACTCGGTTAGTTGGAAGTTGGTTAGAGCATCACCCCAGATTCACTCTCAGTTCAGGGCATATACAAGCAGCAACCACTGAATGCATATAGAAGTGGAACAACAAAAATCGATGTTCCTTTCTCTCTGTGTCTCTCTCAATAAAAAAATAAAAGTATAATGATTCCTACCATTTTAGTGTTTTTTCTTTAAAAAAAGTAAAAGCTTGTTACAGCCCTATCGTCAAAAGGTTTGGTCACCGTTCAGCAGGAAGTTCATCTGATGAAAATGTAGAGAATATCAGGGCTGGAGTATAGTAATCTGATTAAAACACATTCCAATAGTTGAATCTGCATGATAATATCTGTACCAAGCGGTCACCATTTGTATGGTTGTATAACTACAGCGGAAAATAAAATAAAAAGATACTCTCGGAACACAGAATATTACTAAGACATTTATTGATAACGTTATTACAATTGTGTCTTAAATCCATTGTTATTTCAATGGCGAAGAGCTAAATGCCAGACAAACCTCTGGTAGACAGTTATTGCAATTATGTTGACAGTAAATTGCAAGAATCAGGCACTGGCTATATCCTGTTACAGAGAATGTAATATGTTAAAACTTGAGAGAGAGGCTGCATAAATTGGCAACATCTTATTTCATTAAAAAATGATGGAAAAACCTAAAAATGGTGCATGTGTATAGCTGCAGATATTAGAAAAAAAAAAAACACGTTCACTTTAAAAGTGAATTCTGTACCATTCTTTTTAAAAATCTATCATCTATCAGATGCAGATATGTATTGCTTATATCAAGTGATATTTGTGCTTAAATATAATTTAAGGCAGTTAAATATAACGTCATGTTTACTTTCATATAAAAATATATATAAAAATAGAGTATTTAAAGCAGGTGGATATTCATACTAAGGAACTCATTGATTAAAATAGTTTTATGTTTCATAAGGTAGTAAAATTGAGGTATTTGTACACTTGGTAATTTCAGCCATGTGTTGAATTAACCTTCTCAGCTCTTCCCCCCCCCCCCCCAAAAAGGAAATTAATTCTTTAAAAACCATTGTTACTGTGAGATGTTATCTCACAACAAAGCATTTGTAAAATAAAGAAATTTACTATTTTGAAATGAAAATATAGAAGAAAAAGTTCTAAATACTAGAATTAGGTGTGTTTTATATGTATGCCACAGTTTTAATAAAAAATAATTTATGCCTACTCTAAATTTGAATTAGATACAGTTGTTCGGGAAAATAAAAATATAGTTACTAGTAACATAGGAGTATTTGTGGACATGTACAAGTGCTTTATGGAAATAAATGCCTATGCACTTGAGAATGCCTAATCCTTTGCAAAATATTTACATAAAATGTAATTGTAACCTTACATTACACAGGGCTCTATTGGCAAACTAAAGCTTTCTGAAGTAATACTGTCAATGAAACAAAGTAATACATGGGGAACTATATTTTGTTTCGCACTTAAAAATCACACATTTAATCAACTTAGTCTGCAGTTACCCATCCAAGTTCAGGGACAGGATAGGAGGGAATGTTTCTGAAAATTACAGAGTGCAAAGTTAAACATACGGGTGTTTTAACGGTCAAATGTTACACTTCTCATCTCATAGAATCCATTTGAATTCCCTTGTGGAACATTCTTATTCTTTTCCTTTCAGTTATAAAACGTAAAAAGCATAGGAAAAATGTTTATCGTAAGCATTAGATTCACAAAGCCGAAGCCACATTAACGCCGCGTTTTCTCCTGGTGAAGGACGCAAGCGCAGTCCCTACGTGCAAGTGGAATGTAATTGCCTTTTACCCTTCTCCATATTCACAGGCCAATAGAGAATACAACACAACGCTCAACGCATTAGCCTTTCTCCCATAACTCAAGTGCCTGTATTTCTTTTTATTATCACAATGCAATCCCTCGCCCACAGTGGTTCTTGTTCATATTATATATTGAGCAACCTTTTCCTGGCTCTGTCTTTCGCATGGAAAACCAGCTGATTTTTAAGTGCACATCTTGACTTTATAAAGTGGTAGGAACAAAGTGTTATTACGGTGTGTTTTTTTAAAAGCTACGTGTGCATTGGTGTGCAACTGTGTGCTGGTGTGCATGAAGGCAGGTAGTCAGTCTAAAATACACTCGATGCACAGGTTGTGGGTCTTAGAGGATCATCCAGGTTAGTGGTTTGTCTTCAGTTGCAAATTCAGTCCCCATCAGGGGGTCTACGCAGCTCCTGTCCTTGCACACATCCTGCTGAGAAGGATTTCAGAGCAAACCTGATTAATCGGACCTCGGACGTGGTACGGCGATTGAACATTTATTAGGGAGTCTTGCTGCCGCTGGAGTTTGCTCTGGTTGCTGAAATATTTTCCCACAGTATGATTTCTTGATCGTTTTATTTTAATCAAGTGATTTTCTTTAAATAACTTGGACTTCACTACCTGCAAATCAAGAGCAAAAAAAATAGTGAGGCAATAGCGAGGGCCGTTGAGTCCTGCACGGAGCAGTGTAACTAACTCAGGAGCCTGCACATTATTTCCATCACACGCATGGTGCCCAAAGGGCACAATATGCTTCACAATACCAAGAACCACAATGGCCCAGCTTTTAGAAAAGACCAAGATCAAAGTGAGAATTTCTTTCCTTCCCTCGGGGTTTCTCTGCCACACTGCTGTGTGCGTGTCCCTCTCCAGGCCGGGTGCTGTCACACACAGAAGGCGCTGGGGTGCCTGTGCTGAATCACCGATTCAAGCGTGGCGCTCTAAATCTCTCGCGGCAGCCTTTCACAGAATGGCAACTGCAACGGGTTTCAGAGTAAAACTGTTTTTCCGTTGCACGGCATAAGCTGACGCTGTTACAGTTAGTGGTTTCGTTTCTCTGGGCACCCAGTAAATTCTGGAACCTGAAGGAGCAGTCTATGCCCTAGCAGGCTAATAACTTTATACTTGTTTGTACATATGCAGATACATATGTGCATTTATTTACATTTTCCGAATCGGCAGTATAATAAGCATTTGTAAAGCACAAAAAGGTCTATAATAAAACCCCTTCCTATGTCTGTCCCCTACCTCCAATTACTCAGTTCCCTCCCCAGAGGACACTAGCTTCTTTGTGATCCTATTCACAGATGTTTTATGGCCATCAGTGCACACATCGACCAAGAGGCCATGTTTACTGTCTGTTTGCACAGTTTACAACAAGATGCCCTGGTGGAACCCTGTACTTTTCAGCTGTCATCACTGAGTTATATCATTCAGGTTATTAGCACCAATGGTCAGAGAGAACTAGGTGGGGACCAACACTGAGATTGGAGGCGGGGGGTGGGAAATAGGATGAGAGAAAATATAGTAACACCCCGATATAACAGACTAATACGGGCAAGGGGTGTCCTTTAAAGCTGAAAGTCCATTAGATAATGAAGTAGGTTTTCCAAATGGGTATGTTAAAAAATTGACACATTAGTTCACCCGTTTTTGCTTATGTACACACATTTGTGTAATTAAAATTAAGTGTGTATGAAAAGTTGACTTTCACAGAAAAGTTTTCTATATGCATTACTGTCACTTTAAGTGTCTACTGAGTAGGTCTAGGAAATGCGTGCATTCGCCAGTCACCACCAGCAAACAAGTGCACACGCTGGGGTTGGCTTAGCGGAGGTGGGGCATGGGCCTGTGAAAGTCAACTTTTCATACACACTTAATTTTAATTATTCAAATGTGTCTACATAAGCAAAAACGGGTGAACTAATGTGTCATTTTTTTAACATACCCATTTGGAAAACCTACTTCATTATCTAATGGACTTTCAGCTTTAAAGGACACCCCTTGCCCGTATTAGTCTGTTATATCGGGGTGTTACTATATTTTCTCTCAGAAAGTCACGCCACATGACAACGGAACCAATCACCATGTGCAACGCAGTGTGATCACGTGCTAATCATTCCCGGAACATTGTTTACAAGCGGCGACTCTTGGATTTAAATATGTAGACTATGGTTGCAGACATGTAATATTTATTTTTGTCCGCAAAATTACTAGTGTTTTTTTCCAACATATGGCCATTTCGCTAAAATTTGTTAAAAATAACAGTGAATAACAAAAAAAAAACCTGTTTAAGTTAATTATAAGCAAAACTTGTTTTAAAGCATTTTAAAATCAACAGGGTGTTAATTTTCACATATGACATACGAATCAGTAATTTTGTCCATTAAAGCCCAAGTCTGTTAAATTGAGGTCTGCAAAATCGGGGGTTTACTTTACTGGCAAAGATGTTTTGGGTGGCTTTACAAATGAATAACAAACCATGAATTCCATCACGTTAATGCCATTGTAAGACATTAATTTTGGTCAATATGGACACATACATTAGTCACTAATGACTAATGAAGGTAACACTACCTAACATGGATTTTTTTTAATTCTTTTGAGTGTTTTATAATGATTTGGATACATATATTTTGATCCTATGTAAGAGAATGTAATAAAAAACAGTTCAAAAAATATATAATACTTGAAAGAAATGATATCTATTTTGAAGATAAGTATTTTTAGTTATATTATAAGTGAGTGAGCATGAACCTTTTTAGAAGATATTTTTAATAGAGATTCTGTAATGATCTACACTAAAATGTTAAGAGTAGTAGTCTTTGGGTGGAGAAATTACTGTAGAGGTGATTTAAAATGTATTCTCAACAAAAATAGATCCAGAGACAAAGAAACACTGAACAGACCATCCAACTTCAGAGAGAAGGCAGGGGAAGGGGGTGGTGGTGTAAGACAGCGACTAGAGGCCTTGTATGCATGCATATAAGCATAACCAGTGGACATGGGCGGCGGGAGCTTGTCCTGGGGGGTGAGAGTGGCGGGGGGGGGGGGAGGGGTGGTTAATCGGGGGAAAAAGGAAAGGTATGGAATATTTTAAACTATAAAAAAAGAAAAGAAAAAAAGAAACCTTCCATTTGTATCACTGAAAAAAGAATGTATTCTCTATCACTTTTGGTCTTGACTTTTAAAATTTAATACAGTGAATGTGCATTACTTCATAATCAAATAAATGTTGAGGCTAGTCTCATTTTGAAGAAAAAAAATAATATTAATGTGTTTTGAAACCAATTATACCCTTCCAGCCCCAAAGAAATGACTTGTTTTCCTATAGCTATGGGAAGCTTGGCTTTTTATGATGAGTCCCTCAGAGGAAGTGACCCTTAAGAAGTCCAGTGAAATCAGTGGTTTGCGGTAAGCAATCCCTATGGATCGTAACTTAGAGCTCAGTTTGCAGTTAACCACTGATTAGTATTCCAGGCCCCAACGTTGTACGTCGCTGTTATGTGCAGCAACTTCTGCCTCTGTTCGCTGATGCTGTAACTTTAAATATGATAGGCTGGGAGGCGTACCAATGTTTTCCTGAAGGTTCTGCCCATTTTGGGGAGGTCTGTACCCAGTGATAGCAAGATTAGTGAACATTTTTAAGGTTTATTTCAGGAAACACTTGAGCACAAATATTACATTCAACCCTGAAAAAATATTAGTACAATGTTCCGAAACCAAAATTAGGTTAATTTTGTTTCTATAATTTTATCTTACGTGGATGGTCTGCATGCCAATTACATGTAACCTTTCCATCCGGATGCAAAAGGTTATAGAACTTCAAACATTATTTTAATGTTTTGTGTGATTCCAGGGCTGCATTTAATGTTGCACTACACATGTTGGACAATGCTAGTGAGGATGCACATAGTAATCTTGAATGCGGTTCATAAAGAGATACACAAAAATACTTATTCCCAGTGTGTTTGCTGAAGCAGATGCATTCACTCAGGAGTAATGTCAGTGTTTCACCACACCTTTCCACAAAGGAAACTTGATCTTGTATTTCTGTTTGTAAATCACTGAAGTGAGAAAGAAAGATGAGATGAGGGGGTCTCCCCTAGCGTCCCAGGGCCAGCCTGATGCCACCTGCAGAGCCAATGCTCCCGCTGTGCTTTCCTAGATTGACACCTACGTGCCTAGGCCAGGGATCGGCCCAACAACTCTTAATGTAGTTGGTTTCCTTTGAAATTATTTTCCAGGAAATAATAAAGGATAGGTTTCCTAATTCCTTTGTTAACCGAGTATCAATTTCATTCTGAATCCTGAAAGCGGACAGACCTACAGAGAAGGAATTATTTCAATTTTAATTTGTCAAAATATAGATTCAAAGAAATCCTCCCAGATGCTGTTGTAAATGGAATCCAGGAACCTTTGGAAATTCCAGCAGCATTATGTGCTCTGCCACGAGCTCATACATTTATTTCAGGAATGCAAGGTTTAATCTTATGAAATGTTTTGCTCTAGGAAACGACCAAGGAATTATTGGTAGCTATATGATTGTTTACCTTGAAAACCCAAAGGAATCTACTGCAAAATAATGAAATGCTAGAAGGAGAACACTTGAAAATTATATATCTTTTCTATATTCTATCAATAATTCATAGGAAATATATTACAGAAAATATTCCATTACATTACTAAAACAACTTCAAGTTAACAGTGATGCAGGTGAGGAATATATCGAAAGTTTAATGAGACATAAAAGAAAATGTAAACAAATAGAAAGACATACCATGTCAAATCCTCCCAAACTAATTAAAGTGCTATTACAATGGTAATCCCAGCAGGAATTGGGAGGAACTTAACAAAGAAATTCTAAAATACATCTTTAAGAGTAAATGTAAGAAAAAAAAAAAATCAAGACCATCTGTGAAGGAAAAAAAAGTAGTAATGAGGGAGACTGTCGATACCAGATATTCATTCATCAATATGAACGGGATCTACCATCAACCCACCATAGACTCAATTTGTTGGTTGTATAAGCCAAGTATAAGCAGAATTCAATACGGAGAGAGAAAGAATAGGAATGTTCATACTGCAGATTAAAATGCATTTCATAAACTGCTACCGTTCCTTACAATGTTCATTAAAAAAATAAGGTAGTTTTAAATAAAGCCCAATGTTATATAAATCCAGTGACCATCAATTTTGACGGTGTAATAGTTTTAATTATATGGGATTAAAATAAAAGTATGTTTAAAATGGAGCTATTTATCAAATGGCCAGTAGCGTCTCCAATAGAGAAGTAGATGAGGATTGGGAGGTGTATCTACAAGGTGTCCCAAAAACATGAATGCACATGTTTTTACCAGTGGATGGCTCAATGGATGGTTCTTCCTTTCCAGCCAGATTAAGCTTTGAACAAAGGAAATTTATCCTAAAATGCTACTGGAAGTTTGAAAACACAGTTGAAGTATAAACACTGTCTTTATAATTATTCAAAGTGTGTATACATTTCCCTGTGTCCCCCCAAAGTGTACTTACACTTTAACAGCTGATAATTCACTTAGCTTTCATTCTTTTTCAGGTTTAACTGTTTGAACAAAGGATACTTATCCACTAGAATCTTTTATGGGGATACATAAAAGATAAATCTTAAGGTACAAAACCAGCAACAGTTGATGAATTGAGGGTGCACAAATACTGAATGAAATGATTCTCGATGTTTGTGATTCCATTGCTTCGCATTATCAGTAGTGCTTGGACCAGAATGGTCACCAGTTTGAAAACAGGCATTGACATAAAATTTATTCACTTCTATAGATTCTCTTAATTTTGAAAAATGAACTGTATGTTAATAAACACTGACTTTATAATCATTCAAACTGTGTATACATTTTTTTGGGGGGGACACCCTGTAGTGTAAGGACAGGATTTTTGTTTTTTGTTTTTATTGTACATACTAAGTTTTAAATTTTCAGAGTTAGCAAGAATTCATGTAATCCCTTATGATAAACAGTAGAAGAGAAGCAAAATGATGCCATGTCTTAAAACGTTACAATTTAATGATATCATTTTCCACATAATATCCATGCTTTAATCTCCAGAGTTCTCTGCTTTGGGAAACACATGGAGTAATTCAGACATGGTCCCTACCCTCAAGGGGACTATATAAAGACACATGTCTGAGATGCTTGAAGTAAGAACTAGAATGAAATGACTTCAATGACATTGCCGGAGACTCGCTCCCAAGGTCAGGCACCAGGCTGTTTCCATGCGATGAATAGTTCCTTCGTACATGAAAAAGACTTCGTGCTAATTTATGACAGGCATGATAATCTCCTCACATGGTTATTATTTCTTTGAACTTATTTGTAAAACTCAGTGTCCAGCATTGGTGTCACACGGCTATATCTGAGTTTCAAAATATGACCTGATTGTAGAGGCTCTACAGGGGAGGACAAGGAGTAAGCTATCATTTTAAGGCTTGGAAAAGTTATGCCAGTGGAAAGTGTTTGATACCTGTACAGTGGAGAGCTGCTTGCTTCTTTCCTTTGATCTCATGTGTGGAAATGTGCCCATTTGGGTCCTTCCCCAAGTCAGAGGACCATTTGGGATTTTAAAATCCAACTAATGTGTCCACTAGAATGTGGCTTTGGAAGAGAGCTGTTAGTCATACAAATGTTAGCTTCCCTCTGGTGCAAAATAATAACAATATTAAAAAGGAGCCATCAGAAAACAGCAGTGAGAGATTTAGGCCTTGACCCAGAGACAAAAGACTTTTGATGTTTGTTTACAGTGGTTACCTCAGTCAGAGACAAATTCTCATGGTTCGACACTTCCAAACGCCTCTCTAAATTTGGTTCTTATGACTTTACCACTGAGAAAGAGTCATGCCTACCTAACAGGATAAGGAACTACTGCATATGTTTAATTATATATACCTATGGGGTTTGGAAATGTTGACATTATTTTAATTAGTGTTAAGTGACATTATTTTGCCACTTAAAACAATCCAAAGTAACCTCTTGTTTTTAGCTTTTTGTTGTTGTTGTTTTTTTCTTTTTGAATTTACTGTGTCAAATAGAGAGTGAAGGCCAATTGTTCTCCAGAAAGTGTGAAAACTTTTAGGTCAGCATTGATTTATAATAATAAGTATGGGTCTAATAATAAAATATTTCTCACAGCAATGTTCAAGTTTAGATGGTTTCATGTGGAAATAGACTTTCAAGTGAAGAAGACAGCATTTCAAAACAGTGATATATTTTAATATATTAGGTATAGAAACTTAGGAAAGAATAATTTTGGAGCTGAAATCAAGTTATATAAATATAAGATATTACAAGATATGTAGATGATCAATTTTTTCTATGACTCAGTGTAATAAGAATTGAAATTCTGTGACTTTGGATATAGAAGTGAATTTTATATTTTCATAGGTTTCTTATATGCTAAAGATCTCCCAGTTTATGGTGGTAGCTATTTCCACCTCTCTACATAATTAAGGACTTGTGGACACAGACATTTTAGAAGGCATACAAATGGCCACAATTCAACTTGACTGGTGCTGTCCAATGGCTCTTGTAAGGCTTCTGAAACAAAAGAAAAACTTCAATAAACTACACAACAAAAGTAACCTTGCAACTTTTACTGCTAGAGGCCTGTCACATCAACATTCAAAATGGATTTCACATATATACTCATCAGAATGAATGTATGGCCATGTCAAGTAATTGCTGCACTGCAATAACTTTGAATTTTCAAAAAGCCAGTGCGGACGCGGAAAGCTTGGTGAGTTGGAAAAGTGTCAGGCAGATTACAAGCAAATACCTTTGCTAAAACTGATCTGGACCTGAATAACACCCAGGGAACTTCTGATGTGGTTCCAGAGCCACAGAACAAAATAGGAAACAATGTTCGGCGGTGCAAATGTTCCAAAATCTCCCTAGACTGGATTAGGGGAGTTGGTCTGATTACAAGCATGTTTCACAATCCCGAGTGGGATCCGGAGAGGAATGAGGGCCATGGCTTCCTGAGGTTGGAAAACATGACATTGACCAGGCAGAATGGTAATGCAGACTTTGCAGATAAACGTCTATAATTGAAGTCCTCTTTACTTGGTGTAGTCATTCTGCAGGCAGGGTATTCCACTTAAGACCCAGTCACAAACTTATGGCCAGCTCACAGAGTAGCCTAAGAATTCACAGAAATGGAGTAAAAAAAATAAAAGGATGAGCAATAGCTGGAAGCCAGTCCTTGTCATTCATAATTCCATTTCAGGAAATTATGCAATTTTTTTTTAAGATAAAGAATTCTTTCATTCCACCCCCCCACCCCCCCGCCCCCAAATATTTAATTATGGCCACATGAAATAAGCTATGCTCGGATTGAAGGGAGTCCAACTTCGGAATGGGTCAAAGATGCTGAGGATTAGAGGGAAGGACAAAAGTTTTCTTTAGGAATGAGGGTTTTTTTGTTTTTGTTCTTGGTGTTTCCAGATTTGCATCCTCCCTCCAATTCTCCAACTCTTCTTACTCTGGCAGCTGAGCCCTTTAAAATCCTGTCTCTAGACACACCTCAGTTCCCAGGTCTGGGAACAAATTCTGCTCTGAGGTGGGGAGGTTGGTTATAAGGAGCTACAAACCAGCAGTTGACTGATTGAGTGTTAAACTGCTGGTTCTACCTTGTGCGCCTATGCAGTTCCCCAGAAACGAACTCCCCTGTTTTAAACTCATCTTCCTAAGTGGCTGAATATTCATATCAGTGAATTCTTAATACTTGGATGGCCTTCGGTAGTCTGATGGATCCTAAGCTAAGTTGCTACCCTGCTCTATTTAGATGTTGCGTCTTGGGTCTTGGGATCGATTTGATCGGAACTCACAGGCATTTGTTTCCATCCATCTCTCTTAAGCTTAGACTTTTTATTGAAGAATATGGCACTAAAATGTGACTTAGAAACAATTTGTGTGGGCCCATGTGTGCAGCTGCTGGCTTTACTGTAGGGCTCTGCTCAGCGCTACTCTGGTCTTTTTCAAGGAGGCCTCTTGGGCGCTGAATTTCCTGTCAGAAGAGATGGTCAGCCTCTTGTCTGAGGTGGCAGGTGCCTCTCCGCCTGTATTCTAGGGGTTTGGGAAGAAGGCGAGGGGTTCCAGCCTTCCAACTTTCATTTTCATCTTTCTGATTCCAGCTTCTGGGTTCATGTGTTCTTTACTGTACCTGTGTTTTGGAGTCCAGATTCTCTGCTGTTCAATTTCAAAGGAAATGAGGTGTATGGATGTAGGTTCTTGACCGCACAGGTGGGGCTCGGGGCTCGGGGTCCACCAATTTTGCATACAGACTTTTAACCCATTCTTTTCCGCCCTGTGCCTCACCCCGGCCTGTCTTCCTCAGGGCGGGGCTCCTAAGGTCCGAGCCATTCAGAGCATCTGCGCTGCACCTCTCCCTGGTGTTTCTTCTCTCAAGACACTTGACAGGATAACTTACTTCATCGGCTGAGTCAAACCTCCGAAATTGAACTTGGGTTTCTTATCTGTTATGAGTTATTTCTTAGTATGTCTATTTTGGGGGGAGGGGAAGGTGAATATCTTTATGTTTTTACAGCCTTTTTAGTGGAGTTTCAAGTGGATGAAAAGATAAATGCTTGTGGCCAATCTGTATACTCCATGCCCGATCTTAGACCTTACCCTTTATGCTAGTTTCCCCAAAGTATGTTTAGTGAAGTGTTAATCGTTATTAAAAAAAAGAAAAGTGGTTCTGTGGTCAAAGAAGTTTGGGAAAAACTGGATCAAACTGAGCTAAACAGTTTCTTTGCTGTAGGGCTTCTGGGATCATTTAATATACTAATATTATTTGAGAATCCTTTAAGTGGAGACATATACAGTATTTCCTAAACCACAGATCCTGTGTTCACCAGGCTTGAACATGAAAACATAAAGTGGGGAATGTATTTAAACCCCCCAGAAATGAGGGTTTATTTCAAAGAACAGGAAATAGTGCTGGGTCAACATCTTTTTCTTAGGCATACTAACTCTAGTTCCAGGACTGCTGCGGCTGGGAAGTGCAGCTGCCTCATGGAGTCATCATACCCATTCAGTACAGAGTGATGGACTCTCTCTTTGCTCATCCTCCATTTAATTATCCATCTTAAGGAAGAGACCCTGATATAATTGGTCTTACCACCATTCAATACAGGATGCTCCCAAGTTTAGGTGGAATCCTTAAACTTCTTCCCGAATCCCTTAGAATATTGGCAGGCAGGCACATGCCACCTCTGACAGGATTTAAAACAGGATTTTGTAGCAAATCGTTTCAGAAAACACTGGACTCCCTTAGGGCTAATGAATTCATCCTCATCAGGCACCAATCTCTAATCTAATCACCCCAATCTCTAATCTAATCACACAAAAGGCTAGGATTCACTTGCAGATGATAGAATGAGCACTAATCCTATAATATAAAAGGCTAATATGCAAATTGTCCCCTCGACTGGGAGTTCAACTGGGAGTTCGACCAGGGGGCGGGGGCGGGGGCGGGGGCGGGCCCTCCCCCAGCTGGCCTTGCCCTGGATTGGCACCCCCCCACCCTGATGAGGGGTTGGGCCAGCCTGCCAACAGCCTGCAGCCCCTCCCCCCAGGCAGCCCCCCCAGATCGGGGGTGGGGTTGCCAGCCAACTGCCAGAGGCCCCTCCCCCTGGCCAGGTGGGCCCCATTGGCCCCGATCAGGGTGGGCTGGCCAGACCCTACCTGTGCACAAATTCATGCACCGGGCCTCTAGTTATTTTATTAAAAAACACACACAGAAAACTGTCTAGAATCACTTTCCCAATAAAAGGGGTGGAGGAATGTTAGGCAGTGAAAAGTTCTGTGACTCCTCTACTTACAGAGCTATTAAAAGATTTTAAATGATGACATCACACTTGAAGTATAGAAATATTATCCCAGTAGGGCATGAAGGATAAATTCAAGTAGTGGAAAGTAAGGTTCCAGGGAAGAAGAGACCCTCCAGCTCACCTTGTTCATTAATCAACATCCTGCCAGTTATTCACCAGTGTCCTTGACCTGGTCCTCTCCTATATATTCAGGGCCCTTGTTCCAACAGCCCTACTCCCTCCTATAGTCTTAATATTTCCTTACTATTGATAATTCCTCCTCTGCCCATAAACTGCCTTTGGACCATTTTCTGTTCCAATATCTTTCCCTATTTCTTTTTCTTTTTTAAAATAAATTTTATTGATTTTTTACAGAGAGGAAGGGAGAGGGATAGAGAGTTAGAAACATCAATGAGAGAGAAACATCAATCAGCTGCCTCCTGCACACCCCCTACTGGGGACATGCTGGAAACCAAGGCACATGCCCTTGACCAGAATCAAACCTGGGACCCTTCAGTCCACAGGCTGACTCTCTATCCACTGAGCCAAATTGGTTAGGGCTTCCTATTTCTTATTTACTTATTGAAAGGCTTTACCAGTTCTCTTTTCTCATTCCTGATACCTCTTTAGCCTATTGTAGTTTAATTTCTGCCCACAATATTTTACCAACGCTCTTCATTTGATCAGAAAGGACCTTCTCAATGCCAAAATTAATGACTAGTTAAAAATTCCATCTTAATAGACCTATTACATGAGACAACATCACCCCTATTTCAACCTCACAAATTTTCATTTTTGAGCTTTCCATGGCACCACACTCTACTAGAGTTTCCTCGAACAGTTCATTGTCTAAATCCAAATGCTCCTATTTCACCAAACTGCTTAAATGTCTGCATTTTCAAAAGGTTCTTCCTCAACTCTTCTTATTCTACTCACTTTCTCTGGATGATCTATTTTTATGGTTTAAACTGTTACCTAGTTTCTGAGTACTTCCAATTTTTTATCTCTAGCCCCACCCTGTCTCTCAAGCTTCAGACTTGTATATCCAACTGCCTGTGAGAGATCTCACCTGGATGTCCTACAGGCATCTCAAACACAACATGTTCAAACCTGAATTCATCATCTTTTCCCTAAGCTGGTACCTTTCCAGTTATTTTCTGTCTCAATTGCCAGTTGAGCTCGCTAATCCATCACCTAAGTAGGGAATTATCTTGGATTCTTCCTGAGCCCTCATGCCACAGATAAGATCTAGGGCGTGTATTTGTCTGTTTCTCCCTTATGTTTGCTGTCTCTGGTTTTATTTGGTGAGCTTTTATCACCTCTCACCCTACTTTTGAAAAAAGTCTCCTAACTTCTCTCCCTGATTTAGCCCTCTTCAAATTTTTCCTCCTCGCTGTTATCAGATCTGAAACAAAGACATGGCAATCTCACTTCTCTCTAAAACCTTTCACTGGCTCTCTATCACCTACAGGATAAAGTCTAACCTCTTACCATCATTGGACCCTAGTTCACTTTTCCCAATCTCCTTTTATAATTGACTAGAGGCCCGGTGCATGAATTCGTGCACGGGTGTGGTTCAGCGCCCACCCAGATAAGGGCTGATCTGTCTGGGCTGGCTGGGTTGGCTGGGGGGAGGGGCCGCAGGCAGTTGGCAGGCTGGCCCTGCCCGCTGGTTGAACTCTGGTCGGATTCCCAGTTGAGGGGCCAATTTGTATATTACCCTCTTATTATATAGGATGCTCTACAATATACAGGATTACTTGTGATTTCCTGAGAACATCAGGCTATTTCAAAGCTACTTTGGTTCACAATGTCCCATAGGGTTGGAATGGCCTTCTTTGGCCATCACCCTGCTACCTTGACTAGGGTCTACTCATTCTTTAACAATCAACTTGGAAAGTTTTCAAGGAGAGTTTCACTCAGTCCTCAGATTGGGTTAGGTGCCCTTTCTTGGTGTTATTATAATATCCTATTTATAGCTCTAACATGCCATTTTACATGTTTCATAATATGGGTTTTTCTGCCTGACCCTCCAGCTACACTATCTCAAGGGAAGAGAGTAAGTCTTATTTATTTTTGCATCACGACTATTTAGCTCAAGAACTGGGCACACAAAATAAACATGGGGTGATAAAGTAAAAGAATAAACAAGGTCGAGGCAGTGGGAACAGAGTGTAGGAAAAATACTTGGAAAATATTCAGGAGGTAAAGAGCACTTGCTGGCTGGAGGTTGCCGGGGGCGGAGAAAGAGAAGGAGGGACAGAGGATGAGTCTGGTTTGCAAATGACAGCACAACAGAATACATTCAAATATTAATTATTTTTGGGGGGGACATGATTAGTTTGAGATGTTAATGGGAATTTCTCCTGGCTCCGTTTATAGCAGTTAATATGATCTTTATACAGGCACCAAAAAAGCTGATGAATTAAATTGTCATTACAGAGTGCTAATTTATTAAAAATAGCCATGTTGTTAAAGTCTGGCATCTGCTATATAAGTAAGATAACTCTATTTGGATCAGTTCTTTTTTCTCTAAAAGTCATTATTTTAGTTTTTTTTTTTTAGATAGACAAACTTAAAGGCTTTTTCTTCATTATGTTTATGATAAACTTTTAAACTCTGAAGTACAAAGGGAAACGCTTTAGGCCGATAATACAGAAAGAAAACATTTCTAGGCCAGATAAGCTTTTGTTTATTTAATTAACATTAAATAATGATGCCCGGCCGGCTTGGCTCAGTGGTTGGGCATCGGCCTATGAACCAGGAGGTCATGGTTTCATTCCTGGTCAGGGCACATGCCCAGGTTCCAGGTTCGATCCCCAGTAGGGAGCATGCAGGAGGTAGCCAATTAGTGATTCTTTCTCATCATTGATGTTTCTAGCTCTCCCTCTCCCTTCTTCCCTGAAATCAATAAAGATGTGTATATATATATATATATATATATATATATATATATAAATATTAAATAATGAGAATAAAAAAAAGATTAAATAATGATGAAAAATCATCTCTGACAAAGAACTGAAAATCTCTTTCCATGGTGCCAGAATCAAAGGCAATCTGCAGGTGTGAGAGCTGGGAGTGATGCCACAGGGTTTTTTTGTTTTGATTTTTTTTGCTGAGTCAAAAGCTGTGGCTATGATCTGCCAGAAAACAGAGATATCATATAAACTCTATACAACTGAAATATGACCAGTGATTTTCAACCAGTGTGCCACAAGAAATTTCAAAACATGTAATACCTTATTATTTAGTCAGGGGCACTGACTTCTTTTCTCTTAGATTGTCAAATTGAAAAATAACAATAGCCAGCACAATGAATCAAAATTATACATATTATTTTGTCAGATCAGCAAAAAATGTATTTTTGGTGTGCCACAGAATTTCAGTAATTAATTTATGTGTGCCACAAGATGAAAAAGTTTGGGAAAATTGCTGGATTAGACTTATTAATAATCCTATATAATAAAAGCCTAATATGCTAAGTGTCTGGTCGACTGGTCAGCCGTTCAACCAATCAAAGCATAATATGCTAATGATATGCTAAGGCTGCTCAACCTCTTGCTATGACATGCACTGACTGCCAGGGGGCAGAGAGTCGACTGGTCGACCAGTTGCTATGGCGTGCACTGACCACCAGAGGGCAGATACTCTGACTGGTAGGTTAGCTGCTGCTGGGGTCTGGCCTATTGGGACTGAGCAAGTCAGGCTGGACACACCTTGGAGCCCTCCCGCAGTCCCTCTCTGGCTGGTCAACCTCCCATGTCCCTCTCCAGCTCTGATCGTGTACCAACGGGGTCCCTCAGCCTGGCCTGCGCCCTCTTGCAATACGGGACCCTTTGGGGGTTGTCAGAGAGGGGGTTTTGTCCCGATCCAACAGGCCAGGCAGAGGGACCCCACTGGTGCACAAATTCGTGCACAGGAACTCTAGTCACATAATAATTAGTTGTGGATTTTCTCCTTCTGCAGCTAAGTTTGGGCTGATAATAGTTTTGTATCGTTTCCAGGTTTTGGCTGTTGACAGTAGATATTTGCCACATAACTAAAGTCACCATCCAAAACCACTCTTGGGCAAGAGCTACCTGGATCCTGTTTGTTGTCCTGCATAAACATTGAGAAAACAAAATTCCATCTCCCATCTCTACCCATGAAGAGATATACCTGCTTTTCTCATTTGTGGGATGATGTTAGTCAAAACTGATGAACACCAGTTGGGAAATTGCTTATAAATGTGTGGTGGCAATGTATTCTCTTTTGGTGCCTTGACAGATGAAAGAGATGCCCAAACCCTTTAATCTCATCCATAGCAATAAGAGACCACTGGAGTAGGCTTGTTATGTCTATGCTTGAATTCTCACCACAAATCAAAGAGGTCACATTCACATCTTGCTGTGAAGGTTATACCTATCCTTCTCAGGTGTCTGTGAATTGATTGTGAGAATGGTTTCATTAAACACCAGAAGATACAAGGCTCTCAAACTGAAATTCTTTGAGGTTTCTTATAGCTAATTTTAATTCTTTTGATTACTATATGACAACTTTCTTTGCCAGCTCATTAGACGAGCACAGAGGAAAAAATGGTTGTTATTAATGAATTTCTACCCTTTAATACATTTTGCACGAGACCAATAACCTACTGATTTCTGGCTTGCTACATTTATCGTCACACCATTCTTTGCAAGAAGCTTTAGAATTTTCTTGATTGTTTATAATAAGCTAACAGTGATTTAAGATGTTGGGCGATGGTTTAGAAAGATTATAAAACATCTGTGTCAGCACTAGCAACTTCCTGAAATACAAGTGTTACAAATTGTTCAAAAGTTAAGCAACAAGTATGCCTAAGTGATGAATGAGGTATGAGACTTTGTGATGAAGGGAGTCATTTGAGAAAGACGACTGTATCAGGTCTGTGTGGTAACTAGAAATGCAAATGCTCTTAGATTAGAAGTATTTCTTCTCAAACATGGAAACTTCGGAATGGATAGCATGCTCCAGAATCAACTGAGATAATTCAGGGCATACCTACATAGCCTGCCTCCAAGACAGCATACATGAAAAATAGGGTTTAAGAAAAAAGAATTTGTGCATGATATCTGAACACACACACAAAAATTATAAAATAAAATAAGTGAAATAATTTTTACCTGGCATGCTTAAGTCATTATTATGCAACTAATAATGGTGTTTTAGTAATGATTATAAGCCAATTTTCTAGCTCTGATGGTTCAAAGAGTCTTCTTCGTACTTCTCTAATTCCATGACTATTAGTGTCAACTACTTGTTGCTGTACCAGGAGATACATGTAATGCAATCATGTGGGAAGGGCATATTCTGTTTTTAATTGGAGCCATGCTGGAAATCATTGGGGGAACTTCTTTTTAGAAGAACTAAAGTTGAAAAAATAAAAAACAGGTATCCTCACCCCAAATATTAATTGAAGGCATATTATAAAAAAATAAATGAATCTCTCCTAAAAGAGACCAAAACAAAACAAAACAAAACAAAAAAACCCCTATCTGTATATCGTCTTTCAAAGTCCCCATTTTCTGCAAGTTTGGCAACTTTTGGCTTGATTTTGTCACCAACTCTGATACTGGGTTGTCTCAGGTACAAGTTCATTCTTTCTTCTTCTTCCAGGCTGCCTGCTCTTGTATTTCTAAGTCTTGACATTTTGCAAATTAGGATAGGCACCCAAAGAGTGTTATGTTTTCTTATGGAAGAAATAAGTAGACACACAGTGTCCTACAGCTTAAAATCTGGTCTGCATCCACATCCACATGGCCAAGCTCCATGTTGCTAGATAAAAACTCAAAATGATTTTTATTGTGGGTGCAGGAGCTCACTTCTCTGAGATGCAGTTCCATTTGTCATATGAAAATATAACATGAATCCATTAGTAGAGCATACAGTGCCATTTCAATAACTTTTGGGTATTCATAAAACCTGAGGACCAGGATAGATTCTGAAAGTCATGTTATGGCTGAAAAATAGGATCAGAAGAAACCTTTAGTTGTCATCTCACTAGTCAACTCACTAATGACTGCATCCTGGTTTACAAAGGAGGCCATGCAAGAAAAAACAACAACCCACAAGTGAATCAATATCTGACAAAATGATCAAATGAGAAACTCTCCGTCAGTTTCAGCTGAAGCTCCTGAGACCTAGAGCAAACAACAGCAGCCAAGTAGCTTCACATTCCGAAGCAATGTCTGGAAAATATATGCAAAACATGCAAAAGTGTGGACAGCATCTCACTTCACAAACCCTTGTTTCATGAAAAGGACTGGGAAATGAAGATGAAGAGCGAGAAATTCTATGTGAGAAGTTTTCCAATACTTTGTGGTCTTCTTCCCTCTGGGGAGCTCCACCAACCTTGCTCTAAGCCAGTGGTTCTCAACCTTCCTAATGCTGTGACCCTTTAATACAATTCCTCATGTTGTGGTGACCCCCAAACATAAAATTATTTTCGTTGCTACTTCATAACTGTAATGTTGCTACTGTTATGAATCGTCATGTAAATATCTGATATGCAGGATGTATTTTCATTGTTACAAATTGAACATAATTAAAGCATAGTGATGAATCACAAAAGCAATATGTAATAGGAAAGAAGTCCCTGGCTTCCTCTCTCTTAGGCTACCCCTGTGAAAGGGTCGTTTGACCCCCAAAGGGGTCGCGACCCACAGGTTGAGAACCACTGCTCTAAGCTAAGTGAGATGGGGTTTTAAGAGACCAACTTGGAGAGATGGACATGTTGGGGATTGGGGCGCATTAGGACTGGGATAAGACACTGGCTAAAGTTCAGCTTCCCTGTAGCAGAGAAAGTGAGAGAGGAAGAGCGAAAGTCAGAGCGAAAGCAAGAAAGCGAGAAACAGAGAGGGCTGACCTGGAGCTAATTGTATTTCCAGCAACAGCTGAGCAAGGGTGCCTGGGTGTTTCTTGTGGACCAAATCCGGGCAACTGATTGTAGCAAGCCCAGTGCCATTTTGAATACAGTGGGGCCTTGACTTACGAGTTTAATTCGTTTGGAGACCGAGCTCGTTAAGGAGCTCGTTAAGGAGCTCGTTAACTCAAATTACTCTATCAACTCAATGCAAAAAATCTGCCGAGAGACAGCTGGTATCTCAAAAAACTCGTTAGTCGGGACACTCCTAAGTCAAGGCCCCACTGTATCTTCCAAGAGGATGCCTGGAGGGGCAATGTGACCCCTCAACAGAAGGATGGGCAATTGGAAGTCAAAGGGCCAAGGAAGGAATGCAGCAGTGAGTGGGACTGGCCTTTCCCCAGGAAGCTATCTCTGGGGGCCCAGTGGGCTCTGTCTTCAAGGAAGTGCACAAAAGCACCCTAAAAAGAAGGAATTAGCATTCTATCCCCAGAGAGCACACTGATGATTATGCTTATGCTAGTCAAGCAAGACTTTTGTTGCCCTTAATATCTCCTCCCTAACCGGACCCAATGAAGAGGGTGGGAGAAGAAAAGTGGGGAAATAGGAAAGAAGTCCCTGGCTCCCTCTCTCCTATGTCAGGCTTTCAAGACGAGGCAGGTCTACGCTGGGGGAAAGAAATCATGTTACGTGGGCATAGACACAGGCCCGGGCAATTTTAGTATTGAAGTGATATTCTCCTGTGCCTGAAATGATGGGGGTCCTTTGATGATCTGAAAGTGGGTTTTCAAGTTATGGGATTTACCAAGATTTTATTCAAGTGATAGAGAGGCAATATCCACAGAGGGATTTGAAAGGACCAGGGGAAAAGGATAAAATTATTTTCTATCATCGCCTTATCAGCTAAGCCTGTTTAATTACTATTACAAATAACATCATTTTCACCACTGAGGGGGAAAATCAGTCAAAAGACAGGCCCTCCTGTTGTGCACTGACTACACCAAAGGAGGAAGATGATTCGTTAGTTATCATATTAAATGCTCTGGATCTTCAAGCTGCTTCCACTAAAGGCATCTGGCACGTTTCGGGACACCGTTCCTCAGGGAAGGCTCAGAGTCTGTGAGACGGGCAGGTGCTCTCCAGGTGGCCATCTCCTTCTCGCACTGACCTGAGCTCCCAGTTCCCAAGTGTCTATATAAACACTCTTTTTTTTAAAAAAAACACCTCATTTTGCAGAGCCTTGAGTTATGATTACCACATGCTTCGGCCGAGTGATGAACAAATCATCTCATCTCCTCCTGACACAGTTTTCTAATGCACTATAAGACTGACCATGCTATTAAAAACACAATGAAAATTTTTTAAAAATCAAAAGCTAAAAGACTCAGAAAGCCAGATAAATACCTCATGGAAATGGCAGCCACAGGCTCCCTGGAAAAACTCTTTGTAGCGCCCCATGGTTATAGTGAAGGTGTCCACCACTTCGTAGCCATACTTCTTTGCAGTGTCCAGAATCATCACATTTTCTTTCCATAAGTTCTGAACTTCCCTCTGTGTTGCAAAGCAGAAGAGTGAGAATTTTTATTAAGAGCGTTGTTTACGATTTACTAAATCAGATAGAAATTGTGTGAAGGGCATCTTGCTCTACAGATTGGTCTTATTTTGAGATAAAGACTTAATTTTATCTGTATTTCTTAAATAAAGAGGTGTCCTAATTCTTTATTCAAAATATAAATGTAAACACCTGTGTATGTATAAAACAGCAATACATAAATAGGTACAGCAATTTACAGTTTAGAACTTTCCCTACCATCATAAGTCATTTTTTTTTTTTGCCCACAAAGATCCTTTGAAATCTCTAAAATTCTCAATTTAGAAGCCAAGATTTGAAATCACAAATGTTATCCCCATCTATTTGGATTTTTATTCATTTGAATATTAATTAATATATGTTTCATGCTTAGCTCTGTGCTGAGGGACAGGAATATAAGAATAAATAAATCATGGACTCTGATCTTAAGACATCACATTCTATCCCTAACCGGTTTGGCTCAGTGGATAGAGTGTTGGCCTGCGGACTGAAAGGTCCCAGGTTCGATTCCAGTCAAGGGCATGTACCGTGGTTGCGGGTACATCCCCAGTGGCGGCTGTGCAGGAGGTAGCTGATTGATGTTTCTCTCTCATCGATGTTTCTAACTCTCTGTCCCTCTCCCTTCCTCTCTGTAAAAAAATCAATAATATATATATATTTTTAAAAAGACATTACATTTACTAACTCTTTCATTGCAGGCAAACCTACCAGGCTCTGGCTAGCAGAGAAAAGGGGATAGCTCTGCCAGGTGCCAGGGGACAGCTGGACAGAGAGACTTGGAGAGGTGACTCCTGAGCAGAGACAGGACGGCCAGTGGGGGGTGGGGAGGGAGGGGCGGGAGTGTGCTTCTAGGAGCAACAGAATGGAGTGCTGCTGCTTCTGGGTCATATTCCTCCCTTTCTCCCTCCTTCCGTCCCATGTCCAAGGTTGGAGTTCTAGTTGAGGTCTACTGTCAAGAGGAGCTCCTCCTCTACCCTACCTCAGGATTCCTCATGGGCTTGGCCAGCACTTTCTCAGACTGACCTGTTGCCTGAGTCTCTTCCTATGTACTTCATCCTTCTCCCACACCCTTCATGCCAGACTCGTTACACCTAAACACAGGTCCCAATACACAGTGGACTAAAAAACATTTGGTGCAAGACTGAGTGCTCTGCATTGGGTGCTGTTGTCTGAAAGTCTTCCTGGCTACTCTTCCCTTTAGTCTTCCCAGGCGCTCTCCCTCTAAACCCCCTTCTTCTGCTCATCCCATCTCAGTGTCTGTTTCTTGGCAAACCCACTCTGACAAAGAGAGGGAATTATCTTTTCTAAAGAACAAAAACTATTTTCATTTTCCATGTAAAAATGCAAATTACTTGCATTTGTTAATCCAACCGCAAAGTAAAAGCAGTACAAATACGTCTAATTTCCTATCTCTACTGTGCTCACATAACTATTTTTATGTGACATTCAAAGAAGAGTGTTTCCCCCAAAATAAAGATCGTGAATAGCAAAGGTCCATAAAGAAGAAATATGGAGGAAGGAGACAGATGCGAATTTTGTCTGTGCTATCACATGAAAAATGATCCTCAGGCTTGTTCTTGTCTAGTACATGCATTTTTCTCAACTCTAATATGTCTAATTATGAAGGATACATGGAACTTTAGAGTAAGCAGTGTCTAGAGAAAGGTCAGTTCTCTGGGCAATAGACAATTAGATGGAAATTTGCATGCAGGAGACCAACAGGGATCAACACCTATGGAAGAGTGACGTGGTTGAAACAGGCTTTGTGGGTCCCACTAGGGGTTCTAGAGCTGGGAAGCATCTTCTGAGATAATGGCCCACATTAAGGAAAGGGGGTGGAGTCTTGGTACCCTTGCCCCGGGCAAGTTGGGTTCCTGCAGCAAAAGGCAATCCCTGCTGGGATTCACGTGTAAATCTTTACTAGGCCACACAGCCAGAGCCCCGGGGAATGAATGTCTAGTCCTAAAGGGGCAAACTGGGAGCAGCCAAATCATACAAAGTGTCACTCACCCACTCGGGAATAGGTATTTTTTGAGAGTCTACTACGTGCTGACAATTGTGTTTTGCGCTAGGGGTACCAGAATGAGCAATGCAGCCCTCCCTTCCCGGTCTCTCCAATCACAGAGATTATTCTAGCAGGGGAGACAGGCAACCAAGGACTATTAGCAGATGAGTGACATGCATGAGGACACAAAACGACATTATAGGAGCTCATAGCAGGAACAGACCATGGAGTCCCATGTGCCCATTAAGTCTCCCCAGAGGAAATAGCATGTAAACTAACACTTTAAGGGTGCTTGGAGGTTACCCACAGGAGGAGGTAGTGAAAGAGTGGGCTCCAAGAAAAGGGAGTAGTGATTTCAGAGACCTGAAGGTGACCGAGAGCATGACATGCTTGAGAAGCTAGCACATGCTCAGCATGACCGAGCTCGGCGGTGTTGTGAGTGTGTCTGGTGAACAGACATGTGTGCACATATAGGGAAACCAAGGGATAAGTCTACAGAGGAAGGCAGAGGCTCAGTCCTGAAAAGCCATGCAAGCATACGATGAGGAGTTCAGGTTTATTTTTTGCTTCCATTGCTATTGTCTCTTTCATTCTATTGTTTTCCACACCCTCTGGTTCCATCCTTTTGTCTTTACTCAGTTTTAAAGGACTGATGAACACCATCAAAGCCCAGGGGGAGGCATAATGTTTACCACGACATCTGGTACATAGTAGATGCTGAAGAAATGTTCGCTGTCTGCTGAGATGAACTGATTCAAACTTGATAAACTAAATATAAGCAGCAGCTACAGAACTCCAGTTCCTGTGAGGAGCTGCAGTCAAAGAAGCAAAGTAGAGCTACCAGAGTCCTCAAGAAGGAGTTGCAATATTGACGTGTAGTCTTCAGATAACAGTAAAGGAGATTCTACTCATAACTTATATCAAAGGATCCCTCTTCTAATCCCCAACAGTCTAAAACTCTTCAGCTACCCCAGATACTAAATACCTCAACCCCTCAGCCCATCCTAACTCCAAGGAGATGAATTTGGAGGTTCTACTTGGGCCACTTTCTACCACCTGTTCTCCTGCTTTTGTATCATAGAACCGGCATCTATGCAGGCGTAGTTTCAAGAAAGGGGCGGGGGGTTGTGTAGTATGTGCTGGGGAAAGCTAGGAGCGCTCAACATTGACACAAAAGTAAATCTCACTCGGCTTATGTATTCAATGGACAGCTTACTGTCTCCCCAATTCCCAGTGCTCCTGGCCTCCCCGGAGCAATCACACACAAACCCCACTGCCAAGAATTTTCCTGGCTTGAACAGCCCCAGCTGGTTCCTTTACCTACAGATGTCTTTCTGTTCTTTTCTGAGACTTCAATTCAGTGTTGTGACTAATTTACTAAATTCTATAAGAACTGGTCAGAGGCCTCTAACTCCTTTCATTTATGACTCTCTAGCCAGAGTTATACGACTAATGATACTACTTCAAAGATGACTTTTAAAGCAATCAGTCAGACATCATCTTCAAAAAACACCACTCTTTCCCAAAGTATTCATTGATACTGACAATTTCATTTGTGGTTTCAGCATGAGCCTCCAAAGGTGTCTGAAACATTAGTAGGGTAAGGAGGTACCTAAAGCACAATCTCTCTCATCTACCCTCAGTTCTTCCTTTTTCATAGTTTGGCACCCCCTTTCTTCTTTTATGAACTCAAAGTATGTACAACACACATGGATTATGGGCTCCTTATCTCCAGGAATAATTCTAACTGATTTAAAATCATAATCCACAAGTATATTATCTCCCTTGATTTTTTATAAAGGTTGCTAAATATTATGTGGTGCCTTTCAGACATCAACAAAGACAAGAAGCATGAAGTTCACACAGCCTGGACGAAATGGCCTTACCTGTGTTAAGAAATGCACTCCATCCACTGGCAGATGAAATCCGATTCCCAAAGTTTTAATGATCACAAGGATATTGAGTAAATTTTCCCTGTGAAATAATTAGAATTCTAAAGTCAAGAGCATCAATTATATTTCTAGATGATCATGTTTACACAAACAAATACATGAAAGTTCTTTAGAATGTGGCAATTGGCAGACAGGACTAATTTCTTATTTTATAGATTTGATGTATGCTCATTTTTTGTGTGGATAGAGTTTTACATGTCAGTGGGCATGTGTTGATCTGTAGTAAATGTAAATTTGGATACTGAAGAGCCATCTTGTGATTGGATACAAAGGTATTTTGAAATATTTTAAACAAGACTTTAAATACTCAATTCTAAACAAGTTGGTCTCTAAATAAAATCTTGATAAAATTCCATCAAATCAAGAGTAATTTTTGTTTTACTTAGAATCCTAATGACAATTACTGTTACAGAAATGTACCTCTTCAGAACCTTGTGAATAATTTGCAGATGATTGGAATTAAGCCACTGAACACCACCAACGACCAATACAGTCTGGCCCGAATTCTCTAGAGGACGTGACCTGAAATCCAGAAAGAAAAACAACACATGTTGCCTTGAAACAGATGGTAAATATTTTAACAGCATTGCCTCACATTTCATTGAACCATATCTGACATCCTGATCACAGGACCTCTTTGTCATTTCCAACTCGTTTTCAGCCATATTACTTGCTTTACGCTTTTCAGCACCTTTGATGTAGGGCAGCGGTTCTCAACCTGTGGGTCGCGACCCCTTTGGGGGTCGAATGACCCTTTCACAGGGGTCACCTAAGACCATCGGAAAACACATATATAATTACATATTGTTTTTGTGATTAATCACTATGCTTTAATTATGTTCAATTTGTAACAATGAAAATACATCCTGCATATCAGATATTTACGTGACGATTCATAACAGTAGCAAAGAAAATAATTTTATGGTTGGGGGTCACCACAACATGAGGAACTGTATTAAAGGGTCGCGGCATTAGGAAGGTTGAGAACCACTGATGTAGGGTGAGCAATTATGACCACTAGTGAGAAACAAGTGCGTGTGGCACTGTGCTCTTCTCGATGGTTCCATTGTACCTTTGCAGGAGATGCTCAAGGGCCTTTTCAAACGTTGGTCTCAATGAAGGGCTCATCCAGAACTGAGGATAGTAGGAATAACTGATCAAAGTCTTCCCGCCATTGACATTGTGGTAGAACTTAGTGCCATGCACCTTCTGCCATTCCTGCAAGGTTTCGTTCAGTCTTTCAATCAGATAGTACATCATCCCTCTGTTGGTTGAATCGCCAATGAAAAGAATCTATAAATTAAAAAAAAATTTGCTTTCAAATATGATGTTTACATGGTGTAGCATATAATATAAAATACTTTGTTGAATATTCATAAACCCATATGTCTATGTGTTTGAAGGACAGCCCTTCAAACTGTTAGAAATGACATACATATATATATATCCCACATTCAAAGGCTGTTAAATCGCGTTGTTTACCCATATCTTCAGAAAAAAATCACTTCTACTGTCATGGTAAACAACCTGCTTCCCTATTTATAATGGTCTGGCCCTCTAGCAACTTCAGCGCGAAATTATAGCTAATTTGCCTACAAACATCAGGTGGTCATAATAATCTGGCCACTCAGTGTATTTTCCCCAAACCTGTTTATTTTTCTTTTCCATATGCCTAGAAATGACAATCTACTGACACACTAATATGTTTAAAGCTTCTTGCTTCAAGTTCAAATTCTCTGTCTCCTCTATCTTTACTTTCTCATCTAATTAACTTAATAAGTTTTATTGATTCAAATAGGCACAAAGGAGTTTAGTGCTATAAGAATACTTAGAGATTTCCTAATCTCTTTTTATTGCATACTTGAGCAAATTTGGAATCCACGGAGGTTACATAGCTCAGAGGAGGTCATGCCACTACTTGAGAAAAAGCCACAGGACTAGGATCTGCTTTTCTGAACAGCTATTTATATCCCAGGTGCAGATCCTAGTGCCGTTTACATGGAATCTCTTCCACCCATACTCTCCTGCCCATTCCTGCAGCACAGCCCTGCTTCAGGCCCCCATCATTTCAAAGCTGGGCTATTGTTACTAATGTTTTCCTAATGGGCGGGCCTTCCTTCTTGCACAATGGCTGCCCTTTCTAATTCATTCTGCACACTGTGTTACTAGGATACATTTCCAAATGCCTAGCTCTGGTCATCTTACTTTCATGCTCAAAACCTTATTGGCTCCTATTTCCTATAGAATCAAGTCTAACCTCTTAGGATCAGCTAACATTTGCTGAATTGTTACTGCATATCAGGCTTTGCTAGGTGGAGATTTCACACGGTATTCACTTTTAATCATCATAATTGTGAGGACTGAACTATTAGTTCTGTTTTGCAGATGAGCAATTTGAGGCTCAGGGAGATTGAAGTCATAAATCTAGTAAATGGGGAACACAAGACTCAAACCCAGGTCCCTTACCTCCAAGTGCAAGGTCAATGGCCCCATCCTCTCAATGCTCCCTCTCAGATTCTCACTTTTTCACTGAGCACGATTTGCACTCATCAGCATCTGTTTTTCCTCGTGCTAATCCACCTGCCTAGAAAGCTTCGCTCTCTCTGCACCCCCACCTGAGTAAATGCAGAACACCTCCAGACCCGACACAGATGTCCCAGCCAGAATGACCTTTGCTGTCCTCTGATTTCATTACAGTTTTTATTTCCATTGCAGGTTTTACCGAAGACTACATGAAATTATGGCTTTTTTTGTCTCTTCTTTTCTCACATCATATCATGAAGTATTTGATATCTAAATTCTATTTTCCCCTACAGTTCAATGCATGAACTTTAACAGCACTTATTGAGTCCAGTCGGTGTGGCTCAGTGGTTGAGCGCCAACCCAGGAACCAAGGAGTCACTGGTTTGATTCCCGGGTTGCAGGCTTGATGCCCCAGGAGGGGGCATGCAGAAGTCAACCTATTGATGTCTCTTTCCCATCGATGTTTCTGTCTCTAACCCTCTCCCTTCCTCTTTAAATACAAATACAAATAAATTTGTAAATAAAAAATACAAATAAATTTAACGACTTTGTTATGATACATATTTGACTTACAAACTGGTTTGAAAAGAAAATATTTCTTGAACCGAAAGTCAAAGGGATTTTTGTCTTAATGTTTTTGGATAGGTTTATTTTGTTCTTTAGTTTTTTTTCTCTCTCTTTGTTGGTTTTTCTATTTCCACGAGCTATGCACCTACTTCTGATTTTAATAGCAGTCATTGCCATAATTTCCAGGCACCACTGCACTTGCCCGTCCACAGGAAACTTAGTGAGACTCTGCAAAGGTATGTTCTTTCCGTGGTAAGTATTTCTGTAGCCGTATGAAGAAATCCGTACGAAGAAATCCGTATGAAGAAATCCAGGGAGCACCTGCAACTTGCCTTTGGGTCAAACACTGTTACCATAAGCATCATCAGGCTAAGCTGAGTGACTTAAGGTGTCAAGGCCTCAATCACTGATCCTCTCAGTCGAGTTCTATTTGGGGCAATAAAATTCCAGCATAAAAAAGAATTATCGAAATCCCTCTTACTGGCCAAGATTTCTGATTTTTACAAGAGAACTTTGAATAATCAGGAAAGCTCTTAATTTTAGATATTAGTAATTACACAATTCCATTTGTATTAGACTGCTGGGCTACAATAACAATGTACCACAGATTGGGTGACTTACATAGAAATTTTTTTTTCATGATTCTGGAGGCTAGAAACCTAAGATCAAGGTATATGTGTGGTTGGGTGCTTCTGGGGGCCCCTCTTCTTGGTAGATAGATGGTCACCTTCTTCCTAGGTCTTCACATGGTCTTTCTTCTGTGTGTGTCTATGACAGTGATGGTGAACCTATGACACGCGTGTCAGAGGTGACACGCAAGCTCATTTTTTTGGTTGATTTTTCTTTGTTAAATGGCATTTAAATATATAAAATAAATATCAAAAATATAAGTCTTTGTTTTACTATGGTTGCAAAGATCAAAAAATTTCTATATGTGGCACGGCACCAGAGTTAAGTTAGGGTTTTTCAAAATGCTGACACGCTGAACTCAAAAGGTTCACCATCACTGATCTATGACCTAATCTTTTTTTTTTTTTTTTATAAGGACACCAGTCATATTGGAGTACAGCTGATCCATATGACCTTACTTTACCCTAATTATCTTTATAAAGGCCCTCGCTCCAGGTACAGTCACCTTCAGAGGCACTGGGAGTTAGGACTTCAACGTATGAATTTGGTTGAGCGGGAACACAATTCAGCTAATAATACCTATAATGGGCCTTTAAGATCTAGCTTTTAAACTAGATTGCCACCAGAGGTTTTTCTTACAGGTTCTTTTTATTTTAGTATCAAGATACAGTCCCTCCTAGCTCTCTCCAGGCAGCCAGTCAGATCACTGTTGTCTGTAGACTGGGCTTCAGAGAGAAATACAGAGGTTAAAAAAAATCAAAGTAGCCGCATGTTCCTGCAAGAAAAGACATCTAGATTAGCAGTCTTTTGAAGATGCAGTCCGCCAAACTATGTCAGAAGCAAAGAGTCATGTTTCAGAATTCTAGGTGCTGTAATTTATTAACTAGACTGTCCAAGGCAAATTCTGTGACCTCCGCAGGAATTCATCACTTTATGTGCAACAGGGGAATGTCAGTAGCCCACCTTTGAGGACTCCGGTGAGATTTAAAAGGCTTGTCTGATTCCTGACACCCAGTAAGCTCACCAGGAACGTGAACTAGCATTAGGACATGGGAACGCAAGCAGCGATTTTGAGTTCTGCCAGGGTGCCTTCCAGTGCATTGCAAGGCTGTTTAAATGAGCTCATCTAAAGAACAGGTCAGAGAAGGCGGGAGATGTCTTCATCACAACAGTCTCTTGCTTGCCCTCCCAAACCTGCTACAGCACTTGTAGGGGGAAAGGTGAAACTGAAGTCTGGGAGAGAGAACTGGAGGAGACCTGTGCAAACCAGCACTGAGAACTGCCCGTCAGGTCTCCATTGCTGATGGGTGACTAACAAGAGGCACCTGGATGAGAGAAGGCAGTGTTGCCACCGCCATCTGCAAAACGAGTTCGTCTAAATACTGCAAATTCCTAGATGGCGTTTCTCAAGCCCAGTAGACATACTCTGTGAAGACAGCTTTCTAAGGAATGATTTTATCCCAGCATCATTCTATTTAGGGAAGGGGGGGATGGTAAATTATAACTACAATGAAGATGCAGTTGTGACTTTAATTTTTTTTTTCCTGTAGGTGACAGTTTTTATAAGAGGTTCATTGGTATTCCTAACTAGATGATGTCTAACTTCAAAATGTCAGCTTTTTAAGTGCACACACACACACAATTGAAAAATATCAAGAATTAGAGTGGCTCTTTTCAGTCATATGATTCATATTCAATCTATCTTTTAAAGCATTCATTTTGATGAATTATTTAAAAGGAAATTTGTTGGTCAACTTCTACGTCAAATTCACCATAACAAATATTCACAACTAGCCATATAATTTTTATTTTTATTTTTTTCTCACTAAACTTTGTTATTTTAATGGGTCTCAAAATTCTGTGACAGATTTTTGGTCATGTTGTTTCCATTAAAAAGTAGATTTTAAAAACTGCCGCACACACAAAAGAACCAAATGGTCCACAAAACATTCTCCTTTCCTTCTGAAGGTTTTACGATGCATTGTAATCATTAACCAGTCTTTTACTTTTAAATTTAAATCTCCAATTGAGACACACAGTTCTGAGACCGTTCTTCCACCACTGATTGAGACTGGGGTGGCAGGTGTTGGGAATAATATTCATTTAGCTTCTGAGCTTTCTGGGCAGACTTGGTGGCTTTGCCAGCTCCAGCTGCCTTTTTGTCCACTGCTTTGATGACACCCACAGCAACTGTCTGTCTCATGTCACAAACAGCAGAACGGCCCAGAGGAGGGTAGTCCCAGAAGCTCTCAACACACATGGGCTTGCCAGGAATCATATCAACGATGGCAGCATCACCAGATTTCAAAAACTTGGGGCCATCTTCCAGCTTTTTCCCAGAACGACGAGCAATCTTCTCCGTCAGCTCAGCAAATTTGCAAGCAACATGAGCTGTGTGACCATCCAGCACCGGTGCAGAGCCAGCACTGATCTGGCCTGGGTGGCTCAGGATAATCACCTGAGCTGCGAAGCCAGCTGCTTCCATTGGTGGATCATTTTTGTGGTCACCAGCCACATGGCCACGGTGAACATCTTTGAGAGGCACGTTCTTGACGTTGAAGCCCACATGGTCCCCAGGAAGAGCTTCACTCAAAGCTTCATGGTGCATTTCAACAGGCTTCCCTTCAGTTGTAACACTGACCGGAGCAAAGGTGACCACCATGCCGGGCTTGAGAACACCAGTCTCCACTCGGCCCACAGGGACAGGACCCGTACCACCAATTTTGTAGACATCCTGGAGGGGCAGGCGCAGGGGCTTGTCAGTGGGACCAGTTGGTGGCAGGATGCCATCCAGAGCTTTAAGCAGCGTGGTTCCACTGGCATTGCCATCTTTACGGGTGACCTTCCATCCCTTGAACCGAGGCATGTTAGCACTTGGCTCCAGCATGTGGTCACCATTCCAACCAGAAATGGGCACAAAGGCTACTGTGTCAGGGTTGTAGCCAATTTTCTTAATGTAGGTGCTGACTTCTTTAACAATTTCCTCGTATCTTTTCTGGCTGGAGGGGGGCTCAGTGGAATCCATTTTGTTAACACCAACAATCAGTTGTTTCACACCCACTATGTAAGCCAGAAGGGCATGCTCACGGGTCTGTCCATCCTTGGAGATGCCTGCTTCAAATCCACCTCCACCGGCAGCAACAATCAGGACAGCACAGTCAGCCTGAGATGTGCCTGTAACCATGTCTTTGATGAAGTCTCTGTGTCCGGGGGCATCAATGATGGTCACGTAATACCTGCTGGTCTCGAATTTCCACAGGAGGTATCAGTGGTGATACCGCGCTCCCCTTCGGCTTTCAGTTTATCCAAGACCCAGGCATACTGGAAGGAGCCCTCCCCCACCTCAGCAGCCTCCTTCTCAAATTTCTCGATGGTTCTTTTGTCGATGCCCCCACACTTGTAGATCAGATGGCCAGTCGTGGTGGACTTGCCGGAATCTACATGTTCAATGACGACGATGTTGGTGTGAATCTTTTCCTTTCCCATCTTGGGTTTGAGTTAGTGGTGGTTTGCACGACACCTGTGTTCTGGCGGCAAACCCATTGCGAAAAAGCCATATAATTTTTAAATAGCTCTTTGCTCCTGTGAAAATTATTGCTTTATGTTAGCAGGCACAGGTGTTGGTTAGCATATGCAATCAAAGAAAGAAAATGTGATCATGAAATACAAATAATCAGTAAGCAAGTAAAAAAAAATCTATGTTTGCAATACAAAAATAAAATACCCCCCCCCCCCATCAAACTAGCCATAATTTGAAAAGCCCCAATGATATTGAGTTCAGAGAAATGGACCCTCTCATATACTACTGTGTAAGCAGCAGGAGAAAGATATTTTTTCTTTTTTTTTACTTTTTTTTTAACTGCTGAATTCAAAGTGTTCAGAATAGGGCCTGGCATAAAACTTCATTCTCACTTGTCAAATGGATGAATGTAAATGTTGCTGTTGTGTGTATAAATTGGCAGCTTTGAAGAAATTCCACTTATGTGAAATATTTAAGAATGTCTATTAAAATATATTTTAAAAGAAAAACAAATCTGAAATAACATCCATGTTTATTTGATTGATTGTGTTAAGGTATAATTATAGATTTGAACTCCTTTCCTCTTTTAACAGTGATCTTGTAACCTGAATCTACTGTGATGGGGAAGATGTCACAGTAGTTTTTCCAAAAAGCTGATTACAATCAGGAGAGAAATAATGACTGCATTTTTGTAAAAGTAAAGTATGTGGATGCATAGAAAAGCTCCTAGATACTTATTTGTGGATATTTGAAGTGGTGATATCATAGCAGTTTATTTGGTTTTAAAAAGGTTTTATTTGAATTTTTTACAAATGTAATTTTTGACACCTATTTAATTTTCTTATAATTATATAAGGACAATATTTTTTTTAGCAAAACCCATAAAGACACCCCCTAAACCCACCTCTAGTTTCCTGTACTGTGCCATATAAATGTAATCATCTTTTATACATGGACCATGAGAAGAAGAAGTCGGAAAGGACTGTCTGACCAACAATTATTCACATCCCCTTTACGTTCTGCAGAACTCACTTTTCACCTTAGAACAACAAAAATATCAGACAGGTTTTCCCCTAGTTTTTGCCAAGGGAGAAATCACGTGGTCCAGTGGTGGCCACTGAGGCATGAAGAGATTTCTGGGGACCTGAAGGAAAGGTTTGCCTTCCTAAAAAAAATTGATCAACCCAAGTCCATGGCCATCTTCTCCCGTGCCTGTGAGACCCAGTTCCTAGTGACACCAGAACTGCGGCAGTTATGTGTGACCGCGAGACCAAATGCTGCTGATGTGCTGAGCATGGAACGGAAAGACAGAAAACACAGGGACTCTGAAAAATCGTTGAGTGACTAAACTAACCAGGAACGTCTCTACCTCTGTCTGCCTGGTCATGCCAGAAAGCTCATGTCCTTATTACTTCAGCCCATCCTACCTGAGACTTCTGTTACTTGCAACCAGGGTACGAATAAAGCTGGGGTGGTTTTACAGCATGGTCCCTAAATTACCCGGCATTTCTGCCATTGGAAGGTGGGTTCCGCATCCCCTCCCCCTTGAACCTGAGTGGGCTGTGACTGCTGCAGTGAGTGGAGGCTGGCAGGAGTGATGCTGTGTGACTTGTGAGCCTAAGGGCAATATGGCTTCTCTCTCGCTCGGAGGAGCACTCACACTTGGACCTTGGGGATGCTATGGAAGATGTCTGACTGCCCGAGGACTGCCGTGATATTAAGAAGAGGACAGTTTGCCCTAACTGGTTTGGCTCAGTGGATAGAGCGTCGGCCTGTGGACTGAAGGGTCCCAGGTTTGATTCCAGTCAAGGGCATGTACCTTGGTTTCAGGCACATCCCCAGTAGGGAGTGTGCAGGAGGCAGGTGATCAATGTTTCTCTCTCATCGATGTTTCTAACTCTCTATCCTTCTCCCTTCATCTCTGTAAAAAAAATCAATAAAATATATTAAAAAAAGATGACAGTTTATTTTTTTGTTCATTTGTATTTTGTAAAATGAACATATATTGGCTTTTTATGATAATAAAAGAATGGCAACAGCAGCATTAATAACAATAAATCCACTTTGAAAATTTGTATAAAAATTTTAGTGATAATCAGCTTAATAAGTTTTATCTTTACTTATGTAAAACAATAGCTTAAGAGAGTTGGGATTGAACCTTGGTTCAATAAACCAATCACAGGAATAATATTAATCACATTTTGGATTCCAAATCACAGGATCAACTTTATTCCAAAGATGGAATTGCATTTTTCTGTGCAGCATCTCTTTTCTGGCCCTGCCGTGCAATGAGGGGAGGCTGTCTCCATCAAGGTGGGCGCTGGAGCAGAGCAGAAACACCTGTGTCCAGATGTGTCAGGAGAGCCTGGATCTCAGCTCATCACTAGAGACAAAGATGTGTTTAGAAAAGGATTGCATCTGTTCCATTCCTGAGACTCTCCATGCGGTGAGTCATCAAAAAGTATGTAAGTGCAGGCATTTTCCCCACTCTTTTCCACATCTTCATGGGCCACAGGACCTACAAGCATGTCATGTTTCTCGGCTCTAGTAAAGTTTGAAGCTTATTTTCAAATAGTCTTATTAAAGAGCCATAAAATTATCTAATTATCTTTACTTTCATTTCTAATTTCTCAGTGACAGTCCTTATATTAGACAGGATAAATTAGGTGCTGTGACAAATTGAGTCCCTAAAGGTACAATGGTTTAAACAAAATTAAACTTTATTTCTCTCTCGGGAAAACAGTCCAGGTGGTTCTAGGCAGGTGTATGTGAGGGCGTGGGGGCAGGGAGGTCACTCAGTCCCAGAAGGACTGGATCGTGTCTTCTTCATGTATGGTTTCCAGGAACCCCTTGAGCACTGACAGCCCATTGGGGGGAGGAGTAAAGAGCTGCCAGGTTTTCTGGGGGCCCAGCCTGGGAGCTGGACACATCACACGCCATTCATTAGAACTCAGTCATCGCCCAGCCAGCGTGGCTCAGTGGTTGAGCCTTGACCTATGCATTCCCGGTAAAGGCACATGCCTGGGCTGTAGGCTTGATCCCCAGTGTGGGGTGTGCAGGAGGCAGCCAATCAATGATTCTCATCATTGATGTTTCTATCTCTCTCTCTCCCTCTCCATTTCTCTCTGAAATCAATAAAAATATATATTTAAAAAAAAAAGAACTCAGTCCTACGGCCACACAACTAATTTCCAGAGAGACAGAGAAATGTAGCCCACGGTGTGCCAGGAGGAAGAGAAAATGAGTTTGACGAACACGTAGCTAGTCTTTACACATTCTCCTACATGGCTATGTTTTCCTGAGGGAAAACTAAAACCTAAAATCAGATTTTCCACCTGTGAGTTAGCAAAAGTGTGAAGTACATGAAAGGCTGATTTACAATCCACATGATGCATAAAAGAACTTCTATTTGTAGAGAAATAGGGGCCCTGGGACAAATAATAGCAAGATTATCATTTATTTGTGGAACTATAACCAAGATTTGGGGAATTTTTTATTTAAATTTATAATAAAACTAGAGGCCCGGTGCACGGATTTGTGCACCAGTAGGGTCTCTTAGCCTGGCCTTCACCTTCTCGCAATCTGTGACCCCTCAGGGGATGTCAAAAAGCTAGTCTCGGCCTGATTTTTGTAGGCCAGGCCGAGGGACCCCACCGGTGCATGATCGGAGCCGGGGAGGGATCATGGGAGGGCTCCAGGGCATCCTGCCCAGTCCCAATCGGGGCCAGCAGCCGGGGAGGGACTGAGGGAGGTTGCCCGGCTGGCGAGGGACCGCAGAAGGGCTCCAGGGCGTGTCCAGCCTGGCTGGCCCAGTTCTGATTGGCCAGACCCCAGCAGCAAGCTAACCTACCGGTCAGAGTGTCTGCCCCTTGGTGGTCAATGTGCATCATAGTGACTGGTCAAACAGACAGTTGGACACTTAGCATATGAGGCTTTCATTATATAAGATACTTTTATTCCATTTTATTTTATCATGAATGAAGGAAACTAACAATGGTGATACTTAAACATGAAACTGTTTATTACATTACCTCCTTTTCCAGAATCACCAAAAGTAACTTCGCAGGTCAAGTTATGAAGAAATAAAAAGAAAATTACTGGTGGCCATCTGGGTTGAATGAATAAAGATAGCGAATTGTTTGGGTCTTGTTAGCGTCCTAGACTCTTTTGATCTGTCGAGGCTGGGAAAGAACTAAGTATATGTAGGGTCAACAGGAGGGCAAAGGACTGTTTTATAAAATCACTTCCCTTCTTCCTCCTTTTCCTCCTCCATCAGTCCTAGCTTCAATAGTCACAGGAGTGGGGATATTTCTTCAGATCCAACAAAGTGTGTTAGATGCCAACAGGACTCAGACTGGAATTCACTGGCACCTTCCAAGAGGGGAAGGTACATAGAACTGCAATAGGAGCTATTTGTCCATTAATTTAGGCAGTGCCTACTTATTGGAGAGCTTTTATATGTGTACATAAAGGAATGAAAGTGGAGTTTTATTCACTATGTCTAATCCAGGGCCAAGTGTATTTAGAAAGCTCACAGTGATTCTGATAAGCCCATGATTGATCAACATCGCTCTCATAAGAAAAATCCCCATTTCTAAATGAGGCAAGGGGGGACAGAGCTCGCATGAAGGTGAAACTGATCAGATGGCTAATTATATTTAGGGCACGATGAAAATCTAGCTCCACAAAACATCTCTCTGAGCAATGTAATATGATTACAACAATGTTTTCTAATGATGCTTTTTGATTACATTGGCTATAGATGACCAACCAAACTGTTCTTTGGGGTCAAGAACAAATGTAAATGGACATTTAGGGAAATCACTCTCAAACACATGAAATTTGGCCAAAACAGAAAAACAAGCAACTCAACAATATCATCTAGACATAGATCTTCTAGCTGCCTGTTCATCTGTATTGCCTTTCCATGATGACTGTGGGCATTAATGTATAGGTCATCCTTTCCTGGTGAGAGTGAGGATGACCTATACATTTTCTTTTATCCACCCCTTTTTATTGAAACTGACAAGCAACAGCGAGTGATTCCTGTAACTATAATGGAACTTACATATTAGAACATCTTATTATAGAGTAGCCACACTTAAAAAAAATGTAAACAGCTTCAAATTCACGAAATGACTTAACTTGCAAACATTACTTTAAAATGTAAGTTACATTTCCTGTTTTAACAGCTGAGTGTGTAAATACTGCCTTTTTATATTTCCCTTTCCTACCTGCACTCTTCTCTCAGATGCTTTATGAGTGGTTTAAATTCTGAACTAGGTTTTCAACTGACAGACTAAATAAGGGCTTGTTTAATTCAGTTTGGTAAGGCTCCTACGGTTTTTTTCAGTTGCAAATGTGATGATCACATTTCTAAACCATTTCTTGTATATTTCGCACTATGATTACAAAGTTATGCTCTGATACATTTTTATAAACCCCATTCATATTCTATTAAGAGGTGTGTATCTAAAACCTGTGAGAGTATAAATGAAAGCAGAGTTTACATTTTTCAGTTAAGTTTGCTTTGATTCAACATGATTACACATCACAAAACCTATACATATATGCAAAAACCTAGAGATAAAATAACTCGGATTTGGATAAATGTAGAGTTTAAAAAGAGTCCCACGTGTACCTGCCCTCCATACCCAAGCAAGTGTGCCATAGAAACGGGGTACAAATGCTTCCAGGAGAAACTTTGTTCCATCTTCCCCCACAGACAAGGCTCCTGTTCGCTTCGCTCAAGTGAAGGTAACTGTTGACTGAAGTATAGAAAGTACGGTCCTGCTCAGGTGCCATTGGGAATACTGGTCAAAGTTACTGGAAACGCGAACCCTTTTTATTTATTTATTTTTTAAAATATATTTTATTGATTTTTTACAGAGAGGAAGGGACAGGGATAGAGAGTTAGAAACATCGATCAGCTGTCTCCTGCACACCCCCTACTGGGAGGATGTGCCCGCAACCAAGGTACACGCCCTTGACCAGAATAGAACCTGGGACACCCCAGTCCACAGGCCGACGCTCCATCCACTGAGCCAAACCAGTTAGGGCTTGAACCCTTTTTAGAATCCCAGTTAATGTGCGTCCTGTTCCTTCCTCACAGGTGTGCATGCATTTCCAAGTATAGTCTGACATTCATCAATGTAACACAGTAGTCAAAAGATGTAAAAGATCATAATAAGGACATAAGGAAACTCAGTGGAAAGAAATGGCTACTTGGAAATTCCAAAAAGAGCGTAACACTTTTTCAAGTAGTTATTTCCAATAACTCTCACCTTTCCAGTCCAATTCTGTTGCCTTTTAATCTGATTCTTCAAAGAAAGATAACTCAGTTCAGCGCATCCCCAAAGCTGAAGCTGGCCTTGCTTAGGGTATAAAATAAAGTTCTGCTTTTTGCAGCATGATATGTTTGTACTACTTATTCCTGGTATAAGTGGAGCTCTAGGATTCTCACTGCAAAAACCTATATTAATTGAAAGTCTTCAGGTTAGTAAGGCTACTATTCCATTAGAATATGCATGTTTAGGTATGTCTGCAAATTCCCATAAGCCAAGATGCAAAAATTAGAACATACAAAAAAATAAGACACTCGGAGTCATCTCTAGTGCCTACCTCATCTGCTTGGTCTGTTCTCTCCATCCTCTGTTCCCTCCAGTGAGAGGGGAATCTAAGAAAGCACTGGGCTTGAGTGACAGGACTCTCACCATAGATTCTTTTTTTGGGGAAAATAAAGGTTCTTATTTTTTTTAGTTGAATTACACTATTTCAAAGTAATGTGATTGGTAGATTGTCTGTCACTACCACTTTTAGCAACTTTTCCAGAACCTGCACGCCCGGGTCAGGTACCTGCCTCTGTGCTTCTCCCACTTCTGCAATTATCACAGAATGCTGTAATGATTGTGTCTCTCATTTGTCTCCTGTTAGAGATTTAACACCTTGGAGGAATATGATGTATGTATGGATTTAGAATAGACTCTCAGCTCAACAAAAGCTGGATGAATGAACAACATGACATTGCAGGAATTACAGAAAGTATTTTGCACTTACCTTTGTTGAATTGGACCCTCCTCTGTGGTAACATGTTAGGGATACCTGATATTGCAAGGTTTCTGATACAGGACAGTAGAGTTACTTTGATGGGTTTTTATAAATACAAAATCACTTTGTTTGATAGAATCAAAACTGTAGAATCTGAGGCTCTCACTACTCCATAACCCTGCTGTCCTCACGTATATGTGAAGTGATTTTCTGTATAATGTTGTTCATATATCATGTTTCTTTTCTTGAATGTGTGACATGGTTGAAAGAGTGAAAAAATCAGTATAATAGGTTTTTAAAAGCTAAAATATTTGTTTCTTATTTTTGTAATTGGTATGCTTCAACATTTATTTGTCTTTGAAATAGAATGATGCTTTAGAAAATTCTGGGTAGGATGGAAACTTAATTATCCCAGTAATGACAGATCAGAGTTTCAGGATCACTTTGCATATGTATATTATTCTCATAGAAAGTGAAAAATAGAGGCACTGGGAAAATCTTTTGCTAAACTACTCCTATTCACAAAGGGAACTTTTTTTTTTTTTTAACAACTAAGTACTTTATAGTTATTATTTTATGTCTGGGAAGCTCTTTATTTCACCATCTATTTTGAATGATATCCTTGCTGGATATAGTAATATTGGTTTCAGATTCTTGCTTTCCATTATCTTGAGTACTTCATGCCATTTCCTTCTGACCTGTAGAATTTCTGATGACAAATCAGATGACAGCCTTATGGGAGTTCCTTTGTAGAAAACAGTTTGCTTTTCTCTTGCTGTCTTTAAAATTATCTCTCTGTCTTTATTTTTTGGCATTTTAATTATGATGTGTCTGGGTGTGAATCTGTTTGGATCCTTCTTGCTTGGGAATCTCTGTGCCTCCTGAACTTGTGTGACTTTTTCCTTTACCAGGTTAGGGACGTTTTCTGCTATTATTTCTCCAAACACATTCTCTATCCCTTTCTCACTTTTTGCCTCTCCTGGAATACCTGCTATGTGAATATTGTTATATTTCATGTTGTCCCACAGCTCCCTTAAGTTGTTCTCCTGTTTTTTAATAGTTTTTTCTTTTTGGTTCTCTGATTGAGTGAATTTTTTCTACCTTATCTTCTAATTCACTGATCTGATCCTCAGCTTCCCCTAAGCTGTTGCGTATTCCTTCCAATGTGTTCTTTATTTGTGCTATGGCATTCTTTATTTCTGTTTTCATAGTTACTATATATTTTCTCATGCTGTTGAGCATCTTTACCATCATTATTCTGAACTCTCAGAAAAATTTCTTATCTCCATTTCATTTCTCTCTTCTTCTGGAGAATTCACTTGTTCTTTTATTTGGGGGTTGTTTCTTTGTCTCCTCATTTTGGGTGCCTGTTTAGGTTTGTGACTATGTATTAGTAGATCTGCTATGCCTCTCAATCTCTAGTGCAGGACAATGTCAAATGTTGTTTCTGACTAATTAGATCAGGCAAAGACTCAAAACCTCCAGAAACTGCTTCTGCTTGCAGACTGATTGGATTTAGTCTTGAATAGCTCTCAGGAAATTGCCCACAGGTATGGTAAGAGTTTTTCCCAACAGGGTGGGGGCAATTGCTTCTGCTTGGAGGCTAGTTGTTATTCTCAGTCTTTTTTTAAAAATATATTTTATTGATTTTTTACAAAGAGGAAGGGAGAGGGATAGAGAGTTAGAAACATTGATGAGAGAGAAATACCAATTAGCTGCCTTCTGCACACCTCCCACTGGGGATGTGCCCGCAACCAAGGTACATGCCCTTGACCGGAATCGAACCTGGGGCCCTTGAGTCCGCAGGCTGACGCTCCATCCACTGAGCCAAACCAGTTAGGGCTATTCTCAGTCTTTTAATGAGCTGCAGAAACTCCACACTGTGGGGCAAGGTGTTTTCCAATAGGGTAAGTCAACTATCTTCCCCCAGGCAAAACAACTTAGATACCAATTGTCTGCATGAGAAAGATGACTTCAGCAGTGAGAGGGAATGACTCAGCACAGGAAAACAGGGGTCTGCCTTCTCAGCTCTAACCCCAGAATCCCCAACCCTGGCTTCTGCTCACACAGCTCCAGTCCACTCTGCCCTTCCTCTGCCGGAGCACAAGGATACACAGGGAATTTTGTGCATTGGCCCTTTAAGAGGGTGTCTGCATTTCCGGCTGTCTCTTCCTGGCAGACAGCAAACCTGCTGCTTTTCACAGCTAGATATTATGTGGGTATCCTTCTTAGTTCTGGTGCTCTCTGCTGGGAGGCTCAGCTTGGGAATTAGACCCCAGAGTTCTCAGTGGCAACCCCCTGCAGCTGAGATATCTCTCCAGAACTTCATTTGCTGTCTGTGGGAGCCTGGCCAACCCTTTCGCGCCTCCACCCCTCTTACAGTCTCTATGTGGTCTCCACTTCCTATCCTCGGTTATCAGGGTTCTCTCCAGTTAGCGTCCAATTGATTATTCAGGAAGTTTTTCTGTATTTTAGTTGTAATTCCAGTTTGGTCATGGGAGCATGTCTGTGCAGCATCCACTTACTCTCCCGCTATTTTTAATCTGCATAGTTATTATTTTAAACTAGAGGTCCAGTGCACGAAATTCGTGTACTTGGAGGAGGGGTTCCCCTCAGCCTGGCCTGCACCCTCTTGCAGTCTGGGAGCCCCCTTGGGGGAGGTCTTACTTCTGGCTTAGCGGTGCTCCCCCTGTGGTAACTCACTGATCACCAGGGAGCAGTTCCTGCATTGAGCATCTGCCCCCGGGTGGTCAGTGTGCATCATAGCAACTGGTTATTCCTCTGTTTGGTCAATTTGCATATTAGCCTTTTATTATATTGGTTGTTTACACAATTATTTCTGGATTGCGTGGTGTATGAACATATGCACCTGCCTGTATATTACAAAGTTTTCTGATTCTAAGTATAAATTATCTTCCTCAGGCTCTTCCTCCTATGCATTTCCACTGTTCTCACCCTTGTTCTGATTTATACATTTTAAAATATGGGTTTTTGGCTTTACAAAATGCTCACACATTGTAAAACATTGAAAATAATACGGATAGTTAGACACATCTCCTCACCTATCACCAACCCTTCTTTACTACGGAGTCTGCTTCATGGGCACGTGGCTTCAACAGTTGCATGGGTCCTGTGCTTGGTTCATTGTGCTGCTGTTGACTTCTTGAAATTCTTAATAATTCTGAATACAGAGTCCTGCATTTTCATTTTTCACTAGGCCTTGAAAAATTTGTAGCCGGTCCTGCCAACATCCCACCCTCTTTCACTCCTTACCTCTTAGGTAATCACTCTGAACTGTTTGCTACTTCCAGAAATTTTCTGTGTATGTAAGCATGTTTGCATTAGTTTTTCCATTGGTGGGGTTATTCTATACATATTCCACACTTTTTCTTGCCTCCTCAGTGTTGTATGACTGAATTTTTCCATGAAACAGCCTCCATCTCCCTAGCACCCATTTCCTCCTTCCCTCAGGCAGTCTCCATACCTCTACAAGATGAGCTTTCTAATTCTGGTTTTGCCACTACTCTGCTTAAAATGTACAATGCTTCCCTGTTGTGTATAGAGGAAATTAGCATCCTGGCAAACAAAACAAATTGTAGGACCATTGCCAATGCACTGGTGAATTGAGTTTCAGAGCATGCGGGTCTGAAGGACAACTCTGTACTAGGAAAATCTCCAAGATAAGTCTTTTCTGCAAAGAAGTCAGGTCTCTGCTCCTATCACCTAATCTGATCATAGGCCTTTATTTTTAGACTTTGCAATATCGAATCTGTCTAATAGGTAGGAAAAAGTGATCTTTCCTTTTTCTTACCATTACTTTGTAAAGTTGTGAATAATTAACTTTAAAATTAGCAAAGTCAGTATTAGGGACTTCATGTCTGTGTGCCCCAAAATTCTTATGTTGAAATCCTAACCCCTATGTGATGCTATTAGGAGGTAGAGCCTTCTGGAGGTAATTAAGTTTAGATGAGGTCACAAGAGTGGAGGCTAATCCCAAAAGGAAGAGGAGGAGACCAGGGCTCTCTCTCTCTCTGCTTTGTGGAGACACAGCAAAGAGGCACCCAGTTCTGGGACTTCTCAGCCTTCAAAACTGTGAGAAATAAGTATCTCTTTAAGCTACCCAACCCGTGGTATTTTCTGATAGGAAGGAAGGCTTTAGCTTTCTATAATGTTGATTAATCTATAGCATAGGATTAGGTCATGTAGACTTACTATTTTATGAATAAAGAAAATGAGTCTGAGAAAAAATGTATACCATATCCAAAGCCATGGAATTTAGCGATGAACTTAAATTGATATCTCCTGCCCTTCAGGTTAATGGATTGTGACATTTTGGAATTTTCCTGAATCCTCTAAATTCTGAGGTCAGAATGGTATTCTGAAAGAGTTTAGAGAAATCTGATTGTATGGCAACAACTACTTTTATTGCTTCCAGTCCTGCATTTCTAAGATATCAAGGTCCGAATGTCCAAGTTGGTGGTTAAGAATGTCTGTATAGTAGCTACTCACAGACCTGTGCCATCATGGATGAATTAACCTCTGAGCTTTAATTTTCTGAAGTGGAAAACAGTAGGTATAGTATCTACCTCACAGAACTAGATTAGAAATAAACAAGATTTTAACTTATCGGATTATGCAACAAATATTTATTCAGTGACTATTATGTATCAAAAATTGTGCTAACAGTGAGAGTATGGCAATGATTCACACCCATTTCCTGCCTTCATGGACCTAACAGTCTGGTTGGATGTAGGGTGTCAGAAAGCACTATAGTTCCTGTACAGAAGTAATGCTCAGTTAATAAAAATATTTATAAATGTTTTCCCTTCCTTCCTACTTTATCTTTAGATATAATCTCGGTCACAGAATAGGGTGTTTACATTGTAGTCACCATGGAGAAGTCCATCCTCGGCCCTGCCCTCTCACCCCTTCATTCTTCTGAAATTATTTGCTAGTAGAAAATATAAACTAAAAATATGAAAACTGGCATACATCCAGTCCTGTGCCCATTTCTTTATGCATTAATAGAGTTGTTTTTAAATCAGTTTTTGAACTCAACCTTGTCCATATGTAAGAGTTTACAAACAATTTTTTAAGGAAATGCCCATGTAATCCACGAGCTTTGAAAACCTGGATGAGGCCTTCTTACTTCATGGTAACCAAGCAACTCAGCCTATGTGCCCAGTTCACACGTCTGAGAGCTCGGCTGGAATGGACCTAGTCAGAGTGCGCCTCGCAAGAAGACTGCATGGCTAAGAAACCAGCTCAGAAGCCGCACCAAAGGAAAGGCCGCCTAAGGAGGACCATGCGAGCCCTGCTCGGGAATGGGAAGGAAATCGCAAGGCCAGTGTGCAGAGACCATGCCATGCTCTCGGTCAGCTCTAGCAGAAGTGAGTCTGACATGCAGGAGGACTGCACTGCTTGTGTGAGCCGCAGATGTCTGTTTGGCCTGCTGTGCTCTGCTAGGGCTGCAGTTGTCAAGGCCAGCTGCTCCGCACGGCCAGCTGTCAGCGGACATGGCGAGCTGTTACGACTTTGTGCTGAGAAAACTACCAAGGAATGCGATCAGCACAGGATATGACTTTAATATCCTCCATCTGTCAAGTAGACGTATTTGTAAATAACAGCATGCTTTTGCGCAAGAATTGTTAAAGCTCTTCTATGATAACATTTACACAAGTTAAAAAGCCAATTGCATGGTTAGACAGGCTCTGCAGAGTGAGAGGGCAGGGGTTGGTCTGGGAGATGCGACTGATGGCCACCGGTGCTGTGGGTGGTGTCAAGGAAAGGATTCCCCCACTGGATCCAAACCTACCTTCCTTGCTCCCAGGCACTGCTGCAGCTGAGGCTTAGTGAGGACACCATACTGGCAGTTGTGGGGCTGCCACGTTATTTCTCTCCAGTCACAGGTCCGGTTGTCTGAACAGCTAAGGCAAGGCATGATCCACTGGCCTGGAACAGACACCAAAACCTCCTTTGGTTCAGTTTCTACTGATGAAATTACAGTTTGCAAGGGACCTTGGGGTTCAGCTGGGGCACCCCCTCCCAGAAGCTGCGGTGAGAAGACCCCTCTTGCCATACAAATCGAGTGGAGCAATGCGTGGCCTCTTTCCAACCAAAGGGAATCTCACTACATAATGATCTGAAATAGCACAGTTCATGCTGGAATCAAGTCTGAGTTCAGTTCTGTGAAACCGCGTACTTATACAAAGTCTAGTGATCAGGCACTACTCAATTAAAAAGCATAAATAAAAAATAATTTAAAAAAATAGTCGCATTTTTAAACTGTAAAATTAGACCCTTAGGACCAACGTAGGTGGGGAGCCACGAATATTGAGGTAGTTGGTCATAAATAGTGATTAATTTAACTCATGCTTATGTGAGCAATCCATTAAGAAAATTACTTTTATATCCTGATAAATTATTATTTTGAAGACCAGGTCCTTAATTTGATGGATGTCATTTTTGGTGTGAATCTCTTCACCTCTTTTTAGCTCCGTTGCCTTTATTTCTTCAGCTGTTAGATGAGGTATGTAGTGTTCTCACTTGATTGGTGTGAGGATTTAATGGGATAATGTACTTAATGCACCAAGCACAGTTACAATATCATACTAATTTTTGTTCCTAGTAGACTTTAGGCACGAAGTAGGTCCCAAGCTTTAGTAAATGTGTACAAAATAAATGAATATTCTCAGTGTATTTAAGATCTTTTCTATTTTATTGATAAGGTAATATGCATCCAAAACATACTAAATGTAAGGATACTTGTCTTTCTCTGACTGACTTAGTGTGAGTAGATACATTAATAATTTATTAGAAAAAAATCAAGAAATGACTTGATTTTTCCTTGTTTATCTTTTCAGAAATGGAGTGTGCACTAGCACATTAAACATGATGTGGTCATTAATCTCCTTTGTGGAGAAGGAGATATCTCCCTGATGTCTACAGCAGTAATATGCTTTACCTTAAAGGCTTGCCTGTGTTACTACTAAATGTTTCTCTTTAAAATATTGAGGAGATAAATATTCCCAGGAACTTTTTAAGTTTGAAAGGAAAAATTTGAACAACGTTCTCCATGCTGGCTTTGATTTGTGGCTCTGCTAACAAAAGTATCAGGTGTTACATTGATTTTAGCTGGAAGAGTTTCTCCTTTCGGGGGATGAATACGGTGCCATCTGCACTTCACGACCACGGGGATGTCCGGATTGTGTATGTGGGTGTGTGTGAGAGGAGAGCTAGTTTATGTCTTACTAATACATTCTTTCCCCTCACAGAAAGGGAAAAAAGTGTATCTACATTAAGAGAGAGAAACTGGGGGAGATAAAAGAAAATATTACTCTCTAGGAGGATTTTAATTTAGTACATTATTGAAGTAGCTTCCCTATTAGATGTTAGATGCTATTAGTGTTAAAAATATCACAACTTAAAAAATAACGTTTTCATAGCACCTGGAAGGTGCTAGGGATATTCTAAGCACTTTTAATAAATTATCCAATTTAAGCCTCTTAACTATGATGCTAAACCTCAAATATTTATAATCAGACAAAAAGTTTATAATTTATACAAGTCAAATAATTATAATAATAAGTAATGCATAATTAAGTAAAAAAATATCTGTGTGGTCCTGAAAGAGCCTGGGCTTTGGAGATACACACCTGGGCTCTGCCTCCAGCTAGCTCTGAGGATCTCAACACCACACAGTAGGGCCACCTGGAAAGCTTTTTGAAATCACCCATGCCCAGGTTGTTTGCTAGGCTCATTAAATCTGAGCTGCTGGGCTGGGTATGGTACTCATGGAGTAGTGGGTGTGTTTTTTTAAATTAAATATAGTTGTTTATTTTCTCTATTTTTTTCTTAATTGTTGAAAGTATTACATATGTCCCCCCTTTTCCCCCATTGACCCCCTCCAGTCCAACACCCCGCCCCCCAGGCCTTCAGCACCCTATTGTCTGTGTCCATGGGTTATGCTTATATGCATACAAGGTCTTTGGTTGATTAACTCCCACCCACTCACCCTCCCCTGCCTTCCCTCTGCGATTCTACACTCTGTTCCATGCTTCCATGTCTCTGGATCCACCCTGCTCATCAGTTTATTTTGTTCATTAGATTCCACCTATGAGTGTGATCATGTGATACTTGTCTTTGACTGACTTATTTCACTTAGTATAATACTCTCCATCATGGAGTATTTTTTAAATGCTTTTCAGGTAATTCCATGTGCAGCCAAGGTTGAGAACCACTGTTTAACTTGTATAGGTTACTTAATTTTCTCTATATGGAAAATATGTATGCACCTGCCATAGTGCCTGATACCTAGCAATTGATGAATACATTTTACCCTCCACCCCCACCTTAAGTAAACCATAGCAGTTCAGAATAAAGAAAGTGTCATGGGGGGCAAGAGTTGTCTGGAAGGTTCCATGGAATGCATAAACTGAAATGAGGTCTTATGGATAGACAAGAATTGGACATATGGAATCGGTGGTGTTTAGGGGCAGTGATGGGTGGACATGAGAGAAGTGAGGCAGAAGAAGTCACTATATATATTGGAGAGAAAAAGGTCTGCTGGGTGAAAGGTGTTTCCACTTTCCATATGTAGAGTCTAGTGGTATTATTAAAAGATACAACACAGAAAGTGTTAGGAGTGTGCTTGTCTCACCCTCCGATTCTCTTATATAAATTTTTCTGCACTTTTCATTCAAAATATAATTTGCTTTCTACATCTAATTTTTCCTGGCACACAGGGTTTGTGATCCATAATCAACTCCTTCACCTCTACGCTTGGTCTCTTCTAATTCGATGTGATTTAGACATAGCCTTAAGTTTAATGTTTGTTGATTAATTTCTCAAGAAAACCTGCTCCTGAAAGTGACTTTACTTCACAGAGATTTGCATTTTGTGAACATAGAGAACCCTCTTGGATGGGGTTCAATGGGCCTTGGGTCTCCTCCTCTTTCAGAAATGAGGTGAACTGAGGCCCACAGCGTTGAATGACAGAAGTGAAATCATGTGTTCATGACAGGGCTGGGCCAGAACGGAGGCCTAGAAGTCTCCACTTTGCTGATCCTTTTATCACGTTGAGTTAGGTCAGCACAGAATCACCAGCTGAAAATGAAATACGGCCTAACAGTGTCATCTGTGGCATTTACAGGAAAACCCATAAATAAGTTTTTGTATTTTTTAAATGAACTTATCTTTCCTTCAAATACTTGAATTTATTCAGTGGGTTCATGTGTTGACAGAGATTATTTTTCAAACAGAAAGATTGTTGATTTTCTTTCTAAGAGGATGGCAGGATGTTGGGGACATGAAGGTGTTTCTGCTAATGAGATTATATTTAAAGGGCTCAGCTTTCATCAGATCCTTGAATATCTAAGAGCACATGCATCCTCTCCCACAGACACACTCCTCTCCCCCAGCCCTTCACTGGCAGCTAATTTTGCACAAACTGAGGCTTTCTTTGGTCACTTGCTGCTATGGCTGAAGAGACAAGTGGCCAAATAAATACAAGCACAAAGGTACAAATATGGGTACAATTAGTTTTGGGGGACGGGGACGGACAACTGATTGGGTCTCTAAAATCTTGGTCCCATTGATTCATACTACTATATATTTATACAGCCCTAACTCTGCATTTTTGTATTGGTTAACAATGCCTTTCTTTCAAGTTAGTAATACTGCTTAAAAGATACATCTGCAGGACTGGAGTTCCTTGACATCTTAAATGATACCAGCTCTTACCTAAAATTGTCAAAAAGAAGGACATAAATTCTATGTTCTGTATTTAAACATTGAATGAATCAAAGCTGTGATTTCTGAAATAAAATATGACATATGTTTTAGGGAAAAACATTCTGAGGCATAAAACTGCCTTTTGTGAGAAGTTATTTGATTTATAATTATAGCTTTGTATTTAATGAGTTAGATTTCTGCCATTTAAGTGAATGAGATCAGGCAATATAATGGAGAAAAAAATTAACTTTTGGATTTAGGGCCACATTGAGATATAAAATCACATAGATGATAATACTAATTCTAGATTTTATAATGCTATAAAGTAAAGCAGTTTTTACTTAAAAATAAGGTCTGATTAATGCTTTTGTGCACATAGCATAAAATGAAATCTGAACTATTTTCCTTAAAGGTAATTCTTATTCAATAATCATTGTATACATCTCTTCTTTCTCCAAATTAGAAGAATTATTTTTTCCTTGTGAAGTAACATATTTTATTCTTAGGCTGTGTCTTATATTTAAATTACTTTCTAAAGGTTAGAAATCCACTAAAGAATTGCAATATACAGCCACTCAAAATTATATTAGCTAGTGTTATAGAAAAGACATTGTAGCCGTCATTACATTGGCAAGGTGAAAGAATGGATCCGATTCTGCCAAATGCCTGTAATGGGCTGTGAAAATCAGTTTTTGGAAATAATCTGTGGCCTAAAATATAAGAAGCTAAAGCTAGGGCTCCTAAGTAAACTTCCTCCTGTGCTGTCAACCATGATAACTTCATTCAACAGAAGGGAGTCCTACCATCAAGGAAGGAAAATGATCTCCAGAAGCAAAAAAGTCCATTCTTGCAAAAAAAAAAAAATATATATATAGATAGATATATAAAAAATCCATTCTTGCAAACCACTGTCCCCAATCTCACTCATTTACTTTAAATACTTAGGACCTCAAGGGCCAAGCAGTTATCCCTGGTTGACTGTGCCTTGGCTGCACACAGTCTTCTGTGGAAGGGAGGAGAGCTTGGACATGGTTTTAGTTCAGCAACCATTTAAAGAAAAATTTAAATCCTCACTCGAGGATATTTTTCCATTGATTTTTACAGAGGGCGGAAGAGAGAGAGAAAGAGAGAAATATCGATGTGAGAGAAACACATTGATTGGTTGCCTCCTGCATGCACCCTGACTAGGGCCGGGGCTGGGGAGGAGCCTGCAACTGAGGTATGTGCCCTTGACTGGAATTGAACCTGGGACCCTTCAGTCTGCAGGTCCATGCTCTATCCACTGAACATACTGGCTAGGGCAGTTCATCAACCATTTTTAAATCATGTATTAGACACTGAAAGGTGAATAAGGGACAAACTCTGTTCTAGAGAAACATACAAACCAGGGCGGTCATTAGTAAAAATGTATTGCTAATGCGCATTTGACATACGAATACATATATACTGTACCGGACGTGGGGACGTACATATATGAGTACTTCTATACGTATACATTAATTGCATTATAAAACAAAAAAAGAGTGATTAGATAAAAAGTAAATGTGCATATATTTTAATCTTTGCTGGCTTCGTCCTGTGCCACTGACCATTCAGATACATCATTCCACTTTACAGACTACTAATTAGAAAAAGGAAGATAAACGTGTAAATGAAGCACCTGAAACAATGAGGTAAGTGCTACTGTAGACATGTGCCCAAGGCATTCTGGGAGCACAGAAGAGAAGCTAATCTGGGGGTGGGGCAGAAAGGCTTCCTGGAGAGGAAGATAGAGCATCAGAAGACCGGGGCCAAGCTGGGAAGGCTGGTAGGAGAGGGAATGGCATGGACAATAGCCTGGAGTCCTGGGCAGCATCATTGGCATAAAATGAGGCGGAGAGGCTGGGAGGAGCTGGGAGAGGCAGGAGGATCAGATGATGGAGGCCTGCAATAGTCAGACTAGGATGATGGGCTTGCTTGGGGAGTCAGTTTGGGGGTTTCTGTAAAGAAGCCTACCTACTCAAGTTACCAGAAGGCTCCTGTTCTGTGGGGGCCTCTCCTGTGAGGAACAGGCGTAGTCACAGCTCCCCATCAGGGCCTGGCCGAGGTTCCTGCAAACTTAATGGCCAAGGCTTCCGGAAGAATCTCAGTAATGTATCTTTGACTTCTTGTTGAAGAACTTTTGGCTTGGTTCAGTAGGAGGAATGGAATTAAGTTGTTTTATGATTCTCATAAATTGTCATCTGATTAAAAAAAATACTTACTAGACTCATTGGTGTCTCTTTTGTATACAAGAGTATCTAACTGTATCTCACTTCACCAAGAGAATCATGAATTATACCACCTGATGCACCGTAATGGGCAAACCACTCTTTATGCCCTGACTGGAATTTATTATTTAGAACACATGTTCAAGGATGCGGTACGCCCGTGTTTGCTAACTGGGCGTGCCAAATTGCGATTCGTCCTGCCCATTTGTGAAACTCATTTCCCATCTACACTGTGGTGTGAAGTTCATGGCAAGGGTAGAAAAGCTCCTGAGTATTTTTTCAGACTTTTTAGATGAAGGGAGACCTGGGGTCAGGAGGCCAGCGTGGGAACCAGGAATCTCAGAGAAGATGACCCCTGCACCTCTGCTGGCCTTGGAGGCATGCTCAGCCCCAGCTCCGGCTTGACCCCGCTGGTCTCCACTGAAAGAAGCACATTGCGGGAGGGAGGCTGCGGGAGGGGGCTGGGGCTATGGGAGGGAGGATGCGGGAGGGGGCTGGGGCTGTGGGAGGGAGGATGCGGCTGCGGCCAGTGGCACCGAAGTCTCTCACTCATGGTCTGCTCTCGGCTTAGGCAGGTCTGAACTCACATTTGAATTGGACATCATAATTTTCCTGCCTCTACTATGCTCAGTATATGGGAGACATTATTAATCATTCCCAGAGACCTTTTTTATAATTAAAGAACATGATTTAAAATGAAACATGTACCTTTCAGAATGGCTATCATCAATAAATCAACAAGCAAGTGTTGTCGAGGATGTGGAGTAAAGGGAACCCTCATGCACTGTTGGTGGGAATGCAGACTGGTGCAGTCACTGTGGGAAGCATTATGAAGTTACCTCAAAATATTAAAAATGGAACTGCCTTATGACCCAGCAATTCCACTTCTGGAAATATATCTGAAGAAACCCAAAACACTAATTCAAAAAAATGTATGGATCCCTGTGTTTATTGCAGTTGTTTACAATAGCCAGGATTTGGAAGCAATACAAGTGCCCATCAGTAGATGAATGGATAAAAAAGCTGTGGTACATTTACACAGTGGAATACTACTCTGCTGGAAAAAGGGAAGAAAATTTTACCCTTTGCAACAGCATGGATGGGCCTGGAGAACACTATGCTAAGTGAAACAAGCCAGTCAGAGAAAGACAAGTACCATATGATTTCACTCATATGTAGAATTTAATGAACAAAATTGAACTACCAAGCAAAACAGAGACAGACTCATAGAGAGCAGGCAAACAGCTTGGGAGAGTGGGCCTGGGAAGGGAGGGCTTGAGCAAAAAAAAATAAAAAATAAAAGGTAGAACTCATGGACATGGACAACAGTGTGGTGATTGCAGGGGTGGAGGGAGATGGATGGAGGCAGAAGAGGGCATAGAGGGGATAAATGGTGTTGGAAAAAATAAAATAAAGTTAAAAAATAAAATTAAACGTGTATTCTTTGCATTTCTTTGATTCACAAGATCGACAGATACTTATTGGTATTTCGTGCCTACTCTGTAGAAATTATAGTGGGAAATGGATTGATACAATGTGAACCAATGAGACTCCTGCCCTGTGCAGCTGACAGACTGGGAACACTGACATTACACAATTAATTACATACATAATCATTTAAAGACTCCACTATGGGAGAAAAGCACAGGGTGTTATGGGACTCTATAATAATAAAAGCATAATATGCTAATTAGACCAAACGACCTTCCAGATGACCATGCTATGACACCCACTGGCGCCAGACCAGCCAAGGCAGGTGCAATGCTATTGGTTAGGGGCCTGGCCATTGTCCCATGATCGTCCGGCAGGGGAGGCCCAGGCCACCAACTGGTGAGCTGTGGTGGGTGGGTGGGGCCTCCCTCTGCCAGGGAAGCCCAGGTCCCGGGTGCCAGAGGGAAGCTGGTGCCAGCAGTCAGCGGAAGGAAGGCCTACTCTTGCACCAATTTTGTGCATCAGGCCTCTAGTATCGAATAAGGAAACAAATCAGAGACTCAAGGAAGACTGTGGTATAGTCATGTTTGAGCTGAGATCTGTAGATGAATACGAATTATGTGGGCAAAGAACAGAGGGTGAAGAGAAAAGTAATTAATCAAAATATTTCACATATTAAAACAATGCATTTACATTAATTACATCTGCTGCAGTTCATACTAATGAAAAAGTGATTTATTGTCTTGAGCTTTGTGTATATGGATTTAAAAATAAGCATATACTTATCTATATTAAAGTTTTTTAAAGAGATGTGATAGCCAGTGTGATAGTCACCTTTTGTGTCCCCAGATGGACAAGTTTTTAGTTTGGGCTGTGAAATGGCTTCAATGTAGTCAGAAGAAATAGGCTGCAACCCACAGGCTTCCTCCGGGTGAATCAGCAAACCACAATCCTGCATTCAAATGACAGAAATCAGTTGTCATTGAAATAAACCTGCCCCATAGTAATAAAAAGCAAGACCTTTTGTGTGCCAAATAATATTTATAGATAAAAGGGAGCAGTTCTTGTTTACTCTTCTTAGCATATTGACTTATTGATTGTTGTTTGTGCTGTAAGTAGCTTCTTACATTAGGGGATTCGTATAAATTCTAACGATAATTTAATCTTTATTTTGCTATTGATATTCTTGTATTGCTTTGCCAATTTTGAAAGAAATTCATGCAAGTTTTACTTTGACAACCTGTGTGTTGACACATTAAAAATATAACATACTATAAAGAGGATGCTATTATCTTCTAACACTGAGGAAAAGACAGTTAACGTGAGAAGGAAAGTGGAGGATATTCTAGAAGAAGGCTAATTTCACAGATGAATTTTATTTCAACACTAGAGGCCTGGTGCACGAATTCATGCATGGGGGGGAGTCCCTAGGCCTTGCGAGCAATCAGGGCCAATTGGGGCCTGCCTGCTGGAGGGAGGAACGGGGGAGGGACCGCAGGAGGCTGGCCACTGGCCCAAAGAGGGAGCTGGCCCTTGGCCTTCCTGGGAAAGGAGCTGTGAACGCCACCACCCACCCTCGGTTCCCTGTCCCAGCCTGGCCTTCCAGCTGCGGGTGAGGGATTGTGGGAGGTTGGCTGTCTGCAGGCAGTTAGCTGTGGAGTGCACTGACCACCAGGGGGCAGCTCCTGCATTGAGCATCTGCCCCCTGGTGGTCAGTGCACGTCCTAGTGACTGGTTGACTAGTCATTCCAGTTGTTCGGTCATAATGGCCAGTTAGGCTTTTATATATATAGATTTCTTAATGACCCATGGTATTCCCTAAATACAATTAAATACATATATTTTATTCAGAACATGTTCATGTCTTTATAATAGTCGGTAACATCTCCCTGCCATGGGTACCATTGTGGAGGCTTGTTCCTTACTAAGCGCTGCCTTCCTCAGTCTGACGCTGCTGTGAGGAACAGCAGCTTGGAGCTCTCGGGGACCTCTTTCCTCCTCTCTTCTCTACTCTAGCAGGTTGGATCACTCTCATTTTTTCTTATCGGATTTTTTAAAGCTATTGGCACCTGTACCTGCCTTATGTCCTTCTACCCTGCCTCACTGGTTCCGCTGCCACCTTCTCACAGGGTCTCCCAGTCTAACACAATTTAGGGTAGGTTACAAATGCTGCACTCTCTGTTAGGGATGCTCTCCCTTAATTTTGCATGGAGAGTATCTTCCAGTGTTTCAGGTTTCAGCAAGGCCTTCTTGAAACTCTAGCACAAGGATGTATCCCTGTTTTTGTCAATGTCAGCACTGGTTGTTTCCATCTTACTGTTTCCGATTGGCAGTTAGGTTTGGTACTTGAATCTTTTCCCCTAGACTGAATACTTCACGAGAACACATAGTTATTTAACTCAGACATACACCCAGTACCTACCACACAGTATGAAAAAGTAAATATTTACTGAATGCATAAAAGGTTAGCGTTGTCTCTTTTCATGTAATAAATTCTCAATAATGGAGGGAAATAACTGGCTTGAGCTCTTCTTTTATCTGTAACTCTGCGTCTAATGAGCAATTTCTAGTCACCTTCCCTCACACTGTCCAACACCCTAATCCCCAGCTCAGATTCCCAGGACTCATCCAATAAAGGTCCAGAATGTTAAGGGGTGAAAGGCATGGGGTGGTGTATAGAAGTCTTGAAATCTTGATTCAGTAAACTTATTTTCATTTTTAATTCATGACTGAAACTGGACTTTAGGATACTTATTAAAGATTAGAAATGTAATTTGTATTAAAGTATTCATTATCACAAAGCAATTAAAATAACACTAAGTTTATAATGTAAGGAGTTTTTAGTGTGAAAAATCATCTATGAAAGTGGAGTGTGTGTGTGTGTGTGTGTGTGTGTGTGTGTGTGAAATCTATCTATACATTTATTTTTGGTGAAGGCTAACCTTTTTGAAGGCTAGAAAAAAAATGTCATCATGCACGATTCAGATTAAAAAATGTTTATATAAAATGTGATAGGGGGCAGTGAAAAATAATTACCATTATATACTGCTGATGGGAGTGCAAATTGGCTCAGCTACTTTGGAACACAATTTATACCAAAATTAAAAATTCACAGGCCACATACTCTTGAAGTCAGACTTTAGAGTCTACTCCAGAGAAACTCTCATGGAATGTATAGAGAACAGGCATAAGGTTAGATCTAAATGAACTAATGTGGAGAGATTTCTAAGACACACAATTAAGAAAAACCTAAAGAACATGTTTTGTTACAGAACAATGCACACCATATGAAACACAACATGACCAGGCCACAAAACCACCTGCATTTATGCATTTCAGACTGAATTGTGCTTAATTATATATATATAATTGTGCTTAATTATGTATATATATATACATATATACATACACACACACACACACACACACACACACACACACACACACACTAGAGGCCCAGTGCACGAATTGGTGCATGGGTGGGGTCCCTCCGGATGGCCTGCAGGAATCGGGCTGAAACCCAAAGTCCAACACCACCTGCAGCTCCTACCTGATGCTTCTGCTCATCCCAGCCCCACTGTGCCTGCTGTGGGCTTGTGCCCAATCCATCCTGATTGGGAGAGGCTTGTGCTGCCACAGCAGTGCTCACTAGCCATAAGCCCTGTGTCTGGCACCCTCCCAAGGGGAGTGGCCTGCGGGATTGGGCTGAAACCAGCTTTCCAACATCCCCCGAGGGGTCTCAGATTGTGAGAGGGCGCAGGCCAGGCTGAGGGACCTCACCGGTGCACGATCGGGCCAGGGAGAGACTGCGGGAGGGCTCCAGGGCATGTCCAACCCATCTCGCTCAGTCCTGATTGGCTGGACCCCAGTAGCAAGCTAACCTACTGGTCAGAGCATCTGCCCCCTGGTGGTCAGTGCACATCATAGCGAGTGGTTGAGCAGCCTTAGCATATCATTAGCATATTACACTTTGATTGGTTGTTTGGTTGTTCTGCCGTTCAGTCTATTTTCATATTACCCTTTTATTATATAGGATATATATATATAATTCATTATAGGCAATCATATATATGCAAATGATGTTGAAATATTTATGAAAGTCTGGATTTATTAAACCTTTGCCTGACAATTTTTGTTTGGGGTTATGTGGTGTGTATGCTTGTGATCACATTCTAATATTCGTCCATAGGGGATTAGAAAGAGAGTCCAGGCCGCAGCTGCCCAAGTCCTAGTCTATGCTGTTGAAGCCCTACCTATAATCGGCAAACAGCAGTCAATGAGAAAGGTACACTGTTATGTATGCTGACGGCTTGCGCTGTGGGAACCAAGCTCAATCACTGATGATAATTTAATCTTTATCATCAGCGAAGGACATAGGACATAGGTAGGTTAGTGTTGCCTCCCTTCTGAGGAGACCACATCAGAACTGAAGGAGGCAATAACCGGGAGATGAGAATTCCAAGAAGAAATTCCAGAGGCCATGAGGTGGGAAAAGGATTTATCTGACATCTTACGTAAAAACCAACAAACAAGTCATTTAAAAAAACCAAAAACGGATACGCTGACAATCTATATTTTAATAATTAAATCACGTAATCTTTTTGACATGGCACCTCCAAGTTTACCCGTGATAAACACATGACTCAGAGGAAGAATGATTCATTCATAATGGATTCCTAAGTGTTGCGGATACATCTTTAAAATGGAAAGATACTGATTTAATCTCTACAACGTGCAAGGTGCCATACTGACAAGGCAAGGCCCTGACCTCAGTAGACCCAGTCTAGCTCGTATTCAGAAGTTTCTGCTAATCTTGAACCGAAATCAACATCTTCTTTGTTCTAATTACCCGCAGGTGTAGCTTAGAAAAACTTACTGTGGTAATGCAGAAGCATGTTCTGATCTGACGTTCAAGCTGCTGAAACAATGAGTGGCAATAGAGCATGATTAAGTCTTAAAATGTTCAGTGTTTATCCTTTCTGAATACCCAGGACCCCACATATGAGCCCACGCTAACAGAATAAGCATCATGCAGAACGCAGAAAAGCATAGTGTAGGTGGGAGCCAGGCTGAGTGAGCGCTCCTGTTAAAACAGGGGCCTTGACTCTGTGTTTGATCCCATGTTTCCACCTCAGTTTGAAGTTCCCATGGGGCACCTGCTGTGCAACAGCCTGTAGGCCAGCCCTGGTGGTTCTAACGAAATAGTCTCAGCGCCAGTAAATTCCAAGATAAGACAAGAACCAAAGCAATGTTGCAAAGGATAGACAGAGCAGAGACTGAGGGAGGGACAGTAGATTTTGAAGTAAATAAAATTTAAAGTCACACCTTCTTCATGAAACTAGGCCACCAACTTACATCGTACACAAGAGTAACCTCAAAATGGAAAAAAAGACTTAAATGTAAGTTGTGAGACCATAAAAATCCGAGAAGAAACCATAAGCAGAAAAATCTCAGACATCTCCTGTAGCAATATGTTTGCTGATACCTCAGCTGGGGCAAGGGAAACAAAAATAAACAAATGGGACTACATCAAAATAAAAAGCTCCTGCACAGCAAAAGAAACCATCAACAAAATGAAAGGGAGACCACTGCATGGGAGAACATATTTGGCAATGATACATCTGACAAAGGATTAATATCCAAAATATATAAGGAACTCATACAACGTAACAGAAGGAAGACAAACAATCCAATTAAAAATGGGCAAAGTACCTAAATAGACACTTCTCCAAAGAGGACATACAGATGGCCAAGAGACATATGAAAAAATGCTCGACATCACTAATCATTAGAGAGATTCAAATTAAAATGACAAAAGGTATCACCTCACACCTGCCAGAATGGCCGCCATCAACAAATCAACAAATGACAAGTGCTGGCGAGGATGTGGAGAAACAGGAACCCTAGTTCACTACTGGTGGGAATGCAGACTGTTGTAGCCATTGTGGAAAACAGTATGGAGTTTCCTCAAAAATTAAATATGGAACTGTCATTTGACCCAGTGATCCCACTTCTAGGAGTATAGCCTTAGACACCCGAACACCAATCAGAAAGAATAAATGCACCCCTATGTTCATAGTGTTATTGATAATAGCTAAGATATGGAAACAGTCCAAGTGTCCACAGATGAGTGGATAAAAAAGCTGTGACACATTTACACCATGGAATACCATGCAGATATAAAAAAGAAGTATCTATGACCCTTTGAGACAGCATGGAGGGACCTGGAGAGTATTATGCTAAGTGAAATAAGCCAGTCAGAGAAAGACAAGTATCACATGATCTCACTCATATGTGGAATCTAATGAACAAAATAAACTGATGAACAAAATATATCAGAGATATCTAAGCATGGAACAGAATGAGGAATCTCAGAGGGAAGGTGGGGGGTGGGGTGGGTAGGAATGGATCAACCAAAGAACTTGTATGCATATATGCTTACCCCGTGAACACAGACAATAGTGTGGTGAAGGCCTGGGCAGGGCAGAGGGGATGGGTTCGGCATGGAGGGAGTCAATGGGGGAAAAAGGGGATAGCTGTAATACTATCATCACTAAAGATAAATTTAAAAAAATGAGATCACACCCTCTATTCTGTAGTTTAGGCCAAATAATATGCTATTATATTCTGTGCTTTCTTATGAATTTCTCCTGAGCACTTAATCTTTGTTTTCAGCTCTGATGCCATGTTCCTTGATGTTCTGGAAAGTTAGGGGAGCCTGCTGAATATTAATCATTTTCTAGGTGCAACCAAGCAATGGTACTTTTTTTTTTTAATGTTGAATGAAGCAACGTGTATACCCAATACAGACTCAGGTCCATAGAGTGGCCGACAGAGTTGAGGGAGTTGGAAGAAAAGGCAGTACCAGTATATCTGGATGAACTTGAGCACGTTTTATGGGGAAAGAATAGCGGCACACCGCGGAAAGCGCACCCCTGTAATAGTCGCGGTTGTGAGGTTAGTCCTAGCTTTGCCATGAACTGGCTGTGTGATCCTAAGGCCCCTGATCTCATTGTCTCGATATAAGAGGGTGAAAGGTGGAGAGAGAAGAGGGAAAAGTCACATAAAATGATCTCAAGTGCTGCAGCAGACAATGTGAGGCGCCTACACCATGTCCATTCTCCTTTCTTCCCTTCTACCAGAAAGAACTTTGTTTTTGTTGGAGGTAGAAATATATCTAGCACTCAAAAACCAACCAACCAACCAACCAAAGAAACAAACAAAAAAACCTTATTTCCCAGTCTCCTTTGTAGCTGGGCATGGTCATGGGACACAATTCTAGCCAAAGAAATGGAAGTGGATCTAGGCTATAGATTTCTGGGAAAGTTTTGCTTCCCTCATGCTACTGTTTCTTGGTTACTCTGTTTCTTCTTACGGACGCAGATGAAAGACAGACTTTGGGCTGCCTACTTCTGCACTTCTTACTATGGAAGAAAAACACACTCCCACTTGGTCAAACAGTCATGGAAGATGCAGCCAAACTTCTCTCTTTCTCTGAGAGTCTTAGGAAACCTTTTCTTCTCAGGCCATGTGAATCTTTTTTACTATTTCTTTAGATCTTAAAGTAATTACCTCCACTAATTAAAAAGAACTTAAACAATGTTGAAAGGAAAAAACTCATTAGTATCTCTCATTTCTTTCTTCTCTGGTGTTATTAGTAATTTGTCAACTTCAGGCATATTCAAGAAATCGAATGACAGCCTTTCTGGTCTAAGTGTCATCTCTGAGTCTACATACATGCAGAAGGTAATATTTAGCAGCATTGGTTCAAGTGGCATTAACCCCCGAGAGCTTCACATTTAGAGCGTATTATTTTGCTGGAGACTTCGCAAATCCCTGAGTGGACTGACCGTCACAGCTCGCGGTAGAATGCAATGAGACCATTAACAGGATTTCCTTGTTCAAACATGTGCAGAATATATATGTTTAGTATATAATTTCAAAAATTTACTTAACTTCCCAATAAGGGCACGGGTTCAATTCCCAGTCAGGGCACATACAAGAATCAGACAGTGGATGCATCAATAAGTGGAACAACAAATCATTGTTTCTCTCTCTCCCCTTATCTCTCCTTTCCCCTCTCTCTCTCAAATCAATACAATATTTTTTAAATATACCTTAACTCCCTGTGGCACCCAGCTTCTCCCAGAAGACTCCATTTCATCCCTGTTCCTTGGTTGCTGCTCTTTCCAATATGTCAAGAGTGACCTCTCCAATTTAACAATCCTGGCATGGTCACATCCTCCGGAAGGGACTGTTCATTTTCCTTCAAAAATGAGGTTCCTGAGGCTCTAATTTCACTGTAATGCTCCAAAGGAACACATTATTTTTTGTCTTCACATTGCCTCTGAATGTAACAATTGCTCTCCTTGTAGTGTAATCACCCAGCCACAAAACACTGAGGAGGCGCGTGATTTACAGAACTAGACACCGAGTGAACATTCTTAGGATAATCAGTGGAGGCAAACACTAGCAATAAGTAATTGTAGCATAATCCATCTGAAATCATCCTTTACATACCACAGTGGTCCTAAAACAGGAGGTTTTTCATGAGGAAAGAGTGCAATTCATGTTAAAAGAGATTTATATCCTTTAGGGATGGCAACTTGGAAATATCTCACAAATGGAATTAAAATGCTGAGAATTTATCCTACAGAAATACGTGACAAAGTCTGCAAAGATTCATGTGCAAGGAAATTTACTAGAGTGTTTTGTGTCAAGAAAACTTGATACAACTCAAGTGTTCATCAGTAGGGAACAGGTTAAATAACTCATACATCCGTATAATGACATATTTTATAATTCTTAGAGAACAAAGATGCAGGTGAAGATATGGAGAGATCTAGAAGACATACTATTAAGGCAATAAAGTAGGTTGTAGGATATTATGTATACCATGGTCCTATTTAAGCAAAAATAAAGTGATATATATATATATATTATATATGCTTGACTGTGCATAACTTCTAAATGATACCAAGCAACTCTGAACAGTGGCTCTCTTAGAGATTAAGGGTAGTAAGCCAGAGATGGGGAAGTAAAAATGAACTTTTACTTGTTTTTGAAGATTTTGCCATTAGTATTAATCATGCATATATATATTAGAGAGAGGAAGGGAATGAGAGGAGAAAGAGAGAGAAAGAGACATTGAAACACTGATTGGTTGTCTTAACTGGAGATCGAACCTGCAACTTGGGTATGTGCCCTGACCAGAAATAGAACCCACACCCTTTTGGTATATGAGACATATTCTAACCAACTGAGCCATAAGGGCCAGGGCATTTGAAAACACAAATTTAAGTAAAGAAAATAAGATTTAAAAGAGTAAAGTGAAATAAGAGAAAGCCAGGGAAGGACTGACAGCTCCTCGGAGGTGTACTAGTTTCCTAGGGCTGCTGTACCAGATGCCACAAACTGAGGGCTCAGAGCAACAGAAATGCACAGTCTCACAGTTCTGCTGCCCAGAAATCTGAAACCAAGATGTTGGTAGGTTTGGCTCCTTCTGAGGGCTGGGAAGGACTATGGACCAGCACAACCATTGATTACTGGCCTGTGTTCACAAAACTGATAGTTTACCAGAGGAAACGTAAGTAAAAGGGGATCAAGTAAACATTCCAAGGTGGAAGGATGAGCATATGAAACATTTTGGAATGGAAAGAAAACATGGCCATTCATTAATTGTCAGAGTGGATAGTGTTTGGAGCACAAGATAGGAAGTGAGTACAAATCAGTAAAATTATTTTGGAATCATGATTATCATCCTTGGCTCATTTTAATGATACAAAATTTAGGGTTATGGCAATGAATATTTCTTGTTCTGTTTAAAAATTCTTATCAGATAAATCTCTAAGCTCTATGCCCTTTATAAAACCTATAATTTTTTTTTTTACTAAGTAGCTGCCCTTTTAAAAGGCAGTACAAAATTAAACATCTTTACTGAGGAACAGAAGACATTTTTACTTTTATTTAGAGTTTGTCCTCATAAAATATTTGCCGTAAACAACGTTAACCTACATAATTGTCTGACTTTGAATTTAATGAAGATTAGAAGCGAGCTAAGTCATTCTACTTTGTGCAGATGGGATCTCTAAAAACATTGATTTAAAAATGGATGCTTTTCCATGCTTGATGTTATCCCGCTTTAGTAAGAGTTTATAAATACATTTTAAATTTTAATTGTTTTTTATAATATTTATATTTAATTTTTTAGAATAGAATTTTTAATTTTTAAAATCTTTATTGTTGAGAATATTACAGATGTCCCCTCTTTTCCCCCAGTGCCCCCCTCCATCCAGTTCCAATTTTTTTTAAAAAAATAATGGAACTTGGTGTTGGGTTGCATCATTATACATGTGGCTTAACTTGGTATTTATATTTGGAGTTCATACCCTTACTTATAACACATTAGAGTCCATGTAGTAATGAGCCCTCATATACCATAACACTATTGTGTGTTTCTTTTCCTAAGCAAATGTCAGCTGAAAAGTGGCCATACATTATATTACTTAAGAATTTTAGGTTAGTCCACCATGAACTCAGGGAAAAGGAAAGTTGGAACAAATTATAAGCAGATGAATTAGTTCTACTCAATTAAATTTATTAACGTGAATTAATATTTGGAATACTTCTTTATATTGCTCCTGCATTCCAAATGCTTGAACCAACACACACTTTTCTCTTTTTTAATCTAAATGGCCTCCAAATTAACCAGGTGGGGCCAGCATGATCCTGCTTGCTGAAGTCCATTCCGAAAGGCACCCTCTATTCTCAATTCTGAAACACAGACGTGTCTGGGCTGTGGAGGATCTGGACTGAAAATCTAGTGAGATGGGGCCTGTGAAGTGACTAATGTTTCCCATTTCCGGTGAGCTAGAAAGTCCAAGGAAAGCAGCTTTTGTTGTGGTTTCTCAGCACTTCTGGTTTGGGGTCCAGATGGAATCCAGAAGGGAAGATGTGGATGCAAATGAAAAGAAAGAGTCAGTGTGTATGTTTGGATATTTGGAAAAGCTCAGTTCTTTGTGAACACAAATGTGTGGAACTGGAACTGAATGTATGACCTGAAGAATCTGGATCAGTTTGGGAGGTGACAAAACAATAACAACAACAACAACAAAAAAGAGAAGATTATTTCCTACTCCAAAGGAGCAAGCTTACTATGTGTAGACCAGTGGTTCTCAACCTTCCTAATGCCGCGACCCTTTCATACAGTTCCTCATGTTGTGGTGACCCCCAATTTCATTGTTACAAATTGAACATAATTAAAGCATAGTGATTAATCACAAAAACAATATGTATTTATATATGTTTTCCTATGGTCTTAGGCGACCCCTGTGAAAGGGTTATTTGACCCCCAAAGGGGTCGCGACCCACAGGTTCAGAACCGCTGGTGTAGACTAAGGCAGAAGAGTAGTGACAAAGCTACAGAGATATTTTAAAAGACAACTTTTAATTGATGTGATCACACCAAACATAACATGTAACCACATAGAAAGTAGCAAGCAGGTCTTCCCAGGAGAAATTGATCACCCGTAGTGAACATAGCTGCAATATAGGTATTTCAGCATTGACTGTCCCATTTTTAAATAGTCCACTAATAAAGCATATGAGGTTGTGATTCTTAAAAAATGTAGCTTTGGTAGGGAATCTTCTGCACAAATAGAGTTGAATATTTTAATGAAAAGATGCAGTCACACAAATTCTTGACACTAAGTGGGCATTTCCTGCCTACTTTCATCTTGGTAACTACTACACAAACACATCTCTCTGTACATGCCCACAGAGTTCCACACACCCAGTGACCCTTAGAATTTCGCGATTTTAAAACTTGAAGGGAATTTATACCAAGTGACATAAGGAGTACATTATGCTACAAAAGATTATCTCATTACATGTCTCAAGTTTATGAACTGCACCTGTTTTGAGGCTTTAGTAATAAGTGCTTACTACTAAATATTACCTTCAAAGATTCCCCACTAATATCATCTCATGCAATCACAGTTAAGCTCAGAGCATGTTAAATGTATCTAAATTGTGTCTAGAAGAAAACACTGATGCACTCAAAACTGAACAACCAAACTGCTATGCTATTGTGAGATCAGAAGTTAATGTTAATTTTTAGTATAAACATATTCTAACATTGTAAAAAGTAGATACCTGTGAAAATAATTGTGTTATGATGTGACAGTCCTTTCTATGTACTTGTTAATCAGACTTAAAAGAACACTCGAGCCTGGCTAGCTTGGCTCAGTGGTTGAGCGAGGAGATCACGGTTCAATTCCGGGTCAGGGCACCTGCCCAGGTTGCAGGCTCGATCCCCAGTGGGGCGTATGCAGAAGGCAGCCAATCAATGATTCTCTCTCAGCATTGATGTTTCTGTCTCTCCCTTTCCCTTCCTCTCTGAGATTAATAAAACATATATTTTTAAAAATACTCAAAGAATGCTCTAGGAACACTCTAAATGTCACTCCCCTAAAGATATTTATTAATTTTAAATAAAAATATAACTTTACAGTGGAATGAAACCCAGCCAACATTACCCTCAGAAAGTGACCAAAAGAAATACATGATTTTTGCAGTATTCTTGCCACAAGTGTTTAACTTTATTTAATCAAGAGAAAACATCATACAATCCCAAACTGAGAGGCACTGTAGAAAAATAAAAGTGTCCTGCAACCTTCAAAGGTGTCAAGGTCATAAAACACAAAGGAAGACTGTGGAACTGCCACAGATTACAGAGGAATAAGAAACATGATAACTGAAAGCAATTTGATGGGGGAGCAGAAAAAGAATATTATTGGGAAAACTAGTGAAATCCACATGAGGTACTTGGTTAAATAAATATGTTGTACCAATATTAATTTCTTATTATTTAAAAAAATTCTTAGTATTGGTTGTATTGATCAAGTACCCCTGGTCACATCAAATGTTAATATTAGGGAAAGCTGGATGAAGGGTATTTTGCGAACTTTCTGTAACTATAAAGTTAACCTTAAAAGTTAAAAAACTAGTCTAGTACAATTTGATAGTCATATTTTAGAGTTTTATGATGGGCAAAATAACATTAATAATAGAAAAATAGAAAAATGTTATAAACATTAAAAGGCTTTTAAACACTTTTGTTGGAGTATCATACAGCAGAGCAATGACACTGTAATCACATCTTATTAGAATTCATGGATATCCCATGAATTACAGCATATTGATCTTAAAAGTTGTGGGGATTGTGGGAAGACCAGCCACAGGCTACAGAAGAGCTAAGGTGCATCTACTGTATTAATGGGCTAACTTTTGGGTGGGCACCAATCTCCTGGTGAGTAGACAAGGAGAAAGGGAAATGCCATTTATAGAGAACCCCAGTCACCCCAAGCACTATAGAGGTGACACTATATTGCATAGCATCTTTACAGATATCTGAAGCAGTATTTTCATCCTCATTCAACAGATGAGGAAATAGAGGTTTATAGAGTTTGGGGGAAGCTTTTCTGAAATTGAAGAGCTTAATGAGTAGAGTTGCTGGAGTTTGAGTCATGGGTCTATCTGACTTCAAAACCCTTGCTTCACAGACTGAAAAACAACACAAGATAAAACAAAACACACTGTACTAAGAAACAGATCATGTTTGTAAAACATTTACAGGCATTTCTCTTCATCAGGGAAGACCCCTTTTTCATGGCCACAGATGGCATCCCTGAACATAACCAGTTGCACTCCCACATGCTTCCATTTGGTCAAAAGTGGGACTAGGCAAGAGTGCAAATGAGTCAGGCCAAATCTATTTTCTCCAGCCGAACAAAGCCTCAAAGCACCTTCCATGCTTTGTCACTCAAATAATTTTGTGAGACTACTTATTTACTAAAGACTTAAAACTAATTCCCACGATAGACAATGAATAGATATTTATATATCATTGCTGATCATCGAGGAAAATACTTGTTTTCATTGATTTTCAAAATCGTGAGTACTCATTGTCATGTGTTTTCAGCTTTCCAAAGAAGTTTATAGTTTAGGACATGTATTCACTTTTTTCAATTTCTTTCCTTCTTTAAAAAATTTAAATTCTTTATTGTTGAGAGTATTACATATGTCTGTTTTTCCCCCCATTGACATGTCCCTGGCTGTTAATTTATTTCTTTAACAGACATTCATTCAGCATCATGCATGAACCAGCCATAGTCCCTCATAACGTTCTAACAGAAAAAAAACCCAGATACATAAACACACAATTGCTGTAGAAAGTGCTAAATGCTATAATAACGATTGCTCCGGACACAGTGTTGACACAAAGGAGTGTGATCAACTCTGTTTTGCAAGGAGATTACAACTTGAATACGTTATAGAGTTCACCAGGCAGATGGGAGCTGATGGGCTTTCCAAGAAGTGGGAACAACGAAGGCGGGAGGGAGCAGGGCCCGACACAATCAGTCCTCTCCTGTGGGATTGCCTATAAAGGAGTGGCATCCTTAACATCTGAAGACAAACTGCATCCTGATTTAACAATCACTACTTTTTCTCTCCTGCAGTGCCTATTCGCTTGGGATTCAGTGCTGAGCCATAAAATCTACAAGACGATTTGGAACAGATTGGAAATGGGTTTTGTCTACTTGTGTTTGGGGCCTGTATGCAGCATATCATGTCAGATACAAAACTCTGACACGGTTTGCTCAACATCTAACCCAGCCATATCAGTTCAGGCTTTGATACTGTCAGTTATCAGCAGCACACACAGCCAGGAGCTGGCATTTTCCTGTGGAAAATGTTCTATTTTCCTTGGCATGTAATGTAGAAGTAAGGGTTGCCCGTCCTCACGGAGGAGCTAAAGAATCCATGAGCCCAGTTATAAAAGAAGGTGTCCTAGAGAAATTTCAAGATATGGCTGTCATTTAACTTGTCTTCAATTCCCCATAGGCTTTTAATTAGCTCATTATTTCCTGAACTTGAATGCTGTTGCGATTTGATCATTACTGTTAAATGGCTGCCACAACTCACTGTGTGGGATGAAATGACTTTTATTCATAGCCAAGTCTGGTGAGTGAATCCTTGTAGATGACATGTCTCTAAGTCTCCACAGCCTGAGCCACAAAAGGCTGCTTCTATGAGTCTGCCTGGGTTGCCTCTCTCCACTCAGGTCAAGTCACTGGTCTTCTCTCCTTGGACGCATGCTCAGTGGGCCTGCCTTCTGCTGTGGTTTCACCATAATCCACAACCAGGTGGCATTTCAAGCTGGTCTCCAGAATATGTCACTTCTCTTGGTTAGTCAACAGCTCTTTGGGGATCCTGCTGTCACCAATCAGATATGTTTGCCTGGCCTTGCCGAGTTATAGCTAACATTGCTTTAAAGACAGCCTCCCGATTTATTCTAGAACTTTGCAGTTGTTACCCTGCCCAGATCTGATGTTTTATTGCTACTCAGTGTTTTATCTTTAAAAGGCCACCTGTGTCTTAAGGCTTCACTGTATTGGCTAACTTTGACAGGTCAAACCCAAGTGGACATAGCATTAGACACTACTAATTCCCTCTGATTCCTCTTCCTTATGCCAGGAGATCCTTGTCATTGGAACTGTGTACATGGTGGAATGGTTTATCAGCTAAGACTGATAATTGGGAAGAAAACAGGATAGAGGAGGATAAATTGCTTAATACACTGGCTGTTATTTTTCATCATTCCCTATAGTGTTTCATAAAGTTTCAAAACACTATTTTCATTGTACTCTAAGTACATTTTAGTTAAATAAAAATGATATAATAACTTAAAGAAGGGCTATCTGTTGCCAAAAGTGTGTTCCATGAAATATGGATTTCTGGGAAGTTAACAAGTAGGTGTTAAGTCAAAAAAAGAATGGTGTGTAGACCAACTAAACTAACTTTTGCCAGAAAATTTTAAATAAATTTTGCCTATTTTCACTGTCAGCATTCTACCCAATTATTATAATTTAATAAAGTTAATTTAAAAAAATGTTTAACAGCCCTGGCAGGTGTGGCTTAGTTGGTTGGGTATTGTCCTGTGCACCAAAGGGTTGCTGGTTTGATTCCCATTCAGGACACATGTCCATGTTGTGGGCTCTATCCCTGGTGCAGGAGGCAGCCAATCAATGTTCTGTTCTGTTCTCACATTGATGTTTCTCTCTCTCTCCCTCTCCCTTCCTCTTCTCTAAGAAAATCAATGAAAGTATTTTTCAAATGTTTAATAATTTGTCATTGTTTGTATTGTATACAATTCAGCTATTGCAGAGTTTTAATTTCCTGAAGAGAAAGTCATTTTTGATGATATTTCTTTGACTATCTGTTAAAGAACCCAGGACCAGGAAAACCTATACCAATAGCTTTCCTGGTGACTAGTTTGTGTCAAAACCACTGAACTAAGAAATCATATGGGACCATTTATTGAATAATGGGGTCATGAGTGAAAAACTCATATGTGACAGCTAAGACCAAAACAAAAGAAAATACCACAAAGCTGTACGGGAAAAACTGACATCATTCACTATTTTTTAAACAAATTATACACAAAAGAAATACTCTGTGATGGCAGACAGCTGTCTAGCACAACTAAGAAATCATTCCTGGGAATGAATAACTTCTTGAGTTAGCTGCAAGTTTTCCTTTTCCAGTAAGTCACATGTCATGTACATGATCTATTCTATGAATACACCCATTTCATTGTTCATTTATGGCAATTTTCCTGGATATTAATAGTAAAAGTCATTACTCAGACTGTACACTGTGCTACTACACTTAATTTTTAAAATGGAATTTCTTTTCTGAAAAATACTGGTCATATTTCATATACTACATCAAATGTTATCCACTATTATGCCCCTGAAATTGGTTATATACTAAGGAATTTTCCTATGAAATTCACTTGAGTTCAAAGCCCTGGTAAACAGAGTCATCGAGGCAAGGGTGGCACATGATAAGGGAATGAAAGGGTCTCTGTGTGACTTTATTAGTAGCACAGTGGGTGAGGGTGGAGGTTATTGTGTCAGACTGCAGAATTCAAATTTCAGCTTCACAACTTTGTGACCCTGGGCCAATTAACCTCCTAGTTGCTCCAGTTTCCTGTCCTGTGAAAGCCAGCTTTGAATACTGTTGAGAGGATTAAATAAATTGATGCATGTAATGAATGAAGACCCATACACGATGCTAAGTGCTCCAAAAATGTAGTTATGACTAGAACTGAATATCATGTGCCAATTGTCACATTATGTTCGTTATGAGTTAGAGAGGATTAGATCAATTAATAGAATATCTAAATACGTGGGGAAGCATGAGACTTGGTTGGAAAATCTGTAAGGAGGAAACTCTGAAAGGTCAGTACCTCCAGAGGGAGTTGGCTGAAGGTGGCCATCCCTGCCTTGACTTTTCCAAACAAGCCTGAGCCCCCAGGTGTTTACTGAAATCTTGATGTTTAGTCTTCAAACATCCTTGCTTAAAGGACACTGCAGATATTTGTGTCTTCTCAAGGATGCTTACCCTACTGATAGTTTCTAATAGTTAACTTTAGTTCAAGCTGTTCTTACAATAAAAGCCTAAGGAGACAGGTAAAAGGGGCTGTTTGGTTCCTCTAGCCAAGCAGTCCCTTATACCTCTCTTTCACAGAAACATATGTCAGAGTAATCATTCATCTGTCACTCAGGATCTGCTGGTCAGCCCTGGCATAAATAAATGGCATTTACAGAGTTAAGTAATTTTTCTGAGGTATAGCCCAGAATTTAGAAGCGAGTCTGAGCCCACACTCATTTTCCTATATCATTCTGGAATTTAAAAGAAAAATACATGTGTCGATGCTATCCATGTAACATAGAACAAATAAATTACTTTCTCTGAGCCTCAGTTTCCTCACACCTAACATGGGGATACAATTGTTCATTGCTCATATACACCTTAGTACTGTTTCGTCATTTAAAGAATATGTGTGAGAGGGCGCTGGTCACTGGTATATCACAACACAATGCTTTGTTTTCATTCTTAATGACCATTACCTGACCTAGTATTTCTCAGCGACTGGCTTGTGATGAACATACAGGGTAGCCAGGGTGGGCTCAACTGTATACCCATATAATATGAGTTTCTTTGAGTTGGCTCAACATTTCCAGGGTTATTTTCCCCCTTCGGAAAACGTTCTTACACATATCAAAGGAAAATTTACTTTTTTATTCGCAACTACGTTTTATGAAAAACCAAGATATTAAAATATGTACATTTTATTTTTGATTCTTTGAATTGCAAGCTAAATAATTTATCACTTGTAATGAGCACTAGACATTCAAACATTTTTCTCACTTTTTAAGAAGAATTTTGTAAGTATTATAAATAAAAAATCCGAAGGTGATTAAATATTGTTGAGCAGTATTAAATGGCAAAAGGAGACTGCAGGTTAGAAAAAACAATTATTGATAAAATTGTATCTACCTGGATATACATAAAAACACATATCCAGAGATTTTGCCCTTCAGTAAGTGGAATAGAAAAGAAAAAGCAATGTTTTAAAAACTTGCTTTAAAAGTTCACATATTAGTTTCAATAATTCCACATGTAGGCTAAGAATATTTAAATGCTTGAGGATTAAGGAATAGTTTTGATCTTTTTTGCTATAATTAATCTTAAGCTCTTTAAAAACCATCTAATAAGTATTTGCTTATTCAATTATAAGTGAATGTAAGTAGCAATATATATGTAATTAAACGAGTCCTTTATGATTTTAAAAGTGACTGATTATTTCCATGTTAAGGATATAAAAATCATTATATGTAAAAATAATTAAAATTAAATAAAAACAAAAACTTTCAAATTTTAAATTTGACTTGTAAGGGAGCACCCATGAGTCCTTTTTAGAAGATAGAAGATTAATACAGTTAGAAGTCCAGGCCTTTCGAAGTTTTGCCTACTATACACAGCCACTGTCTATTTTAATGCCACGGAGAAAATCATTTGAAATGGAGTTCTTTTTTGAAAAAAGGTTTATAAAAAGTATTAATGTAAATTTGAAGGAGGTTAAATCTTCAACTTATTTTTACTTAGAGCCAAGAAAATTACTCACCACTCAAGGGTCATTTGCTGTGTTCTCAACCATGTGCCAGTAATAAAAAGAGGAACAAGATGAAATAGCCCCAGTTTTTAAGGGACATGATGTTGAAAAGGGGAAAAACTTGAAGAATGAACAGGAAGAGGAGACAAATATCTTCAAGAAAAGGCACTAAAATGCAAGATCTAACAATCAGAGAGACGTGGTATACTTTAACAACATCAGAGACACAGGTATGACTCAACTAGGTTTTGTGGGAAGCAGGGAGCAAAGCATGGCATGATATAATCTATACTAAGGGGTTTGGATTTGATCTTTGCTCTCCCTCACTCACTGTGTACGTATGTATTTAATTATAACATACATATGTTCATTACAAAGCTGGAAAGTTAAATAATAAGATTAAAAATGTACAGATAACATTTTAAATTTCCCCATGGCTCCATACATAGATACATATTTCACTTGTGTATTATGCACATGGTACTTATTACATGTGCATACATTTTACAAAAATGAAATTAAATTGTTAACTATGCTTTCTAACCATTTTTTACCCTGGTAGTATGTCATGAATATGATGGAAGAATTTGAATGGTGATAGGGGTGGGATATTATAATATAACTAGAGGCCCGATGCACAAAATTCATACAAGAGTAGGTCTTCCTTCCCCCGGCTGCTGGCACCAGCTTCCCTCTGGCACCCGGGACCTGGGCTTCCCTCTGGCCGCCAGCAGGCACCCGGGACCAGGGCTTCCCTTGCATCCCTGGCTTCATCCGGAAGGTCATCTGGAAGGATGTCCAGTCTACTTAGCATGTTATGCTTTTATTATTATAGATTATGATCTGCAAGTTTAAAAAAACATATAGAAGCTAGACTGGAGACTGCTAACTCCAGTGGCAGGAGAGTAGGTTGGGAGACTATTATGAGTCTTCAGGGTGGAAGGTGAGGACTGTCTGAGTCAGGATGGTGGGGAAGAGGTCAGGATACAAGAAATGCATGGGAGAAAACCAAAAGCAGTAAAGGAGAGAAAAATATTTGGGTAATTTTGGGAAATCTTTGCGCTAATGGATGGACAAATAAGAAGGAAGGAAGAGGATGTTTTATAAAGTGAGGTGAAGGAATAGGCGTTCATTTAGTTGTCTAGCTCTAAAGGTTGTGGAATATGCAGGCAGACTGCCCAGTGAACAGTGGGACAACGTGCTTAGCTGTGGAATTCGGAAGAGAGAATGACTATTGTAACATTGATCAAAAGACGATTTCTTGGAGTCAGAGTAACAGCCTTTGACTATTTACTCACCGGGAGTTACGAGAAACCGCCAAGTCCACCTAGTGGTGATTTCCAATCTTTCTGGAATGACGAAGCTCTACGATTGCTTGCTCAACTTTGCGTGTCCTCTTTGCTATACCAGTGGGTATGGGCTTGGATCCCATTTTTTTGGCGTAATAAGCCAAATCCTTCACATTTAGGATCAATTTCTCTCACTGAGTGCCTCTCCCCTACTCTTTACATAGTTTCCCCTATTCTAGCCACACACATCTACTTGCTGCTCCCCCATGCTGTCATCCTAAGACACTTGGAAACCACACACAATTGTTATCTCTTATGAGAAACCACTTCTGGTCCCCATGCCTCTTCCTGACCCAAAGAATTTTTACTTTCTTTGTTGTAATGCCGTAACACTACATCTTTATCATAAATATTATACTCTAATTTAAGTACTTGTTTTTAGGTAGTTATATCTTCCTATTTAAGCTTCCTCAGATATATAGATCTCTGTCTATCTATCTATCTATCTATCTATCTATCTATCTATCTATCTATCATCTACCTACCAACCTACCTAGGTATATATATTGTTCCATGATCTAGACAATAACATTGGCTAAGTAAATATGTGTTTTAAATCACTTTGGCCTCTGTTCAAAATATGACATGTATCACACCATATATTTAATCAAAACTAAATATCAATTCAGTTCTCTCCCAGATTCTTGGCATGTAATGATATTCCCATTAGAAATAAGAAAATCTGAAATTAGTTCAATTGGAGACAAGAAACAATGTCTTGTAATACTGTATATAAATTAACGGGAGTACTTCCTTATACAAGTTTTTGTCAATGTGTTTTACAACTGGGCTGATTTAAAATTTTTACTTTAACTTATAATGTTGTAACTAATACCAGTGTTGTTGAGGATGCGGGGAAACAGGCACTTTCATACATTGCTTGCTTGTCAAAGTAACTTGACAGAGTATATTATGGTTTAAAATTCTCATTTGATTTCATGTATTAATTCCACTTCTAAAAATCTTTGATACAGAAATGAGTGCAAGTATGCAAAGGTTTTTATCTAAAATGATGATTGTTGTAGCAATATTAATAATAGCAAAGAATAAGAAACCATCCGAATGCCTGTCAATAACTGACTAAGTCAAAATAGTGCATTAACATAATGCAGTATTATGTGGCCTTCAAAAAGATGGGGGTAAATTTATATCTATTGAGCTGAAAAAATGTACATACATATTAAGGTAGGGGACATAAGTAAGTATTAGAACACAGTTTCTATTTAAAAATACAAATAGAGAACAAAGAAGGCAGAGTAGGTTAACTTCAGTACTTGCTGCCTCCCACAACCACATCAAAATTACAACTACAATACAGAACAACGATCCAGAGCCACCTGAAATCTGGAAGAATGGAAGTCCCACAACTAGAGAAGTAAAGAAGAAAGCACATTGAGACTGGTAGGAGGTTCAGAGGTGTGGAACAGGCTGGTCCAACACCCACATGTGGTGTATTTTTAATCAGGAGGGAGATCATCTCTGTGGAGGCCTCCTGTGAGGAGCAAGGGGTGCCATTCCCATACCAGACCCCTCAGCCCAGGCTTCCAGAACTGGGAAGAGAAGTCCCCATAACTTTGGGCTATAAAAACCAGCAGGGATTGTGGTCACACGGAGGCTGTTGGAGTCCCATGCAGTTCCTCTTAAAGGGCCAGTGCATGAACTTACAAGGTCCAGCTCCCTCTGAGTTCCAGCGCTGGGGCAGTGGCTTGGGGGTATCCAGGAACATACAGGGAGAAAGTGGATTATCTGGCATCAGAGCAAGAACTCAGGGTTGGCTTTCTCCCCGACAGGGGTGCTCACAGGGGTCATTGTTCCTATGCTGTGAACTCCTCTGTCGCAGAGCTGATTAATGGCCATATCTGAGTTTCATCAGCCTGGCTCACACTGTTCACTCAGCCCTGGTGATTCCCTGAGACTCCGTCCCATCCAATTTATAGCCCCAACCAAGCTATTTGCAGAAGCTTTTCCATATGTATGGCCTGTCCTGGTTCAGGCTTCAGACTTTGATAAAATCTCTCAAATAAGCAGCAGCTGGCATCAATATGCCCCAAATCTATCAATAAAAGGTCCAAATCCCAGCACTAGCACCAGCCTGCCTTGGTTCACAGCTGGACCTTGCCTGGGCACTTCCTAGCCCAATATAAATAGTAGCCATCTGCACATCTCTCTGTAGCTCCTACCTGGTGGCCCCAGGCAGTGGCTGACTTTGCACCTCCCAGGAGGCCCCAGATCTAGTGCATCCAGGGGACAGCTGCAGACCATACCAGATTACAACTCTACAGATCCACAAGTGACACACTCAAGGGACAGACTCAGTGAGCACCAAAGCCCCACTGACACAGGTCCTGCTTCATAGGGACCTGCACAGCATCTCTCCCGCTGTAGTCACAGCTAGTCCTCATAGCCAATTTGCCTGGAGGTCAATTCCTCCCACTGATGCCAACAGCATTCAAGGCTCAACTATAAGACTGTGCACACAGCTCACACAGGGGCACACCTAGAGTGCCCAACTCAGGTGATTGAGGATGCTGAGCCACTGGGCCCTATAGGACACCTACTACACAAGGACACTCTACCAATCCCAGGACATATAGCACCTCTACCTAATACATAGAAACAAACACAGGGAAGCAGCCAAAATGCAGAGACAAAAAAAATGTCACAAATGAAGAAATCTCCAGAAAAAAGAACTAAATGAAATGGAAACAAATGAACTACTAGATACAGAGTGCAAAACAATGGTTATAATGATGCTCAAGGATCTTAACAAGAGCTTCAAGGGACTTAGTGAGACTTTCAAGGATCATAGTGAGAATTTCAAAGACTTGGATAAGGACCAATAAGAAATTAAGCATATACTAACTGAAATAAAGAATAATTTATAGGGATTCAACAGTAGGGTAGAAGATTCTGAGAATCAAATCAATGATTTGGAATGTGAGGAAGCAAAAAACACCCAATCAGAAGAGCAAAAAGAAAAAAAGAATAAAAAATATGAAGATAGTGTAAGGAGCCTCTGGGACAACTTCAAGTTTACCAACATTTGTATTATGGGGCTACCAGAAAGAGAACGGAGAAATCAAGATATTGAAAACCTATTTGAAAAAATAATGACAGAAAACTTTCCCTACCTGGTGAAAGAAGTGTACTTACAAGTCCATGAAGTGCAAAAGTCCCAAACAAGAGGAACCCAAAGAAGCCCACACCAAGACACATCATAATTAAAATGCCAAAGGTTAAAGACAAAGAGAAAATCTTAAAAGCAGCAAGAGAAAAAAGTAATTAGTTACCTACAAGGGAGCGCCTATAAGACTGTCAGCTGATTTCTCATGAGAAACTTTGTAGGCCAGAAGAGAGTGGCAAGAAATATTCAAAGTGATAAATAGCAAGGACTTACAACCAAGATTACTCTACCTAGCAAAGCTATCATTTAGAGTTGAAGGTCAGATAAAGAGCCCCACAGACAAAGCTAAAGGAGTTCATCAACACCAAACCAGTATTCCATGAAATACCAAAGGGTATTCTTTAAGAAAAAGAAGAAGAAGAAGAAGAAGAAGAAGAAGAAGAAGAAGAAGAAGAAGAAGAAGAAGAAGAAGAAGAAGAAGGAGAAGAGGAGGGAGAGAAGAAGAAGAAGAAACAATGAAATGGCAACAAATACATATTTATCAACAATTGAATGTAAAAATCAAAATAAATGAACAAGGAATCTAATAAACAAATAAACTGATGAATAAAATAGAACCAGAGGCATGGAAACATGGAACAGACTGATGAATCTCAGAAGGAAAGGGGAAGAGGGGAGGGGGAGAGTTTAACTAAAGAACTTATATACATAAATGCATTACCTATGGACACAGGCAATAAGGTGGTGAAGGCCTGGGGCAGGGTGGGAACTGGGTGTGGGGGGGGGGGGCGATGGAGGGAAATGTAATATGTAATAATCTCAACAATAAGGATTTAAAAAATAACTTAAAAATAGATGTAGATTTGAATATAGACATGTCCATATCAATGTAGTCAAAATCTGAAAGGATTTGTTACTGTTATTGTTACATTCAGAGAGTAAGTATGGGTAAGGAGGATCAGACGAATGGAGAGCAGATTTTCACCAGCTTAGTTTTCTTAAATAGTGGTGGGATTATGAGTGATTTCTTCTTTATTCAGTGATACTAGCATTTTTCAGCTAATGAAAATAAAAAGAATAAGGCAAATTGGTATGTGTTAATCTATAAAGATATCCATAATACTGCAAGTGAAAAATGTAGATTACAAACAACAGAAGCTATTTTGAATTGTCTCATTTTGAGGTAAACATATGTAATATTTAAAAGGCTAGATATATCAGACTGTGATGTCTGGGGCAAGATTAGAAAGAACATTCATGATTTGTCGTATACTTTTTTATTGTTTGGAATAAAAACAATAAAAATAGTAAAACAACCATTAATAAAAGGTTGTCATGATTTTGTTTTATACCCTAGATATGGTCTTTAAAACTTCTATGCAAATTAATTTTTAGTAAGAAAATTTACATTTTAATTACATTTTAATGAGATCAGTAGAGTTTTTAATTATGCAAAATATTCTTCTGTGAGGTGAATATAATTTTTGTGTGTGATCTTAATATTCATGACTCCTGGCTGTCCATTTTGGCCTATTTAAAGCTTGTTCTTCAGAGATTTAGAAGTCAAGGGTTCATAATGATCTGTTTAAAACTTAACAGAGAAAAATTCCATTATTTTGCTTTCACTAGCCCTCTCAGGGAGAGCTCCATGTCCTGTTTTATGCATTCAGTATCTCTTTTCCTCTTTGAGGGAGGGGATTCATCTCCAGCAGTTGAAGCTCATTTTAGCATCGCTGTACAGTAGTCCCACCTTATCCTCAGGGACATATTCCAAGACCTCCAGCGGATGCCTGAAATTACTTGATAGTACTAAACACTATATTCACGGTGGGGCAATAGTAGGTTTACAGTTGTGAGTGTGTAAAACAGAGTTTATTCTTGTATATTATTTATTATTATATATAAACTCTGTTTCAAATACAACTGTAACCTACTTTTGCCTCACCCTGACTACGATGATTTTTTTCTTATACTTACGTGCAAACCTATGATAAAGTTTAATTTATAAATTAGGCCTACGAAGAGGTTAACAATAGTAACTAATAACAGAATATAACAATGATAACAATATACTGAGATCAAAGTTCTGTGAACTGCCTGGGGCCATTATTAAGTAAAATGAGGGTTACTTGAACACACGCACTGCAACACTGACCACCTTCGTGCATCTGAAAACCAGGACGGCTCCAAAGTGACTGGCAGGCGGGGAGCCGCTGCAGCCTGGACAGGGCGGACAAAGGCATCCTTCTGGGCGGGCTGGCTCCCGGCAGCGCGGGACTTCATCGTGCCACTCAGAACGGTGAGCAATTTAAAACTCGTGAATTGTTTGTTGCTGGAATTTTCCGTTTGGACCGCGATTGACCGCGGGTAACTTCAACCACAGAAAGCAAAGTCGTGGCTAAGGGGAGGCTACTGTAGTTTTGATTTCAAGATGAAAGAAGGAAGGTTACTGCTGCCCGTACTTGCAGGCAGGGAGCAGATGCGTGGATCTGCCCGACTTCAATCCTGAGACAGCAGCTGTCCAGCCTGTGACCCTGACAGGCACAGCCTTCTTTCTCACGAATGCTGAGGCCTCCGTTTGTACCAAGTCAGCTTCTACCAGCCTGTGGAAGGTAACACGCTAATTGTCCCAGTAACTGGCAGTTTCCTACTTGTTACCGACCCACGTTTTAAAAAGCCTTTTCGGTCCCGAATATTTAAAATACATTTGAATTGAACAAGTCACAGTGCCATAGGCCTTCAAAGTGAGCAAAGTATTAGCTGTAACCCAGGGATCACAACAGGTGAGTGCTTTTGAGAGATTCAAGAAAAGTAAGCAGAAGGAATGGTATTTCTTTATATAAAGTTACATTTAATTCTACTCTCCATTTCAGGACGACTAAAAGATTATTTCAGTCTTATTTGGAGCTCAGTATTCAGAAAGTAAAAATAAAAACAACAGTACCACAAACCTTTGAAAGTGTGAAGGAGAGATTATATCCAAAAATACCAGATCTTTCTTTTTTTTTTTTCTTTGCTTACTTCCTTGTCAGAGGGAAGGGGTATGGGATAAGGGGAGGTAAAAGAGGAATAAATGGTGATGAAAGGAGACTTGACTTTGGGTGGTGAGCACACAATACAATATACAGATGATGTATCGTAGAATTGTACACCTGAAACCTATATAATTTTATTAACAAATATCACCCCGATAATTTTTTTAAAATACCAGGAAATAGGCTTTCCTAAATATCAATTAGAGAGTGACCAGAAAATCTTTCCACAGTGTGAAAAGTGGAATTCAGAATTACTCATAGGGCGAAAAACAAAAAAGGGGTAGAATAAATTAACTTACTCCAAAAGGAAGTGTTGCTTCATTGACAGATAAGTGAGGTGATAAAATCCCAAGTTACAAAAAGTTTCCTATAATTTCTTATGTTTGATTTATAGAGGGTCATGTTTCTAATGGTCTTAAAATGAACTTCTTGTGCTTAATAATGTATGCAACTTTAAGAAAAAAATCATTCAGAAAGGAAATATTTTTATTATTATACCTCTTAGTAGACACAGCCATGGAGTTTCTTAGTATTTGAAATCCATCTGAAATCTTCAATAACAAAATGAACCTTATTAGAGTGGGCGACCTTTTCTTGAATTAATCATGAAAAGAAACGGCATCCCAGACAAGAAAACCAATGTTTTATGGAGGTGGCCTGCAGCCCCCATTTGAATCGCCAAGACTAGGCAATGACCCTTTCCTTGGTTCTATTTATCTGACCGTTTTCTGTGGGAAAGGAACATTAACAGCCACATAAAGCTTCAGCACATGTTGCACAGAAAGAACTATACAATCTGCTATTATTTCTGCCTGTAAATGACTACATGTCTAGCACTAGCCCGGGGTGGAATTGGCTGCCAGGAAACTTGACCTGCATCATGGGCTTAATGAAGCTGTAACTTTCTGTTTATAATTCTTTCCACTTTTAACCAGTATTGTATCCAGGGGAAATGAGATAATGTGCCTCTCCTTTTGAGATCATCGGGGCTACTGACCAGTACTCTGCGATGGGACAAGCAACACCATCTGGACAGCGTCCAGGGACTGCGACCATGACCTGCTCTGCTCATGGCTTGGGAGGAGCCTCAGAACCGGACCAGGTGGGGTGCCCGAGGAGCTTCCCCCACGGGAGCGGAGTCTGCGATCCGGCTCCCTGTCTGTGTGCTGAGTGGCAGGCTTTGAACTCGATCTGTACAGAATTGCCTCCTGCCTTTTCCCAGATGGCAATGAACAAGGCTGGGCCTTTGCAACACTCGAGTTTAGAGAAGTTTTTCTGCAGTGTCTCCAGCCTTTCTCTGGTCCCCTTTCTCATTCAGGCTACTTGGTAAACCTATTATGGACTTTCAGGCTTCCCATCTGCTGAGTATCTAGGTCACCGCAACAAAGCAAAGGATATTGTTATTCTTGTTCTCTAAACTGTAAGTGTACTTTAGTGTGTCTTTTAAGCCCCCTCTCCAGTTTTGGAACAAAGGGTTGAAAACTGAGATATCACTATGAATGTGGAGGAAGTTTTTATTTTAGAGTCGTGATTTCTTTTCCCGTGAGTGTCCTGAAACGTTGGGTCTTTGAGGAAATACAGACGATGGGGAATCTCTTTACGCTTCCTATGCTTCCCTTCCCTGAGAGTGGGGACTGAGGCCAGGATGAGAGCAGGTGTGGCTGTGGGAGTTGTGATGGGGAGGGGAATGTCTGTGCTTTTTTGACCTTATCTAGGACAGCCCCACGGCCTGGGCCAGCCCTGCCATCTATCCCCAACTAGCAAGCAGCTTCCCATCTTTCATTTCTTTCTTCCTTTCCTATTTCTTCCTCTATGCTTCTGTCCTTGGACACCCAACGTGATGCTGTGGTGGTACAGCATGGGACACCAGCAGAGTAGAGGCCATGAGGCAGGGGGCGCAGCTGTGAATAGCAAAGGAGGTGAAAAGATGGTGACACGGCCCCAGGAGTCAAAAGGATAGAGAATGAATTATTTTTAAATATGGAGGTGACTTGTATGTTTGCTGGCAGAGGAAGGAGGGAGCAGAAAGGAAGAGTTTGAAGAATAACGGATGGAGGAAGGCTTCAGGAGGTAAGAGGTGGTGAGGTTGGAGGGAAGTGGAGAGGTTAGCCTTTGAGAGAGAACAGCCCCTCCCTCAGAGAGAGGAGGAATCTGTGAAGGTGCAGAAGAATTTGGAGAAACTGGGTTCGCACCAGCTGACTTTGATCTTGTTAATGATCTGTTAGGGCACAAGGAGGAAAGCTTGAGGAGGATGGAAAAGATTTGGAATGGAGGATCAGGGCCTTTGGTGGTGGGCCAGGTGTGTCATCTTTATTTATGATGAGCTGCACATCAGCATGTCTTAAAATAGGAGCAAATGGTTTCAGAAATTAACAAAAGCCTAAACCCGAAGGAGAGAATAATTCTAGAAAAAAAGAAATGTAATCAGCATGTTTTGCATCAAGCATGTTTTATTTATTTTATTTTTTTCTGTTTAAGAAATCAGCTTTATTGAGTTATACTTTATATACAACAAAACTCACCCGTATTTAAGTGTATAGTGTGATGAATGTGAAAACATGCACAATTGTCTACGTGTTTTAAAAACGGACTGAACACACAGCCGTTCTAGAAGTGCGTTGGCACAGGTATCGGAAGACCTGGGTTAGAGCACCAGCGCAGCCACTAAATAGCTTAGCAGCCTCTGGCAAGGTCATCAAAATTTCCAAATCAGGTTCTCCATTTACAAAATGGGTATCCACTAAATCACTCGATAAATATTTATTGACTGCCCATGACACGCCAGGAGCTCTGTTAGGGATTCCAGGCACAATAGTAAACAAGACACTCTCTGTCCTCAAGTTTCCATTAGTCCAGGACGCCCTACCCTGCCTCCTTGAACGGGAGGGTCAGATGAGATAATATATACCAGCCCGTGTTTTGATCATCCTGGAACCCAACTTTAGAAAAATAATCTGGAGAAAAGTAATTTTTTTCTTTAAAAAAAAAATACCCCATTGTGATCATAATCATAACAATGATTACAATTTCTGGATAGAAGACCTCTCCTCCAAGTAATGTCTCCTGGGACCTTCCTGCATGGCTTCCCAGCAGCCGTGGCAGCACCGTCTCTCCCTGGGCAGCAGGGAGTTGGCTTTACACGGGGCTGGTGATATCCTCACCGCTGTCTCATGTCCCCAGGGACTGGTGGCCCTGTTCCTGTGGCTGGCTCCTCTGAAGAGAGCAGTGCTAATTCCAGCAGGGGCACAACACAGATCTCTCCCGCGGCCAAGTGTAAACCAGAAGAGCCCTTTGATCTTCAGCGGTGCATTCTTTGGGTGGTCAAGACTTTGGAAGGACAAGCTAAAAGAGTATGTCTGGTGATTGGAAGCCAGGTCAAAGGTAATGTTGGATAGAGGATTTCTGGGAGTAGAATTGAGGAAATTGCCTTTTCTTTTTGATGTTTAAGTCTAGGATAGATAAAAAAATATTCCCTGACATGTATCCAGGAGTTCTGGGAAAGTCTGTCATTAGAGCCATGGCCACAGTCCTAATTTCTTTATACTATACCCAACTTTCTTCTGGGTTCTCAGTCTTGCTCTATATTTCCATTTTATCTAACATTTAAACACTGTCGTCAGCAGAGGACGTAGATTTCTAACACCAGGATATTTCCGACAAGGAAAAATAGAGGCTGCAGATTAGGCAAAGAGCAAAGGTAGGGAGGAAGATGAAACTAAGATTGCTTTACTTTCTGTTTTCTGTCTTCCTCTGAGAAGGACTGTTATCTATACGTGAATCCAGAAATTAGATTCTTAGAGAGACCTTACCAGGTAGGGGCATGGGCCAATGACCCCAATTAGATGTGAGAAAAGCAGCCTAAAGCTGTGAAGACGGCCATTTCCTGGGCATTCATCTCTAAATAATTCATCTCAGTAAATCGTGATTTTGGAAATATCTGGGTAAAAGGTCTACTTCCCAGAGTTTCTTCGTTCACCAAGCTGTTGTTCTTGACCTTCCTGTCTATCTGACACACACCGCCTCCTGCCTTTGGCCTCAGCTCTCGCTTTCTAAAAAAACCTAAAGATTTATCTGGTAGAGGCAGAAACACCCGCATGCATTACAGTGAAGGTAGGTTTTTGTTTGTTAAATGTTGGCATATGGTTCCCCGCCTTGCCTTGTTTAGCCTTTTCCCACTGTTTCTGTTGTCCTTGCTGGTTCTCTGATTTACCTTGAATGTGACTGACTGCTTTGCTGTGAACCACCCTGACCTCGAATGCCTGGGGGGAGCTGCGGGGGCTTCCTGCTGTGCCAGCACTGGCACTGCTCCCCTCACGGTCCTCTCCTCATTCACTCCAACCTGCTGGTGTAATGTGTTTCTCTTCTTGGGCTCAGAAAGTCCCTTTCTCTTCAACTTCTCTCCTCTGCATTGGTCTCTAGCAAACTTTCTGCTCAATTCAATCCCACAAATAGTTACCGGTCATTGCGCTTGGGCCAGTGTGGGATGGCGATGTGAATGATTCTATCTCTTTTTCCCCCCAAGGAACTTACACACGTTTAGGGGGGACAGCCAAGCGCAGGATGCACCAAATGCTGTCGCAGAGGTTCCGCCAGACGCACTGGAGGAGAATTAACGGAAGATACACCCACATCCCCACGAAGGCCTCCCAGGACCTCTCTATTTTGCTTCTTTCCAACTTCTAAATTCCTACATCACTTATTTTGGGCTTAAGTCAGCATTTTCCACAGTGTATTGCTGGTAACATTAGACCCAAGAGATGCTCTGTGAAAAAACGATTTCATGATCAATTAAGAATAGGAAATATCGTACACACATTCTCTTCCTGGAAATCCACAATGTACACCCGCACATCTGAGGTTTTCACGAGCAGAGGAGAAGAAAATTTGTTTAACCCCAAATATTCCAATCCTATGTAATCACACCTTACTTTTAGCATGATGATACCTTATAAGGATAAGTAGTGTTTCTCAGACCATACTCTTGGAATTATTCCTTAATTCATTCATTAAATGGTAACTATGAAAATACCACAAAACTCCATTTGTTTGCAAGATCTTATTTTTTTTTTTAAGGTAAATAGTCCTTGTCTTTTTTAAGTTGATTTTAGAGAGAGGAAGAGAGAAAGAGAGAGAGAGAAAGAGAGAGAAAAACATTGATTGGTGGCTCCCCCTACCTTACCCCTGTGGCATGCACCCTGACTGGGTATGTGCCCTGATCAGGAATCGAACTTGCCACCTTTCAGGACAAGGCTCCAAACAACTGAGCCACACCAGCCAGGGCAGCATGATTTTATTTTTATCACCATGAAAAAGACCTTTCATGTTAATTCAATTTTAAAATGCCAGAACTGTGCTGTCCGATATGGTAGTCATCAGCCACATGTAGCTTATTTTAGTTGAGATGCATCATGGTGTAAAATACAAACTGGATTTGAAAAACAAAATAAAAAAGAATGTAAAATATATCATTACTGATTGCATATTTAAATAATTGGGGTATGTTTTGTTTAAAAACATTATTAAAATTAACTTGGTCTCTTTTTATTTATAAAAATTTATGGTATAAAAGAGCAAAGCAACAATTGGTAAGTACAATTGACCATCACCAAAAATAGACAACAACATACATTGTAAAAATACTTAAAGAACTGGCATTTCAATTATTTTGCTGACATGTTTATGAGAATATGTGATCGCTCTTTCCTTTAAATTAGACGGTTTAAAAAATTAACTTCACCTCATCCTTTTAACTTTTTAAAATGTGGTTACTAGGAAATTTAAAATTACATATGTAGCTCCCATTATCTTTTTATGGGATGCCCCTGGCTTAGAAATTAGGAGTTGTATCTTTCCTATGTTTTGTATTTTCCTATGGTACACAGAAAGATGCTATGAAGACTCTCTCAAGATATGTAAAACATTCTTGTTGACTGAATTAATTTCCTTGACAAGTTTGGGATTTGGTTGGGAAAACCAGTGAACTGAATCTTACTTCCTAAGGTGTTCATGCTCTGACTCATTATAAACCCTGTGTGGATTGTTCCTGTTGTCCATTCTCTTCTTCAGCCCATAAATCCCAGAGCATGTCTCAGAGCATATCCTGACTATTTGAGACCCTCTTGTTAGGCTCTTTGTAGCTCCCCTATCAGAATGCTCATATGCACTTGTAATTCCTATTTCAGCACAATCATTCAGTGAATTTCAATAGTTTTTTCTAGGCATTTACAGACTGTGGAGTTATTCCCTGCTAGTGAATCTGTATTGACTGAATGAATGACCCTTGTTTCTCATAACCCAGAATCCTACTCCTTGGCAGGTAAGGGAAAAAAACAGGTTAAAATCTCCACTGTTACCACACTTGCTTCAAGAGAATCTTCACAGATGTGTCCTGACCACTGAAGGTCCATGTAATAAAAAAATTAGGAAGTAACTGAGTTAGATCATGTTTTCAGTTACTGATAGAAAATACATCCTATATAATAAAAGGGTAATGTGCGAATAAACTGAACGGCAGAACAACCAAACAACCAATCAAAGCATAATATGCTAATGATATGCTAAGGATTCTCAACCGCTCACTATGATGTGATGTGCACTGACCACCAGGAGGCAGATGCTCTGACTGGTAGGTTAGTTTGCTGCTGGGGTCTGGTCTGAGTAAGGTGGGCTGGACACACCCTGGAGCCCTCTCTCAGTCCCTCTCTGGCCGGATCGTGCACCAGTGGGGTCCCTCAGCCTGGCCTGCACCCTCTAGCAATCCAGGACTCCTTGGGGGATGTCGAAGAGCTGGTTTCAGCCCGATCCCGCAGGCCACTCCCCTTAGGAGGGCGCCAAACGCAGGGCTCATGGCTGGCAAGTGGGGCCGGGATGAATAGGAGTGGCAGGTAGGAGCTGCAGGTGGCGTTGGACTGTGGGTTTCAGCCAGATCCCTGCAGCCACCCAGAGGGATCACACCTGTGCATGAATTTGTGCACCAGCCCTCTAGTTTAAGATAAAATCACACACTTTGATGTCATGCCACATCTGTAATATAACTATGCCAGTGAGTGGTATCTTGTAAGCACCTGTATCTATAACCAGGTAAAGAGTCTGAAAGCAACTGTATTTCACCTGAGCATATAGAATAGCCTCTAGCTGGGTGAATTCCAGAGACTGGTGAGAAGGCAGCCCTATTGGCAGCTGATGAGAAAGTTGCATCGAGAGGAAATAAGCAGGGCTGGGCAGCACTCTCCAAGGCATGAGTCAGAGTAAAAAACAGAAAAACAACACCATGGAAAATAAACTGCAGATGCTTTCAATCATACGCCAATGTGTCCGCTCCACTCACACTGGCCATGGGAGAAGAATTATAATGGAAATGGATCGGACATACTCCTCTTTCATGAGAAGCACAGCCTGTACACAAGCAACGATACTGAGCTTTCACTTAAGAAGTGACATTGAAGCATGCAATGGATTGACATATTTCAGAGGGAAGGGAGGGGGGTGGGAAGAGATTAACCCAGCGGTTCTCAACCTGTGTGTCGCAACCCCTTTGGCGGTCGAACGACCCTTTCACATGGGTCGCCTAAGACCATCCTGCATATCAAATATTTACATTACGATTCATAACAGTAGCAACATTACAGTTATGAAGTAGCAACGAAAATAATTTTATGGTTGGGTCACAATATGAGGAACTGTATTTAAAGGGCCAGAAGGTTGAGAACCACTGGATTAATCAATGAATTTATAGGCATATATGTATATCCCATGGGCAGGCAATAATGGGGAGAAAGTCTTGGGGGTGAGGAGGAGGAGGTCAATGAGGGGAAAAAGGGACATCTGTAATACTTTCGACAATAAAGATAAATTTAAAAAAAGAAAAAAATAGAAGAGACAGAAAACCATGGAGAAAGATGTAGCCCATGACATTCAGGAGTTTGTATGCGAACAATAAGGTTTCTTATTTTGTCTGGACAATCCTATGGGGTCTTGGAGATTTTCTGGTTTATGGATGCCAAGAGGTAGGGTATTGGGGATTTTTTCTCCTTAAATAATAAAATACTGTACTGGAACCAGCTTGCCTTTTGCATATAACTGTTATCCCCAAACACTATTTTCTAAATTTTTAAAATTATACTTGTATTCCAAGCTGTAGCAGTCTTTCTCCATTGCAATTCAATCAGAGACTTGTTAGAATTAAATTCTGAAATGCAGTTCTGAATATATCTCCTCAATATTAATATTCCATCAAGGATTTCCTGTTGACCTTCCAAGAAAGCCACACTCTTTAGCCTCACCTTTAGGGTTTGCCATTTGGCCCAATCTGCTACTCTGGCCTTATCAGCCATGATCAATTCTGTAACCTCCACAGACTGGCAGTTTGGGCAGCTTACTTCCCCACTCCTGTGGCCTGGCAAGCCCAGCCTCCAACTCAGCACATCCAGCTCATACCCAATATCCAAGTTCAGCACACATTGGTTTTCCCAATGGCTGGGATGCTCCAACCTCTGGTCCTTCAGCACTTTTCTAAACGTTCTCCTTCCTTTATCCACCCCTACACACACACACACACACACACACACACACACACACACACACGAATGGAAACAATTCTTCCTCCGGGACTGAATCCCAGCTCTGCCAATCACCAGCTACGTGACCCTGGCCATTACTCAATATCTCTGTGCCTCCATTTCCTCAGGTATAAAAATCAGGGTAACAACAGCATCTACTTCATAAGGTTGTTGTGAGAAATAAATGAGTTCCCGTAAAGTGCCATTTGTAAGGGATCTGCTATTAGTAGTAGTAGTGGTCATAGTAAAGGTATTAGTGGTATTATTATTTTTGGTTATTTATTTTTTTCATTTTTGTTTATACATTTATTCTTTATTGATTCAAGTATTACATATGTCTCCTTTTTCCCCCATTGACCTCTCCCCAGGCACTCCCACCCCCCAGCACATGCCCTCACCCTCCTAAGTGTCTGTGTCCATTGGTTATGCTTATATGCATACATACAAGTCCTTTGGTTGATCTCTTATCTTCCCCCACCCCCCACCCCCCACACACACCAACCCTCCTCTGCCTTCCCACTGAGATTTGACGGTCTTATTTATTTTTTTAATCCTCACTGAGGATATTTTTCCTATTTATTATTATTATTATTATATATTTTTTAGAGAAAGTGGAGGACATGGAGGAGGGGGATAGAGAACCATCAATGTGAGAGAAACATGGATTGGTTTCCTCCCGCATGCACCCTGACCAGGGCCAGGGATCTAGCCTGTAACTGAGGTATGTGCCCTTCACTGGGAATCAAACCCAACATCCTTTGGTGCAAAGGCTGATGCTCTAACCACTGAGAAACCAGCCAGGGTTGTTATTATTTTTGTATCCCTGACAGCACTTCCTGTGATCTCTTACATTGTACAAAATCAATAAACATTTGTAGAATAAAAGAATAAATAAAGAAACAGAGGAAGAAAATTTAAAGTGAGAATCAATGCATGCATTTGTTATTAAATTTAAAAACTGCTGCCCTAGCCGGTTTGGCTCAGTGTATAGAGCGTCGGCCTGCGGACTCAAGGGTCCCAGGTTCGATTCCAGTCAAGGGCACATGCCTTGGTTGCGGGCTCAGTCCCCATTAGGGGGCGTGCAGGAGGCAGCCGATCAATGATTCTCTCATCATTGATATTTCTATCTCTCTCTTCCTCTCCCTTCCTCTCTGAAATCAATAAAAATATATTAAAAAAATAAAATAAAAAACTGCTTTGGGAATTCACTCTTAACAAAGTCACTGCTTCCTAGAAAATAAACTATAAATATTTGCAAAAGAAAATGAAATACAACGATTGCTGGTAATTTGCAGTTTCACTACTTTTTGAAAATGTACATGTTAGTATGCAAGCCTGGAGAAGCAAAAAGTAATCTTACTGCATATTTGGTATGCTTAAACTGTAACAGACTCACACACAATGAAAACCGAGTTCGGATAAGGCTAAATGACAACGGAATGGAGATGTTTTAAACTTTCCAGAGTGCTTCTCTGCCCAGTATCTCATTAAAGCTTTCTTGCACTAATGAGCTAGACTTGTAGAAAAGGGTTTAAAAATAAAACTTGAAAAAAATGTAAGCATGATCTTAGGTGTGGCCATGTCTATTCTTACCTCTCAGTGTAGAGCAGTAGCTCAGGGGCTGGAGGACACTCTTCGGCCTTTGAAAATCAATCAAATCGCGGAGGAGAGCAGCTGCCGTTCAGCTGCAGTGCTGTTCCCTGCTGTCTTATAACTATGTCCGCACTAAATTTAACAGGTCCCCAGACTCCTTTTTAATTCTCACAGCTGGGAGACAAGACGCGCCGGCCAAATCTATTTTCCTAGAGTACCTACAAATCTGTCCTGTAATAATTTATTGTCTCAGCTATCATGGTCTCTAACCAAGCTCTAATAGATTTTGCTGCAATAGTTGCTGTCTTAATCAGAGAAGATAATTTTCGGGGCTTCTGAATCGTGTTCTTTTTCAAAAGCTCCTGATTAAACATTTGCCTTAGGGTTGCAAGGAGCCAGAGGGTGTGATGGAGGCTGCTGGCTCCCCGAGCCGCAGTCTGCAGGAAGCTGTCACACAAGGCCGGCAACAGTCTGCAGGAAGCTAGTGCCAACTGAGCAGACTGAAGTTGCACCTCACCCCAGCTCCTGGCCACAGACACTCACAGAACCTTCCCCCCACCATCTTGTCCAGCGGGACTGTTCCAGAGGCTCCAGCAAAATTCCTCCCCGATCCCCACACCCCAAAGCAGCTAAATTATGTCTGAAAACTGAATGGCATGCTTGGCAAAGGAATGTATTCTACCACGAGACAGCGCTTACGACAGAGTTTACTTTGGCCCATTCAACCAGCAGACCCACTAAACACCATCTCCCCCTGCCTTCTAGGAAAACGGCAATTGAAGCCACACATCGCTTTACATACTACACTCATGTCACCAAAACAACTGCCAAACAACACAACGGGGCTTCCTGTTCCCCAGGAAAACCTACTCGCCACCATCAATTTATGGCAGGTTCATGAGAACAGGCCAACTGAGAACACCAACCGAATTTGAGGTCTCCTTAGAAGTCAAGATACCGGGAATAAGCAGTGAGCAGTGTTTTTGAGAGAAAAACAACCTTACCTTTACATATTTGTTTTATAAAGAAGATAAATGGTTTCTTCAAAATAAAAAAATAAAAAAATAAAGAAATAAAATAAAAATAAAAAAAATAAAATAAAAAACTGGGGTGTGGGGATCGGGGAGGAATTTTGCTGGAGACCTCTGGAACAGTCCTGCTGGACAAGATGTCTGGCTGTCCTTCAAGTTTCTTAGATACATATGCAAATTTCCCTTTCCCTCCATTGGTTATTACCAGGTGGCTAGAAGTGGAAATATTCCTGAGGTAAATTTAGTTCCTATTGGTCCCAGACTTGCCCAAACTTTTCCACGTTTGGCTCCAGAGCAAACATTTAAAGCAAACATTTTCAGCTAGCATAAGTGTGCTAGATGTACTTCTCCTTTGACCTAAAGGGCTCATATTTTTTATAAAATTAAGTCTCTACTTGAATTATCAACATTATGTTGATGCACCATCAACCACTAGACAAAGGATTCGTACTTTATTTTGATAAGGGCTACTGTATAGTAAAAAGTCCTCCACATCATCTCCAAAAAAGGAGATTAATTCAACTATGAAAGAAAAAAGGAAAAAATATTTTTAATGCATGTGTCTTCACAATCAGGTTATTAACTCTACATAAGGATTTCCTAGGTTAATATTGTAGATACAGTGGGGCCTTGACTTACGAGTGTCCTGACTAACGAGTTTTTTGAGATACCAGCTGTCTCTCGGCCGATTTTTTGCATTGAGTTGATAGAGTAATTTGAGTTAACGAGCTCCTTAACGAGCTCCTTAACAAGCTCAGTCTCGGAATGAATTAAACTCGTAAGTCAAGGCCCCACTGTATCTGCATAGATAGGTTATTAAGTTTATGAAATGGGTCCAAGGTCTTATATGTTTTTATTTATATCTACTAACTTAAAAGACTAATCAATAAAACCAGGAGACTGTCTCGTATATTGTAGAATACTAAGGAAGAAATACCTACCATTGGTAGAAAAACTAATCAAAAGGATATAACAGATCATTTTAATTCTCTACTAATGGAATTCATAAGTTTAGAACTACTTTTCCTTTATGAGATAATAGAAAGTCCCCAAACACAAACGAATTAGGATTCATTTCTGTTCTTTACACTATATTACATTTTCTAATAAGCAGCGAGGCACATTTCGTTGAAAACCTTGACAGAGTTAATAGGAAAAAACCCCCAAACCATGTACAGCTGGTAATCGGAATGGTCATCAGTCACAGTTTTACGATGTGGAGACAATATATGCTCTGCCTCCATGGCCTGGACAACAGATACAATAAGTTCATAACTTAGCCTGGGGTAATTAATTGTTTTTAATCAGTGTTATTCAGGTAGTGCCTGAACATTCGTTACTGCTGTCATTTAAAAATATATTATAGTCCGTGCTTTCTCATCCATGTAACAGAGGCTCAGCCTGCATGGATAAATGAATCCCACAAATGTTCATTTTAACCCGTATTATAAGAAAATAGATCTGATTTATTTCAGAGACTTTATTCCAGGGAATTCATATTCTTGTATTCAGTTTGACTTATCTGTGGAAATTTGATATAAATCAGAGCTAGGATTAAATCTTAACTCTACCACCACCCTGGGTATGTTACTGCCCTTTCAGAGCATGTCGTTCCTCACCTCTCCGGCACCGTTAATAACACATCTATCTGGGGCTGTTGCGAGCGATGTCTGCAAAGTACCTAGTCAAGCCTGACACCCTTGGCGCTCAGGAAATGAAGGTCTTGCAGGGCCCCTCCCATCCCTCTGCTCTGAGTCTCCCCCCCCCCCCATTTGTGTGCAGCCCACGCTTCAGAATCACGGAGCCCATCATGTCACAGCTGACATTTTCAGAGGATGCATGAGAAGGCAAAGAAATGAAAGACGAAGTTGAGTTACTGTGATTTTGATAGTATTAGTGGAAATGACCCAAAACACATCCACACAAAAGCAAGAAAAGCTTCCACGTTCACCAAACAAGCCTTAGAGGTACCAGGGTACTATCCATGGTTGATTTTCTTCAACTAAAGTGGCCTCGCTTGTTCACATTTTCCATCATTTAGTTTGGTACCTTTAAGATCATGTTGGCCAGTCTAACTGCTCTCACATTTCACTTTTGGTTTTTTGACTCTTAATTTTTTTTTTTTAATCAAACATTTGTTCGTACGCATTGTGAAAACAAATTGAAATTAACCGTAGTGGTGGCTAACATGTAAACCAGACATCTGACTGAGTCAGAGGAGGTCTTTTTGGGTAACCCAAAATTCCATGTCTCTGCGTATTTCAGTCCCTTTGTCAACTTATTAAATGAAAAATGGAAGAGATCAGATGAACAGAATAAAAATTAATCGATCTTAAGAGTCTATCTATATGTGCTTGGTCATATCCAAGATCCAAAAGGAAACTTGATCTAAGTTTTGAAAACTGTGGTGTCTTAGAATGATTTTACTTAATAAAGTTCCCAGAAGATACATGGTCGAGCCTTGTCAGAAAGTCAGCAAGAAGCGCTGTGCTTCTGAGCTGAAAACATTAACATCTTATTGATTTTGTTCATTTCTAAATTTTGATGTAAGGGTACGTTCTTTGTCATCAGGCATGAACATTTGTTTGTTTTAAAGCACGTATTTTGTATCTAGACACAGAAATGAAGAAAAGGTAATTTTTCCTGAAATTCTCTTTATCCTCTCATTCTTCTACAGCCCTGACTCCCACCAGGTCCACTGCAGTTACACAAATTTAAACACAATGCATCGAGCATTTAATGTACAATATGAAGCCATGTGAAGGATATAGAGAATAAGATAAGGGTAGCCCTGGTACTAAAGGAACTGTCACTTGATTTCAGGAAGTACATATACAAAGCAACACCTAAACCCATGTATAGCATCCCACATATCAACAACATGTATACATGCTCTGCTAGAGGAGCGACTGGGGGAATGGTGAAAGATGAGATGACATGGCAAGTGCCGATGACACTTAGAAATAGCCAATCGATGTGCCAGTTAACAGCTGCAAACTCAAATATAATGTTGAAGCTTAAAGAGATATTCCTCTCCCCAATTTCATTCTTCTCTGCTTCTGGCACTCTGATTTACTCGTAAGATTAGAATCAGGATCACCATACAAGGTATTTTCAATGTATGCAAAGGTCCACTTATATACTATTATTCTTTATCTAGAAAATCTCTTTGTTGACTGCATCTAGACAAGAGATCAAACAACATTTGACTAAAATATTCCTTGTGGCTCTAACCGTGGTGTTATTTTGTTGTTATACCAGGGAAATAATGTTGAAGGAAAGTGAACAAATTGAATTGTTCAAGTAATAGTGTTTCCTTTTGTCTTTATACCATCTTTTCCGTTTCTGTGATGAGGGTGCCAATTAAACATATGTTTTGATTGAGGTCTGAAACTGATATACCTCCCAGAGTTTTGGACCCAAAACTCAATGAAAAAGAACCACAGAGGCATGCAACCAATAACCCAAATTTGAGTGAATTAGAGCTGTTCTGTTTTGCCACACTAGTCAGAAAGCCACAGGCATTCCACCACCCCAAAAGGGTCTGGAAAACTAACAGAAAACATAAAACTGAACGCAGATTGTACATAATTATGCTGCTGCATTCTTACTTCCACAACCATCGAAAGAACCCAATTTCAATTCAAAGGCTTCCCTTGCAACAAGAATAACCTCTCTAATAACAATTTTGACATAGTTCTTCACTCAGCAAATTTTTAATACGCCTTTAAAAATTCATCCTAAAAAAATACAACTCATTTTTTTTCTTTTGTATTTTTTTACACGGAAGAAATAGGGATGTGTTGAAGACTTTTAGGAAGTCATTAATTCATTTTTCACATTAATTCATTTTATTTCATAAATGTTTATAGGGAAATTCAACTACATCAAGACAATTCATTGAATACTGAAGACATATCAGGAAATTCATAGCTGGTGAGAGAAATCCTTATAATAGTGTGATGTGTGCTCTGTAATAGGTTTTAAAAAAAAGTAACCCCAGGAAGCCTGAAGGATTTCAGGATGAGCTCCTAGGACAGATGAAGTCAAATTGAACGTGCTTGGCAGGAAAGCTGACAGCACTTGTCAAAGAATGGCAAATTAGAGGAAATAATAGTAAAACGAGGTGACCAGAAGTTGAGGCACAAGATGGGAATTGGACCACGGTCCATCATATAAGAAAACTAGATTGTATCTCCAAGGCACGAGGAGCAAGAGACTATGGACAGAAAAGTTTTGCACCTTAGAAAAATTATTTCATTGCCTAGGATGTTGTGAGATTAGAAATAGAGAGAAATGTGTGTCAGAAGTCCAGGTGAGAAATACTAAAGATAAAATTCTAAAGATATGAAAGATGTGGAAAAGAAAGAATTTGGTGATCAGTTAGGTGTAGGGAGAGGCAGAGAGAAAAAAAAAAACACCACCAATAATCTCAAACTAGTTTTCCTAGGTATAATTTATATATATATTTTTTTCTGTTGAGAACTGCAAGAATATGACTTTACAGCTTGATTTCAGTTAAACTCACAGTAATCTTAGAGGTAGACAAAAATGAAGATTTGCCCAGCCTGTCTGAGATCCTTCGCAAAGAGACACTCACTGTATACATTGTTTGGGTATAGAAATTAACTTTAGCCTTTCTTTGACCTTCGACAATAATGAGTAATGCTTTTCTGTCAACATAATGAGTTTCAGTGCATACATTCCATGAGATAAAAGTACCAAGGCCCAGCACTTGTACTTTCTCAAGCACACTGCATTGATTTTCATCTTTACTGCTGATGTCCTTTATGCCAAGATGTACCCTACCCCTCAGCTTCCCTTCTACCAGTTCTTAAAAATAATCTCAGATGTCACTTCCTCCAAGAAGTCTCCCCTAATACACGGACATCAATGCTTTACATTGTAGAGTGCAGGATATAGGCTTATCATGTCCTTTGCTCACTAGAACATGAATTTCATTATAAATCTGTAAACTATTTGTTAATCTCTGAAGACCATATCTTACCTTTGTCTTGTGCTCGGTGTTTTTAGAGGACTTTGGGTTTAGTTTCTATTCCAAACGGTGGCAAAAAGTATGCATCAACAGTTACTTTTACCCCAAGTACCTATCCTCTGAGATTTGGGAATATTTTATGCATTCCTTCCATTCTCTTTCTTTAATGGCACATGGTCCTTACCGTCAACTGACCTTGACATTTACAAGCTAAAGGAACCAATATTGCCAGACAGGCTTTAAAACTCAGCAATGACTTGGGAGGGCAAAAATCTGATTTCTATGCGTGTGACTTTTATAAACTAATTTGTATTTTAACTCAAATGGTTTCACCAAGATTTAATAAAATCCTGTCATCACATTCAGTTTTCAGACTTTAGATGCTTGTAATATATTGTAGAATAATTTAGAGCTGATTTCACTTTCAGAGTTTGAAAGACTCTATTATCTGAGAAAGTTTTCAATCATCAGAAAAGTATGTACAGTCCATTTCTCTGATAATAGGAAATAAAAGTGGGAGAATTAAAAATATTCTTTAAAATATTATCTGCTTATTGATTTTCCTAGTTTTCTTGAGTCTAGAAAAACATTGTCTCTTTGGTTTTTCTAAAGATAGAATTGCAATTAGTCACAAAAAAACCAACACATGGGAGAGGAGGCATTTTGGTGTCTGGAAAACAGAACCGGAAGTGAGAAAAATCTTGACCTTTGCCTTACTTGCCACCAGTTACTTTGTTAGCTTCTCTTGGACTTTAAATGACCTTGTGAAGCTACTAAAGAATAAAGTTGTCTATATTTTGCTTGACCACTTCTAAGACATTTCCTCAAACTTTACTTACAGTAGCAGATACCTAGATAATGGATGACTACACACAAACACACAGATCTTATACAAACTAAGTCAGATCATGCTGGGCCTTTTCTCAAAAACATCCACCCTTTTCTTTGCCCCCTAGTAACATCTATCCTTTAGCACTGTCTACAAGGCTTTTCACTGTCTCCATTCCCCAACGTCCCTGTGCCCATCTCAGCCTCTTTGTCTCTCTACTATCCTCCTCACTCCCTCTGCTGGAGTCACCCTGCTCCCCTACCTACTGTTCTGCAAACCATCAAGATTGCTCACCACAGGCCTTTGCACCTGTGGTTCCTTCTGCCTGGGATGCTCTTCCCTCTGTCACTTCAGTCAGGTCTCTGTTCACCTGCCACCTCATCACAGAGACTTCTCTGACCAACTATTAAAACACACCCTTCTCGCCGAAACCGGTTTGGCTCAGCGATAGAGCGTCGGCCTGTGGACTGAAAGGTCCCAGGTTTGATTCCGGTCAAGGGCATGTACCTGGGTTGCGGGCATATCCCCGGTGGGAGATGTGCAGGAGGCAGCTGATCGATGTTTCTCTCTCATCGATGTTTCTAACTCTCTATCTCTCTCCCTTCCTCTCTGTGAAAAATCAATAAAATATATTAAAAAAAAACAAAACACCCTTCTTATTGTCTGTCCTTTTATCTGCTTGATCTTTCTTTATAACACCTATCACTATCTGTTATACTCTATACTTGTAAAAACAATTTAAATGTCTCTTCAACCCAAATGTAAATTTCAAGAAAGCAAGGATTTTGACTGTTTTCATTTACTGCCTGATTCTTGCCCACTGTTATTGCCTGGTGTCTATAATAGTGCCTGATATTTAATAAGCACTCAATAATTGTTTATTTACCGGTAAGATGAATAAATGACTCTTTACATCTATATTCTATAATATACAACTTATAAAAAAACTTAAAGCCATGGCCAAAACCAATCTTATTTTCTTTCCAAAATGTGTAGGCATTTAAAAAGTTACCCATGGATAAGCTCTTTATTTTTCATAAATTATAAAGCATTGTGGCTAAATTATTTTTTGCTAACAATCTTTGATTTTATGGGACTTTTCCATACTGAGTTCAAAATATCTCCCATAAATAAAGAAGGTTATCTTGGAGCATAGAAAATGGTAGAAGTGAAGGTAAAATTGAATTGTCACATATTATGTGACAATATGTACTTAGGCCTGGGGAATGCCTGAGATTTGCCATAATATTTACCTATTTCTCTTAGAATTTCCTGAGATAATCACACAAGGGGTGGTGGCAAATGAGGACCAAGGATACTGTTGCCTGGGCTTTTCTGTGCCCCAGTTTTCTTGAGTAAATGGAGCACTTCATATACTCAGATACAAGGAGCAACGTCTCTCCCGGCCAAGGCCAGATCCCAATCTTATCATCTTTCCACCCTCTTGCCAATGAGATAATAGAGCCCTGAATCACACTTAAGATGAGCACTTTTCTGCCTCATCTTACTCTGTTTCTCTCCTATTCTTTTTTAAAATATCTTTATTGATTTCAGAGAGGAAGAGAGAGGGAGAGAGAGAAATGTCAATGATGAGACAGAATCATCAATCAGCTGCCTCCTGCGTGCGCGTGCGCATACACACACACACACACACACACACACACACACACACACACACACACACGGGATGGAGCCCACAACCCTGACAAGTGCCTAGACCAGGGAATCAAACTATGACCTCCTGGTTAATAGGTGGACGCTCAACCACTGAGCTGTATGGGACTCTCCTATTCTATCTTGGCTTTGAGATGCTATGCTCTCCTGATTTTCTTTCTTCATCTTTGCCCAACTTTTCTACCTCTTCTCTGGATCCTCCCTTCCCCCCATCTCTATAAGATAATCTATAATCTTCTAGGCTCGATTTTTGGATTTCTTATCTTTTCTCCTTACAAATGCTCAATCTCTCTAGGAAGTGACATCCATCCCCACGAATTTATTTCTGATGTTTTATTTGTATAAAAGTTCAAACAAAACAAAAATAGATTAAATAGTATATTGAACAGCCATCTTCAATAATTAGCAGCATGTAACCAATCTTATTTTATCTAAATCCCCACTCCCTGATCTCATGGATTATCGTTAAGCCATTTCCAAACCATCATGTCATTTTACCTGTAAATCTTCAATGCATATCTGTAAAAAAACAAACACTTTACTGAAAGTAAAATACATGGTCAAATTTAGAAAAATTAATAATTCTTTAATCTCAGTAAATATCCAGTGTTTATTGTTCTCGAAATGAAAATATGTTGCATTTATTTCTTTAAAAAATTTATTGAATTTACTGGGGTGACATTGGTTAATAAAATTATATAGGTTTCAAGTGTACAATTCTATAATACATCATACATATTGTATTGTGTGTTTACCACCCAAAGTCATGTCTCCTTCTGTTACCATTTATCCCTTTTTTCCCTCTTCTACCTCCCCACAAAACAATATAGTTGTCTCTGTCTATGAAGTTTTTTTCCTTCTATTAAGCCTTTCACCTTTTTACCCAGCCCCACAACCCCCCTTTCCTCTGACAACTGTCCTTCTGTTCTCGGTATCTATGAATCCATTTACTGTTTATAATGTTTTTTAATCATTTGGTTTGTTTGAATTATAGCCTAACAAGATCTGAACATTGCATCTACTTGGATGGCACCGTGTATTTCCTTATGGCATCGTATCAAGAAGTACACAGTGTCGGGCTGCTCACTCTGTAAAATGAAAATACATTTTCAAAATAAAACAAGTCACCTATGTTCCAGAGGTTACAGCCACATATTAATATGAAGTGAGAGGGCACCGGAGTCTGAAAAACCGGCTCCTCTCTTTGTCCCTCAGGGTAGCAGAGACTTTGTAACTTGTAGGTTGCCGCAGTATTCTGCTTTGCGTCTCAGCTCTTCTATCACCTGTGTAAGCAATTCCCTCAATTAAATTAACTCTGTTTGAAAGACCTGGAGTGTTTCCTGTTCTTGGCAGACCTGATTAATACAGGGAAGAAGATCGCAAATTTAATTCTGGGCATGATTAATCTGAGGTGGCTTTATGTGTAATGAATGACATTTATTTATTTATTTTTATTAAATTTATTGGGGTGACATTGGTCAACATGATCACATAGGTTTCAGGTGTGGGTTTCTATGTTACAAGATCTGTACATTGCCCTGTGTGCCCACCGCCCAAAGTCAAATCTTCTGTTACCATACATTAGGATCCACTTCTCCCCCTACCCCCTTCCCTCTGGCAACAACCACACTGCTGCTTGTGTCCATGCATTTCAGTTTTATATCGAGTGAAGTCATATGGTTCTTGGCGTTTTCCAACTGACTTGTTTCGCTTAGCATAATGTTCTCAAGGTCCATCCATGTTGTTGCAAATGGCAGTATTTTTTCCTTTCTTATGGCTGAGTAGTCCATTGTGTATATGGACCACATCTTCTTTATCCAGTCCTCTATGGTGGTCCACTTTAGCTGTTTCGATGTCTTGGCCTACGTGAATGATGCTGCCATGAACATCGGGCTGCATATATCTTTGTGAAAGCACGATTTCAAGTTTCTTGGGTATACACCCAGGAGAGGGATTGCTAGGTCGTATGGTGGGAAATTTAAACTCTCTGCCATGGCCTACAAATGCCGCATCGTCTGACCCTCTTTAATTCTTTTCATGCACCGACTTCTCCCTCATCCAACCACCTTCTGATCAACCTGGCCTTTCTTTTTTTTCTTCAAAAGGACTAAGTTCTTTCTTGCCACAGACCTTTAAACAAGCAGTTTGCTGTGCCTCGGATGTTCTTACCCAGACTTTGCAAGACTGGTCTGCTCTTAAGCGACATACCACCTTCACAGTGAGCCCTCTGACAACCCTACGGGACTCCTTGTCATGGCCCTTCACTTCCTAGATAGCACTCTGCATAATCTGTAACGACTATATTATTTATTTGGATGTTCAGTGTCTAGATCAGCCGTGGGCAAACTATGGCCCGTGGGCCGGATCCGGCCCGTTTGAAATGAATAAAACTAAAAAAAAAAAAAAAAAAGACCGTACCCTTTTATGTAATGATGTTTACTTTGAATTTATATTAGTTCACACAAACACTCCATCCATGCTTTTGTTCCGGCCCTCGGGTCCAGTTTAAGAACTCATTGTGGCTCTCGAGTCAAAAAGTTTGCCCACCCCTGGTCTAGATCCTCAAGAATATTGTAAATTCCACAGAGCAGGAGAGAAATCATGTTTATTTCGTTGACTACTGTACCCCTGTGGCTGAAAACTTACATCTACAATGAAGAGACATGAATATGTGTGCTCCAGAGCTGGTCAGGTGTGCTAGCAAGCGGTTCAACGTACAACTTAGGTTGAAGGAACACCAGTGTAAGCTACGCCCACGTGAAGAATGCTCTGAAGCACAATGAGCTAGCTCACTGAGATGTATGCCTAAGCGCAAACCTTTGGTTTTTTACCGTTCTGTGGAGGTTGAGAAGTGGGTAGAACATTTATTTTCTCTTCTAGAAAAGACAAGACAAATCTAATGAAATCAAATCCCTGGGTAAGAAGAAATCCTAGCTTGATTAAATCAATGACCCTAGACTTAAAAAGATTTAAGATAACCTTAAGGTAAAAACATTTATAATAAATTTACAGAATGCAGAATTCTTTCATTTATGAGAATCTCACAAAAGACTTTGTTTCTTTAATAAACTGCTAGGCACCTATAACATCTGATGTTTTAATTTTGATAATTTTGCTGGATATATGTGCAATATCCTATGTGTTGTCAATCTTATAAGAATGATAGAATATGCTGATGTTCAGATTAGGAGGCACCAGGAAGTAAACAATTCATACTGACTTAGGGAAAGCATTTTGGTGGAGGCATAAATTGTCAGGAATTCCAAAAGAGCCACAGGACTTTCTTTTTAATAACCATATAGAAGATAAGTGCTAGTGTCTCACCCACGCGGTTAAACATTATGCTACGAGCTCTTAAATTTATTTCAAAAGAAGCATACTCTAACTCCCCATGCACACAATTTTTAGGTAATTTACAAGTCTTAAAACATATTTTATCAGAGACAGATGAAGAATAAAGGCTATACCAAACATTTGGAGAGCATTTGAGCATTTGCATATTTGTTTCCTTGTCTGCATTAAATTATATACAACGTCTTAAGGATAGAATAACATTGTGGGCAGGAAAGCAAATAAAAACTTATGAAACTAAATGTCCTTTTTGTCCTGGGTTTCGTTTCTTAATTATATTGTAGAAGGGCAACCAGTGTAAATATAAAAAATATATATATTCCATAACAATCAGTAATGTATCCATTTATTAGATCTACTTCTCAACACTTCAGTCCATTATCATATATGGCTAATCACTTGCTTGCCAAGTATTTGAAATGTCGCATGTCAGCACATGCTCTCTTCCTTCTTGCTGGGATGGGGCTTGTGGGTTGTTTGAGCAAAGCATCACAGTTATCAGCAACAGGCTAGACCTCCTAATGGATTTTTATTAACTGTGATCATTTGACACAGGTTAGCAATAGCAGAACTCCCAGTAAATGCACAGTTTGCCCATGTTCACCAAATACAGTTGCTTGCAGAGTTCTGCATTCCCAAACCATGGTGCTTTGTAGAGGTTGGGAATGAAGTGCAAGGGTAGTCATGTTTAGACTTTATCTTTCTCTATCTAGTTTCTACCCAAATCTCCACCATTACACTTAGATATGGATTCCACAGCTTAAAACTATATTCTTAATTATTGGCAATAAAGATATTTTATTTTTAGTTCTTGGCTATTATATCAACCTTTGTAATTTTTTTTGTATTTCTTTTATCTCCTGTGATTTAAAAGAGATTCTTGAAAATTAAAATTTAAACTTGTTTAATGTAAAAATAGATACCTTGAATATTATTTCCCTCTCAGGTTTTACAAAGATCACTTTGTTAAAAAAACTTAACTGTTTTCAGAGTGAAAAAGTTGTGAATTGAGCACACTTCTACTGCACCTATTTTGCAATAATTTTCTGTTCACCCACCTCTAGTTCTTATTCTAATTTTCTTGCTAGGTTTTTTTTTTTTTAATTAAGCCAATTGTTACGTGTACTCAAAGTATAAATCATAAAATAGTTACAATCACTTTTAACATTGTTAAAATTGGAAGAAACGGAAAACCCACCCACTAGTCTTCTGTACAAAATATAATGAAAAACTTACAAAGAAAAACATGTCTACTTAAAAGTTCAACAAGAAAGGTTAAGCACTGTGTGGCTTTTGATGGGTGTAGTACAACCCATAAATAATTAAAAAAAAAAACAGCTTTAGGATTCATTAAAATAATAATATTACTTATTTTACATTTATCTGAAACTGGACCAGAATCTCAATTGCATTTAGATTTCATCTATTCACAAAAACTATTAGTTTGCCTTCAGTTTTTATTGTGGACTTAAAATAATTTCTCCTCCTTTTTACAGTTTATCATCTAAATAATAGGAAAATGGATAAATAAAAAAGAATGCAACCGTGCTTCCACTTCCTCTTGGATGAAAAGAGTCACACTAAAGAAAAAAAAAACTTTTAAAAAGTGTAGAAAGCTAGTAGTTTTCTCTCAGTGAGTTTCATGAATCTTTAATCAACAGTCTGGTGCCTCTTCAGCTGTCAAAACACATATTGTGCCTCGTCTTAAAATATATGATAAATTAGCTTAAAAGTAAACTTTGAAATTCACCTGAAAACCATCAATTACATTATTCTATTCACATCTAATCCCCGCTAAAAGGTGAAGTGTTTTGCGTGAATTAGACATTTTATTCGAGCAGTTTCCTACAGCCATTCATTCACTTATTCGCTCTCCGTTGCTTTGTCTATTAGATGCAAAGGAGGTCGGTGAGGAACCTGAGGAGAAGCCCAGGCCTTAAGAAATGCATGGAGGACCTGGCATTCTGAAATACTCTGTCAATCTCTGCGATTCCAGAATGTATTCCCCTCCCTACACCCCGCCCGCCCCCCCCACCCTCCCCCCAGGCCAACCCTTGGTAAGCTTTTTGAGGATAAGGGCCTCTCTATGTTCTCAAATCCAGGTCTAAATTAATACCCCTCAGCTGACAATTGTCATCAGTTTAGTTTTCAAAAGTTATAAAACCTTGAAAGCAAATACTACTCAAATTGAAAAAAAATGTGATTGCCATATGTCACTTCATTCCTTGCTGACAACTGCAGAAGGAAGAATTTCTAGGCCGAGGGGAAGCAGAAACTGCTAGAGGCTTGAGGGCAAGAAGTACTGAGCTGCCATAAGCCAGACGACTTCTAGGCCGAAAGTTCAGATAAGCACTCAGCAGTTGGGGGAAGTCTGTGGTTTCCACGGCACGTAATTACTATGAATTATCTATGACTGTTAATAATTACAATATGTTGCTGATTCTTACATTTTTGTAAGACTTTGCAGGAAAACGAAACGGGATTTTTTTTTCTTCAAAAAGACAAAGGTTGGACTTTAGAACACCAAGGAAGAATAATTCTTTGGAGGAAAAAGTGCTTGTATAAAGGGGATTAAGGAAAAAGATGGCATGACTATAGCCCACATGCCTTCCGCATCCCAGGCTCGGGGGTCCTCGGCTGCACGTTTGTCTAGTTAAATGATGCTCACAACAACTCAGCAAAGTAGGTACTGCTATCCCCTCCTCAGAGACCAGGTAGCGGAACTGGCCCAAAGCTAGCCCCACAGCAGCGGGGGGACTGGAACTTAAACCCAAGGCTGTCTGCCCACTCTAGAACTTAGGCCCTCGTCAGCTGTGCTCTCTGTGGCATGCTGCCTCCAGTTACATTGGACGTCAGTTGGAATCGAAGAGAAGTAGAATAACTACACTACAGATAAGGAAAGAAGGAGGAAAGGAAGGGGGAGGGGAGGGGAGAGAAAGGATGGGAGAAGAGGGGAGGGAAGAAAGGCAGGCAAGACGGGAGGGATGAATGAGGAAGGAAAGAAGGAAGGAAGGGAGGGAGGGAGGGAGAAAAGGATGAATGGGAGGGATGAATGAGGAAGGAAGGAAGGAAGGAAGGGAGGGAGGGAGGAAGGAAGGAAGGAAGGAAGGAAGGAAGGAAGGAAGGAAGGAAGGAAGGAAGGAAGGGAGGGAGGGAAGGAGGGAGGAAGGGAGGGAGGGAAGAAGGGAGAAAGGGAGTGTCTTATGAACTGATACCAGTTACATTCTCCATTCATTTTTTTCCCCTCTCTCCATGGATTTGTTTCATTTTGATGAAGGCCAGTCTGCTTTTAATGAAGAAATTAATACCTTAACATGGCCCATCTAACTCTCCTGATATTATTTTTAATGAATTTTATATGAATTTTTATTTCAGAAAATGTAACATCATTCAAACTAAAAACAGCCCTCCTTCAAGTGTGTAACATGGGACTGAAAGCTCTAATTTTACTGTAGTTTTTTATTGTCTAAAAAATAAAAATTATTTTAATATACTAGATGGATCCAGTGCAGAACATTTTTATGAGACAAGTAAACATGTAACACAGCTGATGCAGACAGACATAAATGGCCCCTAACTAGCTTCCCATGTTTATTTTGGAATAGATATCGCTTTTGAACGTTCATATATTAGTTTTTCCCCAGAAATATAAAATTCAGAACTATATTAAGAGTTGTGAGACTGAAACAGACTTAATTAATATTCATGCAATGTATTTTTATTTATGGTTGTCTGACAATTACATCCCAGACCTATAAACTAGGTGTGTAACCTTTGGAAAGTGACACACTACTCCGTGCTTCATCCTTCTGCTTTGTAAAATTAACCTAGTAACCGCACCTTATTAGAATTTTTGGAAGATATAGATTTTAACAATTTTACTAACTCATTGGGAAGTGACTGCAGGCCAGGAACGTGTAGAGAAAACGTACCATGTAATTCCAGACATTTTTTCATGTAATCCATGTGGTTGTATTAAAATACTTAGTTCTCCTAGGTCCTAAGACTTAGGATATTACTATCCTATTGGTTTCAAAGTACTAAAATGAATACTAAGTTCTTTCTATGCCTTACAGCTTGCTTTATTATTTTTCACTTTTCTAAAGTCTAACTTTTATTTAGGTTTTCAAAAAAATTAAAGTTAGGCAAACGGTAACTTTAAACTACCAATTAAAGTGATAGTGTTCTTTAAAAGAAAAACAACAAAACAGATGTATTCTGATTGAAAAGGGAAATAGTATATCCTCATAACTGTGCATGAATAATGGAGAAAACCAAAATAAAAGCCTCAGAATTCTTTAAAGAAAATCAAATTTGTTGGCACATTAAAAGTCTATTTCCATTTCAGTGTTGGTATTTTCCCAGAGAAATATACTTCTAAGAACTCAGGGGAACCATTCATGTGTTAGGGAGAAAATACAATAGGCCATCAGCGGACAACCATTGTCTCACCTGCAGTGTGATAATCTACTCATATGAAAACATGGGTCAGTGTAGGAGTCATCACACGCCTCTTGTTGTTTGCCCACGTGCAATGGAACCCTTACTTGTCAGAAATGTGTCTGGAAGAAATCTAGACATCCTCTGGGCCACATCTGATATTATGCCAGGATTCTGGAAATCCAAGAAAGCTCATTTATTAAAAAGATAGTAAGGTGATATGAACTGTGACAAAGTCATACAGTAAACTGCAAATCAGCCTGTGCTCTAAATGTGAGGTTTTCGATTCCCATGTGCATCACAATACACAGCACCATCATTGTTAGCTTCTCTTATCCTTCAAAACTCTGTGAATAATTTAAAATACTAAATGTTTTCTAATGAAATTGCAGACTATAGAAGTAATGCAATTAAGTTTATTCTTATTATACTAATTAAAGTGCACTTCTCCCTCACTACCTTGAATCAGAGCTAAACAATAACCTTTAAATCGCAGTGGTTAAAATCAACTCTAAACTGCTATGTTGAGTTTAAAAGCCATTATTCATCTCAATTCTAAGCATTTAAACACACTTTAACTCACGTAGACAATAGAAATGCAAGTAAGGATAGGAAGCAGATAAGTTTCATATTAAAGGCTTAAAGATAAGACACAGGAAAAAAAAAAGTGTCTTCTGGTATTATTTGGAAGACGGTACCAGAAACATTCCTTTCTGTACTATTGTGATAGTACTTCAGGAAGATGTGCGGAATAAAATCATCTTCAGTAATAATCCTCCCCATCCTTTAAGTTTATTACACATCTACATTAAGACATAGAGGGCTGTGTTACATTTCATGCTTTGTTGGACCTTACTCCAACTATCGTTCTGTATTTCATTCACTGCCAAATGTCTTACAGGGGGGGCAAATATATATAATTTCTACTTATTCACTCCCTTTTTACTCCTCCAAACCTAGCTTCTGCCCTCACCATTCCAGGAAAATTGTTTGTTCAAAGGTCTCTGACCTCCTAACTTTCTTACACTTCTTTATTTTTTCTACAGTATTTGATTTCTCTGGTTACTTTTTGTGGAAATACCTTTCTTCTTTTTCAAAACATGGTACAGCTTGGTCCTCCTCCCCTATCTCTGATCTTGTTTTTCTATTGCACGTGCTGGTTCCTTCCTTTCTCCTATCCTCTAACTATAGGGCTCTCCCATGATTCTCTCCCTGGACTTCTCCATTCTCTTCCTTGAATAATCTCCTCAGGCATCAACTTTCTACCACCGACAACCGCATCTCCCAGGCTGGTCTCACCCTCCCCTTCAAATTTCTATTCCGTTGCCTGTTATCTCTACTACATGGCCCACCTGCGTTTGCTTCCTTTCTAAGAAATTTCTATGACAGACATAATATCAAAAACCTGTACTTTACTTCATATTGCCCTGGTCTTTTTCAAAATGAGAGAATATATGCTGAGAAAGTAATCAATCGGTTACATCCGAGTGGTTCTTTCCATTTCTCTATAAATGCACAAAGGAGTGATTTTTCTTCCTAAATCAAATCTGTTGACTAGATATGTGGGCAGTTAAGCAGATAAAAAACGAGTTTCCCTCCAGGAGTCCTTGCACCTTTCAGATATTTGTGAGCTGTTGTCATGCTCCTCCCCTCTCCTTTTAGACATATGTGGGTCTTTAATCATAGTTAATAAATCAGCCCTTTCATTCTCTTAACGGTTTTTCTTGCTTTTCTCTGAACTCCATCCAATTGGCTTATATATATTTTTTAGTAATGAGCAAAGCAAACCTAATTTAGTAGTCCATCGGTGGTTCTTTTTATAAATAAGTTCCAAGTGTGATATTACAAAAGCAACTGGTATTCCGTAAAGCACTTTAAAAAAATTAAAAACAAAAACAATAACAAAAGAAAACGAAAGGAAAGAGTGAGAGATGGTAGTGGCTTCTATGAGTGCTGGACCTCCATGAAAGTTATAGAAACCCACTCTCCTCCAGTGTTACTTGGTCGGCTCTGTTTGTTATGACTCACGTTTTTTCCCGGTGTTTTTATTTTTAGCTCATGAAAACTTCCTGCTATCACTCTAACCTATCTCCTTGGACAGGGGCCTGATAGCACTGGACTGATTCCTCAAGTGCTTCATACCTGCCTATCCGAAATCACCAGATATCATTCACTCCAGGCCATTCAACGTCGGAGGCCACTCACCTCAAGTCAGCTTGCTACTTCTAGTCCCCCAGCTGCCACCGTCTCTTTGAAAAGAAAAGATGAACCATATCCCATGGTCCAGCTGCCTTGCCACACAAATCTGTTATCAAAAACTGCTGCCTGTTCATTGGCTCACTCTGGTGCCAGCCTCAGGCTCCCTCTATCACTCTTCCCACAGTGGGTAAACGGCCCTGTGGTGCTGATGATGTCCAAAACCTGATAATCAGCCATTCAAATTTTAACTTAAAAATTAGACTTTTTAAAAAGATAATTCATCCTCAATTTTAGGACTTTCTTGAAATATTTATACTTGAATCTAAGGAACAAAAATGTTTTTGCAGTATAACCTTGATGGCTTTTAGCTAAGGCAGAGTCAGAAAGAATATATGCACCCCTATGTTCATACCAGCACAATTTACGATAGCTACGATTTGGAAACAGCGGAGGTGCCCATCAGCAGAATGGATTAAGAAACTGTGGTACATCTATGTGGTACAACAATGGAATACTATGCAGCTATAAAAAAGAATGAACCCTTACCATTTGCAACAGCATGGATGGAACTAGAAAGCATTATGCTAAGCAAAATAAGCCAGTCAGAGAAAGATATGTATCGCATGATCTCACTCATATGTGAAATCTCATGAACAACATACTGATGAACAAAAATAGACCCAGAGACATAGAAACATCGGACAGATTGTCAAACCCCAGAGGGAAGGCAGGGGAGGGGGGTGGGAGGAGGAAGAGAACAACCAATGAACTCATCAGCGTGTATATATATAACGCATAGGCACAGACAATAGGGTGGTGAAGGCCTGGGGTGGGAGGGGGTTGGGAGAGGTGAATGGGGTTAAAGAGGACATATGTAATACTTTCAACAATAAAGATTTTTTTAAAAATATATTTTATTGATTTTTTACAGAGAGGAAGGGAGAGAGATAGAGAGCTAGAAACATCGATGAGAGAGAAACATCGATCAGCCGCCTCCTGCACACCCCTCACTGGGGATGTGCCCGCAACCCAGGTACATGCCCTTGGCCGGAATCGAACCTGGGACCTTTCAGTTCGCAGGCCGACGCTCCATCCACTGAGCCAAACCAGCCAGGGCCACAATAAGGATTTTTTTAAAAAAACAAGGAGTAGTTGAGAATATGAGACTGGAACCAAACTGCCTGCATCTGAATCCCAGCTCCACTACCCGTGTAATTTCTATGAGATGCTTAATAGTTTTGTGCCTCCGTTTTCATAACTATGAAATGGGAATATTAATAATAACCTATTTCGCAGGGCTGTGACAAATGAGTTTCGACAAGTAAAACACTATTATTTTGTAATGAGCAAATCAAACCTAATTGTACTATTAAGTCGTTCCAAGCTCCTCTGAAGAACCAACTGCCTGTCCTTGAGCGAAGTGACAAGGGAGGCTATCCCGTCCCGTCCAGTCCCTCGACAAAAGTGGTCTTTGTCTCAAGGACACTGATGTCCAGCTGGATATTAGAAATATGTACACACAGGAGAAAAGATGACAATCACAGGCCAGCATACACATTTTATATAAAGTTTGTATAAAGTTTAAAACTATTAATCACTAGAGACTTGCAAATCCTTCAATCCTGAATCTAGATTATTCTTCTTAGCCTGATGGGAAGAGTGTCCTGGATCTGCCCACACACTGAGTAATCAATAACTGCATTTACTCAAGGTTATCATAGATTATATTCCCTTTGGGACCTGCCTTTGAGCAGAATAAGATGTAATATAAAACCTTAAAATATTTAGTGTTTGGACTAAGTTATCTATCAATCAATCTATTTATCCATCTATCTATCATCTATTCATTTATGTTAGGTATTCCTTATATTTTAAACAGGAAGGCATATACATCAAAATTCTGAAAGGATATGTGTCATATTTGTTAAAATATTTTATTGGCAACACTGCTATATACCTTTGTATGAGAAAACAGTTTTCTATAATCTTTAAGTTTTATATTAACTATATTAAAAGAAGAAAAACATCTCCAGCATAATTCCAACTTCAAGCAGAGAAAAAACACAGTAAGATTATTTCAATCTGGACGGAGTTGATAAAACTGAGATGAAAGAAAAATATCCTTGGCTCTTCAGTACTGTACTTGTCTACCATTGTGAATTGAGCACCAGCTTCATTTTAAAAAGTCACTAGCTATTTGTAAATCTGTAAATATATGTCTCCAAAGATTCAATCTCTAAGATACTGATTTCTCCATGTCCAGTACAAGCCCTTCTGTGGCAGCCCTAATCACTTTCCTCTGTACACAGGGCAGACTGGAGCTTACAGCGGGATGTGGTCTGCGAGTTACTAGCTGTTTGACCTTGACAGTTACTTAACTTTCCCTCCCTTAAGTTCATTTTACCACTCTATTTTATGTAGCTTTCACTGTAAGCCACCTACCTCAAAGCCTTCCTTTTCAGAGAGGGGTATAAATAAGTAGATTTTAAAAATAAAAAGGGACTCAAACCCTTTTCTGATTCCAAATTCCAAGCACAGGATGACAGTTGAAAATATATCATTGTCCTTTATTTATCTATTTATCTATGTATTTATTTTTAGCAATGTCTCCCATTTTCCCTTCCTTTGCTCATTGTCCTTTAGAGATCAATTCACTAATCAATATTCATTGATTTTATAATGATTGCATTTTAACTTAGGAATGGTCATTAGGGATACTCTAATTCTTAGTCATTGAGAGGTTTAAGAAACACTAATTTACCCATTGTGGTAGTAATATACAGGGTATCTTCATGGGATATTAGATAAAGTTTAGAAAGAAAATAAAATTTATCAGATAATTTCATAACATTATTTTATTGTATTGAATGATATTTACAAAAAAACAAACAAAATAGGTTATATTATATTTAACTAGAGGCCCGTTGCACAAAGAGATTCGTGCAATAGGCCTTCCCTTCCGCTGGCTGCCGGCACTGGTTTTCCTCCGGCACCCGGGACCCAGGCCTTCGCTGCTCCGGCTGGAGCCTTCAGTCTTTGCTCCGCCGCTTCGCACCTGCATATGCAAATTAACCGCCATCTTTGTTGGGTTAATTTGCATACTCTCCTGATTGGCTGATGAGCATAGTGGAGGGATGGTCAATTTACATGTTTGTCTATTATTAGGTAAGATAACCTGTGTAGGTTGTAGGAAAAAATTACTGTGAGGGCAGGCTCAAGAGATAATGGATATAACAAAACTGTATATTTTAAAAATTGTTTCTTCCAGTGAAGTCTACCATGATGTGAATAATAGCAGAATTTGGAATTTGGTATGGTGCTAATCAAGATACAGCTAATTTTAATTGGGGAAATTTACTAGCCAATGGACACATAAGTGATCAGAAATGAGGTTTATGGATTTCTCTAGAAATAAAATTTTATTTAATAAAGTATTACTTCCATTATCAATTAAGAGAAACTCAGTTTATTGAAAAAATATATAAAGATGTATTAAAGAAAAACAGGCATTAAGTTTGAGTAATTGTAATGTTTTGCTATGGGAATTTTTCTAAATTTAAATTTCTAACTTTAAAGGGAGATTAAGATTTACTGAATGTATTAGAAATCCTTTAACCAACATTTTATAACTCATTTAACAAAGACAAAAATCCTCCTTATGTGTCAATATTAGAGACACATAAAAGTCTCATCTTCAGAATTTTTTAACACTATATTTTTATTGAGTTCAGAGAGGAAGGGAGAGGGCAAGGGAGATAGAAACATCAGTGATGAGAGAGAATCATTGATCAGCTGCCTCCTGCACACACCCTCACTGGAGATAGAGCCCACAACCCAGGCATGTGCCCTTGACTGGAATCACACCCGGGACCCTTCAGTCTGCAGGCCGATGCTCTAGCCACTGAGCCAAACCAGCTAGGGCTCATCTCCAGAATTTTAATGAAGAATATAAACTAATTTCTCATTATACTTTGTACTTCCCCATCACAGTACTGATGACAACTGTAATTAACTTATTTGTATAATTACTTATTGAGCATCTGCTTTTCCCACCAGAGGCTGAGGCCCATGAGGACAGGGACTGTGCCTATTGTAAGCTGCACTGTGGCTGGTGCATTGGAAAATGATAGCCATGAGAGGTATTAACTCCTACTGAGTGCCTCCTCCCTGTTAGGACAGTGATGGCAAACCTTTTGAGCTCGGCGTGTCAGCATTTTGAAAAACCCTAACTTTGGTGCCGTGTCACATATAGAAATTTTTTGATATTTGCAACCATAGTAAAACAAAGACTTATATTTTTGATATTTATTTCATATATTTAAATGCCATTTAAGAAAGAAAAATCTACCAAAAAAAAAATGAGTTCGCGTGTCACCTCTGACATGCGTGTCATAGGTTCGCCATCACTGTGTTAGGCCCTGCTCTAAGCATTTGATAGGGTGGGCAAAAGTAGGCTTACTATTGCATTCTGACATTCTTTGAGTTAATAAGGCTCTTGTAGTGCTCATAACCTGCTTGCTGTCTTTCCCCCCCATATGAACAGCTGTAAACCTGCATTTGCCCACCCCTGTATTATTGTAAAGTTCATTTAATTATATTTGTTATGCTAATAAGTAAATAAATTTGTAATGAATCAGAAGACCTTACATGTATATAGAGAAACACAGAACACTCTTTTGCCAAGCTAATGGGGCCCAGGGGAGAGGGCCTGTAAAGGCCGGCTACTCCCTCCGCGTGAATAATGAAACCAGGATTCAGAGAGGGACAGCCACCGGCGTAAAGTCACAGGGGAATATGCAGAAAGTGGTTGTTTTGATGACGCATCGGTGCTCCTGAGCACAAGCATCTCATTAACTTTGAGTTCATCGCTCTGAAACTGTGAACATTTCTTGTGTGGACTTATTCTTCATCAATCAGACTCTCATTCAGAAAACATTTACCAGATATCTGCCTTGCACCACTGCACTTTGGGTGGTGGCAGGGATTTGAGCACAAGAAAGAACTATCGTCAGGGAGATCTGCCTGAAACAAGAGCGTCCCTAAGGTGTAGTCAGCGTAAAATAGGGGAGTGGAAGGTATGGTGGAGGGTGGTCAAAGGAGGAAGTGGTTTCCTCCCACAGACACTGGAAAAAATCACTTGGTTTCCTGGGACCATCTCTATTGGGGGAAAATCAAACACAGTTCCTTTAGTGTTGTGAAAACATGGAATGAGTCTTGGATATTAACTCCGAATCAGATTTACCAACGGCTGAGGAAATCAGCTTTCAGCACTATTTTCCTGAGCACAGACTGAAGCTATGGCTTCAACTGCCACTATTCCTCTCTGGACATATTTGCTACAGATCAATTTCAAAAATACAGTAAAGTTGCTCTTTCCTGAAGTTAATTTTATCTAATTACCTCCTTTATAGAACTTAATTTTTTATACAACCATTTTAATAATTTCTTAGGAAAATGATTTAAGCTAATTTAACCTACCTGTAAAAGTTACAGGCAGCTTGTAAATGTGTTTGACAGATTTATAGATTAGGTGACTTGGAATCAATTTAATATTAAAATCGTATCATATTTATACATGCATTCTAAAATTTTTATCAATTACATTTCATATTTTTTAAAAGCTTATAATTTTAAATTTGTTTCTCCAGAACATTTTGCAAGTATGCAGACATAGATCGGTTGCACTGCATTTGATACTAATTTTCATTGCCACTCATTATGAATTTAAAAACTAAAAAGTTCTAGTTTTAAACTTCAACTTATTTTTCCCCTTTCCTATGACTGAAACATTTGTAGAGCTTGCCATTTTGAAGTGTCTAGCTTTACAAGTAGGTTTGTTTCTAAAAAAATATGTAGAAATATGTTTTGGTAAAGAAAATCATATATTAACTGTGATGTTTGAGAGACTACAGACTTATTATTTTTGGGGGAAGACTACTTTTGAAATATTAGCATCTTCTCACTAACTTTTTAAGAATTATAAATTTTAAAAATTGATTTCAGATGTTCATAAAGTGAAAGTTTAAATATCCAATGGGTAAAGAGGTTAGCTGACAAGTAGCTTTTATTACAGCAACTCTCTGGACATATTAAAATTCTGACCAGGAATAAACAGTCATGCTATCATCGTGTCTGAGAAGTATGTTAGCAATGAAGTACCCCACGTACATGAAGAAGCTGAGTTGAGTAAAGACCTCAGAACCTGAGCTCAGCTCTTGCAGGTTTAAAAGCAATAGATTCTTTTTTTTTTTAAAGCAATACATTTTTGAGGAGAACTCAAACTAATGGATCCTGGTAGGTTCTCTCAGACCTTAAAATCCACACAAAACGATTGAGCTTTTGATCAGATCCCAGATATGTTTGAGGCACCTGCTTCAAATTGTTACAGGATGCAGATTAGGCCTCTATTATCTTCATTGGGTTTCCCAGTCAGACTTTTACCCTGCAAGTTCCTTTCAACAATCCCATGATCTTAAACACGGTTCCCCACCCAGCTAGAAAATGATGCTTATAAACGAAACTCGGTTGAAACTAGTGGAGGGTGAAGGATTCAGTCTTGGTTGCATTCCAAACCACTCTTTTCCGTAGTGAAATCACTTCTGTTGAGAGTTCCCTCCTCTCAACAGGCTCCTTCCCTTTTGCTAGGGGCCCGAGGAAGGCTCCTTACACTCTTTGCCATCATCTTGGCTGCCCTCTCATTTCATGACCTTGGAGTTAATCCTGCTTTTTTTTCCTATTAGTGAGTGTAAGCAGGCCAACTTCAAAAGGACTGCAGTAAGTCACGAGGTGTAATGGGCACCGAGTCAATCACCTAAATCACATTTCTAGGCCTGATGGGCTAGACAGACGTAGAGGGTGACTTTTCCAGCATACTGCTGTTAATCAGCAAGGTTGGGAGGTCTGGGAGGAAAGCTGCCTTTGCCTTCCTCCCTGAGGGGCTGGGGCAGATGGACTGATTAGTGAAGGCAGCTGCATTAACTTTCTTCTCCCACAAAATGTGTCGTGTCCCAAAAGGACATGAAAGTCAAGTGTGGCCACAGCTCAGACACCGGGCGCACCCTTTTCATCTCTGTGGAATGACCCGCCCTCCCCTTGTCGGGCAGATCGGCGGCAACAGTTGTCCCTGATTTTCACGATCTGTTAACACTTAGGAATGTTTACGTTAATGAACTGCCTTCTACATTTATTTCTTGTAGCATCTAGGAACATGCCATAGTACATTGTATATATATTTTTTATTACTATCTGATTCTTCACATTAAAAGGAAGAAGAAATGTGGAATTACTCTAAGATCACAGGAACTAAAATAATTTCACCTTTTAAAATTCAGACAAACATCCTCTGCAACTGGCAGAGGGAATATCATGGGGAGTTGTTTTTACAATCCAGGCTCATCCAATTTGGTTACATGCTTCAGCTTGTTATCAAAGAAAGCAGCAGCTTTTCCTTGGTTAAGACTATGGCGTTAGAATAAGTGCAACTGAAACCCCGAAAAAGAATGAACTGAAATCATTTACCTTAATCAATGTGCCTAAAATATAATGAATACTTATGCAGTGTCTCTCATCTCTACACTCTATAATTTACAAAAAGGCATTTATATCCATTATCATTTTATTCTTAATAAAAAGGCAGTAAAGTGGGTCATAGTGATTTCCTGAGAAGTGGCATCTCAGTGTCACTGGGGTAGTAGTGACAGAGCCAGCACTAAAATCCAGGTCTTCTGGTGACACACCCAATCCTTGTGTATAACTAAATAACATTTTGCACAACGTGGTCATCTGGCAGAATAACTAGTGGTTTTAAAAAAATGCCATTCACCCAAGAAGGCCCTATTGGCAGAGCTGGTAAGTAAATTATGTTTTCTAAATTAGCATCTACAGTTTAAAAAAATCAGATATACTGAATTTATTTAATAAGAAGGATGTTGATTTGGCAAAATAACCATATACATTATAATGTTTCTAAAACCCAGGAAGACTCTTAATAGCATGGAGTTTATAAAAGCCACAAATACATGAAATCATGTTTTGGTTTAATGCTGAAGAGAACATGTAGAAATTTAACAAATAAATAGACTGCAAATGATTTAGGTTAAAGCCAAAAGTTTTTTAGATGTTTCATTTTTATAAATTCCAACCTTAAAATATTTTAAGACTTTCTGAATTGTAAAAAAAAAAAAAAAAAAAAAGGGAAGAAAAAATAATAACTTGGAAACTTTAGATTCAATGGTGGTTAATCCTATGGAGGACTGAAGTAGGAAGTTGATTTATTGTAAACTCTGTGTGAGGTCTCTGGAGACTGGGGACAGAACGAAAAAGAAGGGAATTACAGTGTGGAGGAGATTAATTACTAAGAAAGGGACTTTTTAATGAAGTAAGAATTGGTCAAATGGTAGCTGAACATATTGGGTGTTTTGTTTTTTTTATGACTGAGTAGATTTGGGGAAGATATGATTTTAGTATATTCATCTAGCATGTCACCAAACATGAATCTGGTCCATTTCTGAGCACAACCTTTATTTTTATAACTGGCCAATTTAGAAGTTTCCAATTTTTCAAGTTTGACAAGAAGAAGTCAAACAAAAAACAGATACAATCAAACAAAAACAACAACAGAAAAAACACTTATTGGATTCTTAAATGAAGTTTCTTTACAACATATACTACTTTGCCGTCTTTTATCTACTTTGGTGTTTTTCTTTTAGTTTTCAAAAATTTGAATATGTATAACAAAAACAGCTAAAATTAAAAAAACATAATAACTTATTTAACTACTCAATCCAATGTCATATGTTACATAAGCAAAACATAAATGCCTTTGATAATTTTGGATATTTTGAGAAAAAAAAAAACAGAAAAACATGATTGTTCAGAATCATTTAGAAAAGAGGTTGGAAAATTATAAGAATGAAGAAAAATACATTTGTGTCATAAAGAAACTAATCGTCAACAAAGGACTGAAAGTCGAGTTATGGAAAACACCATAGAAACAGTTTCTGTGGTTCCCTGGAAAGACTGTCTCCCTGGTGACATTATCTAGAAATTAGTCTTTTCACAAACAACAACAGGGCTTTTTTGTGAGGTAAAGAGACAGCATTCCTTATCATATAAATACATGGAATTCAGAAGAACTGTGTCGGAACGACAATGCGCCTGAGCTGCATTATCCTAAAAGCAGTCCTTTGTATATGATAAAGAAAGGGCATAAGTTCCCAAGAGTACAAGGCAATGGTTTTCAACGTGCAGCTTGTGGACCAGAGGCCCGGGATCAGCATCACCAGGAAACCTGCCAGACTTGCATATTCTTGGGCCCCACCCAGTCCTACTAAGTCAGCAACCTGCGCTCCAACAAACCTTCCAGGATATTTCAGCACATGCTCACGTTTGAGAATCACTGGCATAGGGAAAGCAGGACAGGAGAGGAATGAAAGGAAGGTGAAGTCAGCCGACTCTGGCAAGGGCAGCGAGCCCTAGAAAACTTGTCCTACTGTCCCAAGGGGAGGCTATTGTATGTGAGTCACTACATGACACGCAAGCAATCAGTAACTTTTAAAGAAACTGCGATGTAAATGCAAGTGAACTAAAGAATAGCACTAGACTAGAGAGGAACTAGATGGCAAACGGTGGGTCCAATCCTCCAAATAGGCTTTGGCACAAAGTCTCTTTAAACCCTGGGCCAAGTAGCGCACAGTGGGACAGGCTCCCTGGCATCTGGGAAAGGGAGGGATCACAGAGTCTTATTAGGCCCTCAAATCAGACATAATGTTCTGAGCTTTTGCTCCTTGGTGTCTACAAACACACAAACAGTGACATAAAGAGAACAACATCTAACAGTATCGTGAGACTAGGATATACCTCTAAATGTTCACTTATTTTAAAATGTATGGATTAGTGAGGGTTCAGCAAGTCATTTGGTCTACCCAAACCTATGATGCTTAAATTCTTTAATAATGTCACCAAGCTGTCAACTACCCAATGCTTTAGATACTGTGCAGAGAAACTTGTTGTCCCTTGGGGGCCCATTTTCTTCTACTTTGGAGCGTTATAGGTATGAGAACAGACTGATGTTCCAGCACATACGGTTGGAACATCAGTCTGTTCCATGTTTCTATGTCTTTGGATCTATTTTGTTCATCAGTTTACTTTGTTCTTGTCCATACCTAGCTCTGAGCTTTGGGGGACTGACCTCTTACTGGTCCTAGAGATAGAGCTCATTGACTTAAGTCAACCAACAATAAATAGTTGGGCACAAAAATCTAATAAGAGATCATAACATTTGTGCAGATTTTTCAAGAACTTCTGAAATGTGTTACAAAGATATGAAGTCTAGTATGGCCATAGCCACATGTAGCCATATGAGAGGACCCAAAACTGCCCAAAGGTCCCCAGGTAGAGTCTGAGGTAGAAGAAAAAACTAGAATGCATAGCAGTGAAATGGAGAGGAAATAGATAATATCTTTAAGCACTGACTCAAACTTGAAGCCAAAAATATCTCGATTTTTCAGTGACAACAGCTAGAAAACCATTTTATTTTATTTTAAAATCCAGTTCAAGTTGGGTTTTTAACATTAGTACAAACTATTCTAACCATGACAGCCCTATTCCTCAGTGTAAACAATGCTTAGGCTTATCATTCATGGCATGAGCAAACTGGGTTATATCAGAAGACACAAACCGATGACCTTTGAGTTGAATCTGATCACAGAATTTGTATTTGGCTTGGAGGAAGTTCCTTTCAAAAAAATTATTACAACATATGTAACTAAGGAGGTCTTCCATCAAAATCCAAATATTTCATTTCTTTTGAAGAATCGGGGGCTGTGACATATTGATTGTTTCCATGGCATCAACCACCTTGAACTGAGTAGTTGCTATTCACCTTCAGCGGAGCATATGGTGTCCCTCTGCCACATTCCCTACCACTGCCTGTTGCCTCACACGTGGCCTAACTCTGTCAGGTACATTAAGGACCTCTAAAAGGATTTGTACTTGCAACACTTTATGGTCAGTGAGGTCTGTCCCAGGTTCCTGAAATTATTCCATTTAAGTATAAAGCAAACAAGTAAGTGCAAACAAAATGCTCGTCTGGAAAGCTGAATCACACTGTGGACATTAGGACTACAGGAACTTATTTGGGGAAGAACATGATTTGATTATGAAAACATCCAAAGCTCTAATAACAGGCATTTTACTTCATGGCAAAGCAGGTTTCCTCATTTGCCATCTGGAGTAAAAATACCTTAGAAGCTTAAGAGCAGCTAATTGAATAGCAATTAATTTCATGATCTTGAAAACCAGACAAACATGAATTTAAGCCCCAGGTCTGCCTCCGTTTGCTGTAATGATAGTGCCCAGCGCATACCGTTGTCATGTTTATCAAAGTGATAAAAGGTGCCAACAACTGTGGTAATAGACATTTGTTACAACTCTACTGCCTGAGTTTATTCCAATCATGTATAATAGTCTGACCTAGGAGTTTCAACTTGTAAGATATAAATAAAAAATAATTTTATTTTTTCCAATAACTATAAGTATCATACTCCATTGACCAACCTACCTCCTTTGTTAATGGGCCTGGCCCCCTTAATGATCGTAAAGCCCTGTATCATCATGCTTTAGTCATTGCCACTTATAAAAAGTCTCACTTCCATTATGAAGACTTGGGCCTGTTCACTGAAATTTTAATTTTGTATTGGTCCCAAAGCTTCCCCAGGGAAGGTTAGGCTTGTTGTCCTACAGCTTATGATGGATTTAATTCTAAGATGGCTCTTACAATTCCTGGCCCCTGGTGGATACACATATTCTTCCAGTTATTCAAGCAAACACTGACCTAGATGTTGCTGTGAAGGCATTTTGGTGATGTGATTAAGGTCTCAAATCAGTTGACCTTAAGTTAGGGAGATTAAACCTGGATCTAGAGATCAGAGACAAGTCCTGAGAGGGACTCACGGTGTGAATGGTTCTCTGTTGCTGGCTGAGGAGCTGGAGGGAACCACATGGCAAGGAATGCAGGCAGCTTGGGGTGGGGTGGGGGTCGACTAAGAGTAGCCCTCGGATGATAGCTTGCAAGGTAACGAAACTTCAGCCCTTCAGCTGCAAGGAACTGAATCCTACAATGACCTGCATGAACTTGGAAACCAGTTCTTCCCCAGAAGTCTCCAGCCAAACTCAACCTGAGCAATACCTTGATTTCAGCCCCTGAGTAAAGAACCCAGTCGCACTGTCCTTGATTTCTGAGCTACCAAACTATGCACTAGTGAATTGATGTTGTCTTAAGTTACTAAATTTGTGGTGATTTATTTATTACACAGAAATAGAAAACTAATACTGGAAGGTTAGAGGTAGTGGATGAGATTCGTTCTCTCATAACTTCCCTACACACACTCTCCTCGACTTGAGTCAGGAGGAAGGAGAGGGGAAAAGCAATCTCTTTCTCAGGGGTCATGTCACCGTTGACCTCTATCCCTGTCTATACTCCACGTGAATGGAGGCAGCCTCAAATAGGCCCTGATGACGGCACAGAGGCCTGGAGCAATTAGGGGCTCCGCTAGCTTCTCTAGCTGATCCTGAGTGACAGGCTCAGGCCCCTTTTTCTTCCACGTTAGGTCCCTGATAAGATAACCTAGTTTCTTCTACTTTCTATAGCTTCAACTCTGGGGGCTGGAGCTGGGACAGATAGACCTACAGGTCCTGAGATGTTTTTCTGGGTATAGCTATGCAGTACACGTATGTCCTTTCCCTTTCATGGCCTGGTTAACCTCACCAACTGCCTCATCTCAAAAAGCTCCTTCTCTTTTCTAGCAGTACTAGAGGCCCAGTGCATGAAATTCATGCACTCTGGGGCGGAGGGTGGCCCTCAGCCTAACCATCGCTCTCTCACAGTCCAAGAGCACTGCCACGGAGGTGGGAGACGCTTCTGCCACCACTACTGCACTCTCCAGCCATGAGCCTGGCTTCTGGCTGAGTGGCACTCTCTCTGTGGGAACGCACTGATCACCAGGGGGCAGCTCCTGTGTTGAGCATCTGCCCCTTGGTGGTCAGTGCCCATCATAGCGAGCAGTCGTTATGCCATTCAGTCGATTTGCATATTAGCCTTTTATTATATAGGACTAGAGGCCCTGTGCGTGAAATTTGTGCACAAGTGGGGAGGGGGAGCCCCTCAGCCTGGCCTGCACTCTCTCACAATCCAGGACCCTTTGGGGCATGTCTGACTGTGGGATCAGGTCTAAACTGACAGCCGAAATCCCTCTCACAATCCGGGACTGCTGACTCCTAACTGCTCACCTGCCTACCTTCCTCATCACCCCTAACCATTCTGCATGCCTGCCTCATCGCTCCTAACCCCTCTGTCTGCCTGCCTGATCACCCCTAACTGCTCACCTGCCTGCCTGATCATGCCTAACTGCTTGTCTGCCTGCCTGCCTGATTGCCCCTAATCACCTCTGTCTCGGCCCCCACCACCACGGCTTCATCCAGAAGGACATCCGGAATGATGTCCAAAAGGTCATTAGGCTGTTCAGTCTAATTAACATATTACACTTTTATTATTATAGATAAGGTCATTTGTCAAGCCCTGTAACTAAGCAGACATCCAACTAGGTAAACAAGCACATTTCTCTGCTTCTGGAAGTCATCTCCAGACTAATAATAGGGATTACCTCAGAGAGGAAAAATCATGGATGCCACTCCCTTCCCCCACTGGGAGAGCAGGCAAGTAGGTAGCCTTACTTCAAGCCAATCCATTCCCTGAAGGTGATCTCTTCTCTCTCAGTCCCCTCCTGTTCTTGCTGCTTAGTACGTGAAAGTCCGAGGATGAGAAGGAGGCCTTCTTTTTACTAAGACAGGAAGAATTTAGAAATTTTGCATTATTTGGTTAACCTATAGGGACAGGAATTATGCCAACACTATTTATTCTCTTATGAATGTAATAATGCATTTTAATATTTCTGAAAGGATGCATTTATATGAACTACAACATAACTTTTCCCCCCTCAACTGAAGATATGTTTTATTGATTTTTTAGAGAGAGAGGAAGGGAGGGAAGGAGAGAGAGAGAGAGAGAGAGAGAGAGAGAGAGAGAGAGAGAGAACAATGATGTGAGAGAGAAACAGCATACATGCCCCTGACTGGGGATCAAACCTGAAATCTAGGTATGTGCCCTGACCAGGAATTGAGCCTGCAACCTTCTGACGTACAGAACAACACTTCAACCACTTGAGCCACCCAGCCAAGGCTACAGAATAACTTTTAAAAACTAGAACATATATTTAATTTTGTATTTAGCTTAGAAGTATCATTTAATTTTACAAATATTAATTAAAAATTCCCTAGTGTGTGTGTGTGTGTGTGTGTGTGTGTGTGTGTGTGTGTATCCATGCACACATGTATATGTGCAAGTAAGAGAGAGACAGAAAGACTGGGAAAGAGAGAGGCAGAGATGTAGCAGAGAGGCAGAAAGTAAGCCCTGGGAACAGACTGTTAACTAAGTGGAGTTTTAGCATAGGTTCCCACAATGATGTTACCATCCTGAACAATATTGTGCTAATGGGTAGGGGAATCTACTCTGTTTAAAACAGGGTTTAAGTGAGGTTTTGAGTGCTTCTGGAAAAAAAATAAGAGGTAGGCTCACTAAAAAATACATTTAAACTAAACTTTTAAGTTTAAATGTGTTTTCTCTCAATTTTTTTCTTGGCCTAATGAATCCATGTATTTGTGTTGTTGTTGTTGTTGTTGTTGTGTGTGTATATTTTAAGACTTTTTAATTGATTTTTTGGAGAGAGAGAAACATTGATGAGAGTGAACTAACGATTGGCTGCCTCCTGCATGCCCCCTACTGGGGATCAAATGCAAGCCCAGGAATTGAACTGGCAACCTTTTGGTGCCCGGGATGACGCCCAACCAACTGAGTCACACCAGCTAGAACTGGTGAGTGTGTGTGTGTGTGTGTGTGTGTGTGTGTTTTAAGTTAAACTAAACAAACAAAACATGATTAAGTCAGATGTCCTCTTTGAGGTCCCAAATGTAGAATTTTAATAGAAGTTGACCATCGCTCTCCACCCCTGCATCCTCAGGGCAATTTTGAAAAATCTGAGTTTTATAAATCAGAAGGAAGAACTGTAAATGTTTGTAATTCTTTTTTGAATGTGGAAGTTAACATTTATACCATTTTTTGCTATACCCGATAAAACGTGAAATCTTTATTCTGTGGGTCTGCACAAGCAACTTTTGAAGTCGGATGTATCTATCAACATACTTATTAGAGGCATTTTTCCCTACAGTTTTGGAGAGAGTCTGAAAACCAATGCCAGTATGGTTTAGATATTCATAATTGTTTACACATGTTTCAGTAACAAAATATATTTGGGGGGTGGAGCTTTACTTTTAGGATTTGGGACAGCTGGAAATCATTATCGTTGTGGTATAAGTGTTCTAACCAGATAATGGTGTTAAAAAGAATATAATATCCTGGAATGCTTCCTTCTAGCATGGAACACATATTATTTTATTAAGCTGAGTTTCATAAATAAGAATTTACTATTATCTGGTCACTTACACACGAAGGTGCCTAAGGAAGTAGGTTCTCAGAAGAAGCATCAAAAAGAAAATTATTGTGATTTATTATTATTATAATTATTATTAATTATTCAGAGACACTTAGTCATCTTTTTAAGGGCTTAGTAGTTCATAGTCCACATATAGCAGTGGCAGATTCTAATTAAATATTTAAGAAATGGGCCATTGTTTCTAATCATGGTCTAATGTATCAAACACCTTGAAGATCTGTACAAGTTCTTTTCATATTTTCTTATCCAGGAAAAAATGATGATTAAGAAGGGATTATGTGGCTCCCAGACTATGTCAAGAGCCAAGAGGAAGCAGGGTTCAAAGGAAATTCATCTAATATTTGTGTCTTGGTTCTGAGAGGGGTGAGAGGCTGTTCGTCAGCGGCATGTGGCCAGTTGGCAGGGAGGGCTGCAGGCCAGCGAGGGGTTACCATGATCACAGATGGACGTGGCCTGGGAAAGAGGATGCCGGAGAGTCCCAGGCGGTGCGTGCTATTTTGGGGGCTGCACACAAATCATGATTTTTTTCATTCTGTGCCAGTATTGACTCAGACACATGGGTCTGTTGACTGGCAGTTGAATAGCTGTAGATTACTGAAGTCTCCTCCTTGGAGACATCACTACGGATTTTCTAAAATAATGCTTGACAACTACCTCTGACTTCCTTTCCTCAAAAGAACGTTTACAGTTTTTAAATTTTGTGATATCAAGTGGATGGCACTAAGTCGTTACAAGTAAGAGTATTAAATATCAGAGTATATATTCTAAAGGAAAAATAGGGTCCTCTTTTTAGTCACTAAGAGGAGTCAGCAAATTTGCAATCCATTGTTTATTTTCTAAGTTTAGAAATAGCAGTTCTGCATTAGAGACTCTTACAGACACAGAGCTGGCTCAAGGAACTCAGGACACATGTCCAGGTCTGGATTCCCATTGCCCTTCTCCATAAAGCGCAGCTTCCGGGAGGTTCCATGGTCAGCCCATGGAACTCACAGGCAACGAGCCTTGGTATAGACCTGGACAAATATTTGGGGTTTACTCATATGCAGGGTGAGGGATGGGACATCCAAGATGTGCCCACCTCTGAAGTTTAGTGTGACAATCGAATATAAGATTCACGGGTAGCCTAAAAATGAATGTAACGACTGCTCACAGAGCTACTGGTCAATCTACAGCTAGAGATGTGCCCAGCCACGCACCCCCTCCTCTACAGACATCTTCCCCGTTCACAGTTTGGGCTCCTGGAGCCCTTCCCCCACACATAATTGTTGCAGGGCTCCCTGGTATACTTGCCCCTTCCTTAGGACCTGCCCCCTGTATTAATATTAGTATGTTTTAAGAGGATTTTTTCCAGTTTTATTACGATATGATTGACAAAGGATTTCTAAAGATTCCCTGTAACCTAACCTCATTTGAAAACTTTCTTCTATAGAAAAATAAATTGATTTCAAGTTTCTAACAAGAACCTACAAATTAACTTTCAGAGCCAAAGCCTTTTGGAAAACATGCTTATTTCAGCAATCTAGTTTTGGAGTGAAGTGGAGTGGCTAAGAGCATAGCTTGGAAGCAGCGGAGTTCTAGAACCAGGCTTCCTGGTTCAATCATGGGCTCTGCTGTTGTAAGCTCTGTGGCCTTCAGCAAGTTCTCTGTGCCTCTGCTTCCCCCTCTGTGAAATAATGGGAATCATCGAAGTATTTACCTCATGTTGTTTTGTTTTGAGAATTGTGTGAATAAATGTAAAGCAATTAGAAGAGGGCCTGGCACACAATTGGTGCTGAGAAAATGTTAGGAACTGCACATTTTAAGTATTCTCGAAAGTGACAAATCTCTCATCTGTGAGGATGCAACTGGCATTTGGGAAATATCCAACAGTTATTTGGGACAAATTTTGATTTTAAAAAAAGTGAAGAGAGTTTAGCAGTTTTGGTCAAGATTATGCTGTGAATATATATGATGAGACTCATGCAATCATTCAGTTTATTATCAGGTCTGAATAAATTTATTATCTCTTGAAGGGGTGGCCTTCAAATGATAGTTTTCCTAGAGATTACACATACTTAAATATTAAATTACAATATGGCTATACGTGTGCCTGATGATACTCAAGAGACCGTCATTATCTTTCCTTGCTCATGCCTAAGAAATGGCACAGGCAGCATTGGTCTCCTTGCCTTTAATGGAGTCGACCAAATAATATCTCTGAAGGATGATCCTGTGTTTGGCAAAAAGAAAAAACAATTTCTCTTCTTTTTAGTAAAGTAACTCTTGAAATCTTAGTCTTTCAGTTGACATTGCTAATAAGTTGGCATACAAAATTGTGCAACTATCAAAATTAAAACACATAGCAGGGCAAATTTTACAGTCAATTCTGGAACTTTTGTTTTATTACATTCACTATAAAATTTTTAGTATAGTTTATTAGCACAGGCGGTTTGTTCTGCAAAGCCTTATGCATTTTTACCTTTCATTATAGCTAAACTAATATATACGCAATGTGAACATCTCTATTTCCGCTTACTAGATCCCAGTAGGAATAAAAATCCCATCTTAAACTTTCCTCTTATACCAGCCTGAAGACATTTTATCTTGTTATATTTTGCAAACATGTATATTAAGCTCTTTCTGTGCCCAGGCACTATTACAAGCTCTTCACAATATTAACTCAGTGTTTTACATAAAACCACGCTGTAAGGTCGGTACTATGATATCCCCATCTGACAGATGAGAAACGTGCCCACGGTCTCCAACAGGACGTGGTGAACTAAGACTCGAATCCAGACAGCACAAATACTGTTTCGATCAAAGTAATTAAGAGAGATTATTTCACTTAAAGAAAATTCTTCCCTTTCTACTATTTCTTGAACCTTTGAAATCTGGTTCTCTCAACTTTATCGGCAATTTAATTTTAAAATACCCTATCAGGTTAAGTATCCCACATGCAATGTTGATTTTTCTAAATCATTAGGACCAGAAAGATCCTCCTCAAGCATGTGGGGTGGGGGTGGGGGAGAGAGTAGAAGAGGTAAAAACTCAGAAGAGTCCATGAAAGTCTGCACACATTGCTAAAGAATGGGATTCCAAAGCGATGGAGGGCCACTGGGGTGGGGAGCCTGGTCTGCTTTGAAGAGTGAGATCATGTTCAACGTTTTAAACTCATCAGTCCTGCCTGAAAAAAGGATGTGGGTAAAAAAGGAAATAAAAGACAATGTAGTAGCATTTTCAAAAGAAGCTAAATATGTCAGGCAGTCAGTGTCCCAAGTCTGCCTTCAGGGAACACATGTCAAACCGGCTTGTAGTTCTACATTCAGTGGAACCATCTGCAAGGAATAACGCACTCCTCGATCTTCGTCCGACAACACATGCACTCGAAGGAAATGGTCCAGTTGGCCCAATGCATCTGGAAATGCTCTCAGCATTACCTAATGGAGACATTAGGCCAACCTTTCTTTGAACAGAAAACAATCTGTTACTGCCCGCTGAAAGAAAGCACTTCAGTGCCTTTGACTAGTGAGGACAATATAAATAGGCCAAATGACATACTACCAAATTTACCTGTGTTTTTAGAACCACCATTACCTATTACTCATAACCACCTTCGAGCCCTTGAGAAGAAAGCAATGTGAGCTTCTCACAGACGTGTATTTCTAAGGCAATTTTAGACTTAGTGGCATTATGCTTTGAGAACTATAATAATTGCTGATTCTCTGTGCTAATAAATTATACAAAAAGACCCCACATAATTCCAACATGTAATACTGTTATATAGACACTGATTTCATTATCATTAAAATTATGAATGGAATAATACACGTAAACACCTAGTACAGTTGCTAGGACAAAGTAAGTGCTCAATAAATGGAATTATAATCATGTATATTTAGGCCAGAAATGACTGACCTTAGCATGTTTGTTGCTGTAGTTATATTCGACTTCATATTGTAAGATACTAGGCTAAGAATTTTTTTTTTTTACCTGGGGGTCTTTCACAATTCTGAAATTGTATACAGCATTGAGTGTGATTATACATTATTTCCTGGGACACGGGGTCAAAACTTTCATCAGATAGTCAAAAAGGTAGATTGTTTCCTGTAAAATGTCAAGAACCACTGGCCCAGAGGAATTACTTGCTTTAACTTGTCTCACACAGAGCTAAACTCTGTTGTTTGATGAAGCCCAAAGTGTCTTTTAAAAAAAGAACTGATGTTCCAGACTTTGTCTGGTAGGAGGAGGAGGACTTATAAAAATGTTAAACCTAGTCCCCAACATCGCCCCCTCTCTTACCGCCACCCTCGCTATCCTGGTCTATGCCGCTGCAACAGTTACAGTGGGGCCTTGACTTACGAGTGTCCCGACTAACGAGTTTTTCGAGAGACGAACCATCTCTCAGCCGATTTTTTTGCTTGGAGTTTGGAGCTAAAATTCGGGTTATGAGCCAGCTTCAGATATCCCACCGCTAGTTGGCGCAGCGAATGTCACAGTGAACACCACAACATCAGCCCAGCATCACGTGTCTCACTCGTTCACTTTTTCATTTGACATACAAATAATTTGAGTTACGAGCTCTGTCACGGAACAAATTAAACTCGTAAGTCAAGGCCCCACTGTAGTTTGAACTTGAGACATGAGGATGACAATGGAGAAAGAGAGACGAAAGATCTAGGGGCCTTTAGAGTGATTAAAACCCACAGAGAAGTGGATATTAGGAATGGGAGTTACCAAAAGAACTCCCTTTATCTGCTCTCTTTTGGTCAGAATCTCTTTCAAAGTTTCAAATGTCACAGTTGAAATCTGGGTACTTTACCTGGAATATTTTATTTAAACACCCCTCATGGTTCCTTTCTATTTCCCTATCCAGCTCAGAAATCAGAAGACTAATTCTTAGAATGCCAAGACAGAAACTTCAAATGAAAATGTGTGTATCCGGCAGCAGGCTGTCCCCAGGGGAACTCGTCCGCATGCTGGCAGAAGCCACGAAGACCTAATTCTCTTCCACATGGTATTGGCATGACTGCGCTAACGGTAGGAAAAGTTTGTTTCCTCATGTAAAGGAAGCAGATGTGCCTGGGAGAAACATGGAGAACAGATGTGCCGAGCCAAAAGCTTTATTGGAATGGTAATTTATCTGACCGAGAGTTACATAAACTCGTGGGCTGAGTGTTCAACATCATTCTTTTTCAGCAACTCAGAAAGATAATTTATACAAGCACCAAAATAGATCACGGATTAGAGAATACATCACTCTCACCTCTGCTTGCTTTTTAAGAAAACTGTGCTAAACAGAAATAGGCCAGCCTTCGATGCATGTCAGAGCTCACGGGCCACTAAGGAGGCCTCTACGTGCAGCATGTCTGGGTGTGCAAACTGCTTCTAGAAATAAAATCTCACTGTCCTCACTGCCACGTGGGATTTGGAGAAGCTGGGGAAGGATTGCTCAGTCCCTGCACACAGAACTTGAAACACTGGAAAAGGCTAAGTCAAGGGCACTGAGCAGGATTGGAAAGAAGGCCTAGAGCCCGGGTTCACTGACGATGGGATGGATGCCTCTGCTACGATCCCTCAGGGAAGTGGGAGAGTGGGGACTCCTCCCTGAGGCACAGTGGGAACAGTGCCCGAGCACACAATACTTTTAGGAGCCCAGGAAGATGCTTGAATTTCCTTTAAAATTAGAAGAAAAAAATAAACTTTTTAGTCAACGAAAATAGTCTCTATCCATAGCATTTTTAACACTCCAAAAATATATTTTGTTTTATTCCTTTAATTTTATGTTTTTCAATAATTAAAGTCACTCTTTTTTATTTAGTTTTAATTATTTATTGTTTAAAGTATTACATGAGTCTCCTTTTTCCCCCATTGACCTCTCTCCGGCTGCTCCCACCCCCCAGCACATGCCCTCACCCCCCTACTCTCTGTGTCCATTGGTTCTGCTCATGCATGCATACAAGTCCTTTGGCTGATCTCTTACCCCCTCACTCCCCGCCTTCCCTCTGAGGTTGGACAGTCAGATCGATGCTTCTATGTCTCTGGTTCTGTTTTTGTTCATCAGTTTATGTTGTTCATTATATTCCACAAATGAGTGAGATCATGTGATATTTATCTTTCTCTGACTGGCTTATTTCAATTAGTATAATGATCAGAAAGGATATATGCACTCTTATGTTCATAGCAGCACAATTCACCATAGCTAAGATTTGGAAACAGCCTAAGTGCCCATCAGCAGGTGAGTGGATTAGAAAACTGTGGTACATCTACACAATGGAATACTACTCTGCTGTACAAAAGAAGGAATTCTTACCATTTGCAACAACATGGATGGAACTGGAGAGCATTAAAGTCACTTTTAATGATTCTCCTTCATGGACTATAAAAACAGATAGGATTCATCTTTAAATGATAGCTGCTCTTATTTTTAAATTTTATTTTTCAATTAGAGTTTACATTAAATATTATCTATATACAGTATAACAGCAACATATTCATCTTCATATCAAAATTGTTGTAAAATAGAATTTTAAATGTTTTTGCCACAGACAGAGCCCAGGACCCATGAAGGTAAAAACTGCAGCTCTGTGGAAAGCCCAGTCCCTCACTCTCCTTTCTGACTCCCAGCCAGTTCTCCCTTCCAGATGCCTTGAAACTCCAGCCTCCTCGTCAGCCCTGGCTGGTTTGGCTCAGTAGATAGAGTGCTGGCCTGTGGATTGAAGGGTCCCGGGTTTGATTCCGGTCAAGGGCACATGGTTTTGGGCTTGATCCCTAGTAGGGAGTGTGCAGGAGGCAGCCAATCAATGATTCTCATCATTGATGTTTCTCTCTCTCTCTCTCTCTCTCTCTCTCTCTCTCTCTCTCTCTCTCTCTCTCTCTCCCTCTTCCTTCCTCTCTGAAATCAATAAACACACACACACACACACACACACACACACACACACACACACACACACCAAAGAACCCTCCAGCATCCTCAGTATTATTGGCTCCTATTTTTTGGCCGTTCTTTCTCCCCCTTTCCTTCTCTATATACACTTGCATTTAATCCCCAGAGGCACATCTGTATAAAAAGAGTTTTCATGATGATGATGATTCAATATTGGCTGAGCACTTAATCATGCACTAAACTTACGCTAAAACGTTGCATTTATGATCTAATTAACTGAGTCCTCAGTACAACTTTATAAAATAGGTACTATTACTAGTTCTGTTCTTAAAGAGAGGGAACCAGATTTTAGGGAGCTTAAATGCCTTATACTAGGACACACAACCAATTACGCCAGGCAGAGCGGGACCCTCACATCAGGTTTCCTTGTTAGCCATTACGGGCATGGTCCTTAGAGTCAGTCCAAGGCTTTTAACCAAGTCCTAGTTTAGAAAATGTCCTGAGGTACTTTGTTAAGATGCAGAATTTGCTCTGATGAAATAATTTCCACAGAGGAAACGGGCTCTCACCCTCTTTATAGAGCTAGAACAAATTCTGACTTTTGCAATGACAACATTGAGCATTTCTCTACAATAGATGCTGTTGTCAAAATTAAATCACATTTCTCTGGAATATGGAGGCATGCAAGGTAACTGTAAGCCACTAAAATGAGTATATCATTGATATTACAACTTTAGAAGCAAACATATCTTTTTATTCAGTAATTATTGATAATTACTGTTCTTCTGTTCTTTCATTATAGATATTTGCTAACATATTAGGCAACTATAACTTGAGTTGTTTGGTAATAGTCTCTGTGGTGTTGGAAAGGTGCAAAAAATAAGTGGAAAACTGTAAAGGTTTTCCAAATGCTAGAACTGGAGCCATTCACACATCATTTAATAACTCAGCATCTAGATCGCTAATTATTTTTTAAAGAAAGCAGCAAATGCCCATTTTAGATGAGTCACTAAATGCTGGACAAGACTTTTCTTCAAGTCTTGGCATTTTCTCTTTCCTTGGTATCTTCCTTTTATTAATAGCAATTTATTTTAAAATGAAAGCTGTTTCTAGAAATGAATCCATGAAACATATTCTCCCATACTTCTGCTATATGATGTAGTTTTTATTTATGGCTTTATTTTGGCAAAACACTTTTGGGGCAAATTACATATGAGACCATAGATCATCTATGGAAATCAACATCTGTGGATGCTATATTATTATCCATGTAATTTTTTTATTTAGACAGAGATATTAAAAGAAATATTTCCTCCCAGTATCTTAATTTCCTTAGAACATAAATATATTTTATTAATTCCTAAGCATGATATATCCCAGCCATAATAGCAGTTTATTACTTTCTAAATCTTTCTTTCTAAGAGCAAAACATTATGCTACTTGGATAAATCAAAATAAAATAACAGTTTATGTATCTTATATGGCTTTTTAACATTTTATTAAGAGTCATATTTTCTATAAATGAATGCCTATTTCTGATTAGAATAATTACATTAGCCAGAAAAGAAGGCCCATTAATAAGCAGAAGAAAGAACATCAGAGTAGTATCACTGATGAGAAAAAGATAGGAGGGCTGACTCTTCAACATTTAACATTGAAGGATTACCTCTAAATAACTCATACCACTACAGAATTCTTAATAGAAGTAGAAAAATAGGACCTCTCATTGATCTCTGTCAGTGATTCTCAACTGGGATTGATTTCACCTCTGAGAGGACATTGTGGATTGTCACCACTTGGAGAGGGGCGTACTGCTAGGAGGGTAGAGGCCAGGGATGCTGTTAAATAAACATCCTACAATGCACAGCATAGCTCCCCAAAACACAGAATTATCCAGCCCCACTATCAATAGTGCCAAGGTTGAGAAACCTTGTTCCAAATCTGGTTGTTTTACGTAAATCAAGTAAATTAGCTCCTTTTCCCTCACTGGTACTAACATAACTAAGAGTTGCCTCTGTGACAACCATATACATTCCAACTGATGATATAATAGAAACAGACTCTAAACTGAATAGTTATTTATGGCTAAGTAGGCACTTAACAATGTTTGAGCACATAAAGGATACAAATGTCTATTAACAAATTAATTAAATTAGCCTATTATTCACCAAAGAGTCGTAGTAATTGATTTTTTAATTGACTGGTAAGCCTTGTATTTGCTTTCTCTTTACTGTCAGTCTTTGGTGAGAGGATCAAGTGAATAACTGGCACTCAGAAAGAAGTTGAGAGAATGAGGGAAGGAGAAATTAAGAAGCTGATTAACCACAAATTAGAGTCTCTTTTTCGGCCATTTGAAGGCAGATTGCTTCTTACATTTGTTTAAAATTTAATAATTGAGCCCATTAGACCAAAATCTAATTTGAAATGTAAGGAGGAATTGCAATTTTCCCCCTTAACCAACAGATAACATATAATTACAGTTTAATTCATTTCCTTTTAGGTTCCACCTAAGGTTTTGGAGATCCGACTAGAACAGCCTATCACTTATCTGCAGTAGTTGACTCTGGACTTCAGCCTTAGGAATACAGTGAAGGAAGGCACTGTGGATGCTGACAGAAAGGAAAAACGACAATTCCGAAGACCAAAAGGTTTTAAGTCTCATAATGCATATCTAGTTAGCTATTAACGTCAGTGGAAATTCTGAAATACCTAAGAAGTGATGGGAGGTAGGAGCTTTTATCCCTCACTCTTTGCATTCTAAACTTCAACATGGTATCACGTTGCAGTGAAACCTGCAGACGAACGAAAGTAAACCTAAAGGAGAAATGAGGAAAAGGTCTCTGGTTAGGATTTTAACTGGAGTGTCTGGTGAGAAAACCTCTGCAATTGATGTCTCCCAGTTCCTGAGGAAGGGGTTACAGTTATCTACATTACTTATTCATTATCTGTTCAGTCATTTGAAAGTTTATGAAAGGAAGGCTAAAAAATACTAATGCTTATTAGACATCTTTCCATGTTACAGAATGCAGTACTGCCGGGGAGCCACACAAAATCTTTTAATTAAGACCTGGAAATTATTCTTATACATGACTGAAATACTTTCCTTCAATCACCTGTAGGACACATCTCGCACACAAAAATTCTAATATTTGTCTTGAGATCATAGTAACAAATGCCTAATATAATCTACTGTCTAACGTAATAGCATGGTAATTAACTGGTCTTAATCAATATATTGTACGAGAATGGAGACATATCTTGGAAAATAATACCTACTTCCCCATTAATGCTTTCATCTTACACTAGAGGCCCGGTGCACAAAAATTTGTGCACTCGGGGGGAAGGGGGGGAGTCCCTCAGCCTGGCCTGTGCTCTCTCGCAGTCTGGGACCCCTCGGGAGATAACAACCTGCTGGCTTAGGCCCACTCCCAGGTGGCAGAAGGCAGGCCCAATCCCTAGGTGCAGCCCTTGGTCAGGCTCAGAGCACGGCCAATTGGGGAGTTGGGGCACCGCCCCCTGTCATGCACAGAGCAGGGCAGATTGGGAGGTTGCGATGCCACCCTCAGTCATGCTCAGGGTAGGGTCAATTGGGGGGTTGGGGCACCGCCCCCTGACACACTCAAGGCAAGGTCGATGGGGAGGTTGCGGCACCACCCCCTGTCATGCACAGAGCAGGGCCAATCCGGGGGTTGGGGCGCTGCTCCCTGTCACGCACAGAGCAGGGCCCATCAGGGGGGTTGGGGCTCCGTACCCTGTCACACACAGAGCAGGGCCCATCAGGGGGTTGGGGAGCTCCCCTCTGTCATGCACAGAGCAGGGCCGATCAGGGGGTTGGGGCACCGCCACTGTCACACTCAGGGCAGGGCCGATGGGGAGGTTATGGCTCTACCCTATCACACACAGAGCAGGGCCCATGGGGGGGGGGGGTGTTGGGGCCGCACCCTGTCACACACAGAGCAGGGCCGATCAGGGGGTTGGGGCGCCACACCCTGTCACACACAGAGCAGGGCCGATCAGGGGGTTGGGGCACCGCACCCTGTCACACACAGAGCCGCAGGGTGATCAGAGGTTGGGGAGCTCCCCCATATCAGGCACAGAGCAGGGCTGATCAGGAAGTTGGGGCGCCTTCCCCTGTCACGAACAGAGCAGGGCGGATAGGGAGGTTGTGGCCCCGCCCCCTGTCACACACAGAGCCGCAGGGCGATCAGAGGGTTTGAGTGCTGCCCCCTGTCACGCTGATCCCAGTGCCGGGAGGCCTCACCGCTCCGCTGATCCCGGTGCTGGGAGGCATATTACCCTTTTACTATATAGGATAGAGGCCTGGTGCATGGGTGGGGCCGGCTGGTTTTCCCTGAAGGGTGTCCTGGATCAGGGTGGGGGTCCCCACTGGGGTTCCTGGCCAGCCTGGGTGAGGGGATGATGTCTGTTTGCAGCTGGTCACACACCCTTCAGGGTGGGGGTCCCCACTGGGGTTCCTGGCCAGCCTGGGTGAGGGGCTGAGGGCTGTTTTCAGGCTGGCGAGTGACGGAAGCTCCCAACTGCTCCTTTTTTTCTTTTCTTTTTTTAATTCTGGGCCAGCTTTAGCTCTGAGGCTCCAGCTCTCAGGCCTCCGCTGGTAAAAGTAGGTAATCGAAACAATGTATAACTCCAGCTCTGAGATCCCAGCTCGCTGAAAGCTGGTTTCTGGGTTGTTTTTGTTGTTAAAATGTTTCAAACTGCCAGCTCAGAGGCCTGCAGCAGCAGGCGGGGAACAGTTTGGAGTCCTCTGTCACTGAGGCAAGCAAGCCTCATGTTAGTTTCAAGCTGCCTGGCTGCCCGCTGCCATCTTGGCTGACAGTTCATTTGCATATCTCACTGATTAGCCAATGAAAAGGGTAGCGGTCGTACGCCAATTACCATGTTTCTCTTTTATTTGTGTAGATTGTTAAGGTATAATTTATATCCAAATAGATAATTTATAATAGCCAAATACATTTTATGTATTTTACATACAGTAAGTTACATAAACCTTAAGATAATAGTTAATTAATTACATTTGTATATACCTACATACCAAGTGGTTTTGGGGAGCTATATAACCACCCCACCCAGTTAAGATATTTGCCCAAAAAATTCACTCATGCTTAGAGGTACCCATACCTTCTAGGTAACCGCTATTTTGATTTCTATCACCATAAGTTAGTTTTATCTGTTCTTTTTTTTTTTTAATATATTTTATTGACTTTTTACAGAGAGGAAGGGAGAGAGATAGAGAGTTAGAAACATCGATGAGAGAGAAACATCGATCAGCTGTCTCCTGCACATCTCCCACTGGGGATGTGCCCGCAACCCAGGTACATGCCCTCGACCGGAATCAAACCTGGTACCCCTCAGTCCGCAGGCCGACGCTCTATCCACTGAGCCAAACCGGTTTTGGCAGTTTTTATCTGTTCTTAAACTTCATATAAATGTAATACAGTATGTCTTATGTCTGGCTTCTTTTTCTCAACATAGTGTTTTGAAGATTCTTCCATTTTGTGTGTATTAATACACACAGATGTCTGAATAATATTATGTTAAATTGGTTTATCCCTTTTCTTATTGAATTGTTTACAGCTTTGAGCTATTACAAAGACAACTCATATTAAGAGATCTTGTGCCTTTCTATATCAGTTCCTGACAATTTTTCTTGATTCCTTTTCCCCTAGCTCCGTGGTCGGCAAACTGCGGCTCGCGAGCCACATGCGGCTTTTTGGCCCCTTGAGTGTGGCTCTTCCTAAGTCTTAGGAGTACCCTAATTAAGTTAATAACAATGTACCTACCTATATAGTTTAAGTTTAAAAAATCTGGCTCTCAAAAGAAATTTCAATCGTTGTACTGTTGATATTTGGCTCTGTTGACTAATGAGTTTGCCGACCACTGCCCTAGATCATGGAGAGTTACAAATGTCAGAAAAAATAGCAGATGGCACCAGCAGACCAAGGAGTTACCTAGTGGTCTGGCTGCCAATCTCCATGGTCACCTCTTGCCCCCACTCACCCCACCTAAGGATTCTGGGTTTGTGTAGAGGGGGCTTCTCCCCACTTGACTTCCTCGGGCAGTTCTTCCTGCCGGCAGACCAGGCCAACACCACTCTCTGAAGGACAATGGCACCTGCTCGCAGTAGTTTACTGTCTTTGGCTCGAAAGGGCTACTCCCCAAGTAAAGCAAACTGAAGGGTGGTAACTGAGAGGAACATGCTTTCCAGCTGTCTCCATAGACTAGCCCAGTTTTGCACAGAAGCATATTCAGTAGCTATTGCACAGAGAGCATGTCCAATAGGTTTGGAAATGCTACACACTGTAGCTCCTCCTTTGGAAGACCTGCCATTTCAATCAATGTAGGAAAAGGGCAGAGAAGTCCCACCATAAAGAAGCCTACTTGCTTTCGCTTAACCATTGCTTCGTAAACGTATGTGGCATGGACCCTAATCTTTTCCACCTTGTAAGTTCACCTGTTATTATCTTTCAGAATAATGGTTTCATCCTGCCGGCTGTAGAGCAATCTTTAGGCCAATGTGAAAACCCTGCTGAGTTGGTGGAAGTTCATAAATTAAAGATATGTGTTTCCTTGAAAAATATCCATCTCAGTGATGGGCACCCTTATAAAATAGTATTAAACTTTGGGGAATAGATCAGACTGTGATGGTGGTGAGTAGGGAGGGGAGGATACTGTATTTGGCCACTACATGCAAGAAAACATGGTAGATACATACCACTCACTGAGTCCTTGCGGGCCATTATTCTCTTACTGACCCTCTGTGCTTTCAATGCTCCAAGTGGCATAAAAAATCCCTGTGACATGATGCATTTAATTATACTTGCTGAGTGGATTAGTACATATGATAATAGTACCAATTATTACTTCCCTAGAATCACCCATAGGGAGGGTATATGATGTGAGGAAATGTAGAAGTTTATACATAGAATCCTAAAAAGGGGAGAAAGACAGAGGAGAGAATCATCAAACAAGACAAAGTCTCTGGGCAATGTTTACCTCCTCCAAAATCAATAGGCTACATTACAACATAGGATGTGTTGCTCACAAGAGAAACTGCAGCTTTTCGGAACGATCAAGGCATGAGAAGTGGATTCGAAATATATCTACCCAAGCAAATTTAATCTCATTCATTGGGTATCCCATCTGTAAAATAGTTCCATAAATTTTCCTCTCATTCTTTAAAATAATATCTGCCGAAAGTAGTTTAAAATCTCAAAGTAGATCCAGGGACAAATCCAAGAAACACAGCACAATTTAAAAGGGAAATATAAAACCAATTTCATAACTAAGTGCGAGTACTCAGACTTTTTTCATATTAACCACAATAGATCCACTGAATTCAGTCAGTGCTGGGAGGAGCCACCCACTAAAAGGAAAACCACTCATAACAGGGTATCTTAGATACCTGGCTGAGACTCCGGCTTTTTTGAAATGAGACCACAGTTTGGATTGAAAGACATACTTTTCCCCCCAACAATTTTCATTCGGCATTTTTCACCTGGGTTATATCACTTCCAAGTCAATCCAAGTGCAAAGGTAAAATTCACTTACCTGCACAAAACCGCACGCCATAAAGTCCTCAAACAAGGGCAGACTTGGACGGTCTTCTCGATAGATGGTGAGTTTGTACGTGATCAGGGTCTCACCCTGGGCCAGAGATTCATCCACCACAAGCATTGAGATTCTGTTTGTTCCTAAGCCCAGAGGGTAGTTGGCAAAGCTGGAGAGAGAAACGTCTATTCAGCCCAAACGAATTCATACATCAATATTAAGTGCCTGTAATTTGTCTGTACAATTTCACAAAAAACCTAAAATCTGAAATAAGCATTTTCACTTCTGTTTCCCAGCACTTTCGTTGGTACACTAAGAGTTATCTTGCTAAGCAAGTCATGTCTCCTATAAATGTAGGAAAGGGAACTAATATTTATTAACCATCCGTCAGGGTTATACATTATCTCATTTAATATTCATAACAACTCTACACAAAACCATGATTGTCCTCATTTTAAATATAGAGAACAAAACCTAGAACCAGGAAACAAACTGCTCAGTCACATGGGAGAGGCAGATTTGGGACCCAGCTTTGTCTGGCTGATTCCTCTTTTCTTTCTACTACATTTTCTTGGCTCCCAAGGATACAATAGCATTTCTTTCCCTACAGCGTGGGAACATGAGTATCTTCCTTGCTATGGACACGGATATGAAAAGGTTTTATCTTCTGTTTAAAATTACAAACAAAATAGTTGGTGGCTCTCAAAAGAGTTAGAAGAATAAAATCCCAGTGAGATGAGGAAAGTTAACGTGACTCTGTCCACAACATGTTTATTAAGTAATCAATTCCTGAATATTCAAAAACTTGGAGAGCTGGGTTGGTAGGAGGCCACTGTTCAGAGGGATTAACTCTTTAGCAATCTAAAAACACGAGGACAACAATAAACTTCTCCCTTAATGAGTCCTCTTTGATATTTCATATCACAAGATCCACTCCTGTTAGAACATGGTTACCAAGATCCTATAAAAGATTGCTAATAGTCAGCAGAGCGCTGATGTGTTCTTTGTAACCACACGACACCTGAGAAGTGGAAAGATTTCACACCCTGTTAGTCTCTCCAACTGATCTCGTGCCTCAACGTTTCCGAACCACCTGCAAAGGTTGCCTCGAATGTCTGCTTCCCACTGTGGCATCTTCACTCAGCCTGGCAGCATTCCCTACCTTGGCCCTGCCCGTTCATGCAGGTACACCTTGCACTGACAGTTAGAAGTCTCCACTCCAATTGTCACGGTTACCACATCAAAAGGGACTTCAGAGTAATAATCTTTGATCTTCGGGTTAAATTCCGGACTTAGTTCCAAATGTGGCTGTGTGAAGATCTGCTTGATATGACATTGTATGTCTTCATCTGTGTTGTTGTTTTTTAAAATGAAAAGGAAAAGACAAATTGGTCAGAGTGGATTTGTGACTGCTATTTGTCAAATTTTGTAGAGTTTGGCTCATATAACAGGTATTGACTTTACTTGGTGTCACGGAGATCATATATTTTGTTCATCCCTTTAAGCTTTAAAGGCACAGGAGGTAGGAAATGTCTCTCCAGTGGATTGATAACATGTTCATGGCATTTACTGCATATGCTAAGCAACAGTGAATCTGGGGTGGTGACTCTCTGGGGTGGTGACAGAAGAGACCCAGCAGGGAAAGAGGAGAATTTCTTACCAGGAAGTGTCATTAAACTGCCATTGGATTGATAAAGTAGCTTGTAGGCAGCAGGATAGAGCAAAGAATGTGTACTCTAATCTTATACCAAACACTCAGATCTTAGTCCAAACCTCACAGAGGTCCCTGCCCCCCTCCCTACCCCAGGCACCTCAACCTAAGAAAGTACAGTGAAGTGTAAGAAGGAGATGCGATTTTCTGCTCAATCCTACTCGATAATTTACATATTACTTCATACCACTGATTCTAGTCCATTTTAAAGAATGTTTCTATTTGGTAGACTAATGTTTACAAAATTATCTTAACAAGCAAAAATACCAGCCGCTGCTAAATTATATTGTGTTCATACTTGGAGTAACCAAATTACTCAAAGAAGCTTAGCAAATGTTTTTCAAAAAATATTAACAAGTCTTTCATTCCATAAATACTTTCCAACCGACAAGGTTTCAGTAAAGAAAAACACACAAAAAAAGAAATTCTATAAAAATTGGTAAAATGAAAGCGTCTTCACACTGCCTTTAAATACAATGTTCAGTGACGTTTAACAACTTAGCAACCAAAAGATAATAGAATTCACTGCAGGGAGTTACACAACTGAACTTAAAAAAATGATTATCTTATTAACTGTCACGGTTAAACTCCATTTTTACATGGCGATCACAATGAATTCCTTTTTTGTTGTTGTTATTTTTTCCCCTTTATTGATTAAGATATTACAAATGTGTCCTTATCCCCCCAATGTCCCCTCATACCCCCAATCCTGCCCTCACCCTCACCCCCTGTTGTCCACATCCATCGCTTATGCTTATACAATGAATTTCTTAATATCAAATCTAATGATTTGTCTCCAGTGTTTTAATGTTTTCTCATCACCTCCAGAATCCAGCCCAAGCCCCTAATGAAGCAGGCGAGGCATTTCACAATCTCTTCGTTGCCTTTCCCGCTGTTGCATCTCCCCTTCTATCCTGGATTTGTGCTTCAACAGTACCAACATTTTTATCTCTTTGACAGGCATGGAGAGGCACCACCAAATCCATGGTGATGGGTACCACTAGCCTTAGGAATATGTTATTCTAGTTCTGAGAACTAGGTCACAGTAGAACTTCCATTGTTCATTAAAATGATGAAAACGAAAATATCTGTACATTTCTGGCCCACACTCTATGGTTTCCTCAGGCAGTAGAAGAAAAATCTATTCAGGTATAAATTAGGACCATTTACAATGCAACTGATATATTGTAATTTCATTGTAGGAAAAACTCTTAATGAAAAAAAAAAAAACAACACTAGTCAATTTAGTTGAGGAAGTCAGTGAATTGAGTAAACTGCCAGCCTGATTAATTTTATTTGTTACACAAAAATTCTATCTGGCTGATAGATGCAGGTAGATGGCACCGTAATTTTGATGATCACACCAGCTCCTAAACGTTTTATAATAAATTAAAACATAAAAGAATGAGGGTGAGATTATGTTATTAGATTTCATCTTGAAAAGGCCGATACCTTTGTATTCTAATTCAACTGCTTGTTAAGAATGCATTTACAGATTTAAAGACAGAGAAGCATCGATTAGATGTTCAAACCTGCGAGGGAAGGTAGGGGAGGGTGGGGGTAAGGGGGAGAGATCAACCAAAGGACTTGTATGCATGCATATAAGCATAAGCGATGGACACAGACAACAGGGTGTGAGGGTGAGGGCAAGACTGGGGGGATGAGGGGACAATGGGGGGATAAAGACACATTTGTAATACCTTAATCAATAAAAAGTAAAAAAAAAAAAAAAAGAATGCATTTTTTCTTCAAAGAATGTTTTCGGGCACAGTCTGTGTTCAAGGCACCGAGGTCAGCACAGGAAAAGCAGGCTATCCTAGGTCATGAGGCTGATGAAGTGGAGACGGTGACCCAACATGCCCCTTCCAACCAGCTCCGCTCAGTGGTAGGAAAGGCCATTTCCTGGGCCCGAAGGGCATTTCAACACTTGCATGCCCTCCTACGCTCAGACCAGTTAAGTAAATAACAAAATGGAAAGTGGTTTTTTTTTTTCTTCAAAATAATAATCATAGGAGGTGTACTTCACTTTAATAAATATTTTCATCAGTCGTGGAGAGTTCATTTCTCTGTAGTTGACACCGTCACTTCACAGTGGAAGTGTCCAATGAGGCTCTCCCATTGCGGCACTGAAACAGCCCTCCGGGAGATGAAATGCAGAATCTTACGTTTAAGCAAGATTTTACCAAGTCCCTGTTTGGGGTTTCAGCGGAAACTTCACCTCTGGCTTCCGTGCTGCATCGTAAACCCCTGCTTGAAAGCTGACTTAGGCCTGACGTCACATTCCACTGAATCATCCGCGTCGCTGCCTACAGACACGTGGTGTTGCCTTGGCATCCTCTCCAACCCAGTCCCGGCTTGTCTCTGGCCTGCTCACCTGAGTCTGCGGGGACCCCAGGATGGTAGCAGGCTGCGTCATGTACTTGGCAAGTCCACATGGAGAAGCTGTTTGAAGACTTGGTTGCTTTTAATGTGTTTCTCCTAACCACAGACTTTTATTGCCCTCTTGAGAGATAATCATAACTCATATTAAACACGAGAACACCCTAGAGTCTGAAATATAACCCCACCTGTCCTGAGGCATTATTAAGTTATCTTTAAAATCTCATACCACTAAAGTAGGAAGATTAATTATGAAGACACAGGTCAGACTCATTTTTATTGGCACAAAAACATGAAAAGGGCCCTAACCGGTTTGGCTCAGTGGATAGAGCGTCAGCCTGCAGACTCAAGGGTCCCAGGTTCGATTCTGGTCAAGGGCATGTACCTTGGTTGCGGGCACATCTCCAGTAGGGAGTGTGCAGGAGGCAGCTGATCGATGTTTCTCTCTCATCGATGTTTCTAACTCTCTATCCCTCTCCCTTCTTCTCTGTAAAAAAAAAACAATAAAATATACTTAAAACAAACAAAAGAAAACATGAAAAGGGTGAAGAACGTATCTAACACTTTCACAGTATCTACGTCATGTTGCCTGGGAACTGATAAAAAAAAAAAAAGGAGAGAGAAAATCTCATATAGTTGCTTCATTTTATAAATGAGAAAATAGAAGTCCAAAGAGGTACAGGACTTTCCTGATGCTTCTTCAGCCCAGAGCCCAACACACAGCAGGCTCTATAATAATAAAAGTATAATATGCTAATTAGACCTGACGTCCATCCAGATGACCTTCCGGATGAAGCCAGGGCTGCGAGGGAAGCCCAGGTCCCAGGTGCAAGAGGGAAGCCAGTACGAGCAGCCAGGGGAAGGAAGGCCTACTCTTGCACAAATTTCGTGCATTGGGCCTCTAGTGTCTATATAAATCAGAGGAGCTAAGCTTGTCCACTTGAGCAGCCTCCAGGAAAAGCCGCACCCTCAGGGCCCCTCAAAATGAATTTGGAATATACTGGCCTTAAACAAATAAGCATAAAATATTTTTATGCAAACATGATAGATATTGACTCATTCAGAAACCTTGTATCTTCTGAAATTTTACTTAAACAAAGAGCCTAAAGATACACAAATATTTTGCCAGATAAATATCATATGATCTCACTCATATGAGGAATCTAAAAAACAAACTAAACTGATAAAATTAATCCCGAGACATAAAAATGGGGCCGACTGTCGAATCTGAGGGAAGGTGGGAGTGGATGGGTGGGAAGAGATTAACCAAAGACTTTATATGCATAACCCATGGACACAATGTGGTAAAGGCCCAGGGAGGGGAGGTAGGCTGGAAGGGGTCAATGGGGGGGGGGGGGAGGGTATATCTGTATTACTCTCAACAATAAAGATAAATTAGAAATTTAGAGAAAGATAAACAAAATAAAGTGATGATTTATTCGAAGCAGAGCTGTGCCTGCTAGTGCTGCTGAAACCGCCCACAGGTACTCACCATTGCTGCAATGCACTTCTATGGTTGCATTCATAATTTGTTGAACCACAACTAAAAAATGTAAATTGAACACTTAATCAAAATTTAAAAAGCACATTCAGGAATCTCAAACACAGCATAATGTAATAAATCATATTTTATTATTTAACTTTATTACATCAGAAAGTACTTGTAAATTAAACTGAAAACCACAGTAAAACAAAACAAGTTATTTGGTTCAAATCTCACAAGAATGATTATTTCAAATAGGGAAATATTAAGGGGGCAATATGAATTGTCTAAATGCCATTCATTGCCTCACAGTGACTGCTCATGATTCCTTCTAGTTCTATAATCCTATGGCTATAATTTCCCAAATTATTAGAATTACAGCAATTCCATCCTAGTTGGGTCAACTGATACTTCCTCTAAGTTTCTGAATTAAAATACTTCTTAATAAATATTTATGGTACAGATGAGTGAATAAAAACACAGTGCTTAAACCATTCATTTTAAAGAGCACGAACTGGTGGGAGAGAGTAGAACGGAATTTCAGCTCCTCATCATTTCTTCACTGGGCCTACTGATTCATTCTACTGAAGCAGTGATTTTCAAACGTTGGTGTGCTTAGAATCATGGGAAAGGCTTGATCATGCTGGGTCTCATACCCAGAGATTCTGATTCAGTAGATCTGAATTTTTCAAGTTTCCCCTGTGATACTGATGGTGCTGGTCTGGGGACCACACATTCAGAACCACTGTACTGGATTAAACCTTGATTTGTAGTAAGAAAACTTTAATTTTTTAAAAAAATTGTAGACATGGTACTTTTTATTTTTAAAATCACAAATATTTTCTTTTCTTGTAACCAAGAGCTCAGCATTTTTTAGAAAGAAAAAATTAGAAAATCAAATCAAATCAAATCAAATCAAAGAAAGAAAAAATTAGAATTTATAGATAAAATACAAGAGACGAAATAAAAATCAGCATTCATTTTCCTTGAGGCTCATGTTGCTTGTTTTTTTTCACTTAACAATATATCAAAAATATATTTAAGGTCATAAATATTCTCCCACAATATTATAATGGATTTATAGTATTTTATTGGATGCTTACAGTTTATTTTATTTATCTGATCCACTAGGATTGCAATAGTGATGGTTTTTATTTATTTTATTAGCAATTTTTGTAATTAATTGTGTATACATTTTAAATGATTTTCTTAAAATGAATATCCAGAAGTGAAATTTCTGGTCTATAATAATAAGTTGCCCGGTTGGTGTGGCTCAGTGGTTGAGTGTTGACCCATGAACCAGGAGGGCACGGTTGATTCCTGTTCAGGGTACATGCCCGATTGTGGGTTTGATCCCCAGTAGGGGTCATGTAGGAGGCAGCTGATAGATGTTTCTCTCTCGTTGATGTTTCTATCTCTCGTTCTCTCTCCCTTCCTCTCTCTGAAACCAATTAAAAAATAAAGTTAACAAATACTATAAAAAAAGAATAACTTTAAAGCTTTCTTATATGTTAAATGGCCCTTTACCAAAGGTTCTGATTCATACATCTATCGGTACCATCAGAATACTTATTTCTCTCCATTCTCCCCAACTCTATTATTTTCAAGGAGGAAATACCTCCAAATATGAGAAAACAGCACTTCCTTGTTTAATTTTCATTTCAGATTGTTACTGAAGCTGAATGATTTTTACGTGTGTTTTGCCCAAGCAATGCCAATTTTCATGTTCAATTAAGTGTGAGACTATCCTTTTACCTTTTTTACGTTCAGTTGCAGCAAATGGCACTTGTGGTTTTTCAATGTTCTCATCCTCCGAGAAGGAATGCCTGCAAGTGCAATGCCAAACAGCTCTATCAATGAAATGAACAAAATCACAGAAATTACATCAAACACACTATTTTTTTGAAATGTGTGGGCACAGTTTTTTTTTTTGCTGAACACAAAGAAACACTTTCTGGATTTCATTCCTTGAAACTGGCAAGCTTGTCTCAAACGAGGTGGGTGGAAATCTCATCACCTCTAATCAGCAGAAGCACGTTTGAAGAAAACCAGGGGAAAAGTCACTCTTCAGTCCAAAAGCGAGCAATCTCTGATAGCTGGGGCCCAACAGAAGTGATTCGGGAACACACATTCTTACGGGAATCTGTTTGGCTGAAGTTATAGTCTTGAAGCAAAAAGCCTAACAAACACACATATAATCTAAGAAATATAAGTGTGCCATGCAGAAAGGTGTGCCAAGGTTTCCATCCTTAAACTCAGATTAACAGGAGTGAATGATCATGGTTAGTTATATCTTGGTGTGTTTGCCTAATTTTTCTGTTGTATAAGTAAATGCTTAGCCAGATTGCCCCTTAAATCCTCAAATTTTGGAACAAAATAATCTAAATTGCAGACAGAAAAATTGCTGGCCATGAAATAAAGAATACTGGGCATGATGTGACTCGATTTTCCTGTGCTTTGCTGTGAATCTCCATTTCTACTCCAACGAAATAGAGATAACAATACTGGCCCAACTTCACAGGGATGCTATTAGACTTAAATCAAATGCTCTGTGTGTAATTGCATTTTATACATATTTATCATCCCAGATATGTGCTGATTAATATCTGTGGAAGATATGAATAAGCCATACTCAATTTCTTCAAAATATAAACATCACATAAGGAAATTAAGAAGAATCTAGAAATTAAAAATATTCCTAATGTGTAATGCTTTTATTGCATTTTATTTTATTTTATTTGTGTGTGTGTGTGTGTGTGTGTGTGTGTGTGTGTGTGTGTGTGTATACATAAAAAGAAGTAACTAGGGGTAAAAAATAATGTCTAGCCCTGACTGGTTTGGCTCAGTGGATGGAGCGTTGGCCTTCGGACTGAGGGGTCTCAGGTTCGATTCTGGTCAGGGGCATGTGCCCTGGTTGCGGGCACATCCCCAGTGGAGGGTGTGCAGGAGGCGGCTGATCGATGTTTCTCTCTCATTGATGTTTCTGACTCTCTGTCCCTCTCCCTTCCTCCCTGCAAAAAATCAATAAAAATTTTTTTAAAAAAATAACGTCTACAACTAACTTTGAAATACAATTGGCCCTTGAACCATGTAGTAGTTAGGAGCTCAATTGAAAATCCACATACAACTCCTGACTCTCCCAAAACTTACCTACAGTTGCCCTTTTGCATCCAAGGATTCAACCAACCACAATTGAAAATAACATTTTCAATCTGCAGTTGGGAATCTGCAGTTAGGAATCCATGGCTGGGAGTCTTAAAATGCTGTTTTTGATCCACAGTTGATTGAATCTATAGATGCAAAACCCAAGGATACTAATAGCTGAATGTCTTTACTGGAAAAAAAGAATAAGTGGGCCTGTGCAGTTCCAACCAGTGTTGTTCAAAGGTCAACTGTATTTCCCTTCTCCCAAGGAACTAAGAAACAGATAAAGCAAGCATGGGGTGAGATACGTTTAATTGAAGAATCTCTGAGCTCATATGTAGCAAAAACTCGAAGTGAAGCTCATAAAAGATACAACCCTGACCTGCACGCAAACTGGATTTTGGAAAGGTTACTCTCGTAATGGAATGAAATGTTTTAAGGCAACCTGTGGTGACTTCTCATTTAATTTTGGGAATAAATGATGCTTTCAAAATGTGAGTTTTCATGGAAAGCATGTGAATAGAGCAAAGTACACTTGCAACTCTATTTCAAGTGAAGTCAAAATTAGCAGAGAGTGCACATTCTGTTCAGATTTATACTAATTCTGTTGGGACTTCTGTAGTCTGAGCCTCAGGACACAGACATAACTGTCACTTTTCCGACCTGTTGCTTTTCTGACTTCATCTCTTTTCAACTTGTTGCTATAGGCAGTTGATCTTTATTTCAAACAAAATAGAAACAGAGGCATGGATACATGGAACAGACTGACAGCTGTCAAAAGGGCTGAGGAGGGAGGACTGGATGAAAAAGTTGAAGGGATTAGCCCCAAAACATCTATGCATAATACACAGACACAGACAACCGAGTGGGGATAGCCAGAGGGAAAGGGGCGGGGGCTGGGTGGAGGTGGGCAAATGGGGGAAAAGGGCTTTGCTTGGATGGGCACATGATGCAACGTGCAGATGATGTCTGGTTGAGCTGTACACTTGAAACCTTATGGTTTTGTAAACCAATGCCACCCCCCAAAATTCAATAAAAATAAAATCAAATAAAGGATGAAGTCAATAATCCCCACAGATAGTATAGGTATGTGAAATTGGCTTTTTCTGTAGGAAAAAAAAAAAATCTGGAGGTGACCATTGTGAAGATTAGGACAGTGATGAATGCCTACTCCTCACCTCACCGTCCTGTCTACCTGCCGTCTGTACTGGAACAAAGCGCCTTACCATGCTTGTGAAGGCCACCTCTATTTCTATTAGTTGTGTGGCTTGAGTAAAGGACATTAGTTTCCTCATCTCAAAAATGTGTATAATATGCATGCTCCTTTACTACAGCATGGATCACAATTAAATAAACATATGCTCACAGGTGAATTGCAAGATAATTACAATTGAGTATTCTTTCTTAAATTATTCTTAGAGCAATTTAATAATTGCTTCCTGATAGAGATCTAAAATTCACTCGTCTCCGTGTTAACTTAGATAAATCCGTCCATGTTATCTTGCCTTTCCTATAAAAAAATATTTTCCCTACTGCTGATGCTGAAGTGAACTACGGATTGTATAGAAACATGAAAACGAAAGCACGCTGCTCTTGACGACTCGCCTGCAACGCAGCATGCTACGCACCAGCACACGGAGGTTCTCTTACGCAGTCCTCTGAAGTGATGCCTGGGAGGTAGTACAATCCATATTTTACAGATGTGGGAAAGAGTCTCAGGGGGGTCAAAACTTACCTGCGGAAATTAATATACTCCAAAGTTGGGATTTTTCAGTCTGTCTGGTTCAAAAGGTTCTGACCTTTGCTAACTGCACTGAGCAGCGGCGATTAGTAACTTCCCTCGTTGAAAGGGAACCAGTTAGGGTTTGGGCTAGGGTTAGATGAGGGTTAGGGTTAGGGCTCAGAGTAAATTCAATATTCTGAATTTAAGGTAACTTCATTGGTTAACTTTACAACATATGTCGAACTTGAACAAAAACCCCCCACTTATTGGGAAACAACCTTTCCAAAGCTTGCATAGCTCAAGGGAACGTAAGGAACAGTACTTAAATAGGCTTCTTGATCAATCAAGTCTGCTCTTCCCCCATCGACAATGACAAAGGAGACGTTTTGGGTGATTTCAGTGAGTGCAAGGAACCAACAATGGGGCACTGAGCTATACTATTTAAAACCTAACTCTCAAACAAGCAAAACCTTTGGTCAGGCCTGCTACTTCCAAGTATTGGGGGAATAAGGCCAGCTTCATAAAGCTGTAACAACTAAAGTGGTTTCTTATCCTGAGAGAGGTCTTAAGAATTCTTCAAATATATAATTATTTGTATTTTTGAATTACAGAAAAGACAGCTAGCTTCTATAGAATTGCTTCCTCTAGCTCCCGAGGCAGAAAAATGAAGTCCAAGTCATTAGATGTCGTTCCTGAGGGCGACAGCAAGAGACCAATGACTACCATGGCCTTCCTCTTTCATCTCCCCAGAGGCGTGGGCTTACTTCTGTCTTCCTGGCCATAGAAAAGCCAAATCTTCCCGTCATTCGACCATTTGAAGGGAAGCAGACCTAGCTAAGGCCTTGGGCACTGCCCTATTTGCCAGCGACAGAAGGTGTTAATATGTTCACCCTGACCATCTTCCCTCTCACTCCTTCATTAGAATGGAAGTGAAGATGGGGGTCCAAGAAAGGTTTCTCCCAACCAATTATTTCCCTCTGAGGTTCTACCTACTAAAAAAAATTTTGTGGCAGAAACGAACGTTTTTATAAATTTGGATAGGTTTTGCCTAGAAATAAGTCACGCCCCAAAAACCAGCTAAATAAATGCATACACCATCTTGGGCTAATTCTGACTGACAGTTCATAAAACAAATCTCACCCAATTCTTTCTGCCTGATGTTCCCATAGCTCAAGGATATATATTATGAAATGAAATTAGATCGAAACTTTTAACTTTAAGCATTACTTTTTAGTGGAGTCAAGTTCAGTTGGTTTGAAACCCTGTTGGGTATATTTTTGTTACAGGGTTTGAAGACCACTGGAATCATTATGGTTTCAATGATTTCAAGAAGCTTATTTCCCAGAGCATGAATTTTTGGACACACTTGTTTTTGTTGCTTTCTTTAATTTAGGCAAAGCCTTTGAAATCAATCTTTAGACTAGAGATTTTTTTCGAATTGCACAATTCAAGTTTGCGGCTCTCTTACCATTCCAATGGATGTAACTGTGCCTTTTTATTCAGGAGCTGAAATTGCTCAAAAACATTTAAAAGAGAGGAGTGTTGGGTCAGGACTGAACGAGCTTTTCCCATAGGATTTGCAGTGTCATAAAATTCACGCATCCAAGACTGAATCCCGGGAGAAGTTGATGGAAAGAGCTGAGAAGGAATATTCAAAGACAGAATATCAGAATAAGTGGTATACAATAAATTTAAAGGTAGTATTACTAAGAATGTAGTTTATATTCAGATATTTTTAAAAAATCAGTATTTATTGAAAATCCATTTTCAGCACCATCATGTAATTTTCTGTGTAGTTGTCAAGGTAAATGCCACTTTTAATATGGCTCTCATTTTTTTGATGATCCTATTTCCAAATGGGGTGAGTTTTTGTTCTCTTTTCATTGAATGTAAATAGATTTCTCCTTCCTACAGATACCTGAAAACAGCTGAGTAACAGGGTGGGTCAGGCAGCAGGAAGAATGAGTAGGAATCCTCTTGTGTTACAAGTGAGTTATATCGAAGCAAGAGATATTAATCCTACCAAAAAATATCTGCATTCTCTTTCAACTCTCACAGTATATAAATCGCTGTGTGCCCTTTCTCCTGTGAGGTAATTCATTAGTTCTTCCCCACATTCTGCCAAGAGATGTTCTTGACATTCACAACATCTTAAGTGATGAATTCCTGAAGAATGAGACCAGTCTCTGATTATCTTTGTATAGTATGAAGCCAAACTGCCATGAGTGTAATACTATGTGTCCAATAATTAAAGTGATGATCCATGCATTTAATTATCTTTGGGGCAATAAGCTTACTTTGAACCCTCCAACATATGGGGCTAAATTATAAAAGCAAATAGTAAATTGGTTATAACTCATACAAGTAGCATATGAATACATGATTTCTTATAGTAAGAAATAAATATTTGATCCAAACACATTAATAACATATTATCAGTGGATTTTTAAAAGTGCTGTGTTAAAATGTTTTATATAAACATCTTAGGCAGAAAAATACAAATTCATTATAATCTATCTATACAAGTGGCAGAACTAGAAACAAAGCAAGTAATGAGAATGCACATATATGTATAAATTATCCTTCAATAAATGAACAGAACCCAAGAAAATACATAGAAAAACATGGTATTTTTAAGGCTGAATCCAGTAAAAGTTATTATAATTATTTAATTACTGGAGGCCCGATGCATAAAGATTTGTGCAAGAATGGGCCTTCCTTCCCCTGGTTGCTGGCACCGCCTTCACTCTGGCCTGGAGCCACCTTTCCGCCTTCCTATGCTGCCCAGAGGCCCAGAGTGGCTGGGGTGTTCCGCATCACCCCCAGCCACTCAGCACCTGCATATGGCAAATTAACCTGCCATCTTTGTTGGATTAATTTGCATACCCACTCCTGATTGGCTGTTGGGCATTGTGAAGGTACAGTCAATTTGCATCTTTCTCTTTTATTAGTGTAGATTTTCTTCTTACTTTAAATTTTCTTATTTTGGTGGTGAGTTATAACAAATTAAGACTTAGATAGTTTTCCTAAATATTATTATATTCAATAATATTTGATTTTACACAACAAGGGCATAAGCAGAAAAAATTTTGGTCACATGATAATATCCCAAAGCTAAAAGTGAAACTTTTTTAGAAATTTGGATATTTTCTCCTTAAAAACTGTCAAATCCTGGCAGCTTTAACAACCTCATATTCTTTTAGCTTTAATAAGACATATTTTTTATAAACTCTTCAAGAATATGGACTCTTCTCATCTTCATATATCTCTGAACAGAAGAAAGGAGTTTACAAAAATTTCTGTTCCTTAAAGAAATATATTCACCTAAGTTAAAATCAAAAGCAAGCAGTTTATGGCTGATTTACTATAACCTCAGTAATCAAGATGAATCAAATGGCACTTTTTTTTTTACCAGTTGGAATTGCCCCAAGCTCCCAAGTTCCTTTATGAAAGTCATAATTGAATTAATCTCCTCTAAAGATAGGCATCGATTCAGTTCCTTTTTGTAGTTTTCACCCTATAAAAAGGAGGGAAAAAACAACTCTTAAGCATTTGCTACAGCCCACTTGCAGCCCTCTTCACAAACCAATGAAATTTTGCACTCTGTAAATAAACAGCTGGGCTAATGAATGCTAATACATAATAACTTCAACCCATGACAATGGTGTCTGCATGTAAGAGAACTTCATATTTGACAAAGAGAACCTGAATGAAATCGCTCTGTTAGTAAGGCTGGGGAGAGGAACCCAAGAGGCAGAAGGTGTGGGGTATTGTGGGAACACAGAAAGAGTCCCCTTTAGCCTCCAGGTACTAGAGAATGCAGCAGCAACATATAGAGAATGGTAACATACCTAGTAATCTGTACAGATATTTCTGAGGCCCCAAGAACACTTCTATTTACATTCCATAAAAACTAATCAATGCACTATGACGTATTATATCCTAATCATTGCTTTCTAATCTGTTAACCAGGTGTGAATGTTTCAAAAAATTAATATTATAACTCAAGACCCTTGATGTCAACCTGGAACACTCACTGCTTTCTAGACTGACTCCAAAAAGTTATGGTACTCCTTTTATTCTATAGCATATAATATGTATTTGTCATAATATCTGCAAGTGTTCTTTATGAATTAGGAACTACTTTTCTTCATTTCAACTCATAACTTTATCATAATTAGTCACATACTTAGCTGACACAAAAATAATATTGGTCCTCAGATGGAGAAAAATACTAAGAAGTGTAATATAGCTGATACAAATTCATTTCAAATGAATTATCAAGTTGCTTAATTACACCATAAAGAAAATAGAATCTTGTAAAGAATGACTTGGAAAAAAATATTTGTCAGTACAAAAATATGCACTTACCTTGGATACAGCTGATCTGTAGAGTCTCTGAAATATCTCAGAGAATATGGAAAGTGAAGATTCATTCGAGAAGAGAAAATTGAAAGTGTCTTTTAAAAGAAATTCTTCTGTGTTTTGGTCCTCAAAATCCATATTATCGTCATCTTGAAAATGTAAATTCCCATGCACCTGTGAGAAAGAAGAAGCACAGAAAATATATTTCATTGACTTACTTTTACTGCAATGTCACTTCTAAGACATGATTCATTTCCTGTTGGATTGCAGATCAGAACTGACATCTAGTGGTCTTTTTGGAGGTCAACAGTTTCATAAAATGTAATATTCTTTCCAAGATACAATTCTTTGTAAGAAAATTAACTAATGGATAATAAAGTCACATTAGCTTAGTTTGAAACCATTGTTGAAGAACTTGTGTGCATGGAAGATAACATATAACATTTCTGAACAATACATTTCAAAGAGCATAACAAGCTTTTAGATCTGTGCAAAATGTTGAATGACCATTATAATACATAAATTCATAAAGTTTTAAAATTTTATGGATAAATCTTTGAACTATTCGACCAAATGTCACATATAATGTAATCATTCTCCCAATATAAAAGCTTAAAAATCAATCAATGCAATATAAAACTGAATTCTGGTTGCACATAATTTTATTTTGTTCCTCTTCCTGCTTTCCCACTCCATATCCCAAAATAAAGCTTTCTATAGATGAATTCAATCAATTCTTTTTTCACTAATGGCTATTTTGGATTAAAAATATCTTGGAGGAAATTATCTGAATGAGTTCATTTGATTTGAGAGAAATTATAAGAATAAGAATATATAAAAACTCTTCAATTTATACATATTTATACTAGCAAAATCATATATTCAAACATTTCTATGATCTTTTACATTAAAATACAGGCCAATTTTAAAGTAAATATGGAAAGAATGAGTTACCTTTTTCTTACAAACTCGTGTCAATAAGCTTGGTAATCTGCTGGTTTCTATTGTCTAGATGTCTGCTTTTCTACATTCCACATATTTAGCTTTATACCCTATTTCTTTCCTAAGCAGTTTTTGAACCATAGGAAAATCCATGCTTGTTCTATAGGAATGCATAGTTGGAACTGGAACTCAAATTACAGGCTCTCCACATACTAGTTAATTCTATGAGCCACCATAAACGTAAGTAGTGACTTTAATGAAGTTGCTATTTATTGACTCCTTACTATGAATGAAAATAACACACACACACACACACACACACACACACACACACACCCCATTCAGCAAAATGTGGAAACTCACACAGCCCTTTGACACACTCACCTGGAGCACCATAGGGGATGTGAAACTGCCGTAACCAATGTCAAAAGTTAAAAGTTGAAAACATAAGCTGCATCTGAAATAAAAACACAGGGAACAAATTAGATTCTATCTGCTGCATTTAACCTATTATTTGGAGTTACATTATGAATAGTTACTCTAGTTACATTTCAAGGTCTGTAATAATTAAAAAGAGCAGTTTTTGGATAATCTAAGATTGCATACAATTTAATTTTGGATTTGGAATCTGTTTTGTTTCTTACAGAAAATACAAATATATCTAAAGTATTCATAGCACATTAAACTAAACAATGAAGTTACACTGTGAATATCTAAATAGTCTCATTCATGTACAAAGCATGATCATGCTTAATGGAGTCACCCTCTCTTCTGGCGTACCAGCTTTAACATTTCCCTAGGAAAAAGGCATTAGATGATATTCAAGTTGACTGAGATATGGACAGAGGAGTTATTGAATTTTGTTCATAAAAGCCTGTAAGAAAAAATATATCTAGTCAATGGTAAGTATATGATAGAAATAGCTAAGCTTGAAAGGGGCTGCAATTTAAAAAATTAGTTTAAGTAATGTTGCTTTACTTCTTGTCACCCACTATTTAGATCCGGACGAGTCTGCAATGTGCTCGGATGTTTTAGGATCTATAAAGAAGGAAACAGAACATTTTCCAAGAAGCACCTACATGTGATAATTAGGGTATATTTTCACTAACAATCAATTTCTGGAAGGTAGGGTTTTTCTTTTCTTAACATCAGACTTTGCTTTCACCTGTGGAAGGCCTTGGGTCCCAGAGGAGAAGTTTGGCTGAAAGCTTCGGTCGCCAGCAGGAGTTTGCTGATTGCTTCCTTCATGTTATCCAAAGCCTGGAGAGGCGAACTGGCCCTCAGGAATGTCTCAAAAAAGGTTTGCAGCTGTAACAAAGTAAATAGTTCATATGTTCAAACAGCATCTCAATTTGTCTCTCTATCATTTCCAAGGTGACCTATTTGAAAGATTCCTTTAGATTCTCTTTGTCACACTTAAAAACTCCTAATTAGGAAAGTTTGATAATCTAAGACATCCTATCGAATAAAATAGTAATATGCAAATTAACCATCACTCCATCACAAAGATGGCGGCCACGAAGCTGGAGCGAGCAGGAGGCTTGGTTGCCCCGGTGATGGAGGAAGCCAAGCTTCCCGCCTGCCCTGCCGGCCCTGAGCTCCACTCAAGGCTACAAAGCTTCAATTATAGAAGATAAATAAATCCCAGATACCCGCTTCCAGCCAGTGTGGGCCTCCGCTCAAGGAGCGGCTGGGAACATGGGTTGCCAGGGGAACCCAGGCTTCGAGTGGGACCAAGGCAACAAAGTTTCAATTATAGAAGTTAAATAAATCCCAGATACCTGCTTCAAGCCTGCGGGCGTGACCAGCCTGAAAATGGCCATCAGCCCCTCACCCAGGCTGGCCAGGCACCCCAGTGGGGGCCCCCCCACCCTGAAGGGCCTGTAGCCAGCCTGAAAACGACCCTTAGCCCCTCACCCAGGTTGGCCAGGCACCCCAGCCTTGAAGGGAGTGTGGCCAGCCTGAAGACAGCCCTCAGCCCCTCACCTAGGCTGGCCACACCCCCATGGGGTGAGGGTCCCCACTGGGGGACTTGACCAGCCTGCGAACAGCCATCAGGCCCTCACCCAGGCTGGCTAGGCACCCTAGCAGGACCCCCACCCTGATCTTGGACACCCTTCAGGGCAAACCAGCTGGCCCCCACCCATGCAACAGGCCTCTATCCTATATAATAAAAGGTTAATATGCAAATTGACCCTAACAGCAGAACGACTGGGAATGACTGGTCACTATGACACACACTGACCACCAGGGGGCTGACACTCAATGCAGGAGATACCCCCTGGTGGTCAGTGCACTCCCACAGGGGGAGCTCTGCTCAGCCACAAGCCAGGCTGATGGCTGCCAGCACAGCGGTGGTGGCGGGAACCTCTCCCGCCTCCTCAGCAGCACTAAGGATGTCCAACTGAAGCTTAGAACTGCTCCCAGCTGGCAAGTGGACATTCCCTGAGGCCTCCCGGGTTGCCAGAGGGATGTCTGACTGCCAGCTTAGGCCCAATCCCCTGGGGAGTGGGCCTAAGCCAGTAGGTGGACATCCCCCGAGGGGTCCCAGACAGCGAGAGGGCACAGGCAGGGCTGAGGGACACCCCCTCCCCGGGTGCACAAGTTTTTGTGCACCGGGCCTCTAGTATATATCCTATCTAATAATAGACAAACATGGTAATTGACCATACCTTCGCTACACTTCCCATTGGCTAATCAGCATGATATGCAAATTAAATGCCAACAAAGATGGCGGCTAATTTGCATACTGCAGGCAGGGCTGGACTGTGTGGCCGCAGTGCAAGCCACCATCCCGGGCCGTAGGCCAGCCCCAGAAGCCACAGAAGCCGGTGATCGGGGGGAGATGGGGGTCCCCTGCCCAGGCCTGACACCTCTGGCGGAGGCGTCAGGCCTGGGCAAGGGGCCGATCCGGCGATCAGAGGGTGATGGAGGTCAATGCCTCTGGCCAAGGTGTCAGGCCTGGGCGGGGGGCGGAGATGGAAATCGGAGGGGTTTGGGGGTCCCCTGCCCAGGCCTGATGCCTGGGCCAGAGGCATCAGGCCTGGGCGGGGGGGGGGGAGCTGGTGATCGGGGGAAGATGGGGACCCCTTGCCCAGGCCTGATGCCTCTGCCAGAGGCGTCAAGCCTGGGCGAGGGTGGAGCCAGCGATGGGAGGGGCCTGAGGGTCCCCTGCCCAGGTCTGACGCCTGGGCCAGAGGCATCAGGCCTGGATGGGGTGCAGAGCTGGTGATTAGGGGGATATCAGGGTCCCCTGCCCAGGCCTGAAGCCTGGGCCAGAGGCGTCAGGCCTGGGGGTGGTGGTGGGGGGGCAAGCCAGCGATTGGTGTGAACTACAGAGGAAACACCTTTTCTGACTGCTCATTGGTTAAGCTCCCTGTATGCTATTGGTGATATTCTTAATAACTTGGGTAATAAGAATCCAAAAAGGTGATCTAGGGTTTTTCACCACACTCCTGACAAAAAAAATGAAGGTCCACTGCTGGAGGGCTAAGAAATGTCATATCCTGCCCTAGCCGGTTTGGTTCAGTGGGTAATGCCTTGGCCTGCCGATGGCAGGGTCTGAGTTCAATTCTGACCAAGGGCATGTACCTAGGCTGCAGGCTCCTCCCTGGCCGGGGCCCAGGTCAGAGCTCATGCAGGAGGCAACAAATCAAAGTGTTCCTTTCACTTTGATGTTTCTCTCTGTCTTTCCCTTTCTCTTCCACATTCTCTAAAAATCAATGAAAACATATCCTCAGGTGAGGATAAAAACAATAATAAAGAAATTATTATTATATGAAAGGCACATCTTGAAAATGCCTAAAGAAAGTTGTCATTTTTTCATGGTGAAGGGGCTGGATTCTGTGTTGATGAAAAAACCTTGCTGGCTGCAGTGACTGGCAGTGGGTGCAGCAGCAGGGTGATGGGGCTGGTGCCTTCCCCTGACCAGCCGGGTCACCTCCCACAAAGGGAGGCCAGACTGCGGCTTAGGCCCTATCCCCAAGGGGAGCAGGGAGCGGGCCTAAGCCGTCACTAGGACATCTCCTGAGGGCTCCTAGTATGTGAGAAGGGGCAGGCTGGGTTGAGGGACACACACCCCCAGTGCACGAATTTCGTGCACCAGGCCCCTAGTATATATATAATGTAGTATATATAATATATATAACGTATATTATATATAGAAAGAGTATATAATATTCTGCAGGTATATTATATAATGAATACAGGAGTAGGCAATAATAGGTTAAGAATAGTAATAAATAGTACAATAATTAAATAAATAATAATACAAAAATAAACTGTTTTACATACAAATGTAAACCTGCTTTGCCACCGGTTTATATCATACATATTATATAATAATCACACATATTTTAAAAACAGAATTTTTTTATTTATTTTTTAATATATTTTTTATTGATTAAGATATTACATATGTGTCCTTATCCCCACGTTACCCCCTACCCCCACCCCCCGCTCATGCCCTCACCTCCCCGTTGTCCGTGTCCATTGGTTAGGCCTATATGCTTGCATATAAGTCCTTTGGTTGATCTTTCCCCTTACCCCCACCCTCCCCTATCTTCCCTCCAAGGCCCGACAGTCCAATCAATGCCTCTCCGTCTCTGGATCAGTCCTTGTTCATCAGTTTATGTTGTTCATTATATTCCACAAATGAGTGAGATCATGTGGTATTTATCCGCTCTCCAGTTCCATCCATGCTGTGGCAAATGGTAAGAGTTCCTTTTTCTTCTTCCTCTTCTTAAAGAATACCTTTCAGCATTTCATATAATGCTGGTTTTGTGGTGATGAACTCCTTTAGCTTTTTCTTATCTGTGAAGCTCTTTATCTGACCTTCTATTCTGAATGATAGCTTTGCTGGATAAAGTAATCTTGGTTGTAGGTTCTTGCTACTCATCACTTTGAATATTTCTTGCCACTCTCTTCTGGCCTGCATGGTTTCTGTTGAGAAATCAGCTGACAGTTGTATGGGTACTCCCTTGTAGGTAACTAACTGTCTTTCTCTTGCTGCTTTTAAGATTCTCTCTTTGTCTTTTGATCTTGGCATTTTAATTATGATGTGTCTTGGTGTGGTCCTCTTTGGATTCCTTTTGTTTGGGGTTCTCTGCACTTCCTGGACTTGTAAGTCTATTTCTTTCACCAGGTAGGGGAAGTTTTCTGTCATTATTTCTTCAAATAGGTTTTCAATATCTTGCCCTCTCTCTTCTTCTGGTACCCCTATAATTCTGATGTTGGTACACTTGAAGTTGTCCCAGAGGCTCCTTACACTACCTTCATATTTTTGGAATCTTTTTTCTTTTTTCTTTTCTCTTTTTCGGTTGGGTATTTTTTGTTTCTTTGTATTTCAAATCTTTGACTTGATTCTTGGGATCCTCTTGTCTGCTGTTGGATCTCTGTATATTATTCTTTATTTCAGTCAGTGTATGCTTAATTTCTAGTTGGTCTTTTTTCACATCCTCCAGGGTCTCACTAAATTTATCAGCGGTTTCCATAAAATTCTTGAAAAACCTTATAAACGTGGTTTTGAACTCTATATCCAGTCGTTTGCTTTCCTCCATTTCTGTCATTTGTGACCTGTTTCTTTGTCTCCGCATTTTTTATGCTTCCCTGTGTTGGTAGAGTGGTTTTGTGTGCTAGGTGTCCTGTAGGGCCCAGTGGCTCAGCCTCCCCAGTTACCTGAGGTGGACACTCTTGGTGCACCCCCTTGTGGGCTTTGTGCACAGTCTTGTTGTAGTTATGCCTTGATTGTTGTAGGATCACTGGGAGGAATTGACCTCCAGGCCAATTGGCAGTGAGAATCAGCTGTGTCTGCAGTGGGAGAACTTCTGTGCTGAAGACACCCTTCTGGGGCAAGACTTGCTTCAGTGGGGCTTTGGTGCTCAATGAGTCTGCCCCCTGAGTGTGTCCCTTATGGATCTGAGGAGTTGTAATCTGGATGGTCCCCCTCTGACAACTGGGTACACTGGCTCTTGGATCTAAGGAGGTGCTAATTTAGCCTCTACCTGAGGGTACCTGGCAGGAGCTACCAAGAGAACTGCAGATTCCCCTTCCGTTTTTGGAGTTTGGAGGTGCCCTGATGAGGCCCAGCTGTGAAGCAATGCAAGCTGCTGTGGGGCCTTGGGCCTTCTCTTGGAAGTTCTGGGTCTGTCTGGCCCAGCTGCAATTCCTTAGGTAATTTTCAGGTTGCAAAGGGCCGGGGCATTCATATGCAAAAGCCTCTGCCGCAGCCTGGGTGGGGCAGGTCTCAGGGAATCAAAGGGCGGAGCAAGCAGCTATGGTGGATCCTCAGCCCTGCCCTAAAGGGCCGCGTCTCAGTGTCCCGATAATTGCTGCAAGCACCTCTGAGGGAAAGCCGCCCTCAAGTTTAGAGTTCTGCCTGCTGCCAGACAGTCCAGTTTCTCCCTGTATGAGTCCTTGGTCCCCAGAGACTTCCCGGAACCAGAGTTCAGAGCAGTTGGAAGCTTTTGACTCCCTCCCGATTCAAAAAGACAGCTGCGTCCTCAGGTGCCAGCCCCTTATCACGCGCGCGACCCTCCGTACCTCTGCACTTTACTTCCTCAGCTCCTCTGGCTCTCAGTGTGCTTTCCTTTCCTTCTAGCTGTAGAATTTCCACTCAGCCAGCCTTCCTGTAGTTCTGGATGATGTCCGTTTTGTCTTTTCGTTGTATTTTTGCAGTTTTTGTGGGAGGCAGCAATTTCGGTATTTACCTATGCCGCCATCTTAGTTTTTTAAAAATAGAAGCTTTTTAAATGAACATGGGGTGCCACTGCACCTTGTACTTTCAATTGCTTTAGGTCTAGATGTTTACTCCATTGTTTCCTTTTTCTGTGGCATCTCTCCATGGAGAGTGAAGTGAAACTGTAACAGGCTTCTGATCAGAATGCCCAAGTTTAATTTCTTACTCTACCAGCCAGGTGACCTCAGACTTGCAACTCAATTCTCCAAATTTTTGTGTCTTCTTTAAAATGGGTTAGCATGTACCAGCAGAGTGCTGTGAAACCAAATTAGGAGAAAATGTATTTGAAAGCCACGGGAAAGTATGAAATTCAAATCTAAGCATTTTGTTATCACTTTTCCACATATATCACAACAAAAACAAGTATGCCAAAGTTGCTTCTTCACAGAATTTTGCTATGGGAGATCTATCCACTATTAAAGAATCTAACAGAATCTCGGTGTTCTCCAACCATCCTATATAATAAAGGGGTATATACTAATTAGACCAAACAGCCAAGTGACCATCCAGACGACCTTCTGGACAACCTGCCAGATGAAGCTGGGGCTGCGAGGGCCGAGCCCCTTGCACAAATTTCGTGCATCGGGCCTCTAGTTTTAAAATAAGGCTCCACTGGGATGGAGAGGATAGGAGAGTATTGCAAAAGGAAATGACGCTCAGGTTTATGCCTTCTTAGAAATACTATAGTTGGCATCACAAATGGCTATTTTTACTTGCTTAACTATGAGAACAATTGCAACAGCAAAATTACTTCAAGAGGATGCTTACCACCAGAGTTCAAGTCAAAAATTTTAAAAAGTCTAAAACAAGTGTCATTAATTCATAGACTTTGGAAAGACATACTCTTTTCAAAGACTAAAAATATTTTTTTTTACATCTGAAACAAATATTAAATAATATTGAATGCCAATTGTAATTTAAAAATTTTTTTCAATTTAAAAATATTTTTTGTATAAACATGAAGCAGGTATTCTATTCATGTTTTGGAAGAACAGACAACATCTATCTGAACTGCTTACATCTGCAAAAGGAAAACTTTTGTTGCTATGGTAATGAAGGACAGATATTGGCACAAATCACCTGAAGGAAATGATAAATGTATCTTTAAAATATATAAGCAAAATTCCCCCAAGGAAAGCAAATACTGACTTCATAAACTTTTACCAGCAGACAAACAGAAACCTAATGAGATATATGCTTTAAGACCCTATGAACACATCATTAGCTTTGGCAATTGGGATGTTTTTCCATTTGGCTAAGAAAAATGAATGTAATAACTGAATGATCAAAGAAAACAAATTAATGCTAACACTGAAAATGTTAACATCCTTGAGTTAAAACAGAATAATATTATGCTTTTCCAAGTAAAAGCAACTCATCATATTTCACTCACTTCACCATATCATGTAGAGTTATTGAACACATTATTGTATTTTCACATTTTAATGTTTCCTGAATATCACAAAGGTCAAGGTTAATAATTTATGAAAGTTCAAAATGTTTGTGTAGCATATAAGATACATAATATGAATTATCAGATTATTCCTTCATGGCAAAAAACAATAATCAAATTAATGTCTTAGGATTACATTTATTCTTTTACTGTGAAAATGATGATTTCTTAATTTCTGACTCTGAGCATTGAAAATGGGCTGCCAGTACATTTAATTCAACTTTTGTTGAGAATTTCACTATGTGGAAATCATCATGCTCTGAGCTCTGGGGGACAAGTACAAAGCACAGAGGTAACAGACTCAAGAGGCAGAATGTCCCAGAGGGAAAACTTTGGCTCTATGTCTGTCTTTATTACATTGCGAGACTTTGTGGGATTCCATCACAGTGTCTACTTCATAAAGGCATTGCTAAGATTAAATGAGAGAACGTACATAAGTTACATCGCCACTGGCACATGTCAATAACTCACTACATTTTAGCTCCTTTTATTAATTAATACAAGTCCACAGCCATTCAAAGGAAATTCAATTAAAGTGGTTGTCAAATTCAGATTCTCATAATGCAATGCATGATTTGGGAATGTCAAGCTGCCCCTGGGAATTCAAACATTTGTGACACCAGCCAAGGAAGAATATTTAATATATAAAAAGCCTTTCAATAGAAATGTTTAAAAAAGAGTATAGAGGCATGATGATTGCACAGACCCCTCCCGTGGTACGCTGTCTAACAGAAATGAAAGAGCAAAACTGAAGGACCCAAATAACTGGATTTTCTCCCATCTTCCTGCTAAGAGAAGGACTAACAGGAGCCAACCACAATGAATGCCAGGGACCAGGAAAGCCAGGGACCAGAACACAGCTGCCTTTATCAACAGACATCTGAGAGAGAAGAGAGAAGTGGCGCTCAGAAAGCACGATTCAAAATGGAGTGACTTGTTTTATGTGGGGGTTTTTTGTTCCCAATTTTTGTCTCTGTGTATATTTCCTTCTATCTCACTGCCTAGGTTTCAATTCATTTAAGCCCTCAATTCAAAGGAAGTTCCAGTTGATTGACCACTTCTATTTAATTTATTTAGTATAGTGGCAAGCAAATTACAGAAATGGAAATAAACTCATGCTAGTGCTTAATAGATACATTTTTAAAAATCATCAGCTTTCAGTAAGTCACCCAAAAGGGGCACAATACTTCTATTCATTTTTGTTTTTGTTTTGTTTTGTTTTTTGTAATTAATCATGTAGGCTAAGTGGAAGACTCCTTTGAGTGCCTGGCTGTATTATACTTTATTACACTAATTTGTATTTCCTTGGTCAAATTACTTGAGTTCTGTGCATCTCAGTGTGCTTAGATGTAGAAAGAGAGAACCATGCTCAATGATCCCATCAGACAACGTAAAGTCTGAAATTATTGGTTATTAATTGCACTCAAAACCATAAGAACCTGAAAAACCCATTTCACCTGGGATCCTCCTTAACCCAGGCACAAATGCCCAAAGGAGTACCTTCACCTTCCTTGTTAATTTAAAAACAATCAAGCCATAAGCTCAGACATCAAAGAGACTTCTCCCTCTCTAGGTCAAGACTTTGAATCAATGTTTTTGAGTTACACAAATATGAGAATTTAAGATCTCAAGGAAATCGGTGCCATAGCAGTGAGGTAAAAATGAATACAACAAAAGCTTAAAACTTTTAACATGATATGAATCTATTTTATAAACTATAAACTGTCCTCCTTCAATGTAAAAATGAAGTACAAATTTAATACAAAATAAATTATATAGAAAATGACTTTGTAAGATCATGGTTGCCAAATTTGGCAGTTTAAGCATCAACATTTGTTTATACTTGTGTTATATTGAAGGTATAACACAGTAAGGTATTTACAATTTTTACATCTATCCATTCAAGCAACTTACTAAAATATACATAAATGGATCAAAATTATCATTAAAATGAAAGAACAGGAGAAACTGAGATGTCGAAAATATTTGTACGAAAACTTCAGTTATGACTTTGATATCTTAAAACACTTCTAGGCGCCCTTCTTTCTGCCTCATATTCCCAACCCATGTCTCACAGCCCCTCACATGCTAAACTCTGGGTTTTGCCTCATTGTTTCCCTTCATCCTCCCACAAGGCCTTGGGCAAGGTGCTCTCAACGGCAACTTGTGTTGTTCTGTGTTAAACTTGCTGAGTTTTTGTCTGCTTTGCCCTAGATTATAAGATCTTTCAAGGCAGAAACTATATATTTTATCTTTGGGTGGTCAATACCTAATGCAGAGTCAGTATTGCATAAATACTGTTGAATAAATAAACCAAAGTTCAACATTACGGAAACTACAGAGACTTTGGAAAGAGAAATTGATGACTAGAGCTTCTGGATAACATAATTTTTCTCTTTCAGACAACATGTTTATGTCTTGTTTCCATTTCATGAGACAAGGAAGATATGCATTTTTCTGGTGTGTTGCAATAAAACCTTTGAAAAATAGAAGCTTCCCGCTGTTTGAGGGGATTTTTGAGGTAAGAAAATTTAACCTAAGAGTTAAAACAAAGAATGCAAGATTAACCAATATCAGAGTTCTTTTTAAGTCATACTCTTGACTAATTATAAAGCTACAAGAAAATACTGATATTTCAATATTTAGAACTTTGAGTAGTGTTTCATAGCATTGAGCCTTACCAATGTGTACTAGAATGTCTGTCAGTATTAACATATAAAAGAGAAATTTTTATCTCAGAATAAGGAATATTGGTACTTAAAATAATTTTGCACCAACAAGCATATGAAAAGGCTAGAGGCCTGGTGCACGAAATTCGTGCATGTGACGGGGTGGGGTAAGGGGGTGGTCCCTCAGCCTGGCCTGCACCCTCTTGAAATTTGGGACCCACAAGGATCAGGCCTCAACTGGCAGTCGGACATCCCTCTCGCAATCTGTTACCGCTGGCTCCTAACCACTCACCTGCCTGCCTGCCTGCCTGATCACCCCTAACCACTCTCCTACCTGCTTGATTGCCCCTAACCACTCACCTGCCTGCTTTATCACCCCTAACCACTCGCCTACCTGCCTGATCACCCCTGCCTCTGCCTGCCTGCCTGATCACCCCTAACCACCTCTGCCTTGGACCCCGCCACCATGGCTTCATTCAGAAGGACATCTGGAATGATGTCTGGAAGGTCATTCGGCTGTCTGGTCTAATTATCATAATATGCTTTTATTATTATAGGTGCTTTACATCACTAATCATTAGGGAAACGCAAACCAAAACAGCCTGTGAAATCATTTGGTCTGGCCCTGCCAAGGCATTAGGGGTGAGTTATTTAAATGTTGTGACCGAACATAACAGGCTAATCTTCAAGGTGGTAATTTTGTATGGCCTGCAAATGATGTCACAAATGTCCAAATGGCCCTTCCAGAAAAAAGGTTCCCTACCCCTGCCTTAGGGGGTCTCTCTGGATCCCCAGAGGCACACAACATGACACCCTGCTTGAGAGTCACAGCTCTGGACGTGTCTGGCCCAGAGGAAGGCACCTGCTGCATGCCAGATTGCTGTGGCGCCATAAGGTCCTCTTGAGCATTCTGGACTCTGGGAAGACGTCTCCTTGGTGTTTTAAAGGGTCAGGATTTATGCGGGGGTGGGGGATGGGGAGGGGGATGTAATATTTTAAAATAGAAGGAAAAGAGATTTGAGAAAGGGATAAAAATGACTAAATAGCAAACCTAAGTACTGATGCAAGTTTTCATTGAGTGCACCTGTGGTTATTTGGCCAAAACTCTGGGTTGTATTTAATGACCTTAGCTAAGCTGACGCCGGGACCTGAAATGACCATTGCTTATGCATTGTTTTGTTTCTATTCACAGAAATGCTGAGGCTGAAGCTCATGATCCCCCTTTTACAGAGGAAGAGCCTGATGCTCCCAACACAAGTATGTGCCTAAGGTCCTGCAGCCAGGAGGGAACCAGGGAGGGTGTTGGCAGTAAAGTCAGCAATACTTCTGCCCTGGTGCCTTTGATTGCACTAGTTTAGGGATGTGGATGGACCCTGAAATACAGAAGAACGGATTATCTGTTTTTACTCTGATGAAACCGTCACAATTTTCAAGCATATCTAATATCAATTCAACAACTTGAGCATTTATGTAGCCCAATTACCTTTTGGAAAAACTAAAAATATTTTTTTTGTAACTTAAATTGCCTGGATCAAGAACAAAGTTTGTGTTAAATCAAATGATTTAAGAACATAAATATTATCATCATTTCTTTTAGCTCTTTGAAAATTGTCTTCCTGTAGAGTAAACCATGAAAAATCGCAATTACTTGGCTGAACCTAAATGTGGATAGTTTTTACTCATTTCCTGGAATTAGATCAAACTTCTAATACTTAAATAAGTTTTGTGCTTCCAGCAACATGAATAATTTTATTCATTTGCACTTATTAATAACCCTTTAGTGCATGGGACAATACCCAACCAACTGAGCTGTACTGGCCAGGGCAGCCAGCCATATTCCTCTATCTATGTATCTATCTATGTATCTATCTATCTATCTATCCATCCTCCATGCACCAAAGGGTTGCCAGTTTGATTCCTGGTCAGGGCACATACCCGGGTAGGGGGCATGCAGATGGCAACCAATTGATGTAAGTCTTTCATATTGATGTTTTTCTCTCTATCCCTCTCCCATCTTCTCTCTCTAAAAATCAATAAAAAGTTCTTTAAAAACATAACCCTAAACTTTAGAGCTTACAGTAAATGGAGGATGTCTGACTGCCAGCTTAGGCCTGCTCCCTGCAGGGAATGAACTTACTAGTAAGCCGTCAGTTGGACATCCCCCAAGGGCTCCTGTACTGTGAGAGTGTGCAGACCGGGCTGAGGGGACCCCCCCCACCGGAGTGCACAAATTTCGTGCACTGGACCTCTAATATATGTATAATTAGTTCTTTAACTCATCTACCATTCCACGTAAACTCCACAGAGGTAGGGATTTTGTCTTGTTTATTGCTGTATCACTGGAAACTAACACAATGACTAGCTTATGGGAAATGCCCAGTAAATATGTGTAGAAGGACTGAAAACCTCATTTAACCCACTGGAAACTATTCCTATTTTACAGACACAGAAAGTGGTTCAGAGAGGGTAAAGGCTTGCCTGAGCTCATGCACCTGCTATGAGAACTTTCCCATGGACATCTATCCCAAGGGCCCCAAAGGTCATGCCTTGGGACTTTTCTTTTTGTCTTCTAGATCCAGCAGTAATGGTTTCTCTCTCTCTACTTTAGAGTAGAATTGCAATCAATATTTGCTTATCACTCAGCCTGAAAGGGTGTCATCACTGCCCTGGTCATTTTTAAATCCCACTTTTCACTTTAACAGTAACTCTTTGGAAGCATGAAAACGAAATATATTTCTTTAGCATAATGTTTTTCTTCTGTGATGTCTGAGCTTGATTTTACCTTCTGTGACTTGAATATATATTATTTATGTAGATGATTTGGGTAATCAAGCCCATGGGGAAATCTCATACTTTTCAAATGGAAATAAAATTTCCAGTGGAAATCATTTTGGTACAGCACTTCTTTAAAACTGAAAAGAAGGCTGTGTCTAGACACTAGACATAGAGAAGCTGATTTAAAGGGGGAGCCACATAATATTTGGGTATATGCAGGGCTGGGTAAGTTTGCAGTTGTGAGTCTGTGAAACACAGAGTTTAATCCTGCTATTATTCATTAATTATTGTATTATTTTTTTAAAAACAATATATTTTTTATTGATTTCAGAGAGGAAGGGAGAGGGAGAGAGAGATAGAAACATCAATGTTGAGAATGAATCATTGATTGGCTGCCTCCTGCACGCCACCTACTGGGGATCGAGCCTGCAACCCAGGCATGTGCCCTTGACTAGACTTGAACCCCGGGCCCTTTAGTCGACAGGCTGACGCTCTATCCATGGAGCCAAACCAGCTAGGGCAAATATTGTATTATTTTCCATATGGAAACTGCAAACCTACTTTTCCCCACCCCTGTATAAATGCAGGGAGACCTGCATTTCCTCTCCTGTTTTCATTCCCTTTCTCTGAATGTTAAAGATCTGCTTCATAGAGCTTTGAAAAACTGGCTTCATAAGTCTGGCAGTGGAGGTGAGAGGACAAGCTGTTATGAGACAAAGCGGGTGGAGTGGTGGGTGTTGGGGTGCTCCACTTCAGTAAGCGAGGGAGTCAGAGAATGACTGCCTTATAGGGATGGCATTATGCCCCACAGAGAGAGAATTAACCAAAGCAATGAAACCTGCCCGTATATTACAGTAGGTGTAGAACGCAACAATAATGAGAAACAACCCATCTTTGTCTACCTCAGTAGCACTCAGAGAAATGAAAGACAGATTTTCAGTTCCACATCACAATATTTGGCTACTTCCATAATTCAAAGGAATTCGAGTTTAATAGCCACTCTGAGGTTCTGGTTGAAATCAAATAGAAGTACATTCAAAAGATGACAGATAAAAGCAATGCATTTTCAGATGCTAAGTCTAAAATGTTAGTGCTAGTTCACATTAATTAAAGAAACCTAATGTATCACAAAATTGTTTTAAATGGAAAAACAATGTCAAATGACTGACAAATGCTGAAAACATTTTGAATAATTTTGTGGCCTATGCCATTTAAATTGCACTGGAGATTTATCACCATTCAGAGCCTCTACTTAGCAATAGAACCTTCCTACCACAAACGCAGATAATCAAGAACCATTTACAAAATAAATATGTATAATCCAGTGAAAGAAAACGTTCAAAGCTCTGTTTAAGCATTTTTGCCTGTTTTCCTTTCACTGCTGGATAGTTCAGGCTATTGGTGCAATATCCAAAAAGACCACTTGGGGGCAATACAGCATTTTTATTTTGCTTTACCTCATCGCTATGTAGGTTTCCTGGGTGACAAAAAAAACTGCTGTTTCTTTCAAATTTGAAAACACCTTTTACTATATGGGAGGGAAAAGCCTGTATTTCATTTTAAACTTGCAATGCATAAATCACTTAAGACAAATGCAAGTCAGATTTTCTCCTGAAAGGAGCAAAAGTCTGTCTTCTTTAGGCAGACAAATCAATTTTATCTAGTTGGCACACTTGGGGATATCTTATACTTAGAATTTGTCACAGCCTTTGAATAGATCTCAAAGAATAAAGAAGAACTGTTTAAAATGACAAATATAAACTTTAAAACGACTGGTGGAGAATTGATTTGTTTCTAGAGCTGAAGAAAAATATGTAAATATCATTTGTCTTCTCCACTGGGTACGTATATTTTTAATAAACTTAAACATTAAAGTAGTAAATTTTTTGAGACATTCCTGCCATTGTCTTCACTGTTACTACTTTGCATCCACATACCACTTTGTAAAGGGGTTGTTTTTATTACTAATTATTCTTGTCAGCAATTTGATGAGTGGAGTCTCTATTCCAAGACACCTCCACCCCAGCCCCCACCTCATCTGCTGAGTACTAGGTATTGGGTCAGGTGCTGAAGGTTTGTTTCCCTTTTAAATAAAAAAAAAAAATAAACATAATCTCTTCATTCAAGGATTTTAAACATATTTAGGCAAATACATTTTTCTTCTTTTTTGTTCTCCAGATTCTTTGCTGACTTTATCTGATATTTTCCTCCCAACATCTTTTCCTGACCTCAGAAGATATTTTCCATTACTAGTGATGGAGAACTCTGGTGAGCCCTGTTGTCGAAACCCAGGAATCGAGATTCATAAAATTAAATTCAATAACTCTCTAGGCGCCTGCACAGGAGTGGAGAAATTCAGGACGTTTGCAGGGGGTGTTTGCCTTGATTCATGGTTCCATTAGCCAAAGCTCCATCTTAATGATTCTTTATTGTATGGAGAGTAGGGAAGGAAGGGATGATAGCTGCTCTCTCCTTGAACATCATTCTGGCTTAGCAAGTTCATCTATTGAACATCTTTCTTTCTTAGCAAGTTCACCTATTAAAGAAATAACGAGACACTCAAAAATCAAGATGGTGCTGCTCTCTGAGAACATTTAAGGCATTTGAAACATTACTTATTTACCTTTTTTTCCATGTCATGTTTTACTCTCAAAATTTGTATATTTTATAAACTTGTGTTGACGTGTAATGGAAGTCAGAGTGACACTCCTGTGCCGGACAATGGCAGAGAGAGGAAAAGCCGGCATAGACTAATTTATAAGAGTTTCTGTGACGTCCACAGGCCATGGACTTCTAGGCTCCCGTTTGGGAAAGAAACACTTGCTCTTGCCAAGTCCTCAACTGCACCCCTTCCTCATCCCACACAGGTATTCCCTAGATCAGCGGTTCTCAACCTGTGGGTCGCGACCCCTTTGGCGGTCGAACGACCCTTTCACAGGGGTCGCCTAAGACCATCCTGCATATCAGATATTTACATTACGATTCATAACAGTAGCAACATTACAGTTATGAAGTAGCAACGAAAATAATTTTATGGTTGGGTCACAACATGAGGAACTGTATTTAAAGGGCCAGAAGGTTGAGAACCACTGCCCTAGATGAATCCATGAAGAAGGGAGCTTTGAATAAGACAAGTGAAGGGGGGAGCAAAGGACTAGAGAAATACACATCCTAACATCCAAGATGCCACCGAGGAATTCCCTTTCCCATCTTTAGAACATTCTGAAGGAATTCACTTACCTCTCCTGATTTTACACTTTCTGAAATCCTTGCATATTAGCTAACTTCTATTTTTCTGGATATATAATTAATAATTGCCCATCACTTTTCTAGTACTAAAGGAAATAATAATCAGCAAATATATTCATTAGCGTTGTTTTACCTTATGTTGTCACTGTAACACATTACATATATATATATATATATATATATATATATATATATAGATAGATAGCATACATTTCAGTTCATTATATTTTCATATATTTATCAGATTACTACATTAATTCAGAAGAGATATGTTTGAATTTACATCTTTTGTTACAGAACCTACTCTTAAATCACATTTTTCCAAGATGAAAGTTTTCAGTATGTTACAATTAGTGAGGGAACTTTAATAAAAATGATCATGATAGACATGATGCACTGGGTGTCATTTTGTGGGTGTCAGGCATGTTCCAGGCACTCTCTGAGGCTCTGGGGATTTAAACATGTTGCCTGTTGTTCTGAAAATTAGGATCATGCATTTAAATGATCATTTTGATCAAATAAACATGACCTCAGTTAATGCATAATTTTCTTCTTATTTAGGATACGAATTGAGGTTCAGTATTTAGAAACTGATAAATGCCCAAAATTACTTGACAAACCTTTTATGGAGCAAAGTTGGGAATGAATAAAATGAATGAACGAATAAATAAAATTTTTCAAAACAAGAGACAAAGATGCTATCAACAGTATAAAATTATTTTGCATTAATGTTATATACTGTAAAATCATATGCATTTGCAAAACAATTATTCTTTTTATAGACCAAATAGATATCTGAAATAATATTTAAAGCCAATGTGGGCCAATGAGATAACAGTTATCTAGCAGTTATTATTTTGATTTTCACTCTAAGTCAGGTTTAGTCACACGCTTATTTATTTAATTTTATGCTGATTATAATTTCTACATATATAGAATCATGCTTTAAAATGAACACCCTCATGCAATTTTTAAATTTATTCCAAGCAAAAGTAGATTAAGTAACACATCAACTCATTTTACAAACGCCCAGGTGCAAGCTTTTCTTCCCATTCTTTCTGCATCTGATATAAATCTCCCTGGCCTGCAGAAGGGCCAGCTGCTCAGGGAAAAAGGCTTTTACAAGGTCTGCCCCGCAGCCTGCAGTTTTAGATGTAAAATGAAGATGGAGAGAAGAACGCGTCCTAAAGTTGAAAAACACACTGTAACTTTATACTGGCTTCCAAAGACATCACTCACGTTTACCCTGGGAATACATGAGCGATCTCACCCGACATTATGAAAGACACTGCAGGAATACTGACGACCAGCGAGGCTAACTTCATCCCTGCCACATGTCATGTTTCCAAAACCCAGAAAGAGACATACGCATTCTTTAAAAAGGGTCGTTGTAAATAACATCCCCTGCTGTGCCAAGGGCCTCTCTCTCCTCTGTGCACATTGGCTGATCGCATCGATATGAGAGAAACTCCAGGCCCCGGACATGGAAGAATGGTCCCCCCAAGGCCGATGCAGTGGGGGAAGACTTACAGCCCCCGGCTGGGCAGGAGCCTGCTTTAACTTGGGTTTCCAATGGAGATGACGCTCTCAGAAACCACCCTGAGAAAAGGCTGCAATGTCTCATGTTTTCCCCTTTCTGTCAAAGTGGCCATGCCAAGACGTTCCTGTTATGACATCTGTCTAACGCGTTTACTTTTCTGAAAAGACGCTGGAAGATCGTTTTGAAATACAGGGGCTGAGTTAGACAGGGATTAAATAGACTTGGGCAAGTTCTTCACACATGTAAAATTTTTAAAATGATCCTCAATTGAATTCAATCCAAGACACATTTATTCAGCACGGGTTGCATTCAAGGACTCATCTTCATGAAACTTTTGAATCCTGAATATCAACAAATGAACATCTTTCAATGTGGGATAGTTGATCAAACGATGAATTCATTTATGTCTCAACGAGATAAAATAAGGCTTTTCATAGATCTTCCTGTCACAAATCACAAATCACTCCAGCAACAGATTTTCATCAAAGCAGTCAGCTATGATCACAGGTATGACCACAGATATAAAGAATCTTCAGAAGTCAAACACTAGTTGCACATATGAGAGTTTCCTCTCTACTGGATAACTTTACAAAGGATGAAGGGATGACTTGTGACTTTCTACTCTAAGAACCAAATTTTAATTTATGACATTTCTTGCAGTTAATCTATGTGATCTGTGTATAAGGACAGCCATGGATGCATTTGACCAAGAGTTATAGTTAGAATGGTTACGAAAGTGTTGTAAATTCATAGATACTAGTACAACTGGAGTGTTTTCTAATTGAATTGAGAACTTCATGGAGGAAAATTTTTTTTTTGAGTACAATATCTAAAAACTTTGGCTCAAATGACATACTAAGCAAATGTTTCATTTGCTATTCATTTTATTTATTTTTTCCAATCTTCCTCCCCCTTTTGAATTTGAAATCCTTTGGAAACAGCTAACACTTAAATTTTAAATTATTTTTATTTTATAGAAGGGGATTTTAGAAAAATTTAGTTTACAAATATAGTTTACACATTTCTGCTGTCCATTATTTCTCAAATTTGCTTTTCTTTATATTTTCAGTTCTCTCCAAAGCTTTAGCAAATAAAATATCTAGAAGCAGACCTAATTGGAAATAAGTGAGCTCATAGTTATATCTGTTATTCCTGTCATACCTCTGTTAGCTGCCAGAATAGTCTATAAATGGCCACAGATAACCAGTTTAGTGGGCTTGCCTCACTGCATAGTACATAAATCACCACTAATTTAACTAAGTAATTTCACCTTTGAATTCAGGACTCAGTACACATGCCTGTACATACATACACTTTATGTCCTGTGGAATTACAAGAGCAGTGTTTAATAACACTTGAATGTCACATGACTAGTCTTTAAAGTGGGTTTGGGTTCTGTCTTCCACATTAGCATTGAGAACCATTTCTGGGTATTTTTTACACATTTAAAAATATCAAGAGGGAGCAACGTTGTGGGGGACAGTACTGACTTAACAGATAAGCATAATCTATTTGTTTTAGCTGAATCAATATGTACTTCAGTTGAAGGATAATAAATATCCCCTTGTTTTCTGAAATCTATCTGTAGCATTACATATAACTTTGACCTCATAAGGAAGAATCACTCTCTGGCACATTAGCCCAGAAAGCCACACTACCTTCCTTTGAGAGCAGGTAACAGTGTTTCCCAGAGGAATTAAGCAAGATCTTGAAAAGACAAATCCCAAAGAAGGGGGTGGAAATGAAGAGAACCACGTGCTTGCTGTACTACACCTGCAGGTTGCGTCTGTCCCACAGGCACAAGAGACGAATAAAAACTAAATAGTGAATAGAGTATGAAAATATAAAGAAATCAACAACATAAACTGATGAACGAAAATAGATCCAGAGACATAAAAACATTGAACAGACCATCAAACCTCAGAGGGAAGGCAGGGGATGATGGGGGTCGGGGTGGAAGGGTGGTGTAATAGATCAACCAAAGAACTTGTATGCATATAAGTATAACCAATGGACACAGACAATAGGGGGGTGAAGGCCTGGGATGGGGGCGGGGGTGGGCTGGGAGAGGACAGTGAGAGATAAAGGGGACATATGTAATACTTTAAACAATAAGAATTTTTTTAAAAAAATTAAGTACAAATTAGCAGGTACAGAATAGTCATTGGGATGTAAAGTACAGCATAGGAAATATAGTCAGTAATCCTATCTAATAATAGACAAACAGGGTAATTGACCGTACCTTCACTACGCCTCCCATTGGCTAATCAGCACAATATGCAAATTAACCACAAACAAAGATGGCAGTTAATTTGCATACGGAGGCTCCAAGTGGTGGAACAAAGACTGAAGGTCAGCCGGAGCAGAGAAGACGGAAGATGGAAGTCGGCTCCAGCCAGAGCGAAGGCCTGGGTCCCAGGTGCCAGAGGAAAACTGGTGCCCACAGCCAGGAGAAGGGAAGGCCTATTGCATGAATCTCTTTGTGCAACAGGCCTCTAGTATTATAATAACTATGTATGGTGTTAGATGGCACTAGATTTATCGAGATGATCACTTTGTAAGCTATATAAATGTCCAATCATTGGGTTGTACACCTGAAACTATATTGTACCTCAACTCTAATTGAAAAATAAAAAATGTTATTCAAAAAAGGAAGAAAATATAAAGAAATCCAATCACAGAGAGCTTTCTTTTCTTTTAATTTAACCCCAGGAAATCCATAAAAACTATCACCAAACAATGCATATCATTTCAGCCAGTGCATTGCTACTGTGGTTGGGGAAGTAGGTGTTTACATAAAAAAGAAAGAAAAAACTTAAACTACTTGGAGTACCTAGAACCTTCAGGGTTTTTATCAGGATGGTGACCGAGCATAGGTGAAATGAGCCGGGAGCATGAATTCAACAAAAGGACAAATCATAGAAACCTGAGAGAAAGGGCGTCTGCGAGCTGCTTTGAGCTGGTCCAGCCAGTGGTGGCCGTGGGCAGGGACAACTCCAATTTGGGGGAAAGGATATTTGTTTTCCTCCTGCCTCTCCCCATGATCCTCTGGGAACCCCCTGCCTGCTCCTTCCCTGTTAAGAATAAGGCCACCTGCTCAGGTGAGGAGCTGAGGAGGAGACCTATGAGACTACCATCCTGAATCCACCCTCTTCCCTCTCCAACCCAAATTTGATGGGTTTTAATGGAGGGAAGTGCCCCTTCCCAGGGTTTTTCTTCCTAAGAGTTTAGGGGATGGAATTCTGACCGGAGAAATCACCTCGTATCTGTCCTCTGAACAATTATTTCTGTAGAATCGGAAATGCCTTAACATCTATCAACCATGTTGTCACTAGACCTTTTTTTTTCAACTGAGTTAACCTGCGTTACCTTTTATAACCCAGCTTCTTGGGGTTATTATTAAGTTCTTCCCTGAAAACTTTCTCATCACCCTTTACGTCCTGGTTTACTGCTACTTTAGGAGCTACGTTAGGGACACTGGAGAGCTTCCTTTTTTCACTCAGCAAATATTCCATATTTACCGTTGTAATGAAATAGGCATTTTGCTTTCGAAGAGTGAAGCAAGACCATACAGACAAAATTACACTGACTCGATTCGTCTTGAACAATGGGAAGTCAAGAAGACTGACTACAAGCTTGGTAACAGGTCAAAAACCTGAACTAAAGTGATGAACTGAGAAAGCAAAGACGTAGCGTCTGTGATCCCTAGTGAATTCAGCTTCGTCCAGATGATTTTTGAACCTACACCTATTAAGGGAAATGCTCTGCTTGCAGCAATAAGTCGCTGCAATTTTTGTCCGGTGGGATTTGATAATCACAAAGACTGGAGAAAGGCAGCCCGACTCCCTGTACTTCTCCTCAGTACACTTCCTGTGAAATAACAGCTTTGATGGAAATGTTACCTTGACAGTGAAGCGTTTTCTCTTAGGGGGATTCCAAACCATGCCAGTCGAATGAATGAACGCACGCAAAGGGGTTAAGGATGTCACCAACACGTACGCTTTAAGAATCACAGATAGATCTTCGGCTCTAAATATGGCCTCCTGTGGAGCGAGGACTGTTGTTTGATCCCTAAAAAATAAAGCAACGCAGTTAAAATCCCACAGTGCAGCGTGAGGCTGGCATTTGTAAATCATCACAAGGCTTCGTACACTCATCTCTCCTTTGTTGGACCCCAGCTTTCGGTGTGTGGGTTTCCTCAAACATTTTTACTATTTATTAGCATCACTCCCAGGGGATATACAGGTGCAGAGAAAAGGGATCAAATTAATAAGAGTTCTCCACTCAGGCAGAGTTAATAAAATATTTTTTAAAAGTAAGACTGGTATGAAAACAGTACCTAAAATAAGGTTTAAAGATTTAAAAAATTTAAATTAGTCACATATGGAAGCATAGTAGCAAAAGTGGTACAAGTTACAGATTAGGAACAGTGAGCCCTCTGAAATGTTCTGGCTCTGCTCTTACCTGCCTTTGCTTTATTTTTTCCTCAACAAGAAAAGATGTTAAATTTCTCAATAGTGGACAGCTCACCAAAAATATGCCAAAATCCTTTCCCCACTAGTTTGTTTCTACCTAATAACCCTCACCACAAATATTTAAGAGTTAAGGGATGAAACATCAGGAAAATAGTTTAGTCTAAAAGGAAAAATAACACTAGTTTAATATTTTATTATGAATAACTGTACTTTCATCATAAATGGTACCAAAAGGTATAACTACTTGCTTTTCTCTACCATGTTTCTATATTTAAACTATCTAAGCAAAAGATGAATATGATTCTTCAATGAATACTATTAACTTTGGAAATACTACTTAATAATTATAAAACTAGACAGGGAAAACTATTTTGTGTTGTAGTTAAGATAATTAAAATCTCTTAATTTATCTACTTTACAAATCATTTTTCTAGAAGTAATATGGCACTCCAAGTTGCTTTCTTAGATCCTGAAAGCCATAAAAAATAACTAGGAAAAAATTTCATTCAGCAATACTCACAGACTAAGGCAATGTCATTTGAGCATAAAATGGAAGTTAAAAGTTTATAGTTTCATATTTTCAAGCTTCTAAATTCAACTTACATTAATGTAACTTTCTAAGTAAGAGTTCTGTTTACTCAAATGTTTATCCTGTGGCAGGAGAGGTTTGAATTGGCATTCTTTTACTGGCTAGTGTTGCTCAGTGGTTGAGCATTGACCTATGAACTGGGAGGTCACAGTTCAATTCCAGGTCAGGGCACATACCCAGGCCTCCGTCTTGATCCCCAGTAGAAGGTGTGCAGGAGGCAGCCTATCAATGATTCTCTCTCATCATTGATGTTTCTGTCTCTCTCTCTCCCTCTCTCTTACCCTCTGAAATCAATAAAAATATATTGTTTTTAAAAAAGAGATAACCAAAAAATTATGTAACAGACCTAATAATTCAAACATACAAAACCCCCTAGATCCGTTCAGTGCTTTTCTCTTGCTAGCGGTGTCCTAAAAATGTACATTGGCTATAACACCTCGAATGATTAGCTTACAGTTGCTCACGTCTCCAGGCCCATGGCTTCCACATAGGCGGCTTCACGGTTTTTAAAAGGTGACTCCAAGAGCTCAGCTTGAATTGTGTGCTCTGGTCCAAACACACAGAGGGGCTCACCGGAAGTTGCAGTTCTAAAAAGATTCAAAAGAGCCAGTCATTCTATTGCTCCCTTTCAGAATGGCTTCCATCATAGAGTCTGTGTTAAACTACCTTTCTTACGTAGAATGTTCTCCTTCCACAGACTAGGAAGACAAGTGCAATGCCTGGTTTCAAATTTTCTTGTGCAGAGGGGGAGGTAGATATGCTGTCTCCCGCTGTCCTGACCAAGTAGCCCTACCTGCCACCCGGATGAGAGAGGCTGTGTGAGAAGGTACCCGAGGGAGCTGACTTTGTTTGCAATGAGAATATGACACAGACAACTCGAGGTGATTCCCTGACAATACCATCCTTTGTGTGCTAGAGTTTGTCATGCTTCATGGCCTGACAACAGTGCTTTATTATTTTGTAAAGTATTATTTACTGGGTTTTTTGCTTTATATAAAAGTAAAGACCAATAGCAGTAACTTACTTCAAAACACTCATATCGATATCTTTAAAAAATAGATGTATATAATTTTAAAAAATCAAATTGTACAGAAAGCTATCAAATGGAAAGGAAAAGCATCCAGCAATCCACCCCAGCCAGAACCTCTCTCCTTTAAGCCAAAGCCAAAGCTTACATATTCACTTTACCATCCAGATAAGCAGAAAATCAGTAAGATGCACATGATTCTTCAATATGTACATTGACATAAATATCAATGTATTGACACTTATCTATGTATGTAGACGCAGATGGTCCCTGACTTACAATTTTTCACCTTTACTACGGTACAAAGGCAATATGTATTCAGTAGAAACCATACCTCAAATTCTGAATGTTGATGGTTTCCTGGGTTAGAGATATGTGGTACATACAATACTTTCTCATGATGCTGGCCAGTGGCAGCGACCTGCAGCTCCGAGTCAGCGCCACCATCACTATACTCTGAACAACCGATACTCTACAGTGGATTCATTGTTAGATGGTTTTGCCCAGCTATAGGCTAATGTAAGTGTTCTGAGCACATTTAAAGTAGACTAGGCTAAGCTATGATGTTCAGTAGATTAGATGTATTAAATGCATATTCAACTTATGATGGGTTTATGGTGAACTAACCTCATCTGAAGTCAAGGCACATCTTTATTTCTGCTTTTTAAGTTATCCAAAAGAGACATGACAATGGTCTGTCTGGCTTATTTACCTACTAATCCATCCTGGAGTCCTTTCCGTATCAGCATACACAGAATCAACTTATACTTCTTATTGACTTAAAGTGTTCCATTAAATGAATATACATTTAATTTAACCATCCCCTTTTTTGTTGTATATGTAGATTATTTTTGTAACATTCCTCCTTTACTATTCCAACAATACTGCAATGAATGCTGTTATACCTCTGTTTTGGTATACTTTTACAAGTTTACCTAGGGGCAATTCTAATCTGCATGCATAATCGCCAGGTCAATAGGTAAATGCATTGTAAATGCGATAGACATTTCTAAATTGGCTTCCAAAAAGGTTGCCCCAATTCCCACTGTCTTCAACAGCACATGAGAGTTGTTACCTTACTGCTGGGTCACAGGGCTTTATTTTTAAATTATGCCATTTATCTAGCTCTCAAAATGGAACAAAGCCTTTAAATTATTTCCCCCCTGTGCATGTTTCATCAATACTAACATAATCTAATTTAAAACACTTCACACTCTTAAGTAAAAGTCAGCAGAAGTCAAGCTGTTCAATGTATTCTCTTATCTCATTACTTAGTACAGTGTGATCTTTCTCAAAGCTGATAGCCTATTTAGAAGGCTGTCCTATTAATGATGTTCTAACACATCTTAATAAAAGAAATACCCAACTTGCTTGTTTCTGGAGGTGACAAATGAAGAGTCATTAAGGTAATTTCCTTCTTAGGAATCAGACTTAAAAAGAGTTGAAGTGTTTATATAATCCTTTAGATTTTTAGTAAGAAAGTGTGTGTGTGTGTGTGTGTGTGTGTGTGTGTGTGTGACTAGACTTAATTTTTTAGATTAAATTTGCAGGAAGAAGATACATGTTCTTTTTTTCCCCACTAAATAGTCATTGTTTTAAGAATTTATTACTAGGAAAAATTTTGTCTCTCCCAGAACACTAATTTATTGGTATAATAAGAGAACAGTGTAATTTACTCTGATCTCCCTTTACATTTGCTGCCAAGAAGCAAAGCACTGATCAGAAGCTCAGGCAGCACTGATCTCAAAGACATATTAAGTCTTTCATTGAGGTAGTAGCTCAATAATTTTGAGGAAATAGTAAGCAAATATGTCAAAACAGTAAGCAATTTTATGTCCTTTTTTTTTAGTTCAACTAGAGGACTCTATGCCATATAATTAAAGGAATCCTATATAAGAATTGCAAAGAATATTTCAGATTTCCACAGCAGCAACACAGCCATTAAAACTGTGGTTGAACAATGGAACTGAATCTTGATTAAAGTAATTTTTACCCTTTGTGTGATTGCCATTATATTATTCCAGGTTGGGAAGTTACTTTTAATGATTCTAAACAAACAAGCAAATAAAAATCTAATTACATGTCACCTTACATCTAAAAGCATTCCCATTTCCCTTGATTACAGCCAAAAATTAAAAATACACTTTATTAAGACCTTTAAAAAGCTGTAACTGCACTTTATGGGGCTTTTATAAATAGTTATGGAAACTTTAAATACCCTAGGTTCTTATTTCACTGCGACAAAGGTTTGCCAGCAGTCATCATTCCTTATATCTCTCATTTGGCACATCTATCAAGGGCTCTCTCAAGAGACCAGTCCAATCCACTTGTCTGAATACCCCCTTCCCCCTTGGACATATACAAAGAGCCTAAAATCTATAAACAATGCCAAAGCTAGCTTTTGTTTTTGGAAAGAATTGGGGAAATGAGTTTTTCTTTTCTTTCCCTTTTGCATGTTTATGGAATAACAGTGATAATACCAGTTTATTTGAAGATTAATGTTTTCAAAACAGCTTGTACCTGAAATTGTACCATATCCTGTACTAAAATATGACATTTCCACTGAAAACACATCTTAGCTTCTGACTAATGAAAGTTCTTTTTTTCTTTATTGATTAAAGTATTACATATGTGTCTTTATCCCCCCATTGCCCCCTCAACCCTCCCCCCACTCATGCCCTCACCCCCTGGTGTCTGTGTCCGTTGGTTAGGCTTATATACATGCATACAAGTCCTTTGGTTGATCTCAACCCTTTACCCCACCCTCCCCTACCTTCCCTCTGAGGTTTGATGGTCTGATCGATGTTTCTCTGTCTCTGGATCTATTTTTGTTCATCAGTTTATGTTGTTCATTATATTCCACAAATGAGTGAGATCATGTGATATTTATCTTTCTCTGACTGGCTTATTTCACTTAGCATAATGCTCTCCAGTTTCATCCATGCTGTTGCAAATGGTAAGAATTCCATGAGTTTCTATGATACAAACAGTCTTCAAATGACCTTCTAATTCACTAACACATGTTTATTAAAATTTTTCAGAAAGTAATTAAATATGGGCCTAGCATGTCTTTAGAATTTTCCTATCCCATAATATGTGTACTGAATGGATAGCAAATACAGATGTGAAATATTATATAAACTTTTATTTATTGACTACTCAGCTTATTTTAAAGAGCTCTGAAGCCTATAACTTTACCATTTACCCAGAATAAGAATAAACAATAGGTTAGGGACATCTGAAGACTGCTTTTATTGTGCCTTCTAGTGTCTGGCTGGCCAGGCACTGAGGGCCTACTGACTATGGTGACATTTTATGAAAGGAAAGATTAAACCAGAACCACACAACAGGGTTTTCAGTTTGATTCTTAACAACCAGTGCTTAATGGGCATACGACCTTGTCAAGGAGTCTTCTAGACTCCAGCGTGTAATTTGCAATAATTTTCTAAATGCTCCACATCACTAAACACAATGCTTATATAAAACAAGTACTCAGCAAGTGCTTATTCTAGCAATGAGCTAGGTTTGAGGGGAAAGCCAAAGTGCAGTTAAAACAAAATGGTATTCACATGAATTAAAATATTTATTTGGTTATTTATTTTTCCTTTCTATGTGCCATATAATTATGTATGTCACAGACAAAGACTAAACACTGCAAAAGATTAGCTGCCAAATTTATATTGTATTTGATTTACTATTTTGTCCCAAAGCTAATAATTAATAGATAAGAAATAATAAAAACATAATTATATTTCACAAATATTTGAATATTGTCTTGAATTTAGTATTAGGAAGCTAAACTTAGCCAGTATTTTCTTATTTTAAAACTTCCAGAGGGAGAGAAGGAGAAAATGGTGGCCAAATAGGCCAGACTTGTCATGTATATCATACTCAATGGGCAAAAACTAAAACCATTTCCCCAAGAACAGGAGCAAGACAGGGATGTCTGCTCTCACCACTCTTATTCAGCATAGTACTGGAAGTGCCAGCCATAGTGATCAGACAAGAAGAAGAAATAAAAGGCATCCAAATTGGAAAGGAAGAAGTAAAACTGTCATTATTCGCAGATGACATGATATTGTATATAGGAGACACTAAAGTGTCCATCAAAAAACTACTAGATTTAATAAATGAGTTTGGCAATGCAGCAGGATACAAAATTAACACACAGAAATCTATGGCATTTTTATACACCAATAATGAACTCTCAGAAAGAGGAACAAATGAAAAAAAAAAAAAAAACCAATCCCATTTACCACTGCAACCAAGAAATTAAGATACTTAGGAATAAACTTAATCAAGGAGGCAAAAGATCTGTACTTAGAGAACTATAGGACACTGAAAAAAGAGATAAAGGAAGACATAAACAAGTGGAAGCATATACTGTGTTCGTGGATTGGTAGAATCAACATCATTAAAATGTCCATACTACCCAAAGCAATCTACAGATTCAATGCAATCCCTATTAAAATACCAACGGGATATTTCACAAATCTAGAACACTTCAAAAATGTATATGGAACCAAAAAAGACCCCGAATAGCCACATTAGTCTTGAGAAAGAAGAACTAAGTTGGAGGAATCACAATACCAGATATCAACTTATACTACAAAGCCACTGTAATAAAAACATCCTGGTACTGGCACAAGAACAGGCATATAGGCCAATGGAACAGAGACCCCAGGGATCAACCCATGCTATTATGCTCAACTAATATTTGACAAAGGAGACAAGAGCATACAGTGGAGTAAAAACAGTCTCTTCATAATTGGTGTTGGGAAAATTGAACTGGTCCATGCAAAAAAAAAAAAAAAATGAAACTAGACCACCAACTGAAGCCATACACAACAATAAACTCAAAGTGGATAAAAGACTTAAACGTAAGTCTTAAATGTGAAACCATAAAAATCTTAGAAGAAACCATAGGCAGCAAAATCTCAGACATCTCTCGTAGCAATATGTTTACCGATACATGTCCTAGGGCAATGGAAACTAAGGAGAAAATAAACATGTGGGACCACATCAAAATAAACATCAACAAAATGAAAGGAGAGCCCACTGCATCAGAGAACATTTTCCAATGATACATCTGATAAGGAGATGATTTCCAAAATATATAAGGAACTCATACAACTTAACAAAAGGAAGACAATCCAATTTAAAAATGGGCAAAAGACCTAAATAAACACTTCTCCAAAGTGGACATACAGAAGGCCAAGAGACATAGGAAAAACCCAAAGTCACTAATCTTCAGAGAAATGCAAATTAAAATGACAAGGAGGTATCTCCTCACACCTGCCAGAATGGCTATCATCAACAACAAACGTCAAGTGTTGGTGAGGATGTGGAGAAGAGGGAACCCTAGTACACTGCTGGTGGGAATGTAGGCTGGTGCAGCCACTGTGCAAAACAGTATCAAGTTTCCTCAAAAAATTAAATACAGACTTGCTATTTGACCCAGTGATCCCACTTCTAGGAATATATCCTAAGAAACCAGAAACACCAATCAGAAAGAATACTAGTATATGCACCCCTATGTTCATAGCAGTGCGATTTATAATATCTAAGATTTGGAAACAGTCTAAGTGCCCATCAGCAGATGATGGATAAAAAAGCTGTGGTACATCTATACAATGGAATGCTATGCAGATATAAAAAAGAAGGATCTCTTACTCTTTGAGACAGCATGGAGGGACCTGGAGAGTATTATGCTAAGCAAAACAAGCCCGTCAGAGAAAGACAAGTATCACATCATCTCACTCATATGTGGAATCTAATGAACAACATAAACTGATGATCAAAAATAGACCCAGAGACATAGAAGCATGAAAGAGACTGAGGAATCCAGAGGGAAGGCGGGGGTGGGGGGGTGGGGGAGGAGGTGCAGGGGTGTGTGTGGCGTGATTTACCAGGGAACTTGTATATATATCTCCATAGCCTATGGACACAGACAATAGTTCAGTGAAGGGAGTGGTGGGTGCAGGGTGGAGGGGGTCAATGGGAAAAAACAAACAAATAAACAATACTTTATTTGAAAGTATTTTGTCATACTTTCAACAATTAAAAAAAGGAGAAGAAAAAATTAATAGGTCTGTAGTGATTTTCTGTGTTAGCTTCTGTAATCATTGTAATCATGAAATAATGATGAACATCTTTAACAGTTAAAAAAAAAAACACAACAAAAATACTTCCAGTGAAGCTAAAGGCCTTATTTAATTATTAACAACTAGAGGCCCAGTGCATGCCGAGGCCTGGCTGGTGATCAGGGCCAATTGGGGCCCTCTGGCTGCCTGCCAGGGCCTTTCTTCGCTCCATGCCACCCCCTGGTGGTCAGCACATGTCATAGCATGTGATCAAACTCCCAGTCTCCTGGTCAAACTCCTGAGGGGACACTTTGCATATTAGCCTTTTATTTATATAGATTAGGTTTGAGATTAGAAATATAACAAGTACTATTTGTGGAGTTACTCATTGTTTTTCTTGCCTGAGGGCATTTGCAAGTCATAGTCCTTAGCCTGCAGGTATAAAAGCTATGCAAATATATCCTCAGAATTTACATGCATAGCAAATACATATTAATATGTACATAAACAGAAGTCATAGCCAAGAAATAACTCTCTGTCAGGGCCTTGGGAGAAAATGGATGAATGCCGGAATCAAAGGGTAACTGAAGAGACTGCTAACCCAGACACTTACCAAGAGACCATTACAGAAGGGACAATTAAACACACACGGGAAGAGTGAAGGACAAACAGCAGTAGGCAGTAAGCTCTGCATGCCTCGCATATGGAAGCCCTCGCCACTCCTGGTCCAGAGGGGGATGATGGCAGAACCAGGCAAAAGGCATAGCTGCGGGAGAGGGCACCACGCAGAAGCTGTGGCGACAGGTAGAGGAGCACAAGCATCTCTAGGCCAGGGCCCAGCAGGGAAAAAGCCAAGGAAAAACAACCCAAAATTCTCTTCATCTGAGCTCTGACCTCCTGCCGGAAGTCAGGGGGCCAGGGCCCTGCTGATGCAGGCTGTGCGGGCCAGCTTTCCGGGGGATGGCCGAGGGTGCATTTGGAGGGGCAAATGAAGAATGCGCAGCACAAACCCTGGGCTGTACTTGGAAAAGAATGAGTGTTGATGCCAATCTTCTCCTTCTTCTCACTCAAATAACAGGAGAGATGTACAGTATTCAAGAAAAGGGGGGCTGACATGAAAAGAATGAGGAAGCCCAGTGCAGAGCAGTTTTACTAGAGTGGCGTGTGAACATTTTTGTCCACATTCTGGGAAATGTGTGTAACATGGGCAAGGTTGGTTTCCACTGGGCATGACCCGTGGTGTCTGTTAGAGCGGCCAAGTACGCTCCAGCCGTAGCAGGATGCTGCAATGAACCCAAGGCAGCTCCCACGACGAGGCAGAGATGGGCACCCCGAGGTGAGCTCTCGAAGGCCAAAGGGCCCTGGAGCCCAGCATGAGCACAGGACCCAGGTAGAGGTCTCCAGCAGACAGCCAAGGGTGGACCAGGCAAACTGAGCCTGGGTCTGAGGAGGTGTGGGTGAAACCGATAAAGACACATGTTCTAACTGGCCCAGCCTATTGGCATAGAATTGCTCATAAATTTTTTCTTCAAACCTATTTTACAAATAGTATCCCAAATAACACTTGTTCTTAAAACTTGAACTCCCATCTATTAATGGATTTCTTGTCATGGATGTGACCATGAACTAATTCCTTAAGTATCTTTACCTAGAAAATAAGGATAATAGTAACAGTAATAAATAACAAGAAGAACCTACCTCATATGGATTCTGACAGAACAAAATATCCAATTTCCTTTAAAGTGCTTTGCATAGCTCTTGGCATATCCTGAACATCAAAAGTGCTAAATAGCCACCAGTAGTAGTCGTGGAGTATAATCTTTTTCTATAGCCTAGAAAACCTGCTTACAACTTTAGGAACGTCAAAGTATAATTAAAATATCACCCCTTTTGAATTTTTTCAGCACCAAGGGCTTCTTACCACTGCTGCTTATCAAAGAAAGGCTAATCTATTAAACACTCTTCTATGTGATTCTTAAATATCCAACATTTGGCATCAGTCTCTTAAGAACAAACCGGAAAGTATGTGGAGTAAGCACAGATGTTGTGTGGACCAAAATAAAACACAGCATCTTTACTGTAAGTGGCCTGTAAAGACACCCTCTGTTTTTAGTGACTAACATTTAGCAGTGCTGTAGCTCAGCAAAGCAGTTCGTTTCTGGTTCTGTTTCCCTTATTTAAAGGACTTCTGTGTTAAAGCTAAGTTTCTATGGATGGAGTAAGCCTGGGCCTGGCCCAGTGAGTGCAACATTTAAGTCTGTTCTCCTCTGTTTTGTTCAGGGAAAGACTTCTTTGTAAACAACCAACACAAATTTAAACAGAATTAGTTCTTAGTCAACAGATTTATGACACATAGACAAAACTCCCTGGACTCTTTCAGACCTTCCCTTGAACTTCAATGATGTAATATGGATCTATATACTCCAAACACATCAAGCCTGTAATAACTTTTTACTTTCATTTTATGCAAGTAGCATTGGCCAGAGTAACTTTGAAAATAATGGATACACCAAAGGCTTAAAGGCACCATTAATACATAGTTCTAGCCTCATGCCAGGGAACTCAAAATTCAAAATTCCTTCCTCAAGAGCTGACATTATTACCTAAGTGGCTGTGACACCAATAGTTTACTATGTATAGTTTGAGAATATCATTCATATGCTATTACTATATAAGGGTGCATCAAACCTCAAATACAAACAGCATAGACTTCAATATAGTACTTTGGCGGGGGGGGGGGGCGGATAATAATTTCCACTTTATATTATAGGAAATGAGATGAATTCCATGTCCTAATATAAGTGGAAACATGGTTTGACACATAAAAATTGACCAGATCAATGACTTAGCAGTGTGCTTTAAACAGGTAATCATTGTATAACGTTTCCACCAACTCACCACCAATCAATCAAACGCTTATTGAGCACTCAGCAAATGCAAAGCCATAAGCGTTCTCCTTCCTGTTCTTTTTCAGTGGACGTGTCAAAGTCATGCAGTTCTACACAAACAATTTTCCCCACGGACTGCTCTATGTTTTGACCATGACAACATAAGAACCTTGAATTCAGCTCATTTTCTCTGGTAATAAAAGCTATGTCTAGACTACTACTTCAATTTTCTTGCTCCTATGATTTCACTGAAATGACCAAATAGCATGAAAGGTTGTCTTATTACTTTATGGCAGCTTAATTTTGCTTTGACCTTTTTTTTTGCCAAATTTTTCCAAAGGGAAAAAAAGAAAAAGAATGCTTGACTACTTCAGCAAAACCAAAGATTAATAATTCAGTATAAATTAATAAGCACCATTAATAACAATTTGAAACACAACCTCCAGCAAATATTAATAGAGTGCAACAAATATAATAATAGAATAGCTGTCTAAGCCCACCTACCATGAAAATAAATTTGTCCTTTTATTAACATTAAAGTTTTCTCTCAGGAACATTTTCGGAGTAAAACATGACATATTATTGATATAATTTACATCAGAATAATTAATGATTAGCAGGACTCTTAACAGTGATTTGAAATTCTTTTCAAGTGTATTGAAGTCAATCCTAATTTAAATGTAAGACACAAACACTAAAGTCATTGCCCCTATTTTTTTAATTCCTGCTATCTATAATAATAAAAGGGTAATATGCTAATCAGACCAGACATCTTCTGGATGTCATTCCAGATGTCCTTCCTGACGAAGCCGGGGCCGGAAGGAAGCCAGCCTGGGTCTCAGGTGCCTGCAGGTGGCCCAAGGGAAGCCAGCCCGGGCCCCAATGCTTGCTGGTGGCCGGAGGAGGGAAGCCCAGGTTCTGGGTGGCTGCCGGTGGCCAGAGGAATGAAGCCCAGGTCCCGGGTCCCGGGTCCCGGGTCCCAGGTGCCAGAGGGAAGCTGGTGCTGACAGCTGGGGGAGGGAAGGCCTACTCTTGCATGATTTTTCATGCATCGGGCCTCTAGTTTTAAATAAAACCATACATTAGCATATCTCTCTTTTAGTGGCCACTTTATGGACCCTATTTTTTTTTTGGTATAATTAGCATAGTAATTGGTATTACTATCAATTTACTTCTCTATGTCAATATTATGTACAAATAAATGCATTATATGAACCAAGTACATATTTTAAATATCAAGATTTTTCAAAATATCTGACTCTGAAAGTGAGACAAAAATATAGAACATGCAGAGAGTAGAGCCAATTGTCAAAATGAAATCTAATGAGAGGCAAAGAGCCCAATATCCAGAATTAGCTCAGGAACGTGGACTACGTCAGAAGGGATTTTTCATTAAGACACTGAACAAGCATATTTCTACAGAAGCATTTTGTCCTCATCTTCTTTCTTCTCAACGAACCAACAATCAGACTGGAGTCAGTGGGAGCTTGGCTAAGAGGCGTTCTAGCACGGAGTCTACTCTAACAGACGAGGACACAAAGGGCAAGGTCAGAAGGCAGGCCGAATCTGACAGGAGTTTCTGAAATGATGTTTCCATTTTTGACCTTAGCTAGGTACAGTCCTATTAATCAGGTACATTTGGCCTATTTTATATCTTGTAAATGACTAAAGAATTAATCAATTAATTAGCCAAAGTGGAGGGAGCCTTCATAGCTGAAGTGCTAAAGAACACTTGGTCTTTAAAGAGGTTAATTAGGTGGTTAAATTTTTGACTTCTTGTCTGGATTTTAAACTTTGAAGTTAATGTGTCTTCTCCCAGGTAGAATTTAGGCCAGGACATTAAATTCAAATGACTGTTTTCTACAAGGATATTCTTCGTATTTTCTTCATACATCTCCCACCATCTGTACTGCCAAGAGGCCATATATATGAATTATTTTTTCTAGATATAATACACTATGAGTCAGCCTCAGAGTTCTTACACCAGCACATCATCTCGATCAACACCATTTGTTTGCATGTCCCTGACTGAACTTTCAGATCTAAGCTGCTACTTAAATGCCTTAAAATAGGTGGATGATGAATAGCAAGTCATTTGCATCTTGCTATTTCTTACAATGCAATGTCTTAGAGAGACTAATTTTGTGGCACCAATAACATCCCAGTCATTTCAAATAGTCAGGGCTGTGCAGTCATTGCTTAAAAAATCCCATGAGCTCTGGCATCACTCAGGTGTTCAAAGTCCCGAGTTCACTGCTTGAAGTCTCTGCTACAATTTGACTCTGGAGACCCAGCCAATGGAAGCCGAATTAAAAAGCTTGGATCGTAACTAGTGGAAAGAATTCAAGCTAACTTTCACAAAATATTGGGGAACAGTGATAAAACAGCAAAGTATGGGTTTCCTTCCTCCCTTCCCCTCTAAGGAAGAATGATACATGCTTATTTGGAAACCAAGTCTTTGTTATGTTGTTTGAATGACAGGCATAGATAAATTGATTTTTAATTTCCATAGATAAGTTGGAGAGAAGAGACCAACGAGCAGAGGGGTCGTAACAGGTAGTGTTTTGTTGAGCAAGAGGTGGGTGATTACGAAGAGGAGAAGGTTGTACATGTCACTTGGCAGAAATGTCACTGTGTGTTGAAAAAGGCTCGTTGCCCTATTGATAACATTTTGTCTCCAACCTGCCTTCCCTAAAAACAAAAAACAAAATGAACAAAAAACTGTTAAGCTTTTAAAACACTTCTCAAGGCTTTTGGAATCAGACTTGGTGTCAGAGGGGGTGTTTTACTTTGTTTATCTGTTTGCTTAGCACAACATAGTGAGCAAGCATTCTCTCAAAGGGGCGATTTTTTGCCCAATTCCCTGCCACACTTGGCTCAATCCCCTGAGGCGAAGGTCAGGTCCAGTTGCCCAAGTTGGCAGCTCCGGCTCTTCGGCTCTTCCCAGTGAGGGAAGGGTTGGGGGTGGGCGCACTGGCAGCCAAACAAAGTCCGATTTAAAGAAAAAGTACATGAAGTTTCCATTAGGAGAAAAGCTGAACTCAAGAATGTTCATTCAATTTCATGGATCCAGAGTGAAAAGTGACAGAAGTTCATGGCCACCGTTATCCATCAAATGATTTGCAATTCAGGTTTTCAGCACTGTGCTAAAAAACTGCTCACCTAATCACCCACTTGCCACAACCGCTGACGGCTCAGAGAACGTTGCTCTTTACTCAGCATTTTCTGCGATATCCCAACCCTGGCTTTTATTTACCAACTCGCTTAAAACACTCACAATATCTATCAGTCCCAGGAGCTTCAGTTCACATGAGAGCACAGTTTCTGACTAGACATTTCAAAATAGGCATGAGACTCTAGTTTTTTGTTTTGAGTTTTGCTTTCCCCTGTGAGCCATATTCTATATACTTAAGGGCTTTTCACCCACCAATGGCTGAAAATGTTTCAAAAGCTTTTAAGTAGTGAAATATCCTATTAAAATCTACCCAATAGGTAAAATTTTCCTTAATTGAAAACTCAGGGAACACCTGCACATTGCTCATTTTGCTCTTGGCAAAATCTACAGGTGTAGATTTACCAATAAACCATGTAACTGGAAAATTTTAAATATCACTTTGTGGGTGGTATCTTTGATTTTTATAGCCCATGACGAATATAGTTTAAAGTTCTTTCTTTTAAATGACAGAATCTCTTCCAAAATTGGCCGTTGACTGACCAACTCCATGAGACTGAGAGAAGGAATCTAGAAATAGAAATATTTCAAAATACTGAACTGAAAAAGATAAATTAGGCATAACCAGTTTACTTGACCTTGTAATCTTTATCCTTTTCTTCTTAATTCTGTATTTAGAATTTAAGGAAACTTCCTGTCTGTGCAATATTTGGAATGCAAGAATATAAATAGTGATGGCTTTTTCTATTTCAAGGATAAATACATATGTCCATACCTTGTTCAAGAACTATACTTCAGGTCCAGTTGTGACAGTCTTAGAAGTAAACAATAATAAACATCACCATCACACACGTATGATTGTGGGTTGCTGGCTCTGTGTGAGGCCTTGTTCCAAGTACTTTAAGTATATTAACTCATTCTACCATCGAGCAATCCTAGGAGACAGTCACATAGCCCCCACATTTCAGACAGGAAACTGAAGCACAGAGAAGGTAAGAAAACTGCCCAAGGACACGGGCTATTAAAGGCCAATATTGGATTCCCACATAGGCAGCCTGGCCTGAGGTGCACCCAGCCACTATCCAACAGCAATGTGCAATTAGGTCAAAGCAATTACTTCTGAAAACCATTTTGAGAGTCATTCTTTCACAGAAATCACATAATTTGGTTCTACTTACATTTATTAATCCACATCCCCAGATTGTTCTCTATAAACCAGTGGATTCTAAAAACCCTCCCATGAAGGTCAGAAGAGCCGCTTCAGAAGGCCAAGACAACTAATTCGTGGCCCTTTCAAGTGGTCCAATGTGGTCACTATCATTTCTAGCAGCCCAGACTTGAGGCTGGTGGCTACACCCACATCTGAGTCACGCCTCATCCCAGCACACGGCTACAGTGTGAAGTTTGTCATGGTAAATTTTCTACTTTGCTTAGCAAAGGTTGTAGCTGGTTTGAGGTACTGAACCTGGAGTGGGCATATCAGAAAAGGGTAACAGAAGAAAGACGAACTTAAAGTGGCAGTAAGCCCTGAGCACCCATGGCCGGCACTCCCTTCTACTCATGGCTGGCACTCCCTTCTACTCTCGAGTTCCCAATCAGTAGACGAAAACAAAACAAAAGAGTCTTCTGTTTGTAGCAAAATCACTTAACATCTGCTTATATGGAAATAGTATCGTAAATAAGAAATTATAAGGATTATTTTAATTGATTAAAGAATAAAAACAATTTAAAAATAGGTAAACAAGTTCAATTTCTCATTAGGCCCAGGTATTAGGCTTTCTTAAATAGCTCCTTTCTTATTTATATATATAAATGGCTAATACGCAAAGTGCCCCTCAGGAGTTCGACCAGGAGACCAGGAGTTCGATTGCTCGCTATGACGTGCGCTGACCACCAAAGGGTGGCATGGAATGAAGGAAGGCTCTGGCCAGCAGCCGGCAGCGGAAGGAAGGCCCCAGCCAGGCCTAGGGACTCTACCTGTGCACAAATTTCATGCACCAGGCCTCTAGCTTTCTTATAAGACAGGATTAAAATACAGTGTAATGGCATATAGTATAGTACTTGAGCTATGAATTTGCTTTTTTTCTAGCTCAATAGGCCAGAGGATCCCAGAGCTTCCATTTCTATATCTAAGAAGGCATGACAGTATCTGCCCATCGATGGTTATACAGAGTTAAAGAATAAGTTTGTAAGTGCTTGACACAGTTTCTGACATATAAAAAGTAAAAGTTAACATGAGCTCCGGTCATTATTTTAGGGTAATTTATCTATAAAATAACACTGTAGCATAAATCAAGAAATTCTATTATAATTACACAACAAACCCCCAAACTCATCTGTTTGTTGATGATCTATGCACTCAACCTCTAACTCTAGGCAATACTTGCCTACCTCTTTCCATAACAGAATGACTCCAGCAAGAACAATATTGTTGTGACAATTTTATGTCAACATATTAAACTGAAAACCTCATTCATTTTTTTTTCTCCAAGTCAATTCATGGATATTTTGATTCACATAGAAATAATACCTTACACATTACTTTTATAGATTTATAATACATATTCCTTTAGAAAGCATTTTCATGACAACTCTTTGAGCAAAGGATAGTCCGCACAATTGTTCATATTTTGCAAGTCTAGAAAAGAAGCACAGCCTACGTACTTTCCCCAGAGTCACTAACTAGAGTTAGTGGCTGGGTGAAACTAGAATTCTGGTTTCCTCATATCTGGGCCATTGTAAGATTCCTCACTTTTGTCTTCACTCAGTGGAAACTTAGATTTCTTTTAACCTCTTTTGTTAAAAATCTTAGTACATTATTTCTTACAGGGGCTTAGAAATAGGTGCAGCAAGATGGGCTTTCCAAAGGCCCTCTAAGTTAATGAGGATGAGTTATCCACTTTTGTCCTTTTTGGGGTAAGTGGGACACTCATATGCTACACATTTTCTTGTGACATGACTTTCAAAACTGGGATTGTACTGCTGCTGTCTCTATGATGTAATTATCTAAAATTACTCAAGAAAAGAGAAATTCCATATTTTACCAGTAGATGGTGCTAAGAGAAGTTTAAAGAAAATAGTCTCAAGTTATTGATGCAATGAATCACAGGATTTGATCAGGGTTTGCTATGAAGTAGACTCTATGCTTCTTTCCCAGACAGAAGTACACCCAACCCATCATCAAAGAGCAAAACATCTCCCATAGATACCCTATTCATTCAGTTCATTGTACTTCTGCCAACTTCAACTATAAATGAAGGAGTCCAAGATTCTATTTAGGGACATGAATATGTTTCACTTTGTTTATAGCTTGCTGAAACTCTCATTTTGGGCCTTTATCAATGTATTGTTCAATAGAACATGCTATATTAGAAGAAACTAAATGCCTAATAAATTATATTATTAATTACTAGAGGCCCGGTGCATGACATTCATGCACTTTATGACGTTGTGTGCATTGCAGTTAATGCATCACTTTAGTGGGCTTTTATTTTCTAATACTGATGATATTCTGTAAATCTAAAGTCAGGTCATGGCCCCGAACGTCCATGAAAATGAATGAACGAAGCCTTGGGCACCACAAGCTTTACTAACACTTTGTTTGTCTTAACACTTTTAAATGTTTTGTTGTTGCTACCACTAGAATGAGACTGGGAGAGAGATTATCTTTCAATTCAACATTGTATATCCCCAACACTGAATATTCACCGTATATAATATATCTCTACATATAATAGAGATTTTAAATGCATAAAAACTAATTGAAGTTCTACGGGCTTCCCTCACAAAACAAAAAAAGCCTGTTAGTTTCAGAATGAATTTCCACCATTTCAGCAGCTAAATCCTAGAATCTGAATTTGTTGCATACCCTTCTTGACCCAGCTCTCATAATTCTCAAGTAGTTCAGCCCCCAGTGGCTTAAAAGTAAAGAGTCTGGCTCCTTCTGTAAGAACATTTTCATCTACAGTATTTTGTAGTAAGATACATTTTTTAGGTATCTTAGCAACACTTCAGAGGCGCTGCTAATATTTCTGCTGCAAAAACAGTAGCTCAAAAAGAAATGAAGTGGGGAAATATCACAATCACTGTTTAAATGATGCATTTGTTGAAGAAAATGCAAAAAAATACAGTATAGTTTATTTTGGCAGGCTAAAGTCTGTGTCATGGAATGTGTCTAACGTAGATGAATAGACTATTGGTTAATAGATGCAGGCTGGGTAAACAGGACAATCAAGTTAATGAAGTACAAATATAGTTTATGAAATTATTATTATTTAATGCAAATAAAAGGTCTTATTATGTAATCCAGTTTCATTGTTTAAAGTTCTTCATGTTTTAACAAGTTGTTTGGGCATTATTTAGATGCAATGCGATTTCCTTTGTTTATCACTGAAATAAGTCATCAGGGGATTTCTTGAAGAGAGTTAGACAACAAAAGTGCCTATCACTCTTATCAACTCTTCCTTTATGGTCTGTTGAAATTCAGAATTAATAACCAGAATCACAGAGTATAAATTTGCCGTACAATGCTGCCCTTAGTGTGTAAGATTGTTTGGCACAAGATAACAAACTCTCCAAGTAAAATAAGTAAATGTAACTACATGATGGCATTAGGGACAGAGGTCATAATCCAGAGATGTCCAATTTTACCAAATCAGTTTAACTTTAAAATATAAAGATCATATATATATATACATATATATATTTCAGAGTGGAAGGGAGAGGGAGAGATAGAAACATTCATGATGAGAGAGAATCATTGATCAGCTGCCTCCTGCACACTCCCCATTGGGGATCAAGCCTGCAACCCGGGCATGTGCCCTGACCAGGAATCGAACCATGACCTCCTGGTTCATAGGTCAACACTCAACCACTGAGCCACACCAACTGGGTAAAGGTCATGACCTTTTAAACTTGCCCTACCAAAGAGCAGAGGGATGAATGAGCTCCTTCAGCTAGTCAATGAACTACCAAAATATTTACTGGAAAGTGCACACGCTGTCCCTTTCAAACTGGTCTGATGACAAATGTGCAAAGTGTAAAGCCCTGAGCGACACAAGAGCAAGAGACAGTTTTGGGTCAGGGACATTGGTCTAGCTTCTCCCAAAGACAAGAAAAGCGAGCCTCCTAAAGCTCGCACTCCCCCACATATCCCAGTGCTCCCAGCCACCACTGACATTCCCGCTCATCTTCCAGTGACCAGCCATGAAGTATGCCAGGCACACTGACAAGCTTGCATCTCACTTTTGAAAAAAATGCCAAGTGGAAGGAAGAACTATATAGTTTCCAGTGAACAGGCCACAGCGAGCAGAATATATTTTTCCCATTTTCAAAAAAATGAAGCAAGGCTACTATTTCCCCCAAATCTTCATTTGGTTTTGGCTGTGAGTAGTTAATTTGGAGAGTTACGGCTCACAGGGACAGCGGTGAATTTCATGAATAGGTCAGACTGTGTAAGTGACCACTTCATTTGCATGATTCAACAGTTTCCATGTAGTTCTGACTGGTCTGCGGTGAGTGTTGTTTACATTTTTATCAATGGAATTGTTATTTGGGTTGAAGTAAGTCCTGTCGGGGGGAAAATGTACATTTGACAGGGGAAGGAGATCAGCAGTAATTAACTTATCTTATTTAACTAGCTCTGGAGAGCAGAGGCAGGGTCTGAGAACACGTGAGGATGGGGGTTCAAGGTAGGAAGTGAAAACCAAGCTTGGCCCAGAAAAGCAAATCCATGTACAGACCAGCAGAAGGACACCTGGGTAATCAGTGTATAGTATCGAGCTCTTGGTGCTGAAAACAAGGAAAGATAAATATATCCTTACGTTAAAATGATTTGTGGGTGGGGTAAAGATAGTTCTGCTTAAGAATTTCATGGGCTTTATCATAACCAATCAATAAGTATTTATCAAACACCTGGAATAATAGGCACCTGTTGTCTTCATCTGTATAATCTCTCTCCCTTTGGGGATCTGTTTTCCCCTCTCCATATGGATTGGATGGGACTGCCCATGACAGTCCCCTGCCTCTTCCACCCATCCCTGGCTATTATGGGTTGGTTTGTGTGCCCTCAAAATTCATATGTTGAAATCCTAACCACCCAGTGACTCAGAATGAGACTGTATTTAGAGAAAAGGTCTGTAAAAAATTATTAAGTTGAGGTCATTATGATTAATTTAAAATGGGATCCAAATGAGGTCATTAGAGTAAAGGCAGGAAGATAAGATGGTGATAAAGTGAAGAGACAGTGAAGGGAGGAGCTCAGATTGAGGAAAAAATGGAAGACCAGGGAGAAATGCCTAAGCCTATGGGGTGAGGGAGGGGGTGAGGGTCTTAAATGAGGAGTTTGGCTGAGTGAAGTGATTAAGAAAATTGGCTCCAGAGTCAGACTGCCTATGTCCAGATAGCACTTGTCAGACATGGAATCCTGGAAAGTTACCTCACGTGGCCACTGAATAAAATAGGAATAATATTAATATCTCCTTTATGGAGATACTGTGAGTGCTAAGCAAATTAATATATGTATGCATATATTTATACTAGTGGCCCAGTGCACAAAATTTGTGCACGGGGGGCATGTCCCTCAGCCTGGCCTGCACAGTCTCCAATCTGGGACTCCTCAGGAAATGTCTGACTGCCAGTTTAGGCCTGATCCCAGGGATAGGGCCTAAACCGGCAGTCAGACATCCCTCTCGCAATCCGGGACCGCTGGCTCCTAACTGATCACCTGCCTGCCTGCCCGATAACCCCTAACCACCCTGCCTGCTGGCCTGATCACCCCCAATGGCCCTCTCCTGCCAGACTCATGGCCCCCAACTGCCCTCCCCTGCTGGTCTCATGGCCCCCAACTGCCCTCCCTGGCTGGTCTCCCAGAAGGTCTCCCAGTCAAAATTAGCATATTACCCTTTTATTAGTATAAATACATTTAAAATATATTAATATACATTTTACATAGATATTGTATAAATAGGCATGATATATAATACAAAATATATTTTTATTTTTAACTCAACCATACGGTGTGAATATTTTTCTATCCCAATAAAAGTAGATCTCCATCTATTTTAATGTCTTCATGGTTTTTTACTGATAAATATGCCACACTTGAATTGCATAATATTTTAGTATGTAAAAATTGTACAAGAATAGGAAAGGTATGGAAAATTGTGTAATTTCACTAAATTTATATTTTTTTCTTTTTATTTATTTGAATTTTCAATTCTTTTTATAATGAATGTATATTATTGGTGTAATAAAGGCATAATAAAAAGGAAAGGTAAAAGAAGTTTTAGAAATACATGTTGAATCATTTTTAAAATTTGATTTCTATTTTCATTAACTTCCTTCTCATGAGTGGCCAGAGATTTAACCAGGAGACAGGAAGGAAGAAATGTGTCCTTGGCCAACAACTTGGCTTTTCTGAGACCTACAGTTGTTGAATGACAAATTAGCTTCCATTTCCTGGTGTCTAACTTATTTCCCAACTGGGCTGGCTAAAAGTGTTGGGAGACAATCTTTTACAAACCACAACCAAACCATTAACACACTCTGATGGCTTTTCTTGTGAAATAAATTCTACTCTTCTCTACTTATACTGAACTGAACAGAACATTAAGAACTACAGTTTGAGCCGAAACCGGTTTGGCTCAGTGGATAGAGCGTCAGCCTGTGGACTGAGAGGTCCCGGGTTCGATTCCGGTCAAGGGCATGTACCTGGGTTGCGGGCACATTCCCGGTGGGGGATGTGCAAGAGGCAGCGGATCGATGTTTCTCTTTTATCGATGTTTCTAACTCTCTCTATCTCTCTCCCTTCGTATCTGTGAAAAATCAATAAAATATATTAAAAAAAAAAAAAAAAGAACTACAATTTGGCCCTAACTGGTTTGACTCAGTGGATAGAGCGTCGGCCTGCAGACTGAAGGGTCCCAGGTTCAATTCCGGTCAAGGGCATTACCTTGGTTGCGGGCACATCCCCAGTAGGGGGTGTGCAGAAGGCAGCTGATCGATGTTTCTCTCTCATTGATGTTTCTAACTCTCTATTGCTCTCCTTTCCTCTCTGTAAAAAATCAATAAAATATATTTAAAAAAAAAAAAAGAACTACAATTTGCCCTAGCTGGTTTGGCTCAGTGGATAGGATGTTGGCCTATGGACCAAAGGGTCCTGGGTTTGATTCTGGTCAAGGGCACGAATCTTATTTGCAGGTTCCTCCCTGGCCAGGGCTAGGCTTGTGCAGGAGGCAATTGCAAGAGGCAATCAATGTGTAAACACATCGATGTTTCTCTCTGTCTTTCCCTCTCTCTTCCACTGTCCTTAAACATCAGTGGGAAAATATCCTCAAGCGAGGATAACAACAACAACAACAAAAAGAATTAAAATTTACTCCCGTCAGCCTTAGAATGGAAATCCCTCCTATATTCTTCCATGATGTGATTGCTAGGAGCAGTTCTTACATTTTCTTATATGTATTTGAGAGGAAAATTAGGAGAGGCTGCTTCGTGTGCCACTGGCCAGTTGTGTTGTTGGTGGAGGTTGGGCTGACAATTGCAGGTGTAGTTTGATTCTTTCCATTTTAGCAAGTGAGGAAAAATATCTTTGGAATTGAATGCAATCTTGTGTGATTTTCTCCCGTGTTTGTTGTATGGAGCAGAGAAATAAGATTGTGGGATGTTTTTCTATAAACGTTTTTAAGGGATGGTGTGGAAGAAAAATATGAATAGTGGAGGTGCTTTTATGGAAACCCTTCAAGTGGCAGATTAAATGGTCCAAGTTTCATAGGAAAGAAATTATGATAAAAAATGTCTGACAGATGTGGAGGAAGTAGCAGATTTAAGAATACCAAAAGTGACATTTGAGATTCATGGCTCAGTAACATTGAAGGAGTGAAAAGGCCAGAGAGGCTGTGATTATAAAGTGGTGAAATAGTTCAAGCTTTCAAAGATGAAATAGCTCTCTGTGGTGTAAGTTCCTGAGCAAGGCTATAGAAATGGGAGGCTGAAGCTGATGAGAAAGTAAGGTAGCAGTTTGATGAGATCCGATGAGGGATTAACCTCCAAAATGTACAGGGAACTCATACAATTTAACAAAAGGAAGATAAACGATCCAATTAAAAAATGGGCAAAGGACCTCAATAGACACTTCTTCAAAATGGACATACAGAAGGCGAAAAGGCATATGAAAAAGTGCTCAAAACCACTGATCATCTGAGAGACGCAAATCAAAATGACAATGAAGTACCACCTCATATCTGTAAGAATGGCTATCATCAACAAATCAACAAATAACAAGCAAGGATGTGGAGAAAAGGGAACTCTCATGCACTACTGGTGGGAATGCAGCCTGGTGCAGCCACTGTGGAAAACAGTATGGAGTTTCCTCAAAAAATTAAAAATGCAACTCCCATTTGACCCAGTGATGATCCCACTTCTAGGACTACTAGTATATCCCAAGAACTCAGAAACACCCATAAGAAAGGATACTTGCATCCCTATGTTCATAGCAGCACAATTACAATAGCTAAGATTTGGAAACAGCCTAACTGCCCATCAGCAGATGAATGAATTAAAAAACTGTGGTGCATCTATACAACGAAATACTATGCTGCTGTAAAAAAGAAGGAACTCTTACCATTTGCAACAGCATGGATGGATCTAGAGAACATTATGCTAAGGGAAATAAGCCAGTCAGAGAAAGATAAGTATCACATGATCTCACTCATATTTGGAATCTAATGACCAACATAAACTGATGAACAAAAATAGACCCAGAAACATAGAAGCATTGAACAGACTGTCAAACCTCAGAGGGAAGGCAGGGAAGTGGGGAGGGAGGGGGGGAAGAGATCAACAAATGAACTCATATACGTATATGCATAACCCAAGGACACAGACAGTGGGTGGTGAAAGCTTGCAGGATGAGGGGAGAGAGAGGGCAAGTGGGGGAAAAGGGACATATGTAACACTTTCAACAATAAAGATTTATTTAAAATAAAAACTAAATTAAAAAAAAGCTGTGAGTTAGGATGATAAAAGGGCCATGTGAATAAACATCATTTTGACAAGAATGAATGTAGATTTGAAGTAGAGAGGAAGATGTTAACCCAGGTGATAATTTTCTTATTAATAATCCTATCTAATAATAGACAAAGATGGTAATTGACTGTACCTTTGCTACGCCTCCCATTAGCTAATCAGCGTGATATACACTGTTGGCGGCTAATTTGCATACTGCAGGCAGGGCAGGACAGCGCGAGCCGCCATCGGGGCCCTATGTGCAGCCCTGTGCGGCAGGGCTTAGGTGGCGCAATTGCGACACCTAAGCCCCGCCCCCATCTGGGACCCCCGTGAGCCACCTAAGCCCCGCCCCCAGCCAGGACACCATGGCTATTAGAGAGCAGGAAAGTGCCGCCCACAGAGAGCACCCAGCAGGGCCTGACCCCAGGTGCCCTGGCAATCCAGCGGACGGTGAGCAGGAAAGGGCAGCCTGCAGGCAGCCCCCTTGTGTGCCTGCCCCTGGGTTGTCGCTGCAATCCCAGAGCAGGAAAGTGCGGCCTGTAGGCAGCACCCCACCCTGGCCACAGCTCAAGGGAGAGTAATACACGCAGTGGAGGCCAGGAGCCTGAGAGATCAACAGAGAGGGGCGCCTGCTCCAAGCCTCAATGGTGTGGCTGGGGGCAGACCCCCAGCAGACACACTCACACACATACACACACACACACAGAGCCTACTCTGACCCTCCAATGTGGCTGGGGGCAGGCCCCAGCAGACACATACACATACACACACACACACACACACACACACACACACACACACACACGGGACGCCTGCTCCGAGCCTCTGCTGCCAGACTGTGGCCGTCAGTAGGACATCCACCGAGGGCTCCTGGACTGAGGGGCAGGCTGGGCTGAGGGAACCCCACCCCCCAGTGCACGAATTTCATGCACCAGGCCTCTAGTGTTGAATAATCAAGATGTTGGTAGATAGTAGTAAGAAGGAGAAGCAAAGAGATGCTGACTATACCCCAACTCCAGAGATTAAAGTTTTAGTGGAAAACCCAGCTTCATTGTTCTCAGGGGTTAACAAAAGTCATTTCATGAGAAAAATCAAAATCAAAGCTGGAATTTCCAGCTCTGGCTGGGAGACTCAGCTGGTTGGAACATCATTCCATAGACCAAAAAGGTCCTGATTTGATTCCCATGAGGGCACATACCTGGGCTGTGGGTTCCATCCCTAATCAGGGCACCTACAGGATATTTCTCTCTCACATTGATGTTTCTTTCTTTCTCTCTCTCTCTCTCTCTCTCTCTCTCTCTCTCTCTCTCTCTCTCTGATTAAAAATCAATTTTAAAAAAGAAAACAGTTGAGTCACCAAGGATTTAGGGAAATGCAAAGATATGCTAAGAGAAGGAGAATAGAACAAGAAAGGCAGTGGGAGGGTATGAGAAAACGTTGACCTGGACAGGGCTGGTCATGGTAGAGATGGAGACAAGTAGATAGATAAGCTTTGGGAGTGACTTGCTGTTGGGTTGAATGGGAATTTGAATGCCCTCCCAGAAATTCTACCAATTAGGAATTCACTGGGTTTGCAAGCTTCTCTTATAAAAATTCAAATACATCTTAAGAGGCTTATGACCCTGGTGAGGGTGTAATTAGGTCTGCATTAGTTCCATCAGCTTACTTTTACCATCACCTAGCTGAAGTCAGTCATACTTACAGAGCTGAGAGTTTTGCTTGGGGAGAAGCATGTTTTGCATAAAGGATATACTTGTGTATAAGACAGGACATGAAGTCTTGGGAAAGACAGAGGCCTGAAAGAGCTTACAGGAGACGCAGAGATGGTGGCAGCATTTGAGAGCACAGAGAACAGGCAAACTGGCCTCTGAAATTTGCCTGATTGCTTCTTAGAGATAAGCACCTAATTTTCTTTAAAACTGGGAATGTCTCATTTCTTGTAGTCTTGTTTGAAAAAAAAAACCAAAACATTCCACCAATTTATAGCAGAGGAAAGGAAATAAATAAAAGCATTAAAAGCATTGACGCCTTAGCCGGTTTGGCTCAGTAGATGTGGACTAAAGGGTCCCAGGTTTGATTCCAGTCAAGGGCACATGCCAGGCTTGTGGGCTCCATCCCCAGGAGGGGGCATACAGGAAGCAGCTGATCAATGATTCTCATCACTGACGTTTCTCTCCCTCTCCCTCTCATGTCCTCTCTGAAATCAATATATATATATTTAAAGCATTAACAATTTCCATGTTGTCTTGTTTAAATTCAAGGCAGGCTATCTGATTCTCTAACAATATTTTACTGATATCATATGATAAAAAGGAATTTTAAAATCTAAAATATTAAAAACAATCATCAGTGCCATGCGAGATAAATAAATATTATTGATCAATGTTTAAAAATAATTTCAATTATGTTATTTTAAAGATTTGTTTTATCTTTGGTAGTAAATATCTATAATTTTTTAAACTCCAGTCTTGTTTAGATACAACAAAAGGTATTACATTTTATTTATTGTTTTATTTTTTCTTAAGGTGCTCACAATCTTATTAAAAAATAATGACACAGATCCTAAAATGTTCCAAATGCTACCTTTTGGGTGCAATTTTGGGGGCATTTCAAACGTCATGTGTCAGGCACTGCTCAGAGCTCAGATAACACTACTGGGGAGAATGAGTAATTGCCAAAAATTTGGCTCACTCCTAACCCTGACTTCTTGGATGGTGATCCTGCATTAAAAAAAAGAACAAAAACAACAACTCACACATGAAATAAAACAATTCTCTGATGTTTTGTTTTGTACTTATATTTCAAATATGGAAAAGAAATTCTTCTTAAAAAAAAAACACAAAACCACAAACAGTAAAAAGCAACAAAGAAAACATTAGCAACAAGTTTGGGCTGATAAAAAAAAAATTAGGCAACTTTTTTTCTTAAGCAAAGCACTAAATGGCAAGATAAAAATAAATCAGTTCGTAAGCCCATAGAAATTCCATGGATTTGTGCCTTTGGATGTGAATCACAAGTCTGATGGCAGGTACACTCTGTGTAGCTTCGGGATGGAACAGACTGTGCGCCTCCCCCGCTGTCCTCAAGCTTTCCTCTGCATCTGGCCCAAACTCCGTGTGTCCTACCCCACGTGGAGGGTCCCAGCTGTGTTTAACCGGTATGATCATCCATCCTTTCTTAGCATCCTTGATTCTCTCTGCCGCCTAAGCTAAAATCTGGGACAATGCATCCGTGTGGGGAAAGGCACTGGGGAACCTCAGAATTATTGATCATTGCCAAACACTGTGTTTTTATAGATAAGAGACATGCAGCACAACCAAGCTGGAAATCTGGCTCAGAATTGTCCAATTATTAAGCCTCAGAGTGAAGCTTCTTAGGTAATCTCTCAAACTGTGGAGAGACACTTCTCCATGTACCTGTCACATTTCTGCACATTTTGCAAACAGAGGCACTGACCACCTTTGCTCTGGACTATCTTTTCAAAGACACCTAGATAGCAGATAGCTTTGAAATATAAAGATCGTGTCTCCCTCCTGAGCAAAGAGAAGGTTTTGTCCAATATAACAAAACTAATGTCTCCCTTTGGGGCAAAGGGCAGGCATGCTCGCTGCCCGTTATAGAACAGGCAAACTCCCTAAGCTAGGAGCTCCTCTCTTGAACCACAAACCACTAAGTTTACAAGTGTCAGCTGTCTTCTTCGCATCGCCCGATGGGGACTGGGCTCAGTGAACCGGGACAAATGCTGATAGCCTGACCGCAGCCACTGCTGTAAATTATAGAGTCATTTTTCTCTGAGTCAGGAGCCTCCTGTCTCCTGCCAGCACTCCTGACTTGTGAGCTTGGAAGGGAGAAGAAATCTCAGACCCTTCATACTTTTTGACAGAAACCTAAAATTTTAGTGATAGTAAGTCATATAAAAAGAAAAATAATACTAAGCACTAAGAGGCCTGTTGCTTGATTTTTCAAATCTAGGGTGATTAGGTTACCATTTTTTAAGCATTATGTGTTAGGGATACTACGTAATATTTTATATTCTTCAAATCAAATTATATATATACACACACATATTACTTACTTTATTTTTAAAATTTCATTTATGAAATGATTACATTATCCTCACCCAACAACAACCTGAAGTTAAGTCACATAGCTAATAGGTGGCAGAGCTAAAATCTCTGGTTTGAAAATTTTGTTTTGCCTTCCTCCAAATAAAACACAGCTAAAAATGGCATGGGCCATTTCAGTTTTAAATGAAATGGTTAAATTGTGTCATATTGTGTTTAGTTTGACAATCTTACCTTTTTAATAGAACTACTGTAGATGTTTAGGCACTGACATGTTGCTATCTAATATGCATTCAATATTAAATATTCAGTATTCGGAACAGATGCAATGTCATTAATACTGAGTTTACATTATATACTATATAGTCAAAGAAAAAGTCTACCACAAAAGCTGTTCTTTATAAAGTTTAAATCATACAACCATATTCTTTTAAAGCTACACAGCTAAGAAAACATGACAGGAGAAATAATTCCATTTAAAAAGCTATATATCCCATAAACTATCTTGTTAGTCATGAAGATAAATAGAAAATAACACACTAGACAGAGTGGAGAAAGGACATATATCGAGAACTTACAAATGTTCTTAAGAATAAAAAATGTTTGCCCAGCCTGTGTGGCTCCGTGGTTGAGCGTCTACCTATGAACCAGGAGGTCGTGGTTTGATTCCCAATCAGGGCACATACCCAGGTTGCGGGCTCCATCCCTAGCGTGAGGTATGTGCAGGAGGCAGCCCATCAATGATTATCTCTCATCATTGGTATTTCTATCTCTTTCTCCCTCTCTCTTCCTCTCTGAAATCAATAAAAAAATATTTTAAAAAAAGAATAAAAAATGTTCAAAGCAAAAGAGGAAAACGTCTTAATTTTTTTTAAATATATTTATTGATTTTTTACAGAGAGGAAGGGAGAGAGATAGAGAGTTAGAAACATCGATGAGAGAGAAACATCGATCAGCTGCCTCCTGCACATCTCCCACTGGGGATATGCCCGCAACCCAGGTACATGCCCTTGACCGGAATCGAACCTGGGACCTTTCAGTCCGCAAGCCGACGCTCTATCCACTGAGCCAAACCGGTTTTGGCAAAACGTCTTAATTTTATGAAAGCAAAAAAATATATAAACTTATAAACTGGTAATCCATTTCTGGCTATAAATGCATTTTCATCCCTATGATTCCATGTTGCTAATTCTAACACTAAAGAAACGTGTTCTGAGTCAACCATTTTGAAATGTAAATAGCAAAAACAACAAAACCTTAAAATTCTGTAGGCATTTTTTCAAAATGCAAACAATATTTTTTCAAATTGCTTTAACTGTATTTCAAAATTTATTAGTAACGTATTAATGGAAGTAATTGTTTTACTTATGCCTCACATTACTTAAAAAAAAATAAAGAAACTATCCAGCGGATGTTTACAAAAACAAAACAAATTTAGAGACTATGGAGTCAGTTATAATTGTGATTTAAGAGAGTAACTAAAGAACCAAGTTTATGTAGCTCTCATTTATTTTAGACAAGTATCTTAAATTAAAAGGTTAAGTGCTGATGCACTTTTATTTATTTTAATCCTTGGTGTATAACAGTATTAGTATAAGTGGGACATACCAATGTGGTTAATGTTTGGTGTGAAAGCAGAAACCCCATGGAAGAGGCGATGGGTTAAGCAGTGGTCAGCAAACTGCGGCTCGCGAGCCACATGCGGCTCTTTGGCCCCTTGAGTGTGGCTCTTCCACAAAATACCGACTTCTGTGCATGGGCCACGAAGTTTCAATCGCAGTGTACGTGCGCACCGCACATGGTATTTTGTGGAAGAGCCACACTCCAGGGACCAAAGAGCCGCATGTGGCTCGCGAGCCGCATGTGGCTCGCGAGCCGCAGTTTGCCGACCACTGGGTTAAGGTATTATTTTTCTGATTCCATTTGGACAAAAATTAATTTTAAAATAATTAAAGCTATGTAGGTCTATATTTTAATTATATAATAAAATATTTTCTAGGGGCATAGCCATTAAACATTAAATGGATTTTAAACAAGAAATATGAAGAACACTTTCATTGATGAGCTTTATAGGAGACTATAATTTCATCTATGAAAACATATAACATCTGATGTTATTTTCCCACTCAGGGAATCTATGAGAAAATGAGATGGTGATTTTCATCCTACATTTCTAATGTTGTCAAGACAGAATTTACTCAGTCAGCATCTTGTCTTAAACACACAAATTGAGAAGATTTCAAAAAGAAGAAACACATTAATCGTGAAGGCATTTTTTTTTTAATTTCAAGTTTTATATAATTAAGAAGTACTATAATAATTGCTTTTAAAATAAAGAAGAAAATGTATCAAAAGAAAACATATATGAAGAAAAGGAATATTTATCTAGAAAGGAAGAAGGCAAAACTGAAAGAAAGAATATTAATGTTACACTTGTATTACTTATTATAGAGGTCTTTCCATTGGTAAAACCTTGTGGATTCTGGAAGATTTATGATCATGAAATTGGTGGACAAAGGAGCTCATATATCAGATGGTGTCTCCTACAATGCCTACATATTTCACATGTTTATGCATAAGGAAGCAAAGGAAAGCTTACCTGGAAATCTTTGAATTATTTGACATAAGCCTTCCTTTCTGCAAAGCTGATGCTGTATTTCTGGTAATATGTTTACCTGAATGGAATGAAAAAGATTCTAGTGAGCTGGGCATTCATAAATGCTCGGGCAAAGGGAACGCCATCCACACCCTGCCCTCAGCCTCTGCAAGTCAACATTTAGATCCAGAATAAAGATTGGTCTATTTGGTAACATAAAATTAAAACCTGGCCCTTAGAAATCTTCAAAATATTTGGGAATACTTTTGAAAACCTTGATTTATTTCAAAGCCATGATATTTGCTAGAAATAAAAGGGAATACTATGTCCTTATGGCAAACAGAGCAACACAAATAACTTCATAGTTTCAAATTTAGCTTTGGCAAAAAAAAACGTACTAAGCATAACATACCTCAAAGTAAGTCAACTACAGTGCAACGTTCCAAGGTCCCTCGGTGATTTCAATCACAGACAGTGGAAATTCAGTGCTAAACCTATTTCAAAACTCCATCCTTACTTTTCACGTCGTACTTCAGGGCATTATTGCTCCCAAATATAAAGCCCAGCTATCATAAAACTCTACTTTAACAAAAATTTTCTTCTTAAAAAGCCTCATACATATGATCACAAATTCCAATATGTACTTTAACTTGAAAAGGTACAAACAAACTAATTCTCTCCCCTCCTGAATTTACAGATTGGCTAGCTAGCTATTATCAACAAAATCTCAAAAACAATTCCAAATATGGTCAAGCCTTCTTAAAGCCAACAGAAAGATAAGTGTAAATTACTTTGAATATCCGATTCATTTTGAACAATTATCAGTTACTCTCAAACTAACTCACTCTACTAAAACGCTGGAGTTTCTCTACTTGGTCTTGCTGGCGTGATTCGATGAGAGGAACGCAGTTGCAGTTGGAGAAAAGCGAGGGAACCAGGGACAAGGCTTGTGGTCCCACTTCTCCCACCCAACAGAATAACCTTGAGTCCGTCACTTGGCTTCTCTTCCTCCCTCTCTGTTTGTAAAATAAAGCAGTTAGACTAGAGCCTTGGGTCTTTAAGTTCCACTCTTAGAGAGTGTCAACCCAATAATTCAATCATAGTTCTAGTTTTGTTTTGAATGTATTTGTATTGACTTCAGAGAGGAAGGGGGAGGGAGACAGAGATAGAAACATCAATAATGAGAGAAAATCATTGATCGGCTGCCTCCTGCTGGCCCCCTACCAGGGACCGTGCCCACAACCCCGCACGTGCTCTTGACCAGAATAAAACCCAGAACACTTCAGTCCTCAGGCCAACGCTCCATCCACTGAGCCAAACCAGCTAGGGCTTATTTTGTTTTTTAATGGTTCATTTAAAAAAAGCACCTTAAGCTTTGAAACAATGCATCAGTTATTCTCCAACCATCACAATCCTGTTACCTCCTCTTCATTTATTCAGTAAAATGTAAACTTCAGCCCAGGTCATCTATGAATGAAGCCAGACTCCAGCAGAACCCACTCTGCGAAATCTGCACCAGCAACATTCCTAAACGCTCCATTTGAAAGTCTACAGAGATACCAAAATCTGAGCCGCTTATGTTCCTACTGCACTGGGAACTGAGAAAAGGCTGTACATATGGTGCTTGATAGGCTTTAGAGATCTACATTTCTTAAATTCCAAATATGACAATTCAGAGACTAAATGTAGGGGGGGAAAGGGTTTCATAAAATCCGGAAGTTTTCCATTCAGAATTCCTAAAGCAGGCTGGCGGTCAGGGACAGAGCACTGCGAAAATATGGGAAATTCATACCAAATGTTTGAGGTGTTTTGGGTTTTTTTTCTTAAGCTAACATATAAAAGCATCTTTCAGATGTAAAAATGACTGGGCTGCTATTGACTAAATAAAATCTTCACAATAGAAGGACCCAGGAAGAGAGCCAGCATTAGGGAAGTGACATGAAAGATTATGTACTGGCACAGGTCCGGCTTCAGACCTTCTCCCACTGCTGGAAGGGCTCAGAGCAAATGTGCTGTTACTGCAAATGCTTAAAGCAGCGGTTCTCAACCTGTGGGTCGCAACCCCTTTGGCGGCCGAACGACCCTTTCACAGGGGTCGCCTAAGACCATCCTGCATATCAGATATTTACATTACGATTCATAACAGTAGCAACATTACAGTTGTGAAGTAGCAACGAAAATAATTTTATGGTTGGGACACAACATGAGGAACTGTATTTAAGGGGCCAGAAGGTTGAGAACCACTGGCTTAAAGCATCCTAGGTGCCATGGTCTGCTACAAACAGGATGGAACAGAAGCCTTGGTAACATGAGTTACAAAACTCATGGGCCAAAAAGCTTTGTGTAGATGCTGCAAAGATAGTGCACAGCGTGCACAGCCTTCACATAGAAGGTACTTTGCTGTGTCTCATCAGAGAGATGACTTTTCGTTTGAGGCCTTGGATCAGAAGGATGAGCTGACTCAGGGTCAACAAAGCACTTGCTTCAGAAACTCAGAGCCAAGCCAAGTAACTACTCACCCCTCCCGCCTTCGATTTTCCCAGCCCTCACCCAGTGACCTCTTCCCATGCTCTTTCCTCCAAAGTAAATCTTTGGAATTCAGAGTCACAGCAGATGACATACTCATGGTGACACGTGACACCAGAAACATCATCTCCATTCTAATCTGGAACTGAGCACCAAACTAAGCAGTTAAACTGAATGACTCAGCACAAAGAAATAAACATAGGGTCATGCAGCTATGGCAAATCATCTACATGACACATATTTTAACTTTTTAATTGCTAAACCTAACGACGTTTTTCTGTATCTAGTGCTTTATATTCTCATTTTTTTTATGTACATCATAAAATTTATGATTTGCATCCCGGTATCAACTGGAACATCATCAAAGAAGTTTTTACTGGGTTAGCTAACTTTTATAAGATGAGCTTCTCCAGCTTCAGACTGCAATAAATATTTTTATCAGGCTTTATTTTGGGGGAAGCTCACCCACTGCCCCCACACATGCACACAACCTCCCCCATTATGAGCACCCCCCCACCCTTCGAGTGGTGATTTTGTTACAATTGAACAATCTATATTGACACATCCTAATCACCCAAATAGTCATTTCTATACCCATTTTGTACTGGGTTTGAATGCTTTACAAATGTGTGTGTGTGTGTGTGTTTATAGACCGCTGTTCTGATATTTTCCTTAGCATAAAATCTTTCATATCTTTGAAAGAATTAGAATGAATATAAAATGATAATGGCATTTGAGCCTGGGACATTTCTGAGATCAAATTGGGACAAAGGAAATGTGCATTTATTTTTTTAAATATACTTTTATTGATTTCAGAGAGGAAAGGAGAGGAAGAGAGAGATAGAAACATCAGTGCTGAGAGAGAATCATTGACTGGCTGCCTCCTGCACGCCCCCTACTGGGGATCAAATCCTAGTGCCCTTGACCTGAATCAAACCCCAGGACCCTTCAGTCCACAAGCCGACACTCTATCCACTGAGCCAAAGCGGCTAGGGTGGAAATGTGCATTTAAAAAGATTTCAATCTCAACATATCTTCTACAACCATAATCAGTGATAATCTGTATCTAAATTATTTTTGTTACATATAGTATCAGAATCAAAAGTAAAAAATCATTCTTAGTTGAAATCTTTAATTAATAAGTGCAACAGTATAATATTAACTATAAACAAAATTTAAAAAACTAACACTACAGTAACTCATTAAGGAGAACAGGCATTTAAATGTAGACTATTTATAAAGTCTAAGAAAACATCCAAGTAATAAAAATTTTTTAGTCACTTGGGAACAATGAGAGTACATACACTTCATATTGTATCTTAGAAACTACTTTTTTTTTCAGTAGATCTGTATAGACTTTCATTCCTTTTATTTTATCAAAAATAGGGTCTCTGAAAGCTGTTCAGTATCATCCATAAGGAAAAGAATTAATGACAAGAAGAGAAGCAACTAATCAAAGAAAAAAAGTCCCTTTATCCCCCAAGTTTCTAACACACAATTATTCCATCAAATTCACCTGAAAATGTCCTTGCATGCCTTAACAGAAGAGCCCTTTCAGTAGTTCTCAGCGCTCCACGTAGTACTAAAAACAGCATCCTGGTTTTAGGGGCTGCTAATCCCACAAACATTTAGAGCTAGAAATCAATCCCTCATCTCAGGAAATACTAGAACCTGTCTGTGAGAGGTGAGATGCAGCCCTAGTTACTAAATTTAATGCTACCCCAACTAGTGGACCTCACTTCACTTTCAGCCACATATGGACCAATACAGTTTTAAATTTATGTGACTCTCTTCCTGACTAGAGCGACTCCTGACCATTCATTTTCTATAACAGATCGGTGATCATTTTCATTAAGCACTTAAATTCCAAACCTCTGACATGTAATTTTAATTTGAGCAGATGCCCTTTCTTTTTCACTTTACAGTCTCTGACAATCTTACAACATCATCAAGCAATTTGAAACAACTGTTTTGTTTTTGTTATTTTTTTCTTTATTGTTGAAAATATTACAGATGTTCCGCTTTCTTTTTCCCCCTCACCCTACCCAGGCCTTCAGCACATTATTGCCTGTGTCCATGGGCAATGCATATATGCATACAAATTCTGTGGTTAATCTCTTCCCACCTCCTCTCATCCCTCTGAGATTCATCAGTCTGTTCCATGCTTCCATGCCTCTGGATCTATTTTGTTCATCCGTTTATTTTGTTCATTATATTCCACATTTAAGTGTGATCCTGTGATATTTCTCTTTCTCTATCTGGCTTATTTGCCTTCCCAGAATCTCTAGGTCCCTCCATGCTGTCTCAAAGGTAAGAGATGCTTCTTTTTTACAGCTGCATAGTATTCCATGGTGTAAATGTATCACAGCTTTCTTATCCACTCATCTACTGATGGGCACTTGGGCTGTTTCCAGATTTTAGCTATTGTAAATAACACTGCTATGAACATAGGGATACATATATTCTTTCTGATTGGTGTCTTGGGATGCTTAGAATATATTTCTAGAAGTGGAATAACTAAATCAAACAGCAGTTCCATTTTTAATTTTTTGAGGAAACTCCATACTGTTTTCCATTGTGGCTGCACCAGTAGTATACTAGGGTTCTTTTTTCTCCACACCCTTGCCAACACTTGTTGTTTCTTCATTTGTTTTGATTTGCATCTCTCTGATGATTAGTAATGTTGAACATTTTTTCATATGTCTCTTGGCGATCTGTATGTCTGCTTTGGAGAAGTGTCTATTTAGGTCCTTTGCCCATTTTTTAATTAGATTGTTTATCTTCCTTTTGTTGAGTTGTATGACTTCTTTATATATTTTGGAGACTAACCCCTTAGACTATATATCATTGGAAAATATATTCTCCCATACAGTGGATTCCCTTTTCATTTTGAGGATGGTTTCTTTTGCTGTGCAGAAGATTTTTAGTTTGATGTAGTCCCATTTGTTTATTTTTTCCTTTGTTTCTCTTGCCCAAGGAGATGTATAGGTGAAAATTCTGCCACATGAGATGTCTGAGATTTTGTTGTCTATATTTTCTTCTAGGATTTTTATGGTTTCATGACTTGCATTTAAGTTTTTTATCCATTTTGAGTTTTTTCTTGTGTATGGTGTAAGTTGATGATCTAGTTTCATTTTTTTTGCATATACCTGTACAATTTACTCAACACTATTTATTGAAGAGACTGTCTGTACTCCACTGAATGCTCTTGCCTCCTTTGTTAATTGAGTGTAGTGGCTTGGGTCAATTTCTGGGTTCTCTGTTCCATTACATTGATCCTTATGCCTGTTCTTGTGCCAGTACCAGGCTGTATTGATTACAATGGGCTTATAGTATAACTAGAGGCCCGTTGCAGGAAGATTCCTGCAAGAATAGCGCTTTCTCGGGCCTATTCCTGAAAGAATAGGGCTTCCTGAGACTGGAGCGAAGCAGAGAAGGGAGTGAAGCCCACCGAGGTGGAATTCGCTCCCTTCTCCACTGCCTCACTCCCTCCCTTCCCCGCCACCTCAGCTCCATCCTGTGTCCTCTGCTTCACCTGCCTCCCGTGTCCACTGCCTCACTCCCTCCCTTCTCTGCCACTTTGCTCCCTCCCGTGTCTGCTGCCTCAGCTCCGCTCCCATCTCTGCTACCTCTGATCCGTTCCCTTCTCTGCAGCTTGGCTCCCTCGCTGGTCACCTGTGTATGCAAATTAACCGCCATCTTTGTTGGGTTAATTTGCATACTCTTCTGATTGGGTGGGGGGCATAGCGAAGATATGGTCAATTGGCATCTTTGTCTTTTATTAGTGTAGACTAGAGGCCTGGTGCACGAAATTCGTGCATGTCAAAGGGCGGGGGTCCTTCAGCCCAACCTGAGGCTGCTCGGAGTCTGGGACCCCTTGCTCCTTACTGCCTGCCTGCTGGCTCCTTATCATTCGGCTCGCTGCTCCTTAGCACTATTGCAGAGGCGGGAGAGGCTCCCCAGCCATGGGTCTGGCTTCTGGCTGAGTGGTGCTCCCCCTGTGGGAGCGTACTGACCACCAGGGGGCAGATTCTCAACGCAGGAGCTGCCCCCTGGTGGTCAGTGCGCAACATAATGACTGGTCATTCTGGTCGTTCCACTGTAATGGTCACTTAGGCTTTTATTATACAGATCTGATATCCGGTATTGTGATCCCTCCAGCTTTGTTCTTCTTTCTGAATTTTGCAGCAGCTATTTGGGGTCTTTTTTGGTTCCATATAAATTTTTGCAGAGTTATGATTTGTCAATGGCTAACTTTCTCTATATTGTTCTAGATCTGTGAAATATGCCATTGGTATTTTAATAGGGATTGTGTTGAATCCATAGATTGGATGGACATTTTCATGATGTTAATTTTCCCATGAATATGGAATATGCTTCCATTTGTTTATACCTTCCTTTATTTCTTTTTTTCAATGTCCTGTAGTTTTCTGAATACAGGTCTTTTCCTTCCTTGATTAAGTTTATTACAAGGATCATATATTTTTTTGTTGCAATGGCAAAAAGGATTGTTTATTGTTGTTTGGTTTGGTTTGGTTTGGTTTGGTTTTTCTCTCTGGGAGTTCATTATTGGTGAATAAAAATGCCATTGATTTCTGGATGTTGATTTTGTATCCTGCTGCTTGCCTAATTCATTTTGTAAATCTATTAGTTTTTTGGTGGAATCTTTAGGGTTTTCTATGTACAATATCATGTCACCTGCAACTAATAACAGTTTTACTTTCTCCTTTCCAATGTAGATGCCTTTTTTTTTTCTTGTCTGATCCCTGTGGCTAGGACTTCTAGTACTATGTTGAATAAAAGTGGTGAAAGTGAACATCCCAGTCTTGTACCTGCTTTTAGTTTTGCCAATTAAGTATGATGTTAGCTACAGGTTTTTCTTATATGGACATTATTATATTGAGGTATGATCTCTCTATTCCCACTTCACCAAGATTTTTTATAAAAAATGGTTGCTAGATTTTGTTGAATGCTTTTTCTGCATCTATTGATCTGATCATGTGATTTTATCTTTAATCTTGTTTATGTGATGTATCACATTTATTGATTTGCAAATATTATACCAGCCTGTATCCCTGAAACAAATACCACTTGGTCATGGTGTCTGATCTTTTTAGTACATTGCTAGATCCGATTTGCTAATATTTTGTTGAGGATTTTAGCAACTCTGTTCATCAGGAAAATTGGCCTATAATTTTCTCTCTTTGTAGTGTCATTATCTGGTTTCAAAATTAGAATAATGCTGACCACATAAAAAGAGCTAGGAAGTCCTCCTTTCTCTTGAATTTTTTGGTAAGTTTTAATATTTATGTTTACATAAATAAATTATGGCTCATGAAGCTTCAAATTATTTATGTTCCCAAGTAACAGTTATATAACATATATCATTTATAATTTTTGTATTCTTTAAGTATATTCATTAGCATATGCTGTAAGTGCAGTGGCTAAACATCTTTTTAGAAAGGTTCTATAGTGATATGGTAAAGAAAACAGAATTTGAAGTCAGACTGTCTGAATTTGAATCCTCTTTGCTTCATTTATGATCCGTGATTTTCTTAATCTCTATGTGCTTAGTCTCCTAAAATGTAAACAATGGACATAAATAAATATGGAAGCACTTTGAATGGTGTCTGGTACCAATGGGAAGCCTTGGCAAGAGATTGGAGGGTGGGAGTGGAGACAGTTTGGACACTTATCTTCCAAGCTTCCTCTTTGCAGAACTATGATTTGTCAATAGCTAACTTTCCCCATGTTTATAGCTCCTCTCTTATAGTTCCCCCACTGACCTCTCTTTCTTGGTTCCAGCTCTCATTAGGTTCTGCTACACCATTCCTTCTTCATATCCTTCCTCAGACCAGAGCTGGGGGAAATGTTATGATGTTGCTGGTTTCTTTGTGTCTCTAATTTTTGTTTCTCTTATTCTGCCAAAGCCACTATAAATAGCTCCTTTATTAATTTCCCTTCAGTTATATCCTTTTGAGTACGGCATTTGTCTCCTGCTGGGAGGTGTGTTACACAAAGAAAATATTGTAAACTTACATATTTCATTGTGACAACGGTGAGCAGGATAAATTTCAGGGGCAAAATATTTGCTTCAGAAAAATTAGTGAAGAGGATTCAGCAATAATCTTGGTAAAATATGGTGACTGCCTGGCTAGGGTAAAGGTAGTAAGTACTGATATATTTGAGAAATATTGAGCAGTAAAATATTTGAGAAATATTTAGATTTCATTGTATTAGTGATTGATGGAATGCAGATGACAAAGAAGAAGAAGAGCTCAGAGGTGAAGGCCAAGTTTCTATGTCAGGAAATTACAGAGGACTTGATCATGTTTATGACCAACAGAACAGAAGTTCTGCAAAGCTTGTAAATGCAAGTACAGAGTAAATTTTACTGGGGAAAACAATGAGTTGGTTTTCTCCATGTTGAGTTTGAGGTGTCTGTGGGACATAGAGTGCAGATGATAATCAGACCTGGAGATGTACATGCAAGCCCAAAGCCTGGTAGAGTGCTTTGAATTTTAGATGTAGATTTGGGAATCATCAACTACAAATGGCAGTTAAAACTTTGGGAGTGGTGTTAGGGAACACAGGCATTTAAGAATGGGCAGAGGAAAGGTAGCTTTAAAAAAGAAAGAGAGAAGAAATAGTCAAAAATCCTATTCAATAAAAGGGTAATATGCAAAGCAACCGAACAGCAGAATGACCAGTCGCTATGACATGCACTGACCACCAGGGGGCAGACACTCAATGCAGGAGCTGCCCCCTGGTGGTCAGTGCACTCCCACAGGGGGAGAGCCGCTCAGCCAGAAGCCAGCTGACAGCTGGCGAGCTCAGCGGGGGTGGCGGGAGCCTCAGCCTAAGGATGTCCATCAGTTGGACATCTCCCGAGGGCTCCCAGACTGAGAAAGGGTGCAGGCCGGGCTGAGGGACCTCCCCCCTCCAGTGCATGAATGTCGTGCACAGGGCCTCTAGTATATAAGAAGAACCAAAACAATGTGCTCAGTCCAAAGGCCAAGGGAGTCAAGAGTCAGAAATAGAGAGGAGTTATCAAGACTGTCAGTTTCAGAAATATCAAGTGATCAGGATTACTACTACAATACTATTTTACTACTGAAAACAGCTATTAGTTTTGACACTTTTTTTTTTCAGAGACTTGTTATAAGTACCAAAATAGAGCATATTTCCAGCACAGTGACCAAACACATTATTGGGCATTTGATAAATGTTCGTTAACTTTTCTAAAAGCAATACAAAAATTCACACAAAGTAAGCAGTAGAGATCGAATGTCAATTTTAAAAGTTAATAATAAATTGTATAAATTTTATTATAATTCAGGATACCACTTTAACTTTGAAAAAGTTAAAACAGTGATCTAGAGAATAAAGACTTGACTACTTTGGATAAACATGTGGCCAGGGTAAGCAACAGCCCAGAGGCTACAGACTTCTCAATCAAGTTTTGGGTCCTGCTAGGTAGTCGCTGGCATTGAGGGGGATTCTATCAAACAAAATTGGTGAACCTTGTATGGTAAAGTGTATAAGGCATAACCATTGGAACTCTCTCCAAACATGTAATGGATCTAATGGTGAAACTTTTTTGAACATTATTGAACAAGAGATGCTGGTGCTAATACCTATAGGACTAATATAATCTGCGCATGTGTGAAAAAATATTTACCTTTTGATGTAAACTTAACTGGCACATAGCTTCCTTGGATATGCAGGGATTTCCAGCAGCTTTCCTAGAAGACAGGCAAATGAGCAGATCCCAAGAGCCCAAATCACCTAATAGCAAAAAGCATTGAAAAAAAAATGATCAGATTTTTTAAAGGCAGCATTTACTTCTTTAGATTAAAGAATATAATTATTTTGGTCCTAAAACACAGGCAACAATGAGTCTGATTATATTTAAAAGTCAATATTCAAAATGACTAAAGTTCAACTTTTCTAAGTTAGCAGACCTAACATTTTTATATTTAGTATTGTACCCTAGGAAAATTCAATTTTCTGAAGCAATATCAAAACATTTCTTTAAAAAAAACTAAAATTAAAATACAATAAATTTACAAAGCCTCATTTGGAAATTGGGAGGAAAGAAGACTATAAAGTTATTTTAAGATAGGAGATAGTTGCAAAATCAAATAAAGATCAGTCAAAACACTAGATATTTAGTTTTGGGCTTCAGTAACACCATTAATTTTCATAGGTCTTAAACATTAAATATACTTTCATAAGATTTCTTACAGAGAAAATATTGTAGTAGGCAGAAAATAAAATTCAATGAAAAATTTAAGACACAGGTTTTGTCCAAAATAAATTTGTAGTTTAGTTATAGACACCACAGAGTTAGATCAAAATACAGAGTAAAACATGGACCAAAGCAAATGATATTTCATTTATTTCACCAAGGACAAAGTCCTTTGTCAATAAATCTTAGTAACTTACCAAAATAATCTCAGAAGAATACAGTTTTGCATAATGCTTAAACATTTAAAAGTAAACATTTGCCAAAAAGACTTACTTTTGCATATATTTCACTTATTCTCTTTGATTTATTTATATAAATTTTTATCAATATGCCTTACATAAAATTGATGCTTTGAAAACATTTGCCAAATTAATGAATGAATGACTAGCCCATGATAAGGTAGTAAACACATTTCTTCAGAGAGGATATACAAATGGGTAAACCAAAAATAACCAGAAAAGATTATGTATAAAAGAATTAATATTATTAGGGAAACTTCCCTATTTTGGATGGAAATCCAGTTTAAAAAATTAAGCAATTTCTGTACACATGATCTTTTGTTGACCTCTTGTGACATAATGCTCCTTTGAGCAACTACTTATGCCAGACCTCACAAGTCATTTCCCACAATAGGTGTTAGTGGTCTCTAAAAGGAAGATAACCACTGTCTCCAAATCTTATCTTTTAATAATTTCCCAGAAGGCCCTGGCCAGTGTGACTCAGTTGGTTGAGCACTGTCCTGTGCACTGAAAGGTTGCCAGTTCAATTCCTGGTCAGGGCACATGTCCAGGCTGCAGGCCTGATCCCCAGTTTGGGGGAAGGGGGGAGCAGGAGGCAGCCAATTGATGTTTCTCTCTCACATCGATATTTCTCTCTCTCTCTTCTTCTCTCTATAAAAAATATTTTAAAAAATAAATAAAAATATATGTTTTTAATTCCCAGAAAAAATGTCTCAGTTGAGAGCCTTATACTTTCAAAGAAGGGCTTTATAGAAAAAAAAAAAAGAAAGATTAATAAGAAAGTGTGAGCTGTGACAAGTAGGAATGAAATTTCACTCTTCACTAATCAAGTCTTTTACAAGTTGAGCAGCTCTGTGCTGTCTGGACTATTGGTTCCTCTGTAATTGTTCTGTTTCTAGAAGAGAAACCTCCCTGTCTAACAAAAGTTGATCCAGGCAGTTGAGCTCAAGTTAACATATGAACTCTTGTCCTAGAAATCCTCTGTTTGCTTGTTGTATCCCAAGACTCTGAAAGATACACAAGAGTTCAAAGGACAAGGAGAAATGGTGCTGCGATTTGGGGATGGGTGAAATCTCTCCATGTAATTGCTATCAGGCTTTAGGCTTGAAGGGTCTACCCTGTTCCACTTACCCTCATTTTAAAGAAACTACAAGCATATTCCATTAGCCCAATCCGAATACGCCAATGATTCCAATACTTTAAATGTGCATCTGGCATTTAAAAAATCTTTATTGATTTCAGAGAGGAAGGGAGAGGGAGAGAGATAGACGCATCAATAATGAGAGAGAATCATTGATTGGCTGCCTCCTGCACGCCCTCTACTGGGATCAAGCCCAAGACCCAGGCATGTACCCTGACCTGGGCGCTCAACCACTGAACCACACTGGCCAGGCCATCTGGCATTTTCAACCAAAACCTTTGATGTGGATTCAAAAGGAAAAACATAAAGACTGTTTCATTCAATATTATTTCTAGCCCAAGAAACATTATAAACCTAGAAGAAATGTCCTGTCTTAATATACTCAACTAAATATTTTAAGAAGATATGAATATGCAAAGAAAGAATTTCAAATTATGGACTCTATTGTTTGGGTGTTAAAAACAGAGTACATTTTTTATATTCCCCTTTCACTACCCAAGGCACACGCACAATTTCTCAATTTGATAGAAAAAAATATTAAGCCATAAATGTTTAAAAATGGAAGACACCTTTAAATAATTCAACGCATTCAATTTATCAAGAACCTCCTATGAACAGAACATTGTGCTAGAAATATGAAAGTAACTAGCAAAAAGAAAAAGAAAAAGAAAGAGCAGTAACTGCCTTCAGCAATCTACTTGAAGGATCTAAACATTAAAAAGAATTTAGAATAACTTCTAAAGAATCACATAGTTTTTGAGGCTCATAAGAGTTACCCATCATCTCTCAAAAATATTTAATTAATATTTAAAATTCAAGATGAATATTTTAAAAATACACTATAGCATATAAATTTTACTGTAAAATGAAAAAAATTAAAACTGAAGTTTTCAAGTCATCTCTTTATACTTCTTCCCTAATTCTTGCTACCATGATCTGAAAAATACTGATTGTTTCCATTCAAAATTCCTGTTGCTACACTCATTAAGTTCTACCTCAAACTATTTTCCAATTAAACATTTAATAGATCTTTTTCACTTTCTTTTCAGTTCTTTCTCCAACTTTAGAAATCAACTACCACTGCTGACTCCCACAGCTCTTTTTTAGAGTAGAAGCTTATTTATTGCATGAGTGTTATTCTGCATTCAAAGTTGAATTTAAAAAAAATCAAAAGTCACACTGACTTGTAGAAACTGGGCAGAAAACAAAGCACATTCACTAGCTAAATAAATCACACGCAGAAGTCAACCGTGGAGCATTTGGGATACAATTTGTGCCTGGGCAAAATTACAGATTACTGTATACTGTGAGCTTCGGGTCATGCTCACGTAGCTGAAAGCATGAGAGTGGGGACGCACATGCCCAGTGTTTCACAGCGAGACTGCAGGCACCCGGGAAGAGTCAAGCCCCCATGTGGGGTGCATGTGGCCTGCACAGTGTCTGTTTTGTTGTGTTGTACAATTTTAAGTATTTGACAAAATGCAAATGTCAGCACAGTTCACATCAAAATCCAGCTCAGCCCTCATTTGAAAACTGGGCGGCACCTGGCCCATGCCTGCGTGGCAGCCAGTCGCTGGAGCTAAGTACAGCTCCCCACACGTTCTCCAGTTTACCTGCTGGCCCTGTCTGCTCCCATGCTGCGTGGGCCCTGCCTCCAGGAGCAGAAAATGGGGCTAACCCTGGGGTAAAAGACTGGTGTGTCAGTGCCCATCAATTGCTCATTCAGCAAGGGGATGATCCGCATTGCAGCTTTCAATGAATTACACTGTTCATTCTGTAAAGTGATTTTGATGAGTTGACTTTAGGCTCATTGATATTTGGTCAGTTGGTCTTAAAAGCATATGTGACTATACCCTTTGATTTCCAGGTTTGGCCACGCTCTCCGGCAAAGCTGAGTAAGGTTACCTCAGCTCGGAAGACATGGTATTGGCTCTGTTACAGTTAGAAAGGACTGAAGTGTGACTTCTTGGAGTTGTTCTTTTTCTCAGGAGCCTGGAAAAGGCAAACGTTGCCCTTGATCTTCTTTTTCACTTACGTCTCTTCTCAGGTTGGATTGCTAACGTGGCTCAGGTCCCACTTCAAGCTTGGCTGGCTCTCATCTTTTCTCACTCACGCTCTCTCTTTGGACTCTTTTCCACATTCGGCCTGTCTCAGAGCTGTTGTCGCAGTTATAAATGGCCTAGGACAGGCTCTTTCTAGGCATTGGAACAAACATTCTTGGTGTTCATCTTGCTTGGTGTGTTTCTTCTGCACCCAGAAGATTGACATTAGAGTGTAAGAGCTGAGAAGTCAGATTTGGATTTGGGGAAAAACAGGTAAAGTGGACCAGAAAGGTTAAATAACTGGTCCAAGGTTAGCCATATAGTTAGTGGTGGGAAGAGAATTTTAATACATGATGTCTAGCTCTAGAGGCCATGTTTGAGACCATTAAATCGTTACCCCTTCAAAAAACAAAGAGGCAACAGAGAAACTTAGCTTTTGAGGCCTTATATGTTAACTTATAGGGAACTTCCAATATCATAACTTTGTGGGATGGAAACAATCATTACACACTAGAGGCCCTGTGCACGAAATTCATGCACAAGTAGGGTCTCTAGGGCTGGCCAGTGATCAGGGCCGATCCTTCCCCAGCTGCCGGCTGCTGGCTAGGCCCTTCCTTCATTTCGCGCTGCCTCCTGGTGGTCAGCGCACATCATAGTGAGCAATCGAATTCCCAGTCTCCTGGTCGAACTCCCGAGGAGACACTTTGCATATTAGGCATTTATATATGTACTAGAGGCCCGGTGCATGAAATTCGTGCACTCAAGGGGGGCAGTCCCTCAGCCTGGCCTGTGCCCTCTCGCAGTCCAGGAGCCCTTGGGGGATGTCCGACTGACCGCTTAGGCCCGCTCTGTAGGGAGCGGGCCTAAGCGGTCAGTCGGACATCCTTAGCGCTGCCGCGGAGGCAGAGAGGCTCCTGCCACCACCACTGCACTCACCAGCCATGAGCTCGGCTCAGGGAGGGGCAGCTCCTGCATTGAGCTTCTGCCACCGAATGGTCAGTGCGTGTCATAGTGACTGGTCATTCTGCCGTTCAGTTGATTTGCATATCAGCCTTTTATTATATAGGATAGGTACTTTATAAGTGAAGAAACTGAGACAAAAAGAAATTATTTAGCTTTGGTATTTTTCCAGCTACTATCCAGTGCATCTATTTTCCTTTGGGACCTTGGAGGAAAAAATGCCTAAAACAGGGATAATTCAGGTATTCCTAGACCCTCACCCAGCAGCAGCACACCCCCAAAATGTTATTAGCAATACCACTGGTAATTGAAGTAGAATTTTCATATGTAAAAGTGTAGTAATCCATCTGCATGTGTTCTCAGAATCTATAAATATTAATTTCGCCTTTGTCTACTGTTGAAATCTCTAAAAGTTGCTTAGATTCTTTGATGGTTAAAATGATTTCTTTCAAATAATAAAAAATAAGAATAAAATAAAATAAAACAATTTCTTTCCCAAAGAAACCAGAGCAGGACTAGCCCTCCAGACTGAGTCAAGCCTTTGAATAGAGAGGTCATGGGACATTGTTCTAGAAAAACAGGATGTGGATGTTCCCTTCTCCATCTCAAAATTACAAAAACATGAGAAACACTTACAGGCGTGTCTCCATAAACAGTGAAACCAAATGGCTCGGCGCACCACTCACTATCACTCCACAGCGCTGGCTCTGGAAGCAATGAGGGCGCCACAGACAATTTCAGGAGTTGTCAGGGCCCAGATGTATTCACTCCGATATGAAATCGCACTGATTGTTGCGTTTATCCTCTCTAAGGTTGCTCGGAAACCAGCGAACATCTTAGTGTTAAAAGGAAGAACAGTTTTTGAAGGTCTTTGTTCTTAGTTTTAATCAAGCGTCTGCCCTAAGGAGTGAGGCTTCCTTTAGAATATTTCCAGTCTCACAGGCAGGCTGCCATGTAAAATAAACAACCGTTTCCTGGCTCTCAAATGACTCCCTCATTGATAAGGTCTGCCTATCAGTAATTCAGCCCGGAGAACGGCAGAGAGAGCAGAGAGTTCTCAGACCGCAGCATTCCTATAAATGCTATTTATTCCCCAGGAATGACAACTGCAATTTTCTGGCACACTCTATACAAATCTCTGACTATTAAGCCTATTTCTGCTTTATTTGTCTTCATAGCCCTTATCGTCATCTGACAGATTACATATTTGTCTATCTGTGTATTGTCTGTCTCTCCCCACTTGAGTGTGAGCTCTATGAGGGCAGGGCTGTCTGTTTTGTTCATTTCTGTGTTCTCAGAACCTACAACAGGGGCTGGAATGTAAGATATACTTGCTACATATTTGTTAAATGCATAAATAAAGGTAACAGGTCAACAATTAAAAATCAAAAGCCAGTATATTGAAATACTTTTATAAAAACTAAAATTGAAAGATAGTGAGAAAAAAATGTTAATGTTTTTTAAGAAAGGACATAAAGATATATTTTGGTTCTTAGAATGAAGAAGGAGAAGTAAATATAAAAAATCAAAGTGAACTATTCATTGCATTGAAATAATTATAAAAACAAAGAGCCAATTCCAAGTGCTTTACTTATTGGAAACTTTTCTGTGAACACACACATTAGATTGAAGCAGAAAAGATTTATAAAGTATGACTCAAAAAAATAAATTTGTCCATGAGCTTCTAAGATGCATAGCTACAAAACCCAACCCTCATTTACTTATTCAGGGTATTAGATTTTATACTCCACTAGAGGCCTGGTGCATGGAATTCATGCATGAGGGGTGGCTCCCTCAGCCTGGCCTGCACCCTCTCCCAATCCAGGACCGCTGGCTCCTAACCGCTCACATGCCTGCCTGCCTGATCGCCCCTATCCACTCTGCCTGCCTGCCTGCCTGATCTCCCCTAACCACTTGCCTGCCTGCCTGATCTCCCCTAACCACTCGCCTGCCTGCCTGATCTCCCCTAACCACTCGCCTGCCTGCCTGATCTCCCCTAACCACTCGCCTGCCTGCCTGATTTCCCCTAACCGCCTCTGCCTGCCTGCCTGATAGCTGCTAACCACCTCTGCCTTGGACCCTGCACCTGGGACCCAGGCTTCCCTCCTCCAGCCAGCTGCAGGCACCCGGGACCTGGGCCAGCTTTGCCCGGGCGGGCTGCAGGCACCTGGAACCCCAGGCAGTGTCGCCCAGGTCCCGGCTTCGTCAGGAAGGACATCTGGAATGATGTCCAGAAGATGTCCAGTCTATCTGGTCTAATTAGCATATTACCCTTTTAATAGTATAGATAAGGATACAATTAGGCTGATTTCCTAAAATTTGTTTTCTTTCAGTGTGAAATACTAAAGATATTTACTTTTTAAATCATATATAATATAATATCACATAAGGCTATTGCACATTCCACCATGCCATCTCTATACCCTCTCTCTTTTTTTAAGATTTTTAAAAATATATTTTTAGTGATTTCAGAAAGGAAGGGAGAGAGAGAGAGAGAGAGAGAGAGAGAGAGAGAGAGAGAGAGAGAGAAACATCAATAAAAGAGAACAGCTGCTTCCTGTGTGCCCCCTACTGGGGATAGAGCCCACAACCTGGGCATGTGCCCTTGACCAGAATTGAACCCAGGACTCTTCAGTCCACAGGCAGATGCTCTATCTACTGAGCCAAACAAGCTAGGGCCTGAATCTTTTAAGGTTCATTAACCAGTTTCCTTAACTGAACTCTTAATATGATGGACCTAACAGAGGACCCATAGCTTATTTTATTCATGGCTTTTTTTTAAGGATGGAAAAATACTTGCCTTCTTATATCTAACACTGATTCTAGTAGACACTTAGCAGATATTTACTGGATTGAATATTTCAATTTTTGGAATGCACTTGAAGAAAAATCATATATACAGAACCTTGAGATCTTCAGTGAATTTTACAACATGGCACAAAATCTATTTAAATTTGGTTCCCTACCCTCAGAGGCTGTTTTTTGCTTGTTATGCCTCTGGCTTCTTATCCTTTAAGAGCTGCTGATGAAAACTTTGCATTTTATCACAAAGAAATTCTCAACCATTCTCTCCCTTGATGTTCTAAATCCACACCAAGGATCAAGTTTTTCTGTCCTAATGTCGACACTCTTTCTGCCCTATGAGAGGTTTAAAGGACAATAAGATGGTTTATGTGAAGAGTTTTGAGGTTCTGAAATTCTTCCAACTTATGCAAAAGTTTAAGAAAACAATATTATGCCTAAACTCTTGCAAGTGTTTAAAAGGTTCCTGCTTTGAAGAAATTCTCCTTTAAGAAGAGCATGAAAGGAAATAGAACAGTCTATTCCTCTGAAATAAACTCAAGACATGTTTAATTTACAGAGCTTGCTAAAGTTCCTTCCATAGATTTTTAATGACTTCTTCAGACTTTTATGCTACTTCTGTTGCTTTCTGTTGCAGTGTAACAGATTGAATACGTGTGTATGTGTGTTTAAACTTTTACTGCTTTCAATATTATTGTCCTTCTGGGGAAAAACACTTACTACTGCATTTTTACCAGATATCTGATGTCTGAAAGCCTTAGCACTTAAAAGAAATCGACGCTGCAGCAACTTAAAAATCAGACTGTATCTAGTGCCCACATACTGGCTTCTAACACTTTTCTTCAATAAAAGAAATCAAGGTTCCTTGGAGAGTTGGCTGATTCAAGGGCTCGAGTAGTATATATACAGGATGAGCCTGGAGCAGCATAGTGCTAGAAAAAAAAATGCAAGAACTCAAAACAAACAAGCAAACCAGCCAGCAAAAGCAATGATGGAGCTATGTCAAGGCGACACGGGACTCAATGGCTAAAGCTGGACACAATTTGAGCAATGAAATAAGTAATACTGGATTATCATCCAAAGCATAAAAATAATCCATAAGACCATATTGAGATAAACAAAAGATTAAGCAAATAAATAAGGTCTGAAGAGACAAGCCTTCCATGCAGAAAAACTCCAAATAACATACTAGTTACTCCTCCGTCAAGGATGCGGAGTACAGCTTACTCCCTTGGTGTAGGCTGTGCCTAATGACATCCTTCCGAAGACTTCAATATGGAAAGCAGAAGTAAAAGAAAAACCTGGCAAGCGCTGGCAAGATATCATCAACAGCAGTGAGTCATGTTGACAGTATTGTACCCCTGATATAATGGGATGAGAACCGTTGTGGTTACTCCCCAAAACCACAACCCCAGTCCAATCATGAGAAAAACTACAGGCAAATCCCAATGGAGAGACATCAAAATGCCTGACCAGTTCTCAAAACTGCCAAGGTGATGAAAAACAAAGAAAATCTGAGAAACTGCTACAGCCAAGGGAAGCCTAAGGAAGCCTGGTGACTAACTGGAATGTGGCATCCTGAATGGGATCTTGGAACAGAAAAGGTACATTAAGTAAAAACTAAGAAAAATCTGAATAAAGATTTTTTTAAAAATCCGAATAAACAAATTCTACACAGAAAATAATATGATGATGGCTAAGTATATGGCTGTAGCTAGAGGTAAACTCTCATATACTAATTACCTGTCTCCCCGAGTATTTTATGCTAAGAATGCTGTATTATAAAACCCATCAGCGCTACCATGCAGAAAGTGGAAAATAATTGCTTTTTATGCAAAATGCATTCTTCTGTTAATAAAAATTTCAGTGGTATTTAAAATTCAGAGAACTGAAAAATAGATCAAGTTTGGAGTTTGACACCATCCGCTTAATAGATGCAACCCCTGCCCTAAACGGTTTGGCTCAGTGGATAGAGCGTCAGCCTGTAGACTGAAAGGTCCCAGGTTTGATTCCGGTCAAGGGCATGTACCTTGGTTGTGGGCACATCTCCATTAGAAGGTGTGCAGGAGGCAGCTGATCGATGTTTCTCTCTCATCGATGTTTCTAACTCTCTATCCCTCTCCCTTCCTCTATGTAAAAACTCATTAAAGTATATAATATATGCAACCCCCATTATTCTATACTCGTTACATTTGTTACTATTTCTCTCTAAACTCAACTCCTGTGGTGATTTCATTTAGAGCCATTGCTTTAGCTCTTGCTTCTCTGCTATTGACTCCAAAATTTACCATTCTTGACCTTTCTTATGTTTCAGAGAGCTATTTCCAGTTACAGGCCAGAACACATGCCCTGCTGAACAAGTACAAAACTAAACGGGTTACCTGCTGCCAAAAAACCTGTCTTTCCTTCTGCTCTTCTTACAATCAAAGGTGTAGCCACCCTCTCGAGCTAGAAACAACCTCCTCTTTAATTTGTACTTGTCTCTCATTCCACTTCCCACTGATTTCCAATTCCCATCCATCCTACATGAGAATCTCTTGAACATTTCCTGACCTTTCCAAATCCTATCACATTCTCTAAATCTAAGACCTTGCCAGCTCTTCAAAGACTCCTAATTCGTCTCTTTGCTTCGAATTCCTGTCCTCCTCTAACTCATCTTCCGCCCTACAGCCATCGTCATCTTCCGAAACCATAGCTCTTATCATTGCCAGCACAAAACAGATCAATTCCTCTGCCAAGCAACCACGGCCTTTCAGAGCAGCCTCAACCTACTCTTCTCGTCTCATTTCCCTGAGAGCAGCCTCCTCCTTCCTCCACTTAGGCCACCAGGGACCGCTTGTGGGCCCCTGAGACTCCAAGCCCTATAGACCTGTGTGCCTCCCGCAGGCAGCTCATGCTGACGAGTGTCCTCCCCTCCAAACTCTGTGGAGAACCCACTGTTACATGCCAAGGATTCTACTTGAGACACCTTCCTAGATACCCACGTTCGAAACTGGTCCCTTCCTTTTCTGCCCTTCACACTGCTTCTATTGTATCTAATATTATTACGGTTTAACATGTACATCCCTCTTCCTCAGGAATGGTTCCCGGACCTGCAACATCTTCATCCACTAAAAGCTTGTTAGGGATGAAAAATCTCAGCCCCCAGCTTTGACCTGACCCAATTGGAAGTTGTCAGCAACAAGGCCCCCAGGTGACCTGCATGCACCCAGGAGCTTGAGAAGGGCCGATACACACTTCTGCCCTGTAGTTCCTTGGAGAGTCTCACTCACCTTCGCAATGCTCTCTCCCCCGCCCACACCAATGAGCTCTTATAGTAAGTGAAACTGAAATGTTTCGTGTCAATGATAAAATAGCGTGATGCCTGGCTGTCCTGTCATCCTCATAACCCTTGCTAGGAGGTTGGTGCTTTAGACTGGGGTTCTTTTAGACTTGACATGAGTCTTTGACAGACACTCCTAATACCAAATTCCTCAGAGTGGCACAAAGAGTTTTTAATTAGCATTCCGACACTTCATTTAACTAAGTATGATTCTTTCCTCCTGTTTTATTAAAAATCATTTTGCATGACTTCTTTAAAATGCAGTGAATAAAATCTAGTCATCTGTGGTTTCACATTGTATAATAATGCACCGGGGACTTGGAGAAATCTGAGAGGGAGGAGGCAGTCATTGATTTAAATTTTATTCCAAGAATAATTCCACACTAATTCAGCACAGATGAGAATTAAGTCTTAAGAAAATACAATTCACTAACACGGGAAAAAGGATCAACTCTCTCCATGGCTTATTACCATGTCAAAAGTATTTTGAGATTACACATCTCTTATTCATAATGCATTATTTTCATAATCTTTGGAGATTTAGTTATCCCAATCATAATATTTCTGTAAGGTATTTGTGGGGCCAGTCTTATCTTCCATTTTCAAATCAAGCGATAGATAACCTAAAGGGCTTGTTTAAGGCCAATCCAAAAAGCAGTTATGGGCATAAAACTCAGACACTTCCCTCCCCAGCAATAATAATCCCAACATTAGGGGGGGTATGATATGAGAATGAAATGAGTTAATACTTTTGAGGTTCTTAGAACAGTGTCTAGTACTTGACGAGCTTTATAAAAGTACTAGGGGCCCGGTGCACGAAATTCGTGCACTGGGTGGGGGGGGGCGGGGGGAGAGTGTCCCTCAGCCCAGCCTGCCCCCTCTCACATACTGGGAGCCCTCAGGCGTTGACCCCCATCACCCTCCGATCACCTGATCGGCCCCTTGCCCAGGCCTGACGCCTCCGTCAGAGGTGTCAGGCTTGGACAGGGGACCCCCATCTCCCTCTGATCGCTTGCTCCACCCCCCGCCCAGGCCTGATGCCTCTGGCCCAGGAATCATGCCTGGGCAGGGGACCCCCATCTCCCTCTGATCGCTTGCTCCACCCCCCGCCCAAGCCTGATGCCTCTGACCCAGGCTTCAGGCCTGGGCAAGGGGACCATCATATCCCCCCAATCCCCGGCTCCGCCCCCCACCCAGGCCTGACGCCTCAGCCAGAGGAGTTGACCCTCATCACCCTCCGATCACCAGTCACCGGATCGGCCCCTTGACCAGGCCTGAGGCCTCCGGCAGAGGTGTCAGGCCTGGGCAGGGGACCCCCAGCTCCCCGCGGTTGCAGGCTCCGCCCCTGCCCAGGCCTAACGCCTCTGGCCTAGCATCCAGCCCGGGCAGCGGGGACCTGCAGTGGCAGCGGGGGGCGCCGCGATCATGGGCTTCGCTTTAGGCCCAGGCAAGGGACCCCTAGCTCCTGGGACTGCCAGGTTCGACCGTGCCCAGCTCCCATCGCTGGCTCCACCCCTACTTCCTGCTATCACTGGCCAGGGCGGCAAAGGCGCCTGATTCTCTGATCATGGCTGGGGGGCAGGGCAAAGGCGGCCCTAGGGCCGCCTTTGCCCTGCCCCCCAGCTCTTAGCTCCCCCCTGGGTTTCCGATCACTGTCAGTGGCAGGGGGCTTCTTCCTGCTTTCCCTTTCGCCTCCCTGCATTGTGCCTACATATGCAAATTAGCCACCATCTTGTTGGCAGTTAACTGCCAATCTTAGTTGGCAGTTAATTTGCATATAGCCCTGATTAGCCAATGAAAACGGTATCGCCGTACGCCATTTACCATTTTTCTCTTTTATTAGTGTAGATTTGTTTAATGAATACATAGATTGGTGGCAGATATTTCCCAGATCCAGGTGATGAACTTTCAAGAAACAAAATGTGCCCAGCCAGCATGGCTCAGTGGCTGAATGCTGGCGTATGAACAGATTGATTTCCGGTCGGGGCACATGTCCGGATTATGGCTTCGATCCCCAGTGTGGGCCTCGCAGGAGGCAGCCAATCAATGATTCTCTCTCATCACTGATGTTTCTATCTCTCTCGCCCTCTCCCTTCCTTTCTGAAATCAATAAAAATATATTTTTAAAAAGAAACAAAATGTGACTTCTATGTGTCATGCAGCCCATTATTTAAGACTTCGGAACAGATTGATATAAGGGTCATTTAAAAAACACATGAAATAATCTCTCCCCCAACTCAATGCTGTCTTCTCATGTTTCTTCAAAAGGCCTTCCTTTCCCAGGAGAAGGATATGTGGACACTCGTTGGTGCTTTCTGTCTATGGAAAAGAAAGGGCCTCGTCAATAGCAGGCCCAGTTCACCCACGCACATTCTCTAGGACAGGGCTCTGCAGTGCCCCTCGCTGGCACTATAAGTGCATTTTCCAGAATAGGTGACATCGTAAGCCTTCAAACTAATGATGAAGGAATGTCAATTTTCATGCATGAGTAGCAACAAGCCCCAAGTGGTAGGCACCACCTGGCCAGATAGGCAAACCTTGTGGGACCCAAAGTGGGTGCTTTCGGTAAGGAGGGACCGACCAGGGCAATGGGTAAACAGGGCTATTGACTAAGGCAGGTTACATCCACTTCACAATTTCCTTAAAATTGGCCCTGCTCCCAGAAGCTAAGGGGATATCAGAAGTGCCTCCTGAAACTAATCATTTTGTTACCCGTGAGATGAATATTTAGGTCAATTTGAAACAGTGCCAAGTACTATTAAAATGTACCATACTTTATTTTTTTATTTTTTTTAAGACCTACAAATTGTTTATTTTAGAAAATTTTCATTTAGTATTTTTGGACTGAGGTTGACTATAGATAATTGAAACTGTGAAAAGTGAAATCATGGATAAGGGGTTGCTATTGAACTTAACTATCAACATAGCTTAGCCATAAAATGTACCATTCTTTAAAGTGTGTTGTTCTACACCTAGGAGAACCATATTTTATCCCACACAATTTAACAGAATTCTGCAAAATCATACTTGCCTCAATACTCATAATATTAATTTTTTACCTCTCCAGAGATGTTTGGAACATAATTTGCTTTTTCCCCCTAACTATTTACTGCTCAAACTTTGTATAGCAGTCTCATTTCCCTTATTTAAAATCATTCTCTCTCTTCATTGACATTGCAAATGTTAAGATTTATGTCTAAAATTCATTATGTTTTGATGCTTTAATGTTTAAGGATAATAGTGCCGGTTTAAAAAGTATAAGTATTTTAAATTGTATATATTTTCCCAGGTTGTTTCTCCCCAAAAGGCTACATTTCACATTTCCTCAAGCAATGTATGAGAGCATCCTTTCCCAGACGCCTATCAGCACTAGGTGGTGTCACCAATTTTGTGTTTTGCCAGTCCTACAAATGTAAAGTGACATGGTATAATCTCAAATGTCCTGTGACTTTTTCTGAATCTCATGATCTTCTTTGTTTTCAAGCAGCTTATTCAAACTCTTAGCATTAAAAAAAATTATAAATAAAATATTAAGTTAAAAACAGCATTATAAAAACACTTTTAATTAATGTGCAGGTAAAAGTTCCTTTCTATTAAAAAATTAAATTGATATGTCATTTTGACCCAATCAGATTTAAGAACATATTATCATCTACTAGAGGCCCCGTGCACGAAATTTGTGCCCTGGGGGGTGGGGGTGGGGGAGGGTCCCTCAGCCCAGCCTGTGCCTTCTCTCAGTCCAGGATTCCTCTCGCAGTCCAGGACCCCTCGCTCATTACCACCCGCCTGCTTGCTGCTCCTTACCTCTTGGCTCACTGCTCCTTAGCACTGCCACAGAGGCGGGAGAGGCTCCTGCCATTGCCGCTGCGCTAGCCAGCTGTGAGCCAGGCTCCTGGCTGAACGGCGCTCCCCCTGTGGGAGCGCACTGACCACCAGGGGACAGCTCCTGTATTGAGCGTCTGCCCCTTGGTGGTCAGTGCGCGTCATAACAACCAGTTGTTCCGCCAGTCCTTCCGCAGTTCAGTTGATTTGCATATTAGGCTTTTATTATATAGAATTACTGAAGATCTACATGGAATGAGCACTGCTGATGGAAATATTAAGCTAGCAACCATCCCTTTGTAGAGGAATGTAGCAATAAGAACCACAGTTTTAATATTTTCACCAACTGACTCAATAATTCAGCATTACACTCAAATCTCCTAAATGTCATGTAAATGAATAAATATTGTAGGAAAGTTGTATTTATAGCAAATAGTTGAAAATATTCCAACTATGTACCAAGAAGGACTTAGTTAAAAATTATGGTTTACCCAGACAATAAAATACTAAAAATCATGAAACAAATAGCATTCATGCAGTTGCAGGAAACTAGCATGAGGCTGTGGTTGAAGGCTCGGGCAGGAGAGGGTTAGTCCTCGGAGCAAACCTCAGCCCTGCTGTTTATAAGATGCGCCACTCAGTTCCTCATTTGTGAAACAGAAAGTCCTACCTTATGGACTAGGAGTGAGAATTCAATGAGTTAATGTATATAAAGTGCATAGCAAGTGCATTTAGTTAATAATAAAAAAGGCTAACAAAACTGTTGATATAAAAATTTATTATAATTTTTAAGCTACTATGGCAAAACTTCTTTTTAAAATATATTTTTATTGATTTCAGAAAGGAAGGGAGAGGGAGAGAGAGAGAAAGAAACATCAATCATGTGAGAGAATCACTGATCGGCTGCCTCCCACACGCCCCCCGACTAGGGATCAAGCCCGCAATCCAGGCAAGTGCCCCGACCAGGGATCTAACCTCTACCTCCTGGTTCACAGGTCGAAGCTCAACCACTGAGCCACGCCAGCTGGGCCTAAACTGGGTGCTTTAGGTAAGGAGGGACGGATCAGGACAATGGCAAAACTTTTATCATAATGTCAAGATTTTATTTGTCAAAACATGTGAGATAAACTATTGTAAAGAGGCAGGAGGCAAAAGGGCAGAATGTATGTTTGCATGTGTGCATGTATGTGTGTCTGTGTGCACGTGTGTGTGCATGTGTTATGCTTAGAGACACATCTGGAAACATGCACAACATTGTTAACCATGTTATCTCTGGGTGGTGGAATTTGGAGTAACTTTCACGTTCATCTCTTTATTTGTGAATACTTAATTCCATATTCTACCATAAACATGTAATATATTTGTAAATGGGAAAACCATTTTCTAAAAATGTGGTTAAAATATGCATCCAAGTAAAGAAATAATATTCTCTGGGAAAAACAACATTGAGTCTTTTCACACATTGTACATCATTCAAGGTACTGTCAACGTCAATTAACTTAAATAGAAACAAAAAATGTACAGAAAGCTAATTTGGACCTCCATCATTTTAAAATTCCAAACATCTCTGCTGTAATGCAGTGCCTTTAAAATACTCAGTGTGACAAAGTAATAGGATTTCTTGAAACAAAATTCAGTGTGGGCCTGAATTCAGTGTGAGTCATGCTGTGTGCAGTTATGAGTTGGAGATTTCAGGCACCACACAAAATAAGGGCTTGCTGGTAAATCTGAATATGCCATTTCTCCAAAAATGGACAAATAATGAACAGAAATGCTTGAGTAAACAAACCAATTCGAGTGCAAACACTCACTATTCCTGATACATTGGCTATCTGGACCAGCCTTCAGATTAGCATGGAATGTGCCTGCCTTTCTGGCATTCCCAGCATTCCTTCTGTGATGCAAATACCAATTTCCAGCAGAAAAGTCATCTGTTTTACGCTACAGCTGTGAATTTGGATTTCCAAGCCGTACTTCCATAGAATAACAGGTAAAGTTCTCATTCTTAAAACAACCTCACTTAAGAAAATGACACTTTTCATGTTGGTGAGGTTTGGGGAGCTGGGAAATTTCTTGCATATCTAATAGGCAATGTTTTAACCTTCTCAGGTAGAATTTTGACAACATGAATGAAGAGCTTTAAAATGGATCCTCATTCTTTATGCCACTAAACTAAATTTTAGAAATCTATGCTAAAGAAATCATTTGAAATGTACACGACTTATTTACAAAATGTTGTGAGTGCATTTTTTACAACAAAACATTCATATCTAGATTAAGAAATATGATTCATATCTAGATTAAGAAAATTAAGTATTAAACACATCTATCTAATACAAGTTTATATTGCCTTTGAAATAGTGTTTACAAAGTTTTTATGGCATGTGTTTGGGATAAATCATGTGACTATATCTTACCCTGGTCTCACTATCTTCAAGCAAGCCCAATATGTCCAAAAACAGTTTAAATTCAGCTGCTTACTTTTCAAGTGGGGTCATTGGCCTTGACTGTAAAGAATTGAGCTACTGTAAGATGTAACCAACTTTGCATGTCAACTCATAATGGGTTTAGCATCTATGTATATTTGTGCCTCATCCAGCACAGTCAAGGGTTCTGGTTCGGTGAGCCTGAGGAGGGGCGGTGAAGGATTAAAGAAGACAGACAAAGAGAATACAGCTGGGGCCTTACGGATCTCCCATGCCTGGATGAGGACACAGAAAGACCCAGCCTGCAAGCTGAGGCTTTATTTTATAGTCAGAGAAAAACAAGGAAGTGGTCAACATAGTTATAATGTTCTTGTGAGTTTCACTTGTTTTGGCAGCACTTGCTGCACCCCCCACAGCCCATTAGCTACCTAGGAAGGAAGTAGGGCGGGTTATAAGATTAAGCTTAATTATGCTAACAGGGCTCTGCCCTCCAAGCTGGGACTTGTTTGTGGCCCTGCCACAGGTCAGTTCGAGGCTTAACCCTAGAGCCGCTCCCTACATATATTTAGGAGTGGGGCGTCTCACCAATGTGGAAGGTTGATTGAGGGTCTGGTAAGGCAAATGGGGAATTGTTTGGCCACTAACTACTTAAATAGCAAATAGGCAGAACTTCTTTGTGCTTCTGGAAGAACCACTGAAAACCTGAAATAAAGAAGTACCTAGCCCAGCAATTCTCAGCACACAGTGCAGGACCAGCATGTTATCATGACCTGGTCGCTTACTCCTCAACCAGCCTTCCACTGTTACCGAACCAGAGCTACTCGTAGCAGAGCCCAGCAATCTGTGACTTACCTAACAAGCCTTCCTGACAATGTTGAAGCATATTAAATGTGAGCATCAGGGTCCTAGCAAATAGGTAGGTACTATGGTGGAGTTTTGCCAAAACTAAGTACTTGAAGCAAACATTCAGACAGCGATTCCTTTTCCCTTCTGATAGTTACAAAATATAAAGCTAGCTACAAGAGAAGCAGGGACCTGGAGTCATCTCTGTCCTCTACACTCCGTCATCAATTGTTTGGTTTCATCCATTGTTTGGTTTCTCTGATAATGAGGTGGAATGCTGAACAATGTTTTTTAAATTCCAAGAGTTCCCTGATCTAAATGGACCATTTTGTTGCATAGATGATGAGAGTCACACATGACTCTCCTATTTTTCCTTAGACAAGGAGCTGAAAGGAGTTATTATGGTTATTAAAAGGTTATTATTAACTAGTTGGCAGAATTCTTCCTTCTTTGAAAACTGAGACATCGCTGGCTTGACCGACTCTGAAACAAGGTTACAGAGAACACAGCGAGAGGTATGAGTCCTGTTCTCCCCGTGGCTTTGCTGAGATGCATCCTGGTGTGCGCTTCATTTTGCTCTACCATACAGCGAGTTCCCATCATACTCACTATTTTTTCCCTAAACTTCAAAAGAGGCAAATGGTGCTTGACTATCTGAAGGAAAGACTATGCTGTTTTATTAGTGTATTGGTAGGGTTTATTGTTTCAATTGTCAATTCATTTCATTGTGTACCTGCTGGCTATACGCATGGTACTGTCCTATGCAGAACAGCATGTAAATAGACCAATGAAACACTGCCTGATTTATAACTTTATAACACAGAAGGGCAAATGAGATGAAAATGCAAAAATTATTAAAAATGTAGTATAAGCATACTTTGGCCCCAGAGATGTATAAACAATGGGTGATGAGTCCTCAGATAACTTGTTTATTAATTCTAATTTGAGGGGAATTCATGGGGGAATATATATATATATATGTGTGTGTGTGTGTGTGTGTGTGTGTGTGTATATATTTGGATTTTAAGAGATGGCAGAAAAGACGTGGTTCTAGGAGACAAAAATCTCAATAGCATTGCAAAATATGATGTTATCAGGCAAAGATGTGCAGGCCAATCTCATGAATTCTCCTACCTGCCCACGTGTTAATATCACCTGGGAAGTTGTGTGTGTGTGTGTTTTAAATTACAGTTTCCATTCAACAACATTTTGTGTTAGTTTCAGGTACACAGCATAGTGGTTAGACAATCCTATACTTAGCAAAGTGTTCCCCCTGACATTTCTAGTACCCACCTGGCACCACACATAGGTCTTACCATATTATTGACAATATTCCCTATGCTGTAATTTACATCCTTGTGACTATTTTGTAACTACCAGTGTGTCCTCCTTAATTGCTTCACCTGGAAAGGTTTTTAAAAATACTAGTAGCCCTGCGCACGAATCCATGCGCGAGTAGCTCGCTGCCGCTTGCCTCAGCTGGCCACCCTGCCCCCCACCACTGGTCGCTCTCTGCGGCTCGTAGCTCGCTGCCCGCCCTCCTGTTGCTCTCCACTGCTTGTAGATCGGTCATGACGTAACAGCATCCCGGCTAATTTGCATATTTCTCTATTATTATATTAGATAGTGATGCCCAGGTCCACCCCCTTCCTGAAAGCGCTTATACACTTTTCGAAATAGGGCCTGAGCATCGGCTTCTCTGATTTTTAAGTTTTCCCTGGATAATTCGAGAGAGAGGACAGGCCTGATAACCATGCTACAGCAGGGATGAGGAAGGGCTGACCCCGCAGCACAGGAAGCTTTGGATGCAGGGCTAGGAGAAGTGGGTGCTGTGTAGGAGGAAACGGGATGTCACCGAAGACTTCTGCACAGGGCAGCGAAGTGAACTGGGCTGTGCTGTGCAAGCACCTGGCAGTGTGGTGGGGCTGTCCTATGCAGGCAGGGGCCAGCAGCGGGGAGGGTACTGGATAGGCACTGTGGTGACCCCGGGAGGCACAGTAACTGCAAGGAATGTGGATACATGGCTGACGGCAAGCACACACGTTACGGAGCGTGGTGCCTGCCGTGTGCTGTGGCTGAAGGAGAGAGAGGACCCACCTATGAGCTTTAGAGCTGGAGGGACTGCAGTGCTAACAGAGCATGGTGTGCGTTTCAAAAACCACAGATAACTAAGACGATAGTTCAGTTGTATACAGGTTGAGGTAGGGACACACAAATCAGAATTATCTGACAGGTCCCTGGAAAATCTGGACTCTCAAAATTCTGCCTGGAGGAGACAGATTAGGAGGAGGCCTTATTGAAGGTTATATCCCCCGAGGAGATCATTGATTCTGCAGAGGAGAAAAATGCTGGGACGGAGTGTCAAGAGAAGGCGCAAACAGATGACCAGGGATAAACATCTTGGAGAAGGCCCCTATGTGGAGGAAGAACATGAAAAAGGAGGGGCCAGCAAGGTGCCAGAAGAGGAGGCAGCGCGATGAAGGAAACCGAAAGAGAAAACAATTTGCAAGAAAATTCTAGACCCTGCAGCACCCACTCTGTGTCAGGGCAGGCATTTAATTCAGGCTGATTCATACGTCTCACCAAGTTTGAGGAACATTGCCAAAGAAAGATAAAGAAAGCTGAGGGATTTCCACAGTGAATTCACATTAAACCTCAATTTATAGCTTTAAAATTTTTTTCTATTATTTGAGAAATACTGATATTCTACTTGTGCTCAAATCTGCTCTTGTACCAAAAAAAAATGCAATCATAAATACAGTGACTTAATTTTGTAACAAAAAGGAGTTTCTTGGTAAATTTTGAAAGGATACTTTGGGGCGGAGGAATATGAGAGGGGTGAAAGTCAAATTACTGAAGGTTAATTGGAGAGACATTGCTAAGGAAAAAATACCTACTTTTCCTTAAGGCTTTGCTTCCCAAACTGAATGAAGAGACTCTCTAAGGAAGAAGCAACTTAGAATGAAGAGAATATTCCTAGGGAAGTACTGTTTCCCCGGGGAAAGTGAAATCTGAAAAGGAAGTGATTCCGGAGGTTTCAACAATAGTTGTAACATGAAGGGTGGAAAGTAAAAGTGGTACAAAAATTAAGAGGCAGTCCTGAAATATGGTAAGATGCCCTTAAGCTCCTCCAAAATTGGGGATATCTAAACTATTTCAAGCAGCTAATTCTGACAATACAATATCTGAATCCCCAAACTCCCCTTGAGTTAATCTCACAGCAATTGAAAGGTCCCATAGGAAGGAGTTCATTTTTCTTTCCTAGATAGAGTCTTTCCTCATCTAAATATAATATGAATATTATTTGTTTTTGCAAATTAAATCTGTCATTCAAAGCACTTTTTTTAGTACTTGGCAAACCAAAAAAAACCTCTCTAATTTCTTTTTTTTTTAAAGCCTTTTTAATTTTAAAGCAATATGAAAAGAACAATGATCTGAAATATATTGCCTAGAAAAAGTTCAATGCTGCATCCTTTTACAAAATAAAAAGCAGCAGAAAGGGCATTCATTTAAAGAAACAGGACAGAGAAAGTATCTTCAAAGCTATATTAAGCATTTCCCAGCTTTGGAAAATTCACATTCCCAATCTGGTTTCTATGAAACTTTTAAAAAGATCAAACAATTAGAAAGGAGCTGGACTTGAGGGAGAAATGCTAGGGATTTTAGTAAACATCTGGTTACCATTTTCAATTGTAAGAAGTAACCCACTTAAGGAAGCAGTTTAGTGCCTTTGGAGTAAAAAATGAGACACTGGCTTTTTGTTCTCCTTGCACAGTGGTGGGTAGAGGAAACATCAGAGCCGGGAGGTCACTTGAAACTCAACTTTTATAAATAAAAAAGTTTTTTCAAAAGCTAAAGTAAACTGAACTCAGGTCCCCGTAGCATAAACAACTCAACCAAGTTAAGGTTAAATAAACATTCCTTGAGCTCGAGTGTGCCAATTAAAGAACACATTCTACTTGGTCATAAATACACCAGTAATTCTATAAGCATTCAGGAAAACAGCAATAAACCTGAACACACAATTACCATGTGCCATAGCATAATAACAGGGAATGATGCAGACTTATAAGTTTATTTGCTTCAACTCCCCTCCCCCCTCCACCCCCCAGTTTGATTAACTAAAGGCACGGAAGCACTTCTGATACCATCCATTACCTCTTATTCGCATAATAAAAAGCGTATGTCAGATGTGTCCTAGGTGAAATACTGACCAGGCAAAGCACACTGTGCTTTTTAAACGTGACCTTTACTCTTCTGTCTTCCTGGTAAACACAGCATATTAAACTCAGGAAAGCAGCAGGGGTGCTGGTGTGGGGCTGGAGGGGGCAAGGAATGAGCAGAGTTCACTGGGCTCTAACATTTTTAAAGTATCAGTAGACGCATCTGCTATGAACGTGCACTGCTAGCCAAAAGGGACTGCTGCCAATGTTGCCTCCGGATCCACTTTTCTGCACTCCTTTGCAAGCCACGCCTCTCTGCTGCCCACAGGACACAGACTAAAAGCAAAGCCTGAGGAAAAGAAATCCCTGGAAGGATGGAGATGGAAAATCTCGCCTTGCTTCTGTGTATGTGAATGTGATAGCGCATCACAGAACTGCGAATCTGAAGAAAGACTTTGGTGGTTGGTTGACCTTCTTCTGAGTGATAAAACCACTCTCTCCGCGGCTTTCCTAACTCTTTTTGTTCCAACAAAACTTCCTACTTGTTGAGATGGGCTCTGTTCCATCGCTGGATGACTAATTGATGCAATGTTCATCCTTCCATTGGTCCTGGTTACACCTTCTAGAGTTCCTACAAATGAATCTTGTACTCGAGTATCCCATTAAACAGTGGGAATACAAAAATATTGGTCCGACTACTCGCAGGGCTTCCCAGAAACGTTCTTTTCAATTGGAACAATCGATTTCTTCGTGCCCTTTGCCATTCTGATTTCTGCTACACCTGTAGAAATATGCCCTCTTCAAGGATACATAAATAATTCTGAACAAATGATAACATACACTGAGTGGCCAGATTATTATGACCACCCCATCAGTACTTCGTTGGGCCACCTTTTGACTTCAATACTGCAGTGATTCTTCTTGGCATTGACTCCACGAGATGTTGAAAGGTGATGTGAGGAATCTGACACCATGCCTGATGAATAGCTCTGTCCAGTTCTGTGAGATTTGATGGTTGTGGAACCAGCTGCCTGATGGCTCTTTTAGCTTCGTCCCACAAATGCTCCATTGGATTGAGATCTGGTTATTGTGGGGGCCACCTAAGCAAGGTAAAGTCTCCCTCATGTTCTTGAAACCACTCCTGCACAATACGAGTACCGTGGCATGGCCCATTGTCTTGTTGGAAGAAGCCATCTCCATTGGGATACGCCATCAACATGATAGGATGAACTTGATCAGCAATGATATTTAAGTATCTTGTGCTATTCAGACGTTTATAATGATCTGGCCCTCTAGCAACTTCAGCACGAAATTATAGCTAATTTGCCTACAAACGTCAGGTGGTCATAATAATCTGGCCACTCAGTGTATATTGTGTCAGAGTCTCTTGAACTGGATATTACTTAGATGCTATCCTTGGAGCAAGTTTAAAACTTTTGAAAAACATTGATTCTCTCTTAGGCCACTATTTCATTCTACAAACAAAAACAATGGCTTGCTAAATTGTACCTGGATGATATGAAAGACAATACTAGTAATTTGATGGTGCCCCTATCTTTTTCTTTAGAGCAGTGGTTCTCAACCTTCTGGCCCTTTAAATACAGTGCCTCATGTTGTGACCCAACCATAAAATTATTTTCGTTGCTACTTCATAACTGTAATGTTACTACTGTTATGAATCGTAATGTAAATATCTGATAAGCAGGATGGTCTGAGGCGACCCCTGTGAAAGGGTCGTTTGACCGCCAAAGTGGTCGCGACCCACAGGTTGAGAACCGCTGCTTTAGAGAATTATATATACCGTAGTCATAAAAATCCTGGATCATATGATATATTTTCCAAAGCAAGGGACTGGAAGAGCATAAAAGTGAATATGTTACACTTTGCTAAGAAAAGAACTGGAGAGCTCAGTGTAGAGGACACAAAAAAACTGAAATGACGTGACAGGGGGCTGGCCCTTCATACTTCCCATGCTCTCCCCTGCCAGCAGCTGTCTGTGTGCTTTCACATGTCTTTTACTGGGAGCGTTGTAGGTAACACTATGTGCTCCACTGTTTTATGGACCATTAAACCTTTAGCGAGTCCACTGTCACCTCTAAGCAAAACACCCACAAGTCTTCATCTCCTTCCCGGGCCCCTGTTCACTCCAGGTTCTGCTACATACATCCATGTGAAAAGCTCACAGCACCAGTGACTGAATTAAGTATACACTCATCCAGCTCCCCCAGAACCCACAGGCTGAGTGACACTGGTCAATGATAGGGGGCTCTTAAACACAAAGAGAGGAACTGTGAAAAGTGGACCCAGCATTTAAAAGCCTCTGAGTCTAGACTCATGGCTGTACAAAGCATCAGCCCTATCTACATACCACTGCATTGGTGGCTGCATTATCTCCACTAATAAAAGAGAAACATGCAAATTGGTGTCACTCTGCTATGCTCACCAGACAATCAGGATGAGTATGCAAATTAACCCAACAAAGATGGTGGTTAATTTGCATATGCAGGAGTGGAGGGAAGACTGAAGACTGAAGACGACTGAAGACTGAAGAGGCTTGGCTTCTCTGCTGCGGTTGGAGTGGAGAAGCTTCGAGGCTTGGCTTCTCCACTATGGCCAGACCAAAGGCCTGGGGCCTGGGTACTGGAGAAAAACCGGTACCGGTACCAGCAGCCAGAGGAAGGAAGATCTATTGCATCAATCTCTTCATGCAATGGGCCTCTAGTTTTCATTATAAGAGCATATCTGAGCATATCAGTGTTCCTCTGAAGTTAGATAAAAACTAAAGGTTTATCAATGAAGCTTTAATGTGGATTCTCTCTCAGGCCATTCACTGTTTAAAGGGCCCAAACACTGGTGCACCATTTGATCTCCACAGATTCATGGATTCGGTACGTATTTATTGTGTGCCCCTATGTGGAGGGCACATGCTTTTAAGCAATAAGCAGAACAGACAGGATCCCTGACCTCAAGATTTTTTGGAAGTGGGTGTCTTTTTCCTACATAGAATGATCCAGGATACTGTGTGTTCGAATTTCAGGAGTGTTTACAACCCAGACCTTTCCATGAGAATAGCTAAGAACCTCGTGTGCATATATGCATGGCCCCTGGCCACAGACAATGGGGCGGTGAGAGCCTGGGGCTGGGGGGAGGGGGGGGGCAGGGGCAGGGTGGAGGGGGTTAATGGGGGAAAAGGGGGACATATGTAATACTTTCAACAATAAAGAATTATTTTTTTAAACAAGAATATCTAAGTTGAGACAAAGTGCCTTGAAAACACCTGAAGTATTCATTTATCCCAAAATATTCAGCAGCAGCAGCAGCAATCTCTTTTCTGTAACTTGTTTGTAACAGTAGTAACAGGATCATTTTCCACGTTTGGAGTGCCTACAGTTCCCACTCACTGAACAATCTGAAACAACCAATTTGCTGAGGAGAAAAGCAAGGCTTTGAGAGAGTCAGTAACTGGCCCAAGGTTATGTAACCATGAAACAGTAACACTAGGGACTCCAGCCGGCTCCATCTTACTCTAAAGCTTATTCTTTTTAATTACCGCAGTCTACTCCTTCCCCAGGAAAGCGATTGTTGTGGTTAAGCTCTTCTTACTTATGGGTAATTTAAATCTCCGCTTCCTTATAGCTTCTTTTTTAATACAAATAAACAAAAGAAAAATTCGAAACAGGTTTTTCCTTACAAAAGATTGGTTTTTTGGTAGATATTTCTTTTCCATATAAACTTCAGAAACGGCTTTTGGCAAATAGCCATTCTAAATAAACCTTCAAAGTTAGGCTAAATTTCCAATGATACCCGGTTGTGTTAGAAATGCTTTAAGAGTGCACGTGAAAGTAAATGGAAATACAGGAAAGCAGAAATCTATTACATTATGTACAGGAGAGGAAATAGCCTTTTTTTCTTTTCAAACATATTTTCCACAACATTAAGTCGTGATCTGTCTCTCTCGCTCTATTATCTGTTAATAGTGTTTCCACGAACATAATCTGGTAAATTATAAGTGCCCTTATTAGAGGGGGGAAAGCTGTGAAGCAACATTATTTAAAATGCCATTCTCCAAAATACAATATATCAAGTGTAATGTCAATACAAATATCAAAAAGTACTGTTTATCTCTGTCTTAGCTTTAGCCCTTCATAGATATGCCTTCACTCTACCACGCTGTCGGAAGGTGGCTATAAGAGCCAAGATCTGACATCCATTCATTTCGCATGCAAATGTGGCTTTGGTCCTTGACCTGTTACATAGCATAGGGTTGTCTCCTTCGTAACCTCTTTGAGAAAGGTGTTGTAGATATGCTACCTGGGCATGTGAGAGGTTCCCGGAAGGAACGGCAATGCTCCCTTCCTGAGGGTAAAACATATTCTTTCCCTGTTGCTCTAGGTACACCAAATCTCAAAGCCAAAAGTTAGCCTCCATGATTGTAGCTAACATATCCATATCCAGTTTGAGCCCAATTTTTGTATTTTCCTTTTAGTAATTTTGTAATTATATGTTTTATTTTACTATCAAATCCTTTTGAAATGAGGTTTGGTGTAAGTTAAAATTACTAAACTATCTCAGCCCCAGACTTTAATCATCAGCTTGGTAAGGGGTCAAATAACATAGAATTAGTCGGGACGCGAGGGTCTGTACACTTTTTCCGTAAAGGGTCCAATAATAACTATTTTAGGCAGTGAGAGCCAGGCAGTCTCTGTTGCAACCGCTCAAGTCCGCCGTTACAGAACAAAGGCGACAAAGCCAGGACAAAATACATGAGTGCCTGTGTTCCAGCGAACTTTGTTACAAAAACAGGCGCTGGGCTGAATCTGGCCTGTGGTCCATTGATTGCCAGCCCCTGGCAAGAAAATCAATATGGCCTTTCACTTTTTGTATTTCTTCAGAAAACATTCCATACACAACCCCAACATTACAAAAACAAGAGCAATTTCCCACCATCAGAGTGACTCCGATTCTGTAGCTTCAATAGCAGGTTGACACTGGCTTTTCAGGTGAACTATATAATACTTTTAATTTACTAAAGTGCAAGATGCATTCAGAAGTGGACAGAAAAGTGCTAAATATGCACTATCCTTTAATTTCCCGTTTTAACATATGCACATAAATAATTCTATCCGATGACAAAATCTACTGAGTCAGTCTCTTGGACCCATACTACTTGGATGTTGCCATGGAAAAAGTTCAGAACTGTTGGAAGGCATTTATTCTCTCTCAGACCACTATACTCTTCCATGTACTAAAGCACTGGTTTACTAAATGCTACTTAGATACCAAGAAAGGGAATAGCTGGTTGGTGCTTCTATCTTTTCCTTAGAGAATTATATGTTCTTAGAAATGTGGACATAAGATATACTTTTCCAAAGCAAGGGATTGACAGACCATAAAAGTATATGTTTTGCATTCTAAGTTTTGCTGGCCTAAACCTAAAGACAAGTGTCTTCTTACTGTTCTCAAAACCAGCTTACAGATGAAATGCTTGTAAATACTTACAGAGTTTAATCTTAAGGAGTGCAATGGCATTACAGCAAACTGACTTTTGCATCATTTTATTTCCAAAATTCACTCTGAAAATTGTTACTCCTTGAGCCATATCCCTTAGGACAGTGTTCCCCAAACTGGACTACATGTCAGTATTACTTGTTTCCAGTTTTTAACGTATACATTTCTGGGCCCCACTCCCAGACTATTGAATGAGAAAAATATTGGCTGAGTTTTACTGTGTCTCTTCTCAGAACTCTGATGGGGTGGACAAAGTGATTAAATTCTCGGCACATCCTATCGTGAAGTAAATACCATTTCCGCCTTTAACAGATAACAGAACTAGGGCTCGGAGCACTTGAGTTGCTTAAGGTCATGTAGTTTCACAACCCTGCAATCCTTCTGGATAGAGCCACCAACTTCTGTTATGTCACTAGAATGGAATTAACTGTATTAGAACCCAAGACTTCCTTTCTATTCAATAAATGTGTACTAAATAAGTATTTGGACAATTAAATAAAATATACAGCCCAAATGTTACTCCACAAAAACAGATTATATTTAACTAGAGGCCCGGTGCATGAAATTCGTGCACTGGGGGAGAGGGGGGCTGGGTGGGGGGATGTCCCTCAGCCCAGCCTGCACCCTCTCCAATCTGGGACCCCTCAAGGGATGTCTGACTGCCCATTTAGGCCTGATCCTAAACCAGCAGTCGGACATCCCTCACACAATCAAGGACTGCTGGCTCCCAAACACTCACCTGCCTGCCTGCCTGATTGCCCTTAACCGCTTCTGCCTGCCAGCCTGATCACCCCCTAACCACTCCCTTGCCAGCCTGATTGACGACTAACCGCTCCCCTGAGGCCCAATTGCCCCCCACTGCCCTCCCCTGCTGCCTGGTCCCCCCACACTGCCCTCCCCTGCCGGCCCAGTCGCTCCCAACTGCTCTCCCCTGCCGGCCTGATTGCCCACAACTGCCTTCCCCTGCTGGCCATCTTGTGGCTGTGGGCACCGCCATCTTTGAGGGTGTGGCAGTCAATTAGCATATTCCCTCCTTATTGGCTGTGGGTGCCACCATCTTTGAGGGCAGGGAAGTCAGCATATTCTCTCCTTATTGGTTGTGGGTGCTGCCATCTTTGAGGGCAGGGCAGTCAATTAACATATTCCCTCCTTATTGGCTGTGGGTGCCGCCATCTTTGCGATGGTGTGAGGGTCAATTAGCATATTCCCTCTTTATTAGATAGGATAGTGGTGTGTTGCCTGCTTGGCCTAGGACCCCCTCTTATTTTTTTCTAATTTTTATGCATTTCTGGTCTGAAAAGTTTAGAAGAAAAAAAAAGTGGCCCCAAACTGGAAAGAGGCCACAGGAGCTTCAAAGGATGACAGAGAGAGTTCAGCAGAAGTGACTTGGGGTCCTCAGGAGAGGAGAGGAGAGGAAAGCAATGGATAGGTAGAACAGGGAAAATGCATTTTGTATTTAATTTCCTATGAAAAGAATGTATTTTATAAATGTGCCAGTTCTACTCAGAGGGGAGGAGGGAGAGGGGATGGGGAGAGATTAACTGAAGAACTTATATGCATATACGCATAGCCCATGGACACAGTGAAGGCCTGGGGTGGGCCAGGAGCCAGGAGCCAGGTGGAGAGGGGTAATGGGGGACATCTGTAATACTCTCAGCAATAAAGATAAATTTAAACACACACACACACACACACACACACACACACACACACACACACACACACAAAGGAGAAATCTTAAATAGATTTGGAGCTATTCCACCCCATTAGCTGGCACCATGAAGCCCTCACTGTATGAATGCGAACTGCCTCTGCCCCCTCTGTGGCATGAAGACTTAAGATACATGGGTGACCTTTATCTCTCCATCTATGTACTTATAGTGACTTTTGTTTTTCTCAGCACCCTACATCTTAGCCGAGAAGCCGCTCAGTCCTCCATTTATGCTCCGCGAGTGCATGACAGAATTTCTCATCAGAGAACCAACAACCACTAGGGGAAAAGGCTGAGTGTGGGGTAGGAATTCCTTCTAATTGTTTCAATAGAGAAAGTAAACAGGTAACAAATCCAAGAACATATGCAGCCTCGCCAGGAATAAAATAAGTCCAAGGTAAAATAAATAAGTAAATAAATAAATTAATTAATAATAGATAAATGTGTCAAGTCTGCACCTGGGCACTTAGTAAGTTTTGTTTCTAATGTAATATTTCAAATTTCAAGTTAGCAAACAGCAGACACTGCAATGGTGAAGTGAAAGATGGTGGGTAGGTTTCTAGATCATTCTGAGTTGCTTCCACTTCCTCTGGGCTGCTCCACACGAGAAGATTACGTTTAAAAGCGCCAACATAGCCTCAGACTTGCTGTTGCTGCACATGTAGCAAAATAAGCATGAGGTGAATATGTGAAACTAAAGCAAAACAAATTTTACAAGACTCGAGCGTCTAGAAAATGTTTTTTGTAGTAAGTGCTTCCGTGCAAACATAATTTGTACATTAAACTTGTAGCCATGGCAAATAAGCTGCAATAGCAAAGTGGGGTATTTTTTATATGTTAGGTAATCGAGGAAATGTCAGCTTATAGTCATAGAGCTTTTTTATTTCGGGTATTCAATGCATAGTGTGCTCAGAGAGAACTACAAAATGAAAAACAAAAAAAATCAATTTTCCATACTCCTGCAATTGCTACCCTTTCTTGAGGCCTATCCAGAAACAATATCTTACTATAAAAAGTAAAAGAACAGCCGTAGCCAGTTTGGCTCAGTGGATAGAGCGTCGGCCTGTGGGCTAAAGGGTCCCAGGTTCAATTCTGGCTGGGGGCACATGCCTGGGTTATAGGCTTGATTCCCCCAGTGGTGGGCATGCAGGAAGCAGCCAATCAATGATTCTCTCATCAATGATGTTTCTATCTCTCTATCTCTCTTCCTTCCTCTCTGAAATCAGTAAAAATATATTTAACAAAAAAAATAAAAGAATACCTAGAAAGAGTTAGGAGATAGATGTGTTAAAAACTGAGGGAATGTGGGGAAGAGCAGTCAAGCCAGCATTTACGCTGACAAACCCCAGGGACACCCTTTGATTATCTTGTGCTGTTTGCTGGGCCCCCTCGGCTCCGGGGGCTGCCAGAGCCTATTGCCTTCCGGCTGTGTTTGCACTTTCGGGATATTTGGAAACTGCAAAGTAATCCTCCTTTTTCTTGTAAAACTGACCCAAGGACATCAACGGAGAGAGGAGACATACTCCCGCTGTTATGCAACTGGAGAAAACTGAACCTTGAAATGGGATGAAAGTTGAAATAATCCATGTTGTGCCCATACCCAGCCAGTCACAGCACGGAGGAGGCAGAAGGACAGGAATTGCGGACTGCAGTGGTGTGTGACCGGGGCCAAGCTCTGCACCACTCAGTACAGCTCACCAGCCACGCAGGCGACGGTCACACACAATCACCGGCTTCGCTGATGGGCTAAACTATTTTGTGGGATGGGAGGAAGAATAAACATTTTATTGACTGATTGATCGATTGATTGATTTGGGGGAGAGGGGTGTCTGGTTTGTGTTTTAGGGGAGGATCTTCTAGAAAGTTCCCATGTAGGGTCTCATGTTTCTGGGTTTCTGAAAGCCTGTTTAGGGTTATCTGATGGCTTCGGAATGAAGGTGTGTGGTATTTTGGGGTGATTTGGCATGCTTTTCAGATTCTGAATGTTAGTGTTGGGGATCTAACAGACCTGGGTGGGTGTCTGAACACTTTTCTGGTGCCTGAAAGCATGCTGGGGTGTCTTATGGCACCTGCGTGGTGTCTGGCATGTGTTTGGGATACCTGGGGGTACCTACGTTGAGGTGTGTGGGACCACCTGAGACATACAGAAGGACTTTTTTTCCAGACTTTTAGTCAATTCTGCCTGTAGCCAACAGTGCCCCTTCTTCATAGGTGACAAATCTCTTCTCTTCATTTCCTGTATCCTGCACTCTCCAACTTCTTGCCCCCAACTCGCCTTCAAGGCTGCCAAGGTCCCCAGGCGCCCGCTGACCACACGTCCCCCTGCACCCATTCCCCCAAAATAGCCCCCAGCCCCACTGTCCTCCCCACACAGAATCCAGCCCCGATGACCACCCGAGCTGACTCCTGCCCCACTGACCCCCCTGAAGTGAAATTTAAGGTGCTTCCCAGCCCCTCCCAGGACCACACCCTCTAACCCGCCCTGGAGAATCCTATATAATAAAGAGCTAATATGTTAATGGTCATCACGCCCTCACGCCCTTGCACTCTCGTGTCCTCGCGCTCTTGCCTGAACTGCTCAGACACTCAACACTGGGGAGAGAGGAATGGGGACCAGCCAGGCACAAATGATGTCCTGAGAGAAGAATGGGAACCAGCCAGGCTGCAGCCGGGGAGAGGGACAAGCCGCCCACCCCACGGTCCCAGACACCAGCGCCTGCGGCTGTGGCCCAGGAGAGGGACAAGCTGCCCATCCTGCAGTCCCAAGCACTTTCGGCTGCAGCCCAGGCAAAGCCACCCACCCACGGTCCCCTGCGGCTGCGGCTGGCCCGGGTGAAGCTGGCCTGGGTTCCGGGTGCCTGAGACTGGCCAGAGGAGGGAATCCTGGGTCCCGGGTGCAGGGCGAGGCAGGGGTGGTTAGGGGCAATCAGGCCAGCAAGGGAGCAGTTAGGGGTGATCAGGCAGGCAGACAGAGGGGTTAGGGGCGATCAGGCAGGCAGGCAGTGCAAGCAGTTAGGAGCCAGTGGTCCTGGATTGCGAGAGGCAGTCGGACATCCTCCAAGGGGTCCCGCACTGGAGACATTGCAGGCTGGGCTGAGGGACCCACCCCCACCCCCACCCCCATACACGAATTTCGTGCACCGGGCCTCTAGTGTGTTTTATATCTTTCCTTAACACCTACTCTGATAAATGGTTTCCTGACAGTACCATTTATGGATGTCCTAGATTGGTCCTTCCCATTAGAACCAACCCTGATGGGGTTGTAAAGTTTGTCCCCAGCCCTCTTTGATATGCCAGAGCTTTCATCTTTCCCGTTTTCCTCCTCTGCTTCCAGAAGCCCAGAGCTCTAGGTTTCCATCCTACCCCCTGTGGGCCAGGGACCAAAGGGCATTCCTGTCCTCAGGGCCTACACTCTCCACACTTTTCATACCTTTCTTTTCATCCAAGTGGATTTTTTTTTTTTGGGGGGGGGGGGTATTTTTTAATCCTCACCCAAGGAGTGAGGATATTTTGTCCATTGAATTTTAGAGAGAGTGGAAGGTTGGGGGGAGGAAGAGAGAAAGAGTGAGAGAAACATTAAGAGAGAAGCGTCAATTTGTTGCCTCCCGGCTGCTGCCCTACCAGCCTGGGATTGAACTTGTAACCAAGGTACATGCCCTTGGCCTGAGAATCAAGCTCACACTCCTTCAGTCAGCAGGATGATGCTCTAACCACCGGGGTAACTGGTCAGGGCCAAAGTAAGTTTTTTGTTTGTTTGTTTGGGGTTTTTTTGCTCTAACCCCTGAGAGCTTTGCTAGCGAACTTAGCTTACAACTTTACAGCCAACGTGGTCAAGAGTGATCTTCCATTCACTAGCATAAACCTAGCACTTTCAAGAGCACGGGCACCCAACTGCAGAAGTGCTATGACGACGGCATGACTGTTGAAACTTGAAGGAAACATAAATATTATTATGGCACCGGGATCTGCATATTCTCTCCCAAAGAAAACCACTGCCGAGTTCAGCGCTCGATTCAAATGGCCTTTCTTCCTTCTTTTATAAAGAGAAAAATCTGATTTGCTCCTGCAAATGAGCCCTCCACATCCTTGTGGATTTAATAATGGCAGAGTCAAGCAGGATCCTGGGCCAAAAGAGAGACGGGGGCAACGGGGAGGTGAAGAGGAGGAGCCCAGAAGTGACGGCGGGAACACGGGGTTCAAATCCTGCCCTTCCCTCAACCCAGGTTTAAGATGCAGGGTGAGTCCCTTCACCTCTTGAATCCTCAGTTCCCTCTTCTGGAAAACCAGGGAGAGGATTTAATGTGCCTTAAGCTTAGGGTACCCAGAGGGTTTCCGTGAGGATGAAATGAGATCGTGGATACAGAACACAGCAAAGTATCTGTCCCAGGTTAGTTGTCCAACAAGTGTTAGTTATTGTCATTGCCTTTTTGACCCTTATCATCTATTCAGCTCTCTTTTTCAAATAAATTGCTTAAAACACTTGTCTTTTATTTTTCACTGCAAATGAAAGAGATAAAAGTATTGACCAGTAATAGCATGTGTGATAAATATGCACAATTCTCTCACATTTACAGACAATCTGTGAATCACGCTGAAGCTGGCTTCTGGAAACAATTCCCAGCACATTCCACTTGCAGTCAGATGAATTGGCAATTTTCTTAAAATATGAGCAGTTCAGGGCTGGGCAGAACATGTATTCAGGCTCATAAACATAAACATGGTTTATGCAGCATTTAAACATGAACTATGCCACTCCAAAATGCTACAAAAACACAAACAAAATAATGTCAAGAATAAAGACCTAAAGCTAAAGAAACATTGAGAGGAAGTAGAAAGGGAGCCAAGTTTTCTGTAAGGCAAGAAAGCTGATCAGGGAGAGAAATTCGTGTTTCCGAATTCTTTTAGAGGAAGAGAGTAGCACATTCCAGAAACTACTTAACATTCTACGCCAAGCCGCTTTGGTAATTGCTTTCATATTCTGACCTTTTCCTAGGAGCCCCGGCCCAAGGTCAGGACGGGACCTCTCTTCAGTGATGGCCACTGTGTAACCGAGCTGAGCGAGAATGTGCTGGTGGACCCGGAGCTCCGCTGTGTTGTAGGACGGAGGCCTGTAGAGGATGGCCCTTCTGCCATGGCTGCCAAAGTGGGTCTGCATGGACTCTTCCATCTGAAAAAGAAAGGAGGCATAAAAACTCAAGCGGAAGCGGCATCTTTCTCTTGAAGGACATCACTCATGCAAATCAGGGGCTATTCGGAAAGTTCTCTTTTAACTTTTTTCTCTAGACATGAAAGACACATTCTCTGAAAGGCTGACAAGGACAGAGACAACCTCATGTGCGAGAACTGAAGGCGCACTGCCTTTTTCTCACTGTTACAGAAAGTTGAAATTTGGGGGCCATTAACGTACAGAGCTCCGAGAGCAGTGGTTCTCAACCTTCCTAATGCCGCGACCCTTTAATGCAGTTCCTCATGTTGTGGTGACCCCCCACCATAAAATTATTTTCGTTGCTACTTCGTAACTGTAATTTTGCTACGGTTAGGAATCGTAATGTAAATATCTAATATGCAGGATGTATTTTTATTGTTACAAATTGAACATAATTAAAGCATAGTGATTAATCACACAAACAATATGTAATTATATATGTGTTTTCCGATGGTCTTAGGTAGGAGACCCCTGTGAAAGGGTCGTTCGACCCCCAGGTTGAGAACCGCTGTCCTAGAGGCATACTGTGGTGCAGAAATACAGAGCGCAACTCTGGCAGAAAATGGAAATGAATAGCAGTGCCTATCATCTGCATCGTGCTTTTATAAAGTAGTTCCAGCTGCATTATCTTATAACAGTTCTTCTGGGTAAACAGGGTGGAGGAAACGGACTCAGAGAGAGGCTGGGTTTTGTTCTGGAAGGAATTATTCAGGAAGTGCTACAACTGGGAAGCAATCCCAGAGCCCGTTGGAGACATATGTTGCTACAGCTTCTCTCAGGATGCAGCAAAACTTGAATGCATCTCAGTGAGACTGGGTGGGTCTTTGTGTGAGGAGACTAGCAAAATGTCATAATCTTAGGCTATCCCTCCAACAGTTTTTTGTCCTCCAAATAAACATCCCTCGTTCTCACAAGAATGTTTGGAAATGCCATTAACAAAAGCGAGTTTTCTCCTTGACAAGTAGAAAGAATGACGATATTTTAATAATGTTTTTTAAATATATTTTTATTGGTTTCCAAGAGGAAAGGAGAGGGAGAGAGAAATAGAAACATCAACGATGAGAGAGAATCATCTGAAAATTACTAGCCAATGCATGGTGGAGTGCAAGAGAACAGAAACACCAGGGCCAGGCTGCTGGATTTGAATCTGCTGGCTCCACTAGCACCATGTGTGTAACCTTGGACAATACCTTCCTCCCAAGGGTGCTATGAGCATTAAGGAGTTAATATTTGTAAAGTGCTTAGAACTGTGCCTGGCATATAAGAAGTACTGGATATGTGTTCTAAAAATAACAATATACCGTATCACACAGATCAGAGAGTCAGGAGAAACACTTCTGATTCTGCGCTCTGCCTGCCCCATACATACGTGCGATGAATATAATGGAAAGAAATAGAACACCACCTAACCACACTCTCTGTGCACAGCACTTTGGCAAAACATGACTGATGAAAGGATATCACATTTATTGGAAACGAAACTATTTGAACTCAAGAGTTTAACTGCAAATTGGGATGTACTTCCCACCCGCCGCCACCAACACCAAAATATATATGTCTATATATCTATCTCCTATCTAATAAAAGAGAAACATGGTAATTAGCGTACGTTTTCTACACTTCCCATTGGCTAATTGGGGCGATATGCAAATTAACAGCCAGCCAAGATGGCGGCCGGCAGCCAGGCAGCTTGAAGCTAACATGAGACTTGCTTGCTTCAGTGACGGAGGAAACCAATGCTCCCTGCCTGCCGCTGCCGGCCTCTGAGCTTGCAGTTTGAAACATTGTTACAAATATAGAAGCTAAACAAAACCCCAGAAACCTGCTTTCAGCCCGCCGGGATCTCAGAGCTGGAGTTGATACAGTGTTTCGATTATAGAACCCAAACAAACCAGATACCTGCTTTCAGCAGCAAAGGCCTCAGAGTTGGAGCCAGAGCTAAAGCTGGCCCAGAATAAAAAAAAAAAAGAAGCATTTCGGAGCTTCAGTCACTCGCCAGCCTGAAAACAGCCCTCAGCCCCTCACCCAGACTGGCCAGGCACCCCAGTGGAGACCCCCACCCTGAAGGGTGTGTGACCAGCTGCAAACAGCCATCATCCCCTCACCCAGGCTGGCCAGGCACCCCATTGGGGACCCCCACCCTGAAGGGTGTGTGATCAGCTGCAAACAGCCATCATCCCCTCACCCAGACTGTCCAGGCACCCCAGTGGGGACCCCCACCCTGATCCAGGACACCCTTCAGGGAAAACCAGCCGGCCCCCACCCATGCACCAGGCCTCTATGCTATATAGTAAAAGGGTAATATGCCTCCCAGCACCGGGATCAGCAGAGCTGCGAGGCCTCCCAAAACCGGGATCAGTGTGACAGGGGGCAGCGCCCAAACCGCCTGATCGCCCTGCGGCTCTGTGTGTGACAGGGGGCGGGACCACAACCTCCCTATCCACCCTGCTCTGTTTGTGACAGGGGAAGGCGCCCCAAGCCCCTGATCAGCCCTGCTCGGTGCCTGATAGGGGGGAGCTCCCCAACCCCCTGATCGCCCTGCGGCTCTGTGTGTGACAGGGTGCGGCGCCCCAACCCCCTGATCAGCCCTGCTCTGTGTGTGACAGGGTGTGGTGCCCCAACCCCCGCCCCACAGGCCCTGCTCTGTGTGTGACGGGGTAGAGCCATAACCTCCCCTTTGGCCCTGCCCTGAGTGTGAGAGTGGTGGCGCCCCAACCCCCTGATCAGCCCTGCTCTGTGGGTGATAGAGGGCGGCGCGTGACAGGGGGGAGCTCCCCAACCCCCTGATCGACCCTGCTCTGTGCGTGAAAGGGTGTGGCGCCCCAACCCCCGGATCCACCCTGCCCTGTGTGTGTCAGGAGGCAGTGCCCCAACTCCCCTATCGGCCCTACTCTGTGAGTGACAGCGGGGAGCTCCTCAACCCCCTGATCGGCCCTGCTCTGTGCATGACACGGGGGGAGCTCCCCAACCCCCTGATTGGCCCTGCTCTGTGCGTGACAGGGTACGGAGCCCCAACCCCCCTGATGGGACCTGCCCTGTGCATGACAAGGGGTGGCAACGCAACCTCCTCATCAACCCTGCCTTGAGTGTGACAGGGGGCGGTGCCCCAACCCCCACAATCGGCCCTACCCTGAGCGTGACTGAGGGTGGCATCGCAACCTCCTGATCCACCCTGCTCTGTGCATGACAGGGGGCAGCGCCCCAACTCCCCAATCGGCCCTGCTCTGAGCCCGACCAGGGGCTGCACCTAGGGATTGGGCCTGCCCTCTGCCACCTGGGAGCAGGCCTAAGCCAGCAGGTCGTTATCTCCCGAGGGGTCCCAGACTGCGAGAGGGCACAGGCCGGGCTGAGGGACCCCCCCCCTCCCCCCCGAGTGCACAAATTTTTGTGCATCGGGCCTCTAGTATATATATATATATATATATATATATATATATATATATATGTATATATATATATATATATATATGTATATATATATATATTCACACACACACACACACACACACACACACACATATATCTGGTTCTAGTTTGCAATGATAAACTTCTAAGAAGGAGTACTTGAACCTCAATACAGTTTGAACCTTTGGACACAGGAGTTAGAGGGACCCAGTAGCACAGGGGAGGCCAAAATAAGCAGACATGCATCGAGGTGGAAGAGGAAGACAGATGCTTCCAAATATATCGGCGTCACTCAGGCAAAGTGCAGTGTCCAGAATTCTCTTCTCGTATTATTTTCTTACGTAATCCCAGGATGTGTTTCTCTATTACAGCCGGTTCAAGTATAGCAGTGATTTCACGTAAAGAGATTGTACTTTCAAACTTTAAGTTATTATTTAGGAAGATACCATTCCTCTTTTTCCCCCAGTCAGGATCAGTTTAAGCAACACAGAGGTAACTCTTACCAATATACCTTATGGAGAGCATATTCTAAATAAAATATAATGACTGGCCATTTTTGTAATAACCTGGACATAGGCTGAAATTTTAACTCATGTCTCTGACTACAGGACCAAATAGGAAATGAGCTTGTCAGTCAGATTATGTTGTATTATCCTGTCCTACAAACCGCCCTGTCCTTGTAATATTTATAACACCCTGTATCAGCAGAATGGCCCAATACCAAGGAATGAGAACAGTTTTAGCCAGTCTGACAACAGGTGCACGCACTGGGTATGTGAAATGAAAACTATGCTAACAGTATGTCAACCGCACCAGCAAATGCGGGATTAGCAAACGCCAGGAGCAGCACTTTTAGAAATAAAAGCTCCTGATTACTCAGACACTTTTGAAGATATATATTCAGTGGAAAAATACATTCAACCTGGGCACCACTACAACTAAACTTGAGACTTGCAAAGCCTCAATATCTAATTGAGAAGTTAGATATTCTACTCTAATGACACTCTAATCCCGAAATCACTTCCCTCTCTCACATCTTGAGAGATCAGCAGAAAAGTCCCTCAGAAATCATTCTGCTAGACGACATGAAAGTTGTTTTATTAACTCAACACATTTTTATTGGCAGGACTTCCAAATCTGAAACCTTTATACCACTTCCATAAAGCAAAGGATAGAGTGTTGTAATAAACAAGCTGGAGTGTTACATGAAGCAAGGTAGAGTAAGACTGGAGAAGCACTGGGAAATCCAAAATCCGGATGTGAATTCCGGCTGTGCTAGTCACTGGCTTCATCCGCTGGGGCGAGTTATTACTGACTCTCTCTTCATCAGGGTTTTTCTTATGTGTAGTAACAAATCCTACCTCAGAGGTTATACTGGGAATTAAATAAATTTTCTATGTTAAACTGTGTAATATAGTGGTGTCCTATCAATAAATGATGTTAAATAGATGAATGAAGTTGATTAATAATGTTATATTGTAACTCTGCTTTTATAATAGGAATTCTAGAAACTTTTCAATTAATATAGTTTGGTCTCTGTCAAAAAGAAACAATTCTAAAATAAACTATGTAGTTACAGATGCCCTCTTATGTTTTTCTTTGTAGTACTCATTACCTTTTAATGCAAAAATATAATTTATTTATTTACTATGTTTATTTTCTGTCTCCACACACCATAAAGGAAGGGTAAATGAAAGCATGTATTTTTGTCTGTTTTATTCACTTTGGTTTCCTCAACCTAAGACTAGTATTTGGAATGTAATGGGCACATAATACACATTCTTTGAGTGAGTGAATGAATGCAAACATCATTTTTTCAATATGTAAAAGTCTTTGTTATAAATACTACTATAGAATATTTGGAATAGAAAAGGGACAAATGTATTAAGAAATTTACTTCGGTAGAATCATGAATAGTAGCAAGAATGACAAAAATAGTTAAATATTTGAACAAAATAATAAATTTCAGTAAAAGTGAATAAAAAGCTGTGTTATGAAAGTACTCTATTTCTCAGATACTTATACTATTAAAAGGTTTTCTCCAAGACTCACCAGAAAACCAAGAAATACTTCCCTTTAAAATATAGTAGGAATCAAAAATAAAACTTTTTCCTACACAACAGAAAGATTATTTCTGGATTTATTAAGTAGCCATGTATTTATGACATCTTTTGGTGCATCTACAAATATATACTAGACCTAGGATGTGTGTCATATATAACTAAAAGTCAAATTGTTTTGCTGTTCTAGATTTTTGGCATTTTAGAAATATTGCAGAGCCTATTACTGTGAATTATGTTTTAATTTTTCCTACTATAAGAATAAAATATTTTTTCAATTGATGAAATGTACACTTCTTTTAGGTAATTCGAGAAATAAAATGGATAAAGTTTGCTAGGATGTACAACTTACACATTTTCTACTTAAAATTTATTTATAGCTGCAGAATGGTTTAGGAGCCACAGGTTCCCTGGAAACACAAGCAGGGTCTCTGGAGACTGCTCCTCACCTAAATGGACCTTTAGTGAACCTCAGCCTTCGATCTCACAGCTGACACAACTGAATTTCAAGCCCATTATGGAAGGACCATCCAGTTCTCAGAACTACTTCATCCCCATAACATGGAGCACCATCTGACTGTACTTCCAAACTGTAAATTAGGGTTATCTCAACACTCAACACCCAGTGAAAGGCAAGTTTGCTCATCTGTGGCTCTACGTAAGTTCTAAACAAATAATAAGGACACAAAAGCAATAATACCTATACTAATAAAAGGGTAATATGCTAATTAGGGTGGACGTCTTCCAGACAAAGCTGCAGTGGCTGCCCAAGGCTCAGGCTGCCACTGCCAGGGCCAGCCCGAGGCTCAGGAAGGCTGCGGATGGTGGCTGCTGCTGCGAGGGCCTGAGGCTCAGGCAGCCACAGCGGCTGGCAGTGGCAGCAGCAGAGGCATGATGGGACATCACCTTCCCCTGATCAGCTGGTTGCCTCCCACAGAGGGAGGCCAGATGTCCTAAGCCATCAGTAGGACATCTCCTGAGGGCTCCCAGACTGTGAGAGGGGGCAGGCTGGGCTGAGGGACCCCCCCACACACACACACAGTGCACGAATTTTCATGCACCGAGCCTCTAGTCTATATATATAAAAGCCTAATCTACCATTTGACTGATAGCTATGGCGCGCACTGACCACCAGGGGGCAGATGCTCAGTGCATAGGCATGGAAACATGGAAAGGACTGATGAATCTCAGAGGAAAGGAGGAGGGGGGAGGGCAGGAAGAGATTAACCAAAGATCTTATATGCATACTAGAGGCCCGGTGCACGAATTCGTGCACCAGTGGGGTCCCTTGGCCTGGCCTGCAGGGACCGGGCCGAATCTGTGCACTGGGCCTCTGACATCTCCTGAGGGGTCCTGGACCGCAAGAGGGTGGTGAAAAATCCACTAGAAAATCTCAGTGGAGGCTTTGACATCAGCATCTCAAGCCATAATATATCCATTACTTCCTCATCCCCAATGACTATTTCTACATCATTGCTACCATCCATTCCAGTGGTTTTACCTTGAACTTTATGGTTCCTCCCATGGTCTCACCTCTGAAATTGTAAGTAAAATGAGACACTTCATTCTCTAATCACATTCATATATTTCCAAAACGTCTGTTCTTCCACCACTGACCTTTCCCCCAAATGCCAACTTTCTTCTACTAGCCTCCTTTTCTCTGTCTTTCTCTGCAGCTCAGATTCCATGGTTCAACATCCAAGCACTGCCTGCCTGGTATGTTCAATTCCCTTTCTCCACTGTGCTTCCATCATATTTACATGACAAAACCTCAAGCATGGAAGAGCTGGGGATCCAGCAGTAAACAAGACAGACAGGTGACAGCCCATCGAAGAAAGCAGACTTAAGCAATTATTTATAAGAAATCAGGACAGGGCAGGTAAATTAGGGGGGATAAGATGTTATGGAAACTCAGCCAAGAGACCCTAGGAAGACCTCTGCAGTGAGATTCTCGTAGGCAAAGCCAATTCCGACTTCTGGCTTCCCAGACCATTCTGCTATGTGTCCTTGGTCAATTCTTTCTTACACTGTCCATAGTGACAAAACTTTCTCACTCTCCAGGTACCTCTAATTTCTATAGATAACTGCTACCCCATTCATAGAGGAAATTAGCACTATTAGAAGGAAACAGTGGGTTACACAGCCTCTCTTTTGGCAAACCTATAGGCTATTGATTTAAGGAACAGTTCCTCTTTTCTTTTGATTTCCATAAAGAAATCTGTCCTCCACTTATCTCTGGCTAATTACTCTGCTTCTTCTCCAGATTCCACACTCCCCCTCCCCTAGGCAATAAACCTCCCCCCTATTTCCACTCTCAAATCCCTGAGAACTTCATCCATCTCTAGCGCCTCCTCCTGGATCCTTAATATTCCCTCCCCCTTCTCTCCCAGTGGCTCTTTTTCAATGTTCATTCATTGTAGGGCACGGCTATAGGGTTAAGCCTCGGACTGACCTGTTGGCAAAGCCACAAACAAGTCCCAGCTTAGAGGGCACAGTCCTCTTAGCATAACTAGGCTTGACCTTATGAGGCTCCATAGATCTTATCTGGTTAGCTAATAGGCTGTGGGAGGTGCAGCAAGTCTGGCCAAAACAAGTGAAACTCACAAGAACACTGTAACTATGGTGACCACTACCTTGTTTACCTCTGGTAAATGACCAGGTCATTTCTTCATCCTTTCCCGGCCCTTGGGCTTTCAAACCCTTGGCTGAGCTGGCTGGGCACAATTCATTCATTCATTTATTTAATATTTTTGAACATTTTCTGTGACAGGCATGCTTGTTAGCAATGTGGGACCTAACAGTGACGATCCCTGACAAAGGTCTGTCTTTCACTGAGCTTACTTTTTAGTGGGCGGAGCAATACACAAGTAATGAAATCAGACAATGTAAATTGCTGCAGAGATAAGAGGTCAGGGCAGAGTGGGAAAGAATGACCCAGGCACTCCCGTTAGATGTCATGATGCTGTTCTTGCCCCTGTTATGAACATTGTGTATGAAAGAAAACGAGAGGAGAAAGGTAATTCTTAGAGGGAGAGAAAAGATGGGAAGAACATTTAAGACAGAAAGACGTTAAAAGTCAGCAGCACAGGTCCTTCTTATTGCAAATGGTAAACATGGCCAGCGCTGAGGATGACGATACAGGTCATGCCACATAACGTACCACCTTGTTAAGTAGCTATCGGAGAAGAAAACCTAGTGAGTAGAAGAGAGATGATGCTGGTCACTTAGGCTGGTCTTTCGAATTAGGTACAACTGGATTCCTTTTATTAAAAGCCAGAGAAGTGTGAGAAATGCTCACCCATCTGAATTCAAAGAACGGACTCGGAGACGGAAGTATGGCGAAAACAAGACTTTTAATATGTTTTCGAGAGCGGGTGTCCATCCCATTGTTCAGGCACACGTGGGGCAGGGAACATAGCCTATTAATTTAGTCCCTCCTCCGGTTCCTTATTGGCTGAGTACTATGGGGTCACCTGTTTCCTCATCTGTCACCTAGGTCTTTTGGTCTCCCATTGGGCCATTGAAAAAAATTGGGCTGAGGCCTTTTTAGCTGTTTCCACCTCCCCTGTCTACCTGAGGCGATGCCTCTGGGGTTCCCACCAGGATGCTGGCCCACATGCACAGTTCTTGGTTCCCCTAACCTCATCCCTACATTCTGTTTGCCCTGGGGGGATTCAGCAAAGTCCATCAAAAGCAGACCATGCTGGAGATGGATCCCAGAGGTCCATTTCCTACAGAAGGGAGGAAGTGGATGAGGAAAACTGGACGTACTATATAGATAGGTGTTGTCCTTGCTTTATTTTGTTTTCTGAATGGGTGGGCATCCGGATAGATTCCAGAAGCCCAGACATTTACAACCTAAATCATAGGCTTTCCTACAGACTATCTGCCATTGCTCCCTTTGCCCCCATAATGCAGAAAAGAGGCTGCTTTAAAGAAAAAAAAAAAATGGAAACACTCAGGGGCCTGAGTGATGAAGACATAAGAGGGAGGCCTGAGACCTGTCCTAAGAGGTCATCTCCTCGCCTCAGGGGGTGGAGGGAAGATAAGGGAAGGAAGAACAACGGGAGTGAAATGGGGTACATGGCAGAACAACCACAATCGATGACATTTACGGGAGCTGCCAAGAAAGACAACCACCTCACACCAGGTTCATGGCTTAAACCGGCAGAGGCCAGCTGGATCCAACATGACAACTCACTCACCTAACGGTAAGCGCTAGCCGGATCCTATGCTCACTGTAATACATCAGCTTGCTGAAGGACTCTCCACGTGCCACCAAGCTCCGAGATGCAAAGCCCGAATAAGGACACAAGTGGCTACAGAGCTCCTCAGAGAAGTCTCCACCCCTTTCCCGGGAAGATCCTGAATATTCCTTCCCCTCCTTGAATACCCTAACTCCCCCCACCCCCTTAAATGAACCTCAATAAATAAAGAAAATTCAGCTAAGAGGGCTGCAGTTCTGCCTCACTGCTTCACTAATAAACTCACTTTCACTTTAAACCTGATGCTGGCTTGTCTTCGAATTCTTTCCTGTGTGAGATGCCCAGAACCCACAGCGGGTCCCAGAGCCTCGGGTCCCCAGACCCCGAACGCCTGCATCAGGAGGGCAAGCATGTAAGCACTACGCTGTGAGGCCTGGCTTGGTTAAAAAGAGTCAAGAGAAGCAGCCACAGGCCAGTCAAATCACAAGTCACGGGGTGTGTGTGTGTCCCTGAGAGAGAGCTAAGTGCAGAGGATGAAAACATTCCAGGAGAGGAGAGAAAAGTCCCAGAAAGGATTCGCTGCACGGTTACTAAGTAAACAGAGAGGGAGTCCATCTGCTCAGTGTGAGAACGAGAGAGCCCAGCACAAAAGAGGAAAACAGGAGAACCGCAGGCCACCCCTGGCCTGGACAGCCTAAGCTAGGGCATCTGTAGTGACCGACAGGGCCAGTCGCCTTAGTCCGCGGGGAACATCAGAAACACTGAGACCTACGAGATACATTAGGGTACTTATTGGGCAGAAAAGACTCCATCACTTCGGATAAATATTAAACCTATAATCTGAAGGAAAACCTTGAGCGTACCTAGTCATCTCTATGCTAAACACCCATGCTCCTCACCCACACCTGGAGCCGCAGTGCCTCCTAAAAGGGGCGCAGGATTGGGCCTGTGTAACTGGAAGAAGGAGCAGGGGAGAGCCTGAAGAAGAGCACGTTGCAAAATTAAAAGAAAAAGAGGAGCCCAGCCGGCGTGGCTCAGTGGTTGAGCATCGGCCTGTGAACCAGGAGGTCACGGTTCGATTCCTGGCCAGGGCACATGCCCAGGTTGCGGGCTGGATCCCCAGTGCGGGGCGCAAGAGGCAGCCGATCAATGATTCTCTCTCATCCTTAATGTTTCTATCTCTCTCTCCCTCTCCCTTCCTCTCTGAAATCAATAAAAACATATTTTTTTTAAAGGGGGGCGGGGGGAGGAGGCAGACGGAGCAGCTTCTGGGCGCTCCAGCCGTGCTGGGGCTCCTCCGCTGTGTGCTGCTTGCTCAGCCCTTGCCCGCTAACCCTCACACGGAGCAGGAGTCTTGGAGACGAGGATACATTAAAAACAAAACCAAGGGCACAAAAAGAGGGATTTCTCCTCCAGTCCAGAGCTGGCGTCCGCAGCCGTGACTTCTTGCCGCCCCGGGCCTGGCAGTAGTTGTCGCCGGCCTCAGTCTACCCCCACCGAAATGCATCCACCTCACAACCAACCTGGAGGAGCTGATATTCCCTCCTCTGCTTCTCCCAATTGTTTTTTTCTTTTTCCATCTCTTTTGAGAGTCATATTAAGTGCTTTTTACCAGCCCGCTCTGAAGGTTTTTCCTCCCACTAATTTTCCTTGGGGTGCCACCCACGGTGCACAGCTGTGGACCATCCGCTTACTATTTGCTGTAACTTTGCAGACATAACAAAGACTAAACTGAGATGATAAACACTGGGGAGTCGCTGGGAGATGGGGGTCAGGGCAGCTTCCTTCCAGGCATCTTTGAAAAACAGATAAAGCTTTCAGTGCAACCGGGAGAGAATGCAGATTGCTTTATCGTTTGGTTCCATCGATTTTGCTTCCTATTTTGGAGCAAACCAAAGCCACTCCAGTGAAACCTTTTATACCTTCTCCTTCCCTCTGCCTTCCTCTCTCATGGCCTCTTCTCTACCCCCTCACCCCCACCCCTTCCCCATCCCCCTCTTAGAAGCCCACATAGAGCTTAAGAGGAGGAAGAAGTTATTTTCTTTCGGGCCTCAAGCCCTGAGGGCATTTGCAGCCTTTCCAGTAAATGTTCTCTAGGCCCCTGAATCTTACCACAGTACCAACAGGAAAGGGCATCATAATGGGGAAATATAAAATCGACAACCAACACTTATAAAAAACCAAGCAGAACACAAGGAGAGACCCTGTTCTTTTGGGGAAAAAAAAAAAATGTTCAAATAATGACAAGTCTCTGTCCCTGACACCAAAACAAGTTAATACAGCAATTCAGTCTTAAAATAGTAAGTCCTTACAAAGGCAACGTACAAAAAAGGAGAGAACACTGCGTTCATTACAACAACATCAGTACCTAAGCATCATACAATCCCCAACCATATTCATAGACGCCAGAGACTCTGGACCTAAGTCCAGGCTTTGCCTTTGCCAGCAATACCCCAAGGCCTCTGAATGCTGGTTCTCCCCTCTCCTTCTTGCTCCCCATTCACTCTCTGCTGACACCATCCTTGGCTAGTTATAAAAAGGAAGAGAGCAAGGAAAGTCAGACTTGTTCAGCCTGGTCAGCTGGGGACAGTGGCCTGTTCGCCTCACCAGGAAGCCAGAGCTTCACACCCCAGGGAATCGCAGCATTGTCCCTCCAAGGGATTAACACCCCTCCCTTCCTCCCGTACAGGACTGTGTGTGTATGTGTGTGTGTGTGTGTGTGTGTTGGGGGGGAGGGGGAGCAGGGGGAGATAAGCACAGCCACAATTAAGTCACAATGGTGCAGGGGGAGGTCCTTAACCACAGGTCAGTCTAACCTGGGAGAAAGCTCCTTGGCAAGGAAGTGGCCCCCAATGCAAGGCTGTGAAAACTTGGGAAGCTGATTGGCTATTTTGAAAAAGGTCCCAGTTAAAACTCCAGGGGAACAAGGACTCTCTCTCTCTCTCTTTCTCTCGCTCTTACTGGGTGACTTGTACTGTTTGCATTTAGGGACAATAAAGCATTTATTTTATTTAAATTTTATTTTTCAATTACAGTTTACAGTCAATGCTATTTTGTATTAGTTTCAAGTGTACAGCATAGTGGTTAGACAGTCATATACTTTACAAAGTGATCCCCCCGATATTTCCAGTCCTCACCTGGCACCACACATAGTTATTACATAGTTAATGTAATATTATTAACTATACTAGGGGCCCAGTGCACAAAATTTGTGCACAGGGAGGAGGGGGAGGGGGAGTCCCCTCAGCCCTATGTGCACCCTCTGTCACGTTCCAGGACCCCAGCCACTCTGGGCCTAGGTGCGGGCCTACAGGCTCGGGGGCCTGGCTCCCGAGGACGCCTGTCCTGGGGACACAGGCCTTTTGGTGCCGGCGTGCAAGCAAGTGGCCGTGGAGCGAGAACCTCCACCAGCGCTTGCGCACGCACTCCACTGGAGCGGGGGAAGCTCCCGCCCTGACCCCATCTCCCCAGCGCCTGCACGCTCCCACCCCGACCCGGGCTCCCCAGGGTCCACGTGCACTGCCCCACCCCTGGCTCCCCGGTGCCCGTGCACACGCAAGTGGCCTCGGGGCCGGAACTTCCCCAGCATTGCCATGGCGACATGGGGGAGGTACCTGCCCTGTCCCACGGCTGCCAGGTGCCTCTGTATGCAAATTAACCTGCCATCTTTGTCGGGTTAATTTGCCTACTCACTCTTCATCGGCTTGTGGGCATCACAGAGGAATGGTTAATTTGCATGTTTCTCTTTTATTATATAGGATTCCTTATGCTGTATTTATATCCCATGACTATTTTGTAACTAATTTGTACTTCTTAATCCCTTCACCTTTTGGGACAATAAAGCATTTAAAAATCACTGTTACCAAACTCTGCTGTTCAAGTTCCCATTATGTTCCATCCTGCGGTGGTGGTTGGGGCAGGGATGGGGGTGGGGTGGGGACAGGGACCACACTTTGGTTCTGGGTGCAGCTTGAGGCCAAAGTTCTCTCCTCTGTGCATGCCTCAGCTGCATGACAAGTGGCTTAGGTCCGTCCTCTCTAAAAAGCAACTCAGGCCCTAGTCGGCCTGGCTCAGTGGATAGAGCACCAGCCTGGCTCAGTGCATAGAGCGCCGGCCTGGCTCAGTGCATAGAGCGCCGGCCTGTGGAATGAAGGGTCCTGGGTTCCATTCGGTCAAGGGCATGTACCTCAGTTGCAGGCTCATCCCCGACCCAGGCCCTGGTCAGGGCTTGTGCAGGGGGCAACCACATTGATGTTTCTCTCTGTCTTACCCTCTCTCTTCCATTCTCCCTGAAAATCAGTGGAAAAATATCCTCAGGTGAGGATTTAAAAAGTAATTAATTAGTTCATTTAAAAGCAACTCTGGATCTTGATAAACAGGAGAGGGCCATTTTGAGCTGGGTCTGGGGTTGCATAATCAGCGGACTATCTCTGCTGTTCTCTGATAAAAAGCCAGTGTTTAAGCAGAGATATCATATGGATAAAAATGGCCCTGGACACCATACTGGTATATACAACAAACATCCTTCCTAGGTCTGGGTGCCAGATAAAAAATAGTTTGTTAATTGCACAACTAAATATCATTTAATTTCATACTTTGTTATAATGTTCTATAAATAAATACACAGTGGAAATATAAAAAGCCCTTTCTTGCATCCCCTCTTTTTTGGTTTAGAAGATATGGTCGCTATTGTCTAGACTTAGGACCTTCAAAAGTATACACCTATGAAATTTCCCGACCTCCCATTTCCATTCCTCCTTCTCCTCTTTCCCCTCCCCCTGCAAGGCCTGCTGCTCGTCCTCACGCCACCCTTCCTGCCCAGGGATGACTTCAGGGCTCCTCCCAGCCCTGCGTTTCCCCCCTGCACACCCGCAGCCTCCAGGCCTCTGCAGCAGAACATCATGAAGGCATCTGTGGTGGCCAGCCTGGAATCTCTCAGCACCGCAGCGCACACGCCCTACTCTGGACAGATTCTAGCCCAATAAAACAACTGGGGACGCCAGGGTAGAAGTCAGGCACTGAGTTGGGGATGAAGATTTTCCATCCCCTGCCTCTGCAGTCACCACGTTCATACCACCCTCCCCCCAGAGAAGAGGATAAGGTCCTCAACCCACTTCCAGTGTCTCATGTGTCAATCCCAGGCACAGAGCGTCTGTGGCTCCGTATTCACATCCTTGTACCAATAAGTTCAGTGGGATTCTCTCCAGAAAGCCAGGCTCCCAGAAACTGCACAGAGGGTCCCGGATGAAAGCCAACACACTCCGTGCAGGTGGCCCTGCAGCTCCAGGCCAGCAAAGGTCAGTGCCAGTGTTTGGCTGAATGAAAGGCTACAAGAAAAGGCACACACCTCACAAACCCGGAGGGGCTCTGCCTCATCCTACCCATGTCGGGGACAAAGTGTTAAGAAGAGTAGGAGAGCCCTAGCCGGTTTGGCTCAGTGGATAGAGCATTGGCCCTTGGACGGAAAGGTCCCAGGTTTGATTACCGTCAAGGGCACGTACCTTGGTTGCAGACTAGATCTCTAGCCTCAGTCAGGGGCATGTGCAGGAGGCAACCAATCGATGTGTCTGTCACTTTCACACAGATGTTTCTCTCTCTGTATCTCTCCACCTCTCTTCCACTGTCTCTAAAAATCAATGGAAAAGTATCCTCGGGTGAGGATTAACAACAAAAGAAGAAGGGGAGAGGGGGAGAGGATGTAAAAGATTCAGACATCAACCTGCATAAAAGAAACATCCTTTCCTGTACCAAATTTGCACACCAAGTTCCCTTAAGTGCACATTTACTCCTTGGTATTTATTCTGATTGTATGTGTCCTCTGAGCACCCTTTTGGTTGTTCACTTTCCAGGCCTTTCCCATCTTGTCCCTTCAGCCCACTGGCCAGTACTAATATGCAACCTTAGCTATCCTTGGTGACTACCCTGGGCAACACTTTTCCCAACCTGGCTGAGCCCCAAGGACCCTCGAGGCCTCCACCCAGTCTACCCTGCTCCTGCTCATGTTGCCAATGCTGCACCATTATACCAACACATCATAACACAACCTAACATATTCCTTTCACTCTATCTTAGAGCTCTCAAAACTACACACTAAATCTAGAAGGTTTATATATTTGATGGCTAACTTTTTGCTTTAAAAATAAAAATTTGGCAGGATGACAATATTTAGTAATAGCACAACGTAAGTACTACCTCTAAAGGAAGAATAAAACATCATCTAATACTGTTATCAAATGTTCAACTCCCTAAACTCTAGAATCCTTCGCAGTGGTCAGCAAACTCATTAGTCAACCGAGCCAAATATCAACAGTACAACAATTGAAATTTCTTTTGAGAGCCAAATTTTTTAAACTTAAACTATATAGGTAGGTACATTGTTATTAACTTAATTAGGGTAGTCCTAAGGCTTAGGAAGAGCCACACTCAAGGGGCGAAAGAGCCGCATGTGGCTCGTGAGCCGCAGTTTGCCAACCACGGCTTAGGGGATGAATGATAGCAGAATAGCACTTGGCATTCTTCTGTGACGGCCTAAAGAAATGAGTTTCCTTCCGGGAAATCCAGTTTATTGTTAGAGGGTCCAGCACAAGGCGAGGATGTGGAGAAAAGGGAACCCTAGTGCACTGCTAGTGGGAATGCAGACTGGTGCAGCCACTGTGGAAATCAGTATGGAGTTTCCTCAAAAAATTAAATATGGAACTGCCATTTGACCCAGTGATCCCACTTCTAGGACTATATCTTAAGAAACCCGAAGCACCAATCAGAAAGAATGCATGCACTCCTATGTTCATAGCAGCACAATTTACAATAGCTAAGATCTAGAACAGGGGTGGGCAAGCTTTTTGACTTGAGGGCCACAATGGGTTCTTATACTGGACCGGATGGCCGGAACAAAAGCATGGATGGAGTGTTTGTGTGAACTAATATAAATTAAAAGTAAACATCATTACATAAAAGGGTACGGTCTTTTTTTTTCAATAGTTTTATTCATTTCAAATGGGCCGTAGTTTTCCCATGGCTGATCTAGAAACAGCCCAAGTGCCCATCAGTAGATGAGTGGATAAAAAAGATGTGGTACATTTATACCATGGAATACTATGCAGCAGTAAAAAAAAGAAGAATATCTTACCCGCTGAGACAACATGGAGGGACTTGGAGAGTATTATGCTAAGTGAAATAAGTCAGTCAGAGAAAGACAAGTATCACATGATCTCACTCACAGGTGGAATCTAAGTAACAAAATGAACTGATGAATGGAGGGAGTGGATCCAGAGACATGGAAGCAGGGAACAGTGTGGAATCTTGGAGGGAAGGCAGGGGAGGGTTGGTGGGTGGGAGGTAACCAACCAAGGACCTTGTATGCATATATGCATGGCCCATGAACACAGACAATGGGACAGTCAGGGCCTGGGGTGGGGGGCGGGGGTGGGGCGGGCTGGAGGGGGTCAATGCGGGGGTGGGGGGGAAGAGGGGACATATACTTTCAACAGTAAAGCATTATATTTTTTAATTAGCTTATGCAGCACTAAAATACTTGGATAAACAGGTTTAGCTGTGTGTAGGTTGTTTCAGATGTGTTAGCAATGTTTTCATTGTTTACTCAGAAAAAAAATAAAGATAGTTAATAATAAAGGGAGGAGTGATGAAAAGCCCATTTGGAATCACTTCTGCCCTCTGGGTACGCCCGGCAGGGGAGGTTTACTGCTCAATAGGGAAGCCCACTTCCTGGGTGGTACTTTCCTAAGGTTAGGTGGCTCCTGCACTGCTACAGAAAAGTTAATTTCCTGTTCCATCTTTCCTGAAGCATTTGTGCACTTTGGCTTAATTAATACTAGATTTTCCACTAGGGAAGAAGCAGGCGGAGGGCTGCAACTATTACACTTTCTATTGCTTGTTAAAGAAGCAGTGAAACATCAAGAGGAAACTCGATTGTGACCGCACAGTTTGGGATGCCTAGTGACATTTTGAAATATAACTGTATAACTTGACATTTAAATAGCACACTATCCTATAACTTTTTAATGAAAAAGAAGGAGCATTCCTGGTACTCGAATTTATGTTGCTTATATGCTTTCTTTCCCCTCAAGAGCCTCCAAATGCAATGAGAATCTTTTCATGACATTATCCTTTGGGCTGTGTTAAATTAACTGCACAATGAGGCCATTAGACTGACGTGGATCTAAAGCCGTAGCAGCTTACATAAGCACACCAAAATCTGTCTATAAATGCCTCAAGATTATGAAATCAAAACAGAAGAACCACCAATCACGAACAGCCAACTAGGCTTTACGTTATTCTCAATCAATAATTTCCTTGCTCTGCTTCCACCTTTTCTGTATAAAAGTTTTTACCAGGTCTCCTGCCGTTGGAGTTCTAACCACTTCTGGTTTGGAGCTGCCTGATTTGAATAGATTTTTGCTCAAATAAACTTGTAACGTATTTAACATGTCTGTTTCTCCTTAAGTAATGTTTATTCCCCTGTTCTTTATATTCTCAATCTTTTCCAAAGCACTCTGCTACAGTGTCTAATGTGATCCCATAACATCTCTGCAACAGACATTTCCACCCCCAGGCTACAGTGTAGAAAAATGGAACCCGGGGGAGTCACTTGCCCATGGTCACTCAGTCTTCACCATTGGAACTGGGTCCCCATTGGTGCTTGTTGGCCTGGAGAGTGAGTGGGGCACAGCAGGGTCAGCCTCACATGCATGGACCTTTGACAGATGGTTCAGAAGGTTCCCAGAAGCCTGCACCACCACCCCAACAACACCCACTCTTTCTTACGTCATCAGGACCCTGGAGCAATATTACTGTTTAAATAAATTCCATTTTCACTCCATAAGTTATTCACTATCATCAGGCTTTTTCACTTGCCTGACTCTCCCATCCTGACTTGACCCCACACCCCCACATCCACTGCCCCCAGATCACTCTCTTAGGCATAGTCTAAATATACTTAGAGCAGCAGAAATCAGCTCATTTGTCAAAATCAGTTGTGAGGTGTATAAGAAATTGGCTATTGCCCTGGCTGGTATAGCTCAGTTGGTTGAGCATTGTCTGACATACCAAGAGGTCACTGGTTTGATTCCCGGTTGCAGGCTTGATCCCCAGTAGGCGGCATGCAGGAGGCAGCTGATCAATATTTCTCTCTTTCTCTCTCTCTGCTCCCTCTCCCTTCCTGTCTCTCTAAAATCAATCTATACATATATAAGCCTAAGCGATTGAACAACTGGACGACTGGAATGACTGGTCGCTATGATGCACATTGACCACCAGGGGGCAGATGCTCAACACAGGAGCTGCCCCCTGATGGTCAGTGCGCTCCCACAGTGGCCTGGTGGCTGCCACTCCCTCAGTAGTCCTGCAGGTCCCATCTCCGGAGAATGGGCCAGGCACCAACGGACCTGCACCACTGCCATGATCCTGACAGCTCCACTGGCCTCCTGGAAGTTGGCCTCGGGCACCGTGGCCACTTCCCCTCCCTAGATGCTCCACAAAGAAGAAAGGATATAAAAGCAGCTGCCAGGTGGCTCCCAACAACCGGCAGGCACATCAGCGGGACAGATCCAGATCCCAGGCCTGCCCAAAGGACCGATTGCATCCTGCCCACCCCCCACCTCACTAGGGACCCCACTGTGCACAAATTCGTGCACTGGGCCTCTAGTAAAAAATAAACACATATATTTTTTTAATCTAATGAAGAAAAGACATAGGCTGAGGATCAAAGATATGTACTACACATGCATTCTTGAAACAAGAACAATATAAGCCATCTAAAGTGCTTATTTTTGTGCCGGAGCTAAACCCAGCTTCTCAGGGGCAGGAAGGACAAATCGGTTGGATGTCAACTCTAGTCAGACACCATTCTTGGTGTTTCCAGACACATATTCAGTTATCATAAGTAGGGCTTACTTAGTTCCATATTTCCAGTGAGAAAATTGAGAGTTTAGAAATCCAGGTAAAATGTGTCTGTGTCCTACAGCTAGTACATGACAGAGCATTATTGAAATCAACATGTAGCAAGGCCCATGTTTCTTCCACAACATACCTATGCTCTGTTAGACTTCTTAGCCAATGTACTTCACAGGCTTGAAAGCAGAAGCCTTGCTGGAGATAGTTAGGCTTATTCTCACCAGCAATGTGCAGAGTAACGGAGCCTCCTGCTTAGCAAATTGCCCCGATTGAATTCACACTAGTGTGGGTTTATCAAGAGTCCCCACGTAAGGATTAGAGACACCAAATACAGTAATATTTCAGAGCACCTGACCAGACTCATCTGTACCTCCAACTCCATGTGCTCTTCTTAATAATTATTTTGGTTCATTATTTTTATTTCGAATCATAAGTACCCTTAGCCTCCACTAGTGAAATTCATTGAAAAAATGTTTCATGAAGATCTTATATGTAGCAGAGATCAATTCCTATTTTGCCATTTTATTCCCTTCTTCGCCCTGAACATAATATGTTTTGTTTTTAACACAGTTGACACAGTACTGTCTCCCTTGCACAGGTCCAACTTTGGTATAGCTTCTGAGAACATAAGTCCTATTCTAGAACATGAGCTCATCTTTTCAATGAACCTGGCTACCTAGGCAAATATATCCAAAGGAAACCAAAGGGAAAAATGAAACCAAGACATTCCTTTTACCCCAAAAGGCCATACACGCCAAGTTGATAACAGGAAGTATTTTTTTTTTATGTCATTGGTTTCCATTTCAAAGGAATGGAATGCCTATCTAATGTGAGTTCCTAATTAACTGCATTAGAACAAGAAACAGAATTCATTAAAGAAAGAAGCAGAAGCTATTGACACATCTTGAAAAAAGAAAACAAGACAGAATGATACTTATAAACTGGCTAATTTCTTGATTCATCGGAAATTTCACATAACTTGCTTAAATGAGCTTCATCAAAGCTCCATTAAAATTTATCTGAGTAAGCAAATTTAAATTTAAAATTCTCTCAGTATGAACAATTTTCACCCATGTGCATATTTCATTACAAAAATTTAACATAGCTCTAATCAACTATCTCAGAGAAATCTACAGGCATTAAATGCTCATCAGTAAGCCCAACTGATTCTATGAAAGTTGTATGCCTATTAGTATTCTGACAACATCTCCTGGAAGCCTTTTATACACAGATCCCTGTATTTACATGCTATCAGCAGGATTTTAAAACCTTCACCTTCAAATCTGAGGTTGACAAAGAAGCCAAGAAAGATGGAAAGAAGTTAGAAAGTACTTGTGAAAGAATGTTGGTTTTTGCTTTTTATTGGTTCGTTTCTGTTAATATGATAGATCCTTGAGAATGTTTATAGGATAAAGATACCAACAAGACAAATGAGCTGAAGAAAATAGGAAAGACAGATGATACTTGAAGAAGCAGATTCAATGCAGCAAAATGGCAGAATGACTAGCATTAATCAGAAGTGCAAGAAATGGTCAGGAGTTCAAGGGGTACTGGTACAGGAAAAAGATGGAGTGGAGAACTTGAGAGTTCAGCAAAGAAAAAGACAGAGGGAAGAAGTGGCTCCTCTCATTTCCTTTCCTAGCCTCTGGTCTAAAGTAAGCCTTCTCTGACCCTTAAGTTTGTGACTCATTTATTTATTCACTCACTGACTAGATATTTTAGTCTGCACTCACTATATGTCAGATACTGTTTTGGTAGTGAAGATGTAGCAGTAAGTGAAATGAAGTCCTTGCTCTTAAAGAATTTATATTCTATGCAGGGAGGCAGACAGTACATACATCGGGGAGGGGAGAGGATGCAAAAGTAGGTGTACAGTGGTTCATATAAAACACAATACTATAATTAGTCAATAATAATATAAGAATAAACTGTGTTTTGTGCACTCACACTGTAAACCTACTTTTGCCCAACCCTGTATATATATCTGTTCAGGGTCCAAGATTTCAACCTTTTCCCTACTGCTCCCTAACTCATCTTTCTACATCCCCAGCTATAGCATCTTATTTATCCCAGTATCTCAAACTGAAAAAAAAAAAAAAAAAAGGAATTCAGCCCAAACTCTAGACCAGGCCTACAATAAGCAGACCTGACTCTGAAGTGACTTATCAGCCTTCCCAAATTCCGTCTTTGTTCTAACAGTTCATTTTCCTGTGAAAAGGCATTAATTAGAGTCTGGCAAACAGGGGGAGAAATCCAATAATGCTTTTATCTCAGGCACGCTTGCCCAAGTGCTTATGTTCACTTCGACAATTGCTTATTGCTCACCTGCTTTGTGAAGGCCAGAGGTTAGCAGGGGTGGGCAAACTTTTTGACTCGAGGGCCACAATGGGTTCTTAAACTGGACCGGAGGGCCGGAACAAAAGCATGGATGGAGTGTTTGTGTGAACTAATATAAATTCAAAGTAAACATCATTACATAAAAGGGTACGGTCTTTTTTTTTTTTAGTTTTATTCATTTCAAATGGGCCGTATTCCGGCCCGTGGGCCGTAGTTTGCCCACGGCTGGGTTAGAATCTGTAGGGAATGAGTAAATCTTCAAGGGTATTAAATCATTATTCTTTTTTAAAAATATGTTTTGTTGATTTCAGAAAGAGGAAGGAGAGAGAGAGAGAGAGAGAGAGAGAGAGAGAGAGAGATGTGGATGAGAGAGAAACATTGATTGGCTGTCTCCTGCATGTCCCCTATGGGGGATCAAGCCCAAAACCTGGGCATGTGCCCTGACCAGGAATCAAACCTGTGACCTCCTGGTGTGTGGAACCCAATCAACCAATGGAGGCACATGGCCAGGCTAAATAATAACTATTCTGATACTTAATATTCAATGAGCACTTTCTATCTGCCAGACACTTTAAGGGCTTCACATGGCTTATTTCATTTAATCCTCACATTAGCCTTTTAAGGTGGGTGATAATAAGTCCACTTGCAGGCGAGAAAACAAAATCCTAAAGAGGTTAAGAGCTGTGCCCAAGGTAATTCATCTGACTCCAGAGCTCATGTGCTGAACTCTGTTGCCTCCCAATTTCATACTTTTCCTAGGGCTGCCATAGCAACGACTGAAGGCTTTTCTGGAGCAATACTGTAGGAGTTGTGCATAGATGGCTTCAGGTAGCTGGTTAGGTGGCTGAAACAGTCAAGGCTGGTGACAACAAGGGCACAGTATAGAGATTGTGGAGGTAGATTCAAAGATTTTGAAATATTGATTAGCTATTCTCTGGATTCATTTGGGGAGCTAGAGCAAATGCCTCTCTTTAAACATGGCCATAAGGTGATACTTACTAAGGCCCCTCAGTATGATGAAGGGCCATCGGCACATCATGGTCTGGGAGAGAAGTTCAAAGTTAGAGCTAGAAAAGGTAGCATATAAACCACACAGAGGAAACCTAGGGATGGGCCAGAAACGAGGGAGATGCAGACAGACAAGGTAAGTGGGGTTGAAACAAATGGTCCCAAATAAGGGCGGTGAACAGGGCAAGAATATTGTGGCGTTTACACAACAATGTAAATATAAATAGTCCTACTGAACTGTACTCTTAAAAATTGTGAAGAGGATACATTTTATATTTGGTTTCTTACCTCAATTGAAAATTTTTCAATAGGTAACAATTTTAAAGAAGAAATCTGAAAAATGTCACCTTTCTAACTTGGCGCTGTCCAGGCAGATCAGTGACAGGCCTACAGATTTGGTGAGGAGCCCGACCAGTCACATTACGTGATGGGCAAGTTATGGAGAAAGAGTAATAACTATCGAATATAACTAAGTTTTAAAACCTATGCATCCAGGGAAATGGGGGTGGGGGGTCCTATTCCTGAAAATAGAGAGGTCAGTAATAGTCAGTGACTTGGGCATGAACATTTTGAGAGAAAATTAGTTGAGTTTTCATAGTGCTTGTTACTCCTCAATAAAAGATTACAAGGGAAATTGGAGACGCAGGTCTGGAGGTTCAAGAGTGAAAGCTAAGCTAGAAATATACGTGCTAGGTTATCTGTGAAAGGGTGAAAATTAGCAATATGCCAAGTTGATATAACCACCAAAGCGAAGTATAAAACAAGACAATAAAGGCCCAATAAACGAAACTTGGGAATGCCTTTTAGCATCAGAGTAAATGAAGCCGGAAAGGAGACCACAAGCTACTCGTATTGGTCAGAGAGTAACCCTACTGTGTCGTAAAACTCAAAAGGGGAGTTTTGAGAACAAGTTGTGCACAACGGTGTAAAATTCTTCAGAGAAGAAAGATGTGGATTGAAAAGAAATTATTTGACTTGGCAGCCAAGGAGTCATCAACATGGATCGATGGTTCAGTAGGAAAAGAGGCCAAAGGAAAAGGGTACGGAATGGGTAGGGGTGGCCAGAAGTGCACCCGGAGAGAACCTGCTACAGTTTCTCTGAAGGAAAGGAGAGAGAAGGAGCACATTGGTGAGGTGGGGTGCCAGGGACAGGGACAGCTTGTTTTCTCAGTTATGAGCATGTTTACTCTCAAAGGGCTGGTCCGATGGAGAGGTATAAATGGTAGAGAGTATCTCTGGAATCCGTTCTGGAAAAGGTCGAAAGACCATGTTCAAGACACAAGAGAAAGTAAGATTTTAAATTGCCTCCCAACTGCTCTGCCTATCTTCAGTACCACCCACACCAGTCCATTCTGGAGTATTCTCTCTACAACATAAATCTACTCATGCACTTCTAAACTCTTCCATAAATATTTGCTTAATGAGTGCAGAAAAGTGAATAAATAAATTAGTGAATGAATGGGGTGAGGAGGAGAAAGAGGAGGATTCTCAGTGAGATAATTACAGACAGGTAATTTCAGACAACTTCACTTAAGGAAAGTGATGCCATTTCCCAAGAGTAAGAGCACATTTTCACGTTTTCTATGGATTTTAGGAAGCAAATTAGCATAACTTCTGTAGCAGACACTAGGTCACCTTGCCTCCCGAACCCCTCCAATGGGCATTACGCAGGCCATAGCTGTGGTAAGCTGTGGACACTGTTTTCACCACTTTGGGCAACACAGACCTGGGAGTTCTTCTGAACAGTACTGGTTGAAAAGGAGGGCGCAGCTCATCTCTACTCTAGCAGGTCTGCACCCACTGAGGCCCTGGCACCCCGATGGCTGCCCAGAGAGTCCATCTAACACTACTTGGAAGTAGGATGGGGCAAACTCTAGCCAATGAAAGACAGAAACGGGGAAAAGCTAGAAGATAAATTACTAGCCTTCTTGTCCACTTCCCCCAGTGCCAGTACTGAGACGCAGTCGTTTAATACAGCCTCTCTGGAAATATCTCCCTATAACGCACCCATTTCTGTTGGCTCTCCCCCCTCCTTTTTGCTCCCCACTTTTGTCTCCTGAGATTGCACCTGGTCTAAACAAGTAATTTTGAGACATTTTTCAATGTTCAATATCTTAGGAGATATTCAAAGCATGTTATTAGAAGCACAAACAAAAACAGATTTGTAATGAAAACATTCGTTTATTTGCATTGGCTTATGTTTGGATACTGGAAAGAGTCGTTGCAAAGAATAGTTGGAGTCACTGAAGGAGAATGAAAAGTCAAGAAGAAATGGTGAACGAACAGTCAAGCAACAAGGAAACGGTCATTCTCCTTGTAGAATATCAACAGGAGATAATCAGAAACACATGGCTTTGGCGAGTACAGATGTGGTCCCCAGATAGCAAAGTTTCCATCTAAGGAGCCCATATTAAGGAGATTTTTCTCCCATTGTGCCTGTTTGTAGTTAATGTGTTCCTATGTTATGACATATTAAAGTGTTAGATTCCAAAAGAAAATCTACTGAGTGACATATCTCAATGAAGACAACTGAAATTGTCTTCAGTTTACATATTAAATGGAAATAATTTTTAAGAGACAACGAATTAGCAGCTAAAATTCAAACAACTAAGAAATGACAACAAGTATACTTGCTTAGCAAAGCCCCTTGGGGAGTTAAAATGGAAAATAGAATAAAAAATTGGCCAGAAAGAGGGAGAGTGCTTCCTTGCTATGGAAAGTTGGCATACATTATACCATGATCTCAGTCTGCACTGAGAACGGTTTTAGACATTGAACCAGATCCCAGTTGTAAAGATGTAAAGGGCACAGTCAGTCACCCACCTTTAAATATTTGCTACCACAAATATTTAACCCTCTGTTCCTAGGCTGATATAGCACAAAAGGTCTTCTCTTAAAACGACTGAAACCAAAAGACTGGGACATACTCACTGCTCATTCACGAAAGTATGAAAACTATGATTCAAGAAATGCTCTGTGACTACACTTTGGTTTCTGACTGTGTATTCCTGCAGACTCCACAGCAGTCATTAAATCAGTTTTTCAAATGTCCTCAGGTAGATTCTTTAAGAATTTTTTTTTTTCCTTTTGTAGATTTATATATCCAGATGCAACTGCCACTTCCTGGAGGGGCAGTTAGTTTAAAGTTTAAATGTATTACTTTTTAAGCATTTGTCATGTTTCTTAGTATTTCTTTAGGTCTGAATAGCTGAAGGGAATTATGATTTTTCCCAGAGAATTGCAAATTCACATACACACAACATTTTCCATAAAGTACATAAGCTCGGTAGATACCTCATCCATCCAAATACTTTCTGGAATCCATGAACCTCATGTCAAAGCCAGCTGCTTTAAGTAACTTTAAAATCACTTAAAGATGGATAAACACAAGGAAGGGAAAGCCCTAGTAGCATGCCTATTTTGGTATGTCAATCAAAGTAAAAACAAATCCCAATTTTTTAAAATTTTTATTATTTTTTTAATCCGAGAGGAAGGGGGAGAGAGAGAGAGAGAGAGAGAGAGAGAGAGAGAGAGAGAGAGAGAGAGAACTAGAAACATCAATGATTCAATGATGAGAGAATCATTGATCGGCTGCCTCCAGCACGCCCCCCACTGGGGATGGAGCCCGCAACCTGGGCATGTGCCCTTGACCGGAATTGAACCCGGGAACCTTCAGTCTGCAGGCTAATGCTCTATCCACTGAGCCAAACCAGCCAGGGAAAACCCCAAATTTTATAGATAGAAACAATGCTTCTACAAAAGGCCTAAAAGCTATATTTCAGGTCTTAAGGAAAATCTATGTAGTATCTCATCAGTATTTTTTTTTATATAATCTTCACTTGAGGATATTTTTCCACTGCTTTTACAGAGAATGGTAGGGAGGAAAGGAGGGATGGAAAGGGAGAGAGGGAGGGAGGGAGGGAAGGAGAGGGAGAGAGAGAGAGAGAGAGAGAGAGACAGAGAGAGACAGAGACAGAGAGAGACAGAGAGAGAAAGAGACATTGATGTGAGAGAAACACATAGACTGGCTGCCTCCTGCATGTGCCCCAGTGGGTGGGGGCAGGGAGCAAACTCACAACACAGGTACATGCCCAGGAATTGAACCTGAGACCTTTTGGTGGAAGGGCCAATGCTCTAACCAGTTAGCAACACCAGCCAGGCTCTCATCAGTCATTTTTTAAAATATATTTTTATTAATTTCAGAGAGGAAGGGAGAGGGAGAAAGAGAGAGAGAGAGAGAGAGAGAGAGAGAGAGAGAGAGAGAGAGAGAGAAACATCAGTGATGAGAGATAATCATTGATTGGCTGCCTCCTGCATGCCCCCCACTAGGGATTGAGCCTGCAACCCAGGCATGTGCCCTTGACCAGAATTGAACTCAGGACCCTTCAGTCCACAGGCTGACGCTCTATCCATTGAGCCAAACTGAAGAGGGCTAGTTATTTTTCAATAAATTTCATAAGTAGCTGTTTTCCAGGCACTCATCAATTATTTTTCAATAAATTTCATAAGTAGCTGTTTTTGAGAATAATCTATATGTTGACCCCAAAGACATTTCTTTTTTCACTTAAGCTATCTGAAAGAATATTAATATTCAAAACTGGGTTATTATTCAATTCTCTTGGATCAGATACTATAAGAATAACTAATTTATACCTGATTTAAACTAACTTCCACATGATACATTCTCTCTAGCTTCCTTTCTATCTCTACAAAAAATGGCTCTAAACCAATGGCTGGCACAAGTTAAGTTAAAAATAGAGGCACGTGGCAAGTGTTTGGAAATTTAGTGTTCATATGTGTGGATTTCTGGACTGTAATTGTGAATTTAGAATCTTGCTTACGATTAAAATATTTAAGACTATCAATAATTTGCAAAAAATAAATCATGTATTTGTCATATTTTGTGAAGAAAAATTCTAAAGTGAACATTTTACGCAAGCAGCCAAAAAGATCCAAAGTGAAATGAATTTTCCTGGGACAGCCTAGAAATAACAGTTAACATATGCCTAAGCTGCAGACAAAAGCAGGATACATGTAAAATCAAGGAGGGAGTAAAAATGGCTGTAAGTTAATGAATAAAAACTTTTGTCCAAAATTCTCAACAAAAATTTTAGGTACTTAAGGAGCAAAACCATCTCAACTATTTTTAAAGAAATTATATTTATTTAATATTAGAACCTAACAAGAAGTGACTTTCAAAGTCACAGTTTATACCCATCATAAAATTTGATATACTAAAAAAAAAAAAAAAACACCAAAAAGTTACAGGAGTTAAGTTAATGTTAGGATAAGTAAACAAAAATACATAGTCTTCAATTACTTTAGAGTATTTAATAATTGATTCACACTTGCAGCTGCTGTCCATCTAGAAGTGTTTCTAGTTAACTTATTTATCTGCTATTTTTTTGCATAACATATTTCTTGGTCAAGATGCTTCTTGACATTATTGATAAAATAAGTCATTCATGTAAAAGTTTTCAAATTTTCTTCGTTCTAACCTAATATTTTGTATTTCAATAAGTTCTTAGAGTTGTGCTTTCACAAATTATTATTAGATTTTGAACTTATTTTTACTTAGAGCATCAGCCCTGCAGTAGGAACCGGGTAGATGGACCATGTCAGAACGCTGGCCCAGTGGCCTGCCTGAACATCTGGGGGCGTCAGTCATCTGGTCTGTAAAATAATGACGCTCATACCTGCCTTACCTAACTCACAGGGTTGAGTCCGATATGAAATCCATAAAGAGTTTTTAAAAACAAGATGGTACTGGTGCTGGAGGTGTTAGCAATAATGGTAAAAGTACTGTTTGGTATTTAACAAGAAATTCTGCTCCAAATAATAACCGTGATCATAGAATTTACTGCAGAAATAAGACAGTAGTTTACAGATTGCTAATTTATCTTGCTACAATACCTGCTGTAGCATAGAAATCATTGACTTTGCTACTGTGAATTTTGTCTGTGTGTTTTCTTTTTTTTTTTTTTTTTTTTTTAGACTGGACTATTTTAAGTATCATTTCACTGACAGGCATAAGGGGGGTGGTATATTAAAATAGGAATCTGAGTGTTTTTATGTGTTTCGTGTTTTCTCTAACACTTGACAAGTGAGATTAGTAAAGTTAATTAGCATAGGATAAGTATAGGATAATCTATATTTTCCTAATTCTATAAGCAATAAAATGCGGTGTATCAATTCTTTTGAAGAAACCTATTGTCATTTTCTTTTAAATGCTTCAGAAATAAACATTTGCTCTAGAAATGTGTTCACCAACCAAAATTGATTTAAGCTATTACGAAATGGAATTTGGGAGTGTCTTTGAGTCTGGCGTGGTCGGGGTGCTCACACTGGCTGCCCTGAGGAAAGAAACACAGTGTTTACCACCTTTTAGGGATCTTTATTTATGTTTCTAAACTTTAACTCTTTAGGTCTCTTAGAACCCTAAGGTTTTCAGAAAGCATGCAGATCACTCCCACCTCCTCCAAATTGTCTATTTCATTCAGCTGGGATGAAGCGAACACCTCAGCGAGAAAATCGTGGCCAGGACTTCCTGGGAATAAAGAGAAGTTGAAGCAACATGTGTCTCGCTGTCCTAAGGTCACTCTCGGGGCTGGGTGTATCCTGGACCTCTTTCAGACCTCATGGGAGTTAATTTTAGTTTCACAGAAAGGACAGCGAGAGGCAGAAAATGTCAAGGGTAAAGCTTATGACCGCCGTACCTTTCTGATTTCCGGGGCATCGCCAGGGAGAAAGAAGCACCGTTCGTCCACAGAGAGTCTTCTCGTGCATCTGCTCGCCTGGGTTTCAGTGGGTGTGTTGGGGGCAGCCCCCGGCACAGTGGCTGCCAGCTTCCTCGTCCCTCGGAGTGTCAGGCTCTGGTAGAAGAGACAGATGGCCACCACCAAGCCCACCAAGAAGGGCCGGGGGCAAAATCGCCGACGACAAAGGAACCCTGGACGACAGACCATGACCAGTTCAGCTGCCCTTGGCCCCTGTCCACGTTGCCGGAAAAGTCATAGCAGCTATTCCTTGTCAGCATGAAGAACGCAAATCCGCCTCCTTTTCCACAGCTTAAATGAAGATTGCTCCATCCCGCTCAAGAACTTTCCGAAGAATCATGCCAAAGAATTATAGGTCCCAGAAGTCTGAGTCGGTTGCTAAGAGCCCTTGCATGGATGACAGTAAGAAGTGGGCTGGCCTGGGTTAAATAACCATCATTTTAAGAAGACATCCAAATAGCAAGAGCGGTCACTAAGAACCCGAGCGGACCCCAGGCTGCCACACTGTTGCTTCCGGCAATGCCTTATTTCCACCACCTCCTTCCACTCACAGTGACGACGTCACAGGAACACAGAAGACACCCCAGGGCCCATCTGGAACCTCCACGCCGCGCCCGCCGAAGAGTGCCGTCGCTCAAAACGCGGTGCCCAGCAAAGCGCCCCTGGCGCGGCAGCAGGGGGCGGGGAGGGGGGCGCCAGCTCGGCCGAGCAGCTCCCCAATTTTCCTCCGGCTGTAAAAGCTTCCAAGTTCCCTAACTGCTTCCCTCCATTCCGTTTCAAATCGCCACTTTCCTGGAAGCACTTACGGCTTTTAACATGAAAGCGGAATGAACGGTGTGAATGGACAGGGCTCCTGTTAGGGTTGTTGCCTGTGACTTGGTTGCATTGCGTTTCAAGCTCAAAAGTTCTGCGTACTTACGCGGTGTTCATCCTCGTGGCCAGGAAAAAGTTTCCACGAGTCCCTAACGGATTGCTGGTCCGAGCCACTCGGAAGGAAACACCCGGTCCTGTGACTCCGATCATCTCGCAGACACAGACACACACGCGCGCCCGCCGCCCTCCCGCCCTCCCGGCGGGGAGCCGCGGCCCGGACACCGCAGCCCGCAGGCGGGGGGAGCGGGGAGCCGGGAGCGGGGCGCGGGGCGGAGCTACGCTCCGGGCTCCTCGGGCTCTGGGGCAGCTCGGAGCCGCGCGTTCAGCTCTGGATCAGACAAGGTGGGCATCCATAGACTGGGGACATCGGTAACCATGTCCCCGCCACATCGGTAACCATGTCCCCGCCACGTGACTGCCTCCGCAGAGCTGCAGCAATTTAAATTCACAAGTGATGTGCCAAGCCATGCCTTATGTAATTTCTTCTTCCTGATATGATGGTGCGAAAACCCATAGCCCTCCGTCCACTGATGACAGACGTCGAGGATCTTCACTTAGGGAATCATGGTCACTCTTTGGGGGATAAGTGGTCACAACTCCTGTCTGGACCCCAGAACAGCCAGCCTGTTGTATGCACAGAATAACTGAGCTTTCTGCTTAGTACCTAACTCACATCACAATGGTTATTATGAGTTCTGTGCTGGACGAATGCCCGAGTCCTCCAAAGGCTAATTGCTGACACGTCTTACAAGGAGTTGATGGGAGCGGGTATTGGGTAACTTTTGCTCGGTAGGAAGTGGTACCCAGCAGGGTTTGTCCATATTCAACTCCATCTACTGCTGCTCGACAGACCGCCCCAAGGGCACTCCGGGTCAGGCAATTCTGCAGACTCCATCCACGTTCGCTGAGGCAGCAGAGGGGACTGCAAGGAGAAAAGCAATCTGTCTTGTGCATGGTGCTCACCTCTCCCTGCCCTCGCTTTTCGAAATCTGCCGGTTTAGGCTCATGGCAGACCTTCTCCAAAGGCTGAGTCTAAATAGCTGTTGTAGCCTGTTTCTAACTCAGTCATTCTTGGGGCTGAGGTTCTCCTGTGAGGCCACACCCCCAGAGTGATTCCATGCTTTAGGCATGGTCCTGTCAGCCACTTGGATTTTGTGATACGGAGCGCCCCCTAGGGGTGCCCAGCTACTATAGAATGGACATCTACAGATAGGACCTAACTATGTTAACACCCTTATAAAACAGATTAAAGTCTTAGAGAATACAGATTCACACTAAATCTAGACTTATTAAGTCAAAAAGTCTGAAAAACCAAGGATTTGAAGAATATAAAGGGTCATTTGTACGCATTGTTAAATTGTTGAGTACAGGATACAAAAGAGCATAAAGCGGATACTAAAATCATAGTGCTGTTTGGACTAGGAGAAGTGAAAAATAGCAGCATAGATAATTTTGGAGCTAGACTTCAGATAACAGGAGTTAGAAGAAGATGGGAAATTAGTGTTCTAGAAACGATGCCAGCAGATTGAAAAACCCAATTTCCTATTTACCAATAGTCTGAGGGGGAAGATAGTAGACAAAGGGATGCCTGCAAAAGATAGAAAAGGGTTAGAGTGGGACGGTGGAAAGAAGAGGTAGAAAGAAGTTATAGCAAAAATTAGAACCAAACTAAGGGAATCCATTAAATAGCATTTGATATTAAAGTTAACCCAACCTGAATATGGATCATGTTGTTCTTTATCAATTGTTTTCAAGCTTGTGATTTATGAAATGAGGATACTCATGCCTCCTTTGAAGTGTTATTGGCATAACTAGATGAAATAATGTATGAAAATCACCTAAGCACTTGCACATTTGTTGGAAGAACACAGCATGCTGAATGCATGTCTGCGATGTCTGGGATCCTGAGCCTGAGCTCAGTCTTGTGTGTATCAAACACAAGAACAGATAAGCCTATAAAATAAAAGTCTAATATGCAAATCATCCCTCGGGCGGTCTTTCCACCAGGACACTGGGAGTTCAACCACTCGCTATGACGTGTGCTGACCACCAGAAGGCGGTGTGGGACATGGCGGGCATTGGTGACACCGCACTGGCAACAGGCGGCAGTGGAGGCGCTGCTAGCCCTGATGGGCCCGGAGGAGAGCTGGACTGTGGTGGGATGGTAGAGCAGGTGAGTGGGTGGTGCCAGGACAAGGCGGGTGTGAGCAGGGGCCGATTGCCCCACCAATCACCCCACAGATGGAGACCAGTGGTGGCAGCAGGGGATGGGGCTGCTGTCCGGATCCCAGGCCCTGACCGATCCCCCCTCAGATGGAGACCAGCAGCTGGCAGGCCCTGATAGCCTGATTGGGGCCGGGCCCCAGGCTGGGATGGGAAACTGGGGATGAGTGGTGGCGACCAACCTCCCCCGGTGCCCAGGTGGGGGGCTGCGACCTCTCACTGGCTACCTGAGGGTGTGGGTGATAGGGACAGAGGTGCAGTGAGAATGTGGGGTGTCCTCTGAGCTCGCTCTCACTCCCCCTGCTACCCTCCCCAGGGACACCAAGGCTCTTGTGCTGGAGAAGCTCCCATGCTCAGGTGCCAGGTGCCTGCGAGGAGCCCGCCCCGCACCCATGGGGCCTCTTCCGGGTGAGCCGGGCACAGCTGCCAGGAACACAGGGCCAGTCGGGCTCCCTGTGGGTTCACACAGGAGCCAGTTTGCGAAGCTGGCTGGGGGAGAGCGTGCTGTCCACCTGGCTTCCGTGCGGTGCTGCTGTGCGGTCCAGAGGCCCACGCTGCGCCCTGGCCCGCAGTTTCCGGCCTGCTCATCACATCCCCACATGGGGACTCGGGTGCCATGACTCAGGCGGAAAGGGTCACATGGGGGTCCGGGGGCCTAGGTGCTGCCCAGGGCCCAGAGGTCAGCTGGGACCTGCTCTTCCATGCCAGACACTCGCACTTTGATTGCTGGCCAAGCCTAGGGACTGCACCTGTGCATGAATTTGTGCACCAGGCCTCTAGTGATCAATATGTTGGGCTTCTTGGAACACAGAAGCAACAAAAGCAAACATGAGCAGTGTTAGATCTCATCCCTTTACTTTGTGAAATGGAGGTGGGTGGCAGATGCTCATTTCGAAGAGTGAGAACGAGGGTGGAGTGGGAGTGGATTGTACGGTAGAGACTACAAGTGTGAGGGATTGATGCCTGAGTGGTAATGGCAGCATGACGGTGACAGAACAGGGAAGAATGAAGATAGAATAAGTGGCTCAGTGTGGGGAGTGGGAGGGTAAATACACAGTAGAAGTACGAACCCATGGTTTCTGGCAGAGAATCAGAGTGAATGCTTTTGTGCATATGCTTTCACGAAGTTAACCCATCCACTAAACCAGCTGTGGGCAAACTACAGCCCGCAGGCCCGATACGGCCCGTTTGAAATGAATAAAACTAAAAAAAAAAAAAAAAGACCGTACCCTTTTATGTAATGATGTTTACTTTGAATTTATATTAGTTCACACAAACACTCCATCCATGCTTTTGTTCCGGCCCTCCAGTCCAGTTTAAGAACCCATTGTGGCCCTCGAGTCAAAAAGTTTGCCCACCCCTGCACTAAACCATTTTGGCGTCCGAGAGATGGTACGTTAGCAGCATTAACCTGGACAATAGAGTGACAGAACTCTCCAACACAAAATATGCTCTTCTATCACACGTTTCAATTTAGCTTTTGGTATGGAATGGGGATGGAGGGAGAGGATACGTTTAATAATCGTTGTTTGAAGAAGATATTTTCAAATTTTTATTTTATGATTTAAACTAGAGTAATAAAAATGTCCATAACAGAGAAGATTCCAGTGTGGGATCAGGAACTTTGGGAAAGTAATTTACCGCTTTGAGTATCAGCTTCCTCATAAAATGCCTCCGCTTTGAGTATTGGCTTCAGCGATCACTGGACCTCAGAAGTCACCAGAGGCTGGGAGGAAGGTGAAATCTTCAGATTCTGGGCCCTTGGTTTCCTACAGGGAAATCTTTTCTCTTTCTTCTTTTTTTAAAAATATATTTTTATTGATTTCAGAGAGGAAGGAAGAGTGAGAGATAGAAACATCCATGATGAGAGAGAATCATGGATCGGCTGCCTCCTGCAAGTTCCCCACTGGGGATCAAGCCCACAACCTGGGCATGTGCTTTTGACTGGAATTGAACCTGGGACCTTTCAATTCGCCAGCGGACACTCTATCCACTGAGCCAAACCGGCTGGGGCAAGCTTTTCTCCTTCAAGAGGCTCTTGACCATGGAGATGTAAAATCCAGCTGTAGCTACTAACATGGAGATGTTGTGAAGTAAGTCCTGGCAGTCCTGTCAGCAACAACTGGGCACTCGGCTTCCTACAGTTCGACTGCCCTCTTCTCAGCTCCTGTCACCTTTCATCTGATGCTGACTGTAGAACTTTCTCCATTAGCACTAAGATGATGTTCACAGATCGTGAATCACATACTTGAATCTCTACTGTACCAAAATATCATTCCAGGCAGGGGGAAAACAGAAGACCTATACGACAAATACCATAAATGACTATAATATAACAAATTGGTCACTGTAGGGTAACTGACAAATTGGTCAGTGTAGGGTAACTTCTGTAACAAACAACCTCAAAATCTCAGTGACTTGATACAATAAAAGCACTCATCACCTTCCCATGTTTGTCAGTTTCTATTAGGACTGGGACCAGGGTACTTCCACCTGGGGACTTTCCATACCCTAGAATCTTGGCTACCCGCTGGGGTCCTCTGAATCCCACAGGAAAATGGAGGATGAGAGAAGGGCATAGAGCAGTGGTTCTCAACCTTGGCTGCACATTAGAATAACCTGGGAATCTTTTTAAAATCCTGATTTCTGGGCCTCCGGAATGAGGCCCAGAAGGTTGAGAACCACTGGCATAGAGGATTGTGTGGGAGGTTTTGGGGGGACAAACTTCAAATTGTCATCTATTCTTTGGCCCATATTTGTGGTCCAGAGCCCAGTCACATGGACCCATGTAACTGAAAATGAGCTGGGAAATGAGGTTAAGCGACGTGCCCAGGAGGAAAAGGAAACGAGGCTGATAAACATATATCTGTTCCAGCCACAACTAAGTTGGAGATAAGTGCCATGGAGACTCAAAATAGGAAAATCAGATTTTGGGGGAGGTGATAAGGAAAGCGGTCATTTCTTAATTGGGCTCTGAAGAGTCCCAAAGACTTCCACTGCCTCAAAAGGGCAAATACAGCCGAAACCGGTTTGGCTCAGTGGATGGAGCGTCGGCCTGCGGACTGGGAGGTCCCGGGTTCGATTCCGGTCGGGGGCGTGTGCCTGGGTTGCGGGCATGTCCCCAGTGGGAGATGTGCAGGAGGCAGCTGATCGATGAATCTCTCTCATCGATGTTTCTAGCTCTCTATCTCCCTTCCTCTCTGTAAAAAATCAATAAAATATATTAAAAAAAAAAAAGGGCAAATACAGGTTTTATGTCTTAGTGGAAGTTCACTAAGGATAAAGCTGGAGAGTCAGGTCCAGGTCAAGGCCTGCTACGCCAGCGGTTCTCAACCTGTGGGTCGTGACCCCTTTGTCCGTCTAACGACCCTTTCACAGGGGTCGCCTAAGACCATCCTGCATATCAGATATTTACATTTTGATTCCTAACAGTAGCAACATTACAGTTATGAAGTAGCAACGAAAATAATTTTATGGTTGGGTCACAACATGAGGAACTGTATTTAAAAGGGCCAAGAGGTTGAGAACCACTGTGCTACACTTTAAGTTCAAGATGCTATGTAGCCTTTATCTGCAAACAGTAGGAACCCCCCAATAAACAAGTTTCTTCTCCGGAATACTTATTAATGAAGATATCATGATGGCTGTCAGGATATAGGATGACCTTTATTTATGATTGAGAATACTGTTATATTACCATTAACCTTAGTGGTAAATTCACAGAGCAAAACCTTTTTTTTTTTTTAGGTAGAATAAGGACAACAACATGGGTCAAGTTCATTTGGTTTCTCTCAATGGTGCAAAATATACACAGGACTTAACGGAAGTCTATGTGCAGTGCCTTAGAGCCCTCACTGTGCCTCAGAGGAAAAGGGTATCTACACTGTTATGAGTATGTGCTTTCCCATAAAGTTATGTAAACGTGAGTATGATTTTATACCGGCTGTAGGATCATGCATCCTTTCACCTAAATTTAGAACCTGACATTGCCATTCGTTACAATGACACACCGGAAGCTCATCTGCAGTCAGGCCCTGTGTGGCTCTTTAATGCTGGAGGACAGTGAACAGAAATCCCAAAACAGTTGTCATTTCTAATGCATTTAAACTTGCTGAATTTCCTTTCTACTCAGCTAGGTTGCTTCTCTCCAGATCTTTTCACTTGGGTAGTCACTTTGTGTATAAATCTATGGGTTTAAGTTTAAGACCACTAACCCTTTTATGAAGTTTTGCATTCAGGAAAAAAAAAAAAAAAGAAAGTAGCCCGCTGTGTGGGTCAGTGGTGGAGCATCGACCTAAGAACCAGGAGGTCACGGTTCGATTCCCGGTGAGGGTGCACCCCCACAGTTGCGGACTCGATTCCCAGTATGGGGCGTGCAGGAGGCAGCTGATCAATGATTCTCAGCATTGATATTTCTATCTCTCCCTCTTCCTTCCTCTCTGAAATCAATTTTTTTTTTTTTAAAAAAAGTAAAGATTTTTCTCTTCCTTTCCAGTGGCTGCTGACTGGTGACAGCAGGGTTTGACAGAGGTCTAGGAACGGTGTTTAAGGGTAAAAGGGACGGTGCAGGACTTCCCTTGGGCACAGCATTTGTCAATTTACACATAGAAATAAGATGCTACGTTGCACATCTTCATTTTTCTACTATTCTTTTCTTGTTTGATGTATTTATTTGAACTGTTTCTAGATGAACAACAGTTGAAATAAAACAAATGCTTCAAACTAAATACTTTTCATTTAAAACTGCCCACAGATCAGTATTTCTGAGCATACAAATCACCTGGAGGTCCCACATGACAATACTTGGCACTGCCTTTTTAAATGGGGCACACAATAGGTCCTCATTTAATGTCATCAGTAGGTTCTGTGACATGGCGATTTTAAACAAAATGACAGGTGAGATCAATTTTATCCTAGGTTACTTCAGTGGTTCTCAACCTTGGCTGCACTTTAGAAGCACCTGGGAATCTTTTTAAAATCCTGATTTCTGGGCCTCACCCTCCGGAAATTCTGTTTCTTTGTTACTAATGTTGTGGCCCCACCCCATAACAAAGAAACAGAATTTCCGGAGGATGAGGCCCAGAAATCAGGATTTTAAAAAGATTCCCAGGTGATTCTAATGTGCAGCCAAGGTTGACAACCACTGGATGACTTGAGATAATTAAAAGTTAAGTTCTTACAGCACATTTCTGGTTACAGAAACATCACCAAACTTCTAATAAAATATCCAAAACACTTCTAATATTAGACATCGAAATATATGTGAATTACACAAACATTTAAGGTGAATAGCCTGGTTGGAGTGGCTCAGTTGGTTGAGCATTGTCCTATCCATGGAAAGATTGCCAATTTAATGCCTGGTCACGGCACATACCTGGGTTGCAGATTTGTGCCCCAACTGGGGAGCGTGTGGAAGGCAACCAATTGATGTTTCTCTCTCTCTCTCTCTCTCTCTCTCTCTCTCTCTCTCTCTCTCTCTCTCTCATCATGTCCTTAGAGGATTTTTTAAAAAGATTAATAAAAACAAGGAAGATGATTTCCAACCCACTGATACCAGAGTCTACCCCAGTAGTTCAAGGTACAGGGATGAACCCACCTGGACAGGATGTCCTTCCGCAGCAGGGCACTCACACCCATCACACTAACTCAGACTGGGACAACGGGGACACCAGCTCACCTCGGGTGCACATCTTTGTGACGTGGAGGAAACTGGAATCCTTGGAGAAAACCCAAAGGCCCAACCGAGAATGGATTTTATTTCTCTCATCAACATTATAACCAAACGATGCTGAATGGAAACAATGCTACTCAAGGGCCTCCTGCACTCAGCAGCTCTTCACAGTTCCCAACTGGGTACGTGGCTCATTTCTCACAGCCTTCTTTTATTTTCAAAATATATTTTTATTGATTTCAGAGAGGAAGGAGAGGGAGAGAAACATCAATAATGAGAATCATTGATTGGCTGCCTCCAGCATGCCCTCTACTGGGGATGGAGCCCGCAACCCAGGCATGTGCCCTTGGCCAGAATCAAACCTGGGACCCTTCAGTCCGCAGGCTGATGCTCTATTCACTGAGCCAAACCAGCTAGGGCACAGCTTTCTCTCTTTATAAGCGATTTGAAAATGCTTGCACCAGTACCAAATTTACTTTTGTTGAATTCTGTACTGTATTTTAGTTACTAGTGTACTTAATCTCTTTACAATATAGTTTGCTTAATGACAGAACTATTTTACTCATCTCCATACTCTTGTGTCTTCCTATGATTTAAATATTTTTTTTTAATTTATTGATTTTACAGATTGGAAGGGAAAGAGAAAAACATTGATTTATTGTTCCACTTACTTATGCATTCCTTGGTGGATTCTTGCATGTGCCCTGACCGGGGATCGAAGCTACATTGGTGTAGTGGGAACAACACTAACCAACTGAGATACCCAGCCAGAGATTCCTGAGTGATTTACTTCCTATTTGTTGAGATCTACACATTAATTCAAATCTTTTCCATGATATTCCAATGTTTTGCACATGAAGTGTTTCACATCCAGTGGGACAATTTTGTTCCCCAGAACACATTTGGCAAAGTCTAGAGACCTTGCTGGTTGTCACACTTGAGGGTGGAGGCTGCTACGGACATCTAGTGTGCAGGTGTGAGGGACACAGCTCCACAACAAAGAATCATTCAGCACAAATGTCAATAGTGCTGAGGTTGGGAACTGAAATTTACCAAAGAAATTGTTGTTGCACAATGTCTGCATGTGGCTAAGATTTCCTGTCACTTAAATTACAATAGTGAGTACTTGAGCAGTCTGGCAATGACATTGGGATTTCACCACGTCTGAATGTGTAATTATATTGCCTCCTCAAACAAATGCAACTTTGTGCATATGATCTCCTCTAAGTCCCTCAAATTTGCTAAGATTTGCATCCTCTAAAAGACTTTATATATGCATACACATACACATATACTAGTACGCATACATATATTTACACATACATTCTAAAGACAAACAGATAGATAGAAAGACTGACAAATAGATAAACTACTTACTTCAAGCAGTGAGCACTCAGGTAGAATGGCAAACATTTAATCCAACGAATTATTTTTTTACTTTCTTTAGGACACCTATACCTTGTCATAAAGCCAGAATTCCTATGTTTTTATCAATCAACTAGAGGCCCAGTGCACAAAATTCGTGCGGGGGGGGGGGGGGGGGGGAGGAATCCCCTCAACCCAGCCTGCACACTCTCCAATCCAGGAAATTCCTCTTGATCACCACTAACCGCCTCTGCCTGCCAGCCTGATCACCCCCAACTGCCCCCCCAGCCCCACTGGCCTGGTCGCCACTAACTGCTCCCCTGATGACCTGGTTGTCCCTTACTGCCCCCTCCCCCACCAGCCTGGTCACCTGTTACTGCCCCTCTTGCCAGCCTGGTCACCCCCAACTGCCCCCCTGGGAACCCCAACTGCCCCCCCCAACCAACCTGGTCACCCCCAACTGCCCCCCTGGGAACCCCAACTGCCTCCCCCACTGACCTGGTCACCCCCAACTGCCCCCCTCCCCCGCCGGCCTGGTCGCCCCATGCAGCCTGCAGTTCAGTCATTTGGTCATCCCTCACTAACCTTCCTGCCGGCCTGGCCGCCCCATGCAGCCTGCTTGTTCAGTAGTTTGGTGGTCCCTTGCTACCCCCCCTGCCGGCCTGGTCACCCCACGCAGCATGCTGCTCAGTCATTTGGTTGTCCCTAACTCCCCTGCCAGCATGGTCGCCCCACTCAGCCTGCTGTTCAGTCATTTGGTCGTCCCTCACTAACCTCTCTGCCAGCCTTGTCGCCCCATGCAGCCTGCCAGCCTGCTGTTCAGTCATTACTATTACTGTGATGGCGTCCCCAACAATTTGCATATTCCTCTATTATTAGTATCCTATTTAATAAACACAGAATATGCAAATTGACCATCACACCATCACAAAGATGGCGGCGCCCATAGCCACAAGATCATAGCGCCCAGTCCCCTCAGCCCCACTGGAGTCCTCCAGTCCTTTCAGTCCTGCCAGGGGTGGCAGGCCCACGGTGCGGCCAGACCCGCCCTCAGCCCCCCAGCTACCCAGGGCCGGCTGGAGAAGCAGGCAAGCCTTGGATGGCAGCTGCCCAGCCACTTAGGGCTGGCCCAAGGCTCAGGCAAGCCTCGAATGGCAGCTGCCCAGCTGCCCAGGGCTGCCCGAGGCTCAGGTAACCAGGGCCGGCTGAGGGTTGTGCTGTTGGCAGTGACAGCAGCAGAGATGTGATGGGGGCATTGCCTTCCCCTGATGGCCGGCTCGCCTCCCGCCCCTGAGGGCTCCCGGACTGTAAGCAAGCCGGTTTGAGGGACGCCCCCTCCAGTGCATGAATTTTCATGCACCAGGCCTCTAGTCGATACATAAAAAATATACAAACTTAGCTTTCTTTTTTCATATCATAGTATCAAATTATGTTCTTTTACTCAAACAGATATCTCATTTGTTTTCTCTGTAGATCTGCAATATTCCTTGGAATGATAATACATTTTAAAAATTGGCTCAAGAAAGTCACATAATTTAGCTTGTTTCTTTTTGAAATGTAATCACAATTCAGTCATCTATTTTTATTTTCAGAAAAGGTATTTTGAAATGTTGACAGTATTAAATTTGCTTCCTAAGAAACTAATGTATCTGATGGGGGAATGGGAGGTGGGTAGGTTTTGTCTTATCACTCTGATGAAGGCTGGCATTCATTTAGCTCAGTGGTTCTCAACCTTGGCTGCACATTAGAATCACCTGGGAATCTTTTTAAAATCCTGATTTCTGGGCCTCATCCTCGGGAAATTCTGTTTCTTTGTTACTAGTGTTGTGGCCCCGCCCCATAACAAACAGAATTTCCGGAGGATGAGGCCCAGAAATCAGGATTTTAAAAAGATTCCCAGGTGCTTCTAATGTGCAGCCAAGGTTGAGAACCACTGGTTTGGCTAATCTATAAAAGCCTATCATGAAAATTGTCCCTTCAGGAGTTCAACCAGGAGACCAGGAGTTCAATTGCTAGCTATGACGTGTGACCAACAGGGGGCGGCACGGAATGAAGGAAGGCCCTGGCCAGCAGCTGGGGAAGGGAGGCTCTGGCGGGCAGCTGGAAGGCCCCAATCAGCCCTGATCACTGGCCAGGCCTAGGGACCCTAACCATGACTGAATTTCGTGCATCCGATCTCTAGTTTTGGTGATAAGAAGGAAACATTCTTTGACAAGGTCTTCTGGTCACAGGTATACCACATAAAATCAAAAGATTACCTCTATATCTAAAACATATGATCTCTGATATATCAGCTTAATTTTTTTCTTGTTTTCAACAAGAGAACTGGACTGGTCTTTTAACATATATAAATGACAACAATTGGTAAAGTGAGAACATCTTTTGGCACACTTGAGAAACCCATTAAAAAAAGTCTTTTGTCATATTAAAGATAAATACAAAGTGCTTCAGGGATATGAATATGGGGAAGACATACTAAAACGTTCTAACTAGTTATAATATTAGTAAATCATTCTAATGAACTGACTCATATTTATGCTCGGAGTTACTTGGAAATATTCCTGACTGGCCCCTTGTATTGCATTGGACCTAGAAAGCTTTTTAAAGTAACTTGGTGACTATTACAATTGTTCTTATTTTCAACACGGAGGGTCCCTCTCCTGGGGTAGATTTAACCATGCAAAGAGAATTAAAATATGACCACTGCTTTTCCCTACAGCTGATGTTAAATTTGAGAATGTTTTAATTAGTTCATTATTGGAGACTAGCACTTACATACTTTCCTAAGGAAAACTATTCTTTTTTCTTTTTCAAATATACTTTTATTGATTTCAGATAGGAAGGGAGAGAAAGATAGAAACATCGATGAGAGGGAATCATTGATTGGCTGCCTCCTGCACACCCCCTACTGGGGATCAAGCCTGCAACCCGAGCATGTGCCCTTGACCGGAATTGAACCTGGGACCCTTCAGTCCACAGGACGTTTTATGCACTGAGCCAAACCAGCTGGGACAGGAAAACTACTGTAGGTCCTCGGGTTACGTCGGAGATCCGTTCCTACGGCGCGACGTAAGGCGATTTTCGCCGTAAGTCGGAACCCACCTACATAAGCACCTACGTCACTCACATGGAGCACATACACAGCAGTAATGAAGTGAAACAGTAAAAAAAATTTAAAAGAAAGATAACAATTCCTGACCTTTACTTGTGGTAAATAAATAATAAAAAACATAAAGCACCTATGTACATACGTCGAAATGACGGAACTTTTTTTTTTTTATAAATACTGTAAATGGGAGATGGCGACATAACCACAAAACAACATACGCTGAGTCCGACGTAACCCGAGGACTGCCTGTATTCTTATTCATTAGAGTAGGCAATGAGGAACAGAATGAGAATAAGCAGCATGCACACATGCATACACATTCCCCACACTCACTCACCACACTGGCTATGAACTGTTACTAAGCAGCAGGAAAATGAGTGATTATGCCTCTTTTGCCATCAGTAAAGAAAATAAAAAGGGGCTATGACTTAACTAAAAACTGAATCATATGGCTCTAAAGAATTTATTAAGAAATTAATCTCAAAAAACATTTTGATATATCGAAGTCTCTAATAATTTATTAGTTAAGATATTGACTTATAAGATATACATGACTTACTACCTTAAAATATAAATGGCCAGAGGGAATATACCTCTTTTTTATGACAAACTTTAATTACAATAAAAAAATACTGAAGTCAGTTCATAACTTTAAACTTTAACTTACTTCTCTGTAGCAGAATCAAATCATGAATATTAAGATCCTGGGTCAGAAATCATAATCTGCTTAAATACTTTAGATTTATCATCTAAAAAGGAAATCTAAAAATCTTGACTAGCAATTCTAATTTGTAGTGTTTCAAAATATGGGAGAAAAGGTTAATCTTAAGTATAGAATTTTTAAAATATTTCCAAGTTTAGATAATTAACTACTGTCAGCCTATTTTATAATCTTTTTTTTTTTTTTTTTAAATCCTCACCCAAGGATGTTTTTTCCATTGATTTTTAGATTTTTACATAGTGTGAAAGCAGGGGATGGGTGGGGGGCGGGGGGAGGACAGAGAGCAAAACATCAATTTGAGAGAAACACATCAATAGGTTGCCTACCACATGCGCCCCAACCGGGCCAAGGAACAAACCTGCAACCCAGGTATGTGCCCTTGACCAGGAATGGAACCTGTGACCCTTTGGTGCACTGGCCGATGCTCTCCACCGAGTCACACGGGCCAGTGCTGATTTTATCATCTTATTTAAAAAATGCTGCCCTGGCTGATGTGGCTCAGTTGGTTGGGTGCCATCCTGTGCACCAAGAGATTGCCGGTTCAGTTCCTGGTCAGGATACATGCCTGGGTTGTGGACTCAATTCCCGGCAGGGGGTGTGCAGGAGGCAGCCCATCGATGTTCCCCTGTCACATGGATATTTTTCTCTCTCTCCTTCTCCTTTCCTCTCTCTCTAAAAATCAATACAAACATAAAAAATGCTATTTTATTAAACTGTTAAATAATAACAATATAATGTATTTAGCCAACAATAAGTAAATGTCACTACTATTCCTATTAACAAACAATTCCATGGCACAGTGTAAAATGTTCTTCCTGAATAGACTCTTGCCCAGCTGCTGGCTTCGTTTCCTGACCTGACACATCTCTCTACCCCATGTCTACCCATTCCTGACCACTTTAAGTTCCCAGAATGTATGTGGTTGTTGAACAATCTCTTCTGCTTTGAAAACCGTCTCTACTATCCATCTTTAGGAATCAGTTCAAATGAAACCTCCTAGGTCAAGTCTCCCAGTCTTCCCAGAGAGCTTTGTATACTCATACACTATTGCGTGTATCAAAATACCGCAACTGGCCCTAACCGGTTTGGCTCAGTGGGTAGAGCATCGGCCTGCGGACTAAAGGGTCCCAGGTTCGATTCCAGTCAAGGGCATGTACCTTGGTTGTGGGCACATCCCCAGTAGGGGGTGTGCAGGAGGCAGCTGATCGATGTTTCCCTCTCATCCATGTTTCTAACTCTATTCCTCTCCCTTCCTCTGTTTAAAAAAAAAATCAATAAAATATATTTAAAAAAAGAAAAAATACAACTGTTTGAGGACATGTCTGTCCTTCCCACTTCCCACAGGAACACACACAAATACACACACACCTGCATTTCTGTATTCTCAACATTTAGGTGCTTAATGTTTGTAAAATTATAAGCATTTTCTAGGACATCTTTCCTCTTAAAGCCCATTTGTTGGAAGATTTCTTTTTAAACGTGTGAGAGTTGAATGTCTACATTCTATAATGTCTACACATGCAAAGAGTATCTTACCCCTTCCAAACCAAGTATAGTGGTCTTTTATTTTTCTAAGGTTGAATTAATTCATTAGATCAAGAAGACCATTTTTGAGGTCTAAGGACAAAGGGCACTATTGCTGTATTAGCCTAAGGTTGCTAAAATCTAAAATAGGTACAATTTGCTTTAAAGGAGAAAAGAGCAAAAAAATTTAACTGCCCTTAAAAAGAATGATTGTATGTTTATCAAACACTCAGCTTTATTTAGGCATTTAATTAAGCCATTTATTGCTTCAAGTGTGTTACCATGAACATTTTAATATACACTCCACAGCAGTAAGGCCTCAATTTTCCCCACCTATAAACTGTGAACCCACATTTGTATTTTTTTTATGCCACCAATTGTTACATGAGTTTTGTACACAACAAAGATTTTTGAATGTGTATTTGATAATACCAAAAATGCTCATCATACCCCTTGTCAATGTCACAACAAACACTAATAGTTGGCCACATTATTTTTGATGAGGTAGTTCCATGTCTGGCTATCTGAGATATTAACAGGTTCTACCCATTATTAAATAACTGCACAAAGTTTTGGTTTACTTCTTTATACACACTTCACAAAATAGTCAATGTTTGAGTTGAAGATTTGTCAAAATGTTTTCGGAGTGATTTGGGAAGCAGTGGAATTCACATACTGAAAAGGGCTGTAGCAGCTGGAAGTAGGGATGTTCCTGACTCTGACAAGGAACTTTCTCTGAAAATAAGGCTGAATATAAGGCTTTATCCTTTGACCAATTCCTATAATACAAATAAGTTTGGGAAAATCATTACATTTAATTAGAACATTAAACAATAACACTAAGCATCTCCAGGCAACATGCTGATAAGCTAATTGAATACTACGTTATATATTATTTCTTAAAGATTTATAAAATTTCCATGAAATATTGAGTACCACCAAATTGTGATACTAGTGATACTATGAAGTCATGGTAACCCACAAATGAACCTAACTTAGCTTTATGGGCTGTCCAGTTATAAAACAGACTGCAGCAGCTCAGAGCTGTGGCACTGGGAAGCTGGAAGAGAACTCTGAAATCCCCTATCTAACCCAAACCTTTTGGGTAGCATTGCATAGACGTCACAGTTTTCTGAGTAAGTTCTAAGAGGCTCATAAGTAGTTTTCATTAAAGTAAAAATCTGATGTACCCAGTACGTTTTGATATAAAAAATATGACATAATAAATATTTTAAAAGCTTTAAGGATTTTTCTACTGACCAGACTCAATAGTATGCAAAATTTATAATTTAAATAGCACCTATAGAATAAAACCATAGAAGTGCTTTAGAGACTTCCTACAGCTAGCATCACCCTGGTTTAGTAAGGCCCAGAGTGATTAAAAAATTGAATTAACTGTCATACTAGTATATGGTGAAATAAAAAAACAGAACTGAATTTTAAGCTCCAATCCAGGGGTCGCTTTACTTAAATTGGCCACACTGCCTTAAGTCAAATATCTATAACCATTATTTTCATTTTACCTGCTGTAATTAGACTTCTTTCATGTCCTTCCAATTGAAGGAAAAGTCAGAGAGATGATCTAAAAAAATACATCTGCATTTCAAATTTACATTAAAAATGTCTTTCCCTTATTTTCACATCACAAATTCTAAGCATTATTAAAGAAATCACAGATTAAACAGCTTTCTGTGTCCTGGGCCTCAGTCCTTAGATTATGAAAATTGGAATTTAATTAGAATTGAGAAATTTTCATTAAGTGTGTAAAGTATAAATACAAGTAATTTTTTAAAAACTTTATTTTAACACCTAATACAATTCCAATTTTAAGGATTACTTGCACAAAAAAATAAACACATTTGGTATAAAAATGTATCACTTTAATACCCTTTCCCCTTCAGCCCCTCCCCTCCCACCCTCATGAACTGCACTCGGTCTGGATGTAGACATAGAAAGACTAATGGCACAGGTTAGCTTTTACCTACAGGAGTTTCTGTGTATGTACCCAGGTACTCTAGAGGACACCAGCTCACTTTAGCACATGAACCACTTCCTTCAGCCTGCTGAATGTAGTTTCACAAAGAAACAAAGCTTATTATAAAGGCATTTAAAAAACCATTATCTTAAATTCTTTTTAGAAGCACTACCTTTTTTTTAACCATTTATATACAGTATTACATAACAGCTCTGGAGTGCAGTACATGCAGCAGAACATACCTGTTGAATATAAAATACTTTTCTTAAAACCTTCATCGTTGGAATTCTTAAAGTCTAAATTATAGAATGCCCATTACTTTGTGAAAACGGCTGAGGAGTACAAATGTCTGCATATGTTGGCCACTGAAAGAATCCAAGGCTAACTGGAATAATATTCATAGCACACCAGGAGTGCATAAATAATTTACTTACATTATTAAAATACAACCCATAAAATTCAAGTTCAAGATCTTACAGGATTGCCTATGTAAATCCTTTAAGTGGTTGCCTGGAAATGCACTGTATCTTCTTTCTCTTTTCTTCTCTTTTAAAGTCCTATATAAAATGTTTAGTTGAAGTCTTACTCTTTCTCAAATGAAATGACCATCTTTATTTGTGCCGACTGCCTCTTCTCTTCATGGCAGCAGTACACTGTGGACAGTACCATTTTCCTTTTGGTGCTTCTGTCAACCCAACGCATCCATAATGGAACCATTCTATAGGGCACTAGAAAGCAAAATTGCAAAGAAGTTTTTAGTTCTTCTAAAGATTAGGGAGTATATTAAAATATGTCCACTACACCAAATATTAGATTAATGGAAACATAATGTTTAGATCTAGGAGCTGATTTATAAACAACACGGTCCAACTGATAAGCTTCGGAGATGAGGCAATGGAGGCACAGAGAAATTATGTACCTTTGTTAACTGAGATTCATGTAATCTATTTCCATAATTCTAAATAATGAACTAAAATTTACTAATTTTCATTTTCTTGGAGAGTAAGTTGATACCAACTTTAAAGATAAGAAGTGAGATGGGTCTCTTATGTAAAAAGAAATTTATTTTAAAGATTTTATTTAATACTAGAGGCCTGGTGCATGAGATTCGTGCACTGGGGGGGGGGGGGGGAGGTGGTCCCTCAGCCTGGCCTGCACCCTCTCGCAGTCCAACAGCCCTCAGGGGAGGTCTGACCGACGGCTTAGGCCCACTCCCGAGTCAAACATCCTTAGCGCTGCCGCAGAGGCGGGCTTCTGGGCTTCTGGCTGAGCAGTGCTCACCCTGTGGGAGTGCACTGACCACCAGGGGGTGGCTCCTGCATTGAGCGTCTGCCCCCTGGTGGTGAGTGCACGTCATAACGACTGTTGTTGGGCTGTTTGGTCAATTTGCATATCACCCTTTTATTATATAGGAGGATTCAGCTTCATTCGCTCCCACATGGAGTAGAATAAGCTACTTGTAATTAAAGACATAAAGGAATGCCCTGGCTTTCCCTTTTGGATAAACCCATTCCTAGATATGCAGAGAGGAAAAGTGCTGTACTCTGCAATATATTAGGCAGTTCTACACTTCCATAGAAAACCCTAGCATTCAGAAAATCTTAACTGGGAATGAGAGAGATCAGAATATGATAGGTTAATCACAGCAATCTTATTTGTCATTTCCACTAACTGCCTAGGAGACAGTTTCCAATGGTGTTCTTTAAATGCTTGGGCAATACTGTTTTACAATAATTACCAGCAGCCCACAAGTGATTCAAAAGAGGGAAGTGGAAGGAGGGTCTTTCTCTTTCTATGCGAACATATTTTTGGGACCCTGTCAAGTCAGAGAAAGTCCAAATTTCAAGGTACCTAGCCAACCCTGCTCAATCTTTACACTGTTTATAAATTTAAATCTCTTAGCATAACATTCCTGAGTAGGATTTCTATAGAATTCGGAGTTGTTACCCCTCTGGAGTAAAAGATGGACAAAAGAGTTATATGAAAGTAAGGAGGGAGTGAAAATTACTAAACAAACATATTCTCAGCATTCAATAAAGAGTATCTCTAATCAAAAGTAAGCTTTCAAAAGAAGAGCAATTTTAAGACCCCCCTTTTTTTAATATAAGTGATTTTTTTATATCAGCTGACACCTGCAGAGTACAATAGGACATACTACACTAATGGGAGGAAATAATCTCACATTAGATGCTCAACATCCCCACCCTTCACCTAAGCACCATGCTTCTTGAAAAAATGTATTGTTTTCACGTTCCAATTCTTCACTGTGATAAGTGAATTGAATTCTAGCAAACACAATATTCTTTAGCAAAGGGGAAGAGGGTGTTTCTAATTTTCATACAATGTAACACCTTTTTGAGAAATACAATTTGCATAAAACCATAAAATTAAATTAAAAGGTAAAATAGGGAACACATTAAGAGACACTATCCTATTTTGGAGAGGAATATTTCTAGCACTAATATGACATAATTAACATAACTGCAAACTGTTTTCTTACACTGAAAGACACAATAAATATTCAAATAATAATGTGATTTTTTTCATTCCTGAATAGAAAAATGTGATACTTACATCTTGGTTATCACAGCCCACCATCTCACCATAGGATACCTGGTTAAAGAAAAAATCTTATTATCACTATAGAACAAGCATCTAAATCCAAATTAACTGTTTATGATACTATTAGACAATGAAAATACACTGAATATACACTTGCATTAAGAAACAGGGTACATAGATTTATACATTTACCTAATTTTTCCAAAAGACTTTATGGAGGCGGAGGGGGAGACACACAGAAATTGTATGCCCTTTGAAAGTCTGAAAGCACCTGCTCTGTGGGAGTCATCTCTGTGGATGGTTCCTTTATTAAAGACCTTAAGTTTCTTTTTTGGTTACTTACCTGCTTCGGTTTTAATTTTTTCTTGGGTCACATTAGGTCATCTACATTTTAGCAGTCAATAGTCCATTTCATTGAAACTTCTAAACTCATTACGTATTATATGTCCTTTCTCATTTTCCTTTTTGCGGTACACTGCTAGCACTTTATAGCACAGCTTCCTAACTCCTGGATTCACTGAAGTTCTCAATGGACTGAATAATTTTCCAGAAAAGGCAACTAGATGGCACACTTTCAGATTCTATGGACATGAACAATAACTTTACTCTGGGTGACAGTTTTTTGGGGAACACTCAAATTTCTCCCTCAAAGTGCTACATACATATTTCATCAACTTCTGATTGTTAGTGTTATGGAGGGGAAATTGTGGGTGAATCTGATTTTGTTCTTTTGTAGGTAACCTGCTTTTATTTGCCAAGATTTATACAAGATTTCCTTTCCTTAACCCAGGAATGAAATCAGTCAGCACCTTCATCTTGGACTACCCAGTCTCCAGAACTGTGAGGAATAGAGTTCTGTTCTTTAAACCACGCAGCCTGTGGTATATACTATTGTGGCAACACGAACAGACTAAGACAATATGCACGTGGGATATGTAGAAGTGGTACAAAAAATGTTTAATTACAGGTTATATCTGAGGGCTGAGATTATGGATAACTTATGTTTCTTTATACTCTTTGTATTTACAACAAACGTCATTTTTATAAAAAGCCAGAGAAAATTGTATATGTATAAAAAAAGCAAGGGTATTTTAACTGGAGTAAAAATAGCACTTGAAAAAAAAATGAAATTGTTTTTTCCTAGTTTGTTCAGATTATGCTTTTATAGACACATGCCAGACTTTTACCTGATTACAGATGCAATATCGTGGTTCATTTGGGTCATAAGTCCAATCGACCTGACTATTTGAATCGGATTCTGGTACTACTGTTGTTTGTTGAGAGATTTCTTGTACAACAGTTGATGATGAAGAACACGATGACAAGGAAGAGGAGGAGGAGGAAGAGGATGACTGCTGGCTTGAAGACTTATTGTTGTTTCTGAAAAAAACAGCATTTATTTGCTCAGAATCCAGAAGTTACCTGAGAATAACTACTAAATAAAAGTGGTATGAAATCAAACATATAAATTAATGTTTAAGATCAAATTAAAGTAATATGATAGTTTTAAAAGCATAATCATTTAGAACAACAAAGAGCAACATGTTTCATAATGATTTATTTTTCTTTAAAATTTTTTGCTATCTGGAGAATAAAGATATTCAAAAGTAAATTTTTTTCAAAATATTAGAGTTTTTAAAGTAATTTTTTAATCAGTTACTATTTACTATTGACTTAAATTGTAGGCAGTATCTTTAAGAATTAGTATTAGTTATGGATCCCTTACAGATATTCTTTGTATTTTTAAGCACACTGAATAGTCTTCATCAAAATCTAAAATACCAAGATGTATACAAAAGCATTTGGTGAGCCTGGCCAGTGTGGCCCAGTGGTTGAGTGTCCTCCCAAGCACCAAAAGGTCACTGATTCGATTCCTGGTCAGGCACATGTCTGGGTTGCAGGCTTGATCCCCAGTATGGGATATGCAGGAGGCAGCCGATCAATGTTTCTCTCTCATCGATGTTTCTCTCTCTCTTTCTCTCTAAAATATAAAAAAAAACCCATATTTAAAAAAAAAGCATTTGGTAAAAATGATCATGATCATCAACCAATGTGTGAATACTTACCTGTGCAGGACAGGAAACCAAAAGTTTTAAAATTCACAAGTAACTTACCATTATCTGCATGCTAATTCAATTGTAAAAATACAAAAATTTATCACTGGCAGTTGTAATAAATTTGGGTCATTAAGATGAATTCATTTTTAAAATACTTAGCACTTTTGTGGTAATTTTACATTGATCATTCTTTCAGGGACTTACAAAAATAGACTACATTAAAAAATTATAATACAATTATTAGGTAACTAATTCTGTTGGCCTAGCATTTGAACTTTCATTCTGTATGAACACCTAGCATATGCAGGTACTTAGGACAGACATTGCCAAGTACCATTGTTTTCATATTTAAAGTCAATACAATCATCCTAAGAGTATAATATACAAAATCTAGGGATATATTCATAATTTCAATTTCGGGGACAGTAAGACCAAGAATTAAGACACGTTGTTCTTAATCAAAATGAAGAATCTTATTTAAAAACAAAAAATTCCCAGGATTTAATTTGAATTTTATGTATTAATTTGCCTAAAATAAGAGGTTATAAATGAAGAAAGTTTCATAAAATGGTTTATCCTAACAAATAAAAGAAAGCAAACAGAAATAATTAATAAACCCAATTTAAGACTAGAAAAATTAAAGACTCTTAACCCTTTTTAAAGACTTTACCTCTTCAAAGTACGGCAGTGTGAATGACAATGCCATGCCTTTCAACTCTCCAAGCATCCTGACCCCTCATATGCTGCCTCTGTTTGACATGAAAGCCAGGGGATGCCCGCCAGCTGCACGCCTGGTAAAGGGGCAGGGCTCCCGTAGCAATACGACTTACTTGCTCTTTCTCCCACTCCGTGAGTCTGCTGCTGATGAACTGGCATTCTGGGTCAATGTAGTCATGAGCGCTGAAGATGATGAAAAGCCAGCTGTTTCCCTGGGCATGGAAAACTCTTTTCCCAGCTGAAAGTCATTATTTTTAAACGCTTCATAACTGGCTTTTAAACTTGATGTCCTCCGGCCCTCTTTCATCTTGAATGGACATTAATGGACAGTATTAATATACATACATATGTAGATTGTCTTTCTTAAGTATTAGTAGTTACATTACTTTGGTTTAACCAATTCTACTTTATTTTGTTTAAACCATTTTCATCATTATAATTTTAAGCTATTTTGTGTAAAGAATTTAAAATCAAGGCAACCTATGTTCTGCGGCTACAGAGAACGCCCTGGAACGGGCAGATAGAACAAAGTACTGTCCTAGCAGGTGCTGTGGGTTATAGTCAAGAACATGGACATCATGAACAATTATTGTGAGAAGGAGTCTGCATGAGACTGTATGAATCTATTTTTTATTTTTCATTATCAATCAAGTAATTTCTGCATGTTCATTTCTTTAAATAAAATATCAGATATCATAAAACTATGACTTAAACATGAGCCTGTGCAATTAAGAAAACTTCCTGTCCACACCTAGCTGTTTCTACTAGAATTTGCCAATATTTCGAACAAAACGAAACACCTTGTTCCACACCTTTTCCATTTTTTACCTGAGCTGTAGCTTGAACTGCTTGAGCAGCTGCCATGGTAATTGCCCCTGCACCAGTTCCTGAAGATAATGAGCCGATATTATAGGAGGCCAGAGGTTGGGAGGAATTCACATTGTAAGCATTGTTGGATGAGGCCGTAGAATTATTATTTCGACAACCTGTGTAGAATTAAAGAATAAATAGAAATGGTCAGAGGGAACATAATGTTAGTGTGTTTAAAATACTTTATTTCCCACAACAGATATAATCATGAATTTAAAATTTTCATGTCTCTATAAAATTTTCATGTCATATTTTTCCTTTTTCTTCTTTCTCCTTATGTAGAAATTAACCAGGTAAAGAATCTGTATATTCATTAATCCTGAGTGCTTTAATTTTCCCTTATTTTAACATGAACAAGCAAAAGCAACCAATCACATTTAAGAATACTTACCTAGTGTATTTTCCTTAGAGGCATCGGATGTTAGGGTAGATAGAAGAGCTTCAGATTTAAACTTCTTTTCAGGAATATGATCTGTTGTCGTATGGTGAGAAGTTGGATTATACTTCCTTTCTGCATATAAAGAATACATGTGTTTTTTAACTTTAGAAAAATACAGACTATGCATAATACTTCCATTTAGTTATAAACTGGTACATTTTATGATCTGAGTTCCTCATGATATACAGAACATTATGTTTTCTTATAAGAGGACAAACAGAACTCTCTATGTTACATGTTTTATCAAGAGCAAACTTCTTAGATATTTTAAAAAAATTTTAGTAGGAAAGTACTGAAGTTAATTCATTGATGCACAATGGGTTCACATGTAGCATGAGGGAAATTCTGTTTTGAAAACATTATCTACAATTTAGATAAATTTTCAATCAACCCTTCTATCATGTCAAATTGATTTGTCAAAAAATGCAGACAGTCATCAAGCCAACTGGCTTACCATTCACTTAGTCACTAAGTGAAACATTATTTCTGCCAAGCGGTAGACTAAGCACTGCAGAAGCAAGAATGAAAAAGACAAAGAGCCCGCCATGGAGTACTTTGTTGTTTGCCTTAGGTATTTGTGTGTAGGAAGTATATGCTGCTATTAGTACCATACAGCCTTCCTCTATGGATTTTAGGGAAAAACAGATCCCTGTTCCCAAATCAAAGATGCTTTTCCCAAGTGAAGAAGAGAAGTCTGCCAATAATTGCAATGACAAATATATATCTAATGAAAGAAAGAAAAGTAAAGGAAAGATACTTATGTCTCAATCAGTTGTGTAGATCTAATAAAAAAATATACAGGTAATATGAGCTTTTAATTATATTTAAAATTTTATTTGCACTAATAAACCAAACTTACTTTCCACTGGAGTATGTGAATGAGCGTGGTGATTGTTCACTGGCTGGGAAGGAGTATCTAATTCCAAAGATCCTGAAAAAAGAAAAAAAATGACAGAGAGATTCACTGTCATTAACTGTCACCACAGAACTTTACATGTCAATCAACTACAGGTACTATGTACCCTCACTCAGCAGAGGACTAGCAAACCCTGATGTATATGCCAGTGTCACTTTAGTCAAACATATTAGGTCACCACTGCCTATTTCACCCTGAATCAACTGCATACTTTCTGTAAACAATAAGTAATCCATTTCTCAATATTCACCTGAAGTACAAAACAGGTCAAGGCATGCTAATTTCAATTAAGGGAATGCACAACAGTAGGTACCAAATAAGTGGATGAATGGATATTATAACTCTTTTCTATGGGAGATCCTAAAGTATTAAGCAACGGGACATTACTGTACAAAAGGAAATTCTTTGATCACTAAAATGACCTAAGATAGTAAAGGGATTTTGCTTGTGAAAAGTGAAGCACAGAATCTACCGCCAAGCTTTACAATACTTTTAAATAAATGTTCTGTGTTTATTGTGATCCCTTGAGATGAAATTGTGGCAGGGCATAGGGTGGTTCAGTTTCTATATCTTGATCCAATTTAGTTTCATTTGTCTGTGTCCTCATGAGGATGCTTTGTGAACCTTCCTGCAATACTGAATAGGCATGAATTTCTCTTATGGTGTGTCAAAAAACAACAACAATCAAAGCAGCTAAAGGACATTTTATTTTGTCTCAAAATACTTATTATTATCAGATAGGATTCCCCTGGAATAAAAATATCACAACTAAATTAAATGATCATCTAAATTGATGGATCCATTTTGAATACAGCTATGGATTCCTAGCTGGCTGCTTCTCTAGTTAACAAAAGTATATTAACAGAGTATATCAACAGAGATACATAACTTAACACTGTAAGTAAATTTTTCGGGGGGGAGGGGGGTGTAGAAATATGTACATGTTCTTGCCACTGAAATGCACCAAGTAAAAAAGATGTTTGAAGCCTTAAACTAGATTCTAGTAGAAATCAGCCACAATACTGATTTGGCTCACTAACGTTTAGCTGGTGTCTACTCTGGGCTTAACACCACACCACATGCTTTTATGGACATCACCTATTTAGGTTGGAATAAATGCTAAATTAGTTAAAAAAAAAAACAACAATGAAGCTTATGTCTCCAAGAAGTTATAAGGGTAACCAGAGCAAGAGATCAAGCTGAGAACCTTGCAAAGAAATACTAAAATGGCTTCTCGCTGATCCAAGAAAATTTAGAGGAAAGAGACAGGACTATGGAGCCTATTAAAATTTTTCTTATTAACACAGTTGAGGAAAAGCCTTAAAACGATTCTTAAGGAGAAATAATAACCTTCTTCAAAGCTTACAATTTATACAAAGGCTAAGCGGGCAGGGCAAAGTCAATACATTTCATGACAAATGGTTGACTTGTTTCTAGATGGTTATTTTTCTTTAACTCTCTGCTCTTACCATTCAGCTTACTAGCATATATGCATATTAAAAGTGGAATGACTTCACATTTTATTTTCATAGCCAGTGAGAATATTCTATGTTCTCTCTCTCCGTTTCCATGACCCAAACAGTTTCAACTGCCAAGGCCCAAGCTCTCCGGCCTGGTTGCCACCATCCACCGAGCGCAGGATCTGAGTCTCCGTGGGCCCAGTTCTCCTCAGTGACTTGTGCACATACTATCCAACATGGATGGGAAACGTAAATTTTACTTACGCCTCTCTAATATTTCTGTAATTCCAGCATTATCAGCTTCCAGCTCCATTTTAAACTTAGCGAGTTCCTGATCCAGCTTTCTCAAGTGTCGATCTACCTGTTTCAAAGAAGAACAAAGATAACCACCAACATTTGGGACACTATTAAAGTGTCAGTTTAATGAGGAAACCTACATCTTTATTTCTGTTAATGATTCTGTTTTGCATCCTTGAGCAGATCGATTGACCTATACTTCAGGTTATTCATCTATAAAATGAAGATGCTGACTAAATAATCTCCGAAGTCTCCTTTAATAAATTTTCAGTTTTAAGAAAGCAGAATTGCAATTTGTTAGAAAATGTCTGAAAAAAAGTGGTATATAAAACGAAAGCAACAATGATATTAGGGATTTGGGGGGAGGGGGGGAGGTGCAGGAGGGCTGGTAACTTTTCATAGTACATGCCCTGGGTTACTTTTAGCCTGATCTGACCCTACTCAGAACAAGGCCGTCCACACGGCCATACCACATCGTTGTTATTTAGAATGAGCAATGAAAGACCCTCAGTCTACAAACAAAAAAGCTATGATATTCTATACATATATTTCTCTAAGGCAGGAAAGTAAGACATTTATGTAAAGGGTTGAAACAAAAGGAATTTTTAGCCAGAAAACTGCATTCCTCAAAGAGCCCGGTTAAAATAGTTTTACTATAAAACTACTGCCCTTGTAAAGGTGGCAAATTTTATTTTCTCATTCACCTAGAGATCTTTTGACTAATTTCAGAAAATTATATGATACCTCAAACTAGCAACAAGTCTTCATTTATTTTTTAAGCTTAGTATTTTTTCAAATGTACTACTTTGAAGTGAAAGAAAAAAATCAAATTCTTTGAAAAAATATTCATGTTGCATTATTGACAACCTCTTTTTCAAACTCTAATTTCCCACAGGATCACTGTTATAATTAGTAACTTTCTTACAAATATCAAAATGCCTCTGGTACCTTACAAGAACAAAAACTTTAAGAATTTCAATTAAGTAATGTATATCTAAAATAAGGGGGTGGGGGGGGGGAGTAGGAGACAATTTGTGTGTTAGATACCAGGTAAAGTGCTTGATGCATTAGATGGTCTATCTTTTCTAGCCCTCCCTCTAACCTTTTGAGATACACTATAATTGTTTCTACTTCATAAGAAGAAACTGAGGCTCATAGGGATTAAGCCAATAGTTCCTGTATTACAGAAATGAGATTTAACGCTGATCTATATGTAATAAATTGTGTTTCACCATTTATGCTTAACACTGTCCTCTGAACTTGTATATGCAGAAGCCAACTGTTGTTGTTTTTTAACTCAGAGTAATATAATTCCATTTGAAAAAATAGGAATATTATCTTATTATTTGTATTTTGTATATTAAAACAGCAACCACTGGGGTGTTGGTTTGCGATTTTTCAGTAATTTAAAGCCCAACTGTCCCTCCATCTTCACACACAAGTTATTTTTCAGAGCTTGGTTGTAATTACAATACTTAAAATCCTATAAGGTCACATATTATGGACACTTGCTCCTATTCAAAGAACCTGCAGGTGATTGAGCATCCTTTCAAAAAATAAAGTGTGAACACAGACCTCAGTTATTCAAGAATATATTTGACATTGTCAAAATTTAATCTCAAGGGAAATCAGAAAAAAATACTCATATTTAAATTCCAAGACCACTTAATCCACCACTTTTCCTACCTACAATTATACTACTAATAAATACTGAGTTCTTATTATGTGCTTAGCACTGGGCTACTTGGAGGATACATGACGTATGAGAGAATCCATCTTCATAATAATTAGAATGTAGCTAACAAATCAATATTTATATAATATTTTTAATATAATAAAGTTTTGAAATTTATCTTTATTCTAGATCTAACAAATAAGCAACAGCTGAAAAAGGGTCAGAAGTAGTACCCAAAAAAATAAACCATTGGGCAGGATAGATACAAAGGAAGTATGAATGTTAGTGAAGAGTGGGTGGCATTCAAATAGACAGAAAAGGGAGTAATAATTAGAAAGCAGAGAGACAGGAAGACAAATAGTATTCTTAGAGAAAAAGAAAGTAAAGTATGGTGTGGCCTGTAGCAGGTGTATATGGTATAGAGAGGAAGAGCGCCGGAGTCTCTGTTGGGAGAGTGGGATAGGGGGAGAGGAAGACATCACACACCTAACTCACTCCATCCCTGCAGGTAAGATTGCTTTACTAACGAAAGACCGTGCTGATAAGGCTTATTATGCCTGAAAGCATGGAAAATAATGATGAGAATTTCCAATACTAGATAGTCCAAAAAAAAAGCAATGGAACCCAAAGAATTAATAACTCCAAAATCCAAATTCATAACTAAAATAAACAAACACAGAAAAGCCTTAACTACACTGTGGTGGGCAACTTCATAAAACAGCTCCCACCTCCTGGTATGTAAAAAAGATTACAAATTCATTTATTAGTTATTTACTTATTAGCAATTATTAGTTAGTGAGGATTTTCTTAGCTTAACCATTCCTACTAAATCAAATTATAAGTGCTCACAATAAAGCTGCTCACAATATTTAATTTAAGCTATAAAGCACCAGGATACTTAGTATTAAGCAGCCCTAGCAAGAGCTTAATTGAACTTGACTGTACTCTATAAAGTGCTTTCCCTCTACCTACATGATTCTGAATGATTAAAGCATCTATTCTAACAGATCATAATGGCCCCACAGTTTACGGACAAAGCAAGAACCTAAGTTACGCCACCCTTGCACACACCTCTAACCCCACAAGACGGATTTACAGCAGTAAAGAGGGTACTGATTCAAATGACCATAGATTACTAACACAAAGCTGACTAGACTCCAATTATTGCGTTGTTCCCCACTTAATGTCAACAAATGCTAGCAATAAGTTTCCTTAAAGCCAAAAAACATATCCTATAACACCAATCATCAGTGCTTTAAGTTTAAATCTATTATCCTTTTTCTGACCTCTTTAGAGACAAAGGAAATTCTCTCAACATTATTTAACATATTCATGATCATAAAGATGTTTAAGTCACAGCTGGCCCCTCTGCATGAAACAAGAAATCCTCATTCACTCTTTAACATTCTTCCATAGTTGTAATCCTTTATTCTCTTTCGACTCTCCCAGTGTTCTAATATTCAAATTTTCATATGTCCCTGAGGACCCAAACCAAACTAACTACATATAGCTTTGTAAAAGTTTCTACATGATTAATGGGTCCCAATACGGTCAAATTCTAAAATTTAGATGCCTAGCTTTCCCTTTCAAAATGAGCACTCAGTCCCTAAGTTGAAACCCATGGCAAGAAGAGATAAATTTTTATCCATGAAAAGCTCAGGTAATAGTGAATAAGGATAAATTGGTGAAGAAAAAGGAACCATGATGGCAAATTATTTCTCTGATAAGTCATGAAAATCATTCTTTCCATCTCTGAATTATATTTAAACGAGATGAAAATTTGATCCATCTTTAGGCTGAATCAAATACTTGAGGCCTTAGCACATAAACTACATCTAATCATCTTCCTAAAAGACAGTAAAGATAAGAGACAAATCAAAAGGTCAAACATATATTTCATTCATTAGAGTATCAGATGAAGAATTCTTAAATTTATAGGTAAAATGTGGGCCTGAAATATGATCATCTCAGGAATAGGCGAGGATATAAAAAAGAACAAGTTCAAGGGTAGTGGGCACTGTAACCGACTGCTAAAATCATTCAAGCATTAACTAAAAGCTCAAATTTTATCAGAGTATACATAAATGAACTTTATTAGGTACTGCAATCTAATGCAGCCCTGACAGTGATATCTGGCTGAGGAACACAAACAATTGTATAATGATTATGAGTATCAAGATTCTAGAAGGAAATTATTGCAATAGAAGATAGATATTTTTTCTGTCAAATTTCACTAAAAGACATTGACAGTTTTAGTTATATTGAACCCTAATTCCATATATTTTTTATTTGCTGATATTTAGGCAGTCCAGTTTCTTTTTTTAATAAATATACAGTGCAGGTCATAGGAATAAAAAGTTTACCACTGATTTTAAAAGTAAACAAAATATTTCAATGAAAAATAATGCAATGAAATATTATGCTATAATAAAACATTGATGGGCAAAATCAAACACGATTATATACTAAATTGTTATAGCTTAAAATCTGTCAAAATAATACATGCTTACTTAAAGTTGCCATAAAATGTGTTTAAGCAAAGCATATATCAATCTTCTCTAAGGTATAGTTCACTCCTCTGGTTAGAATCCTTCATTGACTTCCCATTGCTTTTAATTTTTAAAAAATTTTCCATCACCATTTATCCCCTCTATGACCTCTTCCTCCTCCACCCCCTCTTCCCCTCCCAATCACCACACTGTTGTCCATGTCCATGAGTTCTCTTACCTCTTTTTTTTTTCTCTTTGACTCACATTACCCCCTCCCCCTGACCCCCAGCACTAGAGCCATTTGCTTGGTCTCTATCTATGAGTTTGTCTCTATTTTGCTTGGTAGTTCAGTTTGTTCATTAAATTCCATGAGTGGAATCCTATGACACTTGTCTTTCTCTGACTGGCTTATTTCACTTAGCATGATGTTCTCTAGGTCCTTCCATGTTGTTGCAAAGGGTAAAATTTTCTTCCTTTTATGGCAGAGTAAATGTATCACAGCTTTTTTATCCCCTTATCCGTGGGGAAGCACGGGTCTTGGTTGGAAAGTCTGTAAGGAGGAATCTCCAAAAGGTTGGAGGCCTCTAGGGGACCTTGCCAAAAGTCGGTAGACCCTGCCTTGACTTTTCCAAACAAGTCTGAGCCCCTGGGTGTTTTACTGGAATGTTCACATTTACTCTTTAGATGTCCTTGCTTAAAGGACACTGCAGATGCATGTGTCTTCTCAAGGATGCTTACCTTACTGATAGTATCTAATAGTTAATTTTAGTTCAAGCTGTTGTTACAATAAAAGCCTGAAGAGGCAGGCAAACAGGGCTTTGGTTTCTCAAGCCAAGCAGTCCCTTAGCCCTCTCTTTCACAAAAAACATGTGTGGGAGTAATTACTCATCTGTCACTTAGGGTCTGCCAGTCAGCACCAGCACTTATCTACTAATGGGCACTTAATTTTGGCTTTTGTAAATAATGCTGCAATGAACATAGGGGGACATATATTCTTTCGAATTAGTGTTTCTGGTTTCTTCAGATAAATTCCTAAGAATGGTATCGCTGGGTCATAAGACAGTTCCATTTTTAATTTTTTGAGGTAACTCCATACTGCTTCCCACAGTAGCTGAACCAATCTGCATTCCCACCTACAGCGCATGAGGGCCCCATATCCTCGCCAACTCTTGTTTGTTGATTTGTTAATGGTAGCCATTCTGGCAGGTGTGAGGTGGTATCTCCTTGTGGTTTTAATTTGAATTTCTCTGATGAATATTGATGCTGAGCATCTTTTCATATGTCTATTAGCATCTGTATGTCCTCTCTGAAGAAGTGTCTATTCAGGTCTTTTGCCCAAAAGACAACCCACTGAATGGGAGAACATACTCGCCAATGATACATCTGATAAGGGGCAAATATCCAAAATTTATAGAGAATTTATAAAACTCAACACCAAAACAACAACAACAAACAACCCAATTAAAAACAGGCCCCATTGCTTTTAGAATAAAAACCACACTGCTCCATTGACTTGCCTGGCCCTGCATGGGCTGGCTCCTGCCTGCCTCCTCTCGTTCCACTCCTTTCTCACTATACTTCAACCACACTGGCCATTTTCCTGGTTCATTCTGCCCTTTTTTCACCTCAGACTTTGCACTTGGTACTTCATCTCCCTGAAATGTTATTCCTTAAGCTTATCACATGGCTGGCTCTTTCTCATTTTCCAAGTATTACCTCAATTGTCACTTCTTGAAATTACATTTATCCTGAATATATTCTTAACAACTTCCCCCAGTTATGCATTCTTTTTTCCTCTCTCCATATGTTTATATCCTTTCTAGCACTTAGCAAAATCTAAAATAATCTTTATTTACTAGTTTGCTTATATTAATGAACTGTGTCATTACTGCCCACCTACCACCAGTAACTGTTTATAGCTGGAGTTCTATAAATACTTGCTGAATGAAAGTTATACTCTCCCACTATGAAGAACTGAATCAGTAGAAGTACCACTGTCTACAGGCTGAATGATCTATGAATAAAAAGTACTGTAGTTTTACACTTACGCTATGTACCATCTACTCACCTCTCAAGTATAGCATTCTAAGCTCTCAAATGTTAAATCCTGGCAGAATTTAACTTCTCTTTAATATTTGTAAAAGTGTTCACTTGGATGTTTATTGTTGACTAGAGGCCTGGCACATGAAATTCATGCACGGGTAGGGTCCCTAGACCTGGCCTGAGATCAGGGCTGATCTTCCCCAACTACTGGCAGCTGGCCCCGCCCCCTGCCGCTGCTGCCGCCAGTCTGCCTCTGTGTATGGGGCAACCGGCAGGGTGATTGGGGCCTTGGCGCTGCCCGCGTCCACCACCACCCACCCCCGGTTCCTGGTTCCCCATCGGGCGATTGGAGCCTGACGGCCTGGGGTTGGAGGAGGAACCAAGAAGTTGGCCAGCAAGCCTGATCAGGCAATCGGGACCTGCGGGCTAGGGGCAGCTCCTGCACTGAGCATCTGCCTCTAGGTGGTTAGTGTGCGTCATAGACGACCGGTCGTTCCACCATCGGTCCATTTGCATATTACACTTTTAAATATAGATATATAGATATAGATATAGATATAGATATAGATATTTTGGGGAGTAGAACTAATTTGAGATGGTAAATCCATTTAGTGACCTCCCTACTTAACAAGTCAATGATGCCATTATGTTTGTTTGCAATTACTTGTGAGGCTAATAAAGTAAATTTCTTGGCCTTAAGCACAAAGTGTTCAAGTACCAAAAGCCACTCTGGCAATATGGTGCAGCGCACAGCGCACAGAGCACATGCATTCCAAGGAGGGTGTATAATTGGTGTTAACATTTTAATAATTATGTATTTGCAATGCTAGTTTCCATTTATGTAAGTAACATCAAATTTTTAAGTTTTAAACTTTCATTTAAAAATGTACTTAGTAAATAGAGGTGTAATGGAGATATTGTAAAAACCTTACAGGTGAAATGCAAATGATTAAGGTGTGGAAAATTCTGGATTAGATCACGTAACAAAAGTCTTTGTCGTCCTTTGTAGACCATTCAACTAGTCTACTGTGCCAGGCTCTGAGCATACAGCATCATTAAGAACCTCACCTACTCTCAGGGCCCTGGTTGCCTCTAATATTTTTTATTTTACAAAAATAATAAAATAAGACTTTATTGGGAATGAGTTAACTGGAAGTCCAGTATTGTTATTACTCTGTATGGTAAGATCTAATAACGTTTAATAAATTTTTTTCATGATTTAAAAGGAACCTCTCTAAAAGCAAAGGAATTGAAAAGAATGATAAATTTCTATGTAATGTATAATTATTAAGTGGAAGATATTTTTTATTTAAAACTTCCAAGACACATACATCACAAAAAGTGTTAATATTTTTATACTTGTGCCTTTTGTTGAAGGCACATCTATAAATCCTGTTTTAGAAGAACTTTCAAAATGAGCTTATGTAACAGAGAAGGAAATCTATCCTAACATGGGAAACTAATAAAATTGAGAGCAGTTGAAAAAGAGGAACACCAAAAAGATCTGAGCAAAAACATGGATCATAAGATTGTTTGGTCTCTGAAAATGATTCCATAAAGGAAGCTAAACTGATCTGAGCTGTATGACTTTCGCTTTTCCTGGTTTAAAGCCATACTTTGAAAAGAAGAAGCTATTTGCACTGCAGTCTACCAAACCAATCTCAGCACACTAAAATGTAACTCTATTGCCTTCTGAGAAATAGTGACCCAACTAAAATATATCTGACACCAGCAACGACACCATTAAACGCTATCTATCCTTCAGTCTCATATCTTGGGAGTCATGTTACTGCTCCTTTTTCTCCATCAACTTATTCAGGTGATTTTGTTCCACAAATATTTACTGAGAACATAGTTCTTGACATTTAGAGCAGGGAAAACACAAACACACCAGTAAGAGGTAAATAAATAATTACAATGTGATTCGAATAATAATAAATTCCTGGGATTAACAATGATTTGGAGGCTGGCATGATGTTGTTGAGGGTTAGGATGAGGCACAAACTGCATATCACCTCCTCAATATGCCTTCTCTCCTCTTCCCTGACAGAATCCCACATACCTGGGCCGGCAATGTGCCATGTTAAACAACATACCTCGGCCTCCCTTGCAGCTGGCCAGTAGTGAGATTTCCAGGCAGGCTCTTCAAAGGAGGTGACTGAAGCTGCTAAATGCGCCCTTTCGAGTAATCCCCTACTGCGATTCTCCTTGTCCAGAGTGGGAACAGACTGGAAGGAGTCTGGGGCACTGAGCATGTTGAAGTAGCCTTATAAGCCCTGGTCTGTCTCCTCTAACAAGTTATTTTACAGAAGAGAAAAATAAATCATTTGTTTAAATCGCTCTTGTGTGGCTTTTCTGTTATAAGTGGTGAAGTCTCTTCTAGATAAAAATGACAGCTATCCAGATGACTGAGATGACTTTAATAAAGACGCAATGCTTACCCAGGATTATGAAAGATGGATACAGTTTACCAAGCAAAGATGAAAGGAAAGGCATTCCAGTCATTTTTTTAATTTTAAAGTCACTTGAACTATAGCAGGCTGAAGTGGAGAGGAAGGGATAATGAGAGGTAGTTAGAAAGTAAAATGAACAAGATATGGTGATGAACAGGAGAAGTTAGGGACAAGGAGGAGACTAGGATGACTTTCAGTATCCCACTGTGCATGACTAGGTCATAGTTCTAAGATTTAGAAAGAAAACGTGGGGGTTCCAAGATGGCTGCATCTGGAATCTCCATCTGATTGCTCCCAACCCTGGACTGGCCTCGCAGCTAAACTGCAGAGCAATTATCTTGAAAGACCAGAGAAGTGTAGCTGATCTGAAATATTGAGAACGGGAAACACGGGGAAATACAGGAACCTCCTCGCACGGGTACAACTGGGAAGTCCAAGGGATACTGTGGCAGCATAGGCTCTCAGCTCCATGCAGGGATCCCCAATCGGGAGCAACAGAGAAAAGAAGGGGAGTCCGCATAGCATCCAGCAGCGGGACTCAGTGAGGGTTCGGTCCCCCGGAAAGACTGGACGTGCCCAGCACAGAGTGATGTCCTCCTTGTAACATCAACCTGGGAAGTTCGCTCTGGTTAGGGGCTGCTGGAGGGGCCACGGAGCAGCGCTCGGGACGCGGAGGGGTCTGCGAGGGGCAACCAGCAGTGACTCTGATGGGCCCTCTATTCTCCAGAAGGACCTTGAGCAGAAGGTTGTTCAGACTTAGACTGTGTGGTTAGGGAAAGAGGACTGGTCTTGCCCATCTTTGTGCATGAGTGGCGCCTCTCCCCCTCTGCTAAACTGCTGGGTCTCTGTGTATCTCTGTGTTCCCACGCAACGGGGAAGGGCACGGGGCTGGAAATCTGTACCCACACTACTTGGTTTGACGGTTTGGAGGAGATAGATATTTGGGAGCCTGGGAAGAGGCCCTGCCCAGCTGGTGCTGGACATGCAGAGATTGGAGTGCCAAGTGGGCTGATTTTTAAATTAATTTTTATTGTTGAAAGTATTACAGATGTCCTCTTTTATTCCCCCAATTGACCCCCTACTCCATGACACCATCCCAGCACCGAGGCCTTCACAACACTATTGTCTGTTATATATGCATATAATCTTTCCTGGCCCCCACTCACCCCTTGCCTCTGAGATTTGTCAGTCTGTCACATCCTTCCAGGTATCTGGATCTGTTTTGTTCAGTAGTTTATTTTGTTCATTAGATTCCACATATAAGGGACATCATGTGATACTTGTCTTTCTCTGCCTGACTTACTGCACTTAGCACAATACTCATCAGGTCGATCCACGCTGTTTCAAGGGTAAGAGATCCTTCTTTTTTACAGCTGCACTGCACTCCATTGTGTAAATGTAGCACCTCTTTTTTATCCACTTATCTACTGGTAGGCACTTGGGTTGTTTTAAGATCTTGGCTATTATAAATAGTGCTGGTATGAACATAGGGGCGCGTATATTATTTCCAATTGGCGTTTCGGGATTCTTAGGTTATATTCCTAGAAGTGGGATCACTGGGTCAAATGGCAGTCCCATTTTTAATTTGTTGAAGAAATTCCATACTGTTTTTCATAATGGCTGCACCACTCTGCATTCCCACCAGCAGTGTACTAGGGTTCCCTTTTCTCCACATCCTCACAGCACTTGTCATTTGTTGCTTTGTTGATGATAGCCATTCTGACAGGTTTGAGGTGATATCTCATTGTTGTTTTATTTTGCATCTCTGATAATTAGTGACTTTGAGTGTTTTTTCATATGTCTTTCATCATCTGTGCACCCTCTTTGGAGAAATATCTATTTAGGTCCTTTGGTCATTTTTTAATGGGATTGTTTATCTTCCTTTTGTTAAGTTGTATGCCTTCCTTATATACTTTGGAAATTAAACGCTCATCAGATGTATCATTGGTAAATAAATCCTCCCAAACAATGAGCTCCTTTTCATTTTGTTGACCGTTTCTTTTGCTGTGCAGAAGCTTTTACTTTTAATGTGGTCCCATTTGTTTATTCTCCTTTGTTTCTCTTGCCCTAGGAGATGTATCGGCAAACATACTAGTATTGCTATGAGACATGTCTGAGATTGCTGCCTATGGTTTCTTCCAGATTTTTATGGTTTCACGACTTACATTTAAGTCCTTTATCCATTTTGAGTTTATTTTTGTATATGGTGTAAGTTGGTGGTTTAGTTTCATTTTTTTGCATGTACCTGTCCAATTTTCCCAACACCATTTATTGACGAGACTGTCTTTACTCCACTGTCTGCTCTTGCCTCCTTTGTCAAACTGTCACTGTTCAAAGATGACATGATATTATAGATGAAAAACCCAAAGATTGCACACAAAAAACTACTAAATTTAGTATACGAATTTGGCAAAGTTGAAAGATACAAAATTAATATCCTGAAATCGGTGGCATTTTTATACACCAATAACAAACTCTCAGAAAGAAAAATTAAGAAAACAATTCCATTTACCATTGCAGCAACAAAAATAAATAAGGTATCTAGAAATAAACTTATCCAAGGCAGTAAAAGACCTGTACTTGGAAAACTAAGGGACACTAAAAAAAGAAACAAAGGAACATATAAACAAGTGGAAACATATACTGTGTTCATGGATCAGAAGAATTAACATCATTAAAATGTCCATACTACCCAAAGCAATCTATAGATTCAATGCAATCCCTATTAACATACCATCAGCATATTTCACAGATCTAGAACTATTCCAAAAATTTAAATGGAATCAAAAAAGACCGCAAATAGCTGCAGCAGTTTCAGAAAGAACAAAGTAGGAGGTATCACAATACTGGATATGAAACTATACTTCAAAGCCATTGTAATCCAAAGATGCTGGTACTGTCATAAGAACGGGTATATAGATCAATGGAACAGAACAGACAGAGCAGAAATCAACCCACTTATTTATGGTGAATTAATATTTGACAAAGAAGGCAAGAGCATTCAATGGAATTAAAGCAGTCTTTCCAATAAATAAATGGTATTGGGAAAATAGGATAGGAATATGCAAAAAAAATGACCACCAACTTACACCATGCACAAGAGTAAACTCAAAATGGATAAAAGACTTAAACGTAAGTCACGAAAACATAAAAATCCTAGAGGAAACATAGGCAGCAAAATTTCAGGCATCTCTCGTAACAATGTTTACCGATACATCTCTTAGAGCAAGGGAAACAAAGAGAAAATAAGCAAGTGAGACTACATCAAAAAAAGCTTCTGCACAGCAAAAGAAACCATCAACAGGATGAAAAGGGAACTCAAGGCATGGGAGGATAGATTTGTCAATGATACCTCTGATAACAGTTTGATTTCCAAAATAAATAAAGAACTCATACAACTTACAAAAGGAAGACAAACATTCCAATTAAAAAATGGACAATGAAAAAAAAAAATGGACAATGAACCAAAATAGACTTCAATAGCCAAGAGGACATACAATGGCTAAGGGACATGAAAAATGCTCAAAGTGCCCTTGCTGGTCTGGTTCAGTGGATAGAGCGTCGGTCTGCAGACTGAAGGGTCCCAGGTTCAATTCCAGTCAAGGGCACATGACTGGGTTGCAGGCTCCATCCCCAGTGGGGGGCATGCAGGAGGCAGCCAATTGATAATTCTCTCTCATCATTGATGTTTCTCTCTCTCTCTCCCTCTCCCTTCTCCTCTGAAATCAATAAAAACATATTTTAAACAATAAAAATAAAATAAATTTTTTTAAAAAGCTCAGAGTCATTGATCATCAGAGAGATGCAAATTAAATCGACAATGAGGTATCACCTCACATGTGTCGGAATGGCTATCACCAATAAATCAGCAAATGACAAGTGCTGGTGAGGAAGTGGAGGAAAAGGAACCCTAGTACACCACTGATGGGAATGAAGACTGGAGTAGTCACTATGGAAAAGAATACTGAGTTTCCTCAAAAAATTAAAAATGGAACTGCCATCTGACCCAGTGATCCCACTTCTAGGATTATAACCTAAGAATCCTGAAACACCTATCAGCAGCATTATTTACCATAGCCACAATCTAGAAACAGCCCAAGTGTCCATCAGTAGAAAAGTGGATAAAAAAAGATGTGGTACATTTCACAATGGAATACTACACAGCTGTAAAAAAGAAGGAACTCTTACCCTTTGCAACAGCATGAATGGATCTGGAGAATACTATGCTAAGTGAAATAAGCCAGTCAGAGAAGGATAAGTATCACATGATCTCATTTATATGTGAAATCTAATGAACAAAATAAACTGATGAACAAAATAGGACTAGAGATATGAATACTTGGGACAAACAGATTTTGGTGAGGAGGGGCCTGAGTGTACAGGAAGAGATTAACCAAAGAACATACATGCATAGGCCATGGACACAGACAATACTGTTGCAAAGGTCTGTGAGGGCACCACGGGCTGGGTGGAAGGTGGCAAAAGGGGATAAAATTGGGATATCTGTAACAGTGTCAACAATTTTAAAAAATAAAGAAAATGTGTGTGTGTGTGTGTGTTGGGGAGTGGGAGGGAGAGAAGAAAAAGGGAAGCTAAGAGTTAAGTTTTAATTCACAGAGTTCCAGGGCGTGGAAACTCTCAAATAAGATGAATAGACTCAGAAGCCAAGTCTGAGCATGAGAAATAATTCATGCATAATTATCAAAACTAACAGAATACATGGAAAAGCAGTGAAAAATGTTTCTCAACTTGGGTGGTGTCTGTGGGGCCAAAGGAGGTAAAACTGGCATTTGATAAAATAAGTTTTCACCAAGTGGTATCTGGTCTTCCTGGCCTCTGGAGTTGGGGTAGCAGATGGGAAGAGAGTTACCTCTACAGAGAACCATCTGAATAGAGTAGCAACCATTATGAGTGATATTCAAGATGGAGGAAAAAGGCCATAAAGATGAGAGGGTGATATCAATGATTAATATTAAATCTCAAAGAAGAATAGATTTTTTTTTTATATTATGAAGATGATGGTCAACTGAAATAGTAATGGAGTATTAACAAAGGAAGGGAAGAATAGAAGTAGGAAAAAATTAAAAAGGGAGCAAGGTAGGAAGGAGGAAAGGGGAGAGGAGAAGGAAAAGAATAAAGAGAAGACATTGCTAGAAGTACTGGGGAATGGGAATTAAACAGGTTCAGGGAGGCAGAGCTGAAAGAGAAGTGCCTTCAGGAAAGTAAAAAATGGCAGTTAGGGAAATGCGATGGAGTGAGAATTTAAAAATGGAATGAGTGCCTACTTTCCGCCAAGTTAAGAGCATTACATAATATGGGGTAAATCCTCCTGTCAGGTACAAATTAATACTCAGTTGTACAGATAAGGAAATTGAGGTTCCAGGATTAAATAACTTTTCCAAAGTCCTGCTATCAGTGAGGTAAGCTGAACTCATGTCTGTATGGCTCTGTTATGGACACTTGCTTTTGATTACATTTTATTAAATTTATTACATCACCTTTTAAAATTGAATTTATTGGGTGGCATTGATTAATTAAATTATATAGGTTTTAGGGGTACATTTTTATAATATTGTATTGTATGTTCATGACCCCAAGTCAAGTCTCCTTCCCTCACCATTTATCCTCTTTATTCTCTCCTACCTCTCCCCATCCCTTTTCACCACACTATTGTTTGTCTATACAACAATAATCACCACACTATTGTTTGTCTATACATCACCTTTTAACACCTTACTCTTTTTTTAAATCCTCACCAAAGGATATTTTTTCCATTGATATTTTTAGAGAGTGGAGAGGGGGGAGTGGGGGGGGGGGGAAGGGGGAGAGAGAGAGAGAAAGAGAGAGAGAGAGAGAGAGAGAGAGAGAGAGAGAGACATTGATGTGAGAGAGACACATAGATTGGTTGCCTCCCACATGAGCTCCAGGGACAGAGATCAAGCCTGCAACCGAGCTATGTGCTCTTGACCGGGAATTGAACCCAAGACCCTTTGGTCCGTGGGCTGATGCTCTAACCACTGAGAAACACAGCCAGGGCTATTTCCTCACCCTTTTAGTCTAATTAGTCTATCCTCCTCAAAAAATTTAATTTTCATTTTCATTCTATGTTTATCCATTATTTCTGAGTGAAATACTTTCCCCTCAATATAGTACCTAATCCAGACCCCTGAGCCTCTGAATAAATTCTATTCAAAACTCATCTCATACCCTCTAAGAAATCAACAATAACTCCACATGACTTAGTTCAGTCTTTTGCCAGATATCCCTTAAAACTCAACTGCATTAGTCTTTACTTGTTACATGTTCCTATTCAGGATCTTTACTTTGAGGGCATGTCTTTCCAACTAGTTTACTTTGAGGACAGGAACGATTTGTAATATTTTCTCTTTATTCCTCCATTACACCTAGGTAAACTCTACTATACCAAGCACAGAGTGAATGAACACTATGGTTCCTAAGTAACAGACGGATACAAACACACACATTTAAAAAGCACATATTTACGTTATATACATATTTTCCTAAATGCATGAAGTATTTTTCATAAAGGTATAAAAAGAAGCAAAATCACAAAATATAAACGAAACAGAGTACAACCAAAGAGCTATATGATTTAAAAAGCAGGTAATCTATGCCCTAGTCGGCTTGGCTCAGTGGATAGAGCATCAGCCTGTGGACCAAACAGTCCGGTTCTATTCTAGTCAAGGGCACATACCTTGGTTGCAGGTTCCTCCTCGGCCCGGGCCCTGGTCGGGCCTTGCGCAGGAGGCAACCAATCGATGTGTTTCTCTCACATCGATGTTTCTCTCTGTCTTTCCCTCTCTCTTCTACTCTCCCTAAACAAATCAATGGAAAAAAATGCTCGAGTGAGGATTAACAAAAAATCCTATATAATAAAAGGCTATATGCAAATTGTCCCATCGGGAGTTCGACCGGGAGTTCAATTGCTCGCTATGACATGCACTGACCACCTGGAAGTGGCGTAGAACATGGTGGGAGACCAGTGGCAGCGGTGGGGCGCTGAGGGAATGAGGGAAGGAGGAGGCAAGGAGGCAAGGAGGCAAGGAGGCAAGGAGGCAGGGAGGCAGGGAGGCAGGGAGGCAGGGAGGCAGGGAGGCAGGGAGGCAGGGAGGCAGGGAGGCAGGGAACCTGATTGGCCCTGATCACTGGCCAGGCCTAGGGACCCTACAAATACACGAATTTTGTGCACTGGGCCTCTAGTAAATAAATAAATCAATAAATAATAAAAAGCAGGTAATCCATATATAAAGATTGACATATACAGTCATTAAAGGTGAGAAAGAATACTACTAAAAAAAAAATTAGTCTCAGATTCAAAGAAAACTGTATTGTTCTGTTTATAAACATAATTCAAGGCCAAAATAATAAAGAACTTCTTTTTCATTCCATAATAAATGAAGCTACTACCCCCTCTACCTTTCTTCAGGCCTTATCTTTTATGAAACTGTTTTCAGAATAACTGTAAGAACAAACGCGCCTAGGTTATAATAGCCATAAAATATTTTCGCTATATGAAAACAACTAAACATTTTCTATACACGACAAATGTTTACTAGTTTTGTGTAAGCATTTACAATGTATACTATAGGTGGTATGCATCTTTCTTCTTGTGTCTTGCTCACCAATGGCATTTATATTTACATGTACTTGTTCAGTAATAAGATTGTGACTACAAAAATAAGACATAAAATCTATATGCTAAAGTTCACCTAAAGTGAACATTTGTTTTCAGCTTCAACTTGCTTTGAGGCAAACCAGAAATGAGTATTAACTAAAGTATCTATGTCAAAGAAGATGCTCTACATTAAAAAGAGCACCATATTTATACCAGTTTCAGAAATATTGCCTATACCTGTCTACCTAGTAATTTCAATCTTTTACTAGTACAAGCGCTGCTGCAGCAAAAAAGAACCTTTTTAAAAAGTTTATTTAGTCTATTGTTTCCCACTTTTGCCACCTAAGCCAGTTGTGCATTACCTATTGACATCACTGGATAGGTGAGTACGATCTATTAACACTGATTCAAATGATTCTCTTCTTCATTCTAATCTGACTACCAAGAACTCTTGTCAACACAGTAGTCTTCTGTTTATTTTACCACAGAAACAATCTCAATATGATTTATCAGGAAACTAAACACACTACCTTAAGAAGAAGAAAGCTAAAAGAAAGCTAAACAAACAGAAAGTCTAACATCAGATACAATTTGAAAGCAATAAAGATTTGGCTAAAATGTAAGGATCTTGACCTGTTAACTAACATTGTGGGACACTACAGGAATCTTTTCCACAAAGAAACCAAACAGATTCTGAACTCTCAAATTAAATGTTTTAGTCTGCTCTTCCTTTTACATTTAAGGGAATAAAATTTAAAGTGACCACAATTCAAGTATTTATGGCATAGCATGCACATTAATTTTACTTACCAAATCATATATCTGGTTCGCCAACTGTACCTTCTCATCTGCATCTTCCAAAGCTTTATAGTAATCCTAAATAAAAACATTTGCATTTCAAGAATAAATTAATAATCTTAAAATATGTGTATCAAGGACATATAACCACATTTTCATTCTCATTCCTTGTTATCACTGTCAGTCATCCTAAGTAAGCAATAAAAACCCAGTTAAGAAAAGGGTGTAGATGAGGTAGAATTAGAAATTATGCACAATGGCCAAGAATTAGAGAAAGATGTTCAGAATTCCTAGAAAAGATATAAATAAAAATAAATACTATTCCAAGTCTAGTCTCTATACTAATGAAAGTTATATGCGGTAATGACTAGATCTTTTCCTTTAAAATTTCTTTTGAAGTTAAGATTTATCTAATTTGTAAATAACATTTAAAGTCTCTAGTTTTAAAACATGTTTTTTATAAAAGTACAACTACTGAAAAAATGCTAACCTGAATGTCTCTATTTTCCAACTGCTGTATAACTCTCATTTTAAGTTAGGTATCAATTCACACAGCTCAACCTATACTGTAGATTTCTCCTCAGCAGAAAGCAAATTATTGTTTAAGAAAATAAATTCTATGAATGTCCCTGGAGTATCAGACTTCTCAGAGTATATGCAAGCTGCACTACACCCAAAACTTACCTTAACAGATTAAAGGGATAATGAATGACTTTGGGATGTATATATGTGACGTCTATATTCACACACACACCTAAGCCTCCAGGTATACTAAGCCAGGACCAATTCTGTCATAAATTCTAAATTCTTGTTCTCCTAACAGAAATAATCTTCTCCCATGCAGTAAAATAAATGACACCACTACTCTAAACCTGCAGTTTTCAAATTTAGTAGCTGATCCTTGAACAATTCTATGTGGGCTGGAGGTGGGGGAGTCATTATCACCCAGAGATATTAAATATTAAAGGACCTGCCCGATGCCACAGAGCGAAATGGCAGAGTCATCACCAAAGCCAGGTGTCTGAAGTTCTGTCAATGCATCTCAAACAAACTAAATCATACCCTGAAAGCAAACCCTGCAGGGAGAGCTGATATCCATTCTAATCTGAAAGACGGCTAGCTATAAGTACTGTACAACTAATTAAGAACTCAAATAAATCTTTATTTCTAGGCCTAGTTCATGTATGAATTTAGAGTTTTAAACTAAAATACTTTTAAAGAATCCTTCTCAGCTCTTAAGATTCTGTTCTTCTGTGATAACACCAACTTAGGAACCTAGTAATATAAAAAATGTGCTTCAAGTTCTGCTAATTAAGAGTGTACTTTTTTATGGCTCTTCACTCTCTAATAAAAGTCACTAATTACTGAAACAACTTCTAAATAAATTACCAAAATGCTTCAATGAAGCTCTAAAACACAACAAATTATTTAAATCCTCAGAAGCCACTGGTAATGTTCCCTCATTTTGATATCCAGAAAACTATTTATTTTTAAAATATCTTCCTCAGAGAGTCCCAGTTTTAACCGACAAATCACCCAGAGTGCTGAACATACTTTTTTGATGGATGCCATTTGTTCTTCTCTCCACTCTGGTTTATTTTTCTTTGCATTCATAAAGAATTCACTGACTCTTTGCTCTAGTTGATCCATTGCATCTATGACATAACAAAAACATTTCATATTTAGACAACCAAGTTCATACACTGAATATACGTGCTTTGACTGGGGGAAAGAAACAAATATCTGACAGTGTACACTCCTTCACTGGGTCACGAACTTTAAATATGGCATGCTTTAATTCTGTAAATATAGAATGCCTTAATTACCTTAGTAAAAAACAAAGTTACAATTTTCCCTACTAATAATTTACTTTTGTTGTTGTTACTTCATAACTTTTTCCAATAGTCAATGTAGTCAACAATACAGATAGGCTCTATACTGTAGTTTCTGAATAGTACAGTCTTGGGTCAAAAGGTAATGGTATTAAATCAACCAAATGTGTCAAAACACGATGTCGTATTGTAAGTACCACTGGGAAATTGACACATACTTTTAATAAGAAAAAATTATAAAAATGATTTTAACCTCTTGCTATATGGTCTTAAACACAAGATCATCTCCTATCTCTGATTAAAAGTAGTAGGTACAATCATTTATCACTTAATATAGTATATTATTTATTCTAGATACATTTTTTTCCTAAATGTGCCAAGAGTGGTCATTCCATGGCTGCTAAAAGAAGAAAAATAAATAAAAGGGATTCTGTTGCCAAATAAATTAAGGAAAACATTTTTACTATATCCTTCTTTTGGAGATTTTCAGTGAAATAATAGCTCTTTAAAGATTCTGAGAAGTCTTACAGTTAATTTTTAAGAGAATTTTCCTTTTTTAAATAAGCATTTCCAAACTTATTTGCTAAAGAAGTCTTTTTTGTTAATCCATACCTATTAACTTTAGAAAATTCTAATTATTATAAAAAATATAAGTTTAAAACCTCTAATTTATATAATCTAAGTCCAAATTGCAAGAGAATTTTAAATTTGTAATAATAAAAAAGCATAAAATAAGTTACTTCTTATTGAATGCCTACCTTCTATCAGGCACTGTATGTTCTAATTTATCTGTATTATTTTAATTCCCAGATGATTCTCATTTTGTAGAGGAAAAACCCTCAGAAGTGGTAATGAGGCCAAGGTCAATGAGAAGTCAGTAACCGAAAATGAACTCGGATCTGAATGAACCTCAAAATCTGTGCTCAAACCTATTGGTAACTACTACTTTAGCGAAATTTTAACATTTCAACTACATTAAAGTTACAATGAACTTTGTGAGCAAGCTGGAGAAAGGCACAGTTCAGACTTCCACACCACAATATACTGAATAAAAGAAGGTGCCTTTCACATCTATCACCTCCCATTACGTGCCACATGAAACTGACAACAGACTGAGAAAAGTATATTCCTGAACAATGGGTATGGAAATGTGTGTGCTGCTGCTGGGGCAGAGAAGCAAGGGAAGAAAAGAACAGGTTCTTAGCGACCTCAAGACTCCCACACTCTGCAATGTCTGGTTCTCCAATCTCTTTTCATGGTTCTTCCTTCCTCCCTATCAGACCCCACACCCCAGATCTTCCTCCACCCTCACTTTTCTAAGAAAACCTGGCAGCACGAGAAACATGTTATGTATAGCCTAAACACAGCTGGAATAAATGGGATCAAAACATATTTTCTGCAGATATACTCCCACAAAGACCAGCCATTCATATCATTTAAATAATTTAAGAGTTATCTTCATTTCTCCAAACAAGGGAGTGACACAAGGCCAAAAGGTACACTTGATTATTCACTTTCATTATGTACCATATAATTTCATATTCTTTTTTTTTTTAAGTAGAGCATTTTTAAAAATATGTTTTTATTGATTTCAGAGAGGAAGGGAGAGGGAGAGAGAGCTTGAAACATCAATGATGAGAGAGAATCATTGATCAGCTGCCTCCTGCACACACCCCACCGGGTTCTGAGCCTGCAACCTGGGCATGTGCCCTTGGCCGGAATCGAACCTGGGACCCTTTAGTCCATAAGCCAATGCTCTATCCACTGAGCCAAACCAGTTATGGCTAATTTCACATTCTTAATTTTTAATATAGTATCTATACAAGATAGTAAACAGCTATATTACATTCACTTCACAAAGGATTGTGAGGTTCTTTCAAAACATGAGCAACATAAATTTGGCAATCATCACTGTTTCCTTGTTGTTTCTGTTTTTTAAATATGTTTTTATTGATTTCAGAGAGAGGAAGGGAGCGGGTGAGAGATAGAAACACCAATGAGAGAGAATTACTGATGGGCTGCCTCCTGCACGCCCCCAACAGATCGAGCCCACAACCCGGGCATGTGCCCTGACCAGCAATAGAGCCGTGACCTCCTGGTTCATGGGTCAGTGTTCACCCACTGAGTCACACTGGCCGGTTTTTCCTTGTTTTAAGTGTAATTTCGCTCAATGGATTGACCTTCTTATCTCCAGAAGCACTGATTCTTTACCTTCTCTGAATCCTGAACAATTTTAAGAAACTGCACAGAGAGAGAGAGAAAAAGAAGAATCATACAAACCAAATACTGCCCTATGAAAGAGTAAGGTTAATTTTGGGAAAAAGTCACAGAATTACCAACTATCACTGATATAAGAAGGGGAGCCAAAAATTTTATTACGGCATACAAGAAGCTTTACAGTAAAATCTTATTCCCCTCGCTCATTCTGATTAACAAAATACCACGCTGTTGACAACTGAGAGTACATGCTATAATGTGCAACTTTTCCAATGTGACATCGCAAGGGTCTCTAAAAAACTGCATGCAACCCATTCTTCTATTTTCTGCTCTTGAAAAAATTTTAATACGATGAACTTTAGCAAAAGCATTAATGCTACCATATATGTTCAATACCTAAAGGCTCCGAGTCAGAATGCTGCCATTCATGCCGCTGTGCATGAAAACATCTACCTACGGTCGCAATGAAGGCACAGGCACGCTGGCTGCACAGTCCAAAATCCGAGAAAGGAACACAGCCGCGTTCCAGTGTCTCCTCTTAACGCCAGGAGGAAAGTGGAGGGAGGCAAGGGAGGCAAGGTTTGGCACTGGATTCTTTTTGACAATTCCTATGTGCGAATCAGCCAGAGAGTCAGATGGCAGAGGCGCTGGGGTCGATAGCGACTAAGTCCGGCACTGAACGCGCGCGGCGAACAAGAGCAAACGCGCCCACTTACTCTGCACCTGCAGGTCCATCTCGCGCATCTCCGTGAAGCGGTCCCGCAGGTCCATGGGAAGCTGCTCAATCACTGTCAAAGGAAAAGTCCGTCAGAGGGGCGGGGCCAACGGCGAAAGTACGTGCCTGCGTCACTGCGTGCGTGCGTGCGTCGGTGGGGTGGGGGTCGAGGGAGCCGGCAACCCTGAGCGAGGCTGCCAGTTACCGTGAGAAAGAAACATCCCCCGCCTCCCCCTCCCTCCCCGCCATCCCGCCTGCCCGGCCACTCGCGCTCTCGCCCGCCCGCGGGTCCCACGGACGGCCCCGGCCAGCGCCGCCCACTCACTTTCTAGATAGTCCTCTAGGTACAACATCGCGGCCTTTAGCGCTTGGGGGACGAGGGGATCCAGGGGTTTATTTGTGTCACTCGCTGTCGCCGGAGTTTTGTCCCTTCCAATATGGCGCCTCCGCTAGCAGCGCCCGCTCGGCTTCGGTGGGAAAAAAAAAAGAAAAGGGGAAAAAAAAAACCACTTTGGCGCCTGACGGCGCTTGCCTCACTGCCGCCCGGGGCTGTCATTGGCTGGCTGGGGCGGTGACGTAGGCCGGCCGTGCCTGTGCCCGCGCCGTTGTGGGAATTGTAGTTTTCCTCCCTCGTCAGCGAGCTAACCCGCTGGCAGTTCTTCACACGGAAACTACAAGTACCAGGCGCCATGGCGAGGGCTGCGCAACAGAGTCCCAACTGCGGTGCCCGTGTTTATCTGTTGCTTTTTGCACCGGCGTGGACGGGAGTCTCCTGCGGCTGCCTAGCGCCGCTAGGAGCAACTTTTCCGCTGTCCCTGCCGCTGCGACGGCCCCGCTGCGTGTGAGTCCAGGGCCTCGAGGAGCGCGGGGGAGCAGCAGAGGTTCCAGCGCTAGAACCCCCGCAAGGTCAGGCAGGCGGGGCTCTTCGGTAAAACAGAACTCGCTGCTGGAACCCAGCCTCCGTGTCCGCTCCCCAAAATGTAAACAGGACGTCTCCTGGGCTTCCATGTCACTCAAAGAGTTTATTTTAAATATAGGGGTGACTATTTCCCATATTAAAAAGGGTGCACAAATAGTTCTCAGTAGTTTCTCATCTATTCCATTTTGCGGTCCGTCCCGTCGTCATTCTAATGAAATGGATCTATACGTACAGCCTGCACCCACAAAAAAAAAAAATTTTATATATATATATATATATATATATATATATATATATATATATATATATATATATATATATATATCAAGCAGAAATAACGGACGGAGCCTTCGTGTCTAACGGGCTGTGCTTGGAATAACTTTATGCTGAGCCAATAGCCTGTATTGGACGTCTGTAGTCCTGTGCGTTGTCTTTTTGGGTGTTTTGAACTTCTCAAATGTTCATCCGTGATAGTCCTTCACGGATCAGTTTTCCTCTTAAAAACTTTTGCACTCAGTAAAGGTTGGCTATTATTTTCCACCTGTCTTTACTTAACTCTCTTCGTGTTTCCTGCGTCCCCCCTCCTTGACATTGTCTTGTGCTGAAGACGTTTTCACTGCTCTTCATCAGGATACTTAGCTGTCAGATTCATGAACCCCAAAGGAAATTAACCGCTATCCTAATAACAATTACCTAATTTATTTTTTGTACTTATATTTAAACTCGAATGACTTCAGTCTTCCTCCCACCCTCCCCTTCCTTCCTTCTTCTGGCTGCTTTTAAGATCTCTGATATCCCAGTTTCAAAGCAGTGAATCTAGGAATAATTTATTCATTCCTTCCATCCATCCTTCCTCTCCCCTCCGTTTCCCTCCTCTCCTCACCACCCCTCCCCTCCCCTCCTTCCCTTTCTTTCCTCCCTCCTTTTCTTTCTTTCCTTTCTCCGTCCCTTCCTCTCTTTCCTTATAAATATACTAGAGGCCCAGTGCACGGATTTGTGCACATTGAAAGGAAATTCATTAGAAGGTGGCCAACAGGGCGGGACTGGGCAAGATGTGCTGGACATGCTCTGGAGCCAACCTCCTGCAGTCCCTCGCCCGGCCACACCTGGGGCATCTACAGAGTGAGCCAGCCCCTCTGGCAGGTGGGGTCCCTCAGCCTGGCCTGTGGGAGGGCCAAAACCAGCAGCCGACATCCCCTGAGGCGTCCCGGAGTGCGAGAGGGCACTCTGCAAAGTTGCTGTCTCGGCAGCTCCTGTGTTGCGCGTCTGCCTCCTGGTGGTCAGTGGGCATCATGGCTACTGGCCAGTTGGCCTGTGGCTTAGGCTTTTATATATATAAAATTTTAAACATGTTTAGGATTTGACAGGATTCCTGAATCTCAGGATTAGTGGACTGCAGCAATTCTAGAAAATTCTCAACCATTATATCTTCAGTGTTGCTTATTTCCCATTTCCTTCATTATCTCTTAGAACACCTCTAAAACAGGTCTCATTCTATTTACCTTTTTTTTAAAATCTTCATATGGGCCTGTTTTATTGATTTTTTTTTTAAGAGAGGGAAAGACGGGATTGTCAAGGGCGGGGGAAAAAAAAGGACACATATGTAATAATACCCTTTGTAATACTTTAAGCAATAATAAAAATAAAAATAAACAAAAACAAAAAAAAAGAGGGAAAGAGATCAGTGTGAGAGAAACATCTATTTTATATGGTCCACCTCCAAATTTTCCTATACTTTGTGTTTTTAGAAGTTCTGTTTGGTTTTCTTTTCAAGCCATGTTCTAATTTCTTATACAAATTAAGCATAGTCTACATTGTGTCTGTTAAATCCGATACTGAAAACTGCATGGGCATTTTGTAGAGTCTGCTGTTTCTTCTGGCTTTTGCTCCTGGTGCCTGTTCCCTTGTGGCTTGTGATATGGACTCTGCACTCGTGTTTCTGGGGTTTTAACTATGGGGATTCTTTGAGACCTGAATTCAAAGTGAGTTTTCCTAGAGAGTATTAGAATTTGCTACTGCAAGTTGCTAGGAGGCAACAAAAACCCTAGAACTAAATTCAATATTTCATTTAAGATTTATTGAATTTGACAGGTAAATTGAATTTGGGCCTTATGCCAAGTAGCTTGTTATACATGCTGAAGGGAAATTTTTTTTCCTCTCCTGGATCCCAAGGTCAAGACAGACATGTTCCTTACTGACCTGTACATCAGGTTTTGTTTTTTTTCTGATTCCTTTACACTGGGAATGTAGCCCTTTGGGGCCCCAGATTTTTATCTCCTATTAAATTTCTCCTTTTAGATGGGCCCTTGGCTTTATTTCCTGGCCCCTCACAACTGCACAGCTATCAAAGCAGAAGACCTAGGTGTACAGAATTTAACAGATAATCTCATAGCAAAAGCCCACATGGGCCCTCACTTCTTTCTCAGAGTATTCTCATTTTTCTTCCTTTCTTTTTTTACCCCTCTGAGAATTCCTTCACTTCCTACCATTTCATCCATGTGTTTTATTTTTTTTAATCCAGCATTTTTTGTTGTTTTCAGCAGGTGGCTCATTCAGATAGCTGAAATAGCATGCTGTCAGAAATAGAAGAAAGAGAAGTGCATCATTTCAGCTGGTGGCTCTGTTGGTTGGAGTGTAGTCCTGTATACCAAAAAGTTATGGGTTCCATTTTCAGTCAGGGCACATACCCAGGTTGCAGGTTCAATCCCTGGTTGAAGCATGTGCGGGAGGCAGCCAATCAATGTTTCCCTCTCAACTCCTCCCTCCCTTCCTCCCTCCCTCTCTCCTCCTGACCCTTCCCCTCTCTCTCTCTAAAAATCAGTGAAAACATATCCCCAGGTGAGGATTTTAAAAAGAGTATCATTTCAGTGTAAACTGAGTTTCTTCAGTGAGCTTTTCATACTAAGGAAAATGAGATAATAGATGGTTCCCAGTTCAGTTACTATAGATACACACTCCAAAGAAACTAAAAAATAATAACACGAAACACTATATATTTTTCTTGATGAATGTAATTCTTATTTTGGGACCATGTATCAGCTGCAGAAAAACTGTGATTGCTCCTTACATCATTAGGTCATAAGTAGATAACCTTTTAAAGTGGTTGCCCACTTACAGCCACTACTGCATGTGTAGGCTGTGCCCTCATTGACAAGGTAGACCATATGTGTATTACATTATTAGGCTCCCTAATCATAGCTCATTCATTTAACAGGGGCAGGCCAGAGCTGGGTATATTAGATACACTCTTTTGGGATTTGAATTGGGAATGAAGAGACTTGGAGACCGAAGGAATTGAGGCAGAATTGTATTAATTGCAGCGCAATACGTTGTCTACAAGAAACTCCTGCTGAGACCCCCCCCCCCCCCCCCCAGAGCAGCCCTGGTTTTATCCTTGGCTTTTTTCCTTTCTCTGTCACTTTCTCCCACACTAGTTGCACCACCTTGAGGAAGATATTTTAACACTCTGTGCCTCTGTTTCCTGATCTGTAAGCTGGAAATAGCAATAGTAGCTAAATCATAGGATATTTAGATTGAAATGATAACATCTCTGTGAAGACTTAGGTTAGTTCCTGGTAAATGTTATAATGCAATCAATGCCAGCTTCTATTAACACCCTTTGTTCCCCTCCTGAATTGTCCATATTGCAGATGCTCCTTTGCACTACTCTTAGCTTTGCCGTGTGCCCCTTGAAGCTTTGGGGCTGGCCACCCCTTAGAACTCACTAAAGACTATCTCACCTCCAACTGTTGTCACTGTTACGAAATTCAAAGGGGAAGAGATGCAAGGAAGGCCATGTAGGGGTGCTACCCTGAAGACTACTGGCTAAGGACAAGGGATTAGGATGTAGGGAGAAGATTTTAAAATGAATGCAAACTCTGGTTGTTACCAGCAGTCCAAGAGAAAGGAAAATTTAAATTCTTCATGTGGCATGTCCTCAGGGGGACCTTTGGCCTTATGTCTTAAGAGTCTGACACTTCCTATCTTACAAAGAAAACCACCATATTTAAACCTTGCTGGTAAAACTTTGAAAAGAAATATTTTCTTAACTTTGTGCCAACCAGTCTCTCCTTCCTGACAGACCTCTAAAACATGGGGTGAAAGCAGAATAGAATGCTGTCTTTACATGGACCTCTCTAATTTTACATGTTTAAAATCCACGGAGTCATTCACTGCATCTGTTATAAGCAGCAAGACAATAACCTTCACTTAAAATACCTATGGATGTTCCTAGCCTTTTCCACTCCAAATTCCTTTCTACTGAAATAGACCCCTCAAAGGAAGGTTGTGATTTTCTGACCTGGTTCCTGGGTGTTTGTGATGAATAATTGGAGCAGACAAGTAATGGGTGGAGAGTTCAGGAGATTTAGCAGAGGGAGTTTCTGGGTGGGGGTTCAGTGGATGGGAGAGAGATACTATTGAGAAAGAGGATGAATAACTGGATAGAAAGCTGTCATAAAGCCATTCCTGCAAAAACAATGGAAATTCTGGGTAAAATGGAAGAAGAAAGCCCGACACTAAGAGAATAAAATTCTCGTGTCCAGAAATAAAGACTACACTCAACGTCTTAATAGTGAACAAGAGTTGAAAGTGCCAGAGGGTTTAGGCCTTCACTCTTGGGTCTTGGGAATCTGATTGTGGTAGAATGAACATATTACAAATGTTGAAATAAATTTCTAGTCCCAAGATGGAACTGCTCCTATATGGGATGTCATGTTACCAAACCAAAATTTATATAACTTTCATGTCCTTATAAATGCTCCCCTAGACCAGAAATGCAGTATGCCCAGTCAGCCAATCTCCAAATATCAATCCAAACCTGGGCTCTATAATTTCCTTGTTCCTTCTCACCTCAAACAAGGTTGGCTATATGGCGCCAGCTACCAATAGGTGTGGAGTGCAAATTCAGACTTCTCCCAAAGGGCAGGGACATGTTACCAAGATAGTAAACATTGGTCCGGCCGAATAAAACATGAGAGGGCCCACGGAGAGACAAATGTGTTAGTACCCATTCGGGTTGCTCCTCAAGCTACAACACAAAGAAGAGCAACATCTGTTGGAAATGAGCACACATTCAAATACTACAAATCACTTAAGGAAATGAAAACTCTGAGAGACTATTAGCAGACAAACAGGGGAACTCTAAATATGCAAGTATTGGAAGTCGTGATTGACAAAATTAACCTAGAAAGTAGAACAAACAAGAGAAAGAAAATAGAGTAGAGACAGACAGAAAGTGAAGGATCAAACTTGAAGTTTCAATACCTTAGGAGTATCAGAATGAAAAAATGGAAAAAAATGGATACACTAAAGAGTACATACTCTGATATCATTGAGGTGAAGTTACTGAAAAGGTAAAACAAACCTGTGGTAATAGACACAGAAGGGTGGCCACCTCTGGGGAAAGTGGGGTGCTTGACTGATCTTACATCAACTGTTTCTTATGCACAGCTCTGTTACTAGCTTACAGACGGCACTTGGGTCCTATTTGTGGCATGAAAAGAATGGAAGCAGTACTGGGTGGATTAGTGCTTTTGAGTCAGAGAGACCTGCATTTGAGCACTGCTTCTGTTATTTGCTCGTATAACCCAAATCAAGTTACTGCTTCTCCATCCATGGAATGAGAATAAGGAAGGCTACTTGCACTGTTAGGTTTTGGCAAGGCTCAAAGTAGATAATTTGTAAGAGTATCTAGTACAATGCTTGGCACAGAAATGTAATCATGAAATAATATTATTTGTAGAAGTGACAGTACCTTTACGTGACAGGGGTGGGCAAACTTTTTGACTCGAGGGTCACAATGGGTTCTTAAACTGGACCGGAGGGCCGGCACAAAAGCATGGATGGAGTGTTTGTGTGAACTAATACAAATTCAAAGTAAACATCATTACATAGAGTGTTTGTGTGAACTAATATAAATTCAAAGTAAACATCATTACATAAAAGGGTACAGTCTTTTTCTTTTTTAGTTTTATTCATTTCAAACGGGCCGGATCTGGCCCGCGGGCCGTAGTTTACCCACAGCTGGTAAGTGCCATTCCAAGGGCATTGTAGTGGGAGTGGAGGCCTCACAGAAGGCAAATAAGGAGAAGCATTGTCTTTAGAGGATTTAAAAAACAATAATAAAACTGACTTGTACAGTCTGTTTTTATTATTATTATGTGCCAGCAATTCTAAACAATGTCAGTGATAAAATATTTCTCCCTCAAAAATATTTTCTTGGTCTAAATTCTAAACAATCTCTGAAGTTACGGTTGAATTTTGATAACTGGAATTATATATTTTCATTAAATAATGGCTTGAAATAAACATGGAAAGCACAGGGATTGTAAAGACAAAGACATAGAACTTGAATTATCTCTATATATAAAGGCCAAGTGACCAGAACAACCAGTCGCTATGATGCGCACTGCAGCAGCCAAACAGCCCAATTGGGGCCCCCATTGGCCCCCCAACCTCCCACTGCCCCTCTCCTCAGCTGGCCTGGCCCCAATTGGCCCCCATCAGAGCCGGCCAGTTGGACCCCACCTGTGCATGAATTTGTGCACTGAGCCTCTAATTTTGATTACAAAATTCTATATGGTCACTTGGAGTTTTCCTTTGTATCTTAAAACAGTGAAAATGACCATGAACAGTTAGGTACATTATTTTTCCTTAGCAAATGCAAATTTTAGTTTATATACAAAACTTATTACTAAATGTGAATAATATCTTGAAAACTAAAATATATTCTTCTAAAATTGTTATTTTTGTTGAATTGCTATTTAGTTGCTATTACATTTATTGTAGTTATTTATTATTGCATCAAGTCAATATGTATTTTCTTTTTTTAAAAAAATGCTTAAATAAAGTTAAAAGGGATTAACACATTCCTTTTTTCCTTATTTGCTTAGTTGTAAAATTAATTATTCATTACAAGCTTGATTATATAATGAAATTTAATAAAATAACATTTATACTGTGAGTTTCTTTCTGGCCGTTATCGTTATTTCAGTTAATGACTATTTTTGAAAATAATTTTCCTGTAAGGAGAAAGGGTATATTAAAAAAGTGATCTACTCTAGGTACCAATACTCTAGGTATGCTTATTTAAAGGCTTCTCACAGAAGACACATGTAAATTTATTAATACACAGTGGCATCACTGTTAATAACTATTTCTTGTGTTTGATTTTGACAGTCTAAGGTTCTCTAATGTTCATTTTCATGAGACTGGGAATGTAAAGATAAATTACCAAGCAGTGAATAGTTACCAAGAGAAGTCTTTGTGATGTGATGCAATATGGAAATAATATTTTGGTGACTGAGAGGATTTTTAGCATACTGAAAAATCTTCAAAGATTGCATTTTTCCTTTTCTTCTCCCCTTTATCACTTAGGTTCTCTATGATACTCACCAAAAGTGGTGCTTCTTATTTTTATTTAAAACTTGTTTTTTTTCATTAATACAAACCATTAATGGCTTAGGAAGACATATTTTGCTAGTAGGTGTAAAGCAATTTTTGAAAATTGGTTAGGGTATTTCTACCATCAAGGAAATGACAAAATAGCGCTTTTATACACTCTGTGCATAAATATCTTATGAGACATACTATATTGCAGTGTAGAGCCTGTGTCCCTCACTAATCTGGAATTTCTCAAGGACAGAGACTATGTTTTATTCATCTGTTGATCCACAAATCTGGCAGATAATATGAGTTCAATAAAGAAGTAATGAATTATTGAATGAATGCTTTAATTCATGCGCATCAAGCATAAGTTCATAAGTTTTCATTCAGACCAGAGAGGACAAGACGAAGTTATGATTGCTAACTAAGCTCATGATTACTGAGCTCTTCGAAGAAAATAGGATTCCAGTGGTCATTCAAGTAACTGGACTGGAGTGCTGAGAAGAATTTTCTAAATAGAAAACATTGAAAAATTCTCAAATACAGGAGCAGATTAACTTCAAACGTGGTTCTTAATTAGGCTTGCCTAGAAGGCGAGGCAAAGGGAAAATAAATACAGTCATATAGTGACTCATGATGCTGTATATTTTGAAAAAAACCTTTGAAGTTCTAAATCTTAAGTAGACTAATAAATATGACTCCCATGGAACATGAGAAAGGATATTACTACAGTTAATTTTAGTAATCATTTATTGAACAACAAATACCAGCAATACAAAACATCACCAAGGCATAGTCCCTGTTCTTGCAGGATGTACAGTTTGGTCAGAGAAGCAAATGGTAGGGAGATGATTTAAATATGATATGGTAGGAGCTCTAATGTGGTAAAATTTTGAGGAAGGGACTAAGAAATTTACATAAACTGGATTGAGAAATGATGGTTCCTTTGATGAATATTGAACATACGGATTCAACAAAAGGATAAAGCGCTGGAACCAATATAAAGATGCAGTGGATAAAATATCCACAAATTCAGGTACTTCTCAGCCACTCAATATTATGTTTTGATTTAGTCGATTTTGAAATATAATGTATTAGGAATGCTAGTCAGAAAATTTACACTGCCACAACCCTACCCAGTTGTTAAAATATTGGGATAAGATGTTCAACATCATATGCCATCAGGGAAATGCAAATTAAAAGGAGATACCAGTACACACCTATTAGAATGGCCCAAATCTGGAACACTGACACCACCAAATGATGGTAAGTCTGTGGAGTAGAGCAATGGGAATTCTTGTTCATTGTTGGTGGAAATGCAAAATGGTAAAACACTCTGGAAGACAGTTTGGTAGGTTCTTACAAAACTGAGCATAGTTTTACCAGATGATTCAGCAATCATACTTTTTGGAATTTACCCATAGGAGTTTGAAAACTTACGTTCACTTAAAAAAAAATTGCTTGCAGATTTTATAATTGCTTTATTCATAATTGCCAAAACTAGGAAGCAACCAGGATTTCCTTCAGTAGGTGAAGGGGTAAATAAACTGTGGTACATCCAGATAATGGAATATCATTCATTGTTAAAAAAGAAATGAGTTCTAAAAGACATGGAGGAACTTAATGATTCCAACTATGTGACATTCTGGAAAAGGCAAAACTAGGAAACAGTAAAAATAGCCAGGTTGCCAGGGTGTGGGAGGGGGTTTGAGGGTGGATCTCTTGTAGACAGCATATATATGGGTCATGTTTTCATATCCATTCAACTACCCTTTGTCTTTTGATTGGAGCATTTAAGACATTTACATTTAAGGTTATTATTAATAAGTACTTATTTATTGCCATTTTAATTATTTATGCCTGTGTTCCTCTCTATATATCTCTTCACATTACAGCAGTCCCTTTAGCATTTCTTGCAATGCTTGTTTGGTGGTGACAAACGCCTTTAGCCCTTTTGTTTTTGTCTTGGAAGGTCTTTATTTCACCATCTATTTTGAATGATAGCCTTGCTGGATAGAGTAATCTTGGTTTCAGATCCTTGATTTCCATTACCTTGAATACTTCATGCCATTCCCTTCTGGCCTGTAGAGTTTCTGAGAAAAAAAAAAAAAAATCAGCTGACAGCCTTATGGGAGCTCCTTTGTAGGTAATAAATTGCTTTTCTCTTGCTGCCTTTAAGGTTCTCTCTTTGTCTTTAATTTTTTGGCATTTTAATTGTGGTATGTCTGGGTGTGGGCCTGTTGGGTTCTTCTTACTTGGGATTCTTTGTGCCTTCTGGACTTGTGTAACTTTTTTCTTCACAGGTTAGGGAAGTTTTCCACCATTATTTCTTTAAACACATTCTCGATTCCTTGCTCACTTTCTTTCCCTTCTGGCATTTTCCATAGTGGCTGCACCAGTCTACATTCCCACCAGCCGCATACTAGGATTCCCTTTTCTCCACATCCTCACTAGCACTTGCCTGTTTTTTTGTTTGTTTGTTTTGTTTTGTTTTTAAATTCTTGGGGCACACCAGTGAAAATCACCAATCTAAGCCATAAGCTCTGCTTTCTGGGAAACCCAAGCTAAGATAGTTGATACCAGAAGAACCCTAAATAGCATGTTGTTAGTAGAATTTTGGAGATTATTATTACTTGGGCAGAGGGTGATAAGTGGGATGGTGAAAGCACCTGTCAGAGACTTACTCCTGTGATAAAGTCAGATAGCAGATAAAACACGTGGAGACTGAACATAATGGAAGCAATGCTAATTATAAGAATTGTTTAGTGGGATGACTTGAGGTAAGGAACTAGATATACCAATTTGTGGATGTGGTTAATGGTTTGACCAAATTATCTAGAACTTGGAAAAATCCAGACTGGAGCGTTGGCCTTAGTACTTGGGGGTACTAATCCAGACTGGAGCGTTGGCCTTAGTACTTGGGGGTACTAATCCAGACTGGAGCGTTGGCCTAGTACTTGGGGGTACTAGATCTAATGTGTTAGATTTTTGTGTTTCATATGCCTGTTCACAAAAAGACCTCCGTACCAAAATATACTCTCTATAACTGGATGAGCAAAATGCATACTCCTGCTGATGTCAGTCAATTACTTTTCATATTCAATCCCAAGGTTTGCTCAATGGGCACTGTGGCAAGGACAGAGGTTTTGCTTGTGTTCAATAGCTTTATAGAATGTGTATGTTGGCAATCTTTCCAGTTAGAAGGGGCAATGATTTTTTTCCTTAGGGCAGTGGTTCTCAACCTTGGCTGCACGTTAGAATCACCTGGGAATCTTTTTAAAATCCTGATTCCTGGGCCTCATCCTCCGGAAGTTCTGTTTCTTTGTTATTGGGTAGGGCCACAACATAAGTAACAAAGATACAGAATTTCCGGAGGATGAGGCACAGAAATCAGGATTTTAAAAAGATTCCCAGGTGATTCTAATGTGCAGCCAAGGTTGAGAACCACTGTGCTAGAGAGGATGAGTTGCTTAAAGTCTCCTCTGATAAATTCATTAACTTCTTACATTTATCACACCTAGTATCTATTGGTTTCAACCAAAAACCTTACTGTAACAACTCCCTATTTTTCATTTTATTTGATTGTTCCTTTTCAAATTTTTTATTTTGATGCTTATTTTCACTCATTCTCATCTAGTAATATATGTGCAAAAGGCTACCATTTTCTTTAGACATTGCTTTATTTTTTTCATTGTCACTGCTATTTATTAAAAGTATTATAAAATGTTGGTTTTGACATTCTTTCATCCCATCAAAATTGTTTGACCAAAAAAGTTTTGAATTTCTTAGTGGTTGTGAGGATGTTATGTTGTTGTTTTCTATTTTTGTTAACTCCTCATCTTACTGTGTTGTGATTAGATAATGTGTTCTGTATTGTTTCTATATTTTACAATTTATTGAATTTTTGTGGCTTAACTTATAGTAAATTTTCACAGATGCTTGAAGTCATTTTTGTAAAGTTGCTTTTTTGTTTGGAGGATATTGAGTTTAATATCTACCTCTAAGTTCTTCAGTAAGGTCTTTATATGCTTACTTGTTTTTCTATCTCTTTCATCTATCATGTGTGAGATAGGTATTGTCATTGTTTTTCTGTGTCTACTTGTATTTTCAACAGCTTTGCATTTTTTAATTCGGAATTGTTGTTTGCTACAAAAAAGACCTCAAGAAATATTTATTGTGGATTGCATTCTTTATTTTTTATTTTTGTTAATCTTCATCTGAGGATATTTTTTTCATTGAATTTTAGAAAAAGTGGAAGGTAGTGAGGGAAGGGAAGGCGAGAGAGAGAGAGAGAGAGAGAGAGAGAGAGAGAGAGAGAGAGAGAGAGAGAAACATCAATGTGGGACACATTGATTAGTTGCCTCCAGCACATACCCCCAATCGGGTCAAGGATTGAACCTGCAACCCAGGTGTGTGCCCTTGATTGAGAATTGAACCCACGAACCTTTGGTGCTCGGGCCGACCCGCTAACCGCTGAGTGCACCAGCCAGGGCTGCATTCTTTATTATTTTAAGGGATCCATTTTTTAAAAGCCTTTTGCTCTGAGTTAATAATTGCCTGATACTAACATTGCAATTCCTATTTTCCCCCATATGATTATCATTTGTTTACACTTTTACTTTCAACCTTTTCTTTTAGTAATTTTATTATACATATGTTTCTTGTATGTAGGTGATCATTATTTTATAGCCAATCTAATAGATTGATGTTCTCTATTTCACTTATGATAAGACAAATACGTTGAGATTTACTTCTGATCACATATTATTTTCTGTTTTCAGTGTTTCCATTTTTTTTTTGTAATTAGCCAAGAAGGAGATGTAAAGCATAATTTTAAAAAGCATACAATACTGAAAAATTGTTTTTCTCTAGACATTAGTTGCACCGATTACTAGTTAACTCTGGCTTTCTCTTCTGCATTAAGGAGAACATTGACTGTGAGCCTTTCTTAGTGTCGTGTGTACTTTCTCTGACTTTATAGCACCAGCTTTTGATTTAGCATTTTGGACACGTTTCTGCTGATATATAAAGTATAAGACATTATTTTTCCTTATGAGTGCTCCCAACTAAAGTCCTGTGTTGAAGGAACCGCTTTCTTTCTCTCTCCCTTTCACAGTGCTTTCTGCTTTGAAGCTGTGTAGTGTAATCTGGTAGGAAAAGGGCTCATGATGACCTATGTATGTCCACAACTCTTCTCCTAGGTTTTTTAAAAGAGTTTATTTGGTCAGCTGGCTACTCCCTGTCATTTCTTTAAAGCTCCGAGCTTTACAGTCAGGGCTCATTGAATTATTTAAGAAAATCTTACAACGAACATAAACTTAGTTCTAATAGAAACTGTATCTCTCTTTTCTCCTCCTACCTTCCCTTCCCAGTCTACATTATGAACACACACACGCATATACAACTTGGTGTTTAGAATTATGCAATCACCTGTTCTTTTTCTCACTAGCAAGCTTGAATGTTAGCCATCTTCAATGTAAATGTAAATAAATACAATTTGATAATAAATATTGAATAAATGGTGCTTTATCATAAATGTCATTCTTATGAAAATATTTACTTTAAACTATTCATATATTTTCAGCTGAATAAAGAAATTTGCAGTAGAAATTTATCTGTTTCAAGATCAAGATCATTAATTACTTGGTGCATCAACAGGAAAGTGGAATTTCCGTATATCTTCAAACTTGACTTTTAGCCCAGATTTGGACAAGTACACACCTTCTCTTCCAGTTCATTTTATTTACAGATGAATTAGTCATAATTTCCTTTTTCATTTCCTTATGTTCTGGAAAAATATCATCAGCTTTAACCATTTAATTTCAAATTTCTCAAAAGTTTGTTTGAATCAATTTACATTCTCATCTACTCCTGTTAGCATAAAGACTTTTAAAGGTGATTAACTCTTAGACAAATGAAATTTAAGAAGATTAATTTTAACCTAATATTTTTTTTGTTTGTGCAGTAAAAATATATAAGCTTAAAAAGACCAACTTTGCAATGGTTTTTAATGAATTAAAATATAATGTATTTATGAAAGGTTGCTTTTGGATCATTAAAATATTAAAATGTCTCCAAAGTCTGATTCTTATTCAAAGTTGTTGATTATATATGATTTATTATTATTTTTTTAATATATTTTATTGATTTTTTACAGAGAGGAAGGGAGAGGGATAGAGAGTTAGAAACATCGATGAGAGAGAAACATCGATCAGCTGCCTCCTGCACATCTCCCACTGGGGATGTGCCTGCAACCCAGGTACATGCCCTTGACCGGAATCGAACCTGGGACCTTTCAGTCCGCAGGCCAGCGCTCTATCCACTGAGCCAAACCGGTTTCGGCTTTTTTTTTTTTGATTTATTATTTTTAATGCTATGAAATTTTAAAGACACATTTCAACTTTAATTTTCTTAAAACATTTTATAGTGTAGTTCTTCTAAATATATGTGCTTTAAAAAAACTTTTGTTGGTATATTGATTAGTAGTATATGCTTAGGAATTGGATAACAGGGGTTCAAATGCCTTCTTTAGAACTCCTCTAAACCTCTCCTTGCCTCAGTTTACTTATCTGTAAAATGGGGATAATAGTAGTTCTTAACTCATAGGTTGTTATGAGGAATCATAAAATAGATATAGACAAGTACTTAGAAGAAGGCCTGACATTTGTTTATTTTTTAAATTGAATTTATTGGGGTGACAGTTGTTCATAAAACCATACCAGTTTCAAGTGTCCAGCCCAATAAAATATCATCCGCACACTGAATCATGCACCCAGTGCCCTATTCAAAGTCTCTTTCCATCTCCATTTTCCCTCACGTTGCCCACCTCTATCTTTCCCCCACATCCTTTCCCTCTGGCTATCACCACACTGTTGTCTGTGTCTATGTGCAATATGTATATATATATATATATATATATATATATATATATATATATATATAGTTATTTGGCTAATCCCTTCGCCTTTTTTCATCCAGTCCCTTCTTTCCCTTGCCCTCTGACAGCTGTCAGTCTGTTCCATATATCCATGCCTCTGGTTCTATTTTGTTCATCAGTTTACTTCGTTCATTAGATTTCACATGTAAGTGAGATCATATAGTATTTATCTTTCTCTGACTGGCTTATTTTGCTTATCATAATAATCTCCAGGTCCATCCATGCTGTTGTAAAAGGTAAGATTTCTTCCTGTCTATCAATTGGACTACTAGCCTTTCATCTGTGTCCACTCTCCCCTTCTAATACCTTGGTTGAAGCACAACATTTTGCGTAGGGTGTATCTTACGCACCTCCCCTCCCCCCCCCCCCAAGCTCTTGCTGATTATGTAACTCTGACTCTGTGCCTCATATCCGCGTCACTGTCATAGTAACACTTGTGCTTTGAATATTGAAAGTCCCTGATTTACTGTTATTGTTCTGCCTGCCTCTTTACTGTCTTAATAATGATTGCAATATGCATTATCTATTGTTTCAAAACAAATTAAAACTTAGTGACTTAAAACACCAATAAACATTTATTACCTCTTATAATTTCCGTGTCAGGAATTTGGTTGCTGCTTGGCTGGGCAGCAGTTTTGGCTTAGGATCTGTTCTGGCATGATGTTGCAGTCAAGTTGTCTGCCAGGGCTGCAGCCATCCGAAGGCTTGAAGAGGGTTAGAAGACCTGCTTCCAAGAAGGCTTTCACCTGGATAGTAAATGGTGCCGACTTTTGGCAGCAAGCCTGCGTTTCTCTACGCATGGATCTTTCCCTACAGCTGCTTGAGTGTCCCTGCTACATAGTGGCTGGCTTCCTTCAGCACAAGCATTCCAGCAGAGCAAAGCAGAAGCTACAGGGCCCTTTTGAATTCACGTCGGAAGTCACACACTCATCCTTGCCGTCCTGTTTGTCACACAGAGCAGCCCTGGTTCAGTGTGGGAGGAGAATACACGCGGGCATGAATACCAGGAGGTGAGGATCCTCAGGGGCTCTCTTGGAGGCGGCCTACCACACAATATAAGAGCATCTTCTGTTGTCCAATATGAATCACTGCTTTTGCCTCTTGAACTAGCGTTTCTATTTGCTAATAACTGTAGATGAGCCTGTACCGGACGTGTTGATCTCAGTGATTTATTATAATGCAGGTTCTGGCCACTCCTACTCTTTACCATCCAGCTAAACAAGACCCAAGAAATGCAAGTCCAACAAGAAACATATTCTCAATTAAATCATCCAGGCCAGTGGTTCTCAACCTTCCTAATGCCGCGACCCTTTAATACAGTTCCTCATGTTGTAATGACCCCTAAACACAAAATTATTTTCGTTGCTACTTCATAACTGTAATTTTGCTACTATTATGAATCATAATGTAAATATCTGATATGCAAGATATATTTTCATTGTTACAAATTGAACATAATTAAAGCATAGTGATTAATCACAAAACAATATGTAATTATATATGTGTTTTCCGATGGTCTTAGGCAACCTCTGTGAAAGGGTCGTTCGACCCCCAAAGGGGTCGCGACCCACAGGTTGAGAACCGCTGATCCAGGTGTTGGTGACCAGTCTTGACTCTCGGTGAATCATTAACTTGTGAACTTAGAGTATCCTTTTCCCTTCTCAAGCTTAATAACATTACACTGGTTAGTGTAAACTTTTCAGAGTCGGTAAGTGTTTTATCCAATTTCCCCCTTTTGGATAAAAGATGTAAAGACATTGGAGAAAGAATATTAACTGCATTTAAGTGTGCATTGTCTGTTTAACCATAAGAATGGAACTTTTTGTTTTCCAAACTGCACTTCTGCACTTGTTTTTCTTATTTATTTGGATTATACTAGTACATTGTGACTCCCTACCCTGGGTTTGCACTATACCAGTATGAAGACAAGTCTTACCTGGAGGAGGTTATTGTTTGCTTTTGTTAAAAGTTTTTTTGGAATTCTTATTGATTCAAGTATGAGTTTTCCTTGATAAGAAGAAACTTTACCTAACAGTGGAATGGTTAACGGCACATTGCTCTATAAGCCACGGTAGTTACAGAAGAATGTGGTAAAATGATAATTCTATAACTGGTTTAACCAGAGAGTGTCATGATTAATGGCAGAATTCTATAAGCACAAATATTTATACAAATGATGTGGTAGTTCATGCAATAATTTTAGGACAGCACATTGTTCTCTTAATTCTCTTAAAAACAAAATTACAATGAAAGGTGGGTTATGTAAATAAAGTATGTTGGATTTAGATTTGTAGACTTCTTGAGCAGATATTGAATTTCAAAATCAATGACCTGAAAGTGTTCTAAATCTATATAAATGCAAAATAGTTAGTATAAATGAATTGATTTTTATAATTTTATTTATTTTAATTTCAATTAAAATCTGTTAATACTTACTAAAGCGTAGCAAAATAAATTTCTTTAAAAGTACATCTCTACTTTGAAGTTGGAATTCTTAGGAGATATTATTAAACTATATATCAGTGATTCAGTGAAACTCACAGGAGATAGAATTTCCCATTAAAAATTTCCCAAAACAGCTCATTGGGCAAGTTATATGAGTTTACTTTCAGTAATATCTATAAAGTACTCTTGAAGATCATAGAATTAAAAATTGAAAATGCTGGGAGAAAGGAACTGAAATACTGTACCCTTCCCTTCCACTAAGCTTTCAGTCCCTGTCTCGCTGGTTCTTACCCATTAACCTGGCAGCATTAGGAAGGGATGAACAACAAGAAAAGTCATATGAAAAAGTGGATGATAAGAAGTCAAGAAAAAGAAGGCAAGAGGCTCCCTTGGAGCAATTAGAACCTACTTGGAGGTTTTGCTATAGACCGAATGTTTGTGTCCCCTTAAAATTCCTATGTTGAAGCACTAATCCCAAATGTAATGGAACTTGGAGGTAGGGGTTTGGGGAGTTAATTATTAGATGAGGTCATGAGGGTGAGGCCCCATGATGGGATCAGTGCTCTTATAAGAACAACATAAACTGATGAACAAAAATAGACCCAGAGACATACAAACATTGGCAGACTGTCAAACCTTAGAGGGAAGGCAGGGGTGGGGGGAGGGAGGGAGAGATCAACCAATGAACTCATATGTGTATATGCATAACCCACAGACACAGACAATAGGGTGGTGAAGGCTTGGGGGGAAGGGTGTGGGAAAGGGAATGGGGAAAAAGGAACATATGTAATGCTTTCAACAATAAAGATTTATTGAAGAAAAAAAAAAGAACAGGAGAAGACAAGAGGCCCCTCTCTCTCCACCGTGTGAGGACACAGTAAGAAGGTGTCTGTCTGCATACCAGAAAGAGAGCTCTCACTAGACACCGAATCTGCTGACATATGGTCTTGGACTTCTCAGCCTCTGGAACTGTGAGAAATAAATGTCTATTGGTTAAGCTACCCAGTTTATGGTATCCTGTTATAGCAGCCAAGCTGACTAATATAGGCACATACTCAGGGAATAATATTCTCTAAAGTAGCTCTGTTTTGTATAATGTCTTGTTCATTCCAAGACAATCTCTTACTCTTTTCTCTTGAAGAATTCAATCTCCATAACAGTCCAAACTATATGGCTATGTATGTAGTTACAAGCTCAACAAGCTGATAAAACCCTCGTGCTTTACTTTCCCTGGACAAACATACTGTGATCAATTTTAATATGCACTGCACCACTCTTTTTATATATACACTAGAGGCCCAGTGCACAAAATTCATGCATGGGTAGGGTCCCTAGGCCCGGCTGGTGAACAGAGTCGGCAGGGGTCTTCTTTCGTTCCGCACTGCCTCCTGGTGGTCAGCGCACGTCATAGTGGGTGGTCGAACACCCAAGGGGACAATTTGCATATTAGCCTGTTATTATATAGGATTTTTTAATTGATTTCAGAGAGGAAGGGAGGGGGAGAGAGAGATAGAAACATCAATGAGCCAGGCAGCATGGCTCAGTGGTTAAGTGTCGACCTATGAACCAGGAGATCACTGTTCAAATCTCTCCCTCTCCCTTCCTTTCTGAAATCAATAAAAATATTGTTTTAAAAAAGAAACATTGATGATGAGAGAGAATCATTGATAGGCTGCCTCCTGCATGCCCCACACTGGGGATTGAGCCTGGAACCTGGGCATGTGGCCTGACCTGGAATGGAACCATCAAGTAATATGTCATTGTACTTTTAATTTGCATCTCTCTGATTAGTGACTCAGATGTCTTTTGATCATCTACTAGTATATGTCCTCTTTGGACAAGTGTCTATTCAGGTCCTTTGACCATTTTTAATTAGATTATTTGTCTTCCTTTTGTTGAGTTGTACGACTTCTTTATATATTTTGGAAATTAATTCCTTATCAGGTGTATCATTGGTGAATATATTCTCCCATACAGTGGGTTCCATTTTCATTTTGAGGATGGTTTCTTTTGCTGTGCAGAAGATTTTTAGTTCAATGTAGTTCCATTTTTTTTTTTTTTTGGCCCTGTTTCTCTTTCTACGGAAGATATATCTGTGAAAATTATGCTGAGTGTGACATCACAGATATTACTGCCTATGTTTTCTTCTAGGATTTTTATGGTTTCATGCCTTACATTTAAGTCTTATCCATTTTGAGTTTATTCTTGTGCATGGTGTAAGTTGGAGGTCTCATTTCATTTTTTTTTTTTGCATGTACCTGTCCAATTTCCCCAACACCATTTATTGAAGAGACTGTCTTGACTCCACTGTATGCTGTTGCCTCCTTTGTCCAATATTAGTTGACCATAATGGCATGGGTTGATCTCTGGGTTCTCTGTTGTGGTCTATTGATCTATATGCCTGTTCTTGTACCAGTACCAGGTTGTTCTGAATACAATGGCTTTGTAGTGTAGTTTGATAACCATTACGGCAATCTCTCCAACTTGTTCTTCTTTCTCAAGATTGCTGTGGCTATTCAGGGTCTTTTTTGGTTCCATATAAATTTTTGGACTATTTGTTCTAGATCTGTGAAGTATGTTGTTGGTATATTAATAGGTATTGTGTTGAATCTATAGATTACTTTGGGTAAGAATGGATATTTTAATGATGTTAATTCTTCCAATTCATTACCATGGTATATGCTTCCACTTGTTTGGATCTACCTCTATTTCTTTTTCAATGCCTTAGTTTTCAGAGTACAGGTCTTTTACTCCTCTGTTAAGTTTAATCCTAAGTATCTTAATTTTTTTGTTGCAATGGTAAATAGTATTGTATTTTGTTTGTTTCTATTTAATGGAGCTGATTATTGGTGTATAAAAATACCATCAATTTCTGGATGCTTATTTGTAGACTGCTACTTTCCCACATTGATTTATTAAATCTAGTAGTTCCTGGTTGAATCTTTAGGGTTTTCTATGTATAATATCATGTTGTCTTCAAAAACTTAGAGTTTTACTTCCTCCTTTCCAATTTGGATGCCTTTTTTTTTTTTTTCTTCTTGTCTGATTGCTGTGGCTAGGGCTTCCAGTACTATGATGAATAAGAATGGTGAAAGTGGACAACCCTGTTTTGTTCCTATTCTTAGGGAAATAGTTTTAGTTTTTGGCTGCTATGCTGTTGGCTGTAGGTTTTTCATATATGAACTTATTTATTTTGAGGAATGATCCCTCTATTCCTACTTTGCTGAGAGTTTTATTCAAAGTTGGTGCTGGATTTTGTCAAATGCTTATTCTGCAGCTATTCATATGATCATGTGATATTTGTTTATGAGATGTATCACATTTATTGATTTGAAGATATTGTAACAGCCTTGCATCCCCAGAATAAATACAAGATGTTCATAGTGTAGGATCTTTTTAATATATTGCTGGATCTGATTTGCTAATACGTTGTTGAGGATTTTGGCATCTATGTTCATTAGGGATATTGGCCTATAGTTTTTGTTCTTTGTAGTGTCTTTATCTGCATTTGAAATTAGGATAGTGTAGGCTTTGTTAAAAAGTGCTTGAAAGTCTTTTCTCCTCTTGAATTTTTTGGAATAGTTTGTGGAGCATAGGTGTTAGTTCTTCTTTGAATGCTTGGTAAAACTTGCCTTTAAATCCCTCTTGTCCAAGAGTTTTAGCTGGGAATTTTTTTTTAAAGTATTGCTTCAATTTCATTAGTTGTTATCTAGCTATTCCAGGTTTCTGATTACTATTGATTGAGTCTTGGAAGATTGTGTTTCCAGGAATTCACCCATTTTGTCCAGAAGTTGCTTTACCTCTTTCATTTCAGATTTTATTTATTAATTTCCTTTCTCTGTTTCTTTTTTTAAAAAATATACTTTTTATTGATTTTTTACAGAGAGGAAGAGAGAGAGATAGAGAGTTAGAAACATCGATGAGAGAGAAACATTGATCAGCTGCTTCCTGCACACTCCCTACTGGGGATGTGCCCGTAACCAAGGTACATGCCCTTGACCGGAATCGAACCTGGGACCCTTCAGTCCACAGGCCGACGCTGTATCCACTGAGCCAAACCGGTTAGGGCTCTTTGTTTCTTTATGAGCTTGGCTAAAGGTTCATCAGTCTTGTTATCTTTTTGAAGAAACAGCTGTTAGTTTCATTGATCTTTTGTGTGTGTGTTTTTTTGTCTCTATGTCATTTATTTTCACTCTAATCTTTATTATTTCCTTTCTTCTGCTTCTTTTTGGCTTTTCTTGTCCTCTTTCTAATTCTTTTTTATAGTGTTAAATAATTTATTTGAGGTTTTACTTGTTTCTTGAGTAGGCCTCTAATGCTATGAACTTCCCTCTCAGACTGCTTTCACTATGTTCTATAAATTTTGCATTACTGTGTGCTTCTTTTCATTTTTTCCCAAGACATTTTTTATTTTTTCCTTGATTTTTTCCCATTAATTTTTTACTAACATACTACTTAGTCTCCATGTGTTTGAATGTTTTTGAGTGTTTCATTTTAAATATATTTTTTTATTGATTTCAGAGAGGAAGGTAAAGGGAGAGCAGTATAGGAACATCAATGATGAGAGAGAATAATTGATTGGCTGCCTCCCACATGCCCCACCACTGGGGATCGAGCCTGCAACCCAGGCATGTGCCCTTGATTGGAATTGAACCCGGGATCCTACAGTTCGCGGATGCTCTATCCACTGAGCCAACCAGCTAGAGCAAGGTTGTTGGTTTCTTTTATTGTACTTTATATCTAGTTTCATACCATTGCGATCTAAGAAGATGCTTGATATGATTTCAGTCTTTATCAACTTGTAAAGACTTGTTTTGTGTCCTAACATGTGGTCTGTCTTTGAGAATGTTCCATGTGCACTTGAGAAGAATGTATATTTTGCAGCCTTGGGATAAAATGTTTTGTAAATACCAATTCAGTCCATCTGATTTAATGTGTCATTAAAGGTCACTGTTTCCTTATTGATTTTTTTTTGTCTGGAAGATTCATCCAGTGATGTCAGTGAGGTATTAAGTCCCCTACTGTGACTGCATTGCTATTGATCTCTCTCTTAAAGTCTTCCAGTTTTATTATATTTAGGTGCTTCTATATTGGGTTCATGTATATTTACCAAGATTATATAACCTCTTGTTGGAAGGATCCTTTAAGTATCATTTACTGACCTTCTTTGTAGAACTTAAAGGAACTTATTATGAATAACAAAAGATATGCTTATCATTCAAGAAATCCATGAGTTTTAGGACTTCTATGTCAGGAACAAAGACAAAATATATATTTTTGTTATACCACATCTACTCATTTTATGTCTTTCTTATTAGACACCATAAAGAGTTTAAGGTGTCCTTAGGAATTAGTCTAAAGGAGATCTGACTAGCCAAATCTTGGAAAGATGAATGACAGAGGAGAAAAAACCCTTAAGTAGAATGTCAACTATTAAATGTTGAAGGAACAATGAAGTTTGAAAGTAACCATCGGGCAGCAATCATTTCAGGCAAGAATCATCAAAGGACACTAGCATAAGTGGGTGCAAGTGTAATGAGAAATATGATATTTAAGTAGTCTCAAAGTATCTTCCCCCAAATACTTACTGGTTAAAAGAGAAATATAGTAATTTTACAATAAAGAAATCCGGCAGAAGCTACCTAAACACAAATGATTAATAATAACAAAAGTTGGAGAAAATATCATGTGCCTTCTGAAATGATACTTTGGAAGGACCCAACATTACTTCTGTAATATTCTTGCCAAATGTGTTGAACCTGAATCTGGTCATGGAAGAACATCAGATAAGCCCAAATTAAAGATATTCCATTAAATAACTAACCTATAGTTTCAAAAAATTATCAAACACATAAAAAAAATGGCAGTGGAACTGTTTCATATTAAAGGAAACTAAGACATGATAACTAATAATATCTACATGTACATCATGTGATCTATTTTTGGAAAGAACGTGTGTGTTTTTTAAAAATATATTTCTTTATTGATTTCAGAGAGGAAAGGAGGAGAGAGAGATGAAACATCAATAATGAGAGAGAATCATCGATGGGCTGCCTCCTGCACACCCCCCACTGGGGATCAAGTCCGAAACCCAGGCATGTGCCCTTGGCAGGAATAGAACCTGGGACCCTTCAGTCAGCAGGCCAACGCTCTAACCATTGAGCCAAGTTGGCTAGGGCAGCATGTGATCTTTGATTACATTATGTACTGTTTTTTTTAAAATTGGTTTTTCTTTAAAGACATTGGGACAGTAGAAAAATGAAAAAGATTTTTAGATAAGGCTATTGAATCACTGTTAATTTTCCAACTTTCATAATTGTACCTTAGACATGTAGGAGTGATCTCTCTTTTTTTTCTCAGGAAACATATATGTGCTTAAGTATTTGGAGCAGAGCCTGGCTTCATATCTGAAACTACTCTTCAATCGATACATATTTATATCAAATATTGACAACTAGTGAGCCTCAGTGAAAGATAAATTTGAAAGTATTCCAAAGTATAAAGTTATATACAGAACTCTAGCTGTCCTACTTTCATTCTGCATCTTACCGGAACCTCTTATAAGGCCCTGGAAAGAGCTCGAGTGATGATGCGGTGTGTCATAACGGAAGCTCGGTAACTTAAAATAAGAGAGCTTTATTGCCTCATCCCCTAGAGGCCAGAGGTCTGAAACCAAGGTGCTGGCAGGGCTGCACGCCCTCTGGAGCCTCTAGGGGAGAACACGGCCCCTTCGGCTTGGGTGGCTGTCAGCGCTGTTCCGGCTGCTTCACTGCAGTCTCTGCCTCTGTCTTCACGTGGTCTTCTTTGTGCTTGTATTTTCCCTTCTCTTATGAGAATGCTCATCATTTGATTTAGGCTCCCCCCTGAGTAATCCAGAATGATCTCATCTCAAGGTCCTTAATTACATCCACAAAGACACTTTTCCCCAAATAAGGGCATATTCACAGGTTGGCGGGTTAAGATATGGATATATTGTCTGAGGAGCCCCATTCAATCTATTACTAGTATGGTCATATTTTTTAAATTTGCATAAAAAGGTATTTTTAAATGCACTTGACTAAGACATATCTCTGTACACTTCATTGTTGTCTTTGCTACATTTTCCCTTGTGTTAAAGGCTTTGGAGTAGCAAGCAATTTGGGGAAACAACGGGAATTTGAGTTGAATATACATTTAGTGTGAATTTAGAATGATATATTTAGGTGCTTGTAGTCACTTGTAAATGCAGTTAACTTATTGCTAACACCAGGTGTAGGGATGGCTTCCCGGGATTCTTTTTTTGCCCACTATACTCACATAGTCCCAGGATGCTAAGGTGCAAGGTTATACCTACAGCAAGCAGCACTGCGAGTACCTGGATCCAAAAAGGAGTACGGGTGGGGCTTAAAGATATAAAACAGGAAGTTAATATATGAAAACTTCTTCCAATGATTCTGTGTATGACATTGTGAGCAAATGATTCATTTTTTATTAACGCCTTGTCAGAAAGTGAAGTTTATCTTATCAGAAATATACTTGGTAATACAACATATAGAATTACAAATAATGTATATTTCTTCAATATGGAAATTGAGCAAAACTGTATGTTTCAGAATTCTTATGTTCAGATTTTAGTAATACTATAAGCAATTGGTGTCATACATTTTATGCTTCCTGGCATGCTAGGTTGTATCTTAGCATATCTGCTGTGTCATGCACTGAAGAAGTCTGGCTGTTACAACCAAAGCAGGATGCAACCATTTAGTGGCTCAGTGAAATGACCTGAAGTGATAAGTAGTTCCAGTGACAAAAGTTTAGATCCATCAATGTGTGTGATTTAATTATGTGATCATATAGGTCAATATAATATAGTGGCTCTTTAAAAACAGACTTGTTCTTACTTTCAGATTAATTGTGGGGTTGTTGTGTGTGTGTGTGTGTGTGTGTGTGTGTGTTTGTGTTTCAGAATTATTGATCCCACCAAAATTCATATATAGTTGTCAGGAAGTTTCTGAGTTGAAACAAAAAAATAATTAAACAAAACCTGAAACAAAAAAGATTAGAAGTTTTAAAATGCTAAAGACAGTACCTCACAGTAAAATATCACGAAGATAAGGAGAATAATCAAGATATCAGAGAAAATAAGGAGAATGAATATGCAACAACATTGGAAAAGAAAATGATGGGAATCAGTAAATTTTTAAAAATCAATTTGAGGAATAATGGACAAAAACACAATGTACATGAACATCAGTGACAAACTGGTTAATGAGTATTATCAACATAAAGTTTTGTGCAGACTAGGAACTGTACATAAAAGTGACCTTTTTTGAAATCATACAGGTCATTTATGAAATCAGTATTTTACAAAAATCCTAAATGTTTACATGACATTAACAAAGTATTGTGCTGTTGCAAGATACCTGTCAATAGTACTTCTATGAAAAACAAATTTTGATCAACCATTTGAGAAGAGGCTGAAGTATCTTTCTATCTTTTCTATAGAAACAATATTATAAAATTATCATCATATGAAAAGTCAATTTCCCATTGAACCCCTCCACCACACACCCACCTTTTCTGGGTTTTCACTACACTGTCTATGTCCATGGCTATGAATATCTATAGTAATAAAAGCATAATATGCTAATTACACCGGACAGCCTTCCAGGGTCATATAACTCAATAACAAAAAAAATGAATACTCTGATAAAAATAATGAACTGAGGACATGAAAAGACACTTCTCCAAAGAAGACATTCAGATGGCCAACCAATATATGTAGAGATGCTCAATATTACTAATAATCAGGGAAATGTAAGTCAAAACCACAATGAAATATGACCTCACACCAGTCAGAATGACTGTGATCAAAAAGTCAACTAATAACATGTTGGTGAGGACATAGACAAAAGAGAGCCCTGTGCACTGTAGTGCGACTACAAATTGGTGCAGCCACTATGGAAAACAATACGGAGATTCCTCAGTAAAACACAAAATAGATCTACCATATGACTCAGCAATGCCACTCTGGATATTTATCCAAAGAAAATGAAAACACTGATTTAAAAAGACATATCCACCCTTATGATGATTGCAGCATTATTTACAGTAGCCAAGAAATGGAAGCAATGTAGGTGTCCATTGATAAATAAATAAAGGAGATACTTGCTATAAGGGAGGGGAACGAAAGGATGGGTAAAAAAGTGAAGGGAAATGCAGTCAATGATATTGTGATAAATTTGCACAGTGGCACATGATTACTAGAATTAGTGAGGTGATCACAGTATAAGGTATAAAAATCTCAAAGAACTATATTGTATACTTGAAACTAATATAACTAATATACTATTGTATACCAACTACTGTATACTTAAATTTTTAAAATGGGAATCATATGATCACAATTAGTAATCTCTATCCAAAACTACAGCTTTTCTAACTGTCAGAGTTCTTAGAAGTTTCTGGGCCAGGTGTCCTTGGGTCAGGCATTGATCTGCGCACAATCTAATATGTTTTGGCCACATTTTCAGGGGCTTGTGACATAAAGCATGGCAACATCAGACAAAAACTGGTTCATGCTGTTTAAGCATTAAGCAACAACTTTAAATGGTTAATGTAGCATTCATTGGATACATGGATCCATTTCATGCATGGAACATTTGTATCAGCCAAATTGGAATTAAGGGTATTATTACTACATACATGCCTAGGCAGAACACATTGTGAAATTATGCACTAACTGAAATGGTGAAAATCGGCTAGAAGGCAGGGTAGTCTGAGGATATTGGCATCAGATCCTTAGCTAAAGTAAAGGTTTAAAGAACAGTGGCAGATTGTGGCCTGTTGCATATTTGTGAGATCTCATCTGTCATAATTACTACATCTTTTGCTTAGGATATTTCATCACCATCAATTGAAGCTATACTTTATCTAAAATGACGGCAGATAATATCACCACTACCAAGATCCTGGAGCACAGCCAGTCTTCTGGCATTTCAGTGATCCCTGATGCAACCCAACACCACTGTGAACAGGATGTTGAAGCAGCTGTTGCAGTAAGCTCAAGGGGCATTTGCGATCACTGAGCAGAGGAAACACATAGCAAATTGTACCAGCCAAGTTCAAGTAATGCCTCGAACAAAACATGTTCTTGGGGAAGAGTTTAGTTGTATAAATTAAAGCAGACCTGGAAATATAGTAGTCATTTCCCAATAGAAAATTCTCCTCTGGTAAAATATGTGCGTTTGTTAAATTATTTAATGTGTACATTTATGTCAGTTACCCAATTTGGAATTTTATAGTATGTGATTTTTCAAATCACTCTTACTGATAATTAAAGAGAAAAGAGCCCTAGCTGGTTTGGCTCAGTGGATAGAGCATTGGCCTGCTGACTGAAGGGTCTCAGGTTCGATTCCAGTCAAGGGCACATGCCTGGGTTTCGGGCTTAATCCCCAGTAGGGCACGTGCTGGAGGCAGCCGATCAATGAATCTCATCATTGATGTTTCTCTCTCTCTCTCTCTCTCTCTCTCTCTCTCTCTCTCTCTCGCTCTCACTCTCTCTCTCTCTCTTCTCTCTCCCTCCTTTTCTCTCTGAAATCAATAAAGAAATATATTTTTAAAAAAATAAAGAGGAAAGAACTAGGGTTAGGTATAGAGAAAGGAAGAAAATCAAGTAGTAGAGAAAGAACAATTTCTTTTGCAGTCAAGGCTTGGAAAAGATAAAGGATGTTAAGAGGAAGGAAACTTAGTCTTTAGACGAGCATAAGTGTGCTGGGTCATGTACAGAAAAGAGCTCAGGGAAATGACCTAGGGCTGTGGGAACATGGAAGCATGGACAAAGGGATCAGTATGTAGATGTCAGCATCTCTAAGCCATTGAATCAGAAAGGCATTAGCGTTTGGAAAAAGAAAACAAAAAGTCTCCTCAATGTGAGAAGGCAAATGTCTTAAACAATACATGATACTGACCTTCTCCTCTCCCTTATCTACTAAGATAAATTTTGGCTTCACCCTTCTGATTTCCAAAAATGGTCCCGTTGTGTTCTACTTATCGTTGGGGCTTTCATGATGAACTATTAGAAGGAATGTGGGCTGAAGGAGAACAATCTGAGTACTAGATTGGTTTGAGGATTAAAACTTCCCTGCAAATTTTCAGAGGAATTTTGGAAGGAGTGGTACACAAGTGAGAAGCTGATGAGTGAGGGAGGAAAATTTGAAGCATTACAATAGAAATATGCCTCCTTTAAAAAATACATGTGAAGAGCTTAAATTATTTTAAAATTATCTTCTTGGTTGTGTTCTGACTGTACTATTGATCTCAGTTTGGACCTCGTGGATTATGACTTTATAAAATTGCATTAGCTTATACATGATCCTCAATTTAATCCAACAGCTGTGCATATATCATGTTAAAGCTTCAGTGAAGAAAGGGAGCTTTAATGGTGATTTAGGTGGTAAACAAAAAAATAATAGTACAGAGCACACTATTATTTGCTTTCGTTAATCATCATTGATCTTAAGTGATAAAGTTTCTTTTCTGTTTTGTGTAGTGGACATTAAAGCTTTAGTTAGTTAATTTTTGACTTCAGTTTCTATTCAATTTTTTTCACTATAACTTCCCTCAGGAATTTTCAAAGACATGATCTGTATGACCAAGGAACTGTTATTATAGTTTGAAAATGTTTATTTTCTGTAAATTTTATTGCTCAGCTCACCAATACAGTTTCATCTCATCTTCCATATAGATTTCAAGTGTACAGACACATCAATATACAAATAAGAAGACATATATACAGATATGCCCGCATGCCCATTTTCTTTCTCCTTCTCCCTCCCTCTGTTTCTGTTTTTCTCTCTTGAACACAATTGTATACACACACACACACACACACACACACAGTATTTATTGGGATAGCAAAAAGTATGGCAATAAGAAAGATTAAGGGAGAAATCAAGATGGCGGCATAGGTAAACACCGGAAATTGCTGCCTTGCACAACCACTTCAAACATACAACTAAAAGACAAAACGGACATCATTCAGAACACAGGAAGGCTGACTGAGTGGAAATTCTACAACTAGAAGGAAAGAGAAAAGCACACTAAGACTCAGAGAAGGTGCGGAAGTAAAGTGCAGAGGTACAGAGGCGCACGCCGAAAGGGCTGGCAACTGAGGACACGGCTGTCTTTTTGAATCAGGAGGGAGATACAACCTCCCGACTGCTCTGAACGCCAGTTCCAGGCGAGTCTCTGAGGACCCAGACTCATACGGGGAGAAACTGGACTGTCTGGCATGGGTCGGAACTCAAGGGCAGCTTTCTCTCAGAAGTGCTTGCAGCAATTACTGCGGGACACGGAGATGCAGGGCCTCTTAGGGTAGGACTGAGGATCAGCCATAGCTGTTTGCTGCTCCCTGTTGATTCCCTGAGACCCCGCCCCACCCAAGCTGTGCACAGAGGCTTTTGCATATGAAAGGCCTGGCCCTTTGCAATCTGAAAATTACCTAACAAACTACAGCTGGGTCAGAGAGACCCAGAACATCCAAAAGAAGGCCCAAGGCCCCACAGCAGCTTGCATTGCTTCACAGCTGGGCCTCATCTGGGCACCTCCAAACCCCACAAAAGGAAGAGGAATCTGCAGATCTCTCCATAGCTCCTGCTGGGTAGCCTCAGGCAGAGGCTAAATTAGCACCTCCTTAGAGATCCAAGAGCCAGTGTACCCAGTGGTCAGAGTGGGACCATCCAGATTACAACTCCTCAGATCCATAAGGGACACACTCAGGGGACAGACTCAGTGAGCACCAAAGCCCCACTGAAGCAAGTCTTGCCCCAGAAGGGTGTCTTCAGCACAGAAGTTCTCCCACTGTAGACACAGCTGATTCTCACAGCCAATTGGCCTGGAGGTTAATTCCTCCCAGTGATACCTACAACAATCAAGGCTTAACTACAACAAGACTGTGCACAAAGCCCACAAAGGGGTGCACCAAGAGTGTCCACCTCAGGTAATTGGGGAGGCTGAGCCACTGGGCCCTATAGGACACCTAGCACACAAAGCCACTCTATCAACACAGGGAAGCATAAAAAATGCAGAGACAAAGAAACAGGTCACAAATGACACAAATGGAGGAAAGCAAACTACTGGATATAGAGTTCAAAACCACACTTATAAGGTTTTTCAAGAATTTTCTAGAAACCGCCAATAAATTTAGTGAGACCCTCGAGGATATGAAAAAGGACCAACTAGAAATTAAGCATACACTGACTGAAATAAAGAATATTATACAGAGTTCCAACAGCAGACTAGAGGACTGCAAGAATCAAGTCAAAGATTTGAAATATGAAGAAGCAAAAAACACCCAACCGGAAAAGCAAAAAGGAAAAAGAACCCAAAAATATCAAGATAATGTAAGGAGTCTCTAGGACAACTTCAAGCGTACCAACATCCGCATTATGGGCTTGCCAAAAGAAGAGAGAGAGCAAAATATTGAAAACCTATTTGAAGAAATAATGACAGAAAACTTCCCCTACCTGATGAGAGAAATAGACTTACAAGTCCAGGAAGCGCAGAGAACCCCAAACAAAAGGAATCCAAAGAGGACCACACCAAGACACATCATAATTAAAATGCCAAGAGCAAAAGACAAAGAGAGAATCCTAAAAGCAGCAAGAGAAAGAAACTCAGTTACCTACAAGGGAGTACCCATACGACTGTCAACTGATTTCTCAACAGAAGCTATGCAGGCCAGAAGGGAGTGGCAAGAAATATTCAAAGTGATGAATAGCAAGAACCTACAACCAAGATTACTTTACCCAGCAAAGCTATCATTCAGAATTGAAAGTCAGATAAAGAGCTTCACAGATAAGAAAAAGCTAAAGGAGTTCATCACCACCAAACCAGTATTATATGAAATGCTGAAAGGTATCCTTTAAGAAGAGGAAGAAGAAAAAGGTAAAGATACAAATTATGAACAACAAATACACATCTATCAACAAGTGAATCTAAAAATCAAGTGAATAAATAATCTGATGAACAGAATAAACTGGTGAATATAATAGAATCAGGGGCATAGAAAGGGAGTGGACTGGCTATTCTCAGGGGGATGGTGGGGATAGAGGGGTGTGGGGGATGTGGGAAGAGACTGGACGAAAATCGTACACTTATAGATGAGGACAGTGGTGGGGGGAGGTAAGGGCAGAGGGTGGGATGGGAACTAGGTGGAGGGTAGCTTTGGGGGAAAAAAAGAGGAACAACTGTAATAATCTGAACAATAAAGATTTAATTAAAAAAAGAAAGATTAATAACACATTGCTCTTGGCCCAAATCAAAGAGTTGATGGCAGTGTCTCTTTAAGCCTCACAATCTCAGCCACTAAGGAAAGGATGCTGGTGTTTAAAATATAATTAATGAAGGCCTAGATGTCCTGTCAAAATGCAAATTGAATATTGCCACAGTCTGAGCTGAATAAGTTTCTGAGACCTAGCTATTGCTGAGGGGCCTAGCTTCCAGTGGTATATTTATGACTGTAAGAGAACCACAACATTGAATTAACATTTACTGAACTCTGTTGGAGAAGCTACTATTTGGAGTGCCTGGTCAGGTGCAACCCAGAGTTATTTGCAAGGTCTATTCTCCAGCAATGACAACTGGTGTAAAGCAGCCTTCTCATTAGCTGTGTGGTCTTAGCCAGAGGTAGTATTGTCAACGAAAGACCAAAGCTGGACAGTAAAGCAATAAAAAGAGATCTTATTTAGAACAAATGTTGTAATAAGAAAAAAACAACAACAAACCTCAGTGTAGAAGTGGGCTCAATTCAGAATATAACAAGGAAAAGCAGGAATTTTCATCCAAGGAGCAGGCTAGGGGTTGGTGGATAGAAAATTACTTGAAGAAATATCAGGAGTAACAGGGGAGTCTGGCTAACCTGTTGTAATAGGATTCTTGGCGAAGGCAGGCCAGAGTGGTCAAACATCACTTGGAGGATGAGGAACCTGATTAGATAACAAGCATGGAGTATTCTGGCTAAATCAATTTAGCAAGATTCTTATTGAAATTGGACAATGCAGATCTGAGCGAGGAAGCCCAAAATTTTTTGAGGCCTTCTTGAAAAAGAGCCCAGAAGAGCATGGCTAACGTTTAGAAATGGAGAGGATCTTTGTCAGTATGAAGTGCACAAGTTGTCTGTACCTGCACCCATGTTCTGTGACCCAGCTTGTGTTTCCAAGGGGGTGAATATTGAGGTAGCGCCAGAACTTGCTCTTTCCACTGCCCAGAGGTTCTCAACCTGTGGGTTGCGACCCCTTGGCGGACGAACAACCCTTTCACAGGGGTCGCCTAAGATCATCCTGCATATCAGATATTTACATTATGATTTATAACAGTAGCAACATTACAGTTATGAAGTAGCAATGAAAATAATTTTATGTTTGGGTCACAACATGAGGAACTGTATTTAAAGGGCCAGAAGGTTGAGAACCACTGCACTAGCCCCAGACGTAAAGTCAATTTCTACCCAACTTCCTCTGGGCTTTTGATAGTAGATATACAAGTTTCTCCAAATTCTGTCTCAAATGGATGTTATGAACACATAATTTGCTATTGGAAATTTCTTCTCCCTTCAATTCTCATATGTAATCAAACCTTCCTGAAGATGGTGAGACCAAATGACCTGTACTCTGAGAAACAGTAAAGAAACCTATTCTCCCAAGTTTTTGCTTTTCCACAGAGTAGACTAGGCAACCCTGATGAACCCCATATGCTCCCTGAGAACAGCCTTTCTTTACACTCAAATTCCTAATTCTCCCTGAGAAGTCCCAGAGTAACTTCTATCCGAAAGTCTCCCTGAGCTGTGCTCCACAAGTTCAGTTCCGTTTCACTCATCATACACACTCAACTATGCAGTCTTTTGCCTCAACCTTAATTGTAATTAAAAATCACTTTCAGGAAGATGGTTTTCTATCTGGAGAATTAAGAATTAGTAAAATAGTTTTAGGTACCATTCGAGGTCTTTTCTCAGAGTCAGGCAGAAGCAGAGGACTGACTCCTGAATGGTGATTAACGCATCACTCCAATGCCATCACAGCTTTTTGAATATTTGCTGAGGGAGAGATATAGTGTCACAAATAATCCCCTTCTTCCCTCGTGAGAGTACACAGTTCAAACTCCAGAGAACCCTTCCACCAAAAGAACCCTTGGTGGGTTGGAGACCCCTTTGTTCAGCTGAAGTGGAACCATAATCTCACATAATTTGGCCATTTCTCTAACGGAAGTGTGTTTGTCTAGCTTTTCTTCCCAAGGCAACTTCACCTTTCCATCAGCTTTGCCGTCCCACCATTTCCAATTTCCTTGTGTACATGATATTTTTGAGAAGGAAAGTAAATGCCACCATGACATTTAATTATGATCCCCATGCCTCTATCCAGTAGAGAGTCATGCCACTCAGAAGTTCATGTTTTCTTACACTGGATTTTGCTGACCCACATTAGCATTTTCCATCTCTTGCATGAGTTTAAGACCATGACAGTCCACTTGAGTTGAGTGGGGTTTGAGTATGAGAGCTTAGTCTAATGGATGGGCATCTTTCCCAACTCCTGTGTTGAGGTGAAGGTCTTCAGACTTTTATGGCTATATTAGTACTTGCAAGCATCGAGAGACTTTAGACACTCTACAGATTCCACTTACTTGTGAGCCATGAGTTATTCAAGTCTAAATTATAGTCAACATTGGAAAAGAGACTAACCCTGTTCTCTGTGGTTCATGTGGCATTGGTAAGTCTCTATCATAGACCCTATTTCCATTACATTGTTAAACTTAAAACATTACACAAAACAGAATATCTATATCAGCACATTTCTCCACTATCTCCTTAAGAACCATTCCTTAATATTTTACATACCATGCTCTCTTTTCTCAATTAAAAGGTTGTTGCTTAACAAAGAAAACTAAACGTAAGCTTAAAAAAAATCATAAAATGAGAATTGACATTCGATTTATTTTTAGAGAAATTAAAAATCTCATGAATTAACTCGATTTATATTCATTTTGTCACATATCCTAGGTTTGGGTGCAATTCTATTGGAATCAGTGTGCTAATGGAAAAACAGATTCATGATAATTTAACTTGCTCTATATTCATTTGAAATAGATTATATAAGTTTTTAAAGCAACCGTTGGAAATAAATAATGAATAAATCTACATGCTAGCGATATTTTATTTTATTTAACCAAGTTAATCCATTGATATGTTTCTTAAGAACATGCTGAAAAAGATTAATGCATGTCCAAGTATTGTATTTATTTTTTGTCATGTAAGGTTTTTTTTTTAATAGGCCTCTCTATTAATAGGAATATCTAGGTTACACCATTAATGTTTGTTTCTAGTTTGGCATAGATTTTATTTTTATTTATTTACTTATCTTTAAATTTATCTTTATTGTTGAAAGTATTACAGATGTCACCCTCCCCACCCCCCTTGGTCCCCTCTTCCCTGCCTCTCCCCAGGCCTTTTACTGCCTTATTGTCTGTGTCCATGGGTTATGCATATATGCATGTAAATTCTTTGGTCAATCTCATATCAATGTGAGAAGTCATGAAAGTATTTTTCTTTAAAGAGTGTTGTGATAGAAAAAAGTTATACAGGATAGAATTTGATATTATCTGCTCTATATTTGTATGGCTTGAAGCCCTGGCTGACAATGGATCACTCATCAATTTAAGGAGAGAAAAATGTCAAAAATTCCAGAAATCTAATAAATGTCTATTCTTGATGGCCTCATTCCATGTTATCGCTTCTTTCTAAAGTGATACTTTTATTTTCCTAACAGATTTATAAAACAAGTGCCTTTTTTACATATGTCTCTTGTATCTTATAGCAATTGTTTTTATTTATATTAGTTTCTCCTGAAAGCTTAAATTTTTATGTCATTAAAATCATCATGTATGCTAAATTTAAATATGATTTTAAATTAATTCCATTATTTCAAAAACCATGAAACAACTTTGCTTGGTCTTTCTACTTTGAAAAAAATATTACTTAAAGTTATTATTTAATAAAACTGGAACATTTTTGCCACTCTGACAAAAGAATATATTTATTTCCCATGTACATCAAATAATGAAAACTGAACAAATGCTAACAGCTGCCAACCCATCAACTTTCAGCTCATGTTAGACAAAACACACATTTTTAAGAGGCAGACATATGGGCTTTATATCATGTTCATGTAGGCATTTGTGAATTAAATGCCAAAAAATGTTCTGCCCCAAAACCATAGTTACATCTTTTGTCTTAAGGAAATCCGTACACGTTAATGCATCAGGTTTGGTGGAGTTAATATACTCCACTTAACCACAGGATATTTTGTAGTTTACTAGAAAATGTTTTACTTTTTGTTGGTGGTGGTGTTTGTGTTTTTATTGAGGTGTAATTTACATAGAATGCAAGCCATTCATTTTGTATTTTGGAAAATTTGCCACAATCGAGGTGTAGTAGAGTTCCATCATTCTCCCAATTTCACTTATGTCCCTTTTGTCATTATCCTCTCTCCCCATACTCAGTTTCTGGCATCCGAACCCCCTGATAGACGTGGTTTTTGTCCCTATAATTTTGCCACTTTCAGAATGTCCTATAAATAAAGTCCGATACTATGTAACTTTTTGTGTCAGATTCTTTTTATTCAGCATTTCCACTTTTATTGATGCATTCAAGATTAGTCAATGTTTTTACGTGTATCAGGAGACTATTTGTTTGAATAGCTGAGTAGTATTACTTCAATATATGTGCCATAGTTTGTTAATCTATTCATTAGCTAATGGTTATATAGTGTGTTTCCAATTTTTGGCAGTTATATAAAACTGTTATGAAAATTGAGAGTTTGTTTTTTCTTTTTACTGTAATCTTAAATCTCCATTTGGAGTGAGAATGAATTCATAGAAATGGGAATAGTATAACAATTCACTCCTATCAAAGTATCACGATATAATTTTCTGGAGATATTTTCCTGACAAAGCAGTATGTTACCCATGATCCAGGTACAGGTACTCTTGTCTTGTATTCTTATCACCTAGGAATTCTTTACCACTGTGGCTTAGGTGTAGAGCATGATCCTACATTCATTTGTGATTTGATTGTCCTCAGATTATGTAAGTGATCACAGATGCATAAAATATAAAGGAAGGATAGTGTATTCTTTTTTAAGAGCAGCTGACCCAGACTAAACTAAATCAGTGCTATGTGAGACGAAGGAAGAGACATTTAACTGTATATGTGTAACACAAATATGGCACTGGGTCTATGTCTTCTAAGCGATGCAGCACTCCATGTCACCTAGCATAGTGCTTTGTGCGTATGGCTTCAAATAATAGTTTTCTGAAAAATAACATCAGTGCATATATGAATACATACAGCAAAACCCCAAGGAGGAAACATCAGTGTGTCTATTACACTCCACCCTACTTCATTTCCCACATTAATAAGTCACACCTTTTGACTTACTAAATGTTTTTCTATCTCCTTTCCATTTTAATTCTTCATGCTCTAATTCTTCAGACACATAATATATCTAGGAACAAGTCATTTATTTTATTACCTAAGCTAAAAACCTTTAAAATACCCCCTGATCATTTAGTTTTATTTGAGAAATTCTTTCACAATGAAAGAAAAATACAATTAAAAGTGATGGGAAAGAAAATTAGAAATGACAGGTACAAAAAAGTAAGATCCTTTGTGATACTTAGGATATACAATGTCTTTCTTTTGAACCTAAAGTTGGTATTTCATTATCATTAATTGAAAATTATCCCCCCCATGTTAATTTTAAATAAATATTTAAAGATGCACACTGCCCTGGCCAGTTAGCTTAGTGATTAGAGCATCTGCCAGCAGACCAAAGCGTCTCGGGTTTGATTCCCCGTCAAAGGTACATATCTGGGTTGCTGGTTTGATTTGATCCCTGGCCCCAATCAGGGCACATGTGGGAGGCAACAGATTGATGTGTCGCTCTCACATCAATGTTTCTCTCTTCCTCTCTCTCCCTTCTGATTCCCTCTCTTCCACTCTCCACTCTCTTCCATTCTCTCTGAAAATCAGTGGAAAATATCTTTGAGTGAGGATTAACAAAAATAAATAAATAAAAAATAAAGATGAGGCACCAAGTTATGAGTTTACATGATATACCATGTGCCTCAATCTGACTATGTTGTAGAAAAATTGATCATTACAGGAAAAACATAAACAAACTAGCTATCAGTAAATTACTTAGAACTATGAGTTCCACAGAACTGATAGTAACATTGGGAGTATTTGTTACAAAAAAAATGAGATTAGCCTGAAATCACCTCAAGGAGTTTATTGTATAGAAATAAATAAATATAAAGAATTATTTTGTAAATATTCTCACCTAGGAATATTTATTGAAATATTTTTAATGATAAAAAAACTATAAAGAATGTTGAGTGGTATTAGGAAGAATAGGTAAATAAATCTTATACATCCACACAATGCAGCTATTCAAAAGTATAAATTCTATTTATCTTATTGACTCAGAAGAATGCATAGGATGTATTTTTAAAGGAAAAAACCAGATTGCTTGTTAATGTATACTCTGTTACTCCATTTTTGTTAAACAAAGAAAACCTGTGAGAAAAAGAGTGAATGGGAGAGAGAAAAAAATAAAGAGACAGAGAGCCAAAGAAACAGATAGTTTATGCATTGGTTTGTATGACCATGTGCAAATGCAGGTTATCTCTGTTAGAAGGGTATTCAAGCATGGGGGTGTGTATCACCTTTTATCTTTCTATAATTTTTCATGGTTCAGTTGCTATAATTAGCATGTCATAAAGTAGCACTGTTATAATTTACAGTCATTTAATAAGATAAAAAATTTAAATTGCTGTCTGAGAAAGCCTCAGCTTACCCCTCCATCTCCAGCTTTCCTCCCTGCAGCAATTTATAACTAATGTAGCAAAAAGTTTTTTTCTTTTTTTAAAAATTGTCTAAAGATTTACACATGTCTCCTTTTTCCCCAATTGACCCCCCACCTCCAGCCATTCCCACCCTGGGCAAGCCCCCACCACCCCAGTGTCTGTGTCCATTGGTTATGCTAATATGCATGCACACAAGTCCTTTGGTTGCTCTTTAACCCTCCCTCCACCTCCCCTGCCATTTATCTCTGGATCTATTTTTGTTCATCAAATTATGTTGATCATTATATCCCACATATGAGTGAGATCATGTGATATTTATCTTTCTTCAACTGGCTTATTTTGCTTAGCATAATGCTCTCCAGTTCCATCCATGCTGTTGCAAATGGTAAAAGTTCATTCTGCAAAAAGTTTTTAACAACTATCACATTTGATAATTTAGGGACCTCTCCCCCCCAATCTAGTTCACGGTATGAACTTCTCAAATTCTTTTGGTCTCTACATGTATACTTGCATTCATATGAACATGTGTTCATCCATATTAAATTATATGAAACTGTGGCACATATTTTTCAAATAAGTCTGTAGGTCCCTAGAATTAAAGAGTACAGGGTATGACAAAAGGAGGTTTACAGTTGTTCAGATGGAAAATAAGACAGTAATTAAAAATAAATAATAATACAAGAATAAACTGTTTCACATACTCACAACTGTAAACTTTTACCCCACCCTGTATTTTACAGTGGAGTCAAGTGAATGGCAGACTTCCAAGAAATTTTGATCTAGAAAATTCCCATGAATACACATAAGTACAAATTGAGAACTTTTGTTCCTCATACTTATATGCACAAACTGAGGTAGGTATAACAATGATGTGAGAAAATACGAAGCCAGCTAGTTGTATTTTAAAGCAGTATTTTTTAACCTGGAAACACACATTTATAACTAAAAAGGATGTAATACAGATGTATTCTAAGCAGCCTTCTTACACTAAAACATTAATGTTGAGGTTAGGAAGTAATGAGTGTCCTATTTTCTTACCTCTTCAGAAAGGAATAAAAGGTAATAGAGATAATTTTCCAGAGCAGTTTTACTTAAATATGGAATGAAATTAAAGTACTCTACAAAGAAAAATAGAACTGTAGTATTCTTTTCCCCATCACACCAAGTGATCATAGTTACACAACAACAACAGAAAAATAATATGCATTTCAACTATTTCTCCTTCTGAAACTGAGTTTTGGGAGCAAGGATCAGACCTCTGTGTTTCATAAATATTCTTGCTATGGTATCTTTTATGGAACCCTATTTAATAAATATGGGTTAAAATGTCTGCTTGTAAATATTTTCAATGAGTAACCCAAGAATATAATAATTAAATAATTGCTAGTTGAGCCCTGGATGACAAAGAGCAAATACCTCCCCCCTCCACCTCTTTTTTCCTCCCTCTGATTTCCATCAAATTTACAAATACAACTATTCTCAGTATGGGGTATTCCCATATGCAGACATAAGTATTCCATTTATTTTGGAAGAATGTGGGGTATAATTGAGTGATCCCAGGGGGGTTGAAAATGGAGCTTGGTATATAAAAAGCCAATTTAAAATGATCTGCTTATATACCTCTATAACCATATGACTTGGCAACTTATAATCTGGCTTAGTAGGAGATGCTAATCATATGGCTAAGGTACTGGGAATTGATTAAGAATATAGACTTTCCAGTCAAAGTGCTTGGGCACCTGCTTCTGCTTCACTCATTACTAGCTAGAGATGTTGGTGAGTGAGTTTTTCTAAACCAGCTTCAACATTGTTGATTGCATAGCCTACTTCATAGGGTTGTAAAGAAGGTTATATAAAGGGATGATTGCAAAGTGCCTGGCAAGAAGTCAGTGGTAAAAACAGGGTGTGGCAAAATTAGGTTTACCATTGTAAGGAGTGAGGTTTACAAAACAGTTTATTCTTGTATTATTATTTATTAATTATTGCATTGTTTCCCATACAAACAACTATAAACCCACTTTCCCCCCACCTGTATACTAGTATGTTAGCCATTAATGATATTAAGTACATTTAGAGCCATTTCTTGCATCCACTGAACTAGAAAAATTGTTTTGTTCTATTTCTATGTGTTCCCATTTTCTAGGTCTTGAAATTAGGAAGACGAATGTACATCAAACAGTCATTTAGCTAATTCGCAGACCAATTAGACCAAGGGAAATCGTGACCCTGAAGTAAACATACTGAAAAATACTCGTTGGAACTGCCATGGTTCTTGGGAAATAGTCAAAGTTGATAGCATTCAAGCAAGATAATCCAGAGCTACCCTTGTAGCTCCTGGGGCAGTGGTCGGCAAACTCATTAGTTAACAGAGCCAAATATCAACAGAACAACGACTGAAATTTCTTTTGAGAGCCAAATTTTTTAAACTTAAACTATATAGGTAGGTACATTGTTATTAAGTTAATTAGGGTGCTCCTAAGGCTTAGGAAGAGCCACACTGAAGGGGCCAAAGAGCCACATGTGGCTCGTGAGCCGCAGTTTGTTGACCACTATCCTGGGGGATGGAAAAACAAAAACAAAACAAACAAACAAACAAACAAAAGACCCAATTCCAGGTGATTTTAATCAATCTTTAAATTCTCTTTCTTGAGACAGTCACTGTGAGGAGTGAGGAAGTGGTTATGAAATGTTTTTTAAATCTCTCTTTGTAATGGCCGGGAGCCAGGGAAAGAGACAGGAGAGGCACAAAGGTAACAGAGGAAGATAGAATGGGTGTAGGGGAAACTTTATTCACTTTACTAGAGGCCCATGCACGAAATTCGTGCAAGGTGCTCAGCGCCTGCCGCCGTGGTGGCCACCTCTGCCTCAGCCCCCACCACCACAGCTTCATCCGGTAGGTTGTCTGGAAGGATGTCTGGCCTAATTACGCTTTTATTATTATAGATATTATTCTAAGCTTATAACAGAAGACTCACTTTAAAAAAAATGCACAAGATTAAAGAAAAAAAGAGAAGGAAGAGAACCAGTGTATATGAATCAACTAATATGATCTAAGAACTCAGCTAGGGGCTTTATTTTTATTTTTTTACTTCATCCTTTCATTAATTCCACAGTCAGAATTGGGTAGGTTACTCTGTGGTAACAACTCCCAGTGGCTTAAAACAGCAAGAGTTTAGATACAGGTAATTCTCAAAGGCAGTTCTCCTCCATGTGTTGGCTCAGACTTACAACTCCATATCATGTCAACATATGCTCCCAGGACCATCCCAGAAAAATAAGATACTTCTATAAAGTTTCATAATGCCAATTAATGCTTCTTCCCAGAAATGACATGTTACTTCCACTCACATTTCGTTGGCCAAAGTAGGTCATAGCACCATGACCAACCTTAATGGGCAAGAGCAACCTCATGTGCCCCAAAGCATAAAAGCCAGAAATTCTGGCCAGCAGCGTTGCTGCCTTTCACATAAGGAAACTTCCTAGTTTGAAGATGAGGAATCCGAGATTCAGAGACATTAACAACTTAGGCAAAAAAAACCCTATTCCTCCTATATCGCAAGGGTGGGGAACCTTTTTTCTGCCAAAGGCCATTTGGATATTTATAACACCATTGGAGGGCCATGCAAAATTATCAACTTAATTATCCTGCTATATTTGGCCAAACATTTAACTAATTCATCCCTAATGCCTTGGCAGGGCCTGACCAAATGATTTAATGGGCCATCCCTGGTGTATTGGAATGCAAAACTCCTAAATCTATATTCTCTTTCATCGCATTACCTTGACTCACATACACCTTTATAGTAACAGAACACACAGAACAAACACTTTCCACTTAAATCACTGTAGAAGTGAGCATTGTAATCCATTCCATAGCCAGATACACACAGATAAGTGGGTCAATTACTGTAAAAACCTAATATCGTAATCGTGTACTTTGGGATGAGATGTTCTTATCTGTTGGTCTTGAGATGAAATGTTTTCAACTTTGCAGTGTTGGTGCAGTTTCATTTGTCTTGGATTTTGTTTTCTAAGGACTTGAGCCCTCGTGTGTCCTGAAGAGACCTCTGTTGTGCTCGTATAGCTTAGTAAACTCCATGGCACGCAGTTCAAAGCAAGTGCACCAAGGAGGCTAAGAACATATTCCAGGTTCGAGGAAGCCTTCCCCACAGTTTGAGCATGGTTTATGGATCGGTGAAGATGGTAGTTCAAAGGGACTAGTCAGTTTGGTAAAATAAGTGCCTTGGTTACCCATTAAATTGGCCTTGGTAAATAAAGTACAGAGTTTCCCTTTGATCTTGTGAAGATAGTTCAGCATGCTATACATAGCACAGAGATGAAAGTAGACGAGGCTGCTTAAAATGAAACACGCCACTGGGTGATAGAAAGCTTTCAAACTCTCTTGAGCAGAAGCAGGAGTAATTGGGGGTAAGTAATGTTTTAGCTCTGCGGTATTTTCATAGGACGTTTGGCATTAATTTCAGCTTATTTTTTTTATTAATATGAATAAACAATGGGCACTACAGGGAAAATATCATAAACCGCTAGGCATAAATATGATCAAGGATCTATGACAGACTGCATGTATTTGTTTCCATTTCTTGAAAAATTACATCTAGCTTTCATATTATTTCATCAAGAATCCCTTGTCACTCTCCTCTCTGGCCAGGACATTACATTTTTACAATTTATTAGAAATGCCTCTGTCTACATTTTACATTTTATCTTCTCCTAGCTGGTTGACATGCCTTGTCTTATTATTGCTGGAGGATGGCACACTAAAAGTAGAAAATGGGAAAAGTTAGATTGCTGTATTTTCCATTTTAATGACACACTTTATAGCGTCTGGTAGGTTTCTCCTGGTGCATGTCCCTCCTCAAATGTCAAGTTTTATCCTAGTTTTTAAGGAATTCAGGCCATGGTTTTTGCAATGTTTAGCTTATATTCTGAGAGCTGGCATTTTAATAGAGTTTTTGAACCCAGAAGAATGAATCCTATTGGAGGAATTTTCAACAAAGGTAATAGATGGTGCGCAAGAAGTGGCCTGGACAGTGTGCAGTGAGGGGTTTCCACTGACATTCTTGTCACCTGTTTGGAAAGCTGACCCTGGTTCAGGGATAGTCTTAAGAGATACAATAATTCCTACTCCTGCTTTGGGGCAGTTTGATTTCATTGTCTTTTCAAAAGTTTGTTGAAGAAACCTTATTTTTTAAAATCCCTAAATTACCTATAGAGTTTGGGCTTCCAGTATTTACGTGACTGCATTTTTCTTTGACAATTAAAGTACCTATTTTTCAACTGGGTCATTGTCCTAAACTCTTCTTTCTCTGATTTACTCCTTCCCACAGGAGGTAAAATGTCTTACCTAATAAATGAAATTTGGAAGAGAGCTATTACTCTTCACCACCCTCTCTGTCTCTGCCTCTCTTTTGCCTCTTTGTGAACCAGCCTTCCCACGGGATGCGTACATTTTGTTCTCTCCACTTCCCTGCAGTCGGGAGCCTGGCTGTGGGGGTGACTGGGATTGAGCAGCTGTCCCAGTGACAATTGTCCATGGGTCTAATTCAGTGGAGAAGTATTATCAGTGCTCTTAGTAGCAAGCTGTGTCTGTAGGCTAGCCTTCATCAGTAGTAAAGCTGACATTTTGAGCTCCATCTGTTTGACTCTGTATTTGCCTTATAGTTAGTACCAAACTTTTGGGTAGAAGGGATGTTATCTACGAGGCTCCTCTATATCAGATTTGTCATTAATTATCAAAATCTTATATTTAGTTTCTCTTGTTCTAATTCCATACTCACCAAATAACCTTCAGATGATAACTCACCCCTTTACAAAACTCGTTTGTATGAAAATAATCTGTGCACCAGAAGATTTTAAGGGCCTGGATTCCTTACCAGTTAGATTTCTTTTTGTAAATTAAAATATTGGCAGTTTGTTTTGATACTTTACTTCCGTAAGCCTGGTTGTTAATGTTCATTTGCCCTTAAGACATGAGCCTGTCAATAGACTGACCTTGGAAGTGGTGAGCTCCAAGACATTTCAGAATTCAATCCAATATGGTTTTAGTGTTAGAAGAGTTAGGCACTTTCATGAATGCAAGAAAATGCAGATTGCCTTATATTCAAACTAGAGGCCTGATGCATGAAATTCAAACACTCGTGGGGGGAGGTCCCTCAGCCCAGATTGTTTGAGGGCACAGGCTAGGCCAAGGGACCCCACTGGTGCAACAATGGGGGGGGGGGAGGGCGAGGAGGGACGCGGGAGGTGCTGGGGAGGGACTGTGAGAGGGCTCCAGCGCGTGTGAGGCCTGTCTCGCTCAGTCCCGATTGGCCAGATCCCAGCAGCAAGCTAACCTACCGGTGGAGCTTCTGTTGCCTTATATTCAAATGTCTTTGCATGTGGATGTGAATACATTTAGTTGTCTTAAGAACTAAGAAAGCAAAACTAAGGAAAGCAAAAAGGCAATGAAAAGGTATGGCCATCTGGTGGGAGTTAGAAAGTCTAACTTGACTTTAAAACTACATAATGATGTGACTGATTCAATTCTAATGAATACGAGCCACATGAAGTTTCCTACTTTCACTTTTGAAGTACTTGATACAGTCTGCTATAATCTACAGGGTTAAGTATGTTCCGTCCCTATCACAGACAGGACCCAGTCTTATTCTAGGAGTAGCCTCAGGTCATTGAGAAGCTGAGAAGGCAGCAATCATATTGGGCTATAACACTTAAAATTTGTGAGATGGTATATTTTCTTTGAGGAAAAGAATTTTCATATCTGGGGAGATCAAAATTAATTGTGGAAATTTTTAAGAGGATCAAAATGTAATACTATTTTTACATTAATTAATGTGTGCATACTTGCTATTTTAAGTATCTATAATATATGAGACATTAACCTGTTAGGCTAACAGATCAACCTTGTAACACCATTTTAAAATGTCTAATTGGGAACTGATTTAGAATTGTGTATCTAGACTGAACATAATTAATTTTATGTGTAATACCTGGAGAAAAGAGAACTTGAAATCATTTTAAAAGTTTCAGTTATTAATTGTATAAGTATTGCTTAAATACTTGAGGAAATTTGTTAATTTATATATACATAGAAAATGATTATGTTAAATGTGTTAATGCAATTAAAAATGTTAAAAGGAGTTTAATTAACAAGGTTCCAGATAGTGACTAAAGCCACCTTTAAAGTGACTGAAAATTTGCTAGCTTTATAATGGAAAAATAAGGTTTATAATATGAACTGAAAACTCTAAAGAACTAATCCTTTTTTTACTTCTAACTATAATAGTAAATTGAATATTTTAAAACTAACAATCTATTAATTTTTTTCACATAAAAACTGGTCTGGAGGAACCAAATCTCTCATTTAATAGGAATTACTTCTACTATCAGGCACAAATCAAGCTTTCAGTATGAAAGAGTTGAGGCCAGTGGCTAGAGCAGGCCGTGGTAATTCACTAGAGAATGCCAACCTAGGCTGGCCCTTTGGATGACAGGGAACTGGCCTTTAACATACCTCATTCTGACCTCATTATTGGTAATGCCCTTCCTTTTTTTGGAACTTCTACAACTTTTTAGTGCTTTATTAAAATGTTATTTCCCTAAAGTACTGAATATTTAAATTATAACTGTCATTGAGATTAAAAAACACATTTTTAAGTAATCAGAGGTTTTTATGGTTCTCAAGCAAGTCAGCTCTGGTAATAATGAAAACAGACTTGTGTCTTTAATAATAGAACTTACCTAAATTTGTAATGACTTTATGAGTTTGCTCTTCAAAAAAGCTTTTGCTCCTTCTTTAGACCCTCCTGTGGTATATAAATAGATCATTATTTATCAATGCAAATAGGGTTTGGGAACCAGACAGATCTTGGTTTGAATTATAGTTCTGGCTTAAACTAGTCTGATTCCTTGAGCAAGATATTCCACCTCTTAGTGGAATTATCTGTAAATTGAGGATCATAATACCTACCATATAGGGTTGCTGTAAAGCTTGGAGATATTATATAAAGAGAGTTGACACACAACTGGTCCTCAAGGAATCAAATAAGATTCCGATGGATAGTATGAACACAAGGCTGTGCATGTGTTGGTAGGTGAGAAAGGGTTAATTTCTGCAGCAGGTTGAGTATGTGTATGTGTATGTGTATGTGTATGTGTATGTGTGAAGGAGCAGCTGCCTTGACAATATGCTGCTGCAGGGAATCATGGCTGGCTGCCAAAGACCCTTGTGCTATGTTAGGCAATGGTCTGCATAGTGTAAATGATACCCTGCAAGAACTCTAACTTCAGACTTCATGATGTTGAAGACCTGGCCTCACACAATCTCCCAGAGATCATAGGTCCTAGACCCCAGTGGAGTGAGAAAAATCCCTAAGCCCAACAATTGCCCTTATAGATTTCAGGCTGCCTTCTTAATTCCCAAGGTTTCCTTCATTCATCTACCAGCCACATGCCCATGTGTTAGTTTCGCTCACACAGCCAGTGGATGCTTGGGTTTTTTTCCCCTCCCATGATTATTTGAGGCAAAATACCAGACTTTGAAACTCTTGTGAAAACTGTAAAAAAGTTGCCTTCTATATGCTGTTGTGGTTGATGTAATTTTGAAAGTGGCATTTTATATCAGGCTCCAACTCTAAACAATTTTAATAGGATGATCTAGGAGAGGAAGGGAGAGAGAGAGAGAGATATCAAAGATGTTGACAATATTTGGAGGCAAAAGGAGTGATTTTTTTTTGGAGCACTATATTAAAGGGAAACAATCTTATCAATTGACAACCTTACTGAATTTCACTATTTTTTAATGAAGTCTTTGAATATCTAAAGACACCTTATAAATGGAATAATAGATATGGGCTCTAATGAGAAACAGAAAAAAACGGATGACCAATTCCTTAAAGTAAAGAACATTGAAATAAATTCTTTACTATCATCCCAAATACTCTTTGTTGATACCTTATGTTTGGTATGCCAAAAGTCAAAATTGTCCAATTGACAAACTGTTCCATTGAACCCTTCCCAATATAGCTAGAAGAAACCAAGTCTTTCAGGCATTAAAATATATGTTGATTGCCCTAGCTGGTTTGGCTGAGTGGATACAGCATTGGCCTGCGGACTGCAGGGTCCCAGGTTCAATTCCAGTGAGGGGCACATGCCCAGGTTGCGGGCTTGAGGCACCTGCTCAGTGGTTCTCTCTCATCATTGATGTTTCTCTCTCTCTCTTCCTCTCCCTTCCTCTCTGAAACCAATAAAAATATATTTGAAATATATATATATATATATATATATATATATATATTGATTGACTAACTTTAAATTGCCTTCAAGAGTTAGTTATACTTCTTATCATGATATAGATTTTAATTGGGTAAGACAATGACTTTTGGTTGTATTATTTTAGAGAAGTTAGTTTTTTTAAAAATATATTTTATTGATTTTTTACAGAGAGGAAGGGAGAGGGATAGAGAGTTAGAAACATCGATGAGAGAGAAACATCGAATAGCTGCCTCCTGCATACCCCCTACTGGGGATGTGCCCGCAACCACGATACATGCCCTTGACCGGAATCGAACCTGGGACCCTTCAGTCCACGGGCCGACGCTCTATCCACTGAGCCAAACCCGCTAGGGCGAGAAGTTAGTTTTTTAATTTGAAAAATATGTTTACAGAATGCATATAGACTGTTCTTAAACACTGAGGAGATTAACAATAGAGGCTGTTTTTAAAGAGGTTTCAGTCTAGTGAAGAATATAGACCAACAAATAATTATGATACGCATTTACATGTTAAAAGAGATTACACAGGTGTATGGCAGCATCAGCAAGGAGCCCTTAATTTAACTTGGGGCTATCAGAGAGTTCAGTTTTAAACCTACTGTGTTGAAAATGTGAGTTGTCTGTAGAAGCTGGATGTATAGTATTATGATTTTGAAGTAATAAGTAAAGGCTTTCAGGGGTGGGCAAACTTTTTGACTCGAGGGCCACAGTGGGTTCTTAAACTGGACCGGAGGGCCGGAACAAAAGCATGGATGGAGTGTTTGTGTGAACTAATATAAATTCAAAGTAAACATCATTACATAAAAGGGTATGGTCTTTTTTTTTTTTTTTTTAGGTTTATTCATTTCAAATGGGCCGGATCTGGCCCGCGGGCCGTAGTTTGCCCACGGCTGGCTTAGATGGAGCTCTAGGAACTATTCACAATCATGAAAAAATCAAATGTCTCTGAGAAACATTTTTCACTCATGCCATGTCATTCCTTATGATTAATTCCAAGTGTACATGAAAATGCAGTTGAAATATAAATATTATTTAGGGAGGCTTAGGAATGAACAAAAACAGACTATTAATGGTAGATTTGGCCAGGAAAATATAGAAGTAAAGCAAAGTCTCAGAAGAGTATTATTTCTGAGTTGGAAAGAACCTTTTCTTTCTTTTTTAGAAACACTTTCATTTATTTATTTATGTATTTACCTTTAATTTTTTATAAAGAATCTTTTGATTACTTCCTACAATCGAATACAATCTATACAATTAATAAAAATCAATTAAGTTATTAAAATGATGAAAGTAATAAGAACGTGGTCATAACATTGATATAAAAGGGTCCAATTGAGAGACTGCCATTTTCTTGACTAGAATGGATTTGATGTATATTTTGCAGTAGAATTGTTAGAACTTCCCATTAGAGTGAATAGTGTTGAGGTAAGAGAAAAGAACAAACCAAGGGAAAACATCTAGGTTTTGGGTTTAAAAATGAATGCTCAGTGATTCCACTTAAAGCGAGAAGTGGCGTGGTGCTCCATTGCTTGGAATTCCATTTTGCACACCTGAAGCTTGAGATATCCTGTAGGTTGGATACTAAAACCTGGAGTTCCCAGGAGAGGGAGTCTGGGCTAAAGATGTACTTATACGTGTCCAGATATAAATGTAATTTATAAGCCGGAGAACTAATTGAGATTGTGTAAGGAAAGGAAGAGTCCATTGAAGGTAAAGAAAAGGGGGGTAAATAACGAAAAGAGACAGAATAGCTCAGGAAATGTAGCTGCTTCCCATTCCATCATTTCCCAGTGCCCTGCAGGGAGAAAGAGCTCTTGAAATTAATCCTGCTCTTTCCTGGGTTAACTTGGTGGAGTAGGGAGGGCACAGTAGAGGCACAGAGGAAAGCCTTAAATAGAAGCAGCTGCTAACTCTTCTGGGTGGTAATTCGATGACTATTTATTTAGATTCAGTAGAATAATTTTGTTGAGTAGATGAAATAGTTTAAAGTATTTTCATGCTGACTGTATATGCCTTTATGTCTTCCCAATTAAAAAAAATTGCATGGGTAGATTTACAGAAGGGTATTTACTGGTACAATTGAGATGTTCTTAGGATATGAAAGACTTGAATATGCCCTATGTTCAGTATAGTCCAATGAGCAAATGTAAGTGTTAAAATTCTAAAGACTATATACCTGTTGATAGGAACGATCATTTCTATTTGTACTTTCCATGTTGTTATTAAATAAGATAGATTTATATTGACAATTTAAATATATTATGTCTGAGTTAGTGAGTTTTGGTTGGTAGTTAAAGGAAAGCAAAACTTTAATAAACCAATGAGAGTTTAAACATTATTATTTTATGAGCTAAGAAGCTTTTCTTCATTCTCCTTATTTAGCCTGTAAGCATGGGTACTTTTTTTCCCTTTCTTCTTTCCCCCTAAGGAATGAAAGAGATGAAAATCTAAAGCATCTCTGTTATGGTCTGCACTGAAGTTACTAAGTTAAAAAACAAGTTCAGCAAGTTTTAAAGAAAAGACCTGTTAGCTAAGTAGAAGGCAAATATTTTCATTAGTGCTGAGTGGGAAGGGAAAGTTTCATGTGACACATCAATGTTCTATCACTTCTCACCTGAAGCCCTTTTACCTCAAAGGAGAGGGAGAAAACAAAATGATGAATTTAAAATGAGAGTTTACATCAGCAAAATATTTTTTTCTTTTATCATGCAGAAAGAAGAGATGGTGTTGTTTTATTCAGCACCTCTGTACTTTTTCTTGTGAAATAGAAACACACACAATTATTTTGGATATGTTTTTGACTAGCATGGAGCAATTAAGGATAACAACTCAGAAGAAAATGCTAAATGTAGCAAGGAAGATTGGGAAAGGAAGTATATTCAGTATATTCTTGTAGCTCACCCCATTGTGTGCATGTGGTGATCAAACAGATTTCATCTCCTGAAATCATCTCGTACCTAGATAGTGCCCTGAAGGCATTGTTTAACTCCAAGAGGAGATGGGCTTTTTGAAACAAGGCCCCTGGAGCTGACAGGAATTTCTCACAACAGTGGTCTTAGTCCTTTGGTACTAGGAATTCCTAGGAATTCAACCTGGAAAGGGGAGAGTACAGATGTTCCATGTTAGACCTGTGGATATAATTATTAATGAATAGAATGGATTTCTGCTAGTTCTGGTAACTTCCATCCAGCTCCAAAGGAAGTTTGCCCCAAGAAATTCATCAAGAGCTCACATGAAAAATTTCTACCGGAAAATACTGGGATGCCAAACCACTCTGATCGTGAACCTATGAAAAGAACTGTTGTTATACTTGGCTGGAGGAGGACCAACCACCTCTCTCATGCACATCCTTCCTCTTCAACTGAGGAAGGCGTGGAAAAGACAGTGGGAAGGAAGGAGGCAATGCAGTCATGCCATGATTTGCTTCCTTCACCAGGAGAAACAGGAGACTTGAAATGGAGGTCAACAGTGACAACGGAAGTTGAGTCACTCTATTGGCATCTGTGTCTGTGGAACAAATTTCTAATGGTATCCAGAGACTGGGTATGGACATTGTTGAAGGAAAGAAGAGCCTAAAATCTTGTAGCTTAAAAACAAAAAAACAACAACACTATGGTTATTATATCATCCTTTCCCCCCTGCAAACATATTCTCTCATGCTGGTGAAAACTGGCAGCACATTTCATTCAGACATTATACTTAAAATATTTGATATACATCTACAAGAGTACATGTTCCAAAGTCTTGAAAACAGATCTCATAGATCATTGTTTCTATTCAACTGAGAATCTCAGATGTACTTGTACTGGGCTGTTATTGATTATTGCTGTGCTAATTATTTTGTGAAGACTGTCGAGTCATAAAGTCATGTAATATTGTCATGTTTATCCTATAAAAAAAGAATAATAGGATACGTGAATCATGATTTATGGTCTTGAATCTGAATTAACAGGAAATTAGTAATGACCAATTAGCATCTACACTAATAAAAGAGAAAAATGATAATTGGTGTACGGCGCTACCCTTTTCATTGGCTAATCAGGGCTATATGCAAATTAACTGCCAACTGAGGTGGCAGTTAACTGCCAACAAAGATGGTGGCTAATTTGCATATGTAGGCACAATGCAGGGAGGCGAAAGGGAAAGCAGGAAGAAGCCCCCTGCCACTGACAGTGATCGGAAACCCAGGGGGGAGCTAAGAGGTGGGGGGCAGGGCAAAGGCGGCCCTGGGGCCGCCTTTGCCCTGCCCCCCAGCCATGATCGGAGAATCAGGCGCCTTTTCTGCCCTGGCCAGTGATAGCAGGAAGTAGGGGTGGATCCAGCGATGGGAGCTGGGCATGGTCGAAGCTGGCAGCCCCGGGAGCTAGGGGTCCCTTGCCTGGGCCTAAAGCAGAGCCCATGATCACGGGGCCGCTGCCGCTGCGGGTCCCCGCTGCCCAGGCTGGACACCTCGGCCAGAGACGTTAGGCCTGGGCAGGGGTGGAGCCTGCAACCGCGGGGAGCTGGGGGTCCCTTGCCCAGGCCTAACGCCTCGGCCAGAGGCGTTAGGCCTGGGCAGGGGCAGAGCGGGAGATCGCGGGGAGCTGGGGGTCCCCTGCCCAGGCCTGACGCCTCTGCAAGAGGCCTCAGGCCTGGGCAAGGGGCCGATCCGATGATTGGTGATCGGAGGGTGATGAGGGTCAACTCCTCTGGCTGAGGCATCAGGCCTGGGCGGGGGGCGGAGCCGGGGATTGGAGGGATATGATGGTCCCCTTGCCCAGGCCTGAAGCCTGGGTCAGAAGTGTCAGGCTTGGGCGGGGGGTGGAGCAAGCGATCAGAGGGAGATGGGGGTCCCCTGCCCAGGCATGATTCCTGGGCCAGAGGCCTCAGGCCTGGGCGGGGGTCAAAGCCAGTGATCGGGGGGAGATGGGGGTCCCCTGTCCAAGCCTGACACCTCTGGCGGAAGCGTCAGGCCTGGGCAAGGGGCCGATCAGGTGATCGGAGGGTGATGGGGGTCTACGCCTCTGGCCGAGGCATCAGGCCTGGGCCAGGGGCAGAGCCAGCAATCGGAGGGGTCTGGGGGTCCCCTGCCCAGGCATGATTCCTGGGCCAGAGGCCTCAGGCCTGGGCGAGGGTCAGAGCCAGTGATCGGGGGGAAATGAGGGTCCCCTGCCCAGGCCTGACGGCTCTGTCAGAGGCGTCAGGCCTGGGCAAGGGGCCGATCCTGCGATTGGAGGGTGATGGGGTCAATGCCTGAGGGCTCCCAGTATGTGAGAGGGGGCAGGCTGGGCTGAGGGACACTCCCCCCCCCCCCACACACACACCCAGTGCACGAATTTTGTGCACCAGGCCCCTAGTAAATTTATAAAGTCAATTATGCCTATTAATGTCCAATGTATGAAAAATTATAGGAGTAAGTATGAATGTGGATACATAATACAATTACATGTTTTAATCACAGCCATCTTCAGATTGAAAGATAAAGGAAGAATAAGAAAGAAAGCAAATTTAACATCTCTAATACTTTGATACACTTAAGAAATGAGTATTTGATTTATATAACATGAGGACCATATCAAAAGTTCTCTTAGAAATAGGTATTTTTAATCAATGATAATTTGTAAACTACTATTGTGAACCTAAACCTAACTTTGAACCTTGACAACTGAGATGTGATTTGTCATAATAGTTCAGTTTTTATATAACACTGAATTATTGTTATCAATAGAATTGAAACACACTCTTCATATCAGTATTTGGTCTTTAGATTTAAGAAAAGGATGTTAGATCATTAATACTTTGCCCTGAAAAATTGGTATGGGTAGTAATTTTTGTACTAATTAAACAGGACAGAATTTTAAACATGTGATCAAATGGCTCAATGTTAGAATTATAACTAGTGGCCTGGTGCACAAATTTGTGCACATTGAAAGAAAATTAATTAGAAGAAATATTTTAATATTGCTATTTGCCCTTTCTCTATAATAGAAGTGCCAACCAAATGCATGATCTGCAATGACAGATCAAAATACACGCATGTGACTGGTGCCAGTGAGAGCTTTATATGTATCACACATGTGCGAGTCAACTTAGCCTTTTATATACTGTATATACTAGAGGCCAGATGCACAAAATTCATGCAAGAGTAGGCCTTCCTTCCCCTGGCTGCCAGCACTGGCTTTCCTCTCGCACCCAGGACCTGGGCTTCCCTTTGGCCACTGGCAGGAATCCAGGACCTGGGCTTCCCTCGCAGCCCCAGCTTCGTCTGTAAGGTCATCCAGAAGGACGTCTGGTCTAATTAGCATATTATGCTTTTATTATTATAGATAGGATAAGCTTTCTTAATTAGACCTGCTTTCTGATGTAGCCAAACTTTTTCCAGCCCAGTGAAGCACCCCAACATTGTCAGCAACACAGCAGTAAATATTAACATAAAGCAGAATATTATTGTAGATCAGGCAGGAAGAACAAAAGGTAAAGTATTTAACTGCAGCAGTGTTTGACTATATTCTGCATGGTGAGAAAACCTGAAGTCATTTTCAAGGTCCACCATTTCTTACTTCTTCTCAGTCGGGTCAAGTTTCTAAACTTTCTAAATCTCCATTTTCTGGCTAATTAAAAGAAAATAGGATTCCACTGAGTCTCCTATGTACCTACTCCAGGACTTCTGTGAGGATCAAATGAGATGAGACACAGGAAAACTCTTCACAGACATTTGGTTACAGTGTAAAATGTTTCCACCTGGCTATAAAGCAAGTCGTGTGCCCTAACCAGTTTGGCTCAGTGGATAGAGTGTCGGCCTGCAGACTGAAGGGTCCCAGGTTTGATTCCGGTCAAGGGCATGCACCTTGGTTGTGGGCACATCCCCAGTAGGGGGTGTGTAGGAGGTAGCTGATCAATGTTTCTCTCTCATTGATGTTTCTAACTCTCTATCCCTCTCCCTTCCTCTCTGTAAAAAATCAATAAAATATATTTTTAAAAAAACAACTTCAGGGTTTTTGGCTCAGGAAAAATCTGGATTACAAACTCACTGTCAGAATTCATACTTTTTTACTCTTATCAGCGAAAAAAATCTCATTTATATTTATGGACTAACTCCCCAAATCAAGTCTTCAGTACACTAAAGTGCAAAGAACTTTTCTTCTACCAATTAGCTTTCTTAAGTTACTAGATGGACAATTTTTTAAACTAGAAACAGAAAGGCTAAATTTCAGTCTTCTGCTTCCAAGTTCAATGGTCATTTCACATACTATACAAGCTTGAAGTAGTTTAGATACAAAATTAAAATTGATCTGCTAAAAGTAAAATTCCTTTCAAATATTTTTAGGGTCTTTTTTTTTCAAAAGTTTTTATAGTTCAGTAATACTTTCATGATTAGAGGCCACTGATCTCAGAACTTTAGCTACACAGAACATAGACAAATAAACACGCACACACACACACACACACACACACACACGATGCTTAACATCAAATCTTTATGCAAAACAGACAGCACAAAATCCTTACACTGAAGCTCATGGATTGTCTAGACCAGTGGTCGGCACTCATTAGTCAACAGAGCCAAATATCAACAGTACAACGATTGAAATTTCTTTTGAGAGCCAACTTTTTTAAACTTACACTATATAGGTAGGTACATTATAATTAACTTAATTAGGGTACTCCTAAGCTGGCCTTTGCTAAAAACGTCCTCAATCTGATTGAGGTACGTTCGCTGAGGGCGACCCCTTCCAACTCTCCCATCCACACTCCTCTTGTATACTTGTTTCGTCTATCTCTTTTCGTTCATCCTCTCTATATGTCCAAACCATCTCAACATACCTCTCTCAATCCTTGACACTACATCTTCTTTCACTCCACAACGTTCCCTAAAATTAACTTAATAAACTTTACTTAAAGTTTTAAGTCTTAAACTATAGGTACGTTGAATAAAACTTCTTCAAAATAGACTCACCCAGGTCGAAAACTGACTTCTGCGCATGGGCCACGAAGTTTCAATCACACTGTATGTGCGCGCCCGCAGGTGGTATTTTTGTGGAAGAGCCACACTCAAGGGGCCAAAGAGCCGCATGTGGCTCATGAGCCGCGTTTTGCTGACCACTGGTCAGACTCTCCTTAAAGGATATTTTCTCTGGTTTTGAATTCTGTTCTATCATTTCGGTTCTCCTGATTTTTCCCCCAGAATAGATTAGAAAATTGTTTCTTTGCTTTTGACAGAAGAGAGAACGGGAATAGGGAAGGGGAAAGCTGTGTAACTTGATGCAAACACACTATGACCAGCAAAAGTAACAAAGAGGCCAGCAAAATCCAGCACAAAATGTCACGTTACAAACTCACTCAATAGAGAAGCTAATAACCTGCCTACTTTCATAAGCTATGAGATCAGCCCTGAAAAGAGACTTTCATGTATTTGCCATTAAAATTTGAGCATGCTTAGGCAGAACGAAAATAAAGATACAACTATTCAAATCCCTACAGGTCAATAGAGAAGGGCTGGGACAGTGCCCCAGCTCTAGGGCTTGAGATACCTGTCTGAAAGATCACGGCAAACTCAAGTTTGCTTCTTGCAGACTTTAGAACCCAAGGTGTTCCAACGCTGTGTATGTGAATCTGTGTGTGTGTGTGTGTGTGTGTGTGTGTGTGTGTGTGTGTGTGTGTGTTGGAGAGTGATAATGGTATGTGTGTTGGGGGTGGGGGTGCTAATGATCCACAACATCATGAAAATTCCAGATTAAGCAGGTTCCACCTTGTGGTGGTTTAAAGGTTCAGTCTTAACAGGTCCTGGAAAAGTAAGAAGGCAAATCAAATACAGGAAGCAAGATCTAGCTTCTGGAGAGAGAGGGATTAGGAACAGTATTAGGCATAGCCAGAAGATGAGGTTTGGGGAGAAGATGAGGTTTGGGGAAGAAATTTTTGATTCTAAACAGGATTTAAAATTTGAATGTCAGACAGGGAAAGCTGAGGAGGAGCCCAGATCACTGCTGAATAGGTAGGGTGGGGCCAACAGGGACAGGCTTCAGTGGGGGCAAGAGGATCCTAGAAACCCTGGCAGCCAATAGGCTTGTCCTCCCTGTTATACCACCTGCACTGCGATGTTAGGGCTGTGTCAGCACCAAGTGGGGATGAGCATGCGCGAGAAGGGCATCAGGAATCCAAAGACATTGCTAAGGAAGACAGGAGCCAGTGTCTTTGATGAGGCAGGCTTGTGGCATCTTCCTCTCCTCCTCTCACCTCCCAGTCCTCCTTTCCCCTCCCTCCCCTCCTTCCTTTTTCTTTCTCCTTCCTTCCTTCCTTCCTTCCTTCCTTCCTTCCTTCCTTCCTTCCTTCCTCCCTCCCTCCCTCCCTCCCTCCCTCCCTCCCTCCCTCTTCTTTCATTCTTTCTTTCTTCCATCTTTCTTTCCTCCCTCCCTCCTTCCCTCCCTCCCTCCCTTTCTCTCTTTCATACAATTATTACTTTATGACCTATAATTATTTTCTTAGCCCATTACAGCCTTGCTCCCACCCACTCCTTTGTGTTACCATTGGTAAACATGTTACATTTCTATATGTTATAGGCCCATAATACATTATGTATATGATGTCTAATATGTGTGTATATATCATTATTATATACTAGAGGCCTGATGCACAAAATCTGTGCAAGAGTAGGCCTTCCTTTCCCTGGCTGCTGGCACTGGCTTCCCTCTGGCACCCGGGATCCCGGCTTCCCTTGCAACCCCGGCTTGGGCTGGAAGGTCTTTCAGTCTAATTAGCATATTATGCTTTTATTATTATAGAATATAATGTATTTCTTTATAAATATAAAATTTATTATTTGGTCTAGAACATAGAGTAACATTTGGTTCTTATTTGCAGCGTACCTTTTTACTGATATTATCTATGTGATGTGACATTGCCATCATGCCTTCCTTTACTTCTTTAGTCATCGTGCCCTTTGTGCTGTGAACATATTTATACTGGCTACTGTGAAGTAACTTTCTTTTAGATCCAACATCAGGTCACTGTCACAGCAGTGCCTGCTGTTGGCTTTGTGTGTGTGTGTGTGTTTGTGTGTGTGTATGTGTGTGTGTGTGTGTGTGTTTGCGTGTGTATGAGTCGTATCTTCCTGTTTCTTTTCAGGCCTCAACCTTTTTCGTTGTTGTTGTTGGAAACTGGACATTTTAGATAACATATTGCAGCAACTCTAGGTACAGGTCACCCGCTCTTCCTTCCGGACTTGTTTATGCGATTTGCTTGTGTGGTGATTGGGTGGATTGTTCTAGTGAAGTCTATTTCCCCCATGGTGTTAAGCTCCTCTGCTGCTCCTCAGGGAGGCACAGATTTGCAGATGCCACAGCCACCCTGGTAGCCAGAGGGTTTCTAATATTTGTTTTTGAGTTCCATGTCATGCTGCTACTGAAATCCCTTCAGTCAAAGGCAGCTATGATTGTCGGCTTGATACTTTGAGAGGGAAGGAATCTTTTTCTGCAAATGGTCACCCTTCAAAGAAAAGAATACCATTCTTGAGATGACAAGATGGTCCATAAATTGACTCAGAACTCTGAAAGAATTGTTCCCTTCCTCCGCCATCCAAGAATCCCCAGAGTGATTACAGGGGAAAACATGTTGACATGCTGCTTTTGAAATGGAATTTTGGACTGGAACCCGGATTCTTTGTCCATCAGAGTCGAAGAATGAATCCATGGACAGAAGGTGGTATAGCAAAGGTGGAGATTTATTAAAAAAACAAGTACAAGCTCCCATGTAGGGAGAGGGAAAGAGTCCCACAGAACTCCGACGTGGGGAAGGGGAAAGGGTCCCACTGAGTTCCTTTTCCCTATGGCTTATAAAGGCTGCAGAGCCTGGTGCCTTGATATCCCCTCTGATGAGTCACTATTCCCTTAGACTGGTTACTATAGTAACTCCTGGGCTCAAAGGTCGAATCTCACATGGGACATGTGAGGTTCTCCCCCCTCCTTCCTTATTGTTTTCCTATTCCCTTTGGGCTTTCTTCTCCTTCTGGATGAAGGGCTTCCTTCTTTTTATTCTGTAAATATAGACCTTCTGCTGTTCCCAGCTCCCTCATTCTATGGAAATGTACCTGTTGCAGCTTTTCAGCTTCCCCTGTTCTATGGAGATATACCTTCTGCTGCTCTGCAGACCTGTGCTTCCTTCATGATCCCCTTAATTTCCAAAATTTCCTAAAACCTGTCTTTTTCACCCCCCAAAATTCCCGTTTCACTTTGCTTTCAGACTTAGAGGCTCAGCCCATTCTATTTAAACTTCAAAGGACAGCGTGACTCCAGCTACATGTAGGCCCTACTATATAATACTCATGCCCACTTAGGCGGTGGGTATGCGGGTGAGGAAACTGAGGCTTACAGAGGTGAGGAGGTGAGGTCATTTGTTCATCATCACCTTCTAGCAAGCGGTGAAGGCAGCATTCAAATCTAGGTCCGACTTCCAAATGTCTGCTGTCGTTGGCTGTATTATTCTTCTGCTCATGTCAAAACCTGTCAGTGGCCGCCATTGCTTCTGAATAAAGTGCAAACTCCTAGGCTCAGCATCTAAGATCTCCCTTAATCTGGAAACCACAAACGTTTCTAATCTTCCCAGTATGACTCGTAAAACTGGAGATGAGAGGACTTTCTCTGAGACTGTGGCTCTTGTTCTACAATCTTGCTTTTCAAGGAACCTGCCTTCAAGTCCCTGGCCCCGCCTCACCCAGTAAGCCTTGGGCAGAGTGATTCAATCACCTTGATGTGGAGAATGTATTTTTCTTGCTTTCCCTGCCTTTTTTTTTTCTTTTTCTTCATTATTTTTCCCCCTGCCATGTCCTATGACACTGAGTTCTGTCTGTCTGCCAAGGCACCTGCCTGTCACCCGTTGCGGGGCCTCTCTGATGCGGCCATCTGTCTTCGTGCTGAGCTTTGCACCTCACACTAGCCAACACACTCCCCTCATCCCTGGTTCCGCTCCACTGCCTGGATTTGCATAATCTTTCGATGGGTCTTCACTCAAATCCCAGTCACACCCAATGGATTGGTCTGGTTTTTAGGTTCTGGCCATCCCTGTCTGCTCCCTGAGCGGAATGAGGCATGTTTGGGAACCTTTGGATGCACAGCAAACATGATGAGTGCACTGGATAGTTGGCGATCCCGGCCTGAATAGAGTGAGGGGTGTGGAGGGGAGGGAGGAAGGGAGGTGATTTATCACAGCCTTAGCACAGTGCAAGTTGGGGACAAAGAGAGTAAACTTAAGCAACATAAATTCTTGGTTGCTGTATTTTCAGTTTTTATGTCTGATGCGAGAACTGGCTGCCGGGGACCTAGTTAATTAAGTTAACATATGGTCAGCCTTGCAGCCCAAACAACTGCTGCCAGGTAACAGGCCACCTTCCCTGAAGTGAGAACCAGCTCATCTCCACAGTGACAGACTTGGAAGGATTCCTGTCTGTGACCCAGCACTAAGGCGACAGTGACTCATAAAACCCCATCAATATAAACTCCCACCAGAAGACACACACTTTCATTCCTACTCCTCATTTTGGAAAATATGCATACGTTTTCTAAACCAAACATATTACATCCCGAGTCTTTTCTTTAGTCATTTACAGTGAGTAATTTTACTGATAAAGCTAAGAAATGTAGGAAAATAACAGAAAGGCTTGTAAGTTATTAAAGCTAACTCTATGAGTTATGTGTGGATGTCTTCTGTCCCTGACATGGTATCTCTTCTTTATTTCTGTGAACAGTAATCATTCATGCTGCTTTCTAAGAAAGAATACTGACCATACAAAGTTAGTAAAACATAATAACAATTGTTAGTTCTTTGCAATGAAAAAAAATGTAGCATCAGCAGGAACACTAACTTTTATTCATCACTCAGTCATTAATGCATTTGTAGCATGAAATACAAAATGGAAATTCACTACATCTCTACATGGCTAACATACACACACACACACACACACAATAACATAGGGAGTTTTAAAGGCTGAATTATAACCACGAAAATCACAATTGTTTTTGTATATAAAATGGTTGGTTTACATGTGGTAGGATGAAGACACTTGTGAGCTTGGATTAGCTGATTGAAAAGAAATTTTAAAATTAAATATTTTTTCTGGTGTAAATAAATAAACGTGTTATTAATGTGCCGTTGGAATAACATGGAAGTTTTAAAACACAGCAGGTGAACTGAAGGGACAGCAGATGAAGAAAAAGGACTAATATGCATGATAACAGTTTATCTTTCTCTCAGGTTTTGTACTGTGGGCATGATAAGAAGGCGATGTGATAGTACAATAATGGGATAATTCCTGAGGGATCTTTCTAAGAAACTAAGGTCTGACAGCTGTTTGTAAATGGAGCCTGTGTTCCTTCCGTTTCTTTACCGTTTGCTTCCAAGAACTGCAAGTTAAGAGTTTCTGCTAAGAGAGCTCTTGCTTTTTGAAGAATATGTGTGTAATGAAGATGGAAATTCTTTGAGAGTCAAAATTATTTTAGAACTTTTGTTATCTCTTAGCACAATTCTGAATTTGTAGTAACAATTCCACACATATTTATTGAATAGGACTGGATTATCTGTACCATTGTAAGCTGGTGAAAGGAGCCCAAATCTGTGAATTTTGAATAGAGGCTGGGTTTGGATAAACTTTAACAAGAAAGTATTCTAGGGGGTTTCTCTGAGGATGCTGCTTTGGGCAATCCTTTAAGCCAGTGGTTCTCAACCTTGGCTGCACATGAAAATCACCCGAGAATCTTTTTAAAATCCTGATTTCTGGGCCCCATCCTCCGGAAATTCTGTTTCTTTGTTATGGGGTGGGGTCACAACATTAGTAACAAAGAAACAGAATTTCCGGAGGATGAGGCCCAGAAATCAGGATTTTAAAAAGATTCCCAGGTGACTCTAATGTGCAGCCGAGGTTGAGAACCACTGCTTTAAGCAATAGTATGGTGTGCACAGGTGAATGTAGTATAGGATGTAAGCTTATGGCTTGGTAGGGAGATAATGTGATCTGAGTTTTCTTAGGGTTTTGCTGCTGCCAGGAGGTTCCTGCTTCAGTGGTTGTCTGAATGACTTAAAGGTGCTTGCTGTATAGCGCCACAGAAGTAGTGGGCTGAGGGCTGGGCTGTTTTAGCACTGAATAGGAGAGAGGATGGTAGCATCGGTTCCTTTCCACACCCCACAGCTCAAACAAAGTTCTGACTGTGTTCCATGTTCTCCCCGCCTCCATTTGGCCATGTGCTCCAGAGCAGAGCTGCTCCAGGCACAGGGAGTATCACCTGATTGTTTTAGACCAGTCACAACAGACCCATATTCCTTGCCAGTAATTGGCGCATACCTGAGTATGTAGGTGATGGGGTTCCTGCTAATGAATCATAAGGAATAGCCTGCTGTAATACTTCTGGGAAAAGTTTCCTCGATTCTATGAGAGATCCACAGAAAGGATGAGTTTCTTCTAGAAGAAGTAGCAGCCGGATGCAATGGCTGGGTTTGCACAGCCATCTTGTGATCAGGAGAAGAGGCAGCCCAAGGACATTTGCTGACACACTGTGTATATCAGAAGAGTAAAGTAGAGAAAGACCGATTCCCTGATGTTATTGTTGAGTGGATGAATTGTTATTTTGGAAGTATTGTTATGTAAAATAATGTATTTATTTATATCCTTTATTGTTGTGGCACTTTGAGTTGAATTTTCTAGGGTTGCCTGAATTAGCAAATAAAAATCTAGGATGTGCAGTTAAATTTGAATTTCCAATAAATATAAATAAATTTTGAGTACATGTGTGTCCAATGTGGTACTTTTCCCATGCAATATTTGGGACATCTTATATCAAAACAGTACTTGTTGTTTATCTGAATTTCTAATGTTACTGGGAATCCTGTATTTTGTTTGCCAACCTTAAGCCTGTAGTTGAGAGAAGTCTGCCTAATTCAGTGATAAAAGACTTTTCTCAGATCCTATTGGGTGTACGCTTTGAGAAATAAAAGGTAAAATGAGATTTACCAATCATAGTTTGAGTATACATGTTTAAAATCCAGCCTCATATTCTCAAGAACTAATAAATATTCCTTAGAATATTTTTTCTTTTTGAGGTTTGTCAATGACTCCCCACCCAGATTTGAAATATTATTTTAATGCAGGTTAACATAGCAAGGAGTCAGGCACATCTTATAATCTGTTTCTTTACTTGCTATCTGTATGACTCTGGAGAAATCAAGTGAATCTCAGTATCTCACTGTGCTTTTATGATAAATAAACAAGATACATTATGAGAAGCATCTAGCATGTCAGACACGTATTACTTGCTCAAAACACATTATGCCTTGTTTCTGCATTGATTGTGGAGAAGTGTTTTCAGTGTACTGTACTGGGTATTACACTGAGAAAAAAATAGAAACTCATTCATTCTACCAAATCCCTATGCTGCTCCTCCCCTCTGCACAACTTGAGCAGAGTGAGTGGAATGACACATGGACAAATCAGTTGCCTCGTGGAGTGAGGAACTTATATTACCTTAGTGCATAGCTGAGTTTTATTTCTGACTCTGGGACTGACACATCTGAGATTGTTCCTAAGTAGCAACTGTTATCATCTAAACTGAAAAGAATAGTTTTGCCTTTTCTTGGAGGATAGGGACCCATCTTATTCTCAGTAGCTTAGTATTCTTAGTAGGTGCCCCACAGTCAAAGGGTATTTAATGAAGCGCACTTAGCTACAGAATTGAATTTCTGCCTCAGGGGCAATGAATAGACCACACAGTCTTCCTAATGTGTTTGTTAGTCTACATTCAGATTGTCATGCCCATGTCGGGATTTTTCTACCCTCCTTTTTGTGTACAGAAAAAGATGTTATTCTCACAGAATAAACTATGAGCCCATAAAATGACAGCTGTGATGGCAAGTCGTACTGTGCTTCTGTAATTCTGGCGAAGACAGGAATTGGAGAGGGAGGGCAGAGCAGCTGCCCTCAAGGAGTTGAAGGGCTGCAGATGGGAGAAGGATTGCTCGAGCTCTGGGCTCCAAAAGGCAGAACTCGAGTTGAGGGGCAGGAGTTGAAGGGAGGCGTGGTCAGGTTGAAAGAATCATGGCTGCCCAGTCCCGCAGTGTCCCCAATGTGGTGCCATCTCCTCTACTGAAATGTTGACTCATACCAGTATGCTCTGATATCGGTTTATCGGGAATATTATAGCAGAAACTGGAGCTGTTTTCTTAACTTGTAAAATGAGGATATTAATTTTAATTTATCAACTCACAAGTGAAGGATTGGATCCAGCTAAACCTGAAGAGACCCCTTTGCTAGTTTTCTGGCATCTGTAAGGCGTTAGTTGCAGTGATTTTCAGCCTTCGCTGCAGATTAGAATTAACTTGGGAACTTTGAAAATCCTGGATGTCTAGATCACATCTGCAGAGACGCTGGCTTGACTGGTGTGGGGTATGGCTTAAGTGTTAGAATTTTTTCAGAACTTCCCAAGTGACTCTAATAGACTGCAGTTTTGAGAATCACTGAACTCACGTGCTGTTAGAGAGTATGATTCTGAATTTTAGTTTGGGATCTGATTTAACTATAATGTTGAGCAACTCCTTTAACTTCTATGGTTCCATATTATTTATTTACTAAAAAGGGGGAGGGGGCATATATACTTCCAAAGCAACTTCCTCTAAAATTGTATTATTTACAGCCCTTAAGAGTTTATGAATTATGCCCGGCTGGTTTGGCTTAGTGGTTGAGTGTTGACCTATGAACCAGGAGGTCATGGTTGGATTCTCAGTCAGGGCACATGTCCAGGTTTCGGACTTGATCCCCAGTGGAGGACATGCAGGAGGCAGCCATCAGTGATTGTCTCATCAAATGATTGTCTCATCATTGATGTTTTTATCGCTGTCTCCCTTCCTCTCTGAAATGAATAAAAAATATATTAAAAAGTTTATGAATTATGGAAAGGCACTGTGTCCCAGAATTAGAAGAGGATCTCTGTTCAGTGCCATGGGAGTTTTTGTGCTCTTTTTGTCAGTTTTGATGCTAGTCATAGACTGCCAATGTGGGGGTGTTTCTATCTCTGAGGAACGGGCGGTTCCAACAGAGTTCAGGTGATGGGCTGTCTCGGCAGCTCTCTCATTTGAGCAGAAACTGATGGCGGATAAAAGTGGGTTTCTTCGCTCTTCTCCATGTTTCCAGAAGATGCTTTGCTGCTAGCGTCAGAGTCACCTAACAGATGCCTGGACACTTTTCTTGGTGTTTTGTGTAGATGGCTGTCTTTGGGGCTTGCTGCCTTACAGTCAGCTTAGTGAACGATTGTACTAACTCTAACCCAGAACACGGGTTCTCTTGTAGTCGTGATTTTATTTCTACCCAAATGAGTGTATGTCTCATTGTCACTTTGGTCGTGCAGCAACTGACCATCGACAGACAATGACACAGGATTCTATCCACCCCACTCCCCGCCCTTAGAGCAATATAAGTAGGATCCCCATTATTAGGTTTTCTCAAAGATGTTGCTTGCAAAACAAAAAGACAACCTACGGGATAGGAGAACATATTCGCCAATGATATTTCTGGTAAGGGATTAATTTCCAAAATTTATAAGGAAGTCATTCAACTCAACACCAAAAAGCAAACAATCCAATTTAAAAATTGGCCAAATGACCTGAATAGACACTTCTCCACAGAGGACATACAGATGGCCAATAGACATACAAAAAGATGCTCAACATCACTAATCATCAGAGAAATGCAAATTAAAACCTCAAAGATACGTCACCTCACATCTGTCACAAGGGCTGCCATCAATAAATCAGTAACAGTAAGTGTTGGTGAGGATGTGAAGAGAACAGAACCCTTGCGTACTGTTTGTTGGTGGGAATGCAAATTGGTGCAGTCACTATGGACAACATATGAAGTGTCCTCAGAACATTAAAAATGAAACTGCCTTAGGACCCAACAATTCTACTTCTGGGTATATATCCGAAGAAAATTGAAACACGAATTCAAAAGAATATGTGCACCCCTAGGTTCATTGCATTGCTATTTACAATAGCCAAGATATGAAGCAACTCAAGTGCCATCAGCAGACAGATAAAAAGTGGTGGTATATCTGAACAATGGAATATTACTCAGCCATAAAAAAGAAGGAAATCTTACCATTTGTGACAGCATGGATGGCCCTAGAGAGTATTGTGCTAAGTGAAATAAGTCAGTCAGAGGAAGACAAATACCATATCACATTGTAACAACGATGTAAGGTGCCTGGTGGATCCTGAAAATACGAAGGCGGGGGGCACTTTGTGAAGTGTGATTGTCTGACCACTGTGCTGTGCACCTGAAACTAACACAAAATAACATTGCATATAAACTATTTTTTTGCATATAAACTATTATAAAATAAAATATAATAAGATGTATAACTGCCATTCTCCAGCACATTTCCTCAATTCGCTGAGATTTTGCTTCCTGATAATTGCTGTCAGTTTGGCTCAAATAAATTCCTATATTTCTCTAAAAAATGTTTTTTAAAAAAATTTCTGGGAATTCAGATTTGTTAGTGTCAGATTTATTTGCCACACAATGTGCATAAAAATAATTATAGAAATGTGGGCTATCACGAGGCATAAAATATCAGATTTTTATATGGAGATATGATGGAGTGATTTTTATGTGTGAAACTTCTTACTCCCCAAAGAAACTTTTAAGAAGAAGGATAGTTTCTCATTACTATTTTAATACTCCCTGAATCTCTAGCTTAAAAAAAAAAAATCCAAGTCCATTAGTATGCCACAATTCAAGGTAAATCACCCACTTAAAACTCCATCTTATTGGGAGAAAAACTTGAAGTCTTTGGATTACCTGTGAAAGAGTTAAAAATATTTTCTTCCTATGCTGGATGTCAGACCTGGACACGTTTACTCGTGTTTCCTAGTGCATGTGCATTATGGAAGTAGGAAAGAACTGGTTGTGTGTGTGTGTGTGTGTGTGTGTGTGTGTGTGTGTGGTTTAATCTGGGAGGCAACAAAGCAATAAAAAGGATCACAGGGCACCACGTTAGTGACAAATCACAGGAGGCTGTTGCCCAAAGGTTGTGAAAACTGGTTTCTCGTTGCAGGAATTGGGTTGGTCCACTCTTTCACCCCCCTTCTCAAACACAAATATTTTCATATAATAAGAGCCTGCTTCCCTATGGCTATAGCCTCCCCTCCCCTCCTCCGGCACCACCATTTTCAAGGGGCTCACTGCGTGGACGTCCCCCAAATCCCTGGCTTTGGCTCCTGGACGGTGTCTCGCAGAGGTGAGGCGTCCCTTAAGGGGCTCACTCGGGGTGGCGGGACAAGCAACACCCACTAGGATCCGACCCGGGCCGGCGGCCGGAGCATGCGCCGAGGGTTTGTGCAGCCAGCCCTGGCTGCCGCCGCTGCCTCGTCCGGACTTGGCGAGGACTTGGGAGGGACAGCGGCGCTGGGAGGTGGCTTAGCAGAGACTTTCCAGCAACTGCTGCCCGGGACTCTTTTTTTTTTTTTTTCTTTTTCCCAGGAGGCGGCGACGGCGGCGGCGGGCGGAGAGGAAGAGAGGGAAGCGCCTCCAGCTCCAGCCGATGCAGCCCTTCGGCTCCGCGGGGGGAGCGCCCCTGCCCCGATGAGCCCCCTCGGTGCGTCCCCGACAGACGAGCGGCGGGAGTGCGGAGCGCGGCCGGGCGCGGCCGGTGAGTGGCTGCCCGTCTGCCGTCCTTCCTGCCCGCGGTCCCGCCAGCGCGCCGGCGGCTGCCCGGGCGCCGGGTGCGAAAGTACTTAGGGGGCTGCCCTGGCGGCTCCCCGCGCCGCGCTGCCCCCCGCGCCCGGTCGGGGGCGCGCGCACGCGGTGGCGGGCGGGGGGCCGCGCTCGGCTTTGTGCTCCCTCGGCGGCTGGGAGCGCGGGGTCGCGGCCGCGGCCGGGGCCGGGGGAGGGGACGTGAGTGACGAACCCGGTGCCTGCACAGCTGCACGGGCCCCGGTTCCCCTGCGCCCTGCCCCGCCCCCGCCCCCGGCCCCGGCCGATCCATCACTGCGGCCGAGACATCGTTTCTCACGTTCCCCGCCAGAAACTCCAGTCGCCGGGCGGAATCCCCACTCGGCGCTGCGCCCCCTGCGGGGCCGCGCGTTCCCACATGGGGCGGGAGGTGCGGAGTTGGGGGCCCCAGGAATTGTCCTAAGGAGAGGTACCTTCCCACCCTCGGACCCGCCGGCGGCGCCTGGGATGCCTCCTGCGGGTAGTTTGGGTTTGAGCGGACCTGTCCCCGGGAGGGGCGCGGATGGAGGGAGGTTTTCCCGAGCGTCTCATCAGAATCCCGCAGACAGCGCCGCGGGTCCCCTGGGAACCGGGGTTGACTCTGCGCCTTCATTCGTCCGGGGAGTCACCCCTTTTCTCTGCTCAGCAGGTGGTATCTGCAGGCGGTTGGGACTTGGCGGAGGGGGTAGGTTACTATCAGAACTTTCACAAGTGCTTGTTGAGGAAGCGGTGTCTGGAATGAACCTGACTCCGGACCCAGCCGAGGGCTGGCAGAGAAGGGATGCGCTGGGGGTGCGGAGCGCGGGGGTCAGTCCTGTTCTCCCCTGCCCGCTGCAGGTCGCTGCTGTCTTGCCCTTGGGGATAGGATGTGGTGAGAGAATGGGGCTGCTCCCTCCCGGGGGTCACCATGGCCAGAGAAGACTCCGTCAGGTGCCTGCGCTGTCTGCTCTACGCCCTCAACCTGCTCTTTTGGGTAAGTCAGTGCCAGGGCACCGCCAGGTGGAGATGGCTGGACGGGGTTTCCTGCCCACAGCTGCCACAGAATGCGCCCAAGGGCATGGCGACGCATGAATTCATTTCATGGGATCACACCCTCTGTTTTGCAGAGAAGTACATTTTGACCTTAAAATGTCTTTGATCTAGCCCAAGTTCCATTTCAAAAAAGAAATCCACCCTGGATACTCAGTGGCAGTAAAATTAGACGTGAAGTTAATCTGGGGATATAAATAAATGCACGTGCCTGTGCTTGTAGATAAGAAAATTATGACCTGCTACTTAGGGAACTGCTTGTTTTCAGGAATTCCAGATAACTGTGCAAGCCATGAGTTGTTTCCCTATGTCATCCTAGCCTAAAAGCCTGGTTGTGGCTAGCCAGTCTTACATTCTAAAGGCTTGGCGGATTTTTCCAGAAGATTCCAATCAGTCTGCAAAGGTGGTTTTTCATGTAAGGGTTCCTAAATTGGGGAAGTTTAAAGGAATTTTGTGTATCCTTTTGGAAAATCCCATACCCATTTAATAAAATAAAATACACTAACTGTAACCAGCTCAGGGAAATCTTTATGCCCCATGAGCTAGTGACTTTTTATTCTTTGCACTCAGACACAAATTTTCATTTAGTGTTACTCATATTCACATTATTATTTATAAAACTTTTGAGGAGAGTATAAAAATTAAAACTTTGCTGTTTTAGGAAACGATCATGCTTAAGCAGGTATGTTTTTGGGCAATTTTGTATTCTATGAATAACATATTCAAAAGGTTCCGTTGGAAACTGTCATGTGTAACCTATTTATTTGGCTGAGTGGCTGTCACTGACCAGCCTGTCTTCATAGAGCTATTACATGTGGTCTCCAGAGCATGACCTTTTTGTTGAACTGTTCCTTATGGATGGCTCTATTTTAAGGTGACAAATCAAGCCTTGCTTCAGTGAGTAATCTGAAGGATAGCTAAACTGATAACTTTCCCCCTCAGCATGAAAATTAAAGCATTGAGTAGTTAAACTCACCACTTGAAGCTGTACAATTCCCACTTCATCTTATTGCCGCTTTTCATTCTAAAAATGTATAATTTTAAGGGGCTCATTAAGTTACCATTGTCTTTAAAATGTTAATCATTATCACTCCCATTTGCTAGCTTTTCACTTTTCTGCTTTGTACTTGTTAATGATAGAATCATCACACTGTTATATCTAAAAAGGTACTTAAGGGTGACCAGGTTGAACTTCCTCACTTGTGGATGAGAAAACCTAAGTGGAGTGATTAACTAGCCAACGGTCAAATGGCCCAAAGATGACAGTGCCAGGAGCAGGACTCAGCTTTCTTTCCTCTACACCACGCAGGTCAAACATAATTATTAATAACGAACTGCAGCGTTCGCTAATGACTGGTTACTAGAATGGTGTTGCATTCACTTCCCTTACACACCTACGCGCAGGCGCACCATTCCTCTCCACTAATATTAGCAGCGAATATTTTAGCAGCCGATGGCCACGTCATTAGTCTTGTACTGACTTGTTTGTTGTGCGCAACAAGAAATATTTCGCTTTTGGAGAACAAGTTTTTTTTGCGGCCCACATAAACTGAAACCTTGTTTATTTGACCCGTGTTAGCCTTTGAGTTTGACATGCTTACCTTTACATGGATGAGTATGAGTTCTGAACCTTGGAATTAGTAGGGGTTTTTGGTATTGTTGTTGAACAAAGAATAAATTCTTTGGAAATTTTCTCCATGATTTGTATTACCTGGGGGGAAAGCCCAAATCATTTAACAAAAATATGGCTCTTTTGAGTAATGAAGTTTGCTTGAAAATATCTGTTCCTTAAACTCCTGTAGAGCTCCTTGTGTCCCCAAAGAATGTGAAATGTTGTCTTTGTTTTTATTCTATACTTAAGCTTTCTCACTTTGTGTGTGTTTTTTATTATTGAGATTGCTTCCTCCTTTCTCCAGCCATCCTTGTCTCTCAAAAAAAATCACTTTCCTTCACCAAAATAATCCATGCAAACTGCCTAGTGTGGGTCCTTCTGTTTTTCTTTATTTCATACAAAGATATATTTACTCATACCTGTCCATGTATTCCCATTCATGAACATTCAGATGTACATTCACGATATTTTATTAAATTGTTTTTTTCTTTTGGGTTAGAATTGCTGTCAGAGGATATGTAACAACAGCAGCAAAAGAGCTAATCCTATATAATAAAAGGCTAATATGCAAATCAACCGAACAGCTGAATGCTGACCACCAGGAGGTAGACACTCAATGAAGAAGCTGCCCCCTGGTGATCAGTGTGCTCCCATAGGGGGAACGCTGCTCAACCAGAGGCCAGGCTCTCAGCTGGCAAGCGTAGCAGTGGTGGCAGGAGCTTCTCCCGCCTCCGCGGCAGTGCTACGGATGTTCGACTGACGGCTTAGGGAGCGGGCCTAAGATCTCAGTCGGACATCCCCCAAGGGCTCCCATACTGTGAGAAGGCCGGGCTGAGAGACCCCCCCCAACAACCCCCCCGCCCTGCCCAAGTGCACAAATTTCATGCACTGGGCCTCTAGTATCAGTATAAGTTCTTATGTTTGCTAGGCATATTTATGCCTCAATTTCCTAGTCTGAAATAGGAATGATAGTTTCTGTTTTTTAGAGTTATTGTGAGGATTAGAGTTACTATATGTAAAGTGCTTGAACAGTGATACTTAAGTACTATCTCTATCTCTGTAGCAGTAGTAGTACTTGCAGTTGTTACTACTGGCACTACTACAATACTGATCTCCTGTAAGTAGATTACCAGGAGGTGGGTTGCTGAGTCAAAGGAATCTTATAGTAGTAATGGTGGTAATTGTAATTGTGATTAACACTGCTGCTAGTGTTAGCACTATGACATGCCTTAGATGTAGCAATCCTGTCCTGGGAACCCAGCCCCTAGGAATAAGAGCACTACTACACCCCATTATGCGGATGAAGATATTTGTTGCCATCTTGTTGATTATGGTATATATATATTTGATTTTTTTACAGAGAGGAAGGGAGAGAGATAGAGAGTTAGAAACATCGATGAGCGAGAAACATCGATCAGCTGCCTCCTGCACACCCACCCTGTGGATGTGCCTGCAACCAAGGTACATGCTCTTAACCGGAATCGAACCTGGGACCCTTGAGTCCGCAGGCCGATGCTCTATCCACTGAGCCAAACTGGTCAGGGCTGGTTATGGTACTTTTTAATTTTTGCCATTCTGAAAAGTTTAAAGCAGTGATGATCAACCTTTTTCATCTCATGGCACGCATAAACTAATTATTAAAATCCTGCAACACACCAAAAACTATAATATATTTTTTGCCTGTCTGACAAAACATAGGTATAGTTTTGATTCATTCACACCGGATGGCTATTGTGTTGGCTGTTCTCATTTTTAAATTTGACAATCTAAGGGTAAAGACGTCAGTGTCCTTGAATAAATAGTAAGACATTGCATGCTTTAAAAATTCTTGCAGCACATGGGTTGAAAATCACTGGTTTAAAGTTTTATCTCACTGTTACTTTACTTTTTACTTCCTCCACCATCAGTGAGCAGAGCATCAATTTACATATACATATATATTTATATATATTACTTCATTTCATAATTAATATTAAATATTTTATATTTAAATTTCAGTTTGCGCTATTTTTCATTTCATTTATGTTATCTGTTGCTGCATTAAAAACAAAATTTTCTGTGTTTTTAATAGAATTTTTCTGTAGAATTTTATGCATTCTTTCATGTTCTGTTCTTTTAAAGCACTTGCCTTTTTTGTGTTGGTTAAAGATTTCTTTTTACATACTCATTTTTAAGATTGCTGTATACAATTAAAAATAACTATGGGAGTTTTGTTGGAATTGTATGAAATGTATCGGCCAGCTTTGGGGAAATTGCCCTTATTCTCTCAATGTTAAATGTGTGTCTGCTGATCCTTGATTTCCTATCGCTACTGAAACAGAAGCAAGCAGTTTTCTACCTTGGGCTGGGCACATACCTGGCCATCCTTACACTACTCTCTCCTCTCATTCTCATCACAGCTAGGGAAGATCGTTTTTTGTTTTTGTTTTTTTGCTAGGGGAAGTTACTCAGAGAAGTTCTGTAACTTGCTAGTAGATAACAGAACAGGGATGCAAAGTCCCATTTTTTCTCTCTCCAAGTGCCAGGGGAGTTGTACTTCTGGACACAGTGGGGAATTTATTTGCAGCAAAGAAGTAAACAGCCTTAGTCGGAAGGGATTAGCTGTCCACTGCTCACTCCAAGCCCTCTACGCGCGGACAGTCACCTGGGCCTCATGTGTGTTAAAAGCAGATTCTGATTCAGTGTGTGTGGAGTTAGGTCTGAGATTCTGCATTTCTAAAAAGCTCCTTTGTGATGCTGAGGCTGCTGGTGTGAGGGCCACATTTTGAGGAGCGAGGCTTTTGTCCTTGCTTTTGGTTCTCGTTGGAATTGGAAACAGAACAAACCAGTGCGGCTTATGAATCCCACTTCTTAAACCAGACTTCACATCCTGAGTATGGATTGGACAATGGTTCTTCCCTCTTGATCAAGAGCTATAGTCTTTTGCTCTCAATTGGCATTTTAAATGGACTTTTTCCAGCCTGTATCTTCTATACTGGTACCCTCCCCACTTCTCTACCCCACAAGGATTTTAGAGAGAGAGAAAAAAGGAATCTTAATTGGGAAAACACTGGGAACCTATATACAATTTTGTTTTGCTGTTCTCATAGTTGAAAATCACACAGGGAAATTTTTTTTTTAGTAAAAAAAAGGTACATCTTAAGTACTTAATTTTTGGAGGCGTGAGGCATAGACAAGTCTAAGAGGAAATAATCCCCAGCACATTTCGGACTGAAAATGCACTGTGTTCACATTGCTATGTGTCCAGGCACCTTGCTTTGCCCTCTGTGGAGCGGCTTTCCCTCCTTACACAGAAGCATGGTCCCCCTACAGCTGCACAGGGTTTGGCAGACACATACTGGGCCTTGTAGGTTTGTCAGGAGTGTGTAGTGGGTTTGTAATGGGACACGGTGCACGGGAGGAAACCACCCCTAAAATCTCCTTTGAAACCATGATTCACAGTCTGGCCAAGATGAAGCAAGGAACTGGATTTTCTTTACTTTACATTTATCCTATTTTTACTATTTAGATGGCATATGATTGAAGTAAATGAAAACTTTTCTCCATTTTAAAGACAACTTCTGTGGATTTATGATCTGAGTGCCAATGATAATTTTCTGCTATTACAAATATGGACAAATATGGTTCTCTTTGAAAGTTCCTGAAATTGGTGAACATGGAACATTCCTCATATATGTTTATTATTTTCTAAAAGTATAATCATATTTGTAGATTTTAAAAAATTTTTAATTGATTTCAGAGAGGAAGGGAGAGAGCGAGATGGAAGCATCAATAATGATCAAGAATTATTGATCAGCTGCCTCCTGCATGCCTCCTACTGGAGATTAAGCCCGCAGCCTGGGCATGTGCCCCTGACCAGAATCAAACCTGGGACCCTTCAGTCCACAGGCCAACACTTTATCCACTGAGCCAAACCAGTAGTTTTAAGCTCTTATTTCTCGTTAGTAGGTAAGAGCCATTGTTTAATAGCAATGAGTCTTAAACTTCCTTGATGAAAAGAAACATATAAAAGAGAGCCTAGAAAGTAGACAGGGCATCTAGTTCATGCTTTTTTGTCTTATAGATATTCTTTTTTAAAAAATTTATATTTTATTGATTTCAGAGAAGAAGGGAGGAGAGAGAGGTAGAAACACCAATGATGAGAGAGAATCATTGATTGGCTACCTCCTGCATGCCCCACACTGAGGATCGAGCCTGCAACGTGGGCATGTGCTCTGACTGGGAATCTAACCGTGACCTCCTGATTCATAGGTCGACACTTAACCACTGAGCTATGCTGGCCTAGCTAGTTCACACTTCTGGAATATATGAAAGGTAGGTGAAACAAACAAAATGATGTTCTGTCCCCTCTTCTTATGCCCCTCATAACCCCTCCCCCATCTGTAGTGAGCCTTGGGTGTTTGACCCATGCATACCCTAAAGGGGTTCTTGGTGAGTGGACGTTTGCATCCCCACAGCACTTATATGTAGTCACATTCAAGTATTGCTTGCTAAATGAATGCCCCAACTTTCCTCTATGACAGGCTTCCAGTTTCCTTTAACTCTTCCTAAAGAGTAGTGGAGAGCCCTCAAACAAATATTAGTGCTTTATAAAAATAGACTTTAAATAAACTTTAGTCTCAGGGGCAAAGCTGATTATATATATATATATACTAGAGGCCTGGTGCACAAAAATTCATGCACTCGGGTGGGGGTGGTCCTTCAGCCCGGCCTGTGGCCACTAGCAGTCTGGGAGCCCTCAGGGGATGTCCGACTAAGCCGCAGTCTGGCCTCCCCCTGTGGGAGGCAACTGGAAGGGCAGATCAGGGGACGGAGCTGGCCAGCGAACAGCCAGCCCCATTCCCTGCTGCTGCAGCCACTGCTGCCGCCGCCACCACCACCACCACCACCACCATCACCACCACCATCACCACTGGTGGCCTCCCTCTGTGGGAGGTGACAGGCGGGTGATCTGGGGATGGTGCCCCCCCATCGTCCCTCCCCCGTTGTCCCCTCCCTCTGCCTGCTGGCATGTGCCTTGGCTGGCCTGGTGCTGCCGCCTGCTCGCCAGACAGTTCTTCCACCGGTTGGGTTGATTTGCATATTATGCTTTTATTATATAGGAGATATATATATTATAGTGTGCTCAGCAGGGCAATGATGGGCAAACCGAATGCTTCTTAAGGAATGTCTTTTGAGGAGAAGGGCAGGGAGGATTCTTTGGAGCACAGACTGGGGTGGTAGCCCCTCACTCATTTGCTTCCTCTGAGAATCATCACAAGCTGGGCCGTTGGGGAAGTGAAGGTGGAGTTTACTCTCATTGGTCTGCACAGACACTGCGGTGCAGAATGAGGCATCTGACCCTTCTGTTACCTGCAGTCTCTATAGGGTGATCATGTAACTTGTCCGGGGAACCAGGGAAGGGAAGGGGATGTTCCTGCTCATAATTATGACAGGACAGCAGAGGCTTACAGCCTGGCCAGAGTAGGCCGTACGGTCTCCCCATCTACAGGGCAGCATGATGATCTATAAAAATTATCAGTCAAAGCAGCTCCAGGGCGCTATTGATTTGTTCAGCTCCAGTTAATAGATGCCGACGCTCAAATCATACCCACAAGGAATCTCCGGAATTCATTTCGGATATAATTTACACGGCCCTTTCCCCCACAGCATTCTCAGATGGTGTTATCTCTTTGCTCTCTTTCTGCTGCTCATCCCTTGGTGGAAGGGAAACTGGTTAGGTACCGACTGACCAAAAGGCAGAGGGAGGCAGGCAAGAAACAGACACCCAAATAATCAAGAACTGACTTACCTTTACATTTCAATAAATAACTATTTGAGTTTTTTTGTTTGTTTGTTTTTAAGAAAAAGGGGAGTTTAAAAGCCTCTAGTCCATCTTCTCCATTTTTAAGACAAGCAAGCAACGGTTCAGAGCGTTTGTGTCGCTTCTCCAAGCTCTCTGCAGACAGAGCTGTAACTAGTCCCCATCGCTTTTGCATTCTGCTCCTTTCTAATGATCTGACAGAAAAGGAAAAGTTCAAGGAGGTGGTTTCAGACACCCGTCAGCCTGGAACAGAAATGATTGGTGTCACTGTCACCTTATACGAGACTATATGTATTTTTTATGGCAGACAGTGGGAGGATTTAAAAATCTGTTTTTTGACTGTGATCTTACTATTTGGTGGAAACTATAGATATACATTTCATAATAAATCTAGGGAATATGAATACACATAAAATTCTGATTTAGAAAACAACTTGATTCAGTACTTGTTTTTACATAATTAGATTCAAACAGAACCAGAATATATCTCCTACATGGGAAATTTCATACTTATAAATATTTATTGAGAGCTAGCATTTTCTAAATGTTTTGCAAGACAGAATGTGGCAAATGTCCTGCCAAGGAGTATATTAAATATAGCTCTTTAGAGTAATATTTGTATTATTTGCTAAATATTCCTTTGAACTACAAATAATATTTTGCAATATGGGAGAAAATGCAAGGAGCTATAAGTCTAGTTACATAGGGTAACTACAGTGTTTCTAGTAATGTAATCATGAAACAGTTTAAGAATTATTTTAGTTTAATTTGGAAAACTAGTAGAAAATACTATGATTAGTAAGGAGTCCGGAATTAGCTGCATAATTTGTTTTTCTGGATTTAACACATCAGGATTAACTTGTCAAGGTGAATGCGTCTCATTATAACTTAGCTTGCTATGGCTTGCACTATCTTTGTTGTTACTGTTATTATTTTCTCAACCGTAGTGAATAAAATCACTCTTTGAGGATGAAACTGCTCTTAGACATTTAATGTGGATGGAAATAATGTCACCATAAAAAGCAATTTATTCTCAGAGTTGCTTGTTTACTATAAAATAAGGCTTTGGGTTGATGTCATTTATGCTGATTAATGTTCTGTGCACAGCTACGGTGCTTGGGCAACTGCTGTGAGAAATACAGTGGGGCCAAGTAGGACACAAGGCTTGTAGTTTAAAGGACACTTGAGAACAGTAAGCCAGCTTCTGACCTGATATGTAAATCTAAGATCTTAGAATTCAGCAAGCATCTCTCTACTGGAAAACTTCCAGCGATAGGAAGCTTCATTTTGCTTAAAGTGTCTCCTAATTTCGCTAAAATTCCCTGAGAGCTTGTTTAGCAGTTGAAATCATCTCCCTTTACTTTTTTCTCATTTACTCATCTAATATGTATTAGGCCGCACTATGGGGCCGGGCCCTCTTGCTATGTGATGGAGCTGTAAGTAGTGGTCTGTCTCCTGTAGGGGAGTCAGGTGGGTAAGGATAGGAAGCTAGATAGCTGCTCTGGGAAGTCTGAACTAGCACCCTGACTGGGGAGGAGGGAGTTGGGAGAACGTCTTCACACTCTAGCTGATATCTGAGCTGGTCTTTCAGGCTGGAAAGGCTGGGGCAGGATAGTATTGCAGGCAGAGAAAACTGGGCAAAGACATGGAGGCTTTGGAGATGTGCATGGTGCATCTTACACATGTGCGAGCAGGTTTTTTTTTTGGTTATCTGTGTGCAGAGTGTGTGTGGGTAGGAGCTGGCAGGAAACAGGTTCAAGAGATAAGTCAAAGGGTGACTGAAGCTTAAACTTTATTCTCTAGGAGAGCATTGGGGGAAGTAGAAATGAGAGTTGGGGAGGAGCCACAAGGGGCAGCTATGGGGGCTTTAAAGCAGAAGAACTTGATCTCTGTTTTATAAAGCTAATGGAAGGGTGAATTTGAGGTGCAATCTGTGAGCTGTAGAGTTCTCTTGGAAGGTGATTGTAATTGCCTGGCAAGGGGTTGAGGGCCTGAACTAGGCAGAAGTGGCAGGAAAGAGGGAGGGATTCACCAGAGGCTTCGCAGGAACAATCGGTAGGACTTGCAGGTAATTAGTTGTAGGACTGAGGAAGAAGGAGAGGTTCAGGCTGCCTGCCCAGCTGTCAGTTTATGCGATTGAAGCATCGATTATACCATTTACTGAGGTAGGAAAAATGGTGGGAGGTGCATGTAGGTTTTCAGAGGAATGGAAATTAGTTCCGTTTTAGAGATGTCAAAAGTGAGAATGGCCATGGGAGTCCTATAAGTAGCTATGCCACCCTGCTTCTGCCCTTACCCACTTGGTAGACTTTCAAATATATGATGATTTCATTTCTGGACTGATTTTGCAATTGACTTGTCTCTTAAGCTGACTGAGAAAGACTCAGAGAAAGCCCTGAGGTCAAAAGTGACTTGAGATAGATTAAATGACAACCCAAAGTTCTATAGCGAAAAGGAGAAGAGCTGGAATTCAAACCAAGGTGTTTTTTGTTTGTTTTTTTGTTTGTTTTAGATAATGGCTTCTCATTGTCCTTATGGTCAAGGTCATTCGCCTTAAAATGACTTCTGTGATCTGATCCTGATCTCTGCCTGGCTTTCTGTTCTTACCAGGTGCCAATTTCCCTTCCTTTAACATATCATGATGCCTTCTACCCTGGGACCTTTCTGTTTTTGTTGTTGTTATTTTTTACTGGGATGTTCTTTTTAGCCTTCCTCTCCCCAGTGAACTTGATAATTATCCTCAGACCTCAGGTCTCTTAGACAAGTTCCCTTTGACCCCTTGGAATAGGCCAGAAACCCCAAAAGAAGTTCTTAGAGCAACTTGTATCATGCCTCCCCAGTACTTACACAGTTTGCAGTTATGCATTTATATCTCTGATAAGTTCATTGATATATGTGTGTCCTCTTCACTTAGCAAATTTCACCGTAGAATAGAGTTGGTGTCTGTTATTTTGCCCATCAGCGTATCTCCACCACATCACACACACACAGTACCTGGCAAAGAGCAGCTGATCAGCACATACTTTTCTAGATGGAAGAATGACTTCAAAATCCATGGGCTTAACCATTCTGTCCAAATATTTTGGAATATTCCATTTATAATAAATACACTTTTTTGTTATAAATAGAAGAACTGTATAATAACAACCACTGACCATATATTATACAGAAAGAAGACGCTGATAATTTTTTGACACCTTAGAGCTGTAATACTGAAAATTTGGCCTGAACAAGCCTGTAAAATATTAGAGGGTAGGAAAACCAAGGCCAGAATAATAAAGAGAGGAGAATTACTTATAACTATAAGAGAATATGAGGAAATTAAATAAAATAGCACATTATAGAATTTTTTGTTGCCATCAAACTTACAAGGTGTTTAAAGGCCCATACATATAGCCAAGTGGAGAGAGAACGCATAGCCTCAGAGGGAATTAGGTTAGCCCTGTGTGTTTCAAGAGGTTGTATTATTATTTAGCGATGGTAAGGCCAACATGTCAGGAAATGACTGGCATTGAAAAGGTAGTTCATTATACTCACAGATCCCAAGAGAGTACATGTCTCATCATAGTGGGCTGAGATGGGGAAGCACGGGGATCCACCACAAGGCAGAGAGGTGGCGGGATCAGGCCAGTGCTTCTATTGTGGCTTCTTTGAGAAGGACCAGGCAAGGCAGGCTAAGCAGGTTTTGGATTGGCCACTTGGAATAATTTCAGCGTTTTGGAAGTAGGGACTGCCTCTAGTCGTCTGGCACTGGATCTTGCAGTGGTTAGGGCAGGTGTAGAGTAGCCCAGACCGAGGGAGCTCATAAGGGAAAGGGCTTTGGATTGGTTAGTTTGTATTTCAAAATGAAAAGCTTGTCCCACGAGGACTCCTCCCCGAGGCGGTGGACAGCAGGTGGCTGAGACACGCTAACTCAGGCATATTATCAGTTTCTCAGACTAAGGCATGTCCAGCATAAGCATGCAGAACAGATGTCAAAGCATCAAGTTGACAGAAGCTGGGCGCATGGTTAATACACTGTGGCTGATTCACCGAGTAGCCTTTGTTAGGCTTGCAATCTGTTCTTCATTCCCAACAGAAATGAGGACAGTACTAACTGGCCGAATTCTCCTCTGAACTGGTGTCCCAAGGCTCCTAACCTGTGTTGGGCCATAGGCCCCTGAGCTCCTATTCACCAATGAATATAGTTCAGACATTTGGACTGAGCCTGACCATTGTACACTGCCTCCCCCTCCTCTCCCTTCTCCTCACCCCTTTTGAAAAGGAAGCTTGAGCAGGCAGGTCTCCTCACTGTCTGTGGAATTTCTCACGCTTGTCTCTAATTGGGAAGGTAATTACTGTGGGTAAAACCCCAAAGGCCTGGATTTGAATCCCAGCCCTCTACTTAGTCTGTAAGACCTTGAACAGGCTACCTCACTTTTGTGTGTCTCATGGTACTTTAATAGTCTGTAATCACCTGATTTATATGTTTATTTTTGTGCCCCACAAGAGGCTCCTTAAAGTCTGGCTTCTTGCTTGTCTTACTCATTGTTGGGTCTCTGAATCTAGCACAGACAGTACAAAGCAGGCAGTATGCGTTGAGTAAATATTTGCAGCTGAGTGAAGGACAAGTGAATTCACTAATGGATTTTCCAAGCAGGTGTCCATACGTCACTGTCCAAGAGGCACAGGGCTCTCTACATGTGATACTCACCTAGAGCCTTTTTCCAGAAACCATGTTTCATGGCCACGGCTTGAATCAGCACAGACACATTCCATCTTGTATTTTCATCATTTCTTTTAGCATTTAAGGCTAAATCTATAACACATAATGGTAATTGATATATTTATAATGTGCCAGAAATTATTAAAAATCAAATGAAGTAGAATTTTACTATACTGTGCTTTAAGAGCCAAATATAAGGTACATTTTAGAAACATTTCTATCAAAATAGGAAAGACCTTCAGAACTGAAGGGTTGACTTCAGCTTTTGGATTGTTTATTTAACCATTCAGCATATATCTCTAAAAGATAAGGATCTTTTTTTTTTTAAATTAAATCTTTATTGTTCAGATTATTACATTTGTTCCTCTTTTTTCTCCCCATAACTCCCCTCCTCCCAGTTCCCGCCACACCCTCCGCCCTTACTCCCCATCCACTGTCCTCATCCATAGGTGCATGATTTTTGTCCAGTCTGTTCTCGAATCTCCCACACCCCTTTCCCCCCGCAAGAATAGTCAGTCCATTCCCTTTCTATGTCCCTGATTCTATTATGATCACCAGATTATTTGTTCACTTGATTCTTAGATTCACTTGTTGATAGATGCATGTTTGTTGTTCATAATTTGTATCTTTACCTTTTTCTTCTTCTTCCTCTTCTTAAAGGATACCTTTCAGCATTTCATATAATATTGGTTTGGTGGTGATGAACTCCTTTAGCTTTTCCTTATCTGTGAAGCTCTTTATCTGACTTTCAATTCTGAATGATAGCTTTGCTGGGTAAAGTAATCTTGGTTGTAGGTTCTTGGTATTCATCACTTTGAATATTTCTTGCCACTCCCTTCTGGCCTGCAAAGTTTCTGTTGAGAAATCAGCTGACAGTCGTATGGGTATTCCCTTGTAGGTAACTGAGTTTCTTTCTCTTGCTGCTTTTAGGATTTTCTCTTTGTCTTTTGCTCTTGGCATTTTAATTATGATGTGTCTTGGTGTGGTCCTCTTTGGATTCCTTTTGTTTGGGGTTCTCTGCACTTCTTGGACCTGTAAGTCTATTTCTTTCACCAGGTGGGGGAAGTTTTCTGTCATTATTTCTTCAAATAGATTTTCAATATCTTGCTCTCTCTCATCTTCTGGCACCCCTGTAATTCTGATGTTGGTACGCTTGAGGCTGTCCCAGAGGCTTCTTACACTATCTTCGTATTTTCGGATTCTTTTTTCATTTTGCTTTTCCAGTTGGGTGTTTTATGCTTCTTCGCATTTCAAATCTTTGACTTGATTCTTGCGCTCCTCTGGTCTGCTGTTGGGAGTCTGTATAGTATTCTTTATTTCAGTCAGTGTATGCTTAATTTCTAGTTGGTTCTTTATCACAACATCGAGGGTCTCATTAGATTTCTTGAGGATCTCACTACATTTATCGGCAGCTTCTAGACAGTTCTTAAGAGACCTTAAAAGTGTGGTTCTGAACTCTATATCTTCCATTGACAATTTTGTCCTGTTTCTTTGTCTCCGCATTTTTTTTTATGCTTTCTTGGTGCACCCCCTAGTGGTCTTTGTGCGCAGTCTTGTTGTAGTTAAGCCTTGATTGTTGTAGTTAATCCTGGGGGGATTTGACCTCCAGGCCAACTGGCTGTGAGAGTTAGCTGTGTCTGCAGTGGGAAAACTTCTGTCCTCTGGGGAGGTGCTAATCTAACCTTTGCCTGAGGCTATCTGGCAAATGGCTCTGTGCAGGGCTTGGGCCCGGCTGGTCGCACGGGATCAAACAGGGCGGGCGGAGCGAGCAGTTATGGCTGCTCTCAGTCCTGTCCCCAGAGGCTTTGCCTCACAGAGTCCCAGCAACCTCTGCAAACCTCGGAGAGAAAGCTGCCTTTGAGTTCCGACTGAAGCCAGACAGTCCCGCTTCTCCCGTTTGAGTCTGGGTCCCTAGAGACTCACCTGGATCTGGAGCTCAGAGTTTGAAACTCCCTCCCGATTGAAAACAACAACCTCGCCCTCCACTGCCAGCCCGCTCGCGCGCACTCCGAACCTGAGTATTTCACTTCAGCACTGCGCCTCCTCTGAGTCTGGGTATGATATTCTCTTTCCTCCTAGTTGTAGAATTTCCACTCAGCCAGCCTTCCTGTGGTTCTGGATGATGTCCGTTCCGTCTTTTAGGTGTACCCTTGAATTGGTTGTTGGAGGCAGCAATCTCCGGCGTTAACCTATGTCACCATCTTGGTTCTCCCCAGGATCTTTTTTTTTTTTTAAAAACACACCTCAATACCATTACTGTACCTAAAATAAAAAACAAGAATTTCTTAATATTTTCAAATATCTAGTCATCTTAAAATATTCCCTGTTGTCTCATAAATGTCTCTTTGTTATTGATTTGTTTGAATAAGAATTCATACCAGGTCAACATGTTGCCTTGAGTAAACTCTTAAATCTCTTTTAATTTCTAATGGTCCCCCCCACCCTTGGCCAATTTTTAAAATTAAATAAATCAGATCATTTGTCCTGTAAATTTCTCATATTCTTGATTTTGCTGATTGCAAAATCATGGTGGCATTTAACGAATTTAAATCTATTCCCTGTATTTCCTATAAACTTATACAGCTAGGGGCTTGATTAGATTCAGGTTTGACTTTTTGGTAAAAATACTTCACAGGTATCTCGGTGTACTTCTCATTGCATCGTGTTGGGAAACATTATATCTGATTGTCTCTTTTTGTGATACAAAGATTGATCACTGGGGTCTGCCTGCTCTCTCTAGTCTAAACTTTCGCGTAATGCAGTGGTTCTTAGCCCTGACTACATGTTAGAACATCTGTGGAGTGTTTACACATTTCTGGTGCCCAGCCCCCACTCTCAACAATTAATTGGTCCACGGGAGATCAGGCTCCGTAATTTTTTTAGAGTCCTAGGTGATTTTGATGTACAGACAGGATTCAGAACTACTATCCTGATCATTTTGGCCTCTATTGAGGATCCTTGCCTAGAAATTCATTATTTCAGAAGGAGCTGATAAATAGTGATACTCTCATGCTTTCTTCACATATTACCAGAAATTCATCCGTAAAAGCTTTCATTAAGTCTTTGGTTCTTTAGTTTTTATAGAAAAGGTTGGATAAATATTGGATTCTTAACAGTTTTCTGAATAATGATTTGAGTATCCACCATTCTACAAAGGTGACCAGTGAGTTTTGTTTAAGTGTGATTATGAATTTACACAATTTTAGCATATTTGATGTTTCAAACTATTGTGTTGATTATTGTTATTATTGCTATTATTTTGATGCCCAGATTGCTTGAAATTTAGCCAGTGGAAGCTCTTCTAAGTTAGCTCCTTGGACTTTTATTTTTTGATAACATCAATAGTATTTGATTGCTTCCTTGCTTTTACATTTGACATATTTTAGGCTTATCTTGTGCATTTCATAATTTAATTGTCCTGTGGCCTCTTCATCTTGTGCAATTCCCCTTCTCGACCTGGAATCGGTCATTAAATAGTTTAACTATGTGTGTCCTATTTGGTGACTTTCTATTTAGCGGCTATGTCGTGATTACAAAATGGAATGGCAGATATATAAAGTAAAAGTAAATCTCATGGGAAATTAGGGAAAAGCATAATAGCTATGTAAGGCAATATCCTTATTTTTTTATTTTTATTTTTTTACTGTTAATCTGGCAGAGAATGTTGCATGAATCCTTCGTAACCTTTGTATTTTTTTCTTTCCAGTTAATGTCCATCAGCGTGTTGGCAGTTTCTGCTTGGATGAGGGACTACCTGAATAATGTTCTGACTTTAACTGCAGAAACAAGGTAGGCTTTACAAGTAATGATTGATGTCTTTGATAAGGTTTCCTCAGGCCTAGTTTCTAGGTAACTTTGCCCTCAGCTGTTTAGAGGGTATTGCTGCTAAGTTCATTTGGGAAGTTTTCCCTGCCCGTGGCAACCTTTGTTACTGCTGTCTGCATTTTTTTAGCATTCTCATTAAGGCCCTGAGAGATCATTCCTGTCTTCCTGGCAGTGTGTCAGCTCTGTCATATTTGCATATAAAGGACAGCAGAGCTACTTTTTTTCTACAAAAATCATTCCCAACCTTGTTGCCTTCTTATTCCTGAGCTCAGGAAAACCAACCCACTCAATGCCATTTCTTCTCAAATTTTAAAGGTTGGTCCACTAACCTCACTAGGAGCAAATTACTCAACTTCTAGCCGCAAAAATTTATTTTTCCTCTCTGAATGGGGAATGTAATATATTCCACTCTGAAATGTCCTAAGGATTCACTAAGATATTTTTGTAAAGTCCTTAACACAATGGAGTGTTGTTAGGGTAATTTTTGTTATTCCCATTATTCTTCCTATTATGGCTGTAGTCAATGACTTTTTTTTTTCATAATTTTCTAGCAAAAATCACCTCTCCCCCTTCCTTTTTCTTTTAACTGGAGCCCCAGATCTGTGAGGAGGGTAAAGAGCGAAGGGTACAGTGTGGTCCCCCAGGCTGAGGCTTCAGAGCTCACAGTAGATGGACTTCTTGTTAAGGATCTCTAGCTCATCATATGTTTTAAATGAGTTGAAGTTGGAATGTACCACTTGTATAAAAAAAACTAAAACAAAACAAAGCAAAAATAAAACAAGCAAGCACATTGCTGAGATAGCACTGTGATTTTGAAAATAGCAATGCAGCTGTTGTCTTTGCGCATGATGATTTAAAGGTTATTAAGGCAAATCACAGTTGGGTCTTGTACCATGTCTTGGGTGCCTTTTGATCACATTTTCTTTGTAATGTGACACATGCTTGTTCTTTTTCAGGGTAGAGGAGGCCGTCATCTTGACTTACTTTCCCGTGGTTCATCCAGTCATGATTGCGGTTTGCTGTTTCCTCATCATCGTGGGGATGCTAGGATACTGCGGAACGGTGAAGAGAAATCTGTTGCTTCTTGCCTGGGTATGGTGTTTCTATCTTCTCTTTGTTGTGGTTAAAAAGACCAACCGGTAGCGGACTATTTTTTCATCAGTGCCCAAGACTCTGTGCTTAGGGAACGGTGACAGCAGTGCTCTTACCCGGGGTAATTGTTCCACAGCCTGTGCGGAGGGAAGCTTTTTCATGGAGGGAAGCTTTTTCCAGGAGAGATGACTTGAATCCAAGTCTTTGCTTTACTCAAACGATGCGGAATGGAAATATGTGCTCTACTTAATTGTTTCACTCAGGCTATGTGCCGACCTTTTCATTCAAAATTATGAGTTTTCTCTAGAGTCGTGGACCTTATGACCACTCTGACAGGTCCCTGAGACGTCAGAATGGAACACGCTTTCTTTCTCTCTTCTTTTTAAAACTGATCTGCCATATAAGCTCGTGTGGAAGTTCAGGTGGTCAGGTAGCGGACGGACATTACCGTCCTGGCACTGCCTTTACATGAGTTAGCACATGTAAGTGAGTCTCCGTGTCTATGATCTTAGTGGTTTTTTATTTTTAAATCTGAAAGTCTTTTCTAGATTATTTCTTTAAGTCCCTTCAGCACTCAAATTCTATGGTCCCAAAATTTGTGCTTAAACTTTTAATGAAAAAATTAGCAAACTCTCTTTTAACATTAAAAATCTGAGTTAATTAAAAGTACAGCTTGCATAAAGATTAAATAAATTTTTTTTGCTAATCCTCACTCGAAGATACGTTTCCCCTTTGCTTTTGAGACAGAGTAGAAGGGAGGGAGGGATGGGGATAGGGAGAGGAAGAGGGAGAGAGAGAGAGATACATTGATGTGAGAGAGACACATCAACAGGTTGCCTCCCACATGTGCCCTTGACTGGAAATCGAACCCAAGATTCTTCGGTGCATGGGCCAACACTCTAACCACTGAACACACCGGCCAGTGCTGTAAAGATTTTTTTGAAGTGCATTGAGTGTATAAAATATTACATGTTAGTGGCACCAGGTATTGCGGCTGCTAATATAATTGCAGACATATCAGATGCCCCCCAGAATTAATTCATTGAGTATATTCATTTCTGTGTAGTAGTTTTCAAGGCTAGTTACGCATTAATTCCTTGTAGGGAACATAATAAATTCCTGTGTGCTGATATGCTGGATATCTGGGCAGAAAAAAAGGCCCTGATTTGTAGCATTTGTGGGTTTCTGTGAGGTAAATACTCCCAGCATGGTGGATTTTAGGTCACCAACATGGTTTCACTGAACGCAGAACTGGGGAGGATGAATGCAGATTGGCTCTGAGGAGCCAGCTGGGCACACCAGTGCTTGATTGGCTCCCTCCCAAGCCCATTGAGCAAAGCCTTAGTGGGAAGCTGCACGGAGCCTTTGAGTTTCCCAGGGACAACCTGTGCTACCGTATTCCTTGGCTTCTCCGAGGAAACCTCTTCAGGCCCACGGTTAGAAGACAGAATATGCCGCAGACAGTACCCCACACCCAGAGAAGGGGAACGTGCCCAGGGGCTCACTTCTCCCCACAGTGCTGGGAAGCATGGGGAAGGCTTTGGAACCTTATTTTGCCATTTAAGATATTTGGACAGTAATTTAAAGATAAACGAAAGGACTTACTTTAAATGAAACTGATAGTTTAAAGCATGGGTGAAGTATTTTAAATGGAAAAAACTCAGAATCCTTATTTATTTATTTGTTTGTTTGTTAATCTTCACCTGAAGATATTTTTCCATTGTTTTTTTTTTGTAGTTTTTTGTGTTTTTTTTTTTTTTCTGAGGGAGGAGGGAGTGAGGGAGTGAGAGAGGGAGGTGGGGGGAAGAGAGAGATGTAAACATCAATGTGAGAGACACATTAATTGGTTGCCTCCCAACTCAGCCAAGGGATCCGAACCTGCAACCCTTCAGTGCGTGGCCTGACAGTCTAACCACTGAGCAACACTGGCCAGGGCTCCGAATCCTTTTTAAACCCATACTCTCACAATGATGATTTATTTACACCAATTTAAGTGTGACCGCTATTCTCCCCTCCCCCCAGCTCATATGACTGGATGGCCCCTGGACAGTGGGCTGGGGTGGGTGGCATAGCATATTTCATGAACCTAAAGGCTTTAGGAACACATTTCAAAACCACTTATGCATCACATTAGTCTACTCAAATGCTGGTAAGTCAAGTGGACAAGAAGAGTGTAATTTGGTCTCTACTTGAGGCAGGATGAGTCATAAAGACTTATGCTCGAGAGGCTAGTGTGTGAGGCTGGAAAGAGCCTTACGATGCAAAGATGACGTGTTGACTGAGGTTCTAAGGGCCATTAACTTGTTCATTTATTCGTTCTTCAAATATTTATTGAGAATATAGGCACTACTAATCTCTGCCAGTGCATATGATGGACAAACACTCCCACTATTCAATGGTAAGATCTTGAATAGGGTTTTCACCAGGTTCTCTGAGGTGGAACGGAAGACCTCCAAGCTCAGCCTCAAGGGCTCAGCACCTGCTCCAGGAGGCTGATCGGCCTAAATTGATATGCTCTATCCTACTCTTTGCTTGGCTCACTCCTTTTCAGTGTAGCTTTTGGTGCATTGCCGTCCAGTGTGTGCATGTTGGATGCACCTTCCCATGGACTGCCTGGGGGCATTTCATTCCCATCGGGCTGCTTCTCTTGTCAAAGCTGGTTTCCAGGCCTTAGTTTGTCTAGACCCAACACAGCTTTTCCCTCGCTAAGGAATGATCGGTGATCTCAATTCCCAGTTACCTGCCACCAAAACCAATCTGCCTCTGATCTGCTGCTGCTCAGGTATTCTTCCCTGGTTTCCCCCCTGAGCCTCCTCCTCTAAGCATTTGCCAAGTCCTGTAAGTTCTGGATCTACCACCCAGGAACCTGTCCCCTCTTCTCTACTCTTATTCGTAATGCCCAGATTCAGGCTCTCCTGACTTCTGCTGACCCAGTGCAGAGCCCCTAACGGAACTCCTGCCTCTGTTTCCTTCTGACTTACCCGAGACTAATGCCACCAGATTAATATAATGCAACAGTGGTCCTGTTACCCCTCTGTTCTGAAACCTTGAGGGAGCCCCGGGTGGGTAATGAAGTATTTAGTGATGCCTCAGTCTGGCCTCAATGTCTTCTGTAATCCAGTCTTTGTCCTCCATTTTTTTTTAATTAAAGTATTACAAAGGGTATTATATATGTGTCTTTTTTTTCCCCTCCCTTGACTATCCCCTGGCCTCCCCCACCCCCCAGCGTCCCATGTCCATTGGTTATGCATATATGCATGCATACAAGTCCTTTGGTTGATCTCTTACCCCACTCCCTCCTGCCCCCCAACCCTCCCCGGCCTTCCCGCTGCAGTTTGACAATCCGTTTGAGGCAGCTCTGCCTCTGTATCTATTACTGTTCAAAAGTTTATGATGGTCTCTATTATCCATGAATGAGTGAGATCATGTGGTATTTTTCCTTCATTGACTGGCTTATTTCACTTAGCATAATGCTCTCCAGTTCCATCCATGCCGTTGCAAATGGTAGGAGTTCCTTCTTTTTTACAGCAGCATAGTATTCCATCGTGTAGATGTACCACAGTGTCCTCCATTTTTAGCTTGCTTACCTACTTTATTATTCTCTGGTCAAACTGTATCTTCTGAGCCTTGAACAAAGTTTTTACTCCATTCTTCCCTGCTGTTATTCTTGCTGCCCCCTTAGCTGGGAATTTCTTCTTAATATTTTTGTTTTAATACTTCCAGTCCATTAAGACTTGTCTAACATCCTATCTCCAGAAATCATAATAATGACAAAGATGATGGTGATAATTAAAGTAGTGAACATTTCTCAGGTGCTTACAGATGCTGCAGAAGTTTACCTGAATGTTGTATATGAAGAATTTTACATGAATTAATCAGTGTTGTCCTCTCCAAAATTCTAATGAGATAGACACTAATTTTATTACCATACGATAGATAAGGAAATGAGGCACAGATTGGTAAAGTGACTTGCCTAAGTTTGCATAGCTAGGAAATGGAGAACCTGGTATGCAGACATGGCAATCCAGTTCCAACAACATATTTGTAACAATATCACTCTTTTATTCTGTAATTGCTCCCTTTTCCCACGTGCTTATAAACATATCTGACAGTGTATAAAACATTTTCCCGATGATCTTTCATTTTAAACCTGACAATAATAATCTGATAAAGGTAATTATAAATGAGATTCAGAGAAGTTCCAAGGTCACTCAGTAATAATGGTAGCGTTTTGATTCAGGCGTTAATGTTTCTGACTCCCAAGCCCATTCTCATTGGGCCTTTACTGATGTCTCTAATAGATGCTCCTCAACCTTTGTGGTCCAGTGCATTTCCCTTTTTATAAATTTCATTTTTTTATAACCAGATCAAACTCCCAGACTACAAACAATTTGATAATACAAACCATTCACCTTGCCTATTGCTTTTTGAAAAAAATATATTTTTATTGATTTCAGAGAGGAAGGGAGAGGGAGAGAGAGATAGAAACATCAGTGATGAGAAACATTGATCAGCTGCCTCCTGCATGCCCCCTACTGGGGATCAAGCTCACAACCTGGGCATGTGCCCTTGACCGGAATCCAACCTGGGATCCTTTAGTCCGTGGGCTGACACTCTATCCACTGAGCCAAACCAGCTAGGGCTTGCCTATTGCTTTAATAAGTGTTCACTAAATTGAATAATGGACAAAATTAGAACAGTGGTAGTAGGAGTGACTACACATCAGGTGGGGGATGGTGAGGAAAGTGAGAATTTAAAGGAGGAGCCTGGCAGCTAAGGGAATGGCTTGTTAAGGGAGCGCAACAAAAATATGACATGATGTCGTTGCTCTTTGGCAAATATTTGCAAGGCGGCTCTCATGGTTTCTTCCTTTGTGCCCTTTAGCTTTTCATCCTAAGTTAGAAAAAATTAAGGAAGATCCTTATTTTAATGTATTTTTCAAATTAAAGAAAAAGTTTCTTTAGAAAGCCATAGAGGTAGAAGAAGTGAGCTGTGGAAGAAGTGAGCCAGCTGAGCTGCATGGGCTCAGGAAACAAATTACAGAGGAAAAAGAAGGGATCTTGGAGCTTAGGAGAAAGGCAAGGAAGATGGACTTGAGGGGAAGGGAGTGGGGAAAGGCATGGGTTTATTCCATAGAGCAGTGGTTCTCAACCTGTGGGTCACGACCCCTTTGGGGGTCGAATGACCCTTTCACAAGGGTTGCCTAAGACCATCGAAAAACACATATATAATTACATATTGTTTTTGTGATTAATCACTATGCTTTAATTATGTTCAATTTGTAACAATGAAAATACATCCTGCATATCAGATATTTACATTACAATTCATAACAGTAGCAAAATTACAGTTATGAAGTAGCAAAAAAAATAATATTATAGTTGGGGGTCACCACAACATGAGGAACTGTGTTAAAGAGTCGCAGCATTAGCAAGGTTGAGAACCATTGCCATAGAGAGAACTGCCTCTTTTTTTTTTTTGTTAATCCTCACCTGAGGATATATTCTTTCCATTGCTTTTTAGAGAAAGTGGAAGGGAGGGAGGGGGAGAGAGAGAGAAACATTGATGTGAGAGAGATGACTGGTTGCTTCCCCCCCCCCCCCCGACTCCCAAGTGTGTCTACCAGTGCTGAGGATCAAACCTGCAACCCAGGTACAAAGCCTTGACTGGGAATCAAACCTGGGACCCCACAGTGTGAGAGCCTACACTCTAACCACTGAGGACCACCGGCCAGTGTGAGAACTACCTCTTTTTTTTTTTTAATGTAAATATTTAAACAACCAAAATGCATTCAATCCATCTTGTCTATTTCTCTGTAGTCAAAGTCTTATTTCATGTATGAGATCTGTAAGCCAGATAAGCAGGAGGAAATTTTTTTTAAGACAACCAGTATCTCTCAGAACCACCATATCTCTTAGATCAGCAGTTCTCAACCTGTGGGTTGCGACCCCTTTGGGGGTCGAATGACCCTTTCACAGGGGTTGCCTAAGACCATCGGAAAACACATATATAATTACATATTGTTTTTGTGATTAATCACTATGCTTTAATTATGTTCAATTTGTAACAATGAAAATACATCCTGCATATCAGATATTTACATTATGATTCATAACAGTAGCAAAATTACAATTATGAAGTAGCAACGCAAATAATTTTATGGATTTTATGGTTGGGGGTCACCACAACATGAGGAACTGTATTAAAGGGTCGCGGCATGAGGAAGCTAGAGAACCACTGTCTTAGATGATCCCTGAAAAAGGAGCTGGCATCTGGGCTATGGTGGTGTTCCAGCAGAAATCAAAATGCCATTATTCACCAGAGTGATCAAGAAAAAGTGAGAAAACCTCAAAACAGAGCTTTATAACCAGCCTGCCTGTCCACCCCACCTTCACCCCCCAAAAACAACTCTTCCGGCTCAGAGGGGACACCCATAGGAAAATACTTCCAGTGAACGTTGGTCATGAATTTGACCATCTGTTGAATTATAGATACAATTTAAAAATAACCTAACTTAAGGTTCCCAAATAATGTTTAGGACATCCATTTAAACTTGAATCCCAGATAAAGAGAGGATAATATTTTAGTGTAAGTATATCCCATGCAATATTAAGCTGTAATGTACTAGAACATTCTTCATTGTTAATCTGCAACTCAAATTTAAATGAGCATCCTGTATTTTTATTTGATGAATTTGGCAACTCTACTCTGACTACATTTGTTCTTAATAAATGTGAAACTGTCATAGGAGAGAAACGTTTTTATACTTATATGAGGAGATTGGGAATAATTAAATTCTAATTATATTGGGAAAGCAATCCAAAAATGACTAGGAAAACAAACTTGATTATAACGTGACTTTCAAAGTAATTTCAGTAGCAGAAATTCCTTCTCTTTAAAAGAGAAATCGAAGCTAAATGGGAATTGGTTTTAAGCCTATCTGGGTACTTCTCAAGGCTTTTAGCTGTAGACCAAATGAAATTCCTTTATTATTGCAGTTCTACCTTGCTGTTCACATAGGCAGTAGGGGAGCTGGGCCAGCTCAGGGGGATTGTAAACAGATTGAACAGACATGGTTACAATACTGACAACAGCTGAATGCCGCTGTCAGGAGATGTCCTTTGTCAGAGAGGCTAATGTATGCTCAGCTGCCAGCAAACCACAACTAGCCCAGCACTGGTCAAAAATGAAGTTGGGTGCATGTCACATGTTTCAGAGCAATACTTTGTAGTTTAAAGGTAAACGTTTCCTCTTTTTTTTTTTTTCTTCCCCCAATATTATTTTCAGGAGAATTTTCATATGGCCATTGATTGTATGGAAGCTTTTCTAAAGCTTTCTTATATTAGTAATATATGGTGATTGAACCAGATTTGAAATGATTTCTCTTAAAGGAAATCAAATCAATTTTTGTTGTTGTTAATCCTCACCCCAGGATATTTTTACATTGATTTCTAGAGAGAGTGGGAGGAGGGGGAGAGACAAAGAGAGAGAAACATTGATGTGAGAGAGAGACATCGATTGGTTGCCTCCCACACGCCCATCCTGACCAGGGCCAGGGATCAAGCCTGCAACTGAGGTACATGCCCTTGACTGGAATCCAAGCCAGCACCCTTCATTCGAGGGCCAGTGCTCTATCCACTGAGCCAAACTGGCTAGGGCAAAATCAAATTAATTTTTAATGATCATGGAGAAATTGCCATCCTCAATATTTTTGTTGTTTAAAAGCCTATATAATAAAGAGCTAATATGCTAATTAGACCAAACAGCAGAATGACCGCCTGGAGACGACCTTCCGGAAGGAGGGGGGGTGGGGGCTGCAAGGGCCGAGCCCCTTGCATGAATGTTGTGCATGGGCCTCTAGTCATAATATAAAACCGGATAATCTTTCTAAATAGTAATTTTTCTACAAGCTCTGTTTAAGGTCTTTTCATAAGTAGTTATACATTTTGTATATATAGTTATTAAGTTAAAATTAAACTATTACATTTAATATCTTTATTATTTTCTATTTTTAATATTGGTTGATGGTTAGCAACCTTCTTTACTTATTTTTTAAATATATTTTTATTGATTTCAGAGAGGAAGGGAGAAGGAAAAAGATATAGAAACATCAATGATGAGAGAGAATCATTGATCAGCTGCCTCTTGGACTCCCCACACTGGGGATAGAGCCTGCAACCCGGGCATGTGACTTGACTGGGAATCAAACTGTTACTTCCTGGTTCATAGGACGATGCTCAACCACTGAGCCATGCCAGCCGGGCTTAGCAACTTTATTTCTAAATCAAGGTCCATCGTATCATTGGCTGCTTGTTCAGCATGTGCCCAGTGTTTTAACCTTGTTTTCTGAGAAAATACTTATAGGACGTATTTCACAGATGAAGGGAAGTAGGATGCCCAAGGATACATAGCTGCTAGTTGCTATAGTTACTATCAGTAATGTGCAAACACTGTCTTATGCTCAAAGCCCATGCATGTTTCACCCACCACACTGCTATGATTAATTATTTCTGTACGACTTAGACTTTGTTTATAATTCCAAGGCAGTTAGTAGTCATTTAACTTTTAAAATATAATCTTTTAATGCCCTTATTATAAGAGGAACTCTAAAAGTTCTGCCCTGGTTCTCTCTCATCCTGTCAAGGAATAAATGGTTTTTCCTTTCCTGTCTACATTCTTCCCTCCCGTTCCCCTTTTTTTCCTCCCCCACTCCCGCCCCCTTAAACATTTATTGAGTACCCAGTCTGTGTTAGACACTGGAGGGGCAAAGATGAAAGGGGAGAATGCAAAGCAAATAACAAAGGAAAATACAATATTAAAGTAATAAATAGATTGCTGTGGGAACACAGAATAAGAAGCAATTGGAGGCTTCTGGCAGGTTTTTATAGGACAGTTACTTGAGCCAGAGACTGAAAATGTGTAAGAGCTTTCTGATAGAGAAGGAAAGGGGCTTTAGAGCAACATGATTATGTGCAAAGACATAAAGACGTGGAGGAGTAAAGGAACTTGGCAGGTTTAGGCCAAACTTAGGAATTCAGTGCTGTGGTGTCGGTGCACAGTGAGAAGTAGTCCAATTGTGAAGGCTTTTCTAAGAGAGTGTGATGTTATGCGTGGGTGTTTCCGGCAGCGGATGAGATGATAACGTTTAGGGCAGGAGGCAGTGGGAAGCCCTGTTAGAGGTCACACCATAGTTTTCAGAAGCCATGGATGGAACTAAGATTTGGGGGAACTGAGAAGGACAGCTGAATTCGGCAGACCTTGCTGGAATAGAAACATGGAAAAAGAACTGCATATGATAGTAATGTTGGTCACAGTGAAAAAGGCACCAGCTGTGAGACTGGATCTTGGTTCAGCAATCTCAGTACTTGGGTTCTGGCTAAGAAAGACTTCAAAGGCAAGACTCAAACTATAAGAGAAAGTTTATTTAGAAAGTCAAAGAGGTAGAAGTGAGCTGTAGAAGAAATGAACTCAGGAAACAAGTTACAAAGGCAAAAGAAGGGCCCTTGGAGCGGAGGAGAAACAGAGAGGCCAGGGAAATGTGCCTGAGAGGAAGGTGTGGGTGTGCTCCAGAGGGGACCGCGGTGGGTCTTGAGGCTATTTACCTGGAGGTGTCAGGGGAGGGTCTCAGTAGAATATTCATCAGCTTTCCAGATGTGTCCTTTCAGGGTCCTCGTCTGCACTTGATGGTCACACCTGGTCTGCACTGATGGTCACACCAGGTCATTAGTTGATGAAGCTGGTCCTGATGTCAGCCAAGGCATCACTTGTCCGGTTTTGCTGCTTTTCTGAATCCGGGGCTGAAACACAACTGAGGTGTAGATGTTATCTCTAGGGGTAAATGCTTAAGGGAGTGGTGGTGCAAGAGCCTGCATGGGAGTCCCATGAGGCCACTCTTCAGTCCCTTGTTTCTCTTCCCAAGGAATTTATCGAATGACTAGCAACATGCCCTGGGAGGAAAGGTCAGGGGAGGGTCTGAACTGCATGACCAGGGATATGAAAGGTCAAGGTCCAAACTGCATGACCAGGGATGTGCTAGTGGAGGAAAGGTTACCCTGGGGGTGAATTCATGTTTTCCCTGTTGTTAGGCACCCTGGGCTTTCTGCCCTGGTGACCTTCTATACCTGACCCAACATCCTTTCTCTGCACATACCTGTCTAACTGCCTACCATGGTAATGTTTATATTACTTGACATCTGGAAATAAAGTATTCAATATTTATGCATTTTTTAATATAACAGAAACATATCCTTTCAATGTTGACTAGAATTTTCTAAAAACCACAGTTGTTAACTATAGTTGTCAAACTCACAAAAACCTCAAGCAGAGGAATCTGAAGGTAATTTCAGCATTCCTGGATAGAGAAGCTGTTTGTATATTTCATTTCTGTAGGCACTAGAGCCTCAACCGAGCTCCCGGACCACGCCTGCTGCTTCAGTGGTGTTTGTTCGAATGCGTCTAATTACGCCCTTGAAAAGCATGTGCGTTGAGGTCTTTAACAGTAAATATCGTGCCAGTAACCTGGACCCAGGACAACCGTGTGAAATTTGTCGCCTTAGTGTTGGGTCTTCGTGACAGGACTTGAGTGCTCATGAGACTTTTTGCCTACTTCAGAATTTGAAGTATGAATGGGTCAGGTATTTGTGTTTCTGTCATTTGCATAATGTGGTGTACTCTGTCATAGGAAGCATTTCAAGCTTTATTACATACTGTTTCTTCATTTGAGATAACTTTGGTTACATGTAAGCCATGTTCATCTATATCCATTGATTAGGTGACGGTCCTGAGTTGGTGCAGAGTTCAAAGCCAGGTAGTTCTCTATCAGCACATGCTGTTGAAAGGCTTGTCCAGCCGTGAAAGCTGCTCACCAGTTCAAATGCTACCTGGAGGCAAATCTAGCAATTGGGCACTGTTTTTGCATTCTCATCTGCTTCCACATTGTCGGTCTATTGACTCCCTTGGTCAAACACAGAACATAAACATTCATTTAAAATCATAGAGTTGTCTAGATGACTCAGGATCCAGTGTCCCTAAATGAACAGAGTTAAAATAAGAGGACAGATAACACATGTAAAAGAAGAGAGAATTAAGTCATTTAGGCCCATGCGGAAAGTAACTTTCAGAGAAATATTTTAGAAAAATGATGTTTAATATTTATGTGCAGTGTCTAGTGAAGTTGATGACTAAATAGTAGCTCGTGAGTTAAAGTTAAACTTTATTTGCATGAAATTTTACAAATTTAATAACCTTACATTTTCAAAACTGTCATCCATATAGCTTTTCTCTTTATAAGATAAATAATAACAGGCCCTGGTTAGGTACATGACAGAAACACTAATTTAAGTTTTATTTAAAATGTATAAACACTGTAGTTGTCTCACTTAGTATTCTTGTTAAGCAATGCATTTGAATTATTCTAAAATAAGTGTTTATTTCTGAATTTTCTTTAGGTTACCATTATTTTAGTTTCAAAACTTTAAAATGTGAAAACTGAAAATTTCCTTAAAATGATTACAACTAGCAAGACATTTTAGAAACATTGCCTTTATGAATATAGGGATTTTATTAGGTGATACTTGCCAATGAAATTATTATTTTTAATTAAGTACAAATATGATTTTTTGGTGTTTATTATATGAAAGAAGAATTTAAATGTTTTAAAATCCCAAGTTCTGTGCAGGGTTTGCACAGCTAGTCGAAGACATGGACTAGTAACTTTTAAATGAGACCATGAGAGGTTTGCCTTTTATAATGAAAATATTTTAATTTTAAAAGTCTGCTCAGTGTTATTGAAGTTACTTTAAATGAACTCTAAGGAACAATAGTCTTGCTCCAGAGAGAACCTTTAATGAAGGGACAGGAGACGTGTTTGAGCTGAGATGTGATGGGGGAGGGCAGAGTGCAGAAGGTTGGTGCCTTGTGGTAGGGAGCAGGGCGTGGCTTACAGAAGAGCCCTTGCTAGGGGAGCAAGGTGCTTTTGAGGAATTGAAAGGCTAGTGGAGGAAAATTAGTGATAATACTCGGAAGCTCAGGGTGTGTTTGGAGAAGGGCATGTGTAGGTCAAAGGTAGATGTGTGCCAAGTGAGCAGGGCTGACAGTTGGCTCTGTGACCGAGGGCCAGATAGGGAGAGTCTTAGTACTGTGCATATGTACTCTGCAGTTTGAAGTTTTGTGAGCTGAAGAGTGATGTGAAGTGATCTTCTTTTGCTATGTACCCCTAGTACAGTGGTTCTCAACCTTCTGACCCTTTAAATACAGTTCCTCATGTTGTGACCCAACCATAAAATTATTTTCGTTGCTACTTCATAACTGTAATGTTGCTACTATTATGAATCGTAATGTAAATATCTGATATGCAGGATGGTCTTAGGCGACCCCTGTGAAAGGGTCGTTCGACCGCCAAAGGGGTTGCGACCCACAGGTTGAGAACCGCTGCCCTAGTAGCTGTGTCTGTTCCTGCTTGCTCCTGGGCCTTTTGCTTATTTATCTGGGAGAAAATAGCTACCTGGTCTTGCCACTCTGGGCTAAGGTGCCTTCCCATTTGGAGAACCGTTTTTTTTTTTTTTTTTTTTTAAATATATTTTTATTGATTTCAGAAAGGAAGGGAGAAGGAGAGAGAGAGGTAGAAACATTAATGATAAGAGAAAATAATTGATCAGCTGCCTCTTGCACGCCCCACACTGGGGATCAAGCCCGCAACCCGGGCATGTGCTCTGACCAGGAATCGAACCTGGGACCCTTCAGTCCACAGGCTAACACTCTATCCACTGAACCAAACTGGCTAGTGCGGAGAACCTTTTTTTTTTTTTAAAAAAATAATAATAATAATAGAAGAGAGAATTGAAGACATACCTTTATTCTCTAACAATGTGCCTTTTCTGATGAAGGAATAAAGGTACTCAGGTGGGGAAGTCTAATGTTTTAGAATGTTTTCCAAATGTACATTATAAATGCAATTCTGTTGATTTGGGTGTGTTTAGTTCAGGTTTCATAGCAAAAAATATAATTATCAAGCTAAAGTAGTCATGGGAGACTGGCTGCTGGGCTAAGATGCCCTTAGGGAAACAAGCCAGTGTCAGACTCATGCCGAAGGGCGAGGACAGGAGCAGTTCATTGGAACTCCGCAGCAGATTCCAGACTCTGTGTGTGTGTGTGTGTGTGTGTGTGTGTGTGTGTGTGTGTGTGTCAGGGGGAGGCCCATAAACAATTCATTAGTATCAGAGGATCGTTAGAGAACTGCTTAACTTGATTGAGAACAAACTGATAGTGGATGTGGTGCCTTCAAGACATCATTGACCCGTTTACAAAAGCAGGTCTTCAAGGGCCTCTACTTCTCAACATCGTTATAACTCAGATATTTGTTGTAGCAAAAGTGAATTTCTTTAAAATCATTCCGTGATCTATTCTGTTGAATTCAAAATGTTTCTTCTATCAATTAGCCTTAATTACTGATGTTTGGGTGAAGCAGGTGAGAATTTAATGCTTTTATCATTATTCGCACAAGTTATTCTTTCTCTGAACATTAAGCATGACTGTGAATCAGGTTGTGTTCTTATACTTTCTTCTTTTAAGAAGAAAATTCATTTTTTGGTTCAGGGAGAAAGTGTTTTTGCTTGAATCGATTTATCAAAATGACAAAAAAAAAGAGAATAAATATTTGTATGCATGGATTTTTAAAATTTAAAGGAAATATTTTTCCTTTAATTTGTTCAACAAACAGGTGTGTGGTTATTCTGGAGAATATGCAAACATAAGTTCAAATGTATATCTTGTCTGAAAAATAAAGGCAAAATAAAAGAACATGATTTAGAAGAAGATAGTTTTAGAGACACAGAGCCATAGATAGATGCAAAAGTTATTGGCAGGGATTAAAGAATGAGTTCCTGTTCTAACTAATAAAACATCTTTTAGCCCTAGCAGGTTTGGCTCAGTGGATAGAGTGTTGGCCTGCGGACTTAAGGGTTCCGGGTTCGATTCCGATCAAGGGCACATGCCTGGGCTTGATCCCCAGTAGGGGCATGCAGGAGGCAGCCATCAATGATTCTCTCTCATCATTGATGTTTCTGACTCTCTCTCCTTCTCCTTTCCTCTCTGAAATCAATAAAAAAATATTTTTTAAAAACCCCAAAGCATCCTCTTTTAAAATTGCCAATTTCCTAACATTTTTGTCTTTTAAAAGGTGTCAGAACGGTGCTGCCATAAACTCCTGGCCTCTTTTGTTTGGAAGGGATCTGGCCATATTTGTCCGGGTCTGAGTGAGAGACATGATCTGGATCAGAATTAAGTCTGGTGTTACTCTGGCCGTGTTTCTAGGATATTTCCAAGGTTCCTTTCTATTGGCACTTTCCTGCCCAGGTTCTGGTGATGAAGATCCCTGTCTTGCATTCTGAGGAATGGCCCAATAATATGTAGAGACAGCCTCTTCAGAGACTGGTAGCGGCTTGTAAATCTTTTGAGCTGGGGCTAAGCATGCAGACCTAGCTTACAAAGCAACAGAGATTATGCAGTGACCTGTCTAATGTGTCCAGCTACTTTATTGCCTCAGTCTTAATGCTTTATCTCCTGTGATAAAGACCACGGACTCTGGCGACTCAGAGCACTTGACCAAGCCCCTCAGAACCTGGTGTAACACAGTTCTCTGTCGAAAGGTTTGAGCAGCCCATGAAGCAGTCACATAGTCATGTGAGCTTCCCCAGCATCTTTGATCAAGAAGTTGGCTCAGCAATAACCAGTGGAAATAAAATTGAAAAGGGGAGTAAATTAAGACACATTTTAGGCATAGTCTTCTGTATTTATTCAAATATAAGCATGAACAACGGACCACAGCAGACCAGTATTTTCTTCCTTTAGCTTGAATTGTTGCAAGGGCTCAGGAATTACAAGGCTTTGTTTCTGCAAAAACTGGTTCATAGTTCTAGCTTTTTCTCAGTTAGACAGATAAGTAATGTTGCCTTTTCTTTTTAAACTGTGTATACTGGCCTTGAGAAAGCACCAAGCCTGTGTCTGCTATGACATCATTTCAAGAGGAGACTAAAACAGAGGCATGTGTAGGTGTGTTTTAAGCAGCGAGGGCTCTTGAACTGTTAGTTTAGTCCCAGTGGATTCTTAACAGAATGTCGGCTGTTCCATTATCTTGTACAAATATTTGGCACTGGAATTCTCTTATTTACTAACTATAAGTAATACAATATTTTTAAACCTCCAATCACTGGGAAAGGCAAAATAAACAACTGACATAGACCTACTTAGCCCTGAAAGCTTGCAGGGTTTAGTATTTGACAGGGGGAGCCTGGAGTTTACCATTTATCACTTAGTGAGTGCAGGCCTTTCATCAAACTTTTTGTTTATCCAAAGTGTTGGTTATGTAGCATGTAGCTAGGAGTCAAAAGGCACCATGTTTTAAAAATACTAAAATATACCATAAAGTATGTTATATTTTGAAATAGTTTTTATTTGGGGGAGTTGAATCTCAAACTACTAATTTTCAAGGATAAGCTAATCTGACTTCTGCAGTTTCAAAATATGTTGAATGTTAGTTATGAAAAAAGGATCTATGTTTTTAGTTATAAATTAAGAGAATAGCAGGTTAAAACCACCTTCTGGTATTTATAGTTTTTACGCTTCTGCCAGTGAAATATGTTCTCAGTGAGGCAGTTCTGTGACACTTGCTTGATTATCTTCCTGCTTACACAGAAAAACGTGTAAATGTTCAAGAAAGACGTTACATCTTTGTTTTAATATAAAAGTTCTTTCCTAGCTGGCATTTATATAGAAAAACAGTTTAAAAGTAACTGTTTTGTCTATTTGTGGGAGGAAACTGGATAGAATGAGGCTCAGTTTAAGGCTTTCTAAATAAGAGTATTTTTTCTTATATTTGTCCACTGTTTACTAAGTTTAATATTCTCAACAAATATACACCCTCAGTAAACTAAGTGGCTTTTTAAGAGCCGATTTATTTATTTTTGTTTCCTTTAGATTGATGTTAGAAATGAAAATTTAAAAATAATCTATCTTCCCAAAAGTGAAAATTATTTGAAATTTTTTTTGCAAAATCAAATATTACTTTCTTAGAAATGTTATTAATGCCAATTAGTAACAGTAAAGAAGTGAAAATGTAAAAAGAAAATAAATCACTTTAACTTATTAGTGCTTTTATCAAAGTTCAGTTTAATAAACTGGTAAGCACTCATTGGCTACATGGTACTATATACTTCATTAAAAAAACTGTAAAATGCCCCTGGCTGGCATGGCTCAGTGTTTGAGCATTGACCTATGAACCAGGAGGTCAACCGTTCGATTCCTGGGATTTCCCGGTTGCAGGCTCGATCCCCAGTGTGGGGTGTGCCAGAGACAGCCGATCAATGATTCTCTCTAATCATTGATGTTTCTTTTTCTCTCTCTCCCACTCCCTCCTCTCTGAAATCAATAAAAATATATTTTATAAAAACCTAAAATGTGAATAAGAACAAAAATTAATTTTTTAAAAAAAATATATTTTATTGATTTTTTACAGAGAGGAAGGGAGAGAGATAGAGAGTCAGAAACATCGATGGGAGAGAAACATCGATCAGCCGCCTCCTGCACATCCCCCACTGGGGATGTGCCTGCAACCCAGGTACATGCCCTTGACTGGAATCGAACCCGGGACCCTTCAGTCCGCAGGCCGACGCTCTATCCACTGAGCCAAACCGGTTTTGGCTAATTTTTTAATCAATGTTAATAGAAGCTGTTCTGACTCAATATAAGTTCAAAAATCTAAGAACAAAACATGGAATAGTTGATATAATTTATTGAGGATTTTGACATAGCAATTAAAGCAGCATTTGTGCCTTTATCTAGCCATATTAGGAGGAAGGAAAAAATAAAGGAATATTTTTGGCCATCCTTAAATTTTTTATATTATTGGAAGTCTTTCTTTTTTTTTTTCTCCTGGAAAATATCAAAGATGGGAATATAGGGGTTTTAGGTCATTCCTCCTTAGTTCAAAGACAAGAAAGGTTTTGTATATACATGCGTGAACATGTGTTGCATGTGTGCCCAGAAGATGGGGGTGTACATGATGAATTGTGAGGTATTGTTAACACCACCACCAACATCCCTAACATAATATGTGCTACGTGCTAGCCAATATTATGTGCGCTCTAATGTATTGACTCATTAACTTCTCCCAACTATACTATGAAGTTGGAACTATGTTGTCCTTATTTTATAGATAAGACACAGGAAGGTGAAGTGGTTTGTGAGCTATGAAGTGGTAGAGCTGGAATCCAAAGCCCAGATGTTTGGTTCCCAAACCTGTGCTCTGAACAACGTAGTGTTCTGTTGTCTCTCAATTATGAATGGAAGCACCTAGCTCCGCTTTCTCTTGTAACAAAATGGAATTTATGATATTTTATTTTAATTTTTTATTTATTATTTTTTTAATAATTTTTATTTCTTAAAGTATTCCTCCCCCCCCCCACACTTGACATTCCCCCGGCCTCCCCTACCCACCAGTTTCTTGTGTCCATTGGTTATTCTTATATGCATGCATATAAGTCCCTCGGTTGATCTCTTAACCCCCTCCCCCAAACCCTCCCCAGGCTTCCCACTGTAGTTTGACAGTCTGTTCAATGCTGCTCTGCCTCTGCATCTATTTTTGTTCGTCAGTTTATATTGGACTTTATTATCCATTTCAACCTCACCAGGGCTGTCCCAACCTCACTGGGGCTGTCCTGACCTCACCGGGGCCGTTTCAGCTTCACTGGGGCCATCCAGACCTCACTGGGGCTGTCTCTACCTCACCGGGGCCGTTTCAACTTCACCGGGGCCGTCCTGACCTTACCGGGGACGTCTCGACCTCACCAGTGCCGTACCTCACCGGGGCCGTTTTGGCCTCACTGAGGCTGTCCCAACCTCACCGGGGCCGCCCCGACCTCACCGGGCCGTACTGGCCTCACCGGGCCGTCCCAGCCTCACCGGGGCAACACGAAGTTTGGCATTCTGTCTTTTGTTGGGTGGCTCCTTGCTGGACAAAATCTCCAGGCATTCTTGGTGGCTGAATATCTGTATGCTTGCTTGGATTTCGTTTTCTACTAAGTTCACAGACTGCTTGTCTGCCGTCTCCCAGCGTCCCATGTGAGACTGGAACTGGTGGATGTGCTTGTGCGTTTGCTGGTACAGCGATTCCATGTCACCGGCCCAGCCGGGTCTGGCTCCGTCTTCCTCTGAACCCGATTCTGCTTCTTGATTGTGTCCCTTTTGGATGAGAGGAGTTGAAATCTGCAGTTTGTTGGGTTGGGCTCTGTACTTGGTGTCTCTGCACATCCTACTCAGTCTCAATGCTCTTCTTTCTTTCCTTCCAGTTGTAGAGCTTCCACTGGGCCAGCTTTCCCATGGTTTGGTATGATAGCTGTTTGTCCTATAGTTGGTAGTTTCGATGTTGTGGGAGGCAGCACGCACAGGTCTGTACCTTACGCCACCATCTTGGTTCTCCTGGGTCTGCTTCTTGAGTGTGTCTCTTATGGGTGCGAGGAGTTGAAGTCTGCAATTTGTTGGGTTATGCTGCAAAAGCGCAGGTGGGGCTTTTTGTGCCACTGGCACAGCTTCGATGGGGATGTAAATTGAGTAGGGTGTGGTCTCAGGGAGTCACCAGGGTGGAGCAAATAGCAATGACAGCGTCTCCGCAGCTCCTCACCTCTCAGGGGCTCTGGGACTTCGCATCCTCTAGTGCTGGGGAGCAGCTGCGCGACAGAGCCTCTCTCGCTTTCTGACCACTGCAAGGCCATGCTGCCTCTCCCCGTGGGGTCTGGTGCCTCATGATCCCGCTCCGAACACGCTCAGTGGATTCTAGAGTTTGTAAAAGCACAGGCGTTTCCTCTTGTGCCCCTGGCACTGCTTGGGAATGTAAATTGAGTAGGGCCGGGTCTCAGGGAGTTGCCAGGCGGAGCAAATAGCAATGGCGGTGTCTCCTCAGCTCCTTGCCTCCCTGGGACTCTGGGACTTTGGGTCCCCAGTGTTGACAAGCAGCTGCGCTCCATAGCCTCTCTCGCTTTCTGACCACTGCAAGGCCATGCCGCCTCTCCCCGTGGGGTCTGGGGCCTCATAGTCGCACCCCGAACAAGCCCAGTGGATTTGAGAGTTTGTAACCCAGCCGTGGGCAAACTACGGCCCGCGGGCCGGATCCGGCCCATTTGAAATGAATAAAACTATTGAAAAAAAAGACCGTACCCTTTTATGTAATGATGTTTACTTTGAATTTATATTAGTTCACACAAACGCCTCATCCATGCTTTTGTTCCGGCCCTCCGGTCCAGTTTAAGAACCCATTGTGGCCCTCGAGTCAAAAAGTTTGCCCACCCCTGTTAACCCCTTCTGATTGAAAAAAACCACGCATCCAGTTGCAGCCCGCCTGTTGCATGACTCTGTACCTCTGTTCTTGGCGCCTCTGTAGCTCCTACTCAGTCTCACTGCACTTCTTTCTTTCCTTCCAGTTGTAGAACTCCCACTGGGCCAGCTTTCCCATGGTTCTGAATGGTAGTTGTTTGTCTTATAGTTGGTAGTTTCAATGATGTTGTGGGAGGCAGCACACACAGGTCTACACCCTATGCTGCCATCTTGGTTCTCCTCTTTATGATATTTTTGTAATATATTTTGAATAAAGTATATAATATATGTAAATCTCTTGCACAATAAATTATTTGGGCATCCATACCTGTGTGTATTCACTCGTACACACAATTGCATATACATTTATATACATACTAGAGCAGCCTTGGGCAAGCTACGGCCCGCGGGCCGGATCCGGCCCGTTTGAAATGAATAAAACTATTGAAAAAAAAGACCGTACCCTTGTATGTAATGATGTTTACTTTGAATTTATATTAGTTCACACAAACACTCCATCCATGCTTTTGTTCCGGCCCTCTGGTCCAGTTTAAGAACCCATTGTGGCCCTCGAGTCAAAAAGTTTGCCCATCCCTGTACTAGAGGCTTGGTGCACAGGATTCGTGCACTGGTGGGGCGCGTGGCCTGTGGGAATCGGCCTGCTGTGGGAGTGCACTGACCACCAGGGGGAAACTCCTGTGTTGAGTGTCTTCCCCCTGGTGGTCAGTGTGCATCATAGCGACTGGTCAACAGGTTGTTCTGGTCCTTCTGCCGTTCGGTTGCTGGGCTTTTACTAGTATTATATAGGATAAGTATATTGATATTTTACATACTTTAAATTTTATATAGTCACTAGAGTCCCGGTGCACAAAAATTTGTGCACTTGGGGGGTCCCTCAGCCCAGCCTGTGCCCTCTCGCAGTCTGGGACCCCTCTGGGGATGTCCACCTGCCGGCTTAGGCCCGCTCCCTGGGGGAGCGGGCCTAAGCTGGCAGTCAGACATCCCTCTGGCAGCCCGGGAGCCCTTGGGGATGTCCACTTGCCAGCAGGGAGCAGACCTAAGCTGCAGTCGGACATCCTTAGCGCTGCTAGGAGGCTGGAGAGGCTCCTGCCACCACCGCTGTGCTGGCAGCCATCAGCCTGGCTTGTGGCTGAGCACACTGACCACCGGGGGAAGCTCCTGCATTGAGCGTCTGCCCCCTGGTGGTCAGTGTGTGTCATAGTGACCAGTCATTCCCAGTCGTTCTGCTGTTAGGGTCAATTTGCATATTACCCTTTTATTATATAGGATAATGCTTGATTACATACAGATGGGGCAAAAGTAGGTTAACAATTGTGAATACATGAAATGTAGAGTTTATTCTTGTATTATTATTTATTTATTACTAGAGGCCCGGTGCATGAAATTTGTGCACAGGGGGAGGGGGTTGTCTCTCAGCCTGGCCTGCACCCTCTCCAATCTGGGACCCCTTGGGGGATGTCCAACTGTCAGTTTAGGCCCGATCCCCGACTGTTGGTTAAATTGGCAGTCAGACATCCCTCTCACAATCCGGGACTGCTCGCTCCTAACTGCTTGCCTGCCCGCCTGCCTGATTGCCCCTAACAGCTTTTGCCTGCCAGCTTGATCACTGCCTAACTGCTCCCCTTCCAGCTTGATTGATGCCTAACTGCTCCCCTCCTGGCCTGATCGCCCCTAACTGCTCTTCCCTGCCAGCCCAATCACACTCAACTGCCCTCCCATGCCAGCCTGATTGCCCCCAACTGCCCTCCCCTGCCGGCCCGGTCGCCCCCAACTGCCCTCCCCTGCTGGCCATCTTGTGGTGGCCATCTTATGACGACCATCTTGTGGCAGCCATCTTGTGATGACCTCGTGTGTGATGCCACCTAGGCTTTTATTATATAAGAATGTATTATATAATACATTTACAATACATTACTATATAATACTTTTATTTTCCATACGAACAACAATAACTTTACTTTTGCCTCACCCTTGATCATACAGATCTCTTTTCTGCAAATAAATAAAATTCAGGTCTTCATCATTGCACAACACCACCTGTAAGATAAAATTCTAAGTTCAAATTTTTTAAAAAATATGTTTTTATTGATTTCCAGAGAAAGGAAGGGAGAGGGAGAGAGATAGAACATCAACGATGAGAAAGAATTATCGATCGTAAACTTCATAATTTTGTGATTTAAATAAACTATCCTGGGAAATAATTCACTCCACAGTGATTTGAGCAGACTGTATGTGTGGTTTTAATAAGCAACATTGCAGGAGAGATCCAAATTTCCAAACAGTCTGGTGAAAGAGACCTCTGGGATGGTCTATAAATTACATTAAATATACACTTGTTTATTTCATTATAGCACTCCTATTTTGAGCTTCTAAAAGAACGTTTAGCCAAAGGATGATGGTTTCTAAGCATATAGTTTCCAGTTGTCATTCACCCACTTTAGTCCTAATAACCATGAAGCATAATTGGGCTACTTACAATTTTTAGCCATTTTTGAATAACTTTTTCTACGTAAAACATATATAACTTCCTTTGGCTGCCAAGCTTTTTTCTTTCGTGTGAAGGCATCAGGGAGGCTATTGTTTGTTTTAGTATTTTTTGTTTCACTTTTATCAGAGTGCTTCATACACATAATTTAGAGTTAATTTCATTCTAAAAATCTTATTAAAAATACTCGTCCTTTACCCCTAACAGTGCCACTCCTAAGACACAGCCACTTTCAATTTTTATTTTAGCAGATTCCCTCTAAAGCACATATTTATGTAACTCTTCTCATTCAATTAATTTTCAGTTTTAAGCACTATGTGCTGACTTCACATGAAGATGAAGAGCTGGCCTCCTTCCTGCCTTTATTCCCCCCTCCCCCAGGCATACTTCTTATCTCACCTCAACACAGACAATTCATAATTTTGTTCAGATCAGTGTTTACATGATCATGGCTATGTCAATGCTGTTCACAGCTGGGCTAGGCAAAGGACTGGTTATAATTGTTTTCTGAAATAATACTTTCTTTTTCTTGGAATTAACATTCCTGTTTTCTATGTATTTCTGTTTAATTAAACTCTTAAACTCCCCCAGTGTAAGTCTCGTCCTTATATTTTCATATATTTGGGGCATTTTATTGATGATTTTTTAAAGAGCTCCCTTTCCCAGAGCGTTTTAGACCTGCTCCCGTCTAGACCTGCTGAAGAGTTGCTGCATGGGCTATTCCTTTACTACCTCGGGCTGCAAAGGGACACTAGAAGGTTATTGGCAGGATCTTGGCTCAGCAACCTCTGTGCTTAAGTTCTGGCTAAGAAAGAATTGAAAGTCAAGACTCAAACTATAACAGAAAGCTTATTTAGAGAGACACAGAGGTAGAAAAAGCGAGTCATTGAAGAAATGGGCTTAGAAAAAAGTTACAAAGGCAAAAGAAAGGCCCTTGGAGGTTCGGAGAAACAGAGAGGCCAGGAAAACGGGCCTGGGGGGAGGGCATGGAGAAAGATGCGGGCGTGGTCCTGTGTCTTGAGGCTATTTACCTGGAGGTCTCAGGGGGAGGGTCTCAGTAGAATATTCATCAGCTTTCCAGATGTGTCCTTTCAGGGTCCTGGTCTGCAGGGATGGTCACACCAGGGCAGCAAGCAGGTCATTAGTTGATGAAGCTGGTCCTGATGTCAGCCAAGGCATCACTTGTCTGGTGTTACTGCTTTTTCTCTGCCAGTACGACTGAGGTGTAGATGTTAACCCTAGGGATTAATGCTTAAGGTGTAATGGCAAAAATCAGGTCATCGAGAAGCTACAAATCATACGCACTCGCGTTCGGAGGTTCAGAAAAGGACTGTTTATTTGCACTGGGGCTGGCCCAGCGGAGTCATCTCCAAAGGCTGAGTTCCGGACAGCGGGGTTTGGCCTTATATACCGCTGGGCACTTTGTCTCCCAGATATGGCACACGTACACATTCGAGACATTCTTTCTAGGCTACGTGCTAAGCTTCCAGGTATTTCTTGGGCTTTCCACACCCTGCACAGTTCACGCTGAAGGCCTGTTGCCTAGGCTACAGACGGAAGACTGGGTTCCTTATTTGCACTGACAGTGGTCGGCAAACTCATTCGTCAACAGAGCCAAATATCAATAGTACAATGATTGAAATTTCTTTCGAGAGCCAAATTTTTTAAACTTACACTATATAGGTAGGTACACTGTTATTAACTTAATTAGGGTACTCCTAAGGCTTAGGAAGAGCCACACTCAAGTTGCCAAAGAGCCGCAGTTTGCCGACCACGGGCTCAGGGGAAAGTCCTGGACCAAGGAGAGAGAGTGCTAGGTGTGTGTGCACGTAGACCTCCCCTGCTTCTCACTGTCAATCTGCCAAGAAGCAAGCCAACGGGCATGGTTACGGTGGTGCAGCCAAGGGGCATTTATCTGCTCTCGACTTGCCTTCTCAAAGCGAGTGGTGCAAGGGCCTGCATGGGAGTCCCATGAGGCCAATCTTCAGTCCCTTGTTCCTCTTCCAATAGATTCACCGAGTGACTAGCAACATGCTCTGGGAGGAGAGGTCAGGGGAGGGTCCGAACTGCATGGCCAGCGATATGAAAGGTCAGGGTCCAAACTGCCTGACCAGGGGTGTACTAGTGGAGGAAAGGTCACCCTGGGGGTGAATTCCTGTTTTCCCAGTTTTGCTTGTTGCTAGGCTCCTGGGGCTTTTGCCCTGGTGACCTTCTGCAGTGGCCTCCTCCTCGCTCTGCTCCTGTCAGGAGAGCTGCCCATCACACTATTATTCTGGGATTTTCTTTGGCCTCATTCCTATTTTAGGTCCCAGGTTTCCTGGTATCGAAGCCATTATCCTTCTCGGTTTAGTCTCTCATTTTAGGGAGACATCTTCCAGTAGTTTCCTGAAAAAGCAAATAGAGGAGGTAGATTTTTTTTTAAAAAAGCCTGTATGCCCAAGAATGGCTTTAGATAGCCTTAGGTGTTCATATTGATGGCTATAGAATTACAGGTCAGAAATCATTTTTTTCCCCTCAGAATACTGAAGAATCTCTTTCACTGTCTTCTAACTTCCAATATTTTGGTTGAGAAATCCAATGCTATTTTAGTATGATTTGAGTTTTGAACCTCTGTGGAAAAGGTATGTAAATTTGAACTTCAATTCTCTGTACTTTATCCTCCACTGTACCTTCTGTCCCCAATCCTGAGACTCGGTTTTACAGTTCCCATAAGACAATGACCCCTCCAACTTCTATGTTGGTGGGGGTGGGTAGTCACTCAGTTGCATAGCATGGGGCGGGACCTGCGGGTTCTAACTTCTTCCAAAACAGGTTTTCAATAAGTCATCCTCTTTTTAGCCGTACCTTCCAGAAGTATCTGGGACTGCCAAAACCTGAGCATTTGAGGGCTGTGTAGTGTGAATAAGGTTGTTCCAAACTTTCCCCACTACTGGTTAAGCATTCAGCTTTTGAAGGATTGCTGAACAATTTGCTAGTTTTCCATCTTCTTTGCACCTTCCAAAATATACTTGCTGTTGTTCTTTTCCTTTATCTCTGGGTTATACCTTTTAAATATGTTTTTATTGATTTCAGAGAGAGGAAGGGAAATGGAGAGAGAGAAACATCAATGATGAGAGAGAATCATGGATCAGCTGCCTTGTGCACACCCCCTAGTGGGGATCGATCTCGCAACCCAGGCATGTACCCCTACTGGGAATCAAACTGTGACCTGGTTTATGGGTTGATGCCCAACCACTGAGTGACACCGGCCTGGCAGGTTTATACCTTTTAAAATATCACTTTATTGTTTTTCCAGTGAAATTTCAAGAGGGAGAAGGGATAAGTGCAGATGTTTAATCTGCTTTCTCTGTTAGAAAATCCTGGGGAGTGGAGTGACAGGGAACCCAATCATTTTGATAAATAAACTTTTCTTTAAGAAAGGACTTCCTTGAGATTTTACTATTTTGTCTGTATACATATAATGAGATGAAACATTCAAAGGGGGGATGAATTTACCTACAAATCACGAGGGGCTTAAATGGGAAAGTGAGATTTTATGCCCCTCCCTTTCTCCTCAAATACTTTCAGGGGACAAAGACACTGGTAGCCTTTGCCATTCTTGCCACTCTTTGGTCAACTTTAGTTTAAAATAACAGACAAGTTGATTTCAGTATTTTAATAAAAGAAGTTGGATTCCACACCCTCCACACCCTTCCTGCTTTAGTTTCCCAATAAAGATGTTTTGAAAAATACCAGCTATGTTTGCTCTGGACAGGGATTTCCCTTGTGCTTCAGTGAGAATGACGCTGATAGTCTTAGGCGGAGATAAAGAGTTTCTTCACCACCTCCAAGCCTAGTTACATCTCTTCAGGAAATGTGCATTGGGTGTGTGCCCTATGTCAGGCAGTGAGGTAAGCATTTAAAGCATTATATGACACCTCTTGTCCTCATGGAGTTTCTATTCTAACAGATACTGTGATCTGGTTAATAACAGTTATCTTTAGGTAGTGCTCACCCTGCGTGAGACAGCACCTGACCTGCCTGAATCCGTAGCACAACACTGCAAGGCAATTTTAGCATTCTCATTTTACATGGAGGAAGCGGAGGCTTTGTGGTTTGCTCAAGGCCATCCAATTGGTAGGTAAGGAGCCAGAATCTGAGGCCAGGTCTCTTTTATTTCAGAGCCTGTGTTCTTCCATTTGTGTAGTTAAAAAAAAAATCAACAAAGCAATTTCACATACGGTGTTTTATAAAATCTAGTTTCTAACCCAGTGAGGGCACTCTTTTTATTTTTATTTTTTATTCTTACCTGAGGATACGTTTTTATTGATTTGAGAGAAAAAAGGGAGGGACAGAGGCAGAGAGAGAGAAAGAAAGAAAAACATCAACCATTGCCTCCCTCCCATAAGGATCCCAACTAGGAATTGAACCCGCCACCTTCTGGTGTATGGGATGAAGATCCAACTAACTGAACCACTTGGCCAGAGTAAGGGCCCTCACATTTTAACTAAAAGTAATTATCCTCAGCTTGAGAGATTCGATGAAAAACAATCACAAATTAATTACATCATTTTGGGGCTGTGTCCTATTATCAGCTTGCCTGACTTGATTACATTTTTTTTTTAATGAACATTATGTTTAGGAATAAAACTTCTTAGTATAACACAAATTTTACTTTAATTACAGTAGGAGAACTTAGCTATTTTAAGGAACTCTGTATTGAATAATATTTAAAGCAAATAAAATAGTTTATCATGCAAATAATTGCATTCTCATTTTCTTGTCTCAGCACACACTTTCCCAGTCTCCATTTGCTTAAAATGTTTAGATAATAGTAACCCAGGAAATATGGGGAGAGTCTGTATATTGTTTCTTTTCTTTAGCCTTGTAAATTGTCTTAAATGCTTAAAGGCATACTAATTTATCATAGTATAATCCACATGAAAGACACATAATAAAACAGAGGCAATATTTAAAATAGAAATGTGTAAGCAGAAGTCAAGGGGAGTCAAATGTTAACCAGAAACTCTCTTTAGAGAAACTCAAGGAAATCTGAAAAAACATTGTTTTCAGTTGGTGAGCTGATCATTATTTCCACTGACATGTATTGAATACCTGCGGTGTGACAGCTACTGTTAGACGCTGGGGATGAAATGATGTTTAAGGATAGGCTCTCTGCCAGTCAGAACCGGTGGTCTGGCAGATCAGTGAGCGCTGAGACTTGTGGGGGAGGCAGCCAGCTGGCTTAAACGCTGAAGCCTCTGAGGATTGATGTGCAGCCGACAGAGAAACCCTGATACAGGGAAGATGGAATAAAGTAAAATGGTAAAGAACAGGAGATGAAATACTGGGAGATAATGATGAGGAAGAAACTGGGGCACACTGCTGGAAGTTAAGGCTATGTCCGGGAGAAATGGACAAGTCAATATTGGATTGTGTTTCACAAACTAGTTCAGAATAGTGTTGAAATAATACTTCACAACTTTGAAATTTAAAAGTTTTCAGCCCTAGTGGGTTTGATAGAGCATCAGCCCGCGGACCGAAGGGTCCCAGATTCGATTCTGGTCAAGGGCACATACCTTGGTTGCAGACTCCTCCCTGGCCCAGGTCCTGGTTAGGGCTCATGCAGGAGGCAATCAATCGAGTGATATTTCTCTCTGTCTTTTCCTTTCTCTTCCACGCTCTCTTTAAAAAATAAAATCAATGGAAAAATATCCTTGGTTGAGGATTACATTTTTTCAAAGCACTTTCCCATTTATCAAATCAACCTTGATAGCAGTAAAAAAAAAGCTTTATTTTTAATTTCATTATACAGACGAACAAACTGATGCCAGAGCAGTATAATGATTTTGCCGGAAGGTCACAGAATGTTTCAGAGCTGTATTTGAACTTCAGTCTGTTGATTCTGAATTCAGAGCTCTTTACACCATTCTAGAAAGATAGCATTAAGGAGAAGAAAGAAGAGACTAGATCTTCAAACTAGGTTGGTACAGATCATCTCATGAAACCACGTGCGCTGGGAAAGTAAGAAGCACGAGAGACACGTGCTGACACTGTTACCAGAGATGTGTATACATGTTCCCAATACTGCTGAGGACAGCAGATGGTTTTGTAGTGAAATATGACACAGAAGTACGCTTCCAACCATAACAAAGCTCAGCAGAGTTCTTGCTTAATTCTTGGTTAGTTTTGTTTTATTGAAACGATGGATTAGTACCATGCCTAACAGATGCCTCAATTAGATCCAGCCCTTAAACTAATTAATGGCGGAGTGATTCTTTGTGCAAAAACCAACATGAGGATGCCTCTATCTAGGACTCAGAGCTCACCGAAAAAGAAAATGCAGCCCTAGCTGAGTAGCTCAGTTGGTTAGAGCACCATCTTGATATGCCAAGGTTGCAGGTTCATTCAATCCCCGGTCAGGGCTCACTCAGGCACGAGTCAACCAATGAGTGCATAAATAAGTAGAACAACAGGCTAATGTTTTTCTCTCTCCCTCCCCCTTCCTCTCTCTCTAATCAAACAAACAAAGAAACAAGAAAATATAAGAATAAATGCAGTTGATCTGCGTATGCTATAGTAAAAGTTTCCCTTGGAATTAGAAGATGGGATGTTTGAGACGAATGCAGTGGCAATGAAGCAGAGACCGCTGACCATGAAGCTGCAGCATCATTTACAAAAAAAAAAATATTTTCTTTGAATTACATTTTAGATTTAATTTGTTGTAAGGTCAAGTAAATCTGTGCCCTGTACCTCTCCCACCCCCTCTGTGCTCCAGGTACCTCTGAGTTCTTAATTGACTAGCTCACCCTGTAAGGTGGCCTTGCTTTTGATATTGCCTCTACCTGGTTGCTTTTCCACACACCTTCACAGCATCACCTTCTCCTTGTCATCACGGATCCACCTTAAAGATTCCCTGCATGAAGAGGCCTCTCCCGATCACCCAGCCGCAGGGAGCTCCCGGTCCCTGGCCATCTGCTCTGTTCTCAGTTATGCTTTTATTGAACACCTGTGTTGTGATGAGGGACACAATAAAGCTCTGGTCCTTAAGGGAGTTGTCACTCCAGTGACAGGAAATAATCAATAATCATCACAACCTGGTACCCCCATTCTGACCCCGCACCAGAAGCAGAGTGGAAGATTCGAGAACAGTGGCGCTGTTTTCTTTCTGCTGTAGTTAGTGCAGAGAACCTCCAGAGAACCCATTCTTTCTCACACTTTTACTGCTTACTTCTGTAAAGTTATCTGCACAACCGGAGAGGTGACAAGTTATACCACAGAGAACATGGCTGGCAACTTCTCCAAAATTTACTATGCGCATTCTTGAGCAACTCGCGTTGTCTACTTTTTGCGTTAATTTTCTCATTTGTAAAATGAGATAGACCTATCCATTTCACAAGGTTTTTGAATGAATTAATTATGAAAGTATTTGAGCCCTAGCTAGTTTGGCTCAATGGATAGAGCATTGGCCTGTGGACTGAAGGATCCCGGGTTCGATTCTGGTCAAGGGCATGCACCTTGGTTGCAGGCTCGATCCCCGGCCCTGGTCAGGGCGCATGCGGGAGGCAACCAATGGATGTGTCTCTTTCACATCCATGTTCCTCTCTCTCTGTCTCCGCTGCTCCCTTCCACTCTCTCTAGAAATCAATGGAAAAATATCCTTGGGTGAGGATTAACCAAAAATATTATGGAAGTATTTGATACATAGAGCACTAGGTGGGTATTAAGTGCTGCCTGCAGATGTCTCTAAGTTGCTGAAATTTTCCCCATCTGTTCCCCAGGGAGCTTCCCAGATGTGTGCCTCTTTTCTTTCATCGGATAAACAACACAGTAATATTTAGCGCGTCTCAGATGACCATATTTTACTTTGATTCTACTCTAACAGCATTCATTTTCTGTTTTTCTACAGTACTTTGGAAGTTTACTTGTCATTTTCTGTGTAGAACTGGCTTGTGGTGTTTGGACATACGAGCAGGAAATTATGGTGAGTTCAAAATGGGATACAATCACAACCTGAAACTTTATCCAGGTCAGCCTTAGAGAGCAGAGCCTTTGGAGTAACTTAGGCACATGACTAGTGACTTGAATATTTATACTACGTATATGATAACATGCAGTCCCAGTACTTCTGAAAAGTAACACTGCCTTTTCTGTGTCTGTAAGCGCAGTTCCAAACCCTAATTTGTAATATTTCATTTGGTGTACTATGATACGTGTTTTTAATTCCATGGACTGCTTAAACATGGATATAATAGGCTTAAAATAATATATGTTTTAAAGTAGTTTTACCAACTTTTGAGTATGCAGTTTGGGAAGATTCTTATTTGCAACAAGATTTAAGAAAGCGTGACAATCATCCGAAAGCCTTATAAAAAGCTGTCCACCCATCACCGGGAGGCATGCACCCCCTGTTGGCCCCACGCTGAGCCATCGCCCCCTTCAAGAAGCGCATTTGAAGAGTTGCGGGGTGTCTCCTCCAGCCTGGAACACTCTCACAGTTGGACACTTGGCTACATGGAAACAGCTCTTCAGTTTTCCCTCTTTTACTTTTGCAATGGAAACCACGGGACCAACGTTTATAGTTATGCTAGAATGGATGTGAATAAGTTCCTCAGTCTTCAGACGTTAGCAGTCATGTTTGATTTACCGTGTGCACTTCACTCCTGCTCGCGTAGCCCATTATTACTTAGTTAGCGTTTGTTCGCTTTATTCTGGACGTTGCTAGGTTTACACCTCTGCATGCCAGCGATCGCTGGCTGTTTTCATGGTGGCGAGCCAGACTTCCCCACTGCAAGTGTCAGGGTAATTCCAGCAAGACGATGCTTTTCCACATGTAGTCCTTGGACTGTCTAGCAGGAGTCGCCCAGGGTGATTCTCAACAATATGCATTCTAGGGCTCGAGGCCAGGTCTGCTAAATCAGAATAGAGGGGAAAGCAGAGGGAGAAGGGACAGAGGACTGGGCATGCGCATTTGTGACAGGTTCCCCAGCTGAGTCTTAACTCTTTAAAATGTAAGAGTTCTTTTTTTTTTTTAAAAAAATATATTTCTTTATTGATTTCAGAGAGGAAGGGAGAGGGAGAGAAAGATAGAAACATTAATGATGAGAGAGAATCATCGATCGGCCGCCTCCTGCATGCCCCCCACCAGGGATCGAGCCCATAACCCGGGCACGTGCCCTTGGCCGGAATCGAACCCGGGACCCCACAGTCCGCAGGCCGACACTATCCACTGAGCAAAACTGGCCAGGGCAAAATGTAAGGGTTCTTAAGCAGAGAGGCCCATCATTCTGTATTTGTTTCAGAGCGGCATTTCGGCAGCTGTGTGAGAAAATGGAAGTTGCTTATGGTACTGATGCAGTTATTAAAGATTTTATGCTGAATCTGCTGTGACACTGTTTTGATTACTAAGTGTAATTGCAGACTAGTGGGTTCTCTGCACACTCCAATTTACATGCAAATGATGTTTTGACACTGCCTCTACCCTGAACCCCTCTGGAAAGCCCTCTGAAGCGTCCCCAGTGTGTGACAACTCTCAGCAAGAAGAGAGGATTTATAATTATTTATTTCTCTATAAAAAAATTGGAAAGTTGGGCGGGTTCTAAGTAATTTAATGTAAACCTGACTTTCTGAAAACGAAATCTATTAAATAGGAATACTCGTGCTATCTTTGAGAATCACATTTTCACTTCTTCCCCTGGAAACTTTGCATATGTAGGAGGGGTGAAAAATTAGTTGTTTGCAGGGGTTCAGTTTCTGTGTTTCTTTGATAAAGAGATGGTCTCTTAATTTTTTTCAGTTTTTAATAAATGCATGTGTCTCTTTGACATTCAAGCAAAATATAGAAAATTGCATAATTAATTATTGATGCCCTCAACTCAGCTTTTGATTGTGTTCTTTTGGATAATTGAAGGGTTTTTAGAGATCAGTTTACTTTCTGTGGATTTTAAAAATGGTTTCTATGGTGTTTATGTCATACTAATGTTGGTAAATCTCCTACGTTAAAACAGTTTGAAATGAATTAATTTAATGTATTAGCCTGGAAATATTTTGATTCTAACATAATTCTAAGAAACTTGAGTTCATTGAAAGGAATTTATCCTTACTGTGTAGATACTGTCTTCTATTCTGTTAAAGGGCCATCTGCAAGTAAATTTTAAGTATCACAGTGGTACTAGGTTGGTATAGAGTAGACTGATATCTCAGTTGATGGCGTACATCACGGTTTTGCTTATGGTAATCTTCCCCATTGATCTATCCTTCACCAGGATAGAGCAAGGCCTGTTTAAAAGTAAACAACTTTAACATATTTTTAACTTGTTTTTTCACTAACAGCAGTATGCGTGAAAAGTGCCCTTACAGTTTACTAGCTGCCCAATCACGCAGAGCCCAGCCTGTGCGTAGACGGCTTTGTGCTCTTAGCTGCTCCATGCAAGGAGCCAGCAAACGAGTGTTTTCCTTAAGGACTAGATCACAGTGCTTTATTCCAGAACCTCGGTGATCTTCTCTGTTTCTTGACACGTTTGGCCTGAAGACTGACTGTGGCCAAAAGGGAGAAACAACTTGTTTTTATTTTGGAAAATAATATTAAAATTAAGACTGTCCTAATCACCAAACCAACAGATTTGACATCAGACGGTCTGTTTCTCCATTCTTTTTCCATACATTGTCACCTCTTATTCGCTATTTCTTCTCTCAAAAAAAACCAAAACACAACAAACCTGTCAATGGTATTATGTCAGATACATTTCTGGAGAATTCATTTCACTTTCATATATTTTATGCTCAAAAGGATAGGAGACAATAATAATTTATAGTGAGTAGCTTGAGCTTTGCTGAAACCCCATGGACACTAAGCCCGTTATGTAGGGAACAGTGTTGTGTGCCCACGTGTTGGCTGTTTTCTTTTGCACTGTGCATTTCCAAGTAATCACAAAGAAAATTAACAAAGGGGGAAAAATGAAGAATGTCTGTGGCCAGGAATTTTTAAACCACCCCTATTGATATCATTCTTTTCTAAATAAGATTTCCAAATGATCCAATTCTTGAGTTAGTGTCAAGCTTGCTTGTCTAAGCCCGGTCTGTATGACACCATAGGTCAGATGTGGATGTCTGTCCAGCTCCCGAGAGCTACCTTAGTACTGCACATGCCATGAGACTGGGATTTGTATGCCTCATTTCCGCCCGGGGCACAGTTGGTAACAGACTGTTGCGCTGACTAGATTTCTGGTCAGGTGTTGTGTTGTGTACCGGAAGCTCTGGCACGATTAAACATTCTGTCAAGGGACACGGTGCTAGGTGACTTGAGAACAGAAGCACAGACAACGCTTTGATTCGGGAACTGATCTTTCTAGAATGCCAGCATGCCTCTGAAATCCAAATTTTGAAAAGGGGTTCACAAACTTATCCCAGAGTGAGGCTTGAGTTGATCTCTTTTTCTTCTTGATTCTTCCCTCTTTATGTTAATACCATAATCTGGAGTCTCTTCAAAAACAGCAGTTTTCTGAGGTGAAATGAAAAGGCATTGCTCTGCAGGGATGGTTTGTTGTGAGGAGCTCTTCAGGTGTGTCTGTAGAGCACACCGTGCACTTGTCTCGTCATCTCCTTGAGCTCAATATTGGCATTAACTGATTTTGCATTACTTTGCTTTATATGACAGTAGAGGCCCGGTGCACAAATTTGTGCACCAGTGGAGCCCCTCAGCCTGGCCTGCAGGATAGGGCTGAAACTGGCTCTCCAACATCCCCCGAGGGGTCCCGGATTGCGAGAGGGTGCAGGTCAGGCTGAGGGACCCCACTGGTGCACAATCAGGGCTGGGGAGGGACTCAGGAGGTTGGCCAGCCAGGCAGGGACTGCGGGAGGGCTACAGGGTGTGTCTGGCCCATCTTGCTCTGTCCCAATGGGCCGGATCCCAGCAGGAAGCTAACCTACCAGTTAGAGCATCTGCCCCCTGGTGGTCAGTGCACGTCATAGTGAGCGGTTGAGTGGCCTTAGCATATCATTAGCATACTACTAATATGCTTTGAGTGGTTGAACGGCCTACTGGACAACCAGACACTTAGCATATTAGGCCTTTATTATATAGGTTACCTCTACATTTAGTACAAAAACCTACACACAGAGATAGTTCAGTAAGTATTTAGTAGCTCTGAGTTAACATAGGCTACAACAAATATAAAGTACTTGTCAATTTCAGTACATTCCAGGTATGTGTGAATATGTGTGTGAAACTATGAGTGACTGAGTTTGTGAATCTGTGAGTGTATGTGTGTCTGAGTGTGTGTTGCTGTGTGACAGTTGTTGATATTTTGTTTCTTATCTTCAGCTTCCAGTACAGTGGTCAGACATGGTCACTTTGAAAGCCAGAATGACAAATTATGGCTTACCTAGATACCGCTGGCTTACTCACGCTTGGAATTTTTTTCAGAGAGAGGTAAGTGCTACCATTTCTGAGGTAAAGGGTATAGAATAAATGGCATGCTTTCAAAACAAATGTTCAAAGCTTTGGCCTTGGTCACTTTCTCCGAAAAGTTAAGCCTGTGATTCAGTTATGACTGGTGTGATTCTTTATTGAGAAATACCTTAAGAAAAGCCAGGCTCTGCTTTCCTTCCTATGTATACCATTTGCTCTGCATTTCACATGCTTCTTTATAGTTTCAAATTTTTTAAAAAGCCTCTTCACTAAGCTACTGTGAGGTTTCCTTTTCATGAGTCAATAAATATCCACATTCTATTTGAATAGATCATTTTTCATCACTTTTAGAGGTATTTGTATTTTAAACATCATTTAAGATTTTAAATGATCATTCTCACTTGAGAATTAGGAGTCAATATGTTGTGAAAGGCATGAGCTTTCTAGTCAGAAAATTCTGGCTTTACTGCCTACTATTTCATGAGCTTCTATAATTTACTTAACTTTCTGAAGCTTCAGTCTCTCATGTAAAGTGGGGATAATAAAATATCTCCTCGAGTTCTTGAGAAGATTAAATAAGTTTGATCTTATTTAGCTTATGGTAATCAACAATAACATTACAAAGTATAGAGGCTTTTAGGTTTTCTTACCTAACTTCCACATAGCACTACATGCAAGCATCTGCGCACATAGGGACTATATTTAGATGTTTAAAGTCTGGTGACTTGAAGTTAATCATTGATCTCGCTTCAAACCAAGCTTCTCTTCCAAGCAGTTTCCCTGTGATGGGAGTGACATTTCCAGATGACCAAGTATATCCGTTTCCTTTCATTTTATTTAGAGCTGGGCCACAAAGGACTCGAGGGCCAGTGTCTTCCACGATAGATAGCCAGCTCTCTGCTCCGTTACTCTGGCTTGAATATGGGCAGAAGTTCAAGTCTAAGATAATCTCCAAATCTGGCTCTTTGTGTTCCAGCTGTTGAGATGGTGAACATTATCATTGTAACACAGATTTCCTGTTTATTGAAATGCATCCTGACTTTGTTTGTTTACTGTTCATTTGTACTAAAAACAACATGTAAGGAAAATAAGTAAAGCATTTAGGGAATTTATAGGAAGCTGTGTTCAGCGACTGCCCTGGGTAGAAGGTGCTCTGAGCTCTTTATTTTTTTATTTTTTGGGTTTGTGATATAGACGATGATAATCCAGGTTAAAAAAACAAAGCACTTTTCTTTTTCTTAAATGGTAGGAAAAGGAGTTCCACTTAGATAGCGAATGTACGAGCATTGCAAATTTTAGATTTGTTGCATGCTAAATTTCCTCCTCCGTATCATAGGCCTATTTCACCCCAGAGGAGGTGGTGAAGACCTCTGGGTATCCTAAAAGATTAAAAAACACACCCCTGTCCTAGTTTTCTAGGGCTGTGGCTATAACCAAGTACCACAGGCTGGGGGGCTCAAACAACGGAAATGCGGTGTCTCACATTTCTGGAGGCTCAGAGTCTGCGATCAGGGCATGCGTGGTTGGTTTCTTCCGAGGCCTCTGCCCTGGGCTTGCAGATGGCTGTCTCCTAGTGGCTTCACGTGGGCCTCCCTCTGTATGTGTTTGCGTTTAAATGTCATCTCCTTAGAAGGACATCAGGCATATATATGGGTTTAGGGTCCACCTGGCGACCTTAATTCAATTTCCTCTGCAAAGACACTGCCTTCAAAAATGGTCACGTTTTGGGGATGAGAACTTCAACGTGAACTTCAGGTGGCATACAGTTCAGCCCATAACATTCCTTTTGAACTAAATAAATGGCAGAACCAGGAGGGACCTGCCAGCCCCAGTTTTCCTGCCTCTTTCAGTGCTGTTCGGTGCACGTCCTTCAGCTTCGGGGACTCTCAAACCCCAGTGATGCTTATTAAATACCTTATCAAAAACACTCCTGCCTTTTAAAAATGTGTTTCTTTATTTTAACATAGTGGTTGGAGAATAGGCTTTGGAATTGATAGCTTCTGCCACCTGCTAGCCTGTGACCTTGGCAAGTTACCTGGGCCATCCGAGCCTCGGTTTCTTTATATATAAAACGGTGACGGAATTTTTTTGACTTCGATACAATGTTGGCAAGAGTGACCCTGCCTCACACTGTGGTTCTGAAGGAGGCAGGAAAACTACAGGGAAATGGACCACAGTCATACGTGGCATCATAATGGGTTTGCTTACGGGAGTTTTCAGGAAAAAGTTTCAATGCAGTATCTTCTGCTAAGGACGAAAAACAACTGTGTACAAAGGAAAAATATCTCAGTGACATTAAAATTTTGAAAGTTTGGCACCGAAGGTGATATGCTTAAGTAATTTGGAAGAAGCAGTTTCTGCGGAGCACCTCATTTCCTGACAAGGCCTGACGAACGGGCTGCCCTATTGTGGACGGGGTTAGAATGTGCCAAGAGCTATTCTTCTGTCATCAACCAGAAAAAACACATGTCGTTAGGAAATGAGGGAGGCGCGTTCTCTCTTAGTGCAAGGATTTTTAAAAGACTGACTTGGAACTCTTGTTAAGTCGTGTATGATTTTTAGAAAGTAAAGTCTTTTGACTACCTACGATTTTTATGGAGTCTTAATGACTTGAAATATGTGATGTCACATGATGTTTGACTTAATCTGTGATGCCTCTGATATATTATTCATGGCTTTGAGACCAAGTTTATAAAAGGAAATGACTAAAAATATTTTAAAGTTTCTTGGAAAATTTTCGTATGACTCATAGCTTTCAGTAATTCATCATTTGTAATACTCTAAAGGTGATTTTTGCTTTTAAAAATTATATATGTAGGCAAATGAAAAAATATATAGTCATTTTCAGGATTTTCCTTGTTTCATTTTACTTGAGAAGTCCAGAATTCTTCACAGTAGATTTTAGTTGAACTGTGAAATGGTAGGTTGTGGTATTTTATGGCACAGTGTAAATCCTGGGCACGGATGGATCTGTTGGGCTACATAATTTATAGAGCCAATCACTCTTGGCAGAGTCCTCAGAAACTGCCCATAGTGCTTGTTTTTCACTCTATGAAGAGTAACCCCCTCTCGACCCAAGGGCAAAACATTATCATAGTTAATTATTCTGAACCTACTCTACATCCATCCTTAAGCAGTGTATCTAAACCTTGGCCAGAAAAAGTTTTTGCAAAACCTTGGTGAAATGAGACAAAAAGAAATGGAAAAAGAAACAATAACTTTTCTTAAATCTAACTTTATTTAAGCTAAAGGAATATCATTTCTTCTGTGATTTATGTGATAGAATATGATCATTTATTTCAAGAATCTTATTTGGATGGATAAAAATTTATTGGCCAAACTTATGTTTACATCTCAAACATTTTTGGAGATTTTGGGGGTTAATGAACCCAAGTCTGGTAATCTTTGCGAGGGGAGCTTTGGTCAACAAACATTTCTCTGGAGATTACAGAAACTTTTAATATAATATTTGAATTTTTAAGCAGTTAAACTGGTAACTACGCATATACACGTAGATTGATCAGCTACTCTTCAGTGTCTGCTTAATGATAAGTATAAGATTTGAGGTATTTGTTTTGTTAGTTGTGCATATGAACTCTGTTTCTCTAAGATCACTTGTGGAGGATCTAAGGGTGGGAGAGGAGGAGGGGGACTCAGTCCTGCCTGGTCTGTTTTCAGGTGTTAATGGGCATTAGTGCTCAGAATTGTTCCATTGGGGACTCCTTTACGACAATTCTGTCATCCGCCGAGAATGTACACCTATCATTAAGTGATGAAGAATAATGTTCGCTTTGGCTACAAAAATTTAAGAAATCTGCCGTTTAACCTCCTATAAATAAAGAAAATATTTGTGTAGTGTCTGAGCCTGACCAGTATTCTTTTACAGTTCAAGTGCTGCGGAGTGGTGTACTTCACCGACTGGCTGGAAATGACAGAGATGGACTGGCCCCCAGATTCCTGCTGCGTTAGGGAATTCCCAGGATGTTCCAAACAGGCCCACCAGGAAGATCTCAGTGACCTGTATCAAGAGGTAAGGCCGTAGGTGTTTAGCTTATCGGGGAGAAAAGTTTTCTTATAATGACAAGTATAGAACCCGCAACATGCCAGTGAAATTTTCCTCTTCTGTACAAATATAAAGGCCCTTGAAATTTTTGCTCTGGTATGTGGAAAAACAGGATAAAGGTAAAAATTAATATACAAATCTGAACACTGATCACATGTTAACAAAGAGCATTGGGAAGGTCTAGGTTTTAGAATTAATTGGATTTTAAAATGTGTTGTCTAAGAATCAAATTCTCTTGCCCCCTCCTCAGGGTCCTTTGAAAACAGACGCAGGCAGAGGGTGTAGCTGACTCTGGAGGTCAGGAAAACACACTTTGGAGTTCCTGAGCGGAATATGGTATAGGACCTCCACGTAGATTAAAACGTGTAGGGGAAAACCCCACTCTCCCCTTCCCTTCCCCCTGCTGGATAGTGAACAGTGATGGGAGTTTTAGTTAGCTGTTTGAATGGAGTTAGATGCTCCCTGGAATTAAAATCAATTGTCCTCTGCCCAAGAAACTTGCATACTTGTGTTTTCTGGAAGAATGTATCCGAATAATCTCTTATTCCTTGTTAGCAGAAGTTTTCCTATCACTTCACTTTTAGTGGCGATTTTCAAATGTTTTTAGCCACAGAATTTTTTCTTCCAATTAAAATCTAGAACTACACCATCCCGTACAGCAGCCAAGAGCTACGTGTGGCCACTTGAATGAAAATGAAATCAAATACAATTTTCATCTCCTCTGCTGCGCTAGCACAGCAGCCTCTCCGAGTTAGCTCTTCCTGTGGTGGACAAGGCAGATGTAAGGTATTTCTATCCTTCCCGAAAGTTTTACTGCAGCCTCCATCTAGAGTGGAAGCTCAAAATGGAAGGGAAGTTGCTCAGCTGAGGGGCCAGAATCATTTTCCTGATACATCTTCGGGCAAGCACCTGGGCACACAAAGCACTGTTGCCAACCTCTGGCTTAACAGACACACTCATGATACAACACACACACACACACACACACACACAATATGCTATAAAGATTGAAATTGTAAAAAAAATCATATCAGGATTTATAAAACATGCCTTTTTATGTGTTTCAAGATCATGACCTTAGGAGGTTAGGCATTTTTTCCTAGAAATACTCACATTGTTCAAAACATCTTTTAGCCAGTCTGCCAATGTCAATTGTAGAGATGCACAGGAGTCAGCTCCATTAATTTATAGCGTAAAGGAACAATATTTGAAAAAGATCCTGGGAAACTTATACAAATGATCTTTTACATCCGTGTCTTAGATGTGAGTAACTTTGGGCTGTTAAAAAAATCATCTCAGAGGACAGGACCCTGCCACATTGAAGGATATCCAAAGTAAAGTGCTTTGGGCTCCAAAGGCACATACAAGGAAGAGCGCCAAGTGTTTTTTAAAGAGATTCACAATTTTATCAATTTCCTAAGGCTACTTAAACAGCAGGTACTTGTTGTCTCCCCGTTCTGAGGGCTGTAAATCTGAGGTGGAGGTGAGGCAGGGTTGGTTCCTTCTGAGGGGTGTGAGGAAGAACCGGTCCCATGCCTCTCCCTCACCTTCTGTGGTTGGCTGGCCATCATGGCGCTCCTTGGCTTGCAGAAGCTTCGCCTGCTCTCTGCCTTCACCTCCCCACGGAGTTCCTCTGGTTTGTGTCCGTCTCCAAATTTCCCTTTTTAGAAGGATGCTAGTCACTCACTCTTCTCCCGTCTGACCTCATCTTAACTGATCACACCTGCAACAACTCTATGTCTAAGTAAGATCCGATCTGAGTTAGTGGGGATTAGGACCTCAGCGTAAGCATTTGGAGGGGACACAGTTCAACTCGTAACAAGAATTGTTGAAACAGCTGAATGACTCAGGTTGTTTATTTTAAAAGATAACCAAAATACTTTTAGTCATGCCTCATACTACTGAGAGGCATTGTGTTTGGATATTATCATTTGAAGCATGTTACATTTTGGCTTTGAATAAAAAAGAACATCCAAGGTCTTGTATATTGAACAAAGAAGTGTTGGGTCAGTGTCGCCGAGTTCCTCGGTGGTTGTGCTGTATCTTGTGCTCTGGGTGAAAGCTGAATATTGGCTGGTATCTGTAGCAGGGATGGCGAGCTAACAAGTGCAACAAAGTCCTGCTTGTTCCATAAAACAGAAGCAGTGCTAAACATTTCTAAGATAATATTAAACGCAGGCATAAATGTGGACATTCAAACACATGACCACACCACTAGATTTAAAAACACACACACAGGTGATTACAGTATAGGTACAAGTGTAAACATGTGAACTGAAACCTATGAACTTACCCTGTGTAAACTTCATTCATTTGTTCGTTTTTAGGAGTGGCAAGTCAGTATGGGAAATTATTGGACTATACCCCCATGTATGTACTTTCTTCAGTGATTAATACTGATAATATGATTATAACTAATACTAGAGGCCTGGTGCACGAATTCGTGCATGGATGGGATCCCTAGGCCTGGCCTGTGATCAGGGTTGTTCGGGGCCATCTCGCCCAGTCCCAGTTGGGGCTGGGCCAATCAGGACCTGCTGGCAGGGCGGAGAGACAGGGGTAGGGACTGTGGGAGGTTGGCCGGCCAGGGGGAGGGGCTGGGGGAGGTTGGCCAGTTGCAGGAGGTTGGCTGTGGGAGCGCACTAACCACCAGGGGGCAGCTCCTGCATTGAGCATCTGCACCTTGGTGGTCATCAGTGTGTGTCATAGTGACCAGTCAACTGGTCATTCTGGTCGTTCGGTTGTAATGGTCGCTTTGGCATATATATATATACATACATATACATACACAGTGGGGCCTTGACTTACGAGTGTCCCGATTAATGAGTTTTTCGAGATACGAGCCGTCTCTAGGCCAATTTTTTGCTTTGAGTTGCGAGCTAAACTTCGGGTTACGAGCCAGCTTCAGATACCCCACCACTAGTTGGCACAGCGAACGTCACAGTGAATGCCACAACATCAGCCCAGCATCACGTGTCTCACTCGTTCACTTTTTGATTTGATATACAAGTAATTTGAGTTACGAGCTCCGTCATGGAACGAATTAAACTCGTAAGTCAAGGCCCCACTATATGTGTATGTGTATATATATATATATATATATATATATATATATATATTGACCATGAGAATAGCAAAACGTGAATCAATTTCCAGATGTTCCCACAAAGTCTTTATTTCAGTTTTACTATATTTAGTTGAAAAGCATGCAGTTAACATTTAATAAAATTTTCTTGTAAAAATACAATTTAATTTTACTAGCTTATCTTAATGATCTCCACTAGTAATATTTATAATGGGATTCTTTACTTTTAGGATGTCGATAATTGCTTTTTCCATGGATTTTAAGCTGGAAAAAAGCTATACTGTTGTGCCTGGGCAAATTTGATGGCCCAGATTATTCAAAAAGTTTTTCATATTTTTCATATTTTCAGTAGCAAGCTGGCATTGTCAGTTATGAGATATTTCTTTAGACATGATGTCAGAGTAATCTGCTTTTGCACTTCTAATTAATAACAGATGTTGATATTGGTAATGTTACAGTGCATCATTATATGCATAGTTGACTTGCCAACGTGAATCACTGAGTAGCTTTATGGCACAAGTACAATTAAGTCCATCATTAAAAAGAAGACTTAATTCCACTTTGCCCTGGAATGCATGTTTCCTAATTGCAGAGTGCCCAGGGATCATCCACCTGGAAGATGAGGGATCTAGAAAGAAGAACAAGTTGACAGAGGGACAGTTGGAGGTCTGTGGAATGTTTATTCTGAAGTAGTGAGTACTAAAGGGAGGTATTTCAGATGTCTTCAAGTATTTCAAAGTTCATCAGTCAGAACAGGAACTGGACTTACCCATTGTTGCTCCCAGGGCCAGAGTCAGAGGAAGGAACTTTTAAGTCAGTAGAAGGAAGAGCTTGTTCATCAAAATCTGTCCAATTGTGATACAGGTTCTCTTCTAAAATAGTGAGTGTCTTATCGCAAAAAAATATTAAAGTCAAGGTCATTGGTGTTAGAATGGGTTTTTAAATTAAGAGTGAATCTGGACTGGATGAACTTCAAGGTCCCTTTTATCTTTCATATTCTGTAAGCTCAGAGATAAGAACCGACTTTCTTCCTGCGATTTCTGTTCAGAGGTCTGAAATCAAGGAAATAAATCATTCTCAACCATCTGGTGGCCTGCTTGGTCCCTGACCCAATAATATTTTATGTCACATTTAAAACCTGTGAAAAATGACAGAGCAGAAATAGAGCAATAGTTGCACATTTTAGGAACAATTTCATCAGAGTTATTGTTCGGTCTGGCACACAACTCCTTAAATATCTGCATTGAGTAAAACACATGTCTAAAAGTATACATTTAAAAATCACAATTGAAAATATCTCTGACCATCCGTTTGGTTCCATTGCATTCATCATTCAAAATGTTTTGTGGTTACCGAGTGGGATCCAGGTGCTGAAGATAGAGTGGAGAATGCTGCAGACAGAAATCTCTCCTCTTGTATAACATATATTCTAGTTAGGAACATGAACAACTAACAAGAAAAAAAGCAATAAAAATAATTTCAGGTGGTGTTAAGCACTTTGAAGATTCCAAACAGGGTCATGTGCTGGAGAATTTCTTTAGTGATGAAGGAACTACTTAAGATAGGACAGGTAGGATCTAGGCTCTCTTAGGAGGTGACATTTGAACTGAGACCAATTGATGAGAGGGGTCCAGCCATGCAAATATCAGCTGAAGAGGATATCTTTTTAAATATGTTTTTTAAAATTAATTTTTAGAGAGAGAGAGAGAAAGGGAGAGGGCGAGAGATAGAAACATCAGTGATGAGAGATAATCCTTGATTGGCTGCCTCCTGCACACCCCCTACTGGGGATCGAGCCTGCAACCCTTGCATGTGCCTTGACCAGGGATTGAACCGTGACCTCCTGGTTCATAGGTCAATGCTCAACCACTGAGCCCCACTAGCCAGGCTCAAATACTCTTAATAATTTCTTTTGTGACTAATAATTGGAACCAAACCCTTTCTGCCTCTTTAGATGGTTGTTTATTTCTTCTCTGTGTAACAGGAAACATGCACAGACAGGAAGCTGGAGAGGGCAGGGTGTGTAGATGTGAGCAGAGGTGATCTTTCTGGCTTGTGGGACAAAGAACCCGGATGATGACAAGGATGTACAGATCTCCAGTGCTCACGGTAGTGAATGAGTATGGAGGGGTGCTCCCCCACACTGAAGGTGGGACAGCTCATGGTGAACCATGTGGGGTGGGCTATTAGAGGCTTTCATTCTCTCAGTTCTGTGTTACCTGCTCTGTGAGTTGATAGCAGTTTTGAGGTTTTATACCTACCCATCTCTTTTGTACCTAGTGGTTGTTGTTTTATAATCTACATACATTTTTTTAAAAAATGTTCTGGGCAGTATCTCAGCCCTTGGCACTTTTTGTTAACACTCTTCTCTTGCTAATATCTTTGACCAATGAGAAAAGTGAGTCATGCTGTGTGTCTGTTTTGCCTAATAGAAACAACTTTTATTTTATACTTTTCTCACACAACATCTGAGACATGTAAGAAGTTTCCTCAGCTCTTCTGAGCCAGAGGGAGAGACTTGACGGTGTTGTGGATGAAAAGGAGATGGTGGGAGTGGGGACTGATCATTTTTTCTCCCAGGTAACCCTACTGGTAAGTTACTGGTGGCATTCTTCTTAGAACCAAGTAAATTGCCACACTGGAAACAAACAGTTAGGGGGGTATGTGCTGAAAGACAAGTCCAAGGCAGAAAGTCAGAGGTGGTAGCGTAGGCCCCAGGCCAGGTCCTGGCCAATGATGCTAACCTGAAGTGAGTCCCATCTGCATAGAAATGAGTCTCACATCAGTGTTAGAATAAGAGAGGAATGATCTTGAATTGGGACACAAGAAGGAGCCTGGCATAGGATAGGCAGTCCTTCATTATCATTGTGTGTATGCGTGAGATAAGCAATGAGAGCACATACAGAAGGTAGAAATTCATGGGGCTTCCAATCTTTTTAAAATATATTTTTATTGATTTCAGAGAAGAAGGGAGAGGGAGAGAGAGATAGAAACATCAATGATGAGAGAGAATCATTGATTGGCTGCCTCCTGCACGCCCCCAACTGGGGATCGAGCCTGAAACCCAGGCATGTGCCCTTGACCGGTATCGAACCTGGGACCCTGAAGTCCATAGGCCGACGCTCTATCCCCTGAGCCAAACCAGCTAGGGCTGGGCTTCCAATCTTAAAAGATAAGCAGTCATTGCCAAAGGAAGCAAATATTTGGGTGGCATGAGGCTGAAAAGGCCATTCTAAGCAAAGAGGCAGCGATGCAGTGAGAGCTGGAAGGCAGACAACACAGCACAGCGGGACTGTGGGCATGAGGAGGGCCATGCAGGCATGGCTGGACAGATGGGCACTGGACTGTGCAGAGCCCTGGATACCTGATAACGCATGCGTGTTCCACAGAAGTCTGCGAATGGTTGCAAAATAAAGAAGGCAAGCATGTTTGCAAAATGGAAGCATTATTATGAAAGGAATGCTGAGGGCAGAGTAGTCCTGGGATTCTGACTTACTCATATGAAGCCCCATTCTCAGATAAACACACACAGAATCTCCTGCCCAGATAGTAAAAGGTGGGCTGCTTTCCGGCTGGCCCAGTGGTGATTTAGATGGAATATCCCCAAGAAGTTCATTCCCAGGGTTCTTTTATCTGGAGTCAGACATTCCCTCCTGCCTCTCTGCTGACTTCATTATCTCCTCAGCAACTGCTGGCAGGGGTCAGCTGGACTCTGACAGGTGATATCTGCTTTAGCATTCAAAGCCTTGCAGGGCCAGTTCGGGCCAGGAGGGTGGATCCCTTTTATCTCTAGGCTTTGCTTGATCTAATCAGGCCTTGAACTATCCTGCCAACTTTGCTTCAGGTTACAAATGCATTCTTAATGCCTTTCATTCTCTTCCTCAACTTAATTCAATTGTGAGTTTCTTGTTACCTATTCACTATTCAAACACTCCCCCCCCCCCATGCTCTATTTGTAGAGACTTTGTAGATTTTACCTTTAGAATTTACTGATGTGAAAGCCATTATAGTAGGTTTGACCTGGGAAGTACCTCACAAAGTATAACAATTTTAGATTTGTGCTTAAAAATCATTGTATAGGCAGAGAATGGGTTGAGGTGCGAATTGGGTCTTGCTTGAGGCAAGGGAGTCTGTAGGAAACTGTTGCAGGCCACTCATATGAGTGACTGTAAAGGCTGGGATTCCCATTGTGCCATTCAGGATGGACAGGAGGGAATGAGAGTGAAGGATATGAAAGAGGGAGGGTGAACAGGACTAGGTGATGAGTTGGCTGTGGGGAGTGAGTGACAGGGACCCTGCAAGGACACTTGACTTTGACTTGGGCCCTGAATAGATGTAGAAACTATTTTTTTTCAGGGGGGAAGGTTGACTTTGATTACTCCACTTTGGAAATGCTGTTAGTGTTGCCATCCCCCAACTTCTGTCCTTGAAGCACCTGCTGGGCTTCCCGACTCTGGTCTATGACCACGTTTTTTGTTTGTTTGTTTGCTTGTTTTCCGTAAAAATGAAAAATGTTTGGCAAATGTAGTCTTTTCAATGTGATGGTTCTGCCTATCTAATGGAGATATATTGAGGATTAAACAAGTCATGAGGGTCTGCCATTATTAAGAAACTAGAGGCCCGATGCACAACATGCGGGGAGAGGGCCTAAGCTGGCAGGCGGACATCCCCCGAGGGGTACTTGGTGCTGCCGCAGAGGTGGGAGAGGCTCCCATCACCACCACTGTGTTCTCCAGGTGTGAGCCCGGCTTCTGGCTGAGCGGCGCTCCCCCTGTGGGAGTGCACTGACCACCAGAGGGCAGCTCCTGCTTTGAGCGTCTGCCCCCTGGTGGTCAGTGCACATCATGGCAACCAGTCGTTCTGCCATTTGGTCGATTTGCATATTAGCCTTTTATTATATAGGATAAGACTTTCTCTACTGCATTTTCTGTGCATGGGTTTGGTTAACTTTCTTCTTAAGGGAACAGAAAGTCCCGTAATGAATTTTATTACTTTCTGTTGAACTTTTTTTTAAAGGACTCATTTATTTCCCTGCAAAGCTTACAGTTATTGGTGGAGAACTTGTGATACAACCTGTTTAAAACTCATGAACTGCTATCATTCATTTTTTAATTTTGGAAGCACTAGAGCAGAGATTATATATTTGTACCTGATGATTAACATAGTCCTTTCAAACTTGAAAGTTGTGTTTATTATCAAAAATCCATTATGAAAATATCGTACTGGTATGTATGGCACCTAGATTTTATTTATACCTTATTTCATAAGCCCAGGAGTTCTGTCTAACTCTTTGCCGTGGCCTGGGAAAGCCATTGGTGCTTTTCTAATTTTAGAAACTCATTTTGGACATAGATTAGAGAATAATTTCAAGTGAATCATTTCCTCAAGTGAAATGAGGCATCTGACATTCCTTCAAATAGATTCCAGGAAATGTAGGGATTAGTAATTTTTCTCTGATAAAAAGGTAATGTTATTATTTACAGTTAATAGTTGATCAGAATTTTAATATTGTAGCAAGTAAAGTAGGTTAGCCAATATGTCTTATTCATAGCTTTGAATTGTCTGAGGTTATTAATGTAAGTCTAGCATAACTTTATTTAGTTAGAAAACATATTCAAGGTAAATCAACTCAGAGTGTTTTATTTTGAGAAAAGCAAATAAGTGAAATTCATTTCTTTCCTATTCTGATTAAAACAACTTTTATGAAATAGAATGCAGTTTTGAACTCTAACATTTCTATTTTCTCTTTTTGAATCACTTAACAGAAATGATAATTTATGTAACTAAATATCTATGAATAGTACAATAGATTATATGGAATGACATCTATATTTGTTTCTTCTCTAGACTAAGTGTCTTGCTTTTCAATGAAAGTGTCAGAATTTGCATGGAGAAGTGTAAATGTTATGCATGATTATTTGATTGGCTTAAAAAAGTTCACAATTGTGTTCAGATTGAATTATTTCAATGGGGGTAATGCAGAAAGGACCATAAACCCACAGTTGTTTCTATTAAGAATTTAGAGAGTGACTGAGGAGGACAGTTATTTATGCAAAGAAATTTGGGAAAATACTGTCTTATCAAGAAGAGGGATATTGGAAAGTTAACATTTAACATTAAGTAATTGTGTAATGAACCACTAATAATGAGCAATATGCTGCAAGTTTCTACAATGCCTTCTGAGTCATTAAATATTAAATTGTGTCAGTATAGAGAGATTTGTGCTTTTATTTATATACAGTGGGGCCTTGACTTACGAGTTTAATTCGTTCTGAGACTGAGCTCATTAAGGAGCTCGTTAACTCAAATTACTCTATCAACTCAATGCAAAAAATCGGCCGAGAGACAGCTGGTATCTCAAAAAACTCCTTAGTCGGGACACTCGTAAATCAAGGCCCCACTGTACTAGTTTTTTATTATATACTAGAGACCTGGCACACGGATTCATGCACTGGTGGGGTCCCTCCATCTGGCCTGCAGGGATTGGGCTGAAACCAGCAGTCCAATATCCCCCCAGAGGGCACAGGCTAGGCCAGGGGTGGGCAAACTTTTTGACTTGAGGGCCACAATGGGTTCTTAAACTGGACTGGAGGGCCAGAACAAAAGCATGGATGGAGTGCTTGTGTGAACTAATATAAATTCAAAGTAAACATCATTACATAAAAGGGTACGGTCTTATTTTTTTTTAGTTTTATTCATTTCAAACGGGCCGTAGTTTGCCCACGGCTGAGCTAGGCTGAGGGACCCCACCAGTGCACGAATCTGTGCACCGGGCCTCTAGTATGCATATAAGATCTTTGGTTAATCTCTTCCTGCCCTCTCCCCTCCCAGCTTCCCTCTGAGATTCATCAGTCTGTTCCATGTTTCCATGCCTGTGCATTGAGTGTTTGCCCCCTGGTGGTCAGTGTGCATCATAGCTGCTGGTTGAATAGTCACTTAGGCTTTTATACATATAGATTTACAACGTGTATCTTTTTATTGAACAAAGGGTTTAATGCAGTACACAACAGGAATGATGCAATGAGTTAATAATAAAATATAAATAACATTGGAATTTCAGGGTTAAGAACAGAATAATTAGACATGCTTACTATGAGGACAGATGAGGCATACTTGCCCCTCAGCTTTCTGAAAGCTCAGATGCAAAGGAGACATCATCATTTGCATGATTTAATGCTAGAATAGAATATTTTACATTTTCAAAGGCAACAAAACTCGAAAGTATTTTTTCAAGTGAGATTTAAAAAAATTTAAATTCTACTCTGAATTACCTAGGAAAATATCTTCAATATTATTTTTCACTAATTTTATTGAGCAGTTTCTTATGGTATTTTTAAATACACATTGGTGGAGAATAATATACAAGGCATAGGCTAACATATTCCAGTGTAGCAGATTTTGATAGTCTGGCTTGACACTTGGATGTAATTTAAAAATATAGAGAGATGTCAGTTGATTTCATTTTTAAAATAATCTGTAGATAACTTTTTTCTGATAGAGAAGCATAAATTTTAATTAATGAATTCTGATGACAAGCATAAGTACTTAAATTTCATCTTGTTTTGAGGGGTTATCTATGTATTGTGTAAACTGAGGAAGTGATAAGACTGACGCATTTTTATAAAAGTTGAGGAAGTGAACTAGGATCTTTGCTTTGAATAGACAACCCTGGCCCACCCCAGCATGGACATAGTATTCAGGTCCCGGTTATCAGGAGGGAGACCAGGTCCTCCCCATGTGCCGTGTGATTCAATGCCATGCCACTCGCCTGGGGCACCTGAAAAGCTTTTTGTGTGGAATCCAAACCCATTGATAAGACCTTAGTTGTTTTAATATTTTATTGCATTTTCTAGTTTTTTAAAGTTAAAAAATCAGTGTTCTTTCCAAAGAAACATTGATAAAACCAGGCAATCCAGAAAGAGATCATCAGGATGATGAAGTGTATATATTTGGAAAAGTGGGAGGCAGCAGGAATACGTAGTCTAGAGAAGAGGATGGTTAAAGGGAATGTGACAGCTCATCAGGCATAGCTCTCTACCTTCTGGAAAAGGCATTGTCTGAGAGCAGAGCTGCATCTTACTGAGAGACAGGTTCCAACAAGGAAATGCTTGTTAAGGACTACTGTTTTTCACTCAGCTGGTGTGGCTTAGCGCTTGAGTGTCCACCTATGAACCGGGAGGTCACTGGTTCAATTCCCAGTCAGGGCACATAGCTGAGTTGTGGGAATGATTCTCTCTCATCATTAATGTTTCTATCTCTCTCTGCCTCTCCCTTCCTCTCTAAAATCAATAATATATATATATATATATATATATATATATATATATACACACACACACATATATATATTTAAAAAACTACTTTACAAAGTGTGGACAGAGCTGTCTAGTGAGGCCCTAAGTTCCTCTCATTAGAAGCATTTTCTTTTTTTTTTTTAAATTCTTTATTGTTTAAAGTATTACATATGTCTCCTTTTTCCTTCATTGACCTCTCCCCGGCCAACCCCACATCCCAACACATGCTCTCGCCCCTCCCCGCTACTGTCTGTGTCCATGGGTTCTGCTTATATGCATGCATACAAGTCCTTTAGTTGACGTCTGACCCACCCCCCTCCCCTGCCTTCCCTCTGAGGTTGGATGGTCTGTTTGACATCAAAGCATTTTCTTTGATGTATCTTTATCTGTGTATGAGACATACTTTCTTGTTTCTTTGCACCTCTTGTGATTTTTTTATTTGTTTTTGTTGTAGAAAACTGGACATTTTAAATAATATAATGTGGCAACTCTGTAAATCAGGTTCGCTACCTCCTCCTGAAAGTTTGTGGTTTATTGTTGTTGCTATTTGTTCATGAATGACTTTCCTGAACTAATCTTGTAAGTTCTGTATTCTTTGTCCTGTGTGGCCCCTACAGTCCATGCTCTGTTAGCTTCATGGTCAGTTGATGAATGAACAGAGATTTCCTTAGATGCCTAGAACCAGGGAGTCTCCCAGCCTTTGCTAAGGGCACAAGAAGCCTCAGGTTAGCAGAGGTGAGATCTTAGTGCCTTCCTAGGTCTTCCTTAGCATGTGCACAGCCCTCGGTACGAGCACAGCCCTGCTCATGTGTGTAACTTCCTAGATCCCCTCCAATGTGTCAGGGTTTTGCTAAGGCCCCTATGGGCTTCTTTTTGCCCCAGTTTTTTCTTTTAAGCTTTTTGACTCACCCACTGTGTGCACCACTTCATGCAGCCTCAGCGTTCAACAGTTACCTCTGATTGCTTTTGACAAACATGGGGGTAAAGAGACCCTGGTTGATCTGAATATCAGGTGCAAATACAGTGGGGCCTTGACTTACGAGTGTCCCGACTAATGAGTTTTTCGAGATACAAGCCGTCTCGGCCGATTTTTTGCTTTGAGTTGCGAGCTAAAATTCGGGTTATGAACCAGCTTCAGATACCCCACCGCTAGTTGGCGCAGCGAACGCCACAGTGAACGCCACAATATCAGCCCAGCATCATGTGTCTCACTTGTTCACTTTTTGATTTGACATATGAATAATTTGAGTTACGAGCTCCATCACGGAACGAATTAAACTCGTAAGTCAGGGCCCCACTGTGAGGACAGCCTTGCAAGTAAGGCCTACAGGGAACCACCAGAGAGAACAAACAATGGCGATTCTCTGGTAATGGGGTTTTGAAGTAGTTCCACCCCTATTTTGTTATCTCTGGTGGTTTCTAGGCCACTGGTTTTTAATTTGTGTGTGTTTAAGAAACACCTTTAATGGATTTTTAGAGAGCTCAGGAGAGGGTGAGAGAGGGAGAAACATCGATGTGAGAGTGAAACATTAACCAGCTGCCTCCTGCACATCCCCACCAGCGTTCAAGCCCACAACCCGGGCATGTGCCCCGACCCAGAATCAAATGGGCACCCTTGCAGTGCACGGAAGGATGCCCAAGCAACTGACCACAAATCTACTGCAGAGCTGGGGAGGGTCGGGATGGGAATAGGGTAAATTAAGATGCCACAAAGCTTACTGTTCTTACTGGAATCAGGTGAGTTTCTTACATAAATGCTGCTCAGATTGTTGCAAGCCTTCGGAGAATTTCCAGAGTTATAAAAGCATTTATTCTGTTTTTTTAAAAAAAATTAATTTTGAAAGAGGAAGGGGGAGAGAGAGAGAGAGAGAGAGAGAGAGAGAGAGAGAGAGAGAGAGAGAGATTTGTTGCCTCCTGAATATGCCCCAGGTGGGGATTCGAACCTGCCACCCTTTGGTGTATGGGATAATGCTCTAATGAACTGAGCCACACCTGCCAGGGCTATTTTGACAATTTTTACTAGTGCTTTTATTGTTTATATAGAGGAAAGACTATTCGGAGTTTCTTTCCTCTGCCTGTTTTGCTGAGTCATTCTAGAAGTGCTTTTTTAGCCATATTTTTAAAGTTAAAAAGTTGAACTCATTGACTTCCAAGGTCCCCTCTCACTCTAGAAAATTCAGTGTTAACTAATATATCACATTTTCAAACCATTCTAGATTATATAATTTACTGTACCTTTTTTATAAATATGATTGTTTAAAATAAGTTGAAACAGACGTTCCTTAATGCCCAAAATATGAAACACAATAGACTATAGTTTATTCTCAATTTCTGCTTAATTTTATTGACAGATTTTTAAAAATAAGTATTATCTTTTCTACCTACTGCACTTTTACCATGTACCAAACCCCATTCTAAGTGTTTAAATATATTTATTCATTTAATTCTCCCCAAGTGTCAAACAGTAGGCTCTATTACTATGTATGTTTTCAGATGAGAAAAAACTGGAACATGAATAGATTAAGTAACTTGCCAAAGTCACATAATTTATAATTAGCAGAGCAGGGATTTGAAATTCAGAATTCAGGCTCTGCAGTCCATGATCTTAAACATTCTATCCTGTGTCACAAAAGGATGTTTGTTGGAATGCCACATAAACATAAGTGTGAATGGGTTCTGATAGACAAGCTGAGTGGAACTCTTTGGAAAATATTTGAACATTGGTGAATTGTATTTGTGAGATCTATTTTGGTTTTCCAGAGTGTCTGTGTGTGTATGCATATTTGTATTATCAAATAGGTAAGATGGCCAGAGAAGTGATATTAAGTAATATTAATTAAGTGATGTTAAGTAATATTAAATTATAAATATTTTAATTTTACTTTTGGTTAAATTGATAAAACTTGGCTAATCCTTTGCTGTTAATTTGCATTACATTATGTACCAGAAAAAGGTAGTTATTGAAATGTGTCTATGACTAGTTATACATGATTTTTTATTTATTGAGAATTATGACTTATTGGGGTGCAATTACTGATCATTGTCTTTGGAAATCTAATAATGATACATCATTCATTCCCCCCTCCGATATAATGCAGAAATTCTAACAACTGACTCTTGCCTTCCTTGCTTTAGTTGATTTCTTTGTGTAATCTAGAGAAAAAAAACAAGGAGGCAGTTATTTAAATAATTACCAATTTCTTTTTATTCAAGTAGCTGCCTTAATAGGGTAAGCACTGACTCACTTTTGCCCTAAATGTAGAGTAAAATCTTGAAAAGTCAAGGTTTGCTTGGGAGATAATTTTCCATGTATCTCTTGCTTGTCTTATGAGAGCAGAGTCACTGACTGCTTATATTTTGTTTGGTTGTGCGTAGCAAACAGCCTTGATGACGAAGAAAGTGTGTCCCTCCGAAGAAAAGGGCAGGTTTATTTACTGTTCAATATAATGATGATGATGTTTCTCTCCAATGCAAAGAACAAGTATTCTTCCTGCCCATTATAAAAGATTAGGGTTCCCAAAAGATTTGGGTTCCTGTCCCATAGTGCAACCCACTGTATGTGCAGGGGTCATCTCACTATCTTCATGTTGTTCTGGGGACTCGAGGAACTGGAACATACTCTGGCCATTGCTATTGCTGTGAGTAATAAAGTTCTTTTTCTCGTTCTTCTGCCAGCATCCATGAAACCTCGACAGGCTAATTTGTTAGCTTCCAAGTAGAGTAAAACCTCAGAATCTTCAATGTTTTTGAAATTTATTAATTGTTATAAAATTCTTTTCCATATTTTTATTTTAATTTAGAATTAGCTTTCCTTTGGAAGAGTGAATTTTCACTTCTTTGCTGTGGATTCATTAGAGACATGGCAGGTAGCCTCTGCTTCGGTCACCTGCGAGGTGACTTAGGACAATTGTTAGTCACATTCTACCTCCTTTTCTTTGCCCCTCATCCCCCATTTTCCTTGCTCATGGATTTTTCCCCTCTTTTTATTCCTTCTCATCTTTTCTTTCTGAATTATCTTCTTTGACTACCATAGGTACTTGTTAGCCTTTTGAATTAAAACTAAACACAAACAAAAATCTTGCTTATTTTTTTAAGTCAGATGTCAAATTCTTACTGGGTAGAACTAGAACTTGGTGCCATGTCAGGAAGTCCCCCACGTATACTTCTGCTGCAGGCAGTGGACTGAGGTGTGTGTGTGCATGTGGAAGGTAGGGGAAGGGAATACATTGGTTTCCACCCACCAGCATGCTTCAGCAGCAGATTGGGGAAATAGTCCTGATCCCTGGGGAAAAGCTTCTGACCAAATGAACAATAATCAAACAGTGTATACAAATAATAATGATGATGAAACTTCAGTTTTGAAAAATTTGAGTCAGTCTGTGTCAGGAGTTGGCACTCTGTGGCCTGTGCGCCAAATCTAGACCATGGCTCATCCATTCATTTTCATATTGTCTGTGGCTGCTTTGGTGTTACAGTGGCAGAGATGAGTAGTTGGAACGGAGACCACATGGCCTACAAACCATAAAAGATTTACTATCTGGCCCTTTACCAAAAAAAAAAAAAGTTCGCCAACCCTTGCTCTCTAGATGTGTGTTTTAGCAGCAGCTCTCAATTTTAGGTTGTGAGGAAGACAGAAGAAATCACTAGGCAGGCTTTTCAAAGAGTCCCCATCTCTGTCTCCCCTCTGGCTTTCTCACAGGTGTCCCTGGTTGAGAGTCACTGTTTTAAACTTAGGACCTAATTGTTTCACCCCATTAACTGATACCGATTGTTTGTTTTCACCATTTTGGCCCTCTGTATCCCATCCAGAGTAATTTTGACCGTGTTATTTCTTTTACAGGGTTGTGGGAAGAAAATGTACTCCTTTTTGAGAGGAACCAAACAACTGCAGGTGCTACGGTTTCTGGGGATCTCCATTGGAGTGACACAAATCCTGGCCATGATTCTCACCATCACTTTGCTCTGGGCACTCTATTATGATAGGAGGGAGCCTGGGACAGACCAAATGATGTCCCTGAAGAATGACACGACTCAGCACCTGTCATGTCACTCAGTGGAGCTGCTGAAACCAAGCCTGACGAGGATCTTCGAACACACCTCCATGGCCAACAGCTTCGATACACACTTCGAAATGGAGGAATTATAGAGGATGTCGAAGGAGGAAACCACCCAGTTATTTTATCTCACTTGTGAATTTTTGAGCACAGAGTCGTTTCAGAAATGTGTAGAAATAAAAATGCCATAAAGCAATGCCTAAGCATGTCATTTTGAACTCTTTAAAATGAAGAGGGAAAAGCTCCATATGTTATGTTGCCACCTGGACAATAGCAGCTGCCCTTTACAATGCCAAGGACGGATCTAATATCCACGTTATAGCTTGTGTCAGGTTTTTACTAAACATAGTTATGCTTTGAGGTTTACGCTTTGGTACAGACTGACCAATGTTTCTGCATGCCTACTATGGTGGGATTGGAGCTACAGTAAAGTTCGATTTACTTCTGTAAGCTCGCTAGTATATAAAGTGCCAGTTAATTGCTAACATAGGAAGTTAAACAATACTAATTATTTTTATTCTTTGGTGATATATATATTTTTTTGTGGGTAAAATAGATTAGACATAAGAAAAGTCTGAAGATTGGTGACTACCTAAATGTGATTTTTGCTAGTTACTAAAATATTCTTAACGACATCCAAGAGCAAACTAACACATTGTCTTAAGCTGATCAGGGATCTATGTGTATATGAGAACCTGTGTTAAGTCTGTATAATTCACTAGATTTCATTTCTTATAATGTTAATAACAATTGTGAAAAGGATACATTTGTCCTGTATAACATCATTATTCTTAACCTTCCCTGTTAATAGCGTTTTAAAATTCTGTCTTGGTTTTTACAGTACATTACATTACATAACTGTTAATTTAAATACTTAACCACTAATTTTGAAAAATTGCTAGTGTGATACAAAAGGAGTCATTGTAATTCAGAATGCAGTCTGGTCCCTAGGGAGTATTAATAAGAAAATGTACACACAACTTAGTTCATTTAGCAAAGACCTGAATGCTATCTTTCTCCCAAACTAAGACTCTTTTTGACACTAAACACTTGTTAGAGAAGCTTATCTTTGCCTTCTCCAAACAGGAAGTGACAGTATCCAAGTCTGAATATAATTCTTCAGAGAATAGTGTTCTCTTTCTCCAGGGAAATGCTGTGAGAATCATTAAGATAAGTGGCAACTTAACCAGAGAATTTCTTTGCTTTATTTCACTGATTAAGATAGTATGGTGAAATACACAGATTATTAAATTTTTTACAAGAATAAATATATTTATTTAAAATGGGAAAAGTGCATTTTACTGTATTTTATCTATTATGTTTATTTCTCAGAAAATGGAAAGAAAATTAAAACTTGTCAATAAATATTTTCTAGAGAGTAATAATTTGTCTGTCTAATTTGTACATTGTAAGCACTTTCACCATTCAAGAAGATTAGCAAAGGGAGAAAAATGTGAGAAGAAATGATTGAATACAGTAAGAATAATGATTTTCAAACTCAAACTAATCTATAAGAATATGTATCTTCACTGACAAAAAATAAAAGATGTCCATTTACTTTTCAAGTTTGATTTTGAGCTAAATAATGATGCAACTGTTTGATATAATGTATAAAAGTACCCATTTATGTTCATTTATATCCTCAATATTTTCATATCCAAGTTTTTAAAGTAATTTTAAGAGAAAAGTAGCCTAAGAAATACAATATTTTAAATCAACAGCTAGATTTCATCTCTTCCATAGATTTAAATGAAAACAGTAAATAACTTGCTTAATCAGATTCACAAGCAGCCCTTTTTATAATTTCCTTAGCACCCCAAATCCTCATAATTTTACCTAAAATACCCAAGTAACTGAAGCAGCTTTGAGTGTTAATTGAATTATTTGGATAGCAGTCAAATTTGGCTGCTTCTCTTTTGCCATTACAGAAAGAACAAGCATATGTTTTATTGCCCTTGGTAAAAAACAACAACACATTTAAATTTGTAGATAAAAGTCAATTTTTACATCTTTAGACTTCAGATATTTTGATATATTGCTTGATTGAATACTCTTTAGAATAGTCAACATAAATTTAGACAATCATCTTATATTCTTATGTACTTGCTTAATGGGAACAAATGAATCATATAGCAAAGGTCTACAAAGGCCTCTATGGTAGCAGTGTACCTGGAATAATAACACTGGAAGGGACTTTAAAAAGTATATTTAAGCCCTAGCTGGTTTGGCTCAGTGGATAGAGCATCGGCCTGTGGACTGAAGGGCCCCAGTTTCGATTCTGGTCAAGGGCACGTACCTTGGTTGCAGGTTCCCTGGCCCTGGTTGGGTTATGTGCAGGGGATAACCAATCAATGTTGTCTCTCTCACATCGATGTTTCTCTCTTTCCCTCTCCCTTCTACTCTCTCTAAAAATTAATGGAAAAATAGCCTCCACTGAGGATTAACAACAACAACAAAAGTGTATTTAAGATGGCAGGGCTCAGGGAGTTCACTGTTTGTGTCCATTGCAAACAACATTGTTAACTGGTTCTGTGGGAATTTTTAAAAGCTTTCTTTTGTGCAAATCACCATTTTTTTTTAAGTAACATGTAAGAAGATTATTTTTACTCAGGTTAAAAGTCAATTCAAAGTGCCCTGGAGATTCAGAGATTACAATAAGAGATGCTGTGTATCGTCTAGCTCTGTGAATTATAAAATTAATATGTACAAGAACATGCAGTCAGTGGGGCCATTCTTAGCAAGATGAGACTCAGGAGAGGAGAATTAAGGCAGTTAATGGAGGAAATGGCCTTCAGGTGGAGTCAGGAAGGAGGAGGGGAGCTTAGCTGGCTCACAGAGGACATACCATGGGCCACTACCCTGAAATTCAAAAAGCACATGTTATTTGTGGGGCAGGACCTGTTGTTTACTGTGGTGAGAGTATAGAATTCTTGAAGAAAAGGGAAAGGAAATGGGTGAAATTTGAGTGCTTAGACTTCATTCTATAAGTTCAATGGCGAGTCACAAGTATTTTCGGAAAGAGAAGCGATCTGTGTTTCAGAAATTGAACTGGGAGGCAGTTCAAGTGAGAATGTGGAGGCACGGAGACAGGTGGACATGGTACAACTCCCCAGGGCGGGCCATTCTTTAGCTAGTTCATATGGCGCTCTCTGGGGTTGTAGAGACTCCAGAGCTGGGCTGGCTAGATTGCTGTTGCTGTGGCCTGGAGAGAGAGAAGGACCCTCGCCAGCACAATGGGAGTCAGAAGCACAGTGCACGAAGCAGGTGACACCGGGGTGAATCTTCACCATTGGGCAGCAGGTGAGTCTTGGAGAATGTCGCATGAGAAGTGAAAGAATGGACATTTCTAGATTTCATACCTGGTAAATTGGCAATGGCATTACCCTAGACAAAAGACGAGTGGGAACGGTGTTGTGGGAGGGTGATTAATGTGGTTTGGACACTCTGAGTTGGACATGCCTGCAGGCCATGCAGATGGAGATGTCTGCAGGCAGCTGTAACCTTCCAGTCTGGAGCTCCAGAGAGCTCAGTGTGGAGCCTGTGAATTTTTGTGCATTGCCTTCTGAACTCAGGAAGCCTGACAGAAAATGGGCCGCGAACCAAATCTTCTGTGAGGAGAATCTTAAGCAGGATGCTGCAAGAACTTCCTATTGTCTGAACTCCCACTCCTGCGGATGAGTCAACGGAGGTAAAAAAAAAAAAAAAAGACTGCACCACTGAAACTTCTGTGGCAAAAGGAGCCACCTCCCTTTTCTGTTGTTAATCCTCACCCAAGGATATATTTTTCCCTATTGATTTTTTTAGAAAGAGTGTAAGGGAGGGAGGGAGAGTGAGAAACGTCGATGGTCGGGGAGAACCTGTAACCCTTGGCCTGGAGTTGAACCCGAGACCCTTTGGCAACACCACTTTGGCAACCACTTGGCAACACCAGCCAGGGCGGGAGCCACCTCCCTTTAAAACAACACCGCCAACTGCTGTTGGCTTCACCCAGCTCCCCTTCCTGTTATCATATTGTGATTTAGTTCTTATTTCCTCATACCCAAGCACCCTGTAGAGACATGGATGGGAGAGTTTTTGATATCATCTTGAGAGTGCATCTATTTTCTATTCTAGTACATTCTTGTGATCCTTCTTTATTTCAGGCATTTATGTAAGCCTACTAGGCACTGGCCATAGGGCACTAGGTGATTTACACATATTTTTTCTTCTCTTTACAACTGTTGTGCAACCTGTAGGCATCACTAGCTCCATCTTACACATGAACAAAAGGGACTTAGCGGGATTGAGGAAATATATTCAACAAGTGGAGTGCTCTGCATCCGTTCCTCCCCACTTTGTGACGTGGCATCTTCGTCAGCCTGTGGGGAGGCTCAGCTGATCCTTCGTAGAAAAGCCAGCTCCTTCTACACCAGAACCAATGTCTCTAGGTTTGATTTGTCTCCAAAGTCTGTTACTTCTTCCCCCAAGACAGCTCTTTGATCTAATTTCATCCTGCCTATTTTCCCAGAACAAGTCCTAATTATCTCAAACTTTGAAGCCACACGTTGCTCTTTCCCCCTTGTCTCCTCCCAATGATCTATCTGGCATACACACACACAGTGACATTAATTTCTTTAATCAACTTTATGGAGGACATATATATATCATCTATTTTAAGTATCAGTTTTCCTTGTTCACCTCATTCCAAATGACACACTCTACTTGCTTTTTCCAGGCAGCAGGCTGGGGAAGGGAAAGTGAGAGGGGAGGGAGCCTGTGCCCCCTTTTAGGGATGTCCCCAGAAGCACACATCACTTCCTTCACATGGCACAGCTATGGGAGCGGTAGACTCTTTGTTCTGACACCATCTATCCAGTTAACCAGTAAGTTCTGTGCCCACAACAAAAGGGGGAAAGGCATATTTGTGTTAACTAGCAATCTCTGCCATATTTCTCAATACCTGCATAATAAAATCTACTTGAATTCATTTTTCAAAACCCAAATTTCAATACTTCCCTGCCAGATGGGCCAGCCATAGTCTACTTATTGCCTCTAACACCCTGCATATCCTGCACCTCCTTGATTTTGCTCACATGGTGGTTTCATCTTGCACTCAGCCTTCAGGTCTCAGCTCAGCAGTCACTTCCTACATGAAGCTTTCCCTGACTATCCCACCCACAGCACTCCTTCCTACTCTGAGTTCAGCATTTATTTATTGCTAGTTTGGTTCTTATATTTTCTATTTTATAATATTATATCTTGTTATCCTTGACTTTTTTATTTTATAATATTATTTTTATTTTCTCTTTGTTTATATGTCTGGTCTCTCTTGAGAACTAGTATTATATTGTTTTTTTTATCCCACTCAACATTTTGTATAAGACTAGGTAATGTTTCTTATGTATCAGTTGCATATTTATTTACTATGTGTATAACTTAATAGATGCATGAATTATGAGTCAGTTTAATGAATCAAAAGCCATTGTTCAACCTTGGCTGGGTGGCTCAGTTGGTTGGAACATCTTCTCATACACCAAAGGTTGCAGGTTTGATTCCCACTCAGGGTACATACCTAGGTTGCAGATTCAATCACTGGTTGGGATATAGAAAGGAGGCAACCACTTGATGTTTCTCTCTTACATTGATGTTTCTCTGTCTCTGCTCTTCTCTTCCTTCTTTTCTCTCTAAAATCAATAAATATATCCTCAAGTGAGGACAAAAAAAGCCACTGTCCAAAGTAATTCCAATAAGGAGAAACTGCACTAAAGGAGGTTATCTATTCTTGACTAGGATAGAGGACACTGGGTTATTGTAGGCTAAGTACTCATCTATATATATAAAAGCCTAAGTGAGCGAACAACTGAACGACCAGTCAACCGGTTGCTATGATGTGCACTGACCACCAGGAGACAGATGCTCAATGCACAGGATGAGGCTCCCTTCTGTCTGGATTGGGCCTGTGGGGATCGGGCCGAAACTGACTATCTGACATCCCCTGAGCAGTCCTGGTTGCGAGAGGGCACAGGCCAGGCAAGAGACCCCTCCAGTGCACGAATCCGTGCACTGGGCCTCTAGTTTAGCTATAAATGGATATAGATTGGATCTACAGAATGTGTTTAAGGCTCAGTACAGTTTAATAAATGTCTGAGTGAACTATTAAATTGTAGTTATGGTCTAATAACATAATAGTATCTTAGATTTATAAAATACTTTAATGCCTAACTCCAAATCCTTAAACTTTTAAATATACATTTGTTGATCTGGGAGTGTACAGAGTAAAAACTGAATTCACGTTGCTGAGGAACTCACTCCTCAAAATTTCCTTTTTGCATGGCTTTAGGGTCAATTATTCTGATGAAAGCCACTTTTCTGATGTTCAGAAGACTTAGTCCTCACTTCTTCCTTTGGCATTTGTAGACTGACTTCTCACATTGGTGGCCTCATGCCTGTGAACAATCACTTCTAGATTTCTGGCCACCTCCTGGACTGACATTTTTTTAATCCTCATCAAGGCTGTTCTTTCTTTGTTTGTTCATTTATTTTTATTGATTTTAGAGGGAGAGGAAGGAGTACAGAGAAAGAGAAACATCAATCGGTTGCCTCCTGTATGCTCCCTGAGAGGGGATTGAATGTACAACCTGGGTATGTGCCCTGACCTGGAATTGAACTCAAAATCTTTTGATGTATGGGATGACACTCCAAGCCACTGAGCCACTTGGCCAGGGCTGGACTGACTTTTGCTTCCTCTAGCCCTAAAGTTGTGTACAACTCTAATTCCCTGTGTTATTGGAGTCTTTCTAGATAGGAGTCTTCTTTCTTCATGAACCCTGAGACATAAACACATGCTGTGATGGTGATGAGCAATGACTAAGAATGAGCTATATTATTTTGTGTGTTGGAGAACAAATAGAACCAGTGAAAGACACGGAGAAGGAATGGTCAGAAACATTTTAAAAAATGAACACATTAAAGAGAAGCCATTTAAGGGGAAATTGTGAGGAAAGAAATGTTTATCAGCTCAGTGAAAAAATGAAGAAAAGGAGATGCACCCCGAGTAAAGGTAGTATTTGTCAAGGGAAAAGATGACTTGCAGGAATTCTATTTCAGTGTAAGGATATTCCCACACATGTGCTTCCAGGGTCAGTTAGAATGATGTTACCAATTAGTGGACCAACATAATGTCTGGTGGGATGGTAAGGTAATCAAGGTCCCTGGACATTGGATATCACAGCGAGGCAGAGAGACTTCAAAGTCCTGAGTTAATACCGGAAATCCAATATTGTCCCTGCTACACACCAGTGAATTGCTTCTCTGATCTTTACTAATTGAGCTGGAGAAAAAGCATTGACCAGATTTAATAGTGACATATTGTTAACCACCTCTTGAACAACTGTACAAGTGGCAGTACTACCTGATTATATTTATGGTAATCACATAATTCTACAAAACCCATCTTTATTTGGCATAGACCTCATAGGTGAATTAAATGGGAGAATTGATAGAAATCCCCACCCCTTATCTGTCAAGTTTGATAATGGCACTAATCACTCAAATATTATTGGTGATTTTTTACTTTTGAAGGGAGGAACTATTCTAGCCAATTTCGTTTGACCCTTCCTGCTCCATAGATCAAAGAGCTAAAATGGGTAGATTTCCTTTAGAATACGGTATGATTTGCATTTAGAAACCGCATAGTTAAGCACAGGCAAGTTCACAGAGCCATTCAGTTTACCCTGAGATGGATTCTGATTTTTGCATTCCTTTTCTGCATTATAATAAAGAATTTCTGAATTCTCAACCCCATCGAATGTAGGTAATTGGCTTCCATAAGTTCCTACTCTGACTACTAGTCCACACTGACATATAGGACCTCCTGGATTAGTGTTAGCTCTGAGCCAGTTCAATAAGCTCTGGAATAGCTGAAACAGACAAAATATTAACATTTGTTGGATGCTGGTGGTGAGAACATGAATGTTTCCTTATTCTTCCCACTTTTCATAATATTTCATATTAAAATATTTAAAAATATCAAACAATTGAGGTGAAGCCAAGAGTTACAAGTACACATGTTTGCAGTACAAGTCACATTGGAAAATGTTTGCTACAGTTTGGAAATAAGGGCCCTTACAATGAACTGATTACAAGAAAAAAATTAACTTCTTAGAAGACAAAGTCAGAAATAGATGAAATGTATGTTCTAATTTAAATTTTTTATGAAAAGGTGCTAATTCTGCCTCTTTCTTTGACTAGTTACGTGGATCAATCTTGGCATCATGATGTTTTTGTGCATTTCTTCCTAAGGACCAGCAGCTCCCCCTAAGAATGTTGTTCTTCTATACAAAAGGTTAGAGGAGGAAGCCAAAAATAGGAAGAAAAAAAAAAGCAAGAAAGAAAAAAACTAAGTCTGAAGCAACAGTTATCACAATAAACATCCACCAGCACATGCATTTTTTGTTTATATACATTTTATCTGTAAGGCTTTTCTCAAAGTGTGGGCTTTATTAGTAAGTGGTTTTTAATTTAATGTATTTACTTTAAAATTGTATTTTATTGTTGACATTATTAGATGCCCCCCATTTTACCCCCACTTTGCCCTCCTCTACCTTAGAACCCACCCTCCCCTCCCTCTGGCCCCCACCATATTGTTGTCTGTGCACATGGAATATGCATATATGTTCTTTGGATAATATCTTCACCTTCTTTCATCCCTTGGACCCCACTCACCTGCCCGCTAGCATTTGATAGACTGTACCATGTATCCATATTTCAGGTTCTATTTTGTCAGTTCATTTTGTTCATTAGATTGCACATAAAAGTGAGATCATGTGACATTTGTCTTCCTCTGACAGGCTTATTTATCTTGGAATTATAACTTCCAGGTACATGCATGCTGTCGCAAAAGGTAAAAGTAGCCACATAGTATTCTATTCTATTGTGTAAATGTACCACAGATTTTAAATATATATATATATATATATATATATATATATATATATATATTTTTTTTTTTTTTTCTATTGACTTCAGAGAGGAAAGGAGAGTGAGAGAGAGATAGAAACATCAAAGATGAGAGAGAATCATTGATTGTCTGCCTCCTGCACACCCCCTACTGGGGATCGAGCTCATAACCCATGTATGTGCCCTGACCAGGAACCAAAGTGTGACCTACTGATTCATAGATCGATGCTCAACCTCTGAACCATGCCTGCCAGGCATATCACAGTATTTTTATCTACTCATCTACGATGGGTAGTTGGGCTGTTTCCAGATCTTGGATATAGTAAACAATGCTGTGAACAGAGGGGTGCATATATTCTTTCCGATTGGTGTTTTGGGATTCTTAGGATATATTCTGAGAGGTGGGATCACTGGGCCAGTTGGCAGTTACATTTTTAATTTTTTGAGGAAACTGTTCTCCACAGTGGCTGCACCAGTCTGCATTCCCATCAACAGTGCACTGGGGTTCCCTTTTCTCCACATCCCTGCCAGCACTTATTGTTTGTTGATTTATTGATGGTATCCATTCTGGCAGGAGTGTGTCATTTTAATTTGCATCTCTCTGATATTAGTGACTGAGTATTTTTTCATATGCCTATTGGCCAACTGTATGTCCTCTTTGGAGCAGTGTCTATTCAGGTACTTTGCCCACTTTTAATTGGACTATTTGTCTTCCTGGTGTTGAGTTGCTTAAGTTCTTTATTTATTTTGGAAATTAACCCTTTATCAGATGCATAATTGGCAATTTTGTCTTTTCATACAGTGGGTTTTCTTTTCATTTTGTTGATGGTTTCTTTTGCTGTGCAGAAGCTTTTTAGTTTGATGTAGTCCCATTTGCTTATTTTTTCTTTATTTCCCTTGCCCTCGGAGATACACCTGCAAAAATGTTGCTGAGAGGGATGTCTGACGTTTTGCTGCCTATGCTCTTCTAGGGTTTTTATGGTTTCATGACTTGCATTTAGTCTTTCATCCATTTTGAGTTTACCTGTGTGTGGTATAAGTTGTTAGTCTAATTTCATCTTTTTGCATGTGTCTGTCCAGTTTTCCCAGCACCATTTGTTGAAAAGACTTTCTTGACTCCATCATATGCTCTTGCCTCCTTTTAAAAATATTAATAGAAGCATAGGTTGATTTCTGGACTCTCTATTCTGTTCCACTGATCCATATGCTTGTGTTCATGCCAGTTCCAGTCTGTTTTTATTACAATGGCCTAATAGTATAGTTTGATATATGGTATTGTGACCCCTCCTGCTTTGTTCTTCTTTCTCAAGATTGCTAAGGCTATTCAGGGTCTCTTTTGGTTTCATATAAATTTATGGAATATTTTCCCTAGATCTGTGAAATATGCCATTGGTATTTTAACAGCGATTAAAGTGATTCTATAGATTGCTTTGGGGATGGACATTTTAATGGTGTTTATTCTTCCAATTCATGAACATGCTATATGTTTCCACTTACTTGTATCTTCCTCAGATTCTTTCTTCAATGTCCTATAGCTTTCTGAGAACAGGTCTTTACCTCCTTGGTTAAATGTATTCCTAGGTACATTTTATTATCATTGTTGCAATAATAAATGGGAATTATTTTTTTAGTTTCTCTTTCTAATACTTCATTTTTGGTGTATAAAAATGCCATCAATTTCTGGATATTGATTTTGTATCTTGCTACTTTGATGAATTCATTTATTAGATCTTGCAGTTTTCTGGTGGAGTGTTTAGGGTTTTCTATATACAATATCGTAGCATCTGCAAATAATGAGCTTTATTTCCCCATTTCCAATTTGGAGGCCTTTCATTTCTTCTTATTTTATGATCCCTGTGGCTAGAACTTCAGTACTATGTTGAATCGGAGTGGTGAAATGGGCATCCTGTCTTGTTTCTGATCTTAAAGGAAACACTTTTAGTTTTTGCCCATTGCATATGATGTTGGCTGTAAGTTTTTCATATATGGCCTTTATTATGTTGAGTTATAGTCCCTCTAGTCCCACTTTGCTGAGGGTTTTTATCATAAATGGTGCTGAATTTTATTGAATGTTTTTTCTGCATCTATTACTATGACTGTGATTATTATCTTTCATTTTGTATGTGATGAATCACATTTATTGATTTGCAAATATTGTACCAACCTTGCATCAACGGAATCAATACCATTTGGTCAGAGTGTATGATCTTTTTACTATATTGATGGATCAGGTTTGCAAATATTGTGTTGAGGATTTTAGCATCCATGTTCATCAGAAATATTGGCCTATAATTTCCTTTCTTTGTAGTGTCTTAATCTGGTTTTGGAATTAGGATAATGTTGGCTTCATAAAAAATCTTGAAAGTTTTCCTTCCTCTTGAATTTTTTTTGGAATAGTTTGAGGAGAGTAAGTATTAGTTCTTCATTGAATGTCTAGTGAAACTCACCTGTGAAACCATTCGGTCCAGGACATATGTTTGCTGGGAGATTTTTTATCACTGTTTTTAATTTCATTAGTTGTTATTGGTCTATTAAGGTTTTCTGATTCTTCCTGATTCAGTTTTGGAAGATTGTATGTTTCTATGGATTTGTCCATTTCACTCATGTTGTCCAATTTGTTGGCATATAGTTGTTCATAATATTTTCTTCCAGTCTTTTCTGTTTCTGTGATGTCAGTTGTTACTTCGACTCTTTCATTTCTGATTTTATTTATTTGGCTCATTTCTCCTTATTTCTTGATGAGTCTGGTTAAATGTTAATCAATCCTGTTTATATTTCCAAAGAAGAAGCTCTTGGTTTCATTGTTCTATTGCATTATTTTTTTTAGTCTCAATGTCATTTATTTCTCTTCTGATCTTTATTATTTCTTTCCTTCTCCTTCCTCTGGGCCTTTCCTGCTGTGCTTCCTCTATTTTTGTTAGTTGTAGGGTTAGATGGTTTATTTGAAATTTTTCTTACTTCCTGAGGTTGGCCTGTAATTAATGCTATGAACTTCCCTTTCAGGACTGCTTTTGCTGTTTCCCATAGATCCTGGATTCTTCTGTGTTTCTTTTCATTTGTTTCTGGGTAATTTTTGATTTCTTCCTTGATCTCATTGGTAACCCATTAATTGTTTAATAATATGCTATTTAGCTTCCATGTATTTGAATGTTTTTGAGTTTATTGTAGTTTATTTCTAATTTCATGCCATTGTGATCTGAGAAGATGATTGGTATGATTTCAATATTCTTTATTTGTAGAGACTTGTCCTAACATGTGGTCTATATTTGAGGATGTTCCATGTACACTTGAGAGGAATGTATATTCTGCTGCTATGGGATGAAATAAATGTTCCCTAATATCAATTACTGGTATATCCATCTTATCTAGTATGTCATTTAAGGTTGTTGTTCTCTGGTTGATTTTTCTTTTTCTGGAAGATTTATCTGGTGATGACAGTGGGGTGTTAAATTCCACTACTATGATTGTATTGCTCTTAATTTCTCCCTTAAAGTCCACCATAAATTTTTAATATATTTAGGTGCTTCCATATTCCAATATATTAGGTGCATATACTGGTACATGTATAAAGGTTATATCCCCTTGTTGGATTGATCCCTTTGGTATCATATAGTGACCTCCTTTGTCTCTTTTATAACCTTTGTTTTGAAATCTATTTGGTCAGAAATAAGTATTGCTACCCAGCTATTTTTTTGTTTCTATTTGCATGAAATATCCCCCCCCCCCCCATGCTGTCTCTTTCAGCCTGTTGTGAGTCTTTTGTTCTGAGGTAGGTCTCTTGTAGATAGCATACATATAGGTCATATTTTCTTATCCATTCAGCTATACTGTGTCTTTTGATTGGAGCATTTAATCCATTTACATTTAAGGTTATTATTGAGAGGTGCTTATTTACTGCCCTTTTTTTCTTTATACCTATGTTCCTCTCTCTCTCTATTTCTTCTTCTTAGAGCAGCCCCATTAGCATTTCTTTCATTGCAGCTTTGGTGGTATTGAACTCCTTAATCCTTCTTTTATCTGGGATGCTTTTTATTTCACCTTTGATTTTAAATGATAGTGTTGCTGGATAGAGTAATCTTCATTTCAGTCCTTGCTTTCCATTCCCTTGAATACTTCATGCCAATTCCTTCTGGTTGGAAGTGTTTCCATTGAAAACTCTGCTGACAGTCTTATAGAAACTCCCCTGTAGATAACTGTCTCTTGCTGCTTTTAAGATTCCCTTTTTGTCTTTAATGTTTTCCAGTTTAATCATGATGTGTCTTAGTGTATGTTTCTTTGTGTTCATCTTGATTTGGACTCTCTGTGCTTCCTGAACTTGAATGACTTTTTCTTCCACCAGGTTAGAGAAGTTTTCTGTCATTATTTCTTCAAACATTTTCTCTATCCCTTGCATGCTTTCTTCTTCTGGTGCCCCTATTATGTGGATGTTATGTTTCATGTTTCCTAAAAGTTCCCTCAAACTACCCCATGCTTTTTAATTCTTTTTTCTTGTTGCTGCTGTGATTGGGTGATTTCTTTTTTCTACCTTGTTTTCCATATTGCTGATTTGATCCTCTGCTTCATGGAACCTACTGTTTATGCCTTTCAGTGTATTCTCTATAATCACTATGGCATTCTTTATTTTCATTTGATTACTTTTCACTAGATGCCCAACGAACAAAATTCATTCAAGAGTAAGCCTTCCTTCCGTTGGCTGCTGACACTGGCTTCCCTCTGGCACCCAGGACCCAGGCTTCCCTCTGGCACCCAGGACCTGGGCTTCCCTCTGGCCGCCAGCTGACATCTGGGACCTGAGCTTCCTTAGCAGCCCCAGCTTCATCTGGAAGGTTGCCTGGAAGGACATCTGGTCTAATTAGCATATTACGCTTTTATTATTGTAGGTGGTTTCTATGTCATTTTTCATTCTGCAGGGCATCCTTATAACTATTACTTTAAGCTCCATTACTTTTGCCTCCATTTCTTTTAGTTCTTTTCCTGAAGATTCCTCCCGTTCTTTCATTTGGGGCCTATTTCTTTTCCCACATTTTAGCTACACCTTCGTGTTTGTTTCTATGTTGCTATGACTCTCAGTATTGGTGGGGTGGCCTTCTGCAGTAGTTGTCCTGCGGGACTCAGTGGTGCAATCTCCTTGATCTCCTAAGTTGGGTGCTCTAGGAATGTCTCTTTGTGTTGCTTATTTTCCCCTCCTGTTATAATTGGGTTTTAATTGTTCTTGGCCCATTCGTGGGTATGATTGACCCTTAGGCTGGCTGACTGAGGCTCAACACTAATCACTGTGTGCAAGCTGCTGTGCAGGTACAGTCTTAAGGTGTGTTGTTGAGCTCAGTGACACAATCATCCAGATCACCCGTGCTCCGTGCTCTAAGAATGTTTCTTGTGAGTTAGGTGCACCCTCTGTCCTAGTTGCGTCTTGATGAATGCAGTTGGCCCTTTCATGAGTGGAGCAGACCCTTCAAGCTGGGTGGCTATAAGGGTAAACCTTGATCACCATGTATGAGATGCTGTGCCGGGTTGTCCCCATAAGGTAGAGTTGTTCCTAGCAAAGTCTAGTGCCTGCTGGAAACTTCCTTTGAGTGTGTCACTTGTGTGACTGGTTTGGTTGAGCTCTGGTGTGGTCTGAAGTCTACCATTGGTTGTGTTGGTTCTAGGTCCACTTGGGTGGGGTTCAGGTACTGGTTGTTGTGAGATGTTCTGTGCAACATGTTTGGGGCTGCCTATCTGGAAGTACCATGCTATTCATTGTTTGTGTCTGTGTCTACTGGACCTGGGTGTGCATAGGAGAGGCCAATCCATGTATATGTGTTGGCTTCCTAGAGCTCTTACCTGGGGTCAGATGAATAAAGACCAAGGCTTAGTGAGGTTGGCATCCACCTGTTGGATACTCCACTGTTTCTCAAGGTTGCCTGGATTTCCTCCAGAGTCCAATGCAGAAAGGCTGTAGAGTGGGCCCAAGCTTGCCATGTTCCACTAACCCTTCCAGAGGGCTCAAGCTCCATAGGTAAAGGTGACCAGTTCAGGCTAGTGGGTACTCTAGTTTGGGGCAAGTGTGGTCTGGCACTCAATGGGGAGAATGTGGCCCCTACTCCAGAGCCATAACATTCAGTCTCTGTCAGTCTCCAACTTTAGCTTCCATAGGAGGAGCGCATTGCCTGTTCAGGTTGGGTGAGGCCAACTGTCCTACCTACAGGAGCAAGCTTGGCAGGACGGGACAGGGTCACTGGACTTGGGCAAGCAGATCGAGAAAACCTTCTTTGTGGGGAGGGGGGGCGGTGGCACCAACTATGTTGTGGAAGAGGGGCAAGCTAGACTCTTCCTTTTAGCTCTGCAGCCATGCCTGATCAAATCCTGGACTGGTGCTCTCTGAGGTAGATGCACTCTGAGTGTCCCAGCTCTGAGCAGAGCCTCCTTCCCCCTCAAATCTGAGCTTAGCAAGACAGGGCTAGCAGGGCTTCTGAAACCAGATCAAGGCTGTCTTCCACTGATGGGGGCACTAGCCTGCTTGAGGGGAGAAAGCGGCATGCCTCCAGGAGAAAGCTGCGTGCCTCCTTCCCCTAGCTCAGCAGCCACTCCTTCAGACACCCTGGTGGAGCGCATTCCAAAGCTCCCAAGCTCCTAGCTATGCTCCCAGCTCCTGTGTGTTGACCCTTAAGGAGATACTTGGGAATCTAGCAGACTCCCTCCTCTTTCCAGCAGGCAAAAGTCACAACTTATTTTTGCTGCCAGATGTTTTGCAGGCTCTTCTTCCTGATCCTGGTGCTCTAGTTTGGGGGGGGGGGGCGGGTCCCAGGGAGGAGTTGAGACCCTACTTACTTCAGGGAGGACTTTTGTAACCACAGTATCCTCCCAGCTTCTCAGCTGCTGCACCTGGATTCAAGGGTCGGCCTTCTCTGCATCTCCACCCGTCTTACTAGTCTATGTGTAGCTTCTTTTTTAAAGCCTCAGATAAAATACTCCTGTTCAGGTGCCCTTCGGTTGTTTATTTAGGTTGATTGCTCTAAATTTTAGCTGTAAATCCAATTTGGCACTGGGAGGTGGTATGTGTTGCTTTCACCTACTTTGTAGCCATCCTGACAGTCCAGTAAGTGATTTTTTAAATGATCATATGCTTACAGGTGACTGCTATGATTAGTATGATTCTTTTTAATGATTTAAACAGAGAGAAATGAGAGTAGAAACTGAAGCTGGAAATGCTTGCTAACTTGACTTGGATTCAGCAGTGATTCCCTAAGATTTTCTGCCTTTAATTCAGATAAAACAGCTCATACCAATAATTGCCCAAAAGGAGAAAGAACACTTATACTAGTAAAATGTAGAATAGAAGACTAGCTGAATCAGATGTATGGGGCTGTGCTTTGGAGTGAAATGTGCTGAGCTCATATAGAATATAAACAGTTTGAGAGGGGAACACTCAGGGTCACCTGAATAAATGTATTCTGCCCTCCAACAAACCACTGACCTCCATCCTGCTTTCCTCATCAACATATTAATAGCAGACAGAGTAGACAGGGATGCCTTTGTGATCATCCTAAGACTTGTCGCTCAAAGGGGCCTTTACACGCTTTATCTTATTCAACCCTCCGTCCACCTGTGAGCTAGGCAGCAATTCATTTAGAAATGCAGACGTTGAGGCTCAAAAGGTTGGATCAACTTCCAGGTGTCACAGCTAGGAGGTGGTAGAACCTGGGTGTCTGCCTTTCCTTTATATCTCACGACTCTTCATTCTCCTTACCCTCTCTGTGTTCTCTGGATCTTGACCTTCTAATTTCAGGGAGATTGGGAAGGGTTTAAAGTAATTCCTTTGGAAAATCTTCTGTGAAAACCTACAGTGTATTGACACTTACCTCTAGGACTGTGTTTTATTACCAGAAATACTAATTGAGGGAGGCAGTGCTTTGACCAAAATAGCTGAAGGCAGAAGATGTTAAACACATGGACCCATGCCATAAGGTTGCATTTCTCTGTGGAGAAAAAAAAAAAGATATCATTTCTGGTCTCCCCAAATACATTTAGCAGATTTGATTTTGCCCCCCTTAGGAGTAAAGCAATTAGAACATTGGGTGGGGAAGATTATCACACACAGTTACATAGTGTTTTCTGTCTCCATTCTGGTTCAAGTTACCCATTGCTTCCTAATTACCCCAAAAGTTAGTGGCTTAAAACAACAAACATTGTTTCACAGTTTCTGAGAGAACCACATGGCTGGTGGCTCTGGTTCGGGGTCTCTAATGAAGATATTGGCTTTCCTTTGGGGCTTTTACTATCTCTCCATATGGGTCACATACTGAAGAGCAGCCAGCTTGCCTCAGAGCAATTGATCCCAGACAGTGGGAAGGCGCACCCAAGATAAAAGCTGCAGTCTTTTTATCATCTTGAAGTGTTAGCCCATCTATCATTCTTACAGACTCAGTTAACCAGGAGTGATTCATTAATGAGGCTTACAGGGGTGGTGGTAAGGGATGAGGGAGAGAGGGGATTCAGCTCCACTTCTTGGAGGGAGGAGTAGCAAAGAATTTGTGGATATACCTTTAATACCACCCAATGCCTTGCCCAAATTCTTAACTTTTGTAGGAGGAAGCACATAAAATAAATGTTTCCTTTTCAGATGTTTCACATACTGGTAAAATGGATAAAAACTGGTAAAGAAAAATCTCTCTGTTGCTATATCTCATCTTTTACCGATAGTTTCTACTATTTTCTTTGCTGCCCTTTCTATTCTGTTTGCCTTAAAATGTTGGAGGATCCATGGCTGTGCAGGGTTTCTTATTTATGTTATGCTCGCCTTACCAACATCCTCTAGGACCACCTCCATTCTCACAATTCTTATATGACTGTCTTCATCCCTGAGCTCTCCCTGAAATCCCAGATTTATAAGTATATCCAGCTGCTCTTTTTAAAAATATTTTTATTGATTTCAGAGAGGAAGGAAGAGGAAGAGATAGATAGAAACATCAATGATGAGAATCATTGATTGGCTGCCTCCTGCACACCCTCTACTGGGGATGGAGCCCAAAATTTAGGCATATGCCCTAACCACAATTGGACCCATAGCCTCTTAGTTCATAGGTTGACATTCAACCACACTGACCAAGCTCCAGCTGCTCTTTGACATCTCCACACAGATTACATGAGTTTAAAATGTACCATGGCTAACACTGTGGATTTCCCCTGCTTCTTTCCCAGTCTTTTCTTTTTAATAAATCCACCCAGTTGTTTAAGTGCCTCTTTATCTTATGTCTAATCTCACAGCAAGTCTGTCTGCACTTCCTTCAATATCTCTTTCCTGGACCTACCAAACTTTCTCCATCTCCACTGTTCCCACTCAAGTTCAAGCTACCCCTCTTCTCATTTGGACCATAGCAGTTGCCTCCTAATGGGTTTTCTGCCTTCTTCTCTCCTGTTGTACGTATTTTCCATTGTACAGCCATGCTAGTATTTTGCAAATGAAATCAGTTCTTGTCACTCCTCTGTTTAAAACTCTTTATGGTTTTCTAATTCACTTAGAATAATAAACCCAAACTCCTTGCTCTGACTTAGAATTTTTTACATACACTGAGTGGCCAGATGATTATGACCACCTGATGTTTGTAGGCAAATTAGCTATAATTTCATGCTGAAGTTGCTAGAGGGCCAGACCATTATAAATAAGGAAGCAGGTTGTTTACCACGACAGTAGAAGTGATGTTTTTCTGAAGATATGGGTAAACAACGCGATTTAACAGGCTTTGAACGTGGGATATACATACACGGAGTGGCCAGGTTATTATGACCACCCCATCAGCACTTTGTTGGGCCACCTTTTGCCTTCAATACTGCGGCGATTCTTCTTGGCATTGACTCCACGAGATGTTGAAAGGTGATGCGAGGAATCTGACGCCATGCCTGATGAATAGCACTGTCCAGTTCTGTGAGATTTGATGGTTGTGGAACCAGCTGCCTGATGGCTCTTTTAACTTCATCCCACAAATGCTTCATTGGATTGAGATCTGGTGATTGTGGGGCCACCTAAGCAAGGTAAAGTCTCCCTCATATTCTTGAAACCACTCCTGCACAATACGAGCACCGTGGCATGGCGCATTGTCTTGTTGGAAGAAGCCATCTCCATTGGGATACGCCATCAACATGATCTGATGAACTTGATCAGCAACGATACTTAGGTATGTTGTGCTATTCAGATGTTGTTCCACAAGAATTAAAGGGCCCAAATCATGCCAGGAAAACATGCCCCAAACCATAACACTGCCCCCACCAGCTTGAAGGGTTGTACTCACGCATGTGGGGTGCATGCTTTCATGCTGTTTCTGCCAAATTCTCACTCTGCCATCTGCATGATGCAACTGGAAACGTGATTCATTGGACCACATGACTTTTTTCCAATGCTCGACTGTCCAATCCTTGTGTTCCTGTGTGAATTGGAGACGTTTTATCTTGGTAACTGCAGACAGCAAAGGTGTTCGAACACGCCTTTGGTTTCCATATCCCATATGATGCAGTGTACAGCTAATTTGCCTACAAACTTCAGGTGGTCATAATATTCTTGCCACTCAGTGTGTGTGTGTGTGTGTGTGTGTGTGTGTGTGTGTGTGTATATCTCCCACGTTCAAAGGCTATTAGATCACATTGTTTACCCATATATTCAGAAAAAAATCACTTCTACTGTCGTGGTAAACAACCTGCTTCCCTATTTATAATGGTCTGGCCCTCTAGCAACTTCAGCATGAAATTATAGCTAATTTGCCTACAAACGTCAGGTGGTCATAATAATCTGGCCACTCAGTGTATATTCTTTTTCCTGACCACTAGCCAGCTACATTGCCCCTCTCTTATCTCTTTCACACACACACATAATATGATTTGGTAAAATAAAAATAAAATCTAAATTGGAATTTAAATCTTACTTCAATTGTAACTAAAAAATTAGAATATGTAGCTCTTTGCCCCATCTACAGAGAGGAAGAAGACCATTCTCAGCAATCAGAAAATGTCAACATCACTTTGACGGGATACACCATTACTGTGAAGGGCCCCAAAGACAACCTGCAGAGGGAATTCAATCACATCAGTGTAGAACTCAGTCTCCGAGGAAAGGAGAATTAAGAGGTTCCTGGTTGGCAAATGGTGGAAAAACAGAAAGGAACTGGCCACGGTTCACAATACCTGCAGGCATGTACAGAACATGGTCAAGGTGTTACACTGGGCTTCTGTTACAAGATGAGGTCTGTGTACGCTCACTTCCCCATCAATGCGTTGTTCAGGAGAATGGTTCTCTTGTTGAAATCATACATTTCTTTGTTGAAGAATACATCCGCAGGGTTCAGCTGAGGTCAGGCATTGCTTGTTCAGTATTTCAAGCCCAGAAATACTGAGAAAGATGAGTTAGTTCTTGAAAGAAGGGACATTGAACTTATTAAATTCAGGACTTTGATTCAGCAAGGATATCAGAACAATTTTGGATGGTATTTATGTTTCTGAAAAAGGAACAGTTGATCAGGCTGATGGATAAGATCTAAGTTGTCCAGCTATAGAAACAACACGATACCGGATGATTCCTCAGACTTATTTATGATATTTTAAAGATGCAATAAAATCTGAGTATTGATTTAAAAAATAATTAGAATACATAGTTTGAATAGTGATTATGGGAAACAATTGGACAGAATACTTACGTCAGGCATATTCCATAAAAATGTGGGGATTTTCTATTTGTGCAGACTGTAAAAAATATCATAACTAGATTTGGGACCAATAAGCTGGGCACGCCAGTAGGAAACTCTGATTTAGTGAATAATGGATGGGATCATACATTTCGTGAGTGATGAGAAGATAAATAAAGATGGCAATCTGTGTTATTAAAAAAGTGTATTCGATGTAAAAAAAAAAACCCCAACACAGTACTTAGGTATATTAGCACACACTGTGTGCACATGTGTATCTGTGTTTTGTGTGTTTACATGCATAGGTGTGTTTATGTGCATGTTGTGGATAATATATGCGTGTCTCAATGCATTAGTATGCATCTGAGTATCTGCACGTGTGTAGCTGTGTGCCTCTGTGTATAAAGGGCCATCCTGATTGATAGGCAGATTGGGCAGAGCAGAATAGACAGCTCCCTCGAGCATACTCAAGGACTACAGGCATCTTCTCTCTCAATATTAATGTATCTCTAGAGATTCATTAGGTCTAAGTGGTCTATTTTCAATTGCAAATATCCTGGGAGTTGCATCTCTCATCTGTATCTTTCTGTGAGTTATGATAATTAGGTTGTGTTCCTCCTAACACTCGCTGACAACCATCAGAGATCTGAACCAATGCAAGGGTCTCAGGAAAGAAAACCTAGGGACCCTTGGGTGGTGGGTGGGTGGCTTGATGGCTGAGATGACATCTCCTGAATGATCTCCCTGGATCACAGGGATTCCTTCTCACCCATGGGATTGGCCACACCGGGGAATGAGGCATACAGAAAGGAATTCAGAGGAAGCCGATGAAAAAGTCAGTTGTTTTCCTGTTTTGCTGAGTGCCACACATGCCTGGTCCCGTTCTGTGCTTCTGAGGTTCCCAGGTGGTCTTTAGAGTTAGGCCACTCCTTTTATTCAGAACTGTGCGGGGCTAGTTGGTTCCCAGGTGACACAGCGAACCCTTGGTGAGCACAAGCAGAAGACAGCAAGGGAGCACACTCGGTGGCTATTCCATGCTCAGCCACATAGAACACCTTTCAGAGAGGGGTCACTGGCCCTCCCCACCCAGGGCTTCTCCCTTCTTCTGCACTCTAATTCGATGCCTTTCTTTCTTCCTTCCTTCCTTCCTTCCTTCCTTCCTTCCTTCCTTCCTTCCTTCCTTTCTTTCTTTCTTTCTTTCTTTCTTTCTTTCTTTCTTTCTTTCTTTCTTTCTTCTTTCTTCTTTTCGTTTTTCTTTTCTTTTTTTGATTTGTTAATCTGAACCTGAAGATACTTTTCCACTGAATTTAGAAAGAATGGAAGAGAGAGGGAAAGACAGAGAGAAACATCAATGTGAGAGAAACACATCAATGGGTTGCCTCCTGCATGAGCCCCAACCAGGACCTGGGCCAGGGAGGAGCCTGCAACCAAGGTACGCGCCCTTGACCAGAATCAAACCCAGGACCCTTTGGTCCACAGACTGACGCTCTATCCACTGAGCCAAACAGGCTAGGACCATGTCTTCCTTTCTTTCACTGTTTACATTCTTCCTCTCTTTCCTGCAACCCCAGCTTTTCCTTTCCCATTTGCCAGATGGGACATTCTATATTATATCCCATCAAGTTGAGAAAATAAAAATCCCACCTCCTTTCACACATAGTCCATTAGGAATTTCATCTCAAAGCTGTCCTTCAGAGTCAAGCAGCTCAGGAATGTTTTCTACCCTTTGAGTCTCTAATTAGGTCTAGGTTTTGTGCTCACTACATCATGTCATGTGCTTTTGCTCAGTTGAACAACGACCACTCTGGTGCCAGATGGCCCCACCATTTTCAGTCCGTGCCTTACCCTACAGCATGCCTTGAGTTGAGCCTTCCCTTGACTTGACATACTTCCACAGTCTCGTGGCTACTCTGTCTCAGACTTCTTTTTAGCTCCTCCTGGGTATTTCCAGGAATCCGTCCCTTATTCTGCACGTTATTGCTTTCCCTTGGATTTCATACCTCCTACATGATGTTGATTCCCAAAAGGAATAATTCTCGAATCGTCATCTGTGCTGTGTACCCCCGGATCTAACTGTTTCCTTAATGACCAAAGAGAGAGAGACCTCACGGGTGGGTACGTTTTCAGAGCCAGAGTCAGCAACCTGGGGTTCAAGCCACCTTTTGCAAATTATTTTTGGTACGACTTTAGGTAAGTTATGTGACATTTCTATGTTTATGGAAAAAATGACTCTATCTATAAACTAGAAAAGCTAGTAGTAAATGCTTTATAGGGCTTTTCTGATGATAAATGAGTTAATACATTTAAAGCTCTTCAAAACTGTGGCTGGCCCAGTTAAATATTTAATAACTATTAATACTAAACAGTTAATAAATATCTACTAATTTTTATTATTATTGCTTTATTTGCACCCCCCCTTGGGTGATTCATGACATATTCAAAGCAGAGTTCCTGATCATTCCAGCAAATGACACTTTCTTCCACTCAGCTACTTAAATCAGGAATTAACAGCTTTCCTAGAATTTTCTCATGCTGATACCAATTACTACCAAGTCTCCTTGACTTTGACTCCACAATGTCCCTTCAGTTGTCTAGTTTCTCAGGTGCCGCTCTAAATCTGCCATATCTTGTCTCTCTCACTGGAGTCACTGAACTGGTTTCCTAATTGGTCTCCTTGCTTCCTCTCGTGTCCTTTCCCCTAGCAATTCTCCAGCACAGCAACTAGAGTCCTTGAAAAGCATCAAATGGAGCAGGTCACTCCTCAGCACAAAATTCTTCCTGGTTTCCCACTGGACTGAGGATAAAGTCCAAAATCCTTGAGTGCAGGGGCCTATAAGTCCACGCATGTCCTTTGCCTTGCCCACTTTCCGGTTAATAGTCACTCCCCTCTCACTCACTCTGGCTCAGCTACACAGGCCTTCGAACAGGTTTGCACATGTTACCAGAGCGTTTCTGTCTTGTGAATTATAGTTTTGTTTCTAATGTCTGCTGCCTGCAATGTTTTTTCCTAATTTTTGGATAATCCCCATTTCTCATTTAGGACCAAATAAATGCCAGTTCCTCAAACATAACTTTTCTGTACCTTAAATCTTAATGAGAATGCCTCTGTTATCTCTTTTGTAATAGCCCATTATTTTCCATTGCCACAATTTGCAATTACATATTATCTATACGTTTATTTGCTTAATGATAGCGTTTTCAATGATGTAAACACTACAATGATAAGAAATTCTATTTGTCTTTTCCACTGTTTTATTTCAAGTGTCTAGCAGAGCAGTGCCTAATCAATATTTGTTGAATTAATAAAGTGAATTAATGAACTCTGGCTTATAAAAATAATTAGAAGTGCCGGGCCAGAGTGGTTTAGTTGGTAGAACATCATCCTATGCACTGAAAGGTTGCAGGCTAGATTCCTGGTCAGGGCACATGCTGAAAGCAACCAACCAATTGATGTCTCCTCCTCCCCCTCCTTCTTATTCTTCTCTCCCCCACTTCCCCTCTCTAAGCATGTCCTCAGAATAAAAAAAAATACTTTGTGGTCATTTTAATGATAAAAAAACCCACAATAATACAGATGTTAGAAAGACAGAAGATGCTCCTAAACTTGTATTTAAGTGGTGAAAGCCAGAATTATGTGTTGTATGCAGGTTTAATAATGAGAGAGTCTGTTATAGGGGGACGAGTTCAACTTCGCTGTCAGACCTGGGTTTGAATTGCATCTTCATCACTTACCAGTGCTGTGGCTGGGGCAAGTTACTTAACTCCCCTTGACTTCGGTTCCCTCGCTTGGGAAATGGTTATCCTAATACCAGCAGAAAATTGCGAGTGAGTAAATGGCTCCTGTTGGTTGCTTAGTGAATAAATGTTTGCTGACATTTTTACTGAAAGACCTTTTTTTTGCCACTTAACTATGAAAGGGAAAGATACAGGAACCAAGAATGATAAAGTATTCATTATTTTAAAGCAATTAGAAAAATTTGGCCCTTGAATCACCCAAAGGCCTGAAATAACAGATAGTAGGAGAAAAAAAATTAAAACCCATGAATTTTACTGAAATCAAGTAGATTGATCCTTTACATTCACAGTGAAAATCTACGGGTGCTTCCCAGGCCTGGAATGCTCTTTGCGTGACTGGCTCTTCCTTCTACAGTTCTCGTGTGTCTTTACCTGGAGGCCTTTCTTCAACACCATATGAGTACTCCCACCACCCCATCACCATTTCATTGCTGATCTGAGCACTATACTGTTTTTCCAGAATGTACCTCACTCTAAATTAGGTTCCTTAACTTTCTACCTGTTCTGAGTCCAAGTCATCAAGGACATTATAGGCAGCGAAGGGTGGCAGAACATGCCACACCGAAACATGCCTCTTCGCTGCCGTGATTATTTTGATCTGCAGGCACTTGAAAAACAGCAAATAAAGGGACAGACTTTCTCTGAACCCACTTACTTGCCTAAACATACGTCCTCGAAAGGAACTCAATGGTCATAAGTCCCCAGGAATTATATCAATTCTTGTCATAAGAGAGGGAATGAGAAGTGAATACCACACCCAGACAAACTTTGCCACATAATATCATAACTCCCATCTAGTTTCCCATACTATTGTCTGTGTCCATGGGTTATGCTTATCTATTCTTTGGTTACTCTCTTCCTATCCTCTGCCCCCCTAACCTCTCCCTCCCTTCCCACTGAGGGCTGTTATTCTGTCCATGCATCCATACCTCTGGACCTATTTTGTTTGTCTATTTATTTTGTTCTTAAGATCATGTGGTACTTGTCTTTTTTTAACTGGCTTATTTCAGTTAGCATAATAATCCCCAGGTCCCATCCGTGTGCTAACAACTTTCCTGAGTTGCATGTCACACTGTTTCATGTCCTGGAAGCATTTAACATTCCCTTTGAGGGGAAGACGTTGCTTCCAGGTCTCCACATGGTGTCAGGTACAGCGATTGACTTGGACTGGAGAGTGTGGGCCTGTGGATATCTCGGTGATCCTTATAAATTACAAGTCCAAAGAGAGAGAGAGAGATCTAACCACTTGAAAAGCAGGGAGAAGAATAGCACAGAAGCTCATAGATACATTTAGAAGACAAGGCTTTGAAATGCTTGGTGTCTTTTTTACTTTCATGGTAATAAAATAGAAGCATAGTTTGCTTTTCACAACCCCACTAACAGAAACGATTACCTTAATGTTTGATACAGGTTTAGCTAAGAAGTGGATTATTATTGTTTTTTTAAACTATGGGTTGCTTTACTCAAAAGTAACCTAAGAAGGCACAGATTCTCAATACATTTGCAAGTGAATAAGCAATGAGTTTCTCTTCCAGGTGTGCACTCAAAATCACTGCTATCTTATTTCTTCCCTGAACCAGCTAATGCAGGTTTCAGCACTCTCAGTATTTAAGCTTTAGAAAAAAGACAATGCTGTTTGGTAATCCTAAGAATGATACTTTTCATAGTTCTTTTCGGGAAGATTCGCTTAAAAAGCCTACCCATAGCTATAATATAATTTTTTACAGTCAACAAAGAAAAAAAACACTAGAAAATATAATGGTTACTGGCAAGAAAAAGTCTCCGTCCACATTTCATTAAAATGCATCAGTTAATAAGATAAATGGACTTTACATTCTGCCTGTCTCATTATGTGTGTGTATATATGCTTATTATCTTCCTCCCTCATTTTCTCTCCTTTTTATCTGAGACATAAAAGAATTTCATCAGAAAACCACTACATCAATTATGTGGTAATCTGTGATTTAAAAATAGAAATGTATGTGCAAGAAAGATCCTAAGAACTTACATTTTTATAGCAATATTTTATATTACTTTATATGTTTCTATTATGAGAAGTGCACTGCATGCTTAATTTATTATTATTAATTTTGGCTTCCTCTTATATTACAAAAAACATTTGTTGAGACTGTGCTCTTATAATACATTTAGGGCATCAAATATATTTTCTCTGTTATAAGAAGTGGAGAAGGGAAGTACAACTGATTAAAAAGAAACCATAGTCATTCTAAAGTTCATTTGTATTTAAATGTTGATATGGTCAGGGATTATTATAGAAATGTATTCATCAGAGGTGCTCAGACACATAAAGTGAGGCATTAATACTCTCACTTTTTGACTTATGGACTTATCCCTATTCTCCTAACTTGATTTTATTATAATCATTTTAACATTCAGTCTAACTTCAAAGTTCAGATACTTACACTTTGAGGCTAGAGGTGATGAGGGAAATGTCGAATTAATTTCAGATAATTCTACAGAATTTATCATCCATATCTCATAGTAAATACAGTGTAATCAAACTAACTTCTCAGAACTTTGCCCATGAATTGAATTATAGATAACTTAGCTAAAGAAACTGACGGGATGTTCAATTCTGTCCAGTCTTTCAAGCTCTGTATTTTTCAAAGGATATATACCTCCAGGCTCCTCCAGTCACTCATGGTTCCATTTCTTTCTTAGTCTCTCATTAGAGGCTTGTGCATTTTGTTTTAGATACTAGTAAGGCTGTTGATTATTAAATAAGTTCCTCCTCTGCAAATTATAGTGTGATTTTTATATTAGAGTTTACCTGCTGTATACTCCTACTTTGGAAAATAACAGAAATGAGAATTTTTATTCTTTATAAAACAACTTGAAGACGCCTTATGTCATTGAGGATAATATTTAGAAGTTATCATCAAGTTCTATAGGATTTTACAATGATAAACCATAAGTAATATTAAATTTTTGATACATTTCTTTTAAATCATAATTGCACCTTAATTTTTTATGTAAAAGAAGTTTTGGACACAACATTAATACTTGTGATAAACAAACACATTTACCTTTTGAGAAGTAAGAAAGGAAACATTGAGGTGAAAGGTAAAAAGATATTATTAATAGGCCAGTGCTACATGGAACATAAAACAAGCAAACGATGAAACACAAGGAAGAAGTTTTATGACAAGTAGTTATACCCCAAGTACCATTTTAAAAGGTACATTAAATTTTTTACAGTTCTGTGTAAATCAAATGTCTGTGTTTATACCTTTATAGAAGCTTTCCATTTTATTAAGAGCAAATAAAAAATATCAACAACTTACAGAAAAATTTTGGAATTTTTTGTGAGGGTGAAAAAAATCTAAAATATAAAAAAAAATTATTGTCGCATGAAGGGAGGGCGGGGAGGTTGGGGGTTAATGGGAAATGAGGACACAGTTGTAATACCTTAACCAATAAAGAAATTAAAAAAAATTATTGTCTCATACTAATTTGGGATACTGAATTATGCCATTGCGTTGCCTATCTGAATCTTCTTTTGCATGTTATGAAATGCCATTGCTGTGCTCCAGAATTTTTGCCTGCAATAATTTGAGGAAGATACAAAAGGTAATTAAGGGTGGTAATTGTGGTTTTGAGCCAATTCCAAAATATTTCTCTTCTGTTAGAATGAGCTCCAGGATTGGACTATGGGTCAACTCTGTGTCTTGGCTATTGCTTCAGCCCTGACCAACTGCTCCCACATCTTGGCAGGCCTTGTTCACAAAAGGAGACAAGTGAGGGAGGGTGGGAGCTCTCACACTGGACAATGAACTCCGTGAGTATGCTGTGCTGATATGGGGTTGCTGGGGAAAAAACAAACACGTTGTCAATTAGAATGGCAATCTATTTGTCAATCAGGCTCCATTTTATTTTAATTCATCAATAGTCAATCAGAAATAGGCTATTCATGGCATATTTTTGGAGATAAAAAAATTTAGACCAAAGAAAATGGGAAGAAAAATTGATTGTCCTTGATAATGGCCTTGCAACCAACAGAGCATGACTATAACCCAGCTTCCTCCTGCCCACCCCCCCCATTTCCTCCCACTTCTGTTTAACTCTAAAAGAATAAATAGCATCAATATTTCTACAAAGGAGAACACCATCACAGAAATACATGATTTCTGTGGAAGACGTTTCCACATGATTTAGAAGTGCCGCCCCCAATTTAATTTTAAAAAATTAAATTTTCGCCGAAACCGGTTTGGCTCAGTGGGTAGAGCGTCGGCCTGCGGACTGAGAGGTCCCAGGTTCGATTCCGGTCAAGGGCATGTACCTGGGTTGCGGGCACATCCCCAGTGGGAGATGTGCAGGAGGCAGCTGATCGATGTTTCTCTCTCATCGATGTTTCTGACTCTCTATCTCTCTCCCTTTCTCTCTGTAAAAAATCAATAAAATATATTTAAAAAAAAAAAAATTAAATTTTCTTTTTCCTTTTCTTTTTTTTGTTTTGTTAATCTGAACCTGAGGATACTTTTCCACTGAATTTAGAAAGAGTGGAAGAGAGAGGGAAAGACAGAGAGAAACATTGATTTCTGATTTAATTTTAAAAAATGTATTTTTTTTTATGAATTAGGAGAATTCATTGTACAGCGTTAAAGGGTTGGTCTCTGAGGAAACACAGCTAATGGAATGATACGTGTACTAAAATGGTTAGTGCAGTTCCTGGGCGTATATTTAGGACCCAGTAAAAGTTAGCAGTCATGGTTATTGTTGTTGTTGAAACAGAGCGCTGGTTCTGCTTCCTTAACGCAGAGTGGTGGTGGGTAATCTAATCCTTCTTTCACAGAGACAGTCCTGCCCAGGGGTTCCCTCTGTCCTCAAGGTGACCCCGGAACCTAGATGCTTCAGGATACAGAACTCCAGTAATAGAGTGTGGCCTTTGTGAAGGGAAAGTTCCTTCAATATGGAAGATCAGCGCCCAGGCAGAAAATATGGTCGAATACAGAACTGACCAATCAAACCCTCCTCGACTGGAATTCCTTCTGCTGTTTCTTACCTCTCTACTCTATACCTTAGTGGGCCAAGTTCCAAAAGAACTCCAATCAGAATTTGCTCGGCCAGCTCTACCACAAGCCACCTTGTTCTCCTTAACCCTTAAAACTTGTCCAGACCCCAGAAGATGTAGCAGTGCCGTCCGTCTCCTGGGTGTGGACTCAGCAAAAAAAGCTGACTTTTCTAAAAGCCAGTGTCATAATGTTGTCTCCCATGGGCATCAACCGTTGAGCAGTAACATTGTTATCTTTTCATGGTTGCTGTAATCACTATTATTTAGTGTTCACTGTGAATCTGTGGGAGAAAGAAACTGTATGTTGAAAGGCTGCATTAGGATTTTACAATCCAGATTAAATCTTTTGTAACATTGTATGTGCATGACATTTTACTTTTGGAATTTTTATACCCAGTGCCTGTGATAAGGAAATGTGCAGCTTCATCTATCCGAGGTCAAGGTCCATGCTTCGGCCGTTCCAATCCTCTGTCCCACGTCTCAGTACCAGTTTCCTATTCTGCTCTTTCAGGGTTTTGTCCTCCGTTGTACAGGGAACCTGGGAGATCTCAGAGCAATTCATTGGTGCTTGACTATTAAAACTGAATACGTTAAGGTAAGTAACTTTTGGTGTTACAATTTTTAGCTCTAACAAAGGAATTAACTTGATCCAACAAAAAAAAATGCTGGATTAAATTAGAATAAAAACCCAAATGTGAAGTTCTGCCTCCTTTTCTGTTTTGTTCTGTGTTGGCTCGCTTTCTAATCTTTCTCCAAGCAGGTAGGCCAGGATTTGGGTGTCCTTTGCTGCAACCCCTCCTCCAACAGGAGGACCATGGCCTGCAGAAAGACAATTTTAATGATGTGAGGAGATTTTAGAAAGAACGTTGAAGAATACTATCTGGATGCAGCCTTTGTTGAAGAGATGTCTTTGGGAGATTGAAGTAGCCAAATGACTGTCAATATGCAGAAAGGAGAGTGCTTGTAGGATAAGATTACGAACAGCAGTGTGAAGCAGAGAGTACTCTAAGCCAGTGGTCGCAAACTGTGGCTCGAGAGCCACATGCGGCTCTTTGGCACCTTGAGTGTGGCCACGAAGTTTCAATCACACTGTATGTGCGCTGCAGGCCTCTGAGCGGGCAGTTTAAGAAACATTGTAGCAGATTCACAACATTGTATGCAAAGGCCAGAAACCTACTTTCAGGAGCGGAGGCCTAAGAGCTGGAGCCAAGCCTCAAGCTAAAGCTGGCCCAGAATAAAAAAAAAAAAAAAGGAAAAAAGGAGCGTTTGGGAGTTCAGTCACCCCCAGCCTGAAAACAGCCCTCAGCCCCTCACCCAGACTGGCCAGGCACCCCAGTGGGGACCCCCACCCTGATCCAGGACACCCTTCAGGGCAAACCAGCCAGCCCCCACACGTGCACCAGGCCTCTATTCTATATAGTAAAAGGGTAATATGCCTCCCAGCACCGGGATCAGTGGAGCCGAGAGGCCTCCCGGCACCGGGATCAGCATGACAGGGGGCAGTGCCTAAACACCCTGATCGGCCCTGCTCTGTGTGTGACAGGGTGCGGCACCCCAACCCCCCTTCCCCCCCCCCCCCCCCGGGGCCCTGCTCTGTGTGTGATGGGGTAGAGCCATAACCTCCTCATTGGCCCTGCCCTGAGTGTAAGAGTGGCGGCGCCCCAACCCCCTGATCGGCCCTGCTCTGTGGGTGATAGAGGGCGGTGCCCCCCCCCCCATGGGCCCTGCTCTGTGTGTGATGGGGTAGAGCCATAACCTCCCTATCAGCCCTGCCCTGAGTGTGACAGTGGCGGCGCCCCAATCCCCTGATTGGCCCTGCTCTGTGGGTGATAGAGGGCGGCGCCCCAACCCACTGATCCGCCCTGCTCTGTGCATGACAGGGGGCGGCGCCCCAACCCCCCAATCGGCCCTGCTCTGAGCCCGACCAGGGGCTGCACCTAGGGATTGGGCCTGCCCTCTGCCACCCGGGAGCAGGCCTAAGCCAGCAGGTCGTTATCTCCCGAGGGGTCCCAGACTGCGAGAGGGCACAGGCTGGGCTGAGGGACCCCCCCTTCCTCCCGAGTGCACAAATTTTTGTGCACCGGGCCTCTAGTATTATATGATTATCTTAAGCAAATGTGCTATTCAAAAATAATAATTCCAAAAAGTAATTATCTTTTTACAAGTAAAAAATCTTTCGCTTTAGAGAATGTTTTGCCACCCTAAATATAACCAGCCCAAGTAGATAGAAATTTAACCTGTTTTTTTTTTTTTAAATAGTGTGTGTCTGCACAATTGTGTTGAAAATTCTTGTGAAGTTTAAACAGTACAGAGCAATAACCCTTTTTCGTATCTGTGAGTTAATAAAATAAGCAGCTATTAACACCCTAGGAAGATGAGATGCCTTTCTTATGAATCTCTGAGGAGTCATTTATTTGATATAAAGAACCATTTTTTATTCTTTTGAGCACTGTTGCTGGTAGACATTGATATAACTCTCTGGAGGCTCTTTGCAAGTCCACATTGTAGCTAAGTTGAAGGAATAGGGAGATATATTGAACCTTTTTCATGCAAGATTGACATCTCAATAAATCAAAGCCCATAAAGAAAGGGAATTAATAAAGAAAAAATAGAGATATCCAACAGAAGGACCACTAGTTAAAATCACTGTCTTTACTAAATGATTTATTCTGTTTTGTTCTTCTAATTATCTCAACTTTTTTTTTTAACTTTTTGTCCCTTACTGGATAGAAGCCATCAACCATCGGTATGTGCATATTTAAAAAAAATGAATAAAACCTATGTGTATGTGTATATATATTATATATACACGGAGTGGCCAGATTATTATGACCACCCCATCAGTACTTCGTTGGGTCACCTTTTGCCTTCAATACTGCGGCGATTCTTCTTGGCATTGACTCCACGAGATGTTGAAAGGTGACACGAGGAATCTGACACCATGCCTGATGAATAGCACTGTCCAGTTCTGTGAGATTTGATGGTTGTGGAACCAGGTGCCTGATGGCTCTTTTAACTTCGTCCCACAAATGCTCCATTGGATTGAGATCTGGTGATTGTGGGGGCCACCTAAGCAAGATAAAGTCTCCCTCATGTTCTTGAAACCACTCCTGCACAATACAAGTACCGTGGCCTGGCGCATTGTCTTGTTGGAAGAAGCCATCTCCATTGGGATACGCCATCAACATGATCTGATGAACTTGATCAGCAACGATACTTAGGTATGTTGTGCTATTCAGACGTTTATAATCATCTGGCCTTCTAGCAACTTCAGTGGGAAATTATAGTTAATTTGCCTACAAACGTCAGGTGGTCCTAATAATCTGGCCACTCCGTGTATACTCAGAGAGAGACACGACACATATAAACAAACAAATAAATCACTGTCTGTTTTCTTAGATAGAAAAGAGTCTTTGATAAGAATCTATTGAATTCCAATAGAGGCCTGTGCCCTCTCACAGTCTGGGACCCCTCGGGAGATAACGACCTGCTGGCTTAGGCCTGCTCCCGGGTGGCAGAGGGCAGGCCCAATCCCTAGGTGCAGCCCCTGGTCGGGCTCAGAGCAGGGCCAATTGGGGGGTTGGGGCGCCGCCCCCTGTCACACTCAAGGCAGGGTCGGTGGGGAGGTTGCGGCGTGACCCCCTATCACGCACAGAGCAGGGCCAATCCGGGGGTTGGGGCACTGCCCCCTGTCACACACAGAGCAGGGCTGATCAGTGGGTTGGGGCGCCGCCCTCTGTCACCCACAGAGCAGGGCCAAAGTTATTACCTCAGAACGGCTCTTTGCTTAACTCAAGTAGTGGAGGTCAAGGAGTTTATAAGGTTCAGGCAGCAGCTTTCTCTCTGGCCCACACTGTGCAAGAAGCCGGTGGCATGCGGGGTACAGGCTAATAAACTGTGGGTCACAGCCTGCAGAGAGCACTCTATTTGATAGTATCATGTATGACACACCACTGGTTTTAACTCTACTAGATCTTTTTTTAAGGACCAATAAAATCTTGCAACAAAATTAAATTATCATAATTAGTAGCTATGGAGTTGGACTTGCCAAGATATTTTCAAAAACGACCACTGAAAGCAGTGACACTCTTTTTTCTCTAAATGATGTTGACCAGGCTCTGCTGAACTTCCCATTGTTGGCAGAACTACTCTCTCCGCCGGTTTATACTGGATCTAACTGCTACAATTGATGGGTTCTTGGAGCACATGTTATAGAGTTCTCCTAGATACGCACTAGGAGTGTGGCCTGTTCTAGGTTTGGGAAAAGAAGGAAGTCCAGGAAGAAAGGGCAACAGCCAGCCGTGTGATCCTGTTCAAGCATGCACATGTTTTATTTAAGTATTCTCCAAAGGTCTACTTTTCCAGCATAATGCAGATATTAGGCTACCCTTTAAAATAAAGACATATGAGTTTCAAACCAAATTGCCCAAAACAATGGCCTTGGTTACTCCATATGGCACACAGAAATAATTACATTTCACTTACAATACAGATGCACTTAACACAGTCATCAAGAGTCATTCACCACCGGCACAGTATATTTTTAAATCACCTGAAACACCAAAAAGTTTCTTTTTCTTTTCCAGAAAGTCTAAACAAAGTAATAGTTTGGGATAAATGATAAGTTGAAAAGGAGGCAGAACTGTTAACTGAAATAATCGAACTGAACTGCATTTTTTAAATGTAACATTCAGAACACGAAAATAGAACTTCTCATTGGGAATCAAAAGACCTATGTATTCTCGATGGTGGTTTCTTTAGTCTGCTTTTAAAAAAGATTTTCAACAAATGCCATCAAAGAAGTGTCACTATATATTTGCTCTAGAAGCATAAAGTGGCATGAGGCAGGTGTTAATATAATTGTTAGTATTCACACTCCAGGAAGGTTAGTAGCTTTTTAAAAGACATTCTAGAAATAAAGGCAATTCTTCCCGAGAGAGAGAGAGAGAAGTTTGTCTTCATTTCACTCAGCAAATGTTTATTAAAATCTACTGTGTGCACAGCATTATTCTAGAAGCATTTCTAGAAATGGGAAGCAAGAACCTCTGGCTTCACTCAAAATAGTTGGATTAATTCCTTTTTATGATAAATTATGATAAGCATTTAAAAATCTCTACAGTAGAGGGATAATTATTAATTCTTTCCATGTATGGAAGCTAAGCTTTATTCCTTAACACTGGTGGTTTGAAATGAACAAAACTTTTCATTTGACATAAAATATTTTTACACTGTCACGTGCAGACATGTCTGCTGATATATTTTAAAGGTGAAAAAGTATCGAGACTTTTTACTGAAATGTACATAGAGATCAACTTTGCATCATCAAACTCCTGCCCTCCTGAATTAGTGGAGAAAATGACTCCTTGCCTTATACAGGAACCTTTCTGAGATAAACTTGGGTTGCCTTTCCAGGGGCATAGAAAGCGTGCTCTTCATCAAAAATTGTTACATAAAGCACTTCAGTTTATCTCTGCATTTCAATTCACATGAGTTATTCTCAAAATTTATTCTAGATCTAAAGCAAAATAAATAATACATCAAGTGAGATTCTGGGATCATTGATCCGGTGATAATAGTCCCAGCCAACTCCTTGTATAAAACGTACAGTGGTTTATCCAATAATTGGGCTTTTCCATGACAGCAAAGAGGTTAGAAATAATTCATGGATGTGAACTCCTTTTTTCTAATTTTTGACGAGAGGATTGTTGATGATAATCGACTTACAAGATGATTTGCTGGGGAATACAAAAGTAGGAAAGTCCATTGAACTACAAAACGTTAGTCCAGTTGATGACAATAAACCCAAAAGAAATGTTAGCACAGGAACAAGAAATGCACTGTCATGGGGATAAGGTGGATCAACGAATATTACTGAGAAACATGTATGACACAAGAGTTTGGGATTAAAAAGTTATCTAAAACCTGGCCACACTAGACGTTTTCCTATGAAGGTGGCTCTTACAGAATTTATGAAAATCTGGAAAGTCTCACAACAAAAATCCCGATTCCTGATACAACAGGTGTATTATGAATTATTGCAGTTGTAACAGTATCTAGGTGCAAGGTAAAATGATAATACCGCACTGTCTGCACACTTTAGATTTATTATTGAGCATTCCCGTGAGAAATGCTACAGTTCCAATAGTTTATTTGCACAGCCCACCATGGGACATGAGCATCCAGCTTGTAGTAAGTGCACAGAAATTCCCCCTCTCTACATTTATAGTTTATCATGCCTATTCTGAAGACAACATAAGGAAACTGAGATCACTACTCCAAAGAATCCTAGCATGCATTATGATGGTTTCCTTCAGTTAATACAAATGTGTTGCGTGAATTTTTCAATATGCAATAATCTTCATCATAGCCAATGTTCATGGTTTTAACAGGAAATATTTTTATCAAAATGTTTTCCATATTTTTTTTTGTTTTGCATTCAACTGAAACATTAGGTTCAAAGATTTATTTTATTTTATTATAAAAGAGTTCTGGTCATAAGAAGCATCAATAGGCGGCATTTCATTGTGCTCATTCACAAAGCCAAAGGGCCACAGGCTATTCCTCGGTACAACAGGTCAAACTCTACAGAAATGCCATTTGGTGGTTTTATTTCCATCCTCTGGTTTGGAAGCTTTGTTTTTGTGTCACTACCAACCTCCCTGCTTCGCCGTTTTCAGCTGCAAAACGTGTACCTTGTCTTCTTTCTTCCGCATTGGAATTCTCTCCACAGCCAGGGCTCAACTTCCCCTGGACCTGATTCCAACTGTCTACAAAGCAGACACTCTGACAATGTTTCCGCCTGAGTACTCGGGAGACTCTGGCCTGTCATCGCCTTCGGGAGTGGTTACTGGCGGTGTTGGGATGCTTATTATTGCTGTAGTCACATAAGGTTGTTCACAGTTTAGTTTAACACATTCTTCCATTTTGGCATTTAAACTGGATCGGCTGATGAGGGAAGAAAATAGATTTAAGAAGGTAAGTTGTTTACTTAAAAATGTTTTTGCCTTCAATACAGGTGTACAGGAAGTCAGGTTTATAAGTGACTTTTTAAATGTCTAAGAATAATCACCTTAATTTTAAGAAAGGAAGCACCAAACCTTAACATACAAGGTGGGCAAAAGTAGGTCTACAGTTTTTCCCATGAAAAATAATACAAGAATCTATCTCTCTACATAAAAGCCTAAGCGACCATTAGGCTTGGTCAAACGAATGGTCAACTGGTTGCTATGGCGTGCACTGAGCACCAGGGGGCAGACTCTCAGTGTAGGAGCTGCCCCCTGGTGGTCAGTGCACTCCCACATCCAACCTCCCATGGTCCCTCCTCCTGGCCCACTGGCCTTGATGGCCCCATTGGAACTGGGCAAGACGGCCCCAATCAGCCCTGATGGCTGGCCAGGCCGAGAGACCCTACCTGTGCATGAATTCGTGCACCAGGCCTCTCATTAATAAATAATAATGTAAATAATAATGAAACTCTGTTTCACATACAACTACAAACCTATGTTTACCCCACTCTGTATGTTAAAGTGAACATTAGTCAGGTCCCTAATCATAAATGAATGTGTAAAAACCAGCTAAATTTGATTCCATCAGTGTTTTTCAAACAAATGTTATATAAAAATGTAAGAAACAGGATCAGGTATGTTTTTGAAACACTGAGTTGAGCAAAATAAAATAGTTTTCTTTAAGACAGAATTTCTGAGAATTTTGAGATACCATTATGAAAGGGATATATATTGTAGATATGCCTCAATTATTTGACCACAGCATCATTTCACTATCTTGTTCCTTTGGGATATAGGATGCCCTTAAAGTTTTCAACTTAGTAACACCCAAATGTTAAGAACCCCCAAAAGTTAGCCATTACTAATACTTAAAGGCTTTCCCAAGTGGTATTCTTGCATGAGTTTTATACTCTAAGTGGTGAGGGGGGAGGGAGAAAGGAGAAAAGAGGGCATACATGGGAACTTCAAACTATTTTATTTTCATGGGAAACTTAATTTAAATGTATATGGCCTAAAAAATTCTTTCTAAACACTTCTCCATTTTCTACATTGGAGTGGTAGAATATTTTTGAGACAGAAATCTTTCATTGCTCCTACATTTGATATTCTGATTCCAGAGATATCTGATTGATGTGAATCAACATAACCCGAATTCAGAATATCATCCAGGTTTTCCACAAAGATTATTGGATACCACCAAAGAAATGGCACTGAATTAATGGTTTTTAATCTAAAAAGAAAAGCTACTAAATTTGAAGAACAAAGTAAAATTATTTGGGCCAAATTGATTTTTTAATGACTTGTAAAACGAGGAAATAAAGAGAAACGAAAGGAAAACACCAATGGAAAAATTTCACTTCAGTGGTCCATAAACTCACTAGACATACCATTTTAGCATTTCACTTATCTTGCTTTGAATTGGATTGATTTTTGTGTTTATTGTGGCCAAAATACTTTTTTTGATCAAAATTGTACACTGGTTCAAAAGATTTGTGTAGAGATAGTTTCCAGTTTTCACTGTCACAGTGACTGTTGATTTATTTAAAGGTGCTGTTGAATACTTTTTAATCACATTAGTGTCATTTTCACTGGTCTCTTTCAGCAGTGTTAACTATCATTTCAGGCGATTTGTTTTGACCTCTGGGGCTCCTGGGTTTGGAGTGTCTGTTCAAATAGGAAACAGCTGTGGAATTGAAGAGGTAGAAATACATTTGTGGTTGCCTGCCTGCCTTATCTTTTCTCTGCTCTTTTAATATCGCTACAACTACTCTCTGACTCAAGGAATATTACAGTAGATCCATTTTCCTGCTTCTTACAGTCTAAGTCTTGTCTCATTCTAAACTCTAGGAACTAGAATTTAGATGCCACACGTGTAGCAACACAACTGCAGCTGGAGATAGGCTCCAGGGACCAGCACAGGTGTGTGTCCACACAGATTCATCTACCTGTTAGATAGCGGGTTTCTCTCCACACATCTGATCTGAATGGTACTGAGTTCTTGCACACTGCCTCGATGGCTTCCTGATACATTGGCACTTGGGATGCGGAAAGTTTTTTTGTGTCGTCGTGAACAGCAAGTGCCGGTGACTCCTTGTTGTGAAGAGAGAGAAGGACTATGACTTGAAGGACGATTAACAGTCGAAACCTCCATGCAGCTTTCTTCAAACACTTGTTCATCCACAAACTCGTGATTCTGTTCCATAGGTGGAAAAAAATGTGAAGAAAGGGAGAAACACACTTTAACTTCAAAAAAAAAGCAAATGAATAGTTTTATTTTTAAAACTAAAAAAAATGTCCACATACATATAGACTATCCAATCGACCACTAATACCATTTTCATAAAGATTAGAACATCAAAGCTACCTAATACTGGCATTTGTGGGAAAATAACATCTCTCTAGTTACACCTAGAGATTGACACATGAAGGCTGATTTAGTATCTATTTGTAAGCTAACTTTATCTTGAAATATCATTTATTTATTTAAACTGGAGATTATAAACTAAAGAAAAACACTTGAAAATGAATATAGATAACACCCACAAAAATGTGTAAATTCACATTGACTTATTTTTAAACAGATTGAAATTATGAGAGACTATTTTAATCCAACTTAGATTGTCTGTTATATAAAAGCAAATAGTTTCACATGGAATTGAAAATATTTTTAAATTAGAAAATAAGGTACCTAGGACACTTCCCATTTCTTTAGATCTTCCTATAAAATTCTCAGTGGAGAGAAATATATGATTTATTAAACAAATACAATATATTTATCTGCAAAATGTGTCACTTTATGTCTGACTCAGAAGGGGTTAGCACTGAACTTTCCTGGTCTCCTTTCTTATCATTGTGATATATCACTAGGTGTGTTCAGAATCTCTACCTGTGTTTAGGGCTCTAGCCAAGAAGCAAATAGTGATGGAAATAGTTTCATATTCTCCATCTTAGAAAAACACAGTGTAAAATTTGCTTTAAAAATATTTAATGCAAAGCATTGTCTCCTAAAATGCTTATGGAAGACTTTTACCTCAGTAGTATAAAGGAAAATATTTTGGTCTAAGCTACTAAAAAATGACTTCATTTACTATTTTTTTCTTTGTGCTGGTGGGAATAGTCTTATAATGAGAGACTTTGCACATGCAGAATTCCACTTAACTATCTCTCAGCCTAACCATTAGCAAAACAATTGAAGCAATTCACTGGCTAATAGGAAATAGATTGTTTTAGTTACTCATTTTGTCATTTCTTTGCTGAGACAAGCATTTTGAAGTAAACGAAATTTAACATTCTACAGTTGAAAGTCCTGAGAAAAATATGTTTAGAGAAGATAGAGTTTTATGTTAACTATTAAATTTCTAAAAAAAAAAATACAGTTCAGTAACGATTTAAACTCTGTTTTCTTCTCTGGCAATGCACATCTCACACACATAGTATGCTACAATGCATGAGATTCTAATTTGTCTCCTCAGTGACTGGAAGTGAAGAAGTCATTCTGCCGCTGGTTACCATATATTTTTATAGGCAGCTCAATTTAAACTATATCGGTTGGTATTAAATAATGTTTGCTTTAAAAAGCCCTAAGTGGCAAAAAAGTAAAAAAAAAAAATTAAAATGAAAGAAAAGGAAAAGATAGTTATAAATACATTCTATCATTAATGTTACTATTTATATGTCAAAGGTTTACATTAGGAAATTATAGACCTGTCCATATTTTTATTTAAAACTCAGCCACAATCCTGTAATTTCCCTGTTTAAACCCTCAAATAATTTTCCAGTTGAGATGAAGATAAAAATTTTGCATGTGCCTCAAAAATCTAGCATGAGCTGGTCACCGCCTTTCTGTCTCCGCCCGCGCTATGCTACACTCTCTCCTTCCTAACACCCTCAAACTTGCAGCAAGTTCTAGCCTTCCTCGGGTTACATTACCTTTTAGCCCCTGTCGTTTTTTGCCTAACTAGCTCTCAGTCATCCTGTGAGTCTGAACTCAGGTTCCTCCAGAAAGCCTTGTCTGATTCTGTACCCTCTGGTTCCATCCTCTTTGCCCCCTACACCGTGGCCCATTGTTGCTTTGCTGCTCACTGTCCTTTCCTAGGAATATTCGTGGTTTGTCCCCCCATAGAGATTGATGGGGGTAGAGACCACACCTGACTTCCCGGCATATCTTAGGTCTTGGCTCACTGTCTGGCACATGGTAGGCAAGTCATGCATATTTGTTGAATGACTATGTAGGTAAATGAAAGTAAATGAACAAATGTATGGGCAATCTATTGGAATTGAGAACACAAATATGCATCTCTGGTGAGTGAGTGAGAAGACTTGATCCAAATACGGTGAAAGTTTCATTCTGCTCTGTGGTCACACACTATGATGTCTTTCGACAAGCCAGCTAGGGAAAGGATGACTTTACTAAAGAGGAAGTCTAAAATGGGAGCCTATAAATAGAGAAATGCACACTCAATTCTCAGCCAAAGGGTCATGACACTGATTAAACACCATTTCTTTTCTTATGAGAACAAATAATTTTACTATATGTGTTCATTATACCTGTGAATTACAGAGATGTTTATATTGCCCTAGCAGTTTGGCTCAGTGGATAGAGTCTCCGGCCTGGGGACTGAAGGGTCCCAAGTTTGATTCCAGTGAAGGGCACATGCCCGAGTTGCAAGCTAGACCCCAGTAGGGGACATAGGCAGCCGATCAATGGTTCCCTCTCATCATTGATGTTTCTATCTCTCTCTCCCTCTCCCTTCTTTTCTGCAATCAATAAAAAATATATTAAAAAAGAAGAAATGCTTATATTTAGTCATTCTTTATTTTGTATTATTTCTATTGATATTCCCTTCATCCAGATGTCAGGAACACTTGAACTTCATTAATATTTTCTATTTAATTAGCATTTTCAAAATCAGGGTAAATTACATTTAAAAATATGTTTTTATTGATTTCAGAGAGAGGAAGGGAGAGGGATAAAGAGGTAGAAACATTGATGAGAGAGAAACATCATCGATTGGCTGTCTCCTGCATGCCCCCTACTGGGGATCGAACTCAAAACCTGGCCATGTACCCTGACCAGGAATCGAACTGTTGACCTCCTAGTGCATGGGACAATGTTCAACCACTGAGCAACCCCAGCCGGGCAGGGTAAATGATATTTTATAGGACTTGCAGTTGGCTATTGGAAAGCAACTTTCCATCCACATTACACTAGTATTTTAGACTAGAGTGAGGATAGCCACTAAGGATAACAACATTTTAATAAGTCTCTCAAACACTTTCCAAATGGAAATGTCACAACAGTCTTTTGAAGTAATTTCGTGTTTTATTTCTTTTGTTTTTTGTCCTTTACTCTATTTTCCAGTGATGTGGGCAGTGAAGTCCTTCCTAGGAGGACTGAGTCTTCACAAAAGCAAATGGGAGCCTGTGGGGACCGGGGCAGGCAGCGTGCCGGTTCCTTACCGTGGTCTTCTCCAAGCAGTGAAGCAGGTGGTGGTGCTGGCTTTCAAAGCTGGAGCCGTATTTGCTGACAAAGGCCTGCTCATCCTCAGAGGACTGTGAACACAGAGAAGACAGCGTCTTTTCTATCATATTTGCAAACAATGAGAACCTCAACTGCACATTGCCACAGAGAGAGAGCCGTCCTATTTCTTGAGATTAAATGTCAGCATTTTATTATTATTTATTTTAGACAGAAAGGCACAGCCTGGCAGTTGCTTTTAAGTCTGAGAGTCATTATTTACATTTTTTTTTTTTTCAAATTAGGAGTCTGGTTTTTTAGACTTGCCTCCCTGAACAGAAAATTTAAATCGCTTCTACTCTTTCAACTACCACTTGACTTTGAAAACCTGACAGCCATTATTTTGGGGTAATACTTAGATAACCCTGGAAATGGCATTATGCTCACCTAAATAAAAGCTATTTTGTAAGTAACGATTATTGGAACCCTAAATATTAAAGGAAAGTTTTGAGCTAAAAGTGGTTTCTCAAATTGTATTTCATACTGTGTGATATTTATAACGCTAGATGGTGTGCCCTCCCATCAAAAAAAATAACAGGAGACATCATGCTATCCCCTACTCCCACTCATATAAACTTTAAGGAACATAAGTAATTTTTAAATTAAAAATAATTAGGTATTTGAGTCATTGAGCATTTTTTACCTATCCCATGTAAAAAGGGTTCTAAACCCAATCTGAAGTGGTGGGGGTTAGCCCCAACACCATCCAGCAGGGAAATGGTCTGTGCACTAGTGGTGTCCTACAGTTCAGCTCAGGTTGGACTCTGTCTGCCTGGAAACAGCATCATATTACACAGGTTGAGGGCTCAGTCTTGCAAGACTGTCCTTCACTCTCCTCTCCCCAGCTTAGATTCCAATTACCAACTTAAATGATCACCTGGGCTTCTGACCATCTGGCTATAGGTTAGAGCAGTGGTTCTCAACCGTGGTTGCACATTAGAATCACCTGGGAATCTTTTTAAAATCCTGATTTCTGGGCCTCATTCTCCGGAAATTCTGTTTCTTTGTTACTAATGTTGTGGCCCCACCCCATCACAAAGAAACAGAATTTCCGGAGGGTGAGGCCCAGAAATCAGGATTTTAAAAAGATTCCCAGGTGATTCTAATGTGCAGCCAAGGTTGAGAACCACTGGGTTAGAGGTTCTAGTGACCTCTCCTTGAACTTTAGATGCCAATTGCAAGTGGGACAGTTTACCTGTGCTCCTGACCAACTGACTACAAATCAGGGGTTCCCACAATCTGCTCCTTGAGTTTGATTAGTTTGCTAGAGCGGCTCACAAAACTCAAAGAAACATTTTACTTACTAGAGTAACGGTTTATTATAAAAGCATATAATGTGACTCAGGGAGAGCCAAGTGGAAGAGATGCATAAGGGAGGGCATGTGAAAAGGCTGAGGGCATCTGGGCTCTCTGAGTGTGCCACGCTCTCAGATTGCGAGCATTAATAGCTAGATATTAATAAAGGAAGGGAGAAGAGGGAATCAGACATTAAGAAGCCTAATCAACTAGGCAGCTGAATCAGACATCATGCCTAATAAACCAGGTAGCTGAATTGGACAATAAGCCTAATGAAGTCTGGAAGTGACAGCTTCAGGCTCGCCAAGGGAACACGGCATTACCCCACCAATGGGATCAACACCTCTCCCTTTCCTGTGTTGGGTGGAAGGACTAGCTTTCTAATCTCTCCAGGGTACAACCAGCCCACTTGTCCAGACTAAGGGGGGCGGGGGGCGGGAAGTAACTGAACAACAAAGGGAAAATTCCTCTGCTGGGCACATGCTCAGTAGAAGCCAAGATGGTGCGGGGAGGTCATTCCACTATGAGGCATGCACAATAAAAACTAAGATGGTGGCCACAAGGGGCAGAGCCTCGCCTGAGAAAATAATCCAATTGGGTGAGGAACGCAGAACCCCAGAAGATTTAAGACATGGATTGGTTAGGAGGAGACCCCAAAACAAGCCGGCAAGGAATTGGGAAATTGATTGGTTTTGAAAGAGCACTTGGTCCTTCCCAAGCCTGAGACAATATAATCCAAGCTTAACAAAGGCAAGCTTTCTCTCAACCCCTGCCCCGTAACACACATTTGTGGGTTCATGTGCTCACGTGTTCTCTCTCCATAGCAGCCACGTGGGCTAGCAGCTGCCTGAGGCCCATCAGCCAGGCGAGCTCCAAGTGAGGGCTCCAAACTGGGGCTCCAACTGCAAGCCCGGATACAGGACTGCAGCACCAGCTGCAGCACAGCAGGGAATAGAGGCTGCTAGCTGGACAGGGACAGAGGCTAAGCTAGAGTAAGCTCTGGCATGGACTGAACCAAAGACACTTCCGTTGTTTCGGTAGCCATTTTCATTATTACCCACAATAAAATTCTATGCTTAAGTAGAACTAAATCAACAGTACATCAACAAATTGAGCATTAAAAACAGTGAGGTGCTTGACGGTACCTGCAGTTGATTACTGAGCAAACCATTCCGTTTACTTTGCATGTAAGCATTTGCACTTCCGCTTTTGGCTGCCCGTATCCTGGCGAGTCTGGCTTTCTATATAGGAGAAGGAAAATGAGTCTTGTTAATACTCAATGAATTGTTTTCTTAAAACAGTGCATATACTCTTGTATAATTCCAATGTCAGCATACGTATGTTTAAAAACATGCCAGCTTTTTGTAATTACTGACAATTAAATTTTCATCAGATTGAGGCAGGTCGAGACACTAGGAACATTCCCTGGAAAGTGGAATGAGGAAACCGAGACAAATGGCCGAACAAACTGCCAGAATGGCTCAGCAATAAATCATAAGACCCTATCTCCCTAACTAAAGATGCCTAAGAGCAGATGGTTTAAATCACTACAGTCAGGGAAGTAGATAACAAAACCAATTAGAGCCAGACTAATCCAAGCTACAGGCAAAACTAACTAGAAAATGACCCCTTCTCCATTATACACTCATTTTAATACATCAGCATATTAAACAACGCGCCCGGAAATCCAGTGAATATTCTGTTGTGATCCTCCCCTGGGATCTCCTCTAAAATTCTGGCCTATAGAAAATAGGTAAAACATTCAGGACAAAGGATCCCAGCACATGCTTCTTTGAGCGCATCCATGCCCCTTTCCTCAGGCGTGTATTTGTTCCTTCTATCCTAAGCTCTAAGGGTACCAACAAGGGTACCAGGGGAGCAATGGGCTGTGGAAGCTCATCCTGACTTACCCCCAATCCTATCTCCAGGGGTCCTTCCTTTGCCTCACTGTCCCAAATGTTAATAAATGTACTGTTACTTTCACCTGGACTCATGTCTTGAAATTTTCCCCAAATGAGTCAAGAGCCTGTAGGTTGCTTGACCTGTGAAAGGTCCAGGGCCAGCACCCAGGGCGGAAGCTGTCTGGTAACAATATGAGCGCTTTATTTTAGTTAACATATGGGCAAGATCAATTAACTACTTTGGAGCTGGGTTATGCATTTTAAAGATTGTAATTAAGTCTTTACAGTAAGATCAAGCTATTTCATTATTGTTTCTGTCAATAGTGTTAAGAGAAAAAATAGCTAGCTGTATTACTTCTAGTTTCACTTATCCCACTTCACTTATCCCAATCTGAATGACTTAATGAAATAAAGACCCAGCAAACCAGCTGCCAACTCTTTTTTATTTAAATTAATGTCCTTTTAAAAATTGGTAATTAAGTTTCAGACACCAATTGCCTTTTTTCCTTTCTTCCTCCCTCCATCCCTTAAAAACAAAACAAAACAAAATTTAGTTAACATCTGTGCCTTCAAATATAAACTTTTTTTTTTTTGCAATCAGTTTGCTAAATTGGCCAGTATAGAACCCATGCTGAACAATGGGGGCTTCTCAGAAAAATCCCTAAATGTTTCCACTAAATTTTTTGTGTCACAGGTCCACACAAAAACATGCTCACCTCATTTCTGTTTCACCTTTAGATCTGTTGAAATAAACATAGTGCTCCTTGCTGGAGAGACTAACATTATTATTTTTAATTTTAAAAGCATTTATGTATAAAGAATGTTCTTCAGTTTACAGGGTTTTGGGTGGTCAGTTGAATTGCTCACATTGACAGAGAGATCACCCAAGTGATATTATTGAGCAAACTGACTGTGTGGCCAGATTCCCAGGATTCCATTCTCCTGTAGAACTGCTGCTGTATACCTGCTCCAGCTGTCATGGAATGAGTCTCATTTTCACTTCCTGGAGAGCAATCTTCTGGTGACCATTCTACTTATATGATGTGTATCTAGTGTGTGTGTATAAGGAAGCAACTGGGATATCTTGGCTAAAAACATTTTTGTAAAATTATCCTATAAAGACTCCCTTTTTCTCCTTTCTACACCCCCAACCCCAAAAAATCACCTTTGATTTCTAGCCCTGGAATATTCTTTTTAATAACAATTAAAAATTATCTAGATTTTAAAAATGAAAAATGAATATATACATGTGATAAAACTTTAATACTACAAACATGCAGGAAAATCAAGTCAGTCTTTCTGGACCCTGAGCATACCTTACTCCTATGCTTCAGAGTCAACCATTGACAATATTTCTAGAGCATCTTGCCAGAGGTTTTCTAGGTATATAACAGCAAGTATATGTACATGCATGTGTGTATAAACGTATATATTACTCAGTTGGGAGAATACATTTCACACTTTTACACTCGTTTCTTTTCATTTAATACAACTTAGAATTCTTTCCATATCTACATGTGTAGATCCACCTCATTTGCTTATGGATGTATTACCACTGGATGAATGAAGCATCATTTATTTGAGCTTATCTGCAAGACAAATTTCTAGAAGCAGAAGTATTCCTGGGCCAAAATGTGTGTGTGGTGTGTGTGTGTGTGTGTGTGTGTGTGTGTGTGTGTTTACCAAACTTCTTCCAAAGTTGTAGTACCAAGATGGCCCTTCACCACAGCATTTAGAAGTAACACTGAGATGTCTGAAGTTCTCAAAATAACATTAAGATAGCATCTGGCTTCAACTTGACTCCCTTTCTTCTCCTCCATGAGTTTATTCTTCTTGTGTGCCAATTCCAGGTTAAAATAAAACTTTGCAGAAAGATCACACTTATATGTGATGGGAAAAACAGACAAATTTTTCTCTTTACTGATGGTATAATATTTACATCACTTAAAATACTGAGGCAATACTACGCGATGAAGTTGGAAGTTAGAAATGTTTAACTTCAAGGCCATGCTGCTCGGCCAGGATTTCAGGCCAAACTCAATAAAACAATGGCAAGTGTCAAGCACACCTGGAAATGACTTAGAATTGATGGTAGAAATTTAGAAATAAGTAAGTTAAATACATATTTCATTTTCAGAAAGGGGTTATTGTTGGAATTTCAGTCCCTAAGTCTCACTGGTCCCCTGGAACTGTCAATGCCATTTTTTCTTTTTCTTCCTTGCCCTTCCCCTCCTTTCCTTCCTCCCTCCCTCCCTTCCTCCATCCATCCCTTCCTCCTTTCCTTCCTTCATTTCTTCCTTTTTTTGTTTCTTCCTTTCTTTGTTCTTCCTTTCTTTGTTCCTTCCTTTCTTCGTTGCTTTCTTCTCCTCTCTTCCTCTCTTTTTCTGTAACTACTGATTGTAACTAATTATATATCATAGTTTCTCTATCGAAGTCACTAGTCTTACCTATGCCATTCTATCTGCATTTAGCAGCAGTATTAGGGCACATTATATCTTTCATAAAGGAGACATAGAAATTAACCAAAAATAGTGTCCAGCAAAGGAAAATGAAACATCTTTCTCATGGAAAGCACACACATGGTGGCAACCACTACAGTAGAAGTAGTTCTAAAGCTTAGGAAAAAAGAAGCAGTTATGTTAGAGACAGAATTACCATTTTGCTAAGTCATGTGCTGTGTTAGAAGAAACACACACCTCCCATCTCAATTTCAATTACCAATTATCTTTCATTTGGGGTTAATTGGTGTAATTGTTCTCGTAGAGCACCACACCAAATGTCTCTTGAATGCTAGCCCCTTTATGACCTGTGATTATATCTTTGTTTCCAGTACGTAATTGAGAGAAATTCTTTTACAAAGATATTTTAGAAAATCACTTTACTTCTGTTCCACTCATTATGACAATCTTGGCAACTCTGGCTGAGTAATTGGAGGTTAAAAGAGTACTGCTCACTAGTAAAAGGAAATGTACTCCTCCCAGCCTGCTGCTCCCAGCCCTGTAGGAAATACAACTTCTTTGCATGGTCAAGTACTAGCAAATATTATGGAAGTTAGAGCAAGATTTCAGTAAATATTAAGCCTATATAAAAAATAGGAGGCTTCCAAATTTTAATTAAAAATAAGGCTCATATTGTCAGTATAAAAAATAGCTTTGCAGTTATTTTCAAATTCCTAATCTGCCTTGAGAAATATTGATGGTGCTGGAAAAAAATTGTCTCATAAGCACATTTTCCCTATGCATTCCAATTTTTCATAAATTTATTTTTTTCTTAATTCCTTAAACTTGGGGGTTTCTCAAAGTTAATTTCATAAAACTAGTACATGTGATAGGTTACAACCGAATGAAGCAAAATGGTTCTGTGGTCAAGAAAGTGTGGGAGCCCTAGCTAGTTTGGCTCAGTGGATAGAACGTTGGCCTGCAGACTGAAGGGTCCTAGGTTTGATTCCGGTTAAGCGCACATGCCCAGGTTTCAGGCTTGATCCCCAGAAGGGGGTGTGCAGGAGGCAGCCAATCAATAATTCTCTCTCATCATTGATGCTTCTATTCCACTTTTCCTCCCCCTTCCTCTCTGAAATATATTAATGTACGTATATAAAGAAAGTTTGGGAAACGCTGAGAGGTTAAGTAGGTTTCTTCGAAGTTGGATTTCTCTCAAAAGATCACATTGTGGATGTTCACTGTGAAGTAGAGAGGGGGATATAGCATGAAATTTTTTCTCGAACTAATTTGACGTGGAGCCCTTCATTGTGGAGCATTCAGAGGCTAGTGTGCAGGGGTTTTTGGCAAGTTGGTTGTTTTTCAATTGCACCAAATGACATTATGTAGACTTTTCACCATGCGTCCTCTGGAGCAGTGGCTGGAATGCCAGTCAGAGAAAGATGTACAAGCCCCAGGCCCTTGAGACAGTGACTTTCTTACATGGGTTCTATCTTCTAAATGAAGTATGATGTACATTGAGAGACATTATATTAGACCCTCTTCTTACCAAATCACAAAGTGTTTTCAATACTTTTTGAAATACAAAGGTATCCTAGGCAGCCTTGTGAGATAGAGAAGGCTTTATCCCTTGTAATCTGAGGCACTTCCTTAGGTCTCAAATAGAGACCACATACTTCCTGTACTTTTATCCGGGAAATTTTACTTATACTTCTAGCTTTCATTTAAGGTTTAGTGAAATGCCTCATATGGAGATAACATATTAAGGTTTAGTAACATGCCTCATGTGGAGATAGCATATTAAGCTTTATGAGCTTTTAAAAATTTAATTTAAGGAGTTTACTGGAATCTTCCCATTTGTTAAGAAAAATCACTCCCCTAGAAAGGAGACAAGCCAAATAATAACAAAAGAAAGAGGAAGTAAGTCAGTGGGAGAAAGGGCAGGTTCCCAACTCTGAAGCTTGTTGGAAGGCTGGGCTGGGATTTAGGTCAGTAGAAGGGACACTGGGAGGCTCAGAGGAAAGGTCAGTAGAATGAGAGAGCAACAAAAAGACTGGCTGTAGGAAGAGGGTAGAACTGAAACAGGATGTAGGCAGTTATCAGAGACAAAATTGTGCTTCCCAATATGATTTTTAATTGGTCCTAGTAATGTCCACCCTACTGTAGGAATGGAGGACGTGCCAAGGCAAACAAGACTTCTCTGTTCATTCTTTCAGTCATTACACAAATATTAAATACCTATTTGATATTGGGCAGTGCACTCAGTACAATGGAGAAGAGGGAGAATAGGGTGTAATACATGATAACAGAGTGTGCATATATTGTAGGAGAAGAGAAGAAGCAACTAATGATGTCCATACCATTCAGAAAAATCCTCATAGAATGGGTGATAGTTGAATTAAGTCTTGAACCCTGAGTATCAGTTTACCAGGTGGCTACATTAAGTAGTGTTGGGATGGAATGGGGAATTAAGAAAAGTGGTAAGTAACTTGATAAGAATTAAATGTAGAGTGAATATTGAGAAGTATATAATCTATAGATTCTAACATGTGTTGATAATAGATTATTAAACTGCACAAAACAAGACATAAGAAAAAAAATAATAAAATTAGGTTATCTGCAGAGATTTGAGGTAAGGACGAGGGATATTTATTAACAGTGGAAAATTTAAAAGTGATCATTTTCATATTCCAGCAAAGAGTTATTTCTTGTCATTTAAATATTCTAGAAAATTACATATTTTTATTTAATTTGGACATTGCTGAATGTGTAGGCAATGGGTCTCAAAGTGTGGTCCCCAGATCAGCAGTATCAGCATCACCTGGGAACTCGCTGGAAATGCGAATTTTCGGGCTGTCCTCCAAAACTACTAAATCAGATGCATTGTGGGTAGAGTCCAGCAATTTGTATTTTAACAAACACTTTGTAGGATTCCAATGAATCTAAAGTTTGAGAACCACCATAGTAGAATGTGATAAATGGCATACTGAATATTGATAGCATATTTTTTTTGTGTGTGAAAGTCAACATCTTCATGTAAAAAGTAAAAATAATTCACTTACATTGCACATGGCCGGTACATCAATTGGCTCATTGATTCCAAGCTTCTCACTGTATTTAGAATTATCTATAGGAAAATCCCTAAAGATTCATAGTTCTAATAATGTCAGAAGATTCTTGTTTTAGAAATTAATCAATAGGTGTGTGAGCATGAGCAAGTCATCTATAAAATAGAAATAATAACACTTCTTTTGCAAATTAATTGTGAAATTATAAATAACATGTATAAAGAACCTGGGGCATACTAGAAACTCTAGAGAGGATTGTTGTTGTTGCTATTATCATTATTAAATTATAATTATAATTGCTATTATGCATGACAATTACTCACCAGTTAGCCTTGTAAGTATGCAGATGATTAAGTGATGTGATTTGAATTTAAAACAGGATAAGCTCTTTGCTTCAAAATATCAACCCTACCACCTGTCATTGTATCAACTTCACTTCACTTTGGCTAATATATTCTATTCAATAAATTTTTATTGAATAATGGAGCGAATAAATAAATATATTAAAGTATAGTTAACAATGAAGGTAGGGGAGACATGTTACAGTTGATACCTGTTTTCACTCACATGTCAGTGTTTCATTAAGAATGTATCAAGGGCTGATAGAAATGGGGTAAATGATGCATTCTCTTTAAAAGGTGGGAACAGGTAGTAAAAGCAAAAAGCGTACTTGCTAGTGGGAAGAACCTAGAAGAGAGAAACTATTCCTGAGTGATGATGGGGATGTTTTCAAGTGCATATTGTGTACATTCCATGTTTTTTTCTTGAGTTTGGAGTTGGCAATGGGACCAAACATCACAAAATCTGGTCTAAAAAACCATTTTATAATATTATTTATTATTCCACTCGACTGATTCTTTATTGAATGGACTGGACTCCTTGCTTAGCTGAATTAGATGGCTATTTTTGCATACCTATGGTATTTGTAAATCATCTAGTTCCAGAAGAATCTAAAATATCTTAGCCTAGTGACTATTTATTCTGTTTGTTTTTTTCCTGGGAAGGAAAACAGGAAGTATCCCCTCACAACTTATTTAGTTCCATATCCACTGCTCTTTCTTAGAGAACTATGTTTGGTTTACTGATTACAGACTATTTACACCAGGTTATCATACTGGGCTTTCGATAGCCCATTTTTCTAGTAGTCATGATATGCAAAATTTATTGCTTTATGGCAGACACGGAGAATATAGAAGATAGTTTAAAGATAGCGAAAAGCATTCATAAAACATGCTTTTCAATTTGGTGCACTTATTTACATCACATTTAAACATTTTTGCATTTTAAATTTCTATAGGCTAAAAGGCTTCTAAAATATTATAAGATTTTTCTTTGTTGATTTGCTTGTTACATACAGATATCCAGCTTTGAAAAAAGTACATGTATTTTGAAATTGGTTTATTTGAAAGTCATATTTGTAGTTCCTACAGTTTTCATATAAGTAGCTTTTTATGACAATGAAAAAAATATTCATAGTTAGTTATTATATTAAAGAAGGAATTCCCAGAATGGAGATTGATGGGTCCTGGGGAGCTAAGATTTTGTAATATTTTTATTATTGTAAACACTATCCCTGTGTGCCCAGTAGAAAGCTTTTAAAGTGTGGCCAGAGCCCGGGCTGAGGTGCATAGTTCCTGATGGAAATCCCTCCATCTCCTGTAGCCAAAATTGTGCCCTGTGTGAGACTCTAATTGTACAGAGGGTGCCTTTTTTTTTAAAACCCACCCTGTGTACTGGATTATCAGTTCTACATATTCATGGTAACTGAACAACTTTTATTATTATTCTCTACAATAATTGGTTAAAGGTTAGATACTTGTGAAAGGGGGAGAAGAATTCTGTAAAGCAAGGAACTATCAAGCTTAAAGAGTGATTCTGTTGTAGAGGAAGAGGATTTCTGACAATGGACATGAACAAGTTCTCTGAACAATATGCTATGTGACTGCATTGATTAACTTGAGCTTTCCAAAGAGTAATACTTTATGAGATTTTATACTTACCAAACAGACTGACATTGTTCAAAAGCATGTTTAAAATCCTGTTCTGGAATTACCTACACATCCAATTATGAACTGGTGCACAAAAATTTCTCACGATATTGTATGGTTATACCACAGTACCCAGGTTGGTCATGGTTATACATGTTTTTTGGTTATTAAAAAAAGTGAAGAATACTGAAAATCTAGCACTATAGTTCTGAGAAAATTACAAAAAAAAATTTCCAAAATTATTTCTAAGCAAAAAGGGCCCTGGCTCTGAAGGTGACTATTTTGACAAAGAATGGGTCAGGGAAGTGTACTAACATTTAGTCAGTTCTTCTGAGAGGTAGTCTACCATTGTGTTTAATGAATGTGGGAGCCAGATTGACTTGCATTGAATTGAATGACAGTTCTCCAATTTATTAGGTATGTGACCTCAGAATTTCTCAATTTATTCCACAAACTATTTTCGTAACTAATGCCTATACTTGTAAGATTTTAAGAATTATTTTTTGAAAAACATTAAGCCAATATCTGGCACATAGTAAGTCATTAGTAAATGTTTAAATTGTTAACATTATGAAAAGCTTATATATATTTATAAACATTTGCATATAAATGTTTATAAATCTATAAACAATACCTACCTCAGCCTTAGTGTGAGGTAGGCATTGTTTTCCTCATTTTTCAGATGAGCATGCACCCTGCTTACTCTGAGAGGGATTAATTATCTGGTGCGAAGTCCAGAGAAACAGTAAACAGTTGGGCCAGGAATAGAACTTAGCTACAAGTGATCAGATTTCTCCTTCCTCCTGTGTCAGTTTTGTAAAATAACCAAGACACATTTTGGTGCCCTTTAACAGCCCTTGTCTACGGGCACCAGCTTAAACCCTGATGGACAGAGACTGGGTGCATCAGATCTAGAAATCTGATTCTAATAAAATTTGCCAAGAATCTATCTTTGATTTTGCTACTGTCAGTATTGTTCACTACAGATTTCTTTCTGTCTGCCTCTAGTTGCACAGTGGGATTGAATTTCCCTGTCCACTTTGAAGTTACACATGGCTATTTGAATTGCTTTGGCTAATGCAGTAGAGATAGAAGTGACCTGGCCCACTTCCAGGAGGAGGCTTTAAAAGTCAGTGCGTGATTCAGAAATTACTTCTGCATAAATGATTGCAGAAGTACACTGTCAAGATAGAGTTTCCATCACTGGACCGGTAATTGACTTGTAGCATGATTGAGAAATATTGCTTGTTGTGTTAAGCCACTGAGATATCAAGGTCCTTTTGCTGTAGCAGAGCCAGCCTGTGCTGACTGAGGCAGCTATCGACCAAGTCTGGAACAGTGAGGAGCCAGTGAAGGTTTTTAAAGCTCATTATGAGAGGCGGACGATGCTAAATCATGGCTACACAGGGCTGAATACACACCTTTTGTGCCCTCCTTTTGTCTGCGCGTTGATTTTGGTGGTAGATCCTACTGAAGTTGGATACAATCACTGGAACGGGTAGAGCAATGACCAAGACCCCACTCAACGAGCAGATGGATCCAAAAATCTTCCCTGCTATGGTTTTTGGCACCATGTCACCATACCTGGGTTAGAGAGAAAAAAATATATATGTATATAGTTTTAAGTCACAGGAAGTTATTTCCACCTGATAAAAATATCTTTTTGCTTTAAGCCAAATGATTTTTTGGAGCAATCTATCTCTAATTCATGACTACAATATACATGGCTTAAGACTTTAGTAAGCATGTTTTAGAAATTAAAAACATGTGAATATAAAAAAGGTATCTTTTAACATTTTAGAAATTAATTCTAACGTTTAGAAATCTCTTTGTTTGGAAAACATTTTAAGCCAGGTGATTTAATGATAGTTCTTCAATTTGTTCTTCCTATAATATGGCATACTTATTTACATTTATTTAATCATAAATATTTATATGCTAAATTTTATAGGCTAGATAACACACTTTTTCACTTAATTTTTTTCAGCATTGGGTTGGTTATAAAATTTAAATAGAAAAAATGGTACAGCCCATTCCTTTCATCAGGTATAATCACTTAAAAATAAACTTTCCAAGGTCCCATTAACCTTCAATTTGTGAAATCCAATGACCATTTCAACATAATAATCTTATTCAGTCTCTCATTTGTATTTGTTTGGTTGAATTCTCTCTCCTTGAAACACGTTTTGTTGGCTTCAGTATCAGAAAATTCCCTTCATGGTGCTTTTACCGCATTGGCTGTTTCTCTATCTTCTCTCTGACTCCTTTCCCCTTAACTGTTTTCTAAATCTTGGGCTAATTTAGGTCTCAAACTTGAGTCTTATCTTCTCCATATAAACCATTTTTTTTGGTGTGATTTTATCCAGTCTCCTGGCTTAAAACTACTACCTATATGCTGATGATATTCTAATTTACATGGACAGTCCTGATGTCTATCTTGAAAATCAGGCTCATATTTTCAGTGGTCTGGTCTGAAAATCCCTGCCTCTGGATGTTTAAGAGCCAATTAAGACTTAAATTAGCCAAAAAGGAACATTCATTTCCCTAGCTTCCCCTCTCCCCTCAAATCTTCTCCTCCCACACAGTCTATCACCTCTAATTCCATGGAGCTGCAAACCATCCGATTACCTATATCAGAATGGAAACAGCCATCCAATCCTCAGTCCCCTCACCTCATCTCTCAGCTGGTCTTGTCTCTGCCCAAACCAAATTATGTCCTGTTTGGTTCTCTTCCCTCAGCCTCTATTTCCCACAGTAAACCAAGCCATCATCTATTGCCTGAGCCATGGAGATAGCTTCTTTTCCACATTTAACCCTTTACAATTCATGCCAACGTAGCAGCCAGAACGAATGGTTTTAAACATGGAGATTGGACTGTGGCTACTTTGCGTCACCTTCTAGTAGATTTGAAATGAAAATAAATCCGAACGCCTCGCTTTTTTCTCTGAGGGATCTATGTTGTTTCGTTCCTGCCTATATTGCACACCACCCTCCGCCAAGCTCGCTGCCCTCCGGCCACACCGGCCATCTGGCTTTCTGTCACATATGCAGGCCCCAGATCATCAGAGCTCAGTTTGGGCCTGAGAGGTCTCTCCGTTCGAGAAGTTATTTTCCGGCCGCCTTATCCACAGTGGTCTTATTTTCTTCCTGGCATTTTCCCATTTGATTACCGTCATGGTATTTAACACATAATATTTTCTAATTTTTTAATGTATTTATTTTCTGACTCCCCACCTGCCATGCCAACATTAGAATATAACCAGGGGCTGTTCTATTTGTGTCTCACTAGCACAAAGCAGGCTCGTAGTAAATATTAGCTGAATGAATACATTTTCCCTACCTCACTCATACACGGTTCTTCTAGGACGGTGATGGTGAACCTATGACACGTGTGTCAGAGGTGACACGCGAACTCATTTTTTTGGTTGATTTTTCTTTGTTAAATGGCACTTAAATATATAAAATAATATAAAAAATATAAGTCTTTGTTTTACTATGGTTGAAAATATCAAAAAATTTCTATATGTGACACAGAACCAGAGTTAAGTTAGAGTTTTTAAAAATGCTGACACGCCAAGCTCAAAAGGTTCGCCATCACTGTTCTAGGAGTTCATTCCTCCTGGTGGGGTGGGGGGGGGGGGCAAGAAGGCGGCCTCTGCTCTTGTTACTGCAGACGTCCCAGCTCAGCATACAGTCCAAACTACCCCTGCTCACTCTGGGGCTCTGAGAGTCTAGTCCTTAGAAGCAGGGCTCAGAGGAGCTCAGGTATTGGAATCCTGACTCCAAGGGTCTTAGGAGTATTTGGGGAGACATTGTATCTTGAAGGGGGATCTGGGACATCACCGTTGTTTGTGTGGGAACACTTTGGTGTGTTAGTATGCAGATGGGAGTTCCGAGGAACCGGCCCAGGAAAGGCTGGGGAGACCGATGGCAGGCCATGCTGACCAGCACTGCCTTCGGTTGACCCCAGGCCAGGCTTTGGTCCTCTGGGTCGAAGGCCCAGTTACTCATGCTTGTCAGTGTTTATGGGTGATCAGTAGTTGAGCGAATTCATCAGACCTAAAACGCCCACAGGTTGTAATAATATCATTACAATGATAATATTAGTTTATTGTAAAAAGTAGTCTTAACCTGAGAACTGGAAGGCTGTGTCCATATGAAACATGGCACCTTTTGGTAGTCCCCTGGGAGAGCGAAATCATAATCTGATTATTATAGTGAGGAAATGGTGAAAACTAAAGGGTTTGCAAGATGAGATAAAAAGACTTGAAAACTTTCTTGCTATAGCGATATGTCAGTAGAATTGGAAGATCAATTTTTTTATATAATGCCGTGTGCACAGCAGCCAATTTCTATGTTTGCCAAAGTCAAGTTGAGTGCCCAGCCCTGTTTTATAAACATCATTCCCTTTGCACTGATCATGCAGTAGGCCCTGGAGAAATCAAAACTCACATATACCCCCACGTGCACACAAACTGAGCAGCTTTTCAAAAGCCTTTTTTCCTCATTTAAACGTCTGCCAATTAGGATTTAGAAAGTGTTTCTCAAAAGGAAAGTAAATGAAACTCAACTATTTGTTATGGCCAAAGAAGGCAAGCATTGAGTCTATGTAATTAAAATGAACCTTTTAACATGCAAGTACATAAAATAAAATAAACTGAAATAGCTAAATGAATCTATCATTTATAATCTTTCCTGCCTTTCTCTAAGAGATTTTTTAAAATTAGTATTTATTTACTACTTTTTTTGTATTCTAGAATCACTATGTCATAGAGTAAGCCAGGCCAGAATACTTGTACTTATTAAAATTAAGAGCCTACACGTATGGTATGGACCCAAAGCTCAGTAAGACTTTTTATTTATTTAGAACACAATGAATCGCTTTTATTTTGGTATGCATCCACATCTCAGCAATTAGTGGTCCTGAATAGAAAAGTGGAAAAACACAGCAATGTGCCAGGAAGTCAAGCCCGCCAATTTGGGGGTTCTGCCATGCACATCGTAAGACATTAAGCAGATAGAAGGCTGGCAAGTTCAGGTAGCAGATGGTGGCGGGGTAGAGAGTGGAGATTCATGCACCAGAAGGGCTGCAGCTAACAAAAGGGAGAAAATAGATTATGAGGGACTTGGTCAACGGGATTCGGGGTCAACTGATACAGCAGGTTTCCCTGGGAAAGCAATGTTTGATGAGGTGCCTGGGATTCAGCAGAGAAAAAAAAAAATCACTGCGGATCCTCCTTGAATGTAAACAGAAGCTATAATGTAGATAAACAAGGCAGAAAGTGCACCTGTTATCCAGAGGGGGGGAAATGGGTATGATGAAATATCTTGTCTGTTTTGGAATGAAATGGTAGAAAGTAAAGATATCAACCAGCCTGCTGAAAGGCAGGACATCCATATCCTAGCAGGTTCCATAAGGAAAAAGAGGTAACAGATACTTAAGGGAGGTTTGATAGCATAAAGCTAAGCGAATCTGCACCAAATGCAGTTATATTTATTAATTTACCTCTATCATGTTTGTTTTGTAATCCAAAATTCCTTCACAATCAAGAAATCCAAGAGGAGCGCTGGTGATGCCTGGCCGGTATGGCAATGATTATGGTGGGAAGGAAAGGGGAGAAGAAATGGCTCCTTAGAACATCCTCTCTTTTGCTCTTGGGTAGAAAGCCAGAGCTTTCTCCCATTATAGCGGATTAGGATGGTCTCTAAGTTGTGAGGCCAAAGCAGAGGATGATGGTGAGAGGGCACAAAGGGAATGGGCAGGGTGTTTAAGGTCATCCAGGCTGTGCTGTGATTATTCGTAATGACAGCCTGAGCCTGGGCTGATTCCCAAGGAGCGCCCGCTGCCTCTTTCCACACATCCCCATGTTCTGCATACACCACCCTTTCGGGTTTTCTGCCTGCTCTCCCCCCCTTTTTAAGATTGGGCTGCTGTTAGTACTTGTAGTGTTTAAGGTATATTTTACTCCTCTGAGTGTGTTGGAGAAGAATGAGAAGTACACGGTGTGATTTGCATCTGTTCTTACAGCATCCATTTTGTCTCTCTTCGTCGTTAGGTCTTTAGAAATGACTTTGAGAAATGAAAGCAGGTAATTTTTATCCATGAAGATGTCATTGGGCACAGAATCTGCTTGGGACAGGGAATATCTATCTCTCTGGCAAAACCAGCTGTTTTCTTTTGTTTAACAGGGGCCGTTTAACTGGTATTCAAACTCTTAGTAAGAAGCAAAATAGCCTTGTATACCTCAGGTGTCATATCTCTGAAACTCAGTGGAGGAAGGACATAGAATAGAAAGCTTTATCATGAGAAGTGACACTTATTTTAGCTAACTGATCATTTAATTAAATATTGCCTATAATACTGTCATCTTTTAATGATTATTTGTATCATAGGCAACTTGTGTACTGATTGGTATTTTATTCTTTCTTCCATATGAAAACACACTGCATTTTTCCTGACTTCTTATTCTTAAATTTATGCTAAGCCCAGCAATATTATATATTCTGTCCTTTCTGGTTTTTTTTTTTTTATCAGACTTTAATATTATGTTTCTAGTCTTCAAAAACCCATTTGCCAAAGAGTTACACTGAAATTATATATATGCACTAGTGACCCAGTGCACGAAATTTGTGCACATTAAAAGGGAATTAATTAGAGGAAATATTTTAATATTGCTATTTGCCTTTTATAATAGAAGTGTCAGAGATGAAAGAAAATTAGTAAAATGTATATGAAAATCTTCCTCCTGTCAGTGTCTGGGGCACGCTACAGGAACCAGAGTCAAGTCCCTGCCCACCCATGTGTGCCTCAAAATTACGCGAGACCCAGACCCGGCAGGCCCCACCCTCATTGGGCTAGATCCAGATCCAGCCAGCCTCACTCCCGTCAAGCCCCACCAGGTGGGGGCGGACGCAGCATCAGGTCACCTAGCCTGGCGCCGGGGCGGCGGGCATGGCCTGAGGTCCCCCGGCCTGGGCCAGGGAGTGTGCCTTGAGGTCCCCCATCAAGCCATGCCAGGCAGGGGTAACAGCCTCAGGTCCCCCAGCCCAGTCTGGGGCGGGGTGTGTGCCTTGAGGTTCCCCATCAAGCACCACATGGCAAGGGGCATGGCCTCAGGTCCCATAGCCCGGTGTTGGGGCAGGGGGTGTGGCCTGAGGTCCCCTGTCAAGCCCCACCAGGCAGGGGGGCACAACCTCAGGTTCTCTGCCCAGGCCCAGCGCCACACAGCCTCAGGTCCCTGCTGATTGCTCATTAAGGCTCCTTACGGGAACTCAGCCTCCGCTGTGCGTGCAGCCATCCTGACCATTACGGCTTGATGCTCAATTTGCATATTCCTTCTTTATTAGATAAGATATATAGTTTGTTTTCATAGACACATTTAAAAATACTTAAATAAAATGGATTCAAAGACTATAGGGTCTTCTAAGGTCAAATAAGGAGAGAGAATAGCATAATATAAAAGAATAACTGCCAACAAGTTGTACACAATAAAAATGAGCAGGCTTGAACTTCGCTTATTGAAGGGAAGCTTCCCCGTACTTCTTCTGCCTTCCTCTGCTTCTTATACCTTTTCCCTCTTTCTCTTAGATCACCATCTAAAGCAACTCCAGTCTTTTTCTGATCCTTTTGCACCCTGAAGATCTGTCAAACCTCATGTTTGCTGCTCCCTTTCCTCCTCACATCAGTTAAATGGTACAATATGGTGGTGTCATTCACATAAAACCATTAAATCGAAATTTGTACACACTGCCCCCAAATACTTGGCTACAATGACAATCTGTCACCATATGTTAAAGATCAAATTGAGGGGAGGACCAATTCTTCAGAAGAGACTCAATTGTTAGTTTTTGACTATTTTAATCTCAAATATTATCCAAAGTTTCATGTAAAATTCTTAAATTCTAGCATGCACTTGGTGCCACAAAAATGGGTAAATGTGATTAATTCAGACAAATAAGTAGAATGAATTTATCTAACTATCAATTCATCCATCCATCTTCCCCTTCCCAGTTTATCAAGTAATATCAAAATAGGTTAAAAGATGTGTACATTATAAATCAAGTTCTATTAATATTCAGTCAAGTTTCCCCTTTTTGTCATTTCTCCAGAAATCATATTTCTAGAGAATGGTTGTCTTTAGATCTCAAATGGAGAACTATTTCCATGAAGTTTCTTACATAAAGTTCAAACAAAATATTACTGGCTTCCTGGTCCTATTCATAGAGTCTCTATTTTTCTTCTCTTCTTTTTGAAGAGTATAAATATAGGCTCATTTGATAGAGTAGAAATGTTACATAAGGCAAACCTCCCCAGTTTAGTCATGACTTTCTACCTGTGAAACTATGTCCCAGAGGCATGATATAAAAAACAAAAAGCATGTATTTTATAAACAATCAGGAAAATAGACAAGATCTTCAATAGCAGGAAGGAAATGCTGATTTGAAAATAAGCTGTAACTCAATCTCTCACTCCCCCTATTTCTTTTTACAATGACAAAGTCTTAAAATCCGTTGTGTAAGGAGTAGAGTGACTAGACCCTGCACAGCTGCACAGAAGTCTAGGAGCATCTTGTACATTGTATAGGGCAGGTGCTGGTTCAGCAAATACCGTATATATTTCAACAACTACATTAGTTTACTCTTTTTTTAATAAAAGCAACACTCAACAACTCCATATGGGACATGGACCAGTATTTGAGGGTATGTTTGAAAAATAGGTATCTGCTATGATATGTCTGAATGTGTCTCCCCCACATTTATATGTTGAAATCTTAATATTCAACGTGATGATATTAGGAGGTGGGGCCTTTGGGTGGCGATTAGGTAATGAGAACAGAGCTCTCATCAATGGGATTAGTGTTCTTATAAAAAGATCCTGCAGATCCCTAGCCCCTCCACCATGTCGGGACACAGCGAAAAAGGCAGTCTATGAACCAGGAAGGGGGCTCTCACCTCCAGAACTGTTAATAAACTGCTGTTGATGAACTACCAAGTCTGTGGTATTTTGTTATAGCAGCAGCCCAAACAGACCAAGACAGTATCCTTAAAAAAAATGGATAAAAGTAATATGTACAATAATATCCTGATGAAAGAAAGCTATTAGCTGATTGTGTTTGTATGTGTATTGTAATTACCGATGTTGTGTTGGAATTTTTTCTCCTGGAACTGACTGGTAGTCACAGAGGTCTGAGAAATAATTTCTTCTGACCTATAAGCTGGATCACTTCTCAATTAATAATTCTACCCCTGAGGGTCTCACTAGCTATGTTATTCATGGATTTCCTGCCAGCCACTTGGTATTCTAGAAAGATCATCGTTTGATGGATAATTTTTATAGCGGCTGCAATGTTTTCAAATAGCAAATGACCTTTTTTTTTTGGAGTGTTGCTGTATTACACCTGCTTGTGGTACAGAACTTGTTTGCCGGAGGGGCCCTGGTCTTACTTCTAGCATAGATTCCTATTTGACATTTTAAAATTAATGTTTGTCTAAAAACTCCCTTGATTTTGTCTCTGACTCTCTTGCCTGTAGGATCAACCAAAATTCTATCTTACCTGTATTGAAGGCTTGCAATTTTTGGGGGGGATTGTATTGTACATATAGTTTTTTGAAGAATTTTATGTTCTTTCTCTTTATTTAAATCTAAGCCAAATCCTGAGCTCCTATTTAAAATTACATTTTTTCCTTTTTCATTTGTTCAGAACGTTAGCAATCTTAGCATTGACTAAATGAAAGGGGTAGCTATAGGATCCCACCGCTTAGTTAGTAGCCTTAGCCAAGGGTCCATGGACTCTTAAGGAATTCATGGATAAAATTCAGATGGATTCAGGGGACTCTATGATAGTTATGATTTCATAGGCATTTTCCTGACAGTTTTGAGAGCTTTCATTAAATTATCAAAAGTTGTGTGGTTTGAATATTTAGGGGGTACATCAATGTCATATATTGTCGATATAGTCAGTTTGAACATACAAAGGAGATGGCTGTAAAAACGTCATTATTTTACAGCCACAGAAGAACCAAATAGCCACTAGGGGGCGTAAAAACCTAAATTAAAGTTTAAAAACAAACCAGGATCCTTCTCGGTTTTCACAAGCTAAGAGTATTTTCAGGAAAGTACCCGTACTGATTCCTTACCTTTGCCTGTATACAATCAATATTTAGGATCTATTTTGGGTATTTTATTCCTCTAGAAATAGTTGAATAGGACCAAACCTCACCATTTTATAGATTATCTATGATCACGGTGTTTCCACAAAGATGTAAAATAATTCTGAAAGCATATTCTATTTCTTTTAGAAGGATAAATGAATTTCTATAACGTGAGATATAACTAGAGCATAATTTCAAACATAAAGACCTCTACCCAAGGCCTTTACTGTGGAAATTAGGAGAAATTAAAAGATTTGGTTTGTCTATAGAAAGGGGGAAAATCAAGGAAAAGGCTAATGAGATGCTTTTAGTACATCTTCTCACATTTATGCTTCAAGCTCAATATTAGATTTCAGTAGGGTGTACTGTGTTCCCCTAGCTTGTGTCTTTTCCAAAAACAAGTTCTTTTCTGTTTTCTATATTTTCTCTTGCTTTAAAAAAAGCCTATTATATGATCAAATGAGGCTTTAAAGATAATACATGAGACATACATTTACAACCTAGTATCCTAATAAAAATGTGTTTTTTTTACCTAAATAAATACTATCAGTAAAAGTCTCTTCAGCCTCTTTTAAAAAATACTTTTAAAGGATGCTTTTCAGAGCTTACATTTCTAACACTTACTTTATTCTTCATTAAAATAGTTATGAAAACAATTGTACATTGATCATTGTGAGGCACACATTCAAAAACAAAACTGTGAAGGGCTGGCTTTCCCAGCTGTGGGGCCACCGGAAATATTTTAATTTGCATCTGGTTCCTAGTTTTTGTTGCCTGGGGCTACCCCTTCAGTCTCACATATCGTCGAGTCTGATCATGTCAGTCTCCCACATGAAAGCCTTCATTGTCTCTCCATCACCTGCAGAAAAAAGCTCCGGCTCCTTAGCACGGCACACACAGCCCCTCAGGACCCCGCCGCCCCGTCCTCCACGGCCCACCCACACATCCTGTGTGTTCCAATTGGAACGGATAACTTTCTGTTTACATATACTATTCTTAGTAGAACATTCCCCTTTGTGTAAGTCCTTTGGGTGAACTAATTTACATGGACAAAGCTCAAGCATCAGTCCTTATTTGAAGAACTTCTTGACTATGTTATCTCCAGCCAATAAAAGTAACATTCTCCCTCTTCTAAGCCTCCAACGCTGCTTGCACCTAATAGAGTACAATTGGGTTTTTACAGTTCTATTTTCTCCCATTAAACTATGAGTCCCAGGAGGTCAAGGATCATGTCATCATTATAAACCCAAGTTCATTGCTGAGCAAATAGTTGAAACTCAATACCTGGTTATTGCTTAAGTAAATCCTTCAGGGAGAGGTTTGATGGTAAACAATAAATGTGGGAGGGAGTGAAGGGCAATACACACATACTGCTCTTTCTCTTCACCAGTCTTCCTTTTCCTCGCAGGCCCAGCACCATCTCATCTCCTCAGTTTGTCTAAATTCCTCTGCAGATACTTAGATGAGATGCCCAGAATAACCTAGTTCTACACTCAATTAATCTTACTTTTTATACCCAGAGGGATCATTTTTAACCGACATGATTTTAAATGAACAGAGAAGCTGAGAGACGTGACACTTTCCCAGTTCCTACCTATTTTTCATTGTCACACGCTTAACCAATATGTATCCGGCCAGAATTTCAAAATACAAATCCCCCACATTTGACAGATTTCACAGTCCTTAAATGCCAAACAATTTGGATGCATATGACTGCTGGTCCTTTGACTCTGACATATTATCCCGGATCTCTCCATACCTCTCCTAGCATCTCTCAGATGATGCTAAACTTAGATAGTGAGCATAGCAATTCTCTGAAAATGCCATTGATTTTTATCTATTGTTCTCAACAAGGTCCCTTCCGGTTATGCTCTGAGAGTGTATTGGAGGAGGTATGCTCGTCTTCCACCAGAATAGAGTTAATCCATCATGTAAATCTAGGTCCCGGTGAATGCCAGGGCAATTTGGCTGTGGGTTGATGGCACCAGCTCCAAAGGATGTGTGTTTTGGTCCTGCATCCAAAGGGTTTCATTTTCAACATTGTCAGCTGCTCTCTCACTGTGAGCTTTCTTCAGTTGCCTGCTGCGGTGGCTCCCATCTCTTCCTGTCCTTTGAAAGGTAACTCTGTTGGAGGAAGCTTCCCACTGTGCAAGGTTCCAAGTCGCTGCTGCTGTCACCCAAGGAGCCAAATCCAATGCATTTTGACTGTCATGCTCCTTAGCAGGTCTTCTTATAACCAGCCACCTATTCCATTTGCTGATACCACCAAAATTCATTGCTTATAATCCATTCAAAGACTCCTAGGTGCCTTGGCCATGGAAGAAGGAGGAGTTGTCCCTAGGGTTATGCCTGCAGTGCCAGTCTTAGAAGAGGATGCAGTAAGGCAGCATAAAGGCATGAAGAGGAGATGTTTATGGTGAAAGTTTTCATTTTTTTACACCTGATTTTAGTTATTGCAGGCCTCATAGAATCTTTAAAATGTCTTAAGAATTTCTGTCCTTCTTGTGGATTGTACTTTTAAAATTACTTATGGATTATCCAGTAATGAACTGGTATGTCCCTTGTTTCTAGTTGTGCCCAGGAAGGCCTGGTAATTTTGCTGCCTATTGTCTACACCAGTGATGGCGAACCTATGACAAGCGTGTCAGAGGTGACACGCGAATCCCTTTTTTTGGTTGATTTGTCTTTGTTAAATGGCATTTAAATATATAAAATGAATATCAAAAATATAAGTCTTTGTTTTACTATGGTTGCAAAGATCAAAAAATTTCTATATGTGACACAGCACCAGAGTTAAGTTAGGGTTTTTCAAAATGCTGACACGCCGAGCTCAAAAGGTTCACCATCACTGGTCTACACCTTACGTTTTACGGAAGAGTATGCACAAAAATCTAACTGTACTGGAGAGAAGACAGCCCTCACATGGGGCAGGGAATTAGGCTCTGTTTTGGCAGCAGCCGTGTCTGACTGAGACAATGCTGCTGCAAACACAAGTTGCATCCCTTCTGCAGACCTGGGGGCTGGGAGTACAAGGCCAAGGTGCTGACAGGTGTTTTATCTGGTAAAGGCCCACTTCCTAGTTCATGGGTAGCTGCCTTCTCACTGTGTCCTCACATGGCGGCAGAGGGAGGCAGCTCTCTGGGGCAGTAATTCCATGAGGACTCCACTCTCATAATCTAATCACCTCCCAAAGGCCCCACATCCTAATGCCATCACATTGAGTGGTATTAAGATTTAATTAAACTGATGAACAAAAATAGACCCAGAGACAAGGAAACATCAAACAGACTGTCAAACCTCAGAGGGAAGGCAGGGGAGGGTGGAGGGAGGAAGAGATCAACCAATGACCTCATATGCATATATGCATAACACAAGGACACAGACAATAGGGTGGTGAAGGTTTGGAGAGGGGTGGGAGAGGGAAATGGGGAAAAAGGGGGCATGTGTAATATTTTCAACAATGAAGATTTATTTTTTAAAAAGATTTAACTTAAGAATTTTGGGGGGCCGGGGAGCACAGACATTTGGTGTACAGCATGATCTAATGGCAATCCCATTGATGGGTTGGCACCCCTGAGGCAGCTGACCACCTGGGCAGGGCCTGGGCTCCCCATGCTCTGGGGTGGAGGTCAGGATCCAGTTTGGAACTCACACCACAGAGCAGTTTCTCACAAGCCATACAACCAGCCCCTATGCCTGCCTTGCTCCTCCCTCACTTATGCATTGCTCTGCCCTGCCATTGAACAGGGACTTTTTTCCTCCTAGAAATTCCAAAATTCTTTAAGCATAAATAATTTAATTCTACTTCATGTAAACAGTCACAGGTGTTTAAATATAAAAGGAAGGTTGTTCAGAGAAGCTGTGATTTAACTTTCCAAAGGGAGCCTGGCATTTCCACAAAAATTCTAGTCTTCAACTAACCTAGAAAGTGTCTATATCGTTAAACAAACGGTTTTTGATGAAAATCCAAGGGCTTATATTTACATTAAGGAAGCTTTTGGAAAATAATTCTATTCCAATCAATGTGAGACAGAATTATTCCCTAAAACTAAATAAAAACAACATGCATTTTATGTTCAGATTCATTTACTTCTTCTTAGGAGATGAAAGCATTGATTGGTCATTCTTTCTATTAACTATGCAAATTAGGGCATATCCTGGATATATATAAGTGAAGCAGATCTTAAAGAAATTCATGTCTTTATAGTTTTAACTAGTCAGATTTCTATATGGAAATCTTCCTGTGGTACATTCTGATCGTATCTTGTTAAAATAACAGCATAAAACACAACAATAAAAATGAAACAAAAAGGTACATCTGCTTAAACATAAACCAACTAGAAGACTCTTCTATACAAAAACCTATTTTTTTTCTTTTTTAAAAAAATACATTTTATTGATTTTTTACAGAGAGGAAGGGAGAGGGATAGAGAGTTAGAAACATTGATGAGAGAGAAACATCTATCAGCCGCCTCCTGCACACCTCCTACTGGGGATGTGCCCGCAACCAAGGTACATGCCCTTGACCAGAATTGAACTTGGGACCTCTCAGTCCGCAGGCCGACGCTCCATCCACTGAGCCAAACCAGCTAGGGCCAAAAACCTATTTTTCCTGAAGTTTCATTTTAAGGAAAAGGGGTAAACAAATTATCCAAAAACAAGTTGAAACTAGAAATTAAAATTTAAAAAAATTCTAGAATATCAATCCCACATTTCAAGGAATTAAATGCATAATTTCTTACACCTCTTCATATGTTCTTATCTACACTGATTTTTTTGGCAATGGCATTAACTTGTGGGCAAAATACCTCACTTTTAAAACGGTGTTGCTTGTATTCAGAGTCTAAGCGGGAAAACAGAAATCACCTCGAGCATTGAGCACAGAAGGGACTTAGTGAAGGGAATGAAGAGCTTGGGCAGCAGATGCTGAGACTCAAACACAAGACAAGACAAGAGGTAACCTGGGGCTAGCAGCCAGAAGCCACAACCACAGCGAAGATGGAGAGGCAAACCAGGAGGAAGCTGGCCGAGTCCAAGGGTCCTTACCAGGCCTTTACAGAGGAGCTGGAGCCACCACGGACGCTCAGCTGCTGTCTTGGAAGATACGAAGACGGAGGACAAAGAGCCTGACTCCTCTCCCGTCCCCTCCCAATCTCCTACCAGTGCTCCCATTGGCCAAACTGGAAGTGAATCAGATGAGAAGCCAGCCTGGGAAATGCAGCACTCGATAGCTAGTAAGAGGCATAACCGAACTGGAACCCAGGGCTTTTCCCCAAAGCTATGCTCTGCCCACCCACCATGGCTCATGGCTAAAGTCCATTCTGGTTCCAAGACGGACCAAGTGTAGAGCCTTTGTTGATGAACTCAAGGCCTCCCCCTAAAAGCAGAAAATTACATGTTGCTAGAATTAGCATCCTGGGAGTGATAGGGCCGTATTGGATAGCAATGCCATGTGTCATGTTATTCTAATTTTTGAAACTTCTCAGCCATATCCACCTTCCTGCTTAAGTATGAAGGGAAAGTTAGGGGTGGGCTTCAGGTTTTTTAGTTTTTGTCAAAGATGTACATTTCAATCCATTGTAAATTGAGGACAAACTAAAGAACCAAAATATCTGTTTTGACAGAATGAGGGGAAACATGCCAAACACGAAGCAGTATTGTAAAGATGTCTCATTAGATCTGATGATTGTACAATGTTCTACTTGTGTAAAATGGGCACGATGTGTCATACATGCTGGCCCCCAGGGTTTCCAAGCTCTGTGGTATCTAAGTGTTGGCAAGAAGCTCTGAATTAGAATGAATCATTTCAGAGTTGTATCCTTCAGCAGATCGCTGAGGATGCCATCAGTAATAAATAAGCATATTTTAAGGACAGGTGAATAGATGTAAAACCAAGTTACCTTTAAAAATGAATATAGTTCCACAATTAGTTCAGTTGCTCATGAGCCTGTTTGCTGATAAGAGTTCTTGCTTTTGTTGTTGTTATTTTTCTTGTTATATTTGTTGTTTTTTTGGTTGGAGTCAATCAACGAAACAACAGCTCTGCATCTGGGTCATGACGTCTTGGAACCAGAAGGGACCTCAGCAGTGAGCCATGGTGGGTGGGCAGAGCACAGCTTTGTGGGGAAAGCCCGGGGGTCCTGTTTGGTTACGTTATCAGCTCTGTGTTCCCACCTGTTGCTGGTGTAAGAAGGCTTTTTGTGATGTCACGGGAAAAAATGTTCTGAGATAGGCACAGGAGAATGAGTGGCATTTATTGCGTGGGATTAAACCCCTGAGTTTCTAAGTCCCCTCTTCCCTCCATCCAGCCACACAGATACAAGACAGTCAGTTCAGTTCTGTCTTCAGGAATGCTAGAATTACAGTCACTGCCCAGAGTTTCTGTTTCACATTTACACAGTCCAGTCCAGCACTAGGCCAGCTTAGCTTGTGTTCCCAGCTGTAGTCCATTGCATGGGGGTCCACATGGTCATGGACCATGAGGCTTCTAGGGCCACGTGGCTGTGAAAGGAACACAGGCAGGAGCAAAGACAGAGGAACAAGAGAGAGGAACTTCGTTTGTCTGGGGATTATGTGTTCCCCAATTTGAGCTTGCATTGGCCCCACCTCCTCTAGCCAATGATCTCTGTCCCAGTGTGTGTGTGTGTGTGTGTGTGTGTGTGTGTGTGTGTGTGTTTCTGTCTGTTCTAAGCCAAAGATCCATTTAATTATTTTTTTTATTACCTCACCGGATGATATTTTTCCCATTGATTTTTAGGGAGAGTGGAAGGGAAGGGAGAAGGGAGAAAGAGAAAAAGAGAAACATTGATGTGATGTGAGAGAGAGACACACACATTGATTGGCTACCTCCCAACTGGACTGGGGATCCAACCTGCCACACAGGTACATGCCCTTGACCTGGAATTTAATTGCCACCCTTTAGTGTGCGGGCCAGTGCTCTAACCACTGAGCACACCAGCCAAGGCTGTTCCAGGTTTGAGTGACAGGCACCTTCCCTACATCAGCCTGACTTTATTGCACATGCGTCCATCTTCCCTATCTCCCATGAGCTGCAGGGAATGGGCCAGTGGTTCCCTGGGGAGTGTGAAATCGCAGCTTCCTGGTGAAGCTGCCCAGCTGGCCATGCTTCTAATGTCTGGCCTCCCTTTTGCTCCTTTCCTATCATTAATAACTCCTTAATTACAATGCTAACAGTTAGGCCTCTTACTAGCTACCAAGTGCTGCATTTCCCAGGCCTTCTTGTCATCTGATTTCTTCCTGTTTGTTATTATTATAATAATGAAAGTCTATAGCTAAACATGTCAAAGCCTGGCTGTTAGTTATAAATTTAAATAAAGGAAAAGTATTTGTACGTATAAAGCAGAATATAAGATTGTGGATGAGGGTTTGGGCACTGAAATGAAAAATATGATGTGTGCTTTAAATTAAAAACAAGAATGAACATAGTGGTTCCATTATAGATTTCATTACCATAGATAGCTGGGATACATTTTTAAGATTTGTTTGCCAACTTGGTGCTTCTACCACTAATGAAGTTTTATGATAACAGTTTATTTGCAGTTGTAGGGTAAAGCCTTCACAACACAATGCTTTAGCCTGTAAAGAGCAGAAACTATGTAATCGAGAATGATTGATTTTCATTCTGAGGCCTAAACTTGAAATAGCAGAAGTAACATTCCTTGAAGTAGTCCCTGAAATATTTGCTAGTGGTTTTATAAATACAAATAAAATTGTCTGCTTAGATAAGAGCACTTAATGTAGCAAGCTTCCACCTATTAAAAAAAGAAAAAGAAGTTAAAGTAAACAATAAAGCTAAAAGCAAATATTTCTCTTAAGTCTATTTTTCTTCTTTTTCTTTTCCCTTTCTTCTTTCCTTGAAAATTTGTCTGGTTCCTATATTAAGTGGGGTACTTTGATGCAGATAATAAGTTTAATACTTGGTCTTCTCCCCACCCAAAGATCTCACAGTTAAGGAAGGATGTTGGAGCAATCCTATATAATAAAAGGCTAATATACAAATTGCCCTCACAAGTGGGAGTTCCACTGAATGGGAGTTAGACATCCACTGACCACCAGGGGGCAGTGTGGAACATGATGGGCGTCGGCTACATGGCGCTGGCAGTGGGCAGCAGTGGAGGTGCTGCCAGCTCCTTTGGGCCCCAAAGAGAGTGGGACCACAGCGGGAAGGGGGAGCGGGTGAGTGGGCGGTGCCAGGCCAAGGCAGGTGTGAGTGGGGGCCCTGATTGCCCTGCCGGTCACCCCAGAGATTGTAGGCTAGGCCTAGGGACCCTACCTATGCACAAATATCGTGCAGCAGGCCTTCAGTAAACAAATAATTGAACTCACATTATCTCAAGATTCTATGTATATTTCTCCTATCTCCAAGATGCCTAAGGTTATTGTTTGCATTCATGATTTATCTGATCTAACTTCTACTGGAAATAATTGTTAATTATGCCTTTTACCCCTCTGCTATTCACACAGAGGAGACTCCCCAGTGAGTCTCCTCAAGCCTAAGTGAATAGCCTTTCCTCATTCTTAGTTGTTTCTGAGTTATTTTTAAAAATAGATGTAAAAAAATAAAATAAAAAGAGATGAAAATAATGTCATCAGTTTGTCTCTGTGGTTCTTAATATACTCATTTACAATATTTTAGGCAGGACAGAGGGCTTCTGTTACAATTACTCAACTTTGTTATTGGAGTGCAAAAATAGCCCTGGATAATCTATTAATGAATGAGGGTGACTATAATCCAGTAAAAATTTCAGTGTCCATAAATAAATAAACTTTTCTTTCTTGACACTGAAACTTGAATTTCATAGAATTTGATGTATCAAGAAATGTTCTCCTTCTTTTGATTGTTTTCTAACCACTTAAATATGCAAATACTCTTCGAAGATCACAAGCAGTACACAAACAGGGGATGGGCTGGATTTAATCCACAGGCTGTAGTTTGCCAATCCCTGACTCTTCTTTGTGTAGTCAACTCACTTTGGAAAGAGTAAGTGCTTTCCTATGCAAGAGTTTGCAATCATTCAACAAAACTTTACCTCAATACTGCTAAACATATTTTTCAAACATTTCGTAATTCTCAACTTTAGGAAATGTAACTTCTTGGGGAAGAGAGTAGAGGAGCCTCTGTATTTCACCTTATCTGCCCTGTTTCTACTACTGCCCATTACTGAATGTCTGGTGTCATTGGGTGTAGAGTAGAGGAAAGGAAGAATGAGCTGGCTGCTGTCTACTACTTATGTAACGTTGGTACGGGGGTTGTGGGAGGATGTACCATGTTCCAAATATTCTGCCAAGTGTGGGAAGGCAGAAATTAAAAGCAGCAGCCCTTGCTCTTAGTGACTTGCAGTAGGGAGAAAGGCAACATAGGAAATAACAGTTAAGTGTAATTACTACTAAAATAGAAAGATTGTGGGATTCCTTAAGAGTTGAATGTACTGGGGAAATATCTCCACAAAGAGGCAAGACTTGAACTGAATCTAGAAGAGTAAAAAGGAGTTAGCAAAGCAATAAATGAGAAGGGATGTGTTAAGAGACTGCCAGGCAACTCCTAGCAGCAGGGATGGTCTTATGAGTAGGTGGTGTAAACTTCTTCTGTGATGATCAAACTGAGATGACTTCCTGCCAACTTCACATCTCTCTTGCTCTTCGAATTACTAAATCCCACAACTAGAGACCTATTTGCCTAAGGATTCTTGTCTTTGCTAAAATACAACTCTTCTGAGAGTAGTAACACAATAAGCCTTTGAACTCATGTATGGTTCTTTGGGATTAAATTTGTGTATCAAATTGTTTCTTAAAGGCAGGTTTTAATGGGGGAAAGTTGGAGAGAAGTCACACTCAAAGGGAAAAGGGGCCAGAAATGAAGCCTGCAGCACTGAAATTGAAACTTGAACTGTTGAAAAATGTTACCCAGAGCTGGTTGTGCCTAGGAAAAGCTTTTTTCATGAACTGACTTTTAAAAAGGTGTTTGTTTGTCTAGTAAGAGTGAATGGAGCCAGCCATTATGCCTTAGAGACCCTGTATTGATCTTCCCAGTCAAACCACTAAATAGAACTTGACTGCTACACAATGGAGGGCTAATTCTCTGTCAGCATAAGCCTGCAGTGAGCATGTCAATATGCATTTCTGAAACCTCCCTCTGTGAAGGGAAGAGAGCAGAGAGCCCAACAAACAAATTAATGTAGGGAAGTCAAAAGGGGAATGAGGTCAACATGTGTTGTTTATTTTAAACTCTAGTAAATAAAATCAGAAAAAAAGTAAGTTTTTATATAACTTCCTAACTTTACTTATGCTTTTTGATTTACTGTTTATAGATAGTATAATGCTAATTATTTTATAGTTTAGAAGGAAAAATATGAAAAAATGTTTTGTTTTGTTTTCTCTTAGTGAGTCTTCTTTGTTGAAACATCCCAAAAGATTATAGAAGATTTTAAACAAGAGTGGATTGGATCTAGGTAATTATGAGCTCCTGCTAGCCTAGAAATATTATAATTTTGAGTGGGATTTTGCTTAAGCTTACTAAGTGAATGGAAGAGTAAGAAAGTTCTCTCAGCAAATTATTTGTGAGTGAACTCAAACAAATTTCACATTAAAAGAAAAGTAGTTTTTTAAAACTAGACTGATTAAGTATGGATACAAGTTTAACTCCCTAATAATTAATGATAAAAAATCAAATGAGACTACAACTGATTTTCATGAAAGATTGCAAGCAGAGAACTTGCATAGAAAGTTACATGTTGGATTTAATATAAATTTGGTTTCTATGAGTTGTCATTATATACCCACTTATATGTCACCATTTAAGGAAAGAGGATGTGGAACTGTATTGATATAGGTTAATATTAAGCTCTTTGATCTTCCTCATGATATATGTGATGTGTTGTTTTAACCTCTTCTCAATTTTCCTACTCAAAAAAGAGTAATCCAGCAGTAATTATAATTCTAGAGTCCTCACATAAGTGACTGAGAATAATTTTAATGAATTTGTTTCAGCTGTTTTTGCACTTTTGCATATGGCACATCCACCCTTCACATGGTAATGTCTTCTGTGAGCAGAAGGATCTCACTCTCAGGGCCTAACAGATTCAGGTACGAAGAGCTGCCAACAGTTAAATGGTTATAAACTAAAAGCAAGTAGGTAAGTATAGCAATGTTTTCTACTTTCTCACTTACCTGGTTCCACAGCTTTCTCCCCCCCGACCCCCACCCCAACACTAGTCTTAACCTCTCTAAAACAAAAGAAAACAAGCTTTGGGGCAACAGAGACAATCTTATTATAAATCCCTGCCAAATCCCTGCCATGTGCAAGCAGAGATGTGAGTCATAATAACTGCCTCTACGAGCCCAGAGCCTCCTTAATCAGTCAAGTTCGATCAGTCATGGCAGTGCTCTCTACCTCTAACGTCCCAGAAGGTGAACGCCATGGAAAGGCAGAGAGATGCGTGAGGGGCATGTTTGGTATATTTGGTCTGCACTATCTTCAGGCTCTAAAGAGAAAGGAAAATTCTCATCTACATCTTCCTACCCTGACCACATTCCTGGTTCCTGCAATCTCGCTTAATTACCTATCGAGACCACTTCTTTGGTTCCTGTAATCTCACCTGCATCGTCAAACTGCCCAAACTGGAAGGCTTCCTGAATGACCGGAAACTTAGTCCATATATGTGGGACAAAGGAACTAGGGACATATCCGGAAGTTTAGTCCATATTTGGGAGACAAAGGAGCTAGGGGGGTATAAAGGCCAGGCCCCAGCTGCGTTGGTTTGCTCAGCCTCTGGAGAGGATTCCTCTGAGTCAAGCACCAGCACGAATAAAACAGTCCTTTTCTGAACTTCCGAGTGCATCTGGTTTGTCGTTTCCCACCAGCCTGATTTCTGTCATAACACTAAATCCTTGATTCACAATTACTGATTTCTGGTGTATCAGCATGTCTTTATATCAAGAGCCTTTATGTATTTCCAAAAAGTTTTTTGTGTGATTTAATTTATACTTATTTCTTGCTAATTTATACTTAATCTATACTTAATTCAACAGAATTAAGTGTAAATTAACTCTTAAGTGTAAATTAACAGTTAATTAAGAGTTAATTTACACTTAATTCTGGTCTCTAATAAAAAAAATGGGTGCCTGTTATAAAATCAAAACAAGACAAGAAGGATGTCTCAATTCCCAAAGGCTAGGAATTGCTAGTGAAATGAGATTTTCCATTTTTATGTTCTATTTTATTATGCCATCATGCCCCCTCCCTCAGGGGAAGGTAAATGCCAAAATAGTAAATGTGAGCAAACAGGATGATACAGAAAGAGCAGATAAACTGTATCTTAATATTGTTAAGTTATGATTACAAATTAATATGCAATTCTGGGAACAAGAGTTCAAAGGTAAGAAATAGCAACTGGTAAACTACATTCATGTGATTAGTTGTTTCTATGGATAGTTGCTTACAAGCACAATGTTGGCTAATCTGTGTTGTGATATAAACAAATCTATGAATTAGAGCTGAACACTTTCATACATTAATTGTATTTTGTTCTGTAACCAACACATGTCTTTATTTACATAATCAGATAAAAAAAACAGTAATTTATTTCTTTGTCAGAACCTTCTTATCATGTAAAGAAAGCTTTATCTGACCAACTTTAGATGGTAAATTAAAATTCTGAATGGACATATCAGTACCATTCTTAATGAAAGCATGTCGCAAAGAAACGACTCCTTTTTGGAAGACAAGTGAACTTCTTTTTGAGAAACTAAAGGACTGTAGGGCTGAGAGTTATATGTCAAATGTTTGAAGTTTTTGGATTAATTGTTTGTCTATTAGCATGAGAGATTAAATAACAATCGATGTGCTCAAAAAGCACTGTAAAAGATGTGTTCTCCTCCAGATATGAGCAAAAACCTTTTAAAAATATTTTATAGTTCTCTTGGAATAAGCTATTGCACAGAAGAAAGGCTGGCTATCAAACCAATATTATTACAGTGCTGTAAAATTATTTTGTCTGGATTTGCTACTCATATCAATCCAAAGCAAGAATAGTATGTCACTACAATCCAGAACTTCTGAGGTCTTTACCCTCACATTTAAGACTGTGTAGTTCACTATTCTAAAAAAATCAAATCAAATAAAGAAGAAAAAAAGAAGACTGTGTAGTTCACATAACTAATAACATTACAGCAACACTTCCCAATTACAACGAGGTCTACAAGCCCAGTTGGAACTTTAATTGTTTCAGGAAAAATCTGATGCAACTAATTTTATATTAGTAAGAGATGACAGGATCATTTGAAAGAATGAGAGTTTTACTTGGGAGGAATTTATCACTATCCATGTCCCTCTCAGATGGCACATTTGACCAGATTTGTGACTTGAATAGATTTTGCTAAAAAAAACCCAAAAGAGCTTAGATTGTACTAAGATTGTAAACACAAGTGTACTATGCCCCTTGTTACTGTTTCCCAGTTGATAGTATTAAAAAAAAAATCATTATTGTTGAAAGTATTACATATGCCCCCCCATGCCTGTTCCCCATCCCAGGCCTTCATGACACTATTGTCTATGACCATGGGTTATGCATATAGATGCATACAAGTTCTTTGGTTGATCTCTTCCCACCCATTCTCCCACCCCCGCTGTCCCTGTGAGATTCCAGTTGATGGCATTTTATTGGAAAAAACACGATTGTGAACTATTTCACTTTAATCATGGCAAGACATGTAATTAGAACATGTGTAGTCAAGTTCAGCTCTGTCTCCTACCAGCCCTGTGACATGGAGTACATAACCTCTCTGAAACTGTTTCCTAATCTTTAAAATATGAGGTGAGCATAGTCACTCTTTCCATGTTCCTGTTTGTGGTGGAGGTTATTACTCCAAACTGCCTTATCTAGGGGCTGTTGGAGATGACTTGACACATGGAGTTAGAGGGGTTAAATGCCCCAAAAGGCAATCTGAGGAGAGGTGAGAAGTGGCAGGTGAGCCTGACCACATGTTCGCCCCTATTTGCAAAGGATGCTACGCAGACAGAAGTGCATGCTTATCAACGGCTGAACCCAGGCATTCTGGACCTTACGGATGAGAGAAAAGTCTTCAGGAAGCAAACTGAGATAGATCCCGCATATGGTTCAGGTGGTTTTTGAACTTCCAATTTAAGAAACCTGTTTCTTTTCATTTCCCTCTGGCTTAAAATAGAATAAAATTCATTTTCTTAGGTGGAACTGTTTTATACTTTTCATTATGAACCTCTGTTTGTTCTTTCTATCTAATATTCTTTTGTGCTTTTATATTCTTCCTAGACTATAAAATCAAGTTAAAAATATATATATTTCAGCAATCCAAAATTCAAAGGAAAACTACAACACTGAAAGTTTAAAAAATGAAATAGGCTACATAAATACAAATACAAATTAGACCTATCATATAAAAAAATAGCTTTCACCTGGCCAGTTAGCTCAGCTGGTTGGAGTGCCAGTGGGTTTGATTCCCAGTCAGGGCACATACCCAGGTTGTAGGTTCTTTTCCCAGTTGGGGTACATTTGAGAGGCAATTGATGTCTCTCTCTCTCTCTCTCTCTCTCTCTCTCTCTCTCTCTCTCTCTCTCTCAATTTAAAAATCCTTGGGTGAGGATTAAAAAAAAGAAAGAAATAGCTTTCTTATATCAGTCTTTTTAGGGCTTGTGTTGACAAGAGTAGGGCAAGAAGCATCAGCTGAGACTGATCACATCAACTTTTTCCCCATTACCATTTATGCCCTCTTCCACCTCCACCCCCACAACCCTGCAATCACCACACTGCTGTCCAGGTCCATGAATTCTCTCTCTCTTCCCCCCCCCAACCCCTCCATCTCCCAGCTATTTGCCTGCTCTTTATCTATAAGTTTCTCCCTATTTTGCTTGGTAGTTCAGTTTGTTCATTAAATTCCTCACATGAGTGAAATAATATGGTGCGTGTCTTTCTCTGACTGGCTTATCTCTCTTTTCATAATGCTCTCCATGTCCATCCATGCTGCCACGAAGGGTAACATTTTCTTCCTTTTTACAGCAGAGTAGTATTCCACTGTATAAATTTACCATAGCTTTTTTATCCACTCAGCTACTAATGGACACTAAGGCTGTTTCTAGATCATGGTTATTGTAAATAACGCTACAATGAACATAAGGTTACATATATTCTTTCAAATTAGTGTTTCAGTTTTCTTCGGATAAATACCCTGAAGTGGAATTGCTGGGTTGGAAGGCAGTTCCATTTTTAATTTTTTGAGGTAACTCCACACTGTTTTCCACAGTGGCTGCACCAGTCTCCATTCCCACCAACAGTGCATGAGGGTTCCCTTTCTCCACATCCTCACCAGCACTTGTTTGTTGATTTATGGATGAAATTATTCTGAGAGGTGTGAGGTGATATCTCCTTGTGGTTCTCATTTGCATCTCTGTGATGATTAGTGACACTGAGCACCTTGTCATGTGCCGATTGGTCATCTGTATGTCCTCTTTGAAGAAGTCTCTATTCTGGTCTTTTGCCCATTTTTTAATTGAAATTTTTGCCTTTTTAGGTGTTGAGTCTTATGAGTTCTTTACAAAATTTTGATATTATCACTGTATCAGATGTATCATTGGTGAATATGTTCTCCCATGAAGTGGGTTGTCTTTTCATTTTGTTGATGGTCTCCTTTGCTGTGCAAAAACTCTTCAGTTTGATGTAGTCCCATTTGTTTACTTTTTCTTTTGTTTCCCTTGCCAGAGGAGATATATCAGAAAAAAATATTGCTATGAGAAATGTCCAAGATTTTACTATATCTATGTTTTCTCCTAAGATCCTCAACAAAATATTAGCAAACCAAAATCTGACAATATATTAAAAAAGATCATACACCATGATCAAGCAGGATTTATCCCAGGGATGCAAGGTTGGTAGAATATCCACAAAACAATCAACATTATACACCACATAAATAAATTGAAGGATAAAAACCACATAATCATATCCAGAGATGCTGAGAAAATATTTGGTAGAATCCAGGACCCATTTATAGTAAAAACTCTCAGCAAAGTGGGAAGAAAAGGAACATAACTCAATGCAATAAAGGACATATATGACAAACCCACAGCCAACATCATACTCAATGAGCAAAAACTATAAGTATTCCCTTAAGGTTGGGAACAAGACAGGGATGTCCACTTTCACCATTTATTCAACATTGTACTGGAAGTCCTAGCCATAGCAATCAGAAGAGAAGAAGAAATAAAAGGCATCCAAATTAGAAAGGAAGAAGTAAAACTGTCATTATTTGCAGAAGACATGATATTGTATATAGAGAACCCTAACAATTCCACCAAAAAACTGATAGAACTGATAAATGAATTCAGTGAAACAGTAGGATACAAAATAAATATCCAGAAATCAGTTGCATTTTTATACACCAATAATGAACTATCAGAAAGGGAAACTTAAAAAAAAAAACAACCATTCACAATTGCTTCAAATAGAATAAAATACTTAGGAATAAATTTAACCAAAGATGTAAAAGACCCGTACTCAAAAAATTATGATGAGACACTGAATAAAAATATTGAAGAAGATACAAATAAGTGGAAACATACCGTGTCCATGGATAGGAAGAATTAACATCATTAAGATGTCCATACTACCCAAAGCAATCTATAGATTCAATGCAATTCCTATCAAGATACCAATGGCATATTTCACAGAACTAGAAAAAATGTTTTAAAAATTTATATGGAACTAAAAACTACCCAGAATAACCTCAGCAATCTTGATAAAGAAGAAGAAAGTTGGAGGAATCATGCTACCTGATATCAAACTAAACTACAAGGCTATAGTTATCAAAACAGCATGGTGCTGGCATAAAAATGGACATATAGACCAATGGAACAGAGTAGAGAACCCAGAAATAAATCCACTCCTTTATAGCCAATAAATATTTGACAAAGGAGGCAAAAACATACAATTGGATAAAGAGAGTCTATTCAATAAATGGTGTTGGGAAAATTAGACAGGTATGTGCAACAATAACAACAACAAAAACTAGTCCACCTTCTTACAACATACACAAGGATAAACTCAAAATGGATTAAGCATATCAACTCTTAATCTTTTAAATTGGGAGGAAGCACCTGTGACATCAACTACTGTGCACAGCATAAGTATTCAGTCTTTTCCATCTTCCTTACCATTATTAGGCTCCTTTTTGCACAATGAGCTTGTTTACTGTCTACCTTACTTGTTTATTTTGATTTGTTCACTTATTGAGTTGCCTGATTATAAACTGGTTCTAAAATAAAATAATGACTCTAACTATAAATACAGATTTCAGTGGATCCTCATATTAAAGTGAACCAAAATTTAAAAAATGAAACTCACTCCTACAAATCTGCTATGAATTACTTTTTCCCAGATACCAGTCTCAAGGAATATAACCAGGATGTTCCCAGAACTAAATTGGAACAGAATTTATATAAACCACAAGACCCATTTAAAGTCTGTCACTTATTCCTAAAGAAATTCAAAGAATTCATGTCAAATTCTCAGTAACAAGAATGGCTATTTCTTTATGTGGCCTACCTTGGGGAAGCCTGAGTGTCTTTTCTTGGTGTGGCTCTCCACAGGCTCCCTGATTTTAGTTGTATTCCTAGCAGAATGCTATTTCTTTGAATTGGGCCTTTGGTCTCCTTAAATTAAGTTTGGAAAAGAACATCTATCAGACACTGAGCTGTTTGAAGCATCCCGGTAACGTAAATGCAAGTCATTCAAATACAAAGTTGAATTGCATATACTAGCCTTCAGTTTTAATGAGTAAATAATAAATGTTGCATAAGATGTGGAACATAAACCTAGATATCTAAAAGTACATGGACAATATAATGAGGAAATCAGTTCTTTGAATCTTTAATCAAATGCTAAAATCAGTATATTTGGTGTGAGAATATGACATCTCTCAAACAATTTATAACTCTACTTTGTTGCTTTAATTTTATCATTTATAAATTATAAGTAAATGTAGATAAAACATAACATATAATATACATTATATATTTTGTATCATATGTATATGAATGACTAAGGAACATTTTTAGTACAAAATTTTCTAATTGTAGTCTAGTTTAAGAAAATAGACACATATTATTAATGGCAGAACTGAAATCTGAACCAGGCAGATTTCAAGAAGCAAGCTGGGATCGAACCTGAATCTGTTTGGGAAATTTAACCTTAGCATCACTTCAGGGACCTGTAGCTGGTTATTGAGCTGAATTGTGGCAGAGAAGTAAAAAAAAAAAAAAGTGAGAAACAGTGTAGGAAGATGAAAAATGTGTACCCTAGAATATAGCAGCATGAACTGACTAATGTAAATGTAAGAATCAGAGCAGAGAAAGGAACGTAGTAGCTCTAGTCTCATAAAATGGTACAGATATTATCATTACTAGATCTCTTGCTTTAGTGAGCTTATTGAGAATGAATTGAGTAAGAACACATACTCTGCCAGCCCCTGGGTACAAATCCTAATGCCACTATCAACCAGCTGTGCGAGCAGTTAACCTTCATAAGACTAAGTTTCCTCATCTGTTAAACAGACCAGAAAACCTCGGTTTGTTAATTTTCTTGACATCATCTAAGTACCAATCTTAGAAGGCTCCTAAACCAAGACCGTTCTAAGCTGTGATGGTGACCAAGGACACTTGTTCAGAACTGGGGTGCACATCAGGAGAAAATGCAAAATCAACCCAGACCCAAAGAACTGTGAAGATGGTTGATCTTGTTTATGATTGTCTCTCCCTTCAAGGGAGGCTAAAGAGTGCAATGCCCTCCTGGCTAAAAGATTTGCCATTGCCTTACTGTATAATTTAAATTATATTCAATTTTCATAATGAAGCAGAGGAGAAAATATTGCTGCACTAAATTACCTGCTCCCTGCCCAGACTCGAATATTTCATAGCTCAGTCAATGGCAAGGCAATTATAAATGTCTGAAAATAAAAATAATTCCTTAGTCCTGGTGTGCAAACATATGTATCTGCCTCCTGTACCAGTTATGATAGAAGTTTGAAAAGCCCGTGGGAACAATTTGTCATACTTTGCTGTCCTCACAGTGGACTGAAATTATCTAGGTATCTTCCTCTTATTATGATTCATTCCTGTGAACTTGAAGTTTGGCTGTAGTACCATTAGGTATAAAGCAGGAGCAAAGTGAAGGCCAAGTAATATAGGCATGCCATTGTGCCAGAAAGCTGCAGTTTAATACCCTCCAGGTCCTGGAGGAAGGCACTAGACAAAGAAAGAACAGATGCATGCCCAGTAAAGTCTAAATGGCATACAGAGGGTGCTTGCCTGTCAGTCATACCTGGGAACAGGGCATTGGCCAGAGTAGGGATGTAGGTGTGGCCACTGAAGTGTGGGAAGATCTGGTAGGTAAGCTCCTAAGCAGAGGCGTTCTTTCTTGCTCTCTTGCCCTTTCTTTCTGGCTGCTGTGCCTGGCTGCTGGCTTGCAGGCCTCTCTTGCTCTTCACTCGCCATGACTGTGGGCCATGCGGACCCCATACAAAATAGACTAATGGAAGGTGATTAGCCTGATCCTATGCTGGACTTGACTCCACCATGGATAGGAAATTCTGGACACTGGCTTTGCTTTAGCTCTGCTGAATCCCAGCTACACATTTTCCAGGACTGGTTGAATGGAAAGGGAACTTTGGAAACCCAGGGATGTAACTCCACACAAATAAAGCTTTCCACCACATCTCATACTCTTGTAGGGGCTCCTGGAAATTCCTATTTCAGCAGCGCCCCAAGAACCCCACTCCCACTAGCAATGGAGAAATCCCTCCGGTGCAATTTTCTGATAACAAACTTAACTAGTTTCTTGCTCAAGCAGAGACATTTGAGAGAGGCTAGCAATGTAGAACTCTCCCTGAGCACAATACTGTAATAGATGAAGCTGGTCTTGGCTGTCACTTGGTGTATATTAGCAGCGATCTCTCCTTGATTACCCAGAACCCTTTGTGTCAGCCTGGCTGGTCTCTGCAGCATAGGGAGTGCTTGACAGTCCCCTGTTTGCTCCAATGAGAGGCAGTTAACGAAGCATAAACTTCGGGGGTCTGAGAGGGGTCTACTAATGTGTTCAGTGTCATGTATATCTTTGTTTAATTCTCCAGAGTAAGATATTGTAACCACTCTAGGTTAGTGCTCCCTCTTTCCACATCAACTTTCCCTCCTTCATATTTGCCCTGTGATTAGAGAATGTGGAACATGGTGGGATCTAGCAAAAGGGTTGAGCTGGGCATATATGTAGTTGAAGTTTATGGACTACATTTATATGACTTGCAGTTACTTCCATGAATAGTTATTGTTATAGCTATACCGGTATAAGCATTATTTCCAGGAATACACCTACCACACTCTGTGCCACCTCCCTGTACCTGACCAAAAAGTGCAAGGCAAAATATGTACTAATATATAAATTTATTCTACATCATTTGGCACAGGTAACAGGTGGGCTTCTCCCAGACTAGCCAAAAGCTAGTCTGGGGAAAATTCTTCCCATCATCAGATGTGTAAACTGGTAAGCAAAAGATTCAGTTCTAATTAACACCAAGTCAAAAGACAAGTGCTTTCCTATTAGTAATTCAGGGTATTCTGTATCATACACTTTCAACGGAAAATTTAAAGTAGAATTCTACTGTGTTACATTCAGAAAGGCAGAATTTTTGTTTTTTAGGAAAGAAATCTGTAATAGTAGAAAAATAAATGTCTATTTTATGCATCTCAATGATCAGTTAGAGAAAAACAAATTTTGATCAACCATGTTATTAAAAAGATTGAATTATATTTATATTCTCCTATAGAAAATCTTACAACTATTGTTATTATGCAAGGAGGCAATCTACAGGTATGCAAACCAAAAAGGTAGGAAAAAGGTATTATAGATGTGTGATAAGCAGTTCATCATAGAAATATTTTCTGGATTTTGTGATATTTATGATACTATTCAACTTTCTTAAAATGTATATTTTGTGTTTTTTAATACTAAGTAAATATTTACTTTTCTATGAAATTTTGTTTTTATAACTCTTTTTTTATCTTAAAGAGTGGCCTCAAAATATAAGCTTCAGGCTCCACAAAAACTATTTCCATTCCAACTCCAACTCTGTGCATCCTATGTCGGTAAGTTAATGTTAAGGTAGTAACAAGCCTTTCCCGTTACCCTCTGCACTAGTTTTATGCTGGGGTACTAGCCTGTGCTGTGTACCTATCCCAAAGTGTCTTCCTGCAGTCTAACTCTATGAGGTAGACAGTGGATTGCATGCCCCATCCTCTGGTAGGACTTTCTGCTCCATAGCTGTCAGTGAAATAGAAGTTAGTAAGTAAGGGTCCCCTGTGGGGATAGGAGAGACAGTAGTAGGTCCAGGGCACTGTGGGTTATTAGAGCTGGAATAGGAAGAAAGAGGAGAGAGAAACAGAACAGATTCTCTGGTAGAAGGACACACATCACATGAGGAAAGAGAGAGAGAGAGAGAGGGAGAGAGAGAGAATGAGAGAGAAAGAGACCTTTATTCCTTTTCAATTCCCTGTTTCAGATCCTTGTCTTGAGATCCATGGAATTATCTATCCTATATAATAAAAGGCTAATATGCAAATTGACCAAACAGCAGAATGACTGGTCCCTATGATGCGCACTGACCACTAGGGAGCAGACGCTCAACCCAGGAGCTGCCCCCTGGTGGTCAGTGCCCCCCCACAGGGGGAGGGCTGCTCAGCCAGAAGCCACACAAGGAGTGGGCCTAAGCCGGCAATCAGAAATCCCCTGAGGGCTCTCTGACTGTGAGAGGGTACAGGCCATGCTGAGGGACCAACCCCCACCCCTGCCGAGTGCACGAATTTCTTGCACCAGGCCTCTAGTAACCTTATAAGACTACTGCTTCACATCTCTCGTTTATTGGATTTGAGTGGCTCTCTGTTCCTGGCAACCACAAATGACCTGAAAAATCTTCCTTCCCAAAGCATTTGCATTTTACTGGAGGACTCTGGGAAATGATAGCTAAGATTAATTGAATTCCAGACAAACTATTGAATATCTATACCATTTCTAATCTTCACAGCATCCCAAGCCGGTAGCTATCATCAACATTTTACAAGTGAGAAAACAGCCTCAGAGAAGGTGAGTAACTTGCCAAAGGTCATGCAATGGGAAAGCAAAGCTGGATTGGAACTCAGCTTTGTCTGACTCCAAACTGTCTGTTCTTTCTGTTGTACCATATTGCCTGCCAATATATACAACCAAAGGAATTAGTTTCTGCTGATGGAGTTGTGATTTTGAGCACATGGATAGGGGATTTTAGAAGCCATGCAGATTATCTGATTCAACCCTTCATGTTTGCACTTTAGGTCATTGAGGTCTCAGGAGGGATGCTACTCAAGGTTCCAGAAAAAGTGTGTGAACATAGATAAGGACTTGGGTTTCTGGGTTCCTTCCATTAATTTTTTTTTCTATTCTCAGACTGTACAAGGATCCCAGACATAACCTAATCCTGTTTCTGTTGAATAAAAACTATTTGCTTTTGGTAAATTCATATCTAACAAATCACTTTTTTATTTCCAAGGAGAACATTAATAGGCAATATTAAAGAAATTGAAATATTAATTCCTTTAAAATATGGTTTAAAGTTATTCTACATGTTCAGTCATTTTATAGGACTTTCTATCTTATTTAGTATATTTAAAAGCTAAAATATGGCAATAATACTTGCTATCAATAGCACCTGCTGTGTTTTACATATATTACTTCTAAACCATATGAATGTAGTATAATATATGTAGGGACAAGGAAACTTACATAAATTAAGTAATTTACTCAAGTTCAACCAAATAATAAGGGGCAAACAGGATTTAACCCAGGTTTGCTTTTGTGGTTGACTAAAAATATCAAATATTTTACCAATTTTCTTGAAGTTCAACATACATTAGGTTCAAAATGTGAGCTTTTAGACATGGTTTATATTATGACCTTATTATATTGTGTTTCTTTTCTTACTATCTGTGAAATGATTATGGCTTGCCATTGAAATCAGCAATCTGGTCAAAAGCTATTAAATATTCCTTTAACAGAAATCTTGTTATATAAATACTCAGGGCTGTGAATTTTCTCATTGAGCAGGCATAGACACATTACAAGAAAAAGAAAAAAAAAACTCACCTGACCAGGGCTTTAAGATTTAAGAACTATTTCTGTAATTTAAACTGAAGTTCAAAGATTTAACAGATTCACTGAAGCCCCTGGAAAAAAAAATGTTGGGAATCTACCATCCTGAATAATGTATCATCCATAAATAAACAAGAATTTATTATGAAATTCTGATATTTTAGAAATGTCTCTTTCTAAAAATTGCTCCTTGGCTATGGTATGGTTGATTAAGCTGATATTGATTTTGTTCTTCTTGAATAAACTGAGAGAGGTTGTAAAAGGTAATATTCTTTATCTCGACGTTTTCAATCAGGATTCTATTAGAAGGAAAGTAGACAGAGCTGGATAGTATTTGGCCAATAGCCATTATTATGTGAGGTGAAATGAATATAAATTTAGCACCCGGTGCCTGGCATACAGTAAAAGCTCATAAGTGTTAGCTATTGCTATTTGTATTATTGGCAATAGAGAGATGCCTGGGGAAACGGCCAGAGCTGTGGATGACTTCCTAAAATGAACATAGCATTTTGTCAAATGTTTCATGAGACATCTGAGAGCACCGGGCTAGTGCTGAAATGAAGCGGCTTTATGTCGCTACAAGATAGGATTTGGCTCGCCCCTGGCCTGGTGCCAGGCATGTCAGAGCCTTTGTCGATGGCTGCGGAAGGTTGATGTGACCTGCGGAAGTGACATTGCTGACACCACGGTGCCGCCAGCGCCACCTGCGATGTATCAGCACTTTTCCTCCTCCCAGTGCCACAGACCTCGGATACATATCCAATTTCTCACTCTGGGGATGCGCTTTCTTCTCTTCTTGAGCTTAGAGCAATCATTTAGGTCCAGTGCTATAGGATAACTGTTCTGGACGTGACAGCAGATGAGTGGGCTCAGGTCATTTTCCACTTGTAGTTGTCTAAAAGGACAGATTGGCAGCCAAACGCTGTCAACCTCGCTACATTGCTCCCCGTTATTTTAACTATAAAGGGTGAGAAAAACAACACCCCCCAGTTCAATATCAGGTAATTCTTCTCCACTAGAGGTCACAGCATTGGCAAGGCAGTGTGCCAGCGCCCCGAACATTGCCATCTGGAAGGCGATGTCGATGTCTCCGTGCTGACTCCTGTCAGGCAGGAGTAAGAATGGAAGAACACTGCCCTGGGTAATTGCTGGAGGACATTGCTGATGAAGGGCAGGGGCTGTCTGATTTTGTGTTAATTCAATAGTTGGTTGCAGAGAGGGTTGTATGCAGCTCGTGTGCCGGTGAAACTGGCATGTGTGAAAATTTGACTCATGCTCAGATGCTTTATCTCTTTGGACAGCAGCTCTTCAAGAATTTCTCAACAGTGCCAATACAGACACCCCGCCCCCCACCCCTGTCCCCCCCCCCCCCAAATCACTGGGTCAATGAGGACATCTAGATTCCACATCCACATTTGAGGCTGTTTTCTACTGTATTCATTGTTATATTAGAATTGTATAAGCAGAGCTAAGACAGTGAACAATCACAAAGTGAAGTAATACAACCTCCCGGGCAACTGATTTAGAAAGATAGCACTCCTTTGAAATATGGCCAATTAGGCATCCTAAATTCCATCCTAAATTTGCCTAGTGCCTACTTCGCGTCCCATTCCCCACTGGGCAAGCAGGGAGTTTTGTAAGCTTTAATTCTTCATTGTGAATGGAACCATGTAGCAGAAATTGCTACCACGTGGCAAAAATTGCTATTATAGCCAAAATGTATAACTAGTATCCTAATTTTTTCCTATGCATTACAGACATATAACTAGATATAAATTTAGTTAGGGATTCCAAGTGACAAAGCTCTGGCTTTGTAAATTGAACAGGCGATCGCTCAATTTGGGATAACATTTCATATAGCGGCAATAAGACACAGTGCTACCTACGGGGAGTTAGTATGGACACAGAGAACTCTGCAAGCATTCTTTTCTAAGTAGTCACCCTTATTCATATGATCAACATAATTAATATGAGTTAGCCATATGAAGCATGCCTTTCTATTGGCTCATTATTTGCAATAAATATACCTATTTAAATAGGCATATTTGAATCAAAATAGGTATATTGGAATCAAAATATTTCCATTAAAAAGATTCTTCTCACTACTCAATGCACATCTACTTTACTGTCCTATTTATCGCCTTTTCTGTAGAGATAAACTTCATCAAGGGTTAATCAAAACTCACCCTACATCCTGTTTTTCACGAGGCCTTTCAGATCTAGTCTTTCTTTACCAGTCTTTGGCACCTGCCATCGTCCCTGAAGCTCTCTTAACTCTTAGCTTCCGTGAGTTTTTGTCCGGGTTCTTCAAACTTAGTATCCACTCCGCATTCTCATTCACTTGTGTTTCTTATGCCACCATGCCTGAAATATAGTGTTTCTTAGGGTTCTGTCCTGAGTTTCTTCCTCTCTCATTTCACATACCACCACCTATTTTCTGATAACTCAGAACTGTACATTCCAGCTCCTGAAATGTCGAGTTGTATTTCTGTCATTGTTTAAAAACACCCACAGGTCTAAGACTGAACTCGGGTGTCAAGTTGCTGCCTCCACCTTCTCCTCTAACAGTATTCTCTCGTTGGGGTGGCAGCATTATTGTTTTTCGAGTCGATCTCTCTTTGCCTTGGAAAGCTCATTCATCCTTTAAGATTAAATTCTCATCTCTGCTTGGAAATGCTCCTGAGCTTAATGGTGTTTTTTCCTTTTCTGTGTTCTAGTTCTTTGACCCCATAACAGCATCGTTTCATTTCTGTACCGTATGTTGTCATGATTAATTTACCCTAAGTCATCGTCACTTATTAGTTTCCTTTGAGCCCAGCTTCAGGTTATCTCTGTGTCATTCGCACATACCACTCTGATTCATACAAATTAGGAGCTCAAGAAATGCTTTTGAATAAATGAATGAATATGTCCTCTGCCTCTGCAGATAGAGCCATAATTTGGATATTCCATTCATTGAATCCACCCATTTTTTTCATTTTCTAGACTTTAATCACCTCCCATCTGAACTAGTCTTCTTTTTTCCTAAGTTAAATTCTTAGTTATTTTAGAAACTTTTAAATTAAAGAATGTTAAGGGGATAATATTCTTTTTTATTGTAGTAAAAATACATAACATAAAATTTACAAGTTTAACCATTTTAGGTGTGCATTCACTGGCATTAAGCACATTCACAATGCTGGGCAACCATCACCATTTTTCATTCCTAGAACTTTTTCCTCATCTCAAATAGGAAGTCTGTACCTATTAAAAAATAACTTCTCATTCCCTCCTCCATCCAGCCCCCGATAGTCTCTGTTATATTTTCTGTCTATGAATTTTCCTAATCTAAAAACTCATCTAAATGGAATCATATAATATTTGTCCATTTGTGTTTGGCTTATTTCACATAGCATCATGTTTCAAAGTTCATCTATGTTGTAACATGTATCAGAATTGCATTCCTTTCTAAGGCTGAAAAATATTTCTTTGTGCGTATATACCACATTTTAATTTTATTTTTTAAAATTATTCTTTATTGTTGAAAGTATAACATATATGCCCTCTTTTCCCCTTGGACGCCCTCCAGCCTGCCCCCACTCTCCCTATATACATTTAAAAAACTTAACTTGTTTTTGTTTTTAATTTCAAAAAATTCAATTACAGTTGTTATTCAATATTATATCAGTTTCAGGTCCACAGCATAGTGGTTGAACATTTATGTGCCTTATGAGTGATCCCCTGATAAGTCTAGTACTCACCTGACACCATACATAGCCTTTACAATATTATAGGCTATATTCCCTATGCTGCACTCATCCCTGTGACTATTTGGTAACTAGTAATTTTATTTTTTTAACCCTCATCCTAGGATGTGTTTTATGAATTTTTTTTTTCTTTGTGAAAGGAAGGGCAAGAGAAACATCGATGTAAGAGAAACATTGATGGGCTGCCTCTTGTATAAGACCCAACTGGGGATCCAACTCACATTCTAGGTATGTGCACTGATGGGGAATCAAACCCGCAACCTTTTAGTATATGGGACGACACTCCAATCAACTGAGCCACCTCAGGGACAATTTGTATTTCTTAATACCTTCACCTTTTACACCTAGTCTCCCCCCCACTCCCCAATCCACTTCCCATCTGGAAACCATCAGTTTGTTTTTGGTATTTTTTTTTGTTGTTGTTTTTTCTATTTTGTTTGTTTATTTTTATTTAGATACTATATGTAAGTGAAATCATATGGTAATTGCCCATCTCTGTGTGACTTATTTCACTTAACATAATTCCCTCTAGGTCCATCCATGTTCTTGCAGATGGCAAGATTTCATTCTTTTTTTATGGCTGAGTAAAATTCCATTGTATATTTGTACCACATCTTCTTTATCCTGTCATCTATCTTTGGACTCCCAGGTTGCTTCCATATCTTGGCTATTGTAAATAATGCTGTAATGAACATATTTATATACATTTTTACATGAAAGAAATAACTAAGCATATAGAAAAGAATTATAGAAGAATCATTGTTTTTTTATTTTAAAGAAGATCTTATTGATTGATTTTAGAGAGACAGAGAGATAAGAAGAAAGAGAGAGAAAGAGAGAGAGAAACATTGATTTGTTGTTCCTCTTATTTATGCAGTCATTGGTTGATTCTTATATGTGCCCTGATGGGGACTGAACAAAAAACATTGGTGAATTGAGAGTGCTCTAACCAACTGAACTACCCAGCCAGGGTTGTAGTTTTTGCTTGTTTCCCCATTTTTGAACCCAAAGAACAAAATTGTTATTTTGGTGTTGAGGGAGAAATACATGTCAAATTCCAATAACAAATTCTTTTTGTAAGGTAATTGTTATTAGAAAACTAGCCTACTCACTGGGTCCAACATTAGGATTCACTCCTAAGTCTAGCCTAGGGGTCCTCAAACTACGGCCCACGCGCCACATGCAAATACAAATATTGTATTTGTTCCTGTTTTGTTTTTTTTTACTTCAAAATAAGATATGTGCAGTGTGCATAGGAATTTGTTCATAGTTTTTTTTAAACTATAGTCTGGCCCTCCAACGGTCTAAGGCACAGTGAACTGGCCCCCTGTTTAAAAAGTTTGAGGACCCCTGGTCTAGCCAATTAGTCTGTAGCCTGGTACCAGTAGGGATGCGGTAAATATTTATTGAATGATTTTTATACAAGTATGACTTCATCCATTATTTTAAGTTGAGATAGTATATGAATTAGCTCATAACTCATGGTAGTCATTAATAGCTGATATTTACTGAGAGCATACTATGTTCCAGTCATTTTTTCTTACTGTTTTTTTTTTAAGATATGCTATCTCACTTAATCCTCATAACAACCTTACAAGGTAGATTAATAATAATGATAACAGTAAGAAAAAGGATAGTTATCATCATCATCATAATCACTTATAAACTTAGAAAAATGAGCCACAGAGCGGTTTAGTAAATTGTCTAGACTATCACCACTAGGGGAGGAGGGTCAAGATGGCAGCTTAGGTATACATGGTACTCGCCTCCTCCCACAACCACATCAAAATTACAACTAAACTACAGAACAACCAACATTCAGAACCACCTGAAATCTGGATGAATGGAAGCCCTTCAATTAAAGAAGAAGCCACACTGAGACTGGTAGGAGGGGCAGAGACAAGGCATTGCTGTTCCAACACCCACGTATGGCATGTTTTAAATCAGGAGGGATATACAGTGGGGCCTTGACTTAAGAGTTCAATTTGTTCCGTGATGGAGATCGTAACTCAAATTACTCGTATGTCAAATCAAAAAGTGAACGAGTGAGACACGTGATGCTGGGCTAATGTTGTGGTGTTCACTGTGACGTTTGCTGCGCCAACTAGCGGTGGGGTATCTGAAGCTGGCTCGTAACCCGAATTTTAGCTCGCAACTCAAAGCGAAAAATCGGCCGAGAGATGGCTCATATCTCGAAAAACTCGTTAGTCGGGACACTTGTAAGTCAAGGCCCCACTGTATTGGCTATGGAGGAGCAAGTGGTCCAGTGCTGGAAAAGATGTCCCTGTAACTTCGGGCTATAAAAACCAGGGGTATTGAAGTTGAGGGAGACAGAGGGCTGCTAAGATTCCCAGGCATTTCTCCTTAAAGGGCCTGTACACAGACTTACTTGGACTCACTCTCTGACCTCTAGCATTAGGCAGTAGCTCGAAAGGATCCAGGGACATATGGGAAGGAACTAAACTGCCTGTCCAGGCAAGAACTGGGAGGTAACTTTCTCCCAGACAAAAAGTGCTGGCAGGCACCTTATCTGAGTTTTCATCAACCTGGCCCACACTGTTTGCCCTTCCCTGTTGATTCCCTGAGACCCTGACCCACCCAATTTTCAGCCCCTCCCAAGTTGTTTGCAGTGGCTTTTTCATATGAATGGCCTGTCCTGACTCAGGCTTCAGACTTTCCTAAAATCTCTCAAATTAGCAGCAGCTGGCCTCAGCATGCTACATACCTCTCAAAAAGTGGCTCCAGGCCCAGCACTAGCAGCAGCTTGCCAAGGTTCCCAGCTTCCCTTCTCCTGGGCACTTTCAAGCCCAACATAAGTAGCAGCCATCTCAGATCTCCCTATAGCTTGTGGCAGGTGGCCCCAGGCAGGGCACAGGGAGTAGCTAACTTTGTACCTCCTAGGAGGCCCCAGAGCCAGTGCACCCAGTGGTCAGCTTCAGACCATGCCAGATTACAACCCTGCCAAATCCACAAACAACACATTCAAGGAGCAGATGCGGTGAGCACCAAATACCCACTGAAGCAAGTCATGCTCCATAGGGGTATCTCCTGGATAGTAGCTCTTCTGCTATAGTTGCAGCTGGTCCTCACAGCTGATACACCTGGAAGTCAATCCCTCTCAGTGATGCCAATAGCAATCAGGGCTCAACTACAATGGGAGAGTGCACACAGCCCATACAGGGGCACATCTAGAGTGCCTGGCTCAGGTGACTGGGGAGGCTGAGCCACTGGGCTCTACAGAATACCTACTACACAAGGTCACTCTACCAATTCCAGGAGACATAGCAGTGACATTTAATACATAGAAACAAACACAGGGAAGCAGATAAAATGCGGAGACAAAGAAACATGTCACAACTGAAAGAACAGAAGAAATCTCCAGAAAAAGACTAAATGAAATGGAAGCAAGCAAACCACCAGATAGATTTTAAAACAGTGGTTATAAAGTTGCTCAAGGAACTTAGTGAGAATTTCAAGGAACTTAGTGAGAACTTCAAGGAACTTAGTGAAAACATCGACATAAAAAAGGACCAGTCAGAAATGAAGGATACACTAACTGAAATGGAGAATAATTTACAGGGATTCAACAGTAGAGTAGAGGACGCCGAGAATCAAATAAATGATTTGGAATACACAGAAGCAGATCACACCCAATCAGAACAGTAAACAGAAAAAGAAAAAAAAAATGAAGCTAGTGTAAAGAGCCTCTAGGACAACTTCAAACATACCAACATTCATATCATGGAGGTATCAGAAGGAGAAGAGAGAGAGAAAGATATTAAAAACCTATTTGAAAAAATGACAGAAAACTTCCCCTACCTGGTAAAAGAAATAGACTTACAAGTTCAGGAAGTGCAGATAGTCCCAAACAGGATGAACCCAAAGAGGTCCACACCAAGACACATCATAATTAAAATGCTGTAGGTTAAAGACAAAGAGAGAATCTTAAAAGCAGCAAGAGAAAAGCAGTTATCTATAAGGGAGCACTCATAGGCCTGCCAGCTGATTTCTCAGCAGAACCTTTGCAGGCCAGAAGGGAATCACAAGAAATATTCAATGTGATGAAAAAGCAAGGACCTACAACCAAGATTACTCTAAATCAGTGGTTCTCAACCTTCCTAATGTCATGACCCTTTAATATAGTTCCTCATGTTGTGGTGACCCCTAACCATAAAATTATTTTTGTTGCTGCTTCATAACTGTAATTTTGCTACTGTTATGAATCCTAATTAAATATCTGATATGCTATGTGTGTTTACCAGTGGTCACGACTCATAGGTTGAGAACTGCTGCTACATCAAGTGTTGAAGGGCGTTCTTGAAGAAGGAGAAGAAGAAGAAGAAGAAGAAGAAGAAGAAGAAGAAGAAGAAGAAGAAGAAGAAGAAGAAGAAATGTGAACAATAAAATGACAAAAAAACACATATCTATCAATAATTGTATCTAAAAATCAAAATAAATTAAAGGAATCTAATGAAAAAAATAAATTGATGAATAAAATAGAACCAGAGGCATGGAAACATGGAACAGACTGAGGAATTTCAGAGGGAAGGGGAGAGGTCGGCTGGAAGAGATTCACCAAATATCTTATATGCGTAAATGCATTACCTATGGAAACAGACAATGGGGTGAGAAGGGCCTGGAGCAAGGTAGGATCTGGGTGGAGGGGGGCAATAGAGGGAAATATAGAGGAGGCATCTGTAATATTCTCAACAATAAAGATTTTTTAAAAATATCACCACTAGTAAGGAGTGGAACTGAAACTTTAAGCCCAGCAATCTGGCTCTGGCCTGCTTGCTCTTAAATAATCCATAATTATTGCTCTGGGATAGATAAGTGACTCCAAATAGATTTCTAAAATAAATTATATAACAAAATATTCTTTCCTAAGGTATGAGGGCTCTGGGAAATCTGAGTAATTATTCTCTAACATTTTTTAGGGCATAAATATAGTGATATTTAAAAATTCACAGCCACGATTAGGTGAACAATACATAAAAACTCGTTATTATTTTCTAAACTGTTTAGCCATTTTATTTGAGAGCAGTTGATATATGATGTTAGCAATATTTCTTCAATCTCATGCCATGCTGACTATATTTTCTTGTTTAATAATAGGCTAATTCCACCTTAACTATATTTCATAGCTTTGTTGATTGTTATTCTTATCATTTTCCTGTCATTATCCTCTCAGTTTCTACATTTGATTCATGGGGTAAATCTACTGCTTCCTTACTCTTGTATTTTACGTGCTCACACGTTTTTATGAAATCTCTCTAAAGTATAATCTGTTTATCACATATGCATGACTTACATATTAGAGTATATTGAAAAAATTCACACTCTTCAAACACTGTTAAAACCCGGTAGCACATCACATCAGAGTAGGACTCTTCATTATGTGGTGTTCTTTTTAAATATCCTTGAGCTTTTTAGCTTCTAAAACGAATAATTATAATAAAACAGTTCTCTCACACCTAGATAAATCTAAAAGGAATTATTTTTAGGCAGAAACAATATTAAGTTTTGGAGGTTGGTATTCTAAAAATCAACACTGGAAAGATGCTGAGCCAAGTAATACCAGAATTATCATCTGTAGTATAAAAAGTTGTCCTCTGATTACTTTACCTCGTAGTAATCTCATTGGAAAGCAGAAAACACATAAGCCATATCTGTAATTAGAATGCAAAGTCACTCAGTTATCAGTGCTTAGGGAAGATTGATTCCCCCTCAATACTCTCTCTACTTAGGTGAACAATTAGAGCACTTGCATTGATTCAGCAGTTCAAAAGCTGTATAAACTAGAATATTCTCAAGATTAAAAAAAGGATAGTGCCATTATTTGAATATACATTTTAAATATTTAAGTAGTTACATTTGCTTAATAGTCTGTAAGCATTTTACTTTCTCATCAAGGAAGACAATTTAAGGTTTAGGTCCGCACAGTTTTATAACATGGCCATCATGGAAAAATGACCCAAAAGTTCACAATATGCTTCCATCAAAGGAATATATGTTGCGGGTGCAGTCTTTGCAGGCCACTCCTATTTAGCAATGGGAATGGATAAATTAAACTTGATGCTGGCACTCAGCAAAACGCTAATTTAGCCTTTAGCTCAGTCAAAATTTTTTTCTGTTGAAGAAAAAAATATGTATTAAAATTATTTTATTTTACCTATTCAATATCAACAAAGGGTGTCTGCAAACTATATGGAAAATAGCATCATATAGCGTTGTCTAGAAAAAAAAAACCAAATTAAAAAATATATAGTTTGAGTTAGGTAGCTCTTTGCAACAGAAATGTTGCTGGAGATAATGACATTTCTGGCTTGTTGCCTTGTTTGATGCTCCCGGAACTGGTTTCCTTTGAGACTATTAAATAAAAGGATTGATGTGCTAAGGAACTTGAGTCAGTGGTGACCTTTGTATGAGGATTAGTTGACTCTTTGATTACTTTTGGCATTTCATTTTACACCTCTTTTTGAAATCAACTCATGGTAGTGTAGTCCATCAAATTCCAGCTGAAAACTACTCAGGGTACTTTTTATATGTATCCTGATTAGTGTTATATCATCCTAAACTTTATTAAAAATAAATGAATTGTGGGCATTAAATATAGAGGGAAGAAAGGGAAGGGCTCTGTAGACAAGCAGAAGAAATGGAAATTTCCATTTCCACCGTCGTCTTTATCATCATCATCAACATCATCAATAAATGTATTAAGTTTACACATGCACTTGCCCTTTTTTCCTTTTTCTCCATTATAGTCTTACTTGAAGGTATATACTAGTACATTTTAGAATTATTAAAAGCATGCTAATTTAAATATAGCCTAATTCCTCTCTCTTTTTAAAAAAAATTGATTGGATAGAGAAAAAACATCAATCTGAGAGAGAAACATCAATTTGTTGCCTCCTGCATGCACCCCAAGCAGGGATTGAACCTGCAACCTGGTTATGTGCCCTGGTCAGGAATCAAACCTGCCACCTATTGATGTAAGGGACAATGCTCCAACCAACTTAGACACACCAGCCTGGCTCCTTTCCTTCTTAAAAAGCAGCAGGTAGTGTGGTAGAATACCAGCTTCTATGACAAATCACTGGCACTCTGTCACAAAATAGGTCTGATGTAAAGTGAGAAATCTCATCATCTCATACACAGAGAAAAATATAAAACTTTAAACTTAGCATACTTTCTATTTCCAAATATTCCTCTATCTATAATTAGGGTGAAGCATGCTTTTTTTCCCTTTATATGGTTGTGGTTTCTTAAAATGAAAGTGGCCCAATAAGGTAAACAACTTTTGGTACATATATGGTTTGAACTGATCTCTCTTTTAATGTTTTGATTGTTATAAAACAAAATGATGCTCTCATTGTGTTTGTAGCATCATGGTACTCAATACTAAGTTGAGAACCAAATCCTTAAAGAATCAGCCATCAACGCAGTTTACAACAAGTAGTAAAATGTGATGGAAAACCAAAAGTGCTATAGAAATTCAGTGAAAGGAGATTAGATTTAAACCAAACCTTAAAGGGTTAGGTAGGGTTTGAGCAAGATGCCAGGGTTACTAAACACAATTTCAGCCTTGAGGAAAGTCTTGAGCAAAGGCGGAGAAACACAATAGAACATGAGCAGGTAGGCATATCATTGCACAGGCAGGTAGTTTGAGGAGCAGTGGTAGTCTAGACTGTATATTAAAACTGCATTTTACAGAGATTTTCTTCCTTGGAACAGTAAGTCATGTGACTTCTGAGCATGCCCAAAGCTGAAGATTAACTTCACAGTTCTCAGTTAGCTAACCACAGGGCAAGGGTGGACATCTCAGCCCATTGTAGGCATCAAGGTAGGTAGTCACATGGGCATGGGTAGAGTTGCAGTGGTTTTTGTAACTCTTTGTAGATTTAATCATTTTCATAGCTGGGAGCTGTACAGCATTATGGGAGAAGTATCTGTAGATCCACGGGAACAGAGGACAGCAGGGTTTGGACTCATCGTTCGCTAGAGCCTGGCTAACACAGGAAGAGACTTTTCTTCCAACTTGGCTCTATATCTTTTTCTTTGCAATGAAAGATTTTCAAAGTCCTAATTATTTAGTTGTAAATGGTGCCTAACAATTAAACCCAGGCCCCAAACTGTACAGTCCATGTACACATGGCGATATTTGGTAAGGGACGCCTGTAAGGACTGTACCTGGGTATAGGTGTCCCATGGGAAGAGCTGTCCTCTAAAATATCAAGCTTGGATAGCCCCGCCCCACCACTGTGTAGAGATAGAAAACAAAGTTTTAAAGTTTGAGAAAAGGTGGATGAGAATTGCATCAAGCTAAAGACTGGAGCGAGTGGGCTTCAGAAAGGGGGCATTCAGGCCTAATTCCTAGAAAGTAGACAGAGAAGATCCTTTTGGTCTATTTTTAAATGTTTAAATTTTCACCTCCTTTCTGGCCTTTCCCTGCCATGCTGCTACCCCTGTGGTCCCAGTTTAGTAGAAAGGAAAGAGACAGAGGCCCTGGAGAGCGAGGCAGGACAACGTTCCAGCAGCCATTTCCCAGTTTTGTGACCCTGATGACTTTGAGTCTCAGTTTTTCCTTCTGTAAAATAGGGATGACAATGTTTACACTTTTATGAGGATTAATTGAGGGAGCACATATGAAACAGCCAATACAGAGCTGGAAATACAAGAACTACACACTGGAAGCTATTTTACGTTCCTACTTCTTTCCTTCTTCCCTCCCCCCCCCCATTTTACCTCTCCTCCCTATCTCTCCATTCTTTGCCTCATTCTTTACTTATTATCTATTGAAAAATGTGGTTTAACCACTTCTCACTTGCCAAGTACTATGCTTGGCACTGAGGAAAAAATGGTGCCTTGATGGGGAATAAGTCCTTGTCATCATCAGCTTACCATCTAATGAAAGACAAACATTGATCAGAATAGGATATAAATGAATGTAAAAATTACCACTATTTCATTTCAAGCAGAATTACATGGTGTTATAAGAGAAAATAATAGGGATTATTCATATCTTTTCCTTTTCCCCTTTTTGTAAGTATAAACAGAAGAATAAATTATACTATACTAGACTCCAGCAAATGACTAGAAATGTAAATGTTTATATGTTGTTGGATTGATCTTGAACATATATGAAGGTTGGTACTTCTGTATGTTAAAATCCTGGAATCAGGAAGATGAATAACAGACATGACAACCTAACAGATTTATATTTCATGTTTGTCTTTTATGCTTCTTTTGTTAATTTTTACTTTTGGATTATAGTTATTTTAGTAGACTTCATCGGTTTACTCTTCCTTTGATTAAATGAATAGAAATTCCTTCCTTCCTCTGGGGGAATAATGTACTTTGGAGTTCAAAACAGTGGGTTGCCCAGAAGCTATATGTTCAATCACATTGCAAACACTCAATAGAAGATAAGCTTCGTCCCTCATAGGAGTTTCACTGTAATGAAAAGAGCTGAGGCAGCTTCAGAGTACAGAATGCCCTTTAGGGACCGAAGCTTCTCCCAGGCTCTGCGGCTTGGACAGAACCGAGAACTCACAGTGCCCATCCACATAAGTCAGCAATCCCTAGCAGCAAGGCACTCTCTTATTGGATAATAATTCTAGCCTTGCTACTCTAAGAAGGGATGGGTCCTTTGTAGAGGGCCTTAGAGTCTGGAATAAAAGTGACTTTTTTTTTTTAAAGGATTGTTCCTGGGAAATCTCTTTTCTTCACTTTCCCTGCCTGCCAAGGCTGGGGAATTTGGGTCCTGTCAGTGTGTTTATGTCACATAAATATAATCTGATATAACATTTCCTCTTCTTATAGTAAGTGACTCTTTTGGGCATGAAACTTGAAAGACAAAAATAAAAGATGGCTGCCCCAAATATGTAACAGAGAATTTGGAGTTAACTGATTCACAAACCATCACAGCCAAGAGCCTCCATTTCAGAAGTCACATTGGTGCAGATCATTCATCTCTGGCAGTGGCTCTCAACCTTCCTAATGCCGCGACCCTTTAATACAGTTCCTCATGTTGTGGTGACCCCCAACCATAAAATTATTTTCGTTGCTACTTCATAATTGTAATGTTGCTACTGTGATGAATCGTCATGTAAATATCTGATATGCAGGATGTATTTTCATTGTTTCAAATGGAACATAATTAAAACATAATGATTAATCACAAAAACAATATGTAATTATATATGTGTTTTCCGATGGTCTTAGGCGACCCCTGTGAAAGGGTCGTTCGACTCCCAAAGGGGTCGCGACCCACAGGTTGAGAACCGCTGATCTATGGCGCCATTTGTTGTAGTAGGAATGGCCTTTATGTAATACTGCCCCCCCCCCCCGCACCCACAGACACACCCACACATTGTATCTCTCTCCCACTACCCATCATCTGATTCCACTTCCTTCTCTGGCTACATCCGTATTTCTCTCCTCCCCTAAGCAGCTTTCCTCGACAGTATTGCCATCTCTAATTCATCTCCTCCCATTCTCTCTCTCTATTGCACTCCAATACTTTTCCCCCACCACTCACCGAAACTGCTCCTTTGAAGGTGCTCTAAGTTGCTAAATCAAAAAGTCAATTCTTTGTTCTAAGATCAAAGTGTTGATCTGCTTGATTCATTGACAGCATTTGACACAGCTGACCAAGCTCCTCCTTCCTCACTTGGCTTTAGCACCCTGCATTCTCCTGGTTTCCCTCCCACCTAACTGCCCTCTGCTACTCAGTCTCTGCATTGCATCAACCCCTTTGCCCAGGAGTGACCCAGCTCATGGCACCAGCTCCACTTATTTTTATATTCATATTCGTCACTCCCTTGGAAACCATATCCAGTGACCAGCTTTCTAACATTCATATGCGAATGACATCCAAAAGGATATCTCCATGAAGGAAAAATACCACATGATCTCACTCATTTATGGATAATAAAGACCATTATAAACTTATGAACAAAAATAGATACAGAGGCAGAGCAGCCCCGAACAGACTGTCAAACTATAGCGGGAAGGCCGGGGAGGGTTGGGAGGCAGGAGGGGAGGGTAAGAGATCAACCGAAGGACTTGTATGCATGCATATAAGCATAACCAATGGACATAAGACACTGGGGGGTAGGGGCGACCAGGGGATTGTCAAGGGCGGGAAAAAAAGGAGACATATGGAATACTCTTTGTAATACGTTAAGCAATAAAACAATAAAAAAAAAAAGCATATCTCCAGGCAAGATTGCTTCCTTGAATTTCAGACTCATATACCCAATTGCTTATGTGTCATGTCCACTTGATGTCTAGTAAGCATCTCAGAACTCCATTTCTAATCCTCCCATCCGGTCCTGTTGCCCCAATTTTGTTGAAGGTAGCATCATCCTCCAAGTTGCTCAGGCCAAACACCTTAGGGCCCTCATAGCCTTCGTTCTCATACTCACTGTCCAGTCTGTCAGCTCAACATTTGAAATATACTTAGTGTCTAATCCTTTCTCTGCATTTCCTCTGCCAACATCCTGGTTCAAACCACCACCTTCTCTCTCTTGGATTATTGTTATTCTGCCTTGTCCCTCACAGAACAATTGAGTCTAGGATCCAGAGATCTAGTTAAAACAGATGTTAGAAATTTCAGAGCTGCTACTTCTCTGCTTGAAACTTTGCAGTAGCTTCCGGTCTCATTCTGGATAAAGCCAGAATCATAGGAATGGTCTAGGTCATATGCTATCTGAGCCCCCGTTTAGCAAGGCCCTGAACTAATTCTGTACCAGTGCCACTCACTGGCCTCCTTGCTCTTCCTCACAGACCCAGACGTGCTCCTGCCTCAGGGCTTCTGCGCTTTCCTGGAATTCTCTTTCCCTGGATATCCAAGGCCATTAGTTCTTAAATGTCAACTCAGCATGTATTTTCTGGACTACAGCACAACTAAAATCCCAACATCTATACCTCTTCTCAACACTCTTTTTACTCATCCGTGTTTTCTTTTTCTCTGTATTTTTATCAATCACCTTCTAATATGATAAGTATTTTACTTATTTATGTTGCCTCTTCTATTTCTCACATCTTTCTTCCACAAAAATGCAAGTTCCGTGAAAGCAAAGGTCTCTTTTACTCACTGCTGTATTCCCCTGGCGTAGGGCAGTGGTTGGCACATAGAGGTGGTCAATGAATATTTCTCAGTTGGATAAATGTAATTGTCAATCGACTTTAAAATGCATCCTCACCCTGACTTATATGTTTCTACTTTACATCTGACCCCGTCCTGCTTCTTGTGTGCTGTTCCAGTCTCCTGCCCTCACTGGTTGTTTAGGCAAAGATGACGGCGATGCCAATAGAACTATGTCACTGGATGTGGTTGGCGCCCTGGTGCCGCTGCTTGTCTGTAAGCACATGGTTCCCCCTCTGCACCGAGGCCACCCATTCTGTGACACTAGGAAATAACTAAATGCTGAGTGTCAGGGCCCCTCTGGGAGTTACCTGTGGACTTCTTTCTTTTATAAAATGCATTACATTAAAAGGTAATAGAACCATCTCTGTGTGTATGAATGTTTTTATTTAAAAGAGAATAAAGCAAAATTAAAAGTCATTCAGAAGAAGGTATTTTTCTGTGTGCCTTATGCTTGCATAATAAATACATTAGCTCGTTAGCCAGGGCACACACTTGCTTATTGAATGCCCGTCACTGAAATTAAGCAATATTTCCATTTTTTGATAAAAAATTATAGTTGAAAAAAGAAATATTTTCTAATGCCAGGATCATGTAGAAAGATTTGTGGTGGGATGTACAAGGTATCAAGCAGAAAAAACAGGAAGCATACAGCAGTGTTGTTGATTTGACCAGAATTTCTATACCCCCTTCAGCAGATGCTATAAAAGGTTTGAGAGATGGGCACTAATAGAAACCTCTCCACTCTTCCTCTCCACAGCATTGACAGAGGACCAAGAATCCTGCTGCTTAGCTGAAGGACATTCTAGAACATTTCTTAGTGGAGAATATTCCCAAGATAAAAGGTTGCTTCATCTCCTACCCTCATTTTACTTATTTGCCTCAAAGGAGTAAAAAGAAGACTGCAAAATGAAACTGACTTACACAAATCCCATGCTACAAAGAAGCATATTATTGGAATCTTCAAATACATTATCCAAGTAGTGTAGAGAGAAAGAGCGATTATTTATGACATTTTCATATAAATCATAATTTCTAAACCAGAATATTGATCCCCAAGTAAAATGAGGGGCAACCTGAATCATAAATTTTCTGATTTGGAATATTTTATAAATTTCAAGTAAATATTAGGTCCAAATTATACAGATGCAACTTTAGGCCCAGATTATTGAGCTGGAAACATTTTAGTTCAAAGAAAAAAAAATTAAACAATTATTTCAATGAATGTATCTAGGGCATAACATTTTTTTAAAAAAGAATCAAATTTTTATGGCAGTATTACTCACTGATGAAATTAGTGACAAGACAAATGAAAACAATGCCAACATTTCCTGATATTCTGTATTGTGTGTGCCGAATGTTTTTATTTTGTGTCCTGTATTGAATTTTTCTTGCCCAGATACAAAAATGCAGTGATATTGCAAGTGAATCTTTGAGTGGAGCCTACTTTTTTTCAGCTCATTGTCCCATTTTTCATAAGACTGTGACATAGTGACACTGCGTGTGTATTATAACAGTGAGACAGTTCTCCGAAGCATCTGGAAGAATGGGAAAGCGGAGAAGGTACCAGTGGGATAGAGGGTTGACTGTGTGGAGTTTTGATCCATCACTGAGTTATCCCATCTTCAAAAAAACCCCATTTTTTTTTTTCATTTTCAGGATCTGGCTATTGGCATAAGGAGCTTAGACTCCCTCATGCTCATTCTTATAAGCTCTTTTTTGAGAATATTAACAATAGGAAATATAGACAAAAGTATTTTCACAGTATCACAGATTTTTAAAATAATAAATAGGCTTGATTCTTACTCTTGAAACTCTTTTTCTTTGAGGGTTATGTTGTGGAATCAAGCTGGAGTCTTAAAACAAACACTGAGGATAACAGATATGATTTCAGAAGCACAGAGATGAAGACAATGAATTACTCGTTGCTATGTACAAGATCTCCAGGGCCTGCATAGAACTCCACCAAATAGAGAAACAGGTTTGTCCATGTGTGAATTTGGCCATCCCCCTGTTCTTGTACAGCCTGCAAGCTAAGCATGGTTCGTAAATTGTCAAATGGCTGCAAAAATTCAAAAGAAGAATAATCCCTCACAACTGAAAATGGTGTGGAATCCCAATATCAGTGCCTATAAAGTTTTATTGGAATTCCACGTGTTCATTTGTCTATTTTCTATTATTGCTTTCATGCTTCCACAGCAGAGCTGAGTAGTTTCGGCAGGAATCTTATGGCCTTCAAAGCTGAAAGTATTCACTGTCTGGTGCTTTATACAAAAGTGTTTGTGGACTCCTGGTATAATTTACATAACCTTTCCCTCTAATCGACTGGTAAGTCACTTGCAATTTTTTACATTAATTATTAGCTCTGGGATAAACATATCTGTTACTCAGCACAGCTCTCATTTTTGCCGTCCTCACTGTTAGAAAAGCCACTTCATCCTTGTACCAGACTGAACCTGAGACTCAGTAGTGCATTCTTGGGTCCCAGTAAGGTTTCTGCCTCAAGGTCAAGGCATAATGCTTCCCATACTTCCATATTGGAACACTGATTTGTCTACTTTTATTTTACTATCAAAGACATACTTAATATTATAATTAATAATAATCAGAAACACCAATCAGAAAGGATATATGCACCCCTATGGCCATAGCAGCACAATTCACCATAGCTAAGATTTGGAAACAGCCTAAGTGCCCATTAGCAGATGAGTGGATTAAAAACGGTGGTACATCTACACGATGGAATATTACACTGCTGTAAAAAAGAAGGAACTCTTACCATTTGCAACAGCATGGAGAGCATTATGCTAAGTGAAATAAGCCAGTAGGAGAAAGATAAATATCACATGATCTCACTCATTTGTGGAATATAATGAACAATATAAACTGATGAACAAAAATAGAGTCAGAGAAAAAATATTTTATAATATAATAGTAGTAATCTTGTTATTTGCAGATTTTTAATATTTCCTACAACTTTTGTGATATTATACTATGTTAGTACAATTTTGGTAATATTATATTTAGAATCTTTTTTCCTTGAAATATTAATGTTTATTGCATGTAACATTATTATGTTTAAAATAGTTTTCCTTGAAATATTAAAAAAAATTAGCATAGTAACTAATAGTATAATTAAAGAACTGAACTTCAATAACAAAAGAGATACTTTTGAAAGAAATAAAGTTTGAGAAAGGCGAAGTGTTGTAAAAGGCAAACTTCAATCGCAATCTCACCAATTGTAAAGATTATGTATTTATGTGCCCATAATATTTTTTAAAAATATGTTTTTATTGATTTCAGAGAAGAAGGGAGAGGGAGAGAGAGATAGAAACATCAATGATGAGAGAGAATCATTACTCAGCTGCCTCCTGCATGCCCCACACTGGGCATGTGCCCTGACCAGGAATCAAACCCTGGTTCATAGGTTGACACTCTACCACTTAGCCACACAGGCCAGGCCTTAATCATTTTTGTAATCCTCACCTGAGGATATGGTGGTTTTTTAAATTTATTTTTAGAGAGAGAGGAAGGGAGAGAGAAAAAGAAATATTGATGTGAGAGTGAAGCATTAATCAGCTGCCTCCTATACAAGCCCTAACAGAGATCAAGCCTACAACCCGTGTAGGTGCCTTGACTTGGAATCCAACCAGCAAACTTTAAGTGCAAAGGATGTTGCCCAACCAACTGAGCCACAGCAGCCAGGGCTGTGCCCTTAATCTTATGAAAACACCATGATTAGTGTATTGCTTATTATGATTTACAAGTCAATCTTCATTTGGAATCCAGATATTCTTATGTGGAGCTCCAGAACTGCAGACATGTTTGAGGTAAAGATCCTCTATCTATCTCCTCAGGGACTAATCTCTTGGCCTTTCTTGGAGAGGAAGTTTTCTAACTTTTTGTTTACTCTGCAGGAATGACCGTGGGAGGAGTCTCTTGAACATGCTCTTTAGGGTCTAGGAATTCTTGCTTCTTTTCCTTATAAGGGACTCAGAGGAAATGCAGAAAGACATTCTGATAGGACAACTCTTGACCACGAAGGGAGAGGGGAAGAAAGAGGTTCCCTTCCCATTGGAATGGTATTGCTTTTTACTTTTTCATAGTAGGGGAGAGCTCTAAGCAAAGAAAAAAAAAGACTCATGGACAGACATCAGTATGGTGATTGGCAGAAGGAAGTGGGAGGGGGAGATGAAAGACAGCAAAGGAGGGATAAATGGTGATGGAAGAAGATTCGACTTGGGGTGGTAAACATACAATACAATATACAGATAATGTATTATAGAATTGTATACCTGAAACGTGTATAATTTCATTAACCAATTTCGTTCCAATAAATTCAATTAAAGAAAAATTGTTTGGTCAGTATATTTCTTAGAAATTGCTTTTTCAAAAAGCTTATTCCCATATGTAGAACAAAGCACATTTTGTCAGGATTCAAATAAAGCTGTGGAGTAGAAATGAAACTGCTTTCATAACAGCAGATATGGACTTGACACTGTAGTGCTAAATGAAACCAGAATCTGCAGTGTCAAATACTCATAGAGTAGGAGTTGGCTACACTTGAATTTGGATATTTCTGTCTTCATCTTTGTGGTCATGCATTTATCTCAGACTTCCAAGTTCTGGCATGTGATATCATCACATCAACTTCCAAGTATTATACACATATTGTCAAATATAATCTGAAAATAAGTATTTGTGAGAACCTGGACAGACTCCTGCATGAATGTATATATCCTACATAATAAAAGGCTAATATGCAAATCACCCAAAAGACACGACTGGTTGCTGTGACGTACACTGACTACCAGGGGGCAGATGTTCAATGCAGGAGGAGCGCCGCTCAGCCAGAAACTGGGCTCACGGCTGGCGAGTGCAACAGTGGTGGTGGGAGCCTCTCCCACCTCTGCAGCAGTGCTAAGGATGTTCAACTGATAGCTTAGGCCCACTGGACTGCAAGAGGGCACAGGCTGGGTTGAGGGACCCCTCCTACCCACCCCCAAGTGCACAAATTTTATGCAATGGGCCTTTAGTATATATATAGGACTATGACAGTTCTAATGTCGTTGAAGAAGAGCTTTCTTATTGTTTAGGTAGGTGGGTAACTGTCCAATTTTTAACAACCAAATCTGTAAGGGTGATCTCCCCTATAGTGGACGGAGGGAGTTCATCTTTCTCATAGTCTTGCTTTAGCCATATCCAGAGGCTACCTTTACCAGCACTCTTCTGTGCTGTGTCTGGGCCTTGCTGTAAACTGCTCTGAGCTCCAAGGTTTACCAGTGTCTACCCATAGTAACTACCAAGAGATATTTGATGTCTACCCAGAATATGTAACTTCCTATGTAGCTGAAAGTTGGCTTATCTTGCAAAAGCTCTGAGTTCTTACAATGAAAGCTGGTGAAAATAGGACAAAATATATTAACCAATCTGCTGCAGTTCTCATTACCTAAGAAGGAAATTCACATATACTCTTATTCCAGGAGAGCCTCTTGTAATTTTCTTTTAAAATAACTCTTTGTCTCCTTGAAAATAACTTCTACTTACATGCAGTTGCTTAAGCCATGAGGCCCAGAACACTAAAATGAGTGTGCTATCTTGAACTTAATAAAAATATATTTTAGCACTTCCCTGTTAATGGCATCACCATTTGTGGGGACTGTGTGGAGAAGGAATATCTCAATAGGGGTAACATTTGCCTGGAGAATGGATCTTTCTTGCTGAACTTTACTGGCTGTGCAGTAAGCGGGATTTTATGCTAATCACAAACAAATCTTTGAAAGAGGAAGATGAAGAACTAGTTACCTATGATCATCTGTTAGAATTGTCATCACATAGTAGCCAGGCATGAATAGACATTCAGTATCATGGATGAATTTCAGGAGCACACCATGCTGTGTTTGTTATGTGGCAAAGCTGAAGATACGAACAGTATTCTCCCTGAGGACCCCCGACAAATGACTCTGATATCCTAAGGATCCTTCTGCAGTTCTATTGTAACTAGGTTGTGTTGGTTGCAATACTGCAAACCTGATGGTTTGTCTTAGTTTTTAATGGAAATTATTTGCTTAGCTGTTTCTGCTTAGACTGACCTATTCTTTGAAAGAAAAGAAGTAATTTGGGGGATTACTGTTCTCTGGAGCTGAGCTCTTCTGCCAGAGTTCCCAGTTCACACAGGTGCAGCCAGAATGAAGCATCTTTGTTAGTGCTGTGTGGCTAAAAAATAATTAGAATGGGAGAACCTCGTGCCCAGATCTTGGTTCCAATAAAAGGAACCAGGGCTCCTTGGAGAAATGACTTACTCTAGGACTAGGGCTATAAATACGCAAGATGAGCCTGGCGCATCTTGCACCACACACACACACACACACACACACACACACAAAAGAAAGAAAGAAAGAAAGAAAAGAAAGGAAGTGCTCAGAAAAAAATCACAATGGTTGGGGATGCCAGAAGGACAGAAGAGCCAACCGAAGGAGCTCCCAGTAACCAAAGCTGGAACAATTCAAGTAAAAAAATTAAGTAGCATTGGATTATTACCCAAACTATAAAATAAATATTCATGAATCCATACTGACATAAATAAATGATTGAATAAGTAAATATATACATTACGATAGGAAAATCTCCCATGCAAAATATTTTCAAATGATGTGTGTAGATATTCCCCGCTCCTTAAGTGTGAGTGTGTGTGTTGACTTCCCTCCAGAGTATAGTATTGCAAGGGGACAAACACGAGCCTGGATCAAGGTTAACTTCATTGGTGATCGGCCATGTGATAGCATGATGTGATGAGAATGGACTTTACCTTTGTAGTATCCTCCCCCAAAACCATAACTCCAGTCTCATCATTAGAAAAACATCAAACAAATCCCAGTTCAGGGACATTCTACACAACACCTGACAAGTGCGCCTCAGAACTGTCAGGTCATCAAAGATAAGGACGTCTGAGAAACTGGTTTATTCAAAGTAAGTCAGTCAACGACTACTGAATGTAATGTCATATCCTGAATGGGATCGTACGCCAGAAAAAGGACATTTGGGGGAAACTGGGGAAATCTGAATACAGTGTGGACTTTTGTTAATATAAATAGAACGGCTTCATCTGCCCCAGAGGAATCAGACTATCTTAACTTGCATAGCTGGAAGAACACTGGGTGTTCTAAACTCTGGCATTTAGGCCCCTCTGCCATTCGGTAGCAGCACAACCATTAAGCAAAGCATTACTCTCTTTTTTATTGTCCCCTTTTAAAAAAATTGGCCTAATAAGAATTGATATTGTATATCCTGCACAGTATTATTGAGAGATCCAAATGAATAATGAATGTAAAATGCTCTGGGAAGCATAGAAAGAACTAGATACAAATGAGATGGCTTCAGTTAGTTCTTCTCATTGTGAGACCAAACTTAAAAGGGTTAGGCATTAGAAAGGAAATTATTTCCTCTTCAGATCTAAGAGACTTAGGCATTCTGAACTAAGGCTTTGCTTGTAAGAAAAAAAAGGTGAACAAAACGATCATTATTGACACCAGGGGAAAGCTTTGTTGTATAACAGGGGTAACAAAGGCTGAGGTTTATTGAGTACCTACTTTGTGCCAAGGCCTTTTTTAAAAAGCACTGATTTATTCCTCATTCACAGCTGCATGAGGCAGGTACTATTATTATTAATCTTTTAGAGCCAAAGAGACTAAGCACAGGAAGTTGAGTAGCTCACTCAGGGTTACACAGCTGGTAGTCACTGCCTCTCAGGAGTGCTCAGTACACACGAAGTAGAGGGTCTGGCAAGATCAGGGAGAGTTTGAGAACATCAGTGACCGCCTTCTGAGAAACCAAGGCATGTCAGACCAAAATAATAATAAAAAAGTTGTTATTTGGAAAAGCTAAGTTAGCTGCTCCTCAGGAATCAGTTGTTTTATTCCTGGAAAATATTTTCCACTTACTGCAAATCTATATCTGACCTGCTGAGGAAATCATGTGGTGAAATGAATCCAGAAAGTAGAGAAAGTGCTTCATTACTTTAAATAGCACTCAGCCCGTTACAGCCTCTGAATGGTCCCTTTTTGGAGTTTGAATGCTTCCAACTTAGCCATTTGGAGCTCAAGAGTACAATTTCATGTGTCTCTACTGATATCTTCATCTATTGCAAGATGTATAATTATTATCTATTTTGAACTAAATATACTACAAAAATTTAAAACATAAAATCCTATCCATATGTTTTATTATTATTTTTACCAACATCATGCTGTGTTTTGTGATACTTTCTTTTCCATCTTCTAGAATTTTTCTCTGGATCTAAAAGAATAAAGACCTTTTGAAACCCCCGCCCTCCCCCCCCCAAAAAAAAATATATCTTAGTAAAGATCAACTCGCTATATTTGAGGGCCCCAGGTATAAGGCTACTCCATGTTAGCATGCACACAAAGAGTTCAATTTTTTGTACAAAATTCAGCCTTATCTTGAGAAGAGCTTTCTAGTAAATCAGTAGTAATCCCTTGCTTTTAGGTGATGATGAAGTACTCCATTTTCTTTTATTACTACTTGAGGCCGGGTGCACAAAATTTGTGCACTTAGGGGGCGGGGTCCCTTAGCCTGGCCTGCACCCTCTCGCCATCCGAGGGGGCCTGGGGGGATGTCCAACTGACGGCTTAGGGGGCCTAAGCCATCCGTCAGACATCCTTAGCATTGCCATAGAGGTGGGAGAGGCTCCCACTACTGCCACTGTGCTCACCAGCCGTGAGCCTGGCTTCTGGATGAGTGGCGCTCCCTCTGTGGGAGCACACTGACGACCAGGGGGCAGCTCCTATGTTGAGTGTCTGCCCCCTGGGGTGGTCAGAGTGCATCATAGTGATCGGTAATTCCACCATTCAGTCATTTGCATATTAGCCTTTTATTATGTAGGATTTTTAACTACATAAAGGCTGGATTTGGAGATGGCCCCTATTATCCCAATGGCTCAAATAAGAAGCCAGAAAAAGACAATAAAATAAAAAGAGAAAGAACAGGTTATCTTATACAAGCTGCCATAGAATCAACTAGGTTTACTTCACTATTCCTACTATTTATTACTCCACCTACATTTAATCTCTCAGAACTCGTCTGTTGAATCTCTGAAATGTTATTTCCACTTCTAGTTTATTTTTCTTCTTCAATAAATGCCAGAAGGGAATTATATTTTGATTAATCAGAGTTCTCTTCTACCTTATTTTATTTTATTAGAACTTGCTTTTGTCAATAAGTATGCATATCTGATCTGGTCATTGATTTACAGAGCTATCCTCAAAATTTTCATGCTCCTTAATCATCTTTTCTCTCTGAGTATAGAATGTTCTAATTGTGTTATACACATTTAAATTGTACATATAACATGCCTGTTATAGTATCATTTTTATACTTTAAATATTATCCCTTTTACTAAGTATCTTATAAAACATAACACTTCACATTTGTTTTGTGTACTGACTATAAAAATACTACTAGCATCTTTTCAATGAGTTGTCTTGATGTCATTCCTTTTCAGAGAGAATAAAAGACTTCTGAGTTCCCCTGACATCGTTCAGCACTGGACCCTACAGTCTCTAGGACAGGGGTCCTCAAGCTACGCCCCGTAGGCCACATGCGGCCCGCCGAAAACATTTATCCGGCCCGCCGGGTGTTTCTGCCGCCGCTGTGTGCATAGGAATTTGTTCATCATTTTTTTTTAAACTATCGTCTGGCCCTCCAACGGTCTGAGGGACAGTGAACTGGCCCCCTGTTTAAAAAGTTTGAGGACCCCTGCTCTAGGACACTCAGCATTACTAGTGTGTCCCCATGCTGACTTGCTTAAGAAATGCCAACGAGTCATCTCCATTTGCAAGATCATTACTAGAGAAAGCAAAGCAACAATTGCAGGCCCTTTTCATTTATTTATCACACAGGCACTGAGAGACAGGCACCGTGCTTGGTGTTTGATATGAACTTGCCTCAAATTGCTGGAAGAAGGGAGTAATTTACTCAGCCGCTCTGCTTTCAGAATTGTTTAAAAGTCAGAATTTTATCATATTTTTCAGGTGAAAAAATGTCATATATAATTTTGTGGCAGATACTGGTGTTTTCTTTTTCCATAGTCATATCTCTTTCTTCTTTCCTAAAAAAAGGCCAATTTTTCTCAGGCATAGGATAGTATCGTTCTCCAAATAAAGGCCACCCAACTAGTGTTTAAAGAGATAATTATATTCTTTTTAAAGTATGTTTTTATTGATTTCAGACAGAGGAAGGGAGAGGGAGAGAGAGATAGAAATATTGATGAGAAATAGTGATTAGCTGCCTCCTGCACGCCCCCTACTGGGAACTGAACCTGCAACCCAGGCATGTGCCCTGACCTGGAATCAAACTGGTGATTTGATTCCAGGGATGGTGCTCAACCAACTGAGCCATGCCAGCTGGGCTAAACCATTTTGTTCTTTAAGTCAGTCATATGAACCCCATTTGTCTTTGCCAACAAGTGATTTGTGAATTGGATAATGAAGCAGTTTTGGCCAACAAGATAGCTGGAGAGTCTGCTGAAAGTCTCTGACACATGAAAAGACTGACTTCTTTTTTCATTTGAAAGTTGCTCTATGAAGACATGATCCTTACCACTGCTATGGTCATCTTAAAACCTGAAGCAGCATTATCACCAACATACCAAATGATGGTGGAGCAGAATAGTGGAACAAACATCATAAGCTACTACATCAACCATGGGACTGCAAACTCCAGAGTTCTTATTGAGAGAGACAATAAACGACTATTTCTTTGAGTACTTTTAATTGGGCTTTGTGTTACATATAGCTAACAAGTCTTGAATGATACGGGTTACAACCACATTTCCCAATGGCATAATCTAGTTCATTGCTTCTTCTCTGAAGTTTTCCTTAGCTCTAGCTGTATAACAGTGAAAGACTGCTGTGTCATTCACTACTCATTTAAATGGCTGATCAGCAGGACCAGTGTTTATGATATCAGTGGGGACCTGGGGTAATTTTTTGACGGGTTCCATGAAGTCTTTGTGCTTTTTGTATATATTGATGTCTAATAGAAAGAACAGTACACCATAGGGATCTTAAACTATTTTACATTCTATTTCAACTCACAGTCCTAGATTTAATTTATTTTTAGGACTGTCAAACAAACACTTTAAAAAGTTTTTATCTGAAAGATTGCTAATTTTTAAACTTTTTTTTTATTGTTGATACTATTACAGATGGCCCCATTCCCCCACACCCTTTGCCCACCTCCACCCAACCCCCACCCTTCCTTCCCTCCGGCCACCACCACACAGCAGTCTGTGTCTGTGGGTTCTTTCACTAATCCCTTCACCTTCTTTCATCCAGTCCCCCAATCCCCCAAACCCTCTGACAGCTTTCAGTCTCTTCTGTGTATTCATGGCTCTATTTCTATTGTGTCTGTCAGTTTATTTTGTATATTAGATTCCACGTATAAATAAGATCATGTGGTATTTGTCTTTCTCTGACTGGCTTCTTTCATTTGACATAATACTCTCCAGGTCCATCCATGCTGTCATAAAAGGCAAGATTTTCTTCATTTTTATGGCTCTGAAGTATTCCATTGTGCAAATGCACCACAGATTTTTTATCTACTCATCTATTGATGGGCACTTCGTCTGTTTCCAGACCTTGGCTATTGTGAATAGTGCTGCTATTAACATAGAGGTGCATCTATTCTTTCAAATAGTGTTTTGGGATTCTTAGGATATATTCCCAAAAGTGGGATCCCTGGGTCAAAAGGTAGTTCCATTTTCAACTTTTTTTGAGGAAATTCCATACTGTTTTCTACTATGCTACACCAGGCTGAATTCCCACCAACAAGGCACTAGGGTTCCCTTTCCTCCACTTTCTCGCCAGTACCTACTGTTTTTAATTTGTTGGTAGGAGCCAATCTGGCAAGTGTGAGGTGATACCTCATTGTTGTTTTAATTTGTATCTCTCTGATGATTAGTGACATTGAACATTTCTTCATATGTCTCTTGGCCATCTGCATGCCCACTTTGGAGAAGTGTTTATTCAATTCCTTTGCCCAATTTGTAAGTGGATTGTTTGTTTTCTTGGTGTTGAGTTGTATAAGTTCTTTATATATTTTGAAAATTAACCTCTTATCAGATGTCTCATTGGCAAATATGTGCTCCCATACAGTGGGCTCCTTTTCATTTTGTTGATGGTTTCTTCTGTTGTGCAGAAGCTTTAAATTTTGATATAGTCCCATTTGTTTAGTTTTTCCTTAGTTTCCCTTCCCAAGGAGATAATAGCAACAAAAATATTGTTATGGGAGATGTCTGAGATTTTACTGCCTATGTTTTCTTCTAGTATTTTTATGGTTTCACGACTTACATTTAAATCTTTTATCTATTTTGAGTTTATTCTTGTGTATGGTGTAAGTTGGTGGTCTAGTTTCGTTTTTTGGCATGTATCTGTCCAGTTTTCCCAATGCCATTTATTGAAGAGACTGTCTTTTCCTCATTGTATGCTCTTGCCTCCTTTGTCAAATATTAATTGACCTAAAAGCATGGGTCGATTTCTGGGCTCTCTGTTCTATTGCATTGATCTACTAGTATAATGCCAGTACCAGCCTGTTTTGATTATAATGGCCTTCTAGTATAGTTTGAAAACAGGTATTGTGTTTCTTCTAACTCTGTTCTCCTTTCTCAAAATTGCTGAGGCTATTCGGGGTCTTTTGTGGTTCCATATAAATTTTTGGAGTATGTTTTCTAGATCTGTGAAATATGCTGTTTATATTTTAATAGGGATTGTGTTGAATCTATAGATTGCTTTGGGTAGGATGGACAATTTAATGATGTTAATTCTTCCAATCCATGAACATGTTATATGCTTCTAATTTGTATCTTCCTTAATTTTTTCTTCAATGTCTTAGAGTGTGTTTTTTTTTAAAGCAGAGTCCTCTATTTCAGCCAACAGTAGAGCTCTTAAGTTCAAGTATAAGATTGTGTATAATTAAAGGAAATGAGTGCAAGTGCAACTTTTACCTATCAACTGGTATTAGGAGAGGTGTGAAAGGGAGTTGTAAAGAAAGAATACATTGTTCAGAAACAATAGGATGTGTTTTCTCTACCTTTGATGTTGCTTTTTATTTATTTTTTAAGTATGTGTTTTATTGTGATTGGTATTACAGATATCTCCTATTTTTCCCCTTTTACTCGCCTCCTCCCAGCATCTATACTCCTCAGGTCTTTACTACCCTATTGTCTGTGTCCATGGGCTATGTGTCCTATAGTTTTATAAAATATATTTTTATTGATTTCAGAGAGGAAAGGAGAGGGAGAGAGAGAGAGAAATCAATGATGAAAGAGAATCGTTGATCAGCTGCCTCCTGCATGCCCCACACTGGGAATGGAGCCTGCATCCGGGACATGTGCCCTGACTGGGAATCAAATCTCCTGGTTCACAGGTTGATGCTCAAGCACTGAGGCACGCCGACTGGGACTATAGTTTTTTGAGTACATGTCTTTTACTTCCATGGCTAAATTTACTCCTAGGTGCATTATTTGTTGTTGCAATGGTAAATAGGGTTGTTTTCATAGTGTCCCTTTCTGATAGTTCATTACTTGTGTTTAAAAGTGTCACCAATTTCTGAATATGTAGTTTTGTATCCTGCTACTTTGCTATATTTATTTGTTAAATCTAGTGGGGTTTTTTTGGTGAAATTTTTAGTATTTTCTATGTGCAATATCATGTTGTCTGCAAATAATGACACTTTTATTTCCTTCCTTACAATTTGAATGCCTTTAATTTTTTCTTCTCTGATTTCTACGGCTCGGACTTCCAATACTGTGTTGAATAAGAGTAGTGAAAGTTGACATCCCTGCCTTGTTCCTGATCTTAAGGGAAATGCTTTTAATTTTTGCCCATTGTGTATGATGTTGGCTGTAGGTTTTTCATATATATATTTGGTCTTTATTATGTTGAAGTATGACCCCTCTATTCTCACTTTGCTGAGAGTTTTAATATAAATAGGTACTGGATTTTATTGAATGCTTTTTCTGAATCTGATCATGTGATTTTTATCTTTTACTTTGTCTATGTAATGTATCACACTTATTGATGTGAATACTGTATCACTCTTGCATCCCTGGAATAAGTCTCACTTGATCATGTTGTACCATCGTTTTAATGTATTGCAGGATCTGGTTGGCTAATATTTTGTTGATATTTATTTTAGCTTCTATGTTTATCAGAGATATTGGCTTATAATTTTCTTTCTTTGTAGTGGAGTTATCCTAACTCCAAAACCAGAGGAGTTGTAAAAAGAGCTTAGATGTCTTCTTTCCTCTTTTAATGTTTTGGAATAGTTTGAAGAGGATAGGTGTTAGTTCTTTTTTGAATATTTGGTAAAACTTGCCTGTGGATCCATCCCGTCCAGGCATTTGTTTGCTGGGAGTTTTTTAAATTTTATTTTGTTTTTTACTGCTCCAATTGCATTTGTTGTAATCAGTCTATTCAGTTTTTTTTTATTATTATTCTTGATTCAGTTTTGGTAGATTGTATGTTTCTAGGAATTTAACTATTTTCCATGGTTGTCCAATTTGTTGGCATACTGTTATTGATAGTATTTTTCTTAAAATTCTTTGTATTTCTATGACATCAGTTGTTACTTCTCCTCATTCATTTCTGATTTTATTTACTTGTGCTCTCTCTCTTTTTTTCTTGATGTGTCTGGTTAAAGGTTTGTCAATCTTGTTTATCTTTTCAAAGAACCGCCTCTTGTTTTCATTGATCTTTTGTATTGTTTTTTAGTCTCTATGTCATTTATTTCTGCTCGGATCTTTATTATTTCCTCCCTCCTACTTACTCTGAGGTCTTTGGTTGTTCTTTTTCTAGTTCTTTTATGTATAACATTAGATTGTTTATTTGAGATTTTTCTTGCTTCTTGAAGTAAACATGTAATGCTATGAACGTCCCTCTCAGGACTGTTTTCACTGTGTCTCATATATTTTGGGTTGTTGTGTGTTCATTTTCATTTGTTTCTATGTAAATTTTTATTTCTTTTTTGAACTCATTGGTATCCTACTCATTGTTTAATAACATGGTTTAGCCTCCATATGTTTGAATGTTGATGAGTGTTTTCATTGTAGTTGAATTTTAATATCATCCCATTGTGATCAGAGAAGATGCTTGTATGATTTCAATCTTCTTGAATTTGTTAAGACTTATTTTGTGTCCTAACATGCAGTCTATCTTTGAGAATGTTCCATGTACACTTGAGAAGAAGGTATATTTTGCTACTTTGGGATGAAATATTCCCTAAATAGCAATTAAACACGTCCGATCTAGTTTTTCATGTAAGGTTGCTGTTTCCTTATTGATTTTTTTGCCTGGAAGATATATCCATTGATGACAGTGGGGTATTAAAATCCCCTCCTATGACTGTATTTTGTCAATCTCCCCTTTAAAGTCCATAAAGATTTTCTTTCCATGTTTAGGTGCTCCTATATTGGATCCATAAGTTTACCAGGGTTATATCCTCTTGTTGGAACAATCCTTTTAATATTATGTAGTGACCTTGTTTGTCTCTGTTATGGTCTTTGTTTGGAAGTCTCTTTTGTCAGATATGAGTATTGCTACCCTAGCTTATTTTGTTTGTTTGTTTGTTTCCATTTGCATGGGAAATTTTCCTCATCCTTCACGTTCAGCCTGTGTGAACCTTTTGTTCTGAGGTAGACCTCTTGCAGATTGCATATGTTTGGGTCATGTTTTCTTATCCTCTCATCTATCTTATGTCTTTTGATTAGAGCATTTAAGCTATTTACATTTAAGGTCATTATTGATAAATACGTATTTATTGCCATTTTTTCTTTATACCTATGTCCCGCCCTCTCTATTTCTTCTTCTTCAAGCAATCTTTTTAAAACATTGAGGATGCATCATGAGAATTCTCGCTTCATATTACACAGTGTTTTACAAAGTATCATACTTTAAAAAGATATTAGCTTATAGGAACATGTAATAAATAACTTCAAAATGCAATGAGTATTTAATTTTAAAGTATGCCTTTAACATTTATGTAAAATGATTTTTGTACTCGTTCAATAGAAACTTATCTGGCCACTGGGTAAAGCTGGCAATAAAACTACTGGTCTGCAATGTGATCTCTTGCAATAGTGGTTTGGTGGTAATGAACTCTTTTAGCCTTTAATTTTTTTTTTTAATCTGGGAAGCTCTTTATTTTGCTTTCAATTTTAAATATCCTTGGTGGGTAGAGTAGTCTTGGTTGCAGTGTTGGCATTTAATCTCTTTGAATACTTCATGCCAATTTCTTCTGGCCTGAAGTGTTTCTGTTGAGAAACCCACTGGTAGCCTTATTGGAAATCCCTTGTAGGTAACTAACTGTCTGTCTGTTTCTTGCTGCCTTTAAGATTCTCTCTTTGTCTTTAGCCTTTGTCATTTTTATTATGATGTGTCTTGTTGTTGTTTTCTTTGGGTTCATCTTATTTGGGACTCTGAAGTTCCTGAACTTGGGTGACTTTTTTTTTCCACCAGGTTAGGGAAGTTTTCACCCATTATTTCTTCAAATAGTTTCTCTATCTTTTGCTCACCCTCTTTTCCTACTGGTTCCACTATAATGTAGATGTTGCCCCAGAGGTTTCTTAGACTTTCCTCTTTTTCTTATTTTTAATTTTAATTTTTTAAATTCTCACCCATGTATATGGTTTCCTCCCAGATGCACCCTGACTGGGACTCAAACCTCCAACCAAGGTATGTGTCCTGACTAAGAATTGAACCTGAAACCTTTTGGTGCATGGAACATGCTCCAGCCATATGAGCCCCTCAGCCAGGCCTTCCTCATTTCTGTTTTCTCTCTCTCTCTCTCTCTCTCTCTCTCTCTCTCTCTGCTCGGGTGTTTACTGTTATCTGGTACTCTAATTTGCTGCTTTGATCCTCTGTTTCATCTAACCTACTGTTGATTCCTTCTAGTCTACTCTTTATTTCAGATATTATATTCTTTACTAGAGGCCTGGTGCACGAATTTGTTCACTAGTGGGGTCTTTTGGTCTGGCCTGCTGGAACAGGCCAAAAACAGCTCTCCAACATCCCCCAAGGGGTCCAGGATTGTGAAAGGGTGCAGGCCAGGCCTAGGGACCCCACTGGTGCATGATCAGGGCCGGGGAGAGACATGGGAGGTTGGCCAGCCATGGAGGGACTGTGGGAGGGCTCTAGGGTGTGTACAGCCCATCTCACGCAGTCCTGATCGGCTGGACCCCAGCAGCAAGCTAGCCTACTGGTTGGAGCATCTGCCCCTGGTGGTCAGTGCACATCATAGCAAATTGTTGAGTGGCCTTAGCATATCATTAGCATATTACACTTTGATTGGTTGAATGGCTGTCTGGTTGACTGGACACTTAGCGTATTAGGCTTTTATTGTATAGGATATTTAATTCATTCTTTTTTAAAACATATGTTTTATGATTTTTTTTTTTTTGAGAGACACAGGAAGAGAGAGAAAGAGCTAGAAATATCGATGAGACACATTGATTGGCTGCCTCCTGAACACTCACTTTTGGGGACTGAGTTCGCAACCTGGGCATGTGGCTTGACTGGGAATCCAACCAGTAACCTCTTGGTGCACGGGTCGAAGGTTGATGCTCAACTGCTGAGCCACACCAGCCGTGCTTGAGTCATTCTTTTCTGTGGTTTCCATGTAATCTTTAGTGCTTGCTACCCCTTTGTTTAAGTTCTCACTGAGGTCATCCATTCTTCTTTTAAGGTCCTTGAGCATCCTTATAACCATTATTTTAAAATTTGCATCTATTTTGATTGCTTCCATTTCATTTAATTTTTCTTTAAAAATATGGAACAGTTCACATATTTGAATGTCATCCTCACTCAGGGGCCAAACTAATCTCCTCTTTATTGGTCTAATTTCAGTATATGAACTGCTGAAGCGAGCACAAGATGGCTAATTTTTAATTTTTGAATGTCCTCATAATATAATTTATTGTGTGCTGCAACAGATGTATTATCACTATTATGTTTGTTTATATTTTCATTTATTACTCCACATACCTTTGAGGGAAATAATTGACATAATAAAAACAAACTTCACTTAGAGAAGACATACAGAAACTTCTGAAATTATGTTTGTGTTTCTTGACTTTAAAAAGGAAGAATGAAGGTTACTATTGCATCAAGGAAATGAATTACTTTAGTTATAACATGTCCTAGCAGAGTTAGAGATTATATTTGTGAAAATGAGACAATAAACTATAATTAATTTACATTTAATATGTCATGTAGGATTTTATCATTTTCTTTTAAATAGTATCATTTCTATTGCATTATTATCTACTTAAAATTTAACTATGCCTTTTTGGAGTTTCATTAAATTATCTCTAAGTTAGTATTAGTTCCTTAGTTAGCCTAATTATGTTATTATGAGATAAATAAAACCTTTCATATGGACATTCAGCAAGGGATATTTCCATGTAGGGTATTAAATACAATCCTTAATATCTGATATAAAACCAGCATTGATATACTCTACCTGTTTTTTTTTCCCTTAGAAATGTTGCTGACAAACAGGCTTATTGATACTCAATAATGAAAATGTGAATAGTTATGACCAAAGGATAGAGAGAAAATATGAAGCCCAAATCACAGTTATGTACATATGACAGTTTGATAAAAATTGAGTAGAAAGATATTTAATAACTTTATACTAAAGTCAAAATGCTTACTCCTTCATTTTATAGAGGTGGGTATAGAAATTGCTTGTTGCTGACGCACCGTGAACATTCCTAACGGAAATGTCAACAGATGTCGGTGCAGGTGAGTAGTTGTGTGTACAGAGTGAATGTTTAGTTAGAACATGATGATCTTGCTCCTTCCCCTCATCTTCCCCTTTCCTCTGAGTCAAATCCTTTTTCACTGACTATAGTAGAATCTGGAAGCATTATAGCTGGGCGGGATTTTTCAATCCAAGTCTGTCTCTTCTACACCCCTTACAGCTCCATCCAGGGAGAAGAAAACTGACACACAGAAACCATAGGCTCCTCAATTACTTAGTAGCTGTAGAGGCCTTGGAACTCTTAATTTCAGCTCAGTACTCAGAAATGCATAGTCTTAGAGGATCTCAACTGTTTGGGGTCATGCATCCCATCTAAATGCCACTTTGATATGTCTCCTTTGGAAAACTGCTTATAAATAGGTTGTTCAACATGTGAGGTTAATCTCGGTCTTTGGATGTGAACTATGGGATTTTATGTTAAGACACTAACCAGCATGGCATTATTGTTAGTCCAACAGATACACCAACTGGCAGTACCATGTGAACATATCCGTCAGGGGCCTCAAGACCAGAGGGGGCCTGCCTTTCAAGACCTAGTGTTTGGGTATCGTAATCTGAATAATTTGCCATGAATCAATTTTTATCTCAAATTAAGTCCATCACTGTTCCCTTCAACCTTATTTCTTTATTCAACAACTAAATTTGACTACTTCTTTGTTTAAGGTAGCGCTCTAAAATAAAGGGGTTGTCACAGCAGTGGGTAAAACAAATTCCCTTCTCCCGAAGAGCTTACAAAATTCATATTTAATATAATAAAAGGCAGGAATAAAGGCTTTGCAAATGAAGCAAAACAAGTGGTTAGAGAGGTGGTGGGCTGGAAGACAAAATGGACTGGTTGGCCAGAGAAGCCTCTGCAATATGACAGTTGATCAATGATCCCATGTGTGTGGCAACATGTGTGATTTCACCTTGTAACTTGTTTTATTCATTCATTAAGTACTTGCTATGGCTCTCTGCCGTGGGGCATGCTGCCTGGTATTATACCTGAATGAAGCACACTCAAGTTGTTGCTTTCGTGGGCTTAAGAGATATGAGTATGTAGTAATAACTAAAACAAGGCAGGTGGTGGTAAATGTAGAAAAGCTATATTGATAAAGTGCAAGGGAATTCAGAAGATGGAAAGAAAATGAGGAGAATGCTCCTTTGTATGAATCTTGTCTTGCCGGTCACATATGTAATAAGAAGGTGGTGATGATATATTTTTCTTCTTTGTATCTCAACCCCCTGGCACACTGCTTTTCCTGTTTGCCTCTTTTTTTGGATTTTGGAAGTTTGTTGTAGATGATGACTGTTGTTCTCTGAATATTGTTTCTCATTTAGTGACTGCCCTTTAAATTCTTCTGTAGGAGATAAATATTCATTCGCACATAAATGAATCATATCTAAAACGAAATGCATCTTTCTTTTTAAATTCTCTTATCTATATTTAGCCAAATTTAAAACATCTCAGATGTCTTCCTCTATCTTGATCTACCAGTATCCTCATTATGAGGAAACTAGAGGCCCAGTGCATGAATTCGTGCATGGTGGGTGGGGTCCCTCGGGGTGGCCTGTGGGGATTGGGCTGAAACCTTGCAGCTCCTACCTGCCTCTCCCGCTCATCCCAGCCCCACTGTGCCTTATTCAGGCTTGCGCCCAATCAGTCCCGATCAGGAGAGGCTTGTGCCACCATAGCAGCGCTCACCAGCTGAGAGCCCTGCATCTGGTGCCCTCCCGAGGGGAGTGGCCTGTGGGATCGGGATGAAATTGGCTCTCTAACATCCCCCGAGGGGTCCCTGATTGTGAGAGGGTGCAGGCCAGGCTGAGGGACCCCACCAGTGCATGATTGGATTAGGGAGGGGTCATGGGAGGGCTCCAGGGCGTGTCCAATTGAGACTGGCCCCTTCTCACCCAGTCTCGATTGGGACCAGCCGGCTGGGGAGGGACCATGAGAGGACTCCAAGGTGTGTCCAGCCCATCTTGCTCAGTCCAGATAGGCCAGACCCCAGCAGCAAGCTAACCTACCAGTTGGAGCATCTGCCCCTTGAGGTCAGTGTATGTCATAGCGACTTGTTGACTGGTTGACTGCGCCCTGGTGGTCAGTGCAAGCCATTGTGAGCAGTTGAGTGGCCTTAGCATATCATTAGCATATTACGCTTTGATTGGTTGAACAGTGGGCCAGTCACCGGATGACCAGAAACTTAGCATACTAGGTTTTTATTATATAGGATGACTCTGTGTGGCCAGGTCATCTACATATATACTAGAGCAGCAGTTCTCAGCCTGTGGGTTGAAACCCCTTTGGGGGTCAAATGACCCTTTCACAGGGCTCGCCTAAGACCATCGGAAAACACATATATAATTATATATTGTTTTTGTGATTAATCACTATGCTTTAATTATGTTCAATTTGTAACAATGAAAATACATCCTGCATATCAGATATTTACATTATGATTCATAACAGTAGCAAAATTACAGTTATGAAATAGCAACGAAAATAATTTTATGGTTGGGGGTCACCACAACATGAGGAACTGTATTAAAGGGTCATGGCATTAGGAGTGTTGAGAACCACTGTACTAGAGGCATAAGAGCAACACCTGTTTAAGTGAGCAAATCTCTCTATATAAAACCCTAACATGTAAATAGACCGAATGGCGGAACAACTGAACAACCAGTCGCTGTGCGCTGACCACATGGGGGTGTGAGAAGAACATGGCGGGTGTCAGCAGCAGTCAGTAGAGTGCAGAACATTGCGGGCATTGGCTGCAGTGGGATGATGAAGCACGTGAGTGGGGGCACCAGACAAAGGTGGGGCACTGGTTGCTGTCATCGGGGTGAGCCTCTGGTGGTTACTGAAAATTCTTTGCTCCCATGCACCGTGGTACCACCTGGCGCATACACCCACTGCCAGTGCCAGCCCCTCTTGCACCTGCTGCTAGTGCCTGGTGCCGGCCCCAATCACTCAGGGCTTCTCCAACTCCCCCTGGTCCTGAGGGGCAATTGGGGCCAGCAGCCACCTCTCGCATTTGCTGTCAGCAATGGCCCCGCTTGCACCCACTGACGGCACAGAGTGATTGGGGAGTGGTGGTGGTGGGAGTGGGGCTGCTGGCAGAAAGGGGACCAGGGGCCGTGACAAGAGGAGCATGGAAGATGGGCAGAGATCTGCCCCGGTGCCCAATGCAGCCTCACAGCCCACAGTTCCTTTCAAGGTGCACGAATTAGTGCACTGGGTCCCTAGAGAATAAATTAAACCTCTTTCAGGGTATTGAATTTAGCATTGTTTGAATCGTTATTTAGATGGGCTTTTCTTGGCTAAAGGGAGGAGAGAAATGGAGATAATTTTAAGTTTAAAAAAGAAGCTTTCAAAAGGTTTGTACATCTTGAACTCCATGGTTATTCTTTCTTTTTTAAATCTTCATTTTTGAAAGTATTACATATGTCCCCCTTCTCCCCCATTGACCTATAGGGCTTGGTTAGATAGCTATTTTCTTAAAGCAGGTAAAAATTAATAAACAGAACTAAAATAATTATGTACATTAAATATTCTGTCTACAAATTTAAATACATGCAAGATTGTCTTCTTTTGTGATCCCTTTAAAATCTCAAGTGTCTAATTTGAAAAAGAAATCATTTCAGTTCCTCTTTCAGTCAAAAGATTAAACAATTTTAATTTTCTAAGGAAAAAGCCCCCAAAGCCACATAGAAGTTTTTAATCCTGACCAAATATAAGCTGAATTCTTCAAAATGCCTGCCTCTAAGGTAAACAGAATCCATTAAAAAGTAGTTATTAAGCCCTGTGAGCAGAAAACAATATTAGAAGTCTAAAAATGATAGCTGCGGGGCAATGAGACTCATTGGAAGTGGAGCACAGTACAGGAACAGAAAAGGGAGAGGGATCCTTTAGTATCAAAAAAAGATTATGATGAAAAATATAACTAATTAGCATTTTCATTGTTTCTTTCAATAAGAAATCTCAAGATACTTTATGGGACAAGTAGGGTGATAAAATAAGCCTCAGGGTAGGCTACCAGATGGAATAATATATACAGGATGAAAATATACAAATATGGAAATGCTACTGTTTATGTAAGCTCTGTAACTGCCTAATCATGTTGTCTGTGTATATTTCCCACCACATTTAGTACTTTGGAGGGCTTAATGCTTCACAGCAACAGAAAATTTTCAGAAAGTATTACTACCTAACAAGTGTAACTCTAAACTCAACTGGGTCAAGTTTCCAAAGTTTTATGTTTTGAACTAAAGCAAGCACACATAACACACACATACATACACACATACAGACATATACACACACACCAAAACACTGGACTTTATATTCATAACTAGAGGCCTGGTGCACAAAATTTGTGTACTGGTGGGGGGGATGACCCTAAGCCCAGCCTTCACCCTCTCCAATCTGGAACCCCTTAGGGGATGTCTGACTGCCGGTTTAGGCCGGATCCCACAGGGATCCGGCAGTCGGACATCCCTCTCACAATCCGGGACTGCTGGCTCCCAACTGCTTGCCTGCCTGCCAGCCTGATCACCCCCTAACCACTCCCCTGCCAGCCTGATTGATGCCTAACTGTTCCTCTGCCATCCCGATCGCTCCCAACTGCCCTCCCCTACTGACCTGGTTGCCCCAACCGCCCTTCCCTGTAGTCCTGGTCCCCCCCAAACTGCCCTCCGCTGCCAGCCTGGAGGCCCCCAACTGCCCTCCCCTGCCAGCCTGGTTGCCCCCAAATGCCTTCCCCTGCTGGCCCGATCACCCAAACTGCCCTGCACTGTCTGCCTGGTCACCCCCAACTGCCCTCCCCTGCAGGCCATCTTGTGGTGGCCATCTTGTGACCACATGGGGTGGCCATCTTGTGCGAGGGCATGCTGGTCAATTTGCATATTACCTCTTTATTATGTTGGATATGCCCTTGTAAGGAGGGACTATATGTATATATAGAGAACTAAAATATAAAAGATATACATACATGTATATGTATATTTACATGTATACAAACACATATGTGATATATATGGTATAAAAGTTCTAGGGAATAAAAACATATGCATATCTTTGTAGTACTAAGTCCTGTGCCATGAAATGCAACAGGGGTTTGGAAATGCACTGTACTTCTTTAGCTGCTATTATAAATGTAAGTGATGTTCTTGCTAAGGTCAGATTCCCCTAGCTGTATTATAGTTAATATTCAAGAATCATAATGAAGTTTAAATGTAACCCATGCTAATACCACAGGGCATGTGTTCTGTTCAGATAAGGCTTATTTTCAATAAATGATGGGAAGGATCAACCTTGGTTACAATTCATTAAAGCCATCTATTGCACTGACAATTCAACAAAAATGGCTCACGAATTAACGATTCTATTTCCCTTTTTAAAATAAATCCCAATGTCATTTTTATATTGGTAATGATTCTCTATTTCTAATAAATATATAGATAGAACATTGATTAAACTATATGGACTACTCATCAATTTATTAACCCTACAATAACACCGATATACATATTCTTACTGACCTAGAAATAAGCTTGAATATCCTTTTAAAACACAAGCCTACATTAATCAACTTATTAATTAAAGAACACATTCATATTACATTTTTTCCCCTATAGAAGCTAGTGTTTAGAGTATCTTAGCATTTTGAAAGCAAAAAACGAAAGTAGTGCTAACATCATATATAATCACTGGAGATGACGTCTAAAACCTGACAGACCTCATTTAATTTATGCTTCTGATGTCTCTGGGAGCTGGGGTTCCTATATTCTATCTTCTGGATATTCGCATTCCTGCTATTTAAAGTATCATTTAGATCAGTATTGGATATTTCACAAGTTCTCACCACCAAGGATAGATGGTCGTACAAACCTGACTGCACACCAACCTCTGTCCTTTGCCACAAAGACTAGCTGGATAGAAAATGTCAAGTTACTATATTGTACACCTGAAACTAATATAACTATTATAATATTATATACCAACTGTCCTAAAAGTTTTAAAGAGTGGCCTGTCACACCTCATTCTTTCCTGGATAGGATCCGTTTCTTGACTTACTCGTTCCTGGAACTGATTCATTCTCAGGTGACTGGCTACGCACAGACCTTATTATGCCAGTCATGTAAATATTTCCATTTATTTACAGATGTCCTCTTTGTAGCACTGTCTCTATTCCCACTAAATATTGATTAAAAAAACAACAACAACAACAACAACAATTCTAAGGCCCTATACCTATGATTTCTGTCTTCATTCACTTGCAAAGCCTGCTCCAGTCAGCTGCTGCCCTTAAATCCTGGCAGCATGATCACTGTCAGGGTCTCTGAGATAAGCAAAGAATAGCAGCTTTCAGATTCTCATGATCATGAACTTGCTTGATTTTTCCATAGTGATTGCCCATTGGATTAACATAATGTTTATTTCATCAAGACCAAACTTCACTAATTATGATTGTGTGACCTGAGGTTTCTGTCCTTCCACAACCAACATATTTGATCCCTGCAGGTAGCTCTTTCAAAGAAGGTACCATTCTTAGTTCTCACATAGCCTGTGCCACCCAAACTTCTCCTTTCTCCTTTCTATCCTGCATCATCAAATTGTTGGATTTGTAAGCATTTTAGTCATCTGTTTTGAAATAGCTACAGACATAGGGAAGAAAACATTGTAAGAAAACCAGAAAATTCAGACTGGTTACCATGGCAAATATTTGTACAGTATTTCCCAAGAGAAGTGTAAATCATTGATCAGGATTTTTGCTCACTTCTTAAGTCGTCTTTGATTTCTTGGAGTGCGTCTCTCTTCAAATGAGTCAGATAATAATATCCAATGCTCTATTAAAGAAATATGATTTTGTAACCAATGTAGAATTCCTATATTCTAAAATGAGTAACTGTGGTGTTAAGCCAAAGAGAGAAAACACTACAGGTAACTCTATAACCAGAAAGACAAACAATCCATATAATTTAAAGACGTCTAGAAACTACAGTCGGTATAGTTGAATCAATGATGCAAAACTGAGCACAGTGGGACTAGTGGTGCCTAAACTGCAATTAAACAAAATGAAATACATACAAAATGTGTTTTCAGTTAATGATAAAATTCCATTTAATTGCAAAAAAGAAAGGAAATCATTTAAAAACAAGACTCTGTGAAAAAAAAAAATCAAAGAAAATCCTTTAATGTTGCCAAGACAAAAGCAACTGGCAAAACCAGTTCAATACAGCACCATTTTAAAGCATCTCTAAATGTTACATTGTGTTAGTGCTGAAGATAGAAAAGGGGATAAGTGGATGCTACACTTAGGTAACTTACAAACCAGTCGAGAAACAACAAAAATGTAGCTCATTATAATACTACTAGAGGCCTGATGCACGAAATTCGCAACCCTGCCGCCTTGCCTTGGCCCTTGCAGCCCCGGCTTTGTCCGGAAGGTCATCCGTAAGGATGTCCGGAAGGTTGTTCGGCTGTCAGGTCTAATTAGCATATTATTCTTTTATTATAGCTGATACATGAGATCGTTGAGGAATAAGCAGAGTGGTAAGAGAGAACAGAATAATCTTTGAGGTAGTTCTCACTCCTGACATCTGACTGAGATGGAAATAGGTGTGTGGCAGATAGGAAGTCTCTACAATCCATGCGTATACATTTCCCCAAAACTCAGATTTATGAGCACATAAGCATGCATCCACCACAGAGAAATAATTGAAAATCAATAATGAATCAAAAGTTAAAAGACCCAAGGGGTTAGCAAGTTTCAGTTATCTGAACAAAGTTGAACAATTTGTACTGATTCTCAATAAAGATAAGTGAAAAGGCTGTGATTTGATGAAAGACTCGTAAGAAAAGAGATAGGGGACAAGGTTAGGTTTCAAAAAAAGTTACAGGTAGAGAAAGTTTTATTTTAAACTTCAATCAAGGATGGTAAAATAACTGTGGTGTTAAGTCAGAGAGGGAAAATACTACAGGTAACTCTATAACCTAAACAGGCATTATTTATTTTTACATTTAAGACATACATTGAAGGCATTATTTATTGTAAATCCATTTTATTATCAAGGTATGCTATAGTATGTTACTTTCCTGAGAAAAGAATAACTTTCCCCTCACATAGATACCCCTAGTGGAAGATAAGAAAAGTGAAGTAATATTAAATTTGAGGGCCTTGGGCCTTGTGGGCACATGGTGGTTGACCATGAAGCTAGAGTTTATGAAACTGCTGAACTAGGAAAGATATGCCAATAAACATTTAGGATGCGGTTGCATTTTTTAATAGGAGTAGAAAAATGTAACAACTTGAGGGATCAGATTGTTTATCTGAAAATTTTTTTATCTAAGAAAATTCTCAAACATATAGAATCTAACTGGCTCTACTAATGGCTTTCCCTCAGGAAAGTCTTAAGAAAATTTAACATGTCTAAACCTGCACTCATATCTTCACCCCTTAATTTATTCTTCCATTCACTTACATTGATTGAACTCACATGATAGCCTCGGATGCAAGTACAAAGTTTTCAAAGACTTAAATCTAGTACCTTAGGTTCACTGGTGAAGGTCTATTATGGTAATAACATGCATAAAATATGCTAATATACAAAAAACGCCTTTGGATTTCATTAGAGGGGCACCTATCTGAGGCTGGCCTGTGGCAGGTCAGATAAGTAAGGCTCTTTATTGTGTTATCTGTGTTGACTTTTGAGAGACAAATTAAAGGTAGGCAGGTAAAGAAGGGAAGATTGCTCGAATGTACGGAGGAAAATGAATATAAACATTCAAAACTACTGGGTAAGGTAGACGATGTGGGGTGTGGTCTGAAGGTCATGGAGGGCATTTGATGCCATGATGAGAACTTGCTTTTATTTTTTTAGACTGTGACAAACTATTGAAAGATTTATAGCAGGGAAATGACATAATAGGATTTGCATTTTCCTAAGCTCATTCTGATGACAATGCAAAGGATTGATTAGGGCAGGGGCAAGACAGGAGATGAGTGAGTAGGTTGATGAAGCATTTAAGAGAGATATAATGGTATGAAGAAGGAGGATAGGTTTTCAATCTGTAGATTTAACATTGTTTGGTAACCAAACAGAAATGGTGGTTGAAAAAATTAAATGCAACAGTGACAATTCCCAGATTTCTGGTTAGACACTGGTTAGATGTATACGCCTATTATCAGTATGTGAATAAAAAGAGGAGAAGCAAATTTTGAGTAAAATAAAGTTAATTAAATTTTCAACAGATTAGGTTTAAGGAAGTTATGAAACATGCAGTTTGAGATAACTAGGATGCTGTTATGTTTAGGGTCTGGAGCTGAAGATAAGGATCTTGCATTAGTTTGCTAGGGCTGCCCTAACAAAGTAACAGACTGGATGACTGAATACAAATTTGTTTCTTATTGTTCTGGAGGCTAGGAGTCCAAGGTCAAAGTGTTGACAGATTTGGTTTCTCCTGGGGTCTTTTTCCTTAGCTTGCCGATGGCTAGCTGCTTCTGTTTCTTCGGTGCATGCATGCTCCTAGTAGCTCTTCATTTTGTCCAAATTCCCTCTTCTAATAAGAACACCTGATTGGATTAAGCTTGAGCAAGTGTTTTAACTTAATCACATCTTTAAAGGTGACACCTATCTCTTAAATATGTTACATTCTCAGGGAAAGGGGTTAGGGCTTCAGCATATGAATTTTGGAGGGAGAAGGGGCATAATTCAGCGCATAATAGGTCTGATCTGCAGATTGATTTGGGACTTAATGACCATAGGGGGTAATTGCAGCCTAAGAATAGATGGGATCACCCTGAGAGGATGTAAACATTATACCCATCTCTCAGGATTGACTTGAAAAATTAAGTCCAAGGAGGCCTATATGAGTCTGAAAAATAATGCACTGGTCTGGATGGAACAAGAACTTGGAAATTATTTTAGGTCAAACACACTATTACTCGTGATTTTCTAAGCTCAAGAGGACTGTGACCCCACAGAAATCCTTGAAGATAATTAGAGTATCTTTATGTTCATGGACAGTAGACTCATCTTTTGAAACAGATTCCATTAGGAGCGGATGGAAACTTTCACCTTCACCTTTTATCATATTTGATGCTATTGCACGTGTGTGTGCATACTGGGCTGGCTACTGGGGCAAAGGAAAATCCACGGGAGCTTCAGCACGGGATAATATGTGAAATGTTTTTCCAGTTACTTCTCAGTGCCCCAGACTTCACAATTCACGGGGGCCACCAGTGAAAGGATGTGTCCTCTGCAGTTGCTATTTATTCTACAACTAGAGAGCCTCTCTTTGCCTCTCCTTACCCATGGAGAAGCCCAGTAAGGGAGATGTATAGTCAAATAGCTTTTGTTTTTCTTGTAGCCAGAGTACTAAGTCAGCAAATGGTGGAAACAATATATCACCATATCCATTATATTCTCTTCTAGTTCCATGAATTTATCTAAAACCATTGGTGATAATATGTTAGCACATTAGAAAAATTCATAGGGTTACTTCAGAAGCCAAGTAATTGTAAGCTTTATATTTCTGTTTGCATGATAGTTTGGGTGATATTGGAGAAAGACATTAATGAAATTCAAGAGATTTATTTGTAATTTGTGACTTCTATAGAATTCCACTCTTGGGCAATTTGTTATTATTTGGACGTCAGTTTTACACATGTGAGATAATGAGGCTAGTCCATCATTCTTAATTTCTTCTAGGAAATAAAGAAAGATGAGTAACTCTGTTTATCAAATCCTATTTACTTGGTTCTGCTAAGATCTATTTTGAAAGTCTTAATATTTTATAATTATTATGGCATCTCTAAAAGGAAAGAAGTTTACTAATCCTTTTATACACTGAACTAGGAAGAATGCACTGCTAAAGGTCTTCTCTGAGAACTGTTTAGAAAGGAGATCATCTATAAAACACTTTGAAAAGGAACTGATCACATTTTCCAACTGGCCCTGGATAACAAAGGAAGATGCCAATGTACTGAAAGATAAAAAGGAAATGATTTGCTAGCTCTATCATCATAAATATCAATGAGCACTATAATTTTAATGTTGCTGAAATTGGCACTAGGGCATTATTGATTTTCTGTATCATCTAATGCTTTCCTGCAAATATCTTTTATAAAAGTACATTGTATGTCTTCTTAATAATCTTTTCTTGAGCCGTATACTATCAAATCCCGGAGAGCCCTATTCATTCAGCAGTAAGTTAATGCCATCAAACATATTGCTATTAAAATTTTGTTAGACTTGAACTAATATCCTGAAACTGATACAATGGAATTGTACTCTTCATCCCAACCAGACACCTTGATTGTTTTATGTTAAACATTTAAAACATCAGAAACACTTTTTTTATAAGGACTATTATAATGTATTCAATTTTGGGGGTCATTTTTAATGCAGGGGTAATTATTTTTAAAGTCTATGATTGTAACAACTCTTGGTTTTCAGGCAGACCTTCCTCCCCTGCCAGCTACAGGTGCTTTTCATTGGGGGCAAAATAGATATTCTCAGAACATGACCTGTGTGAAATGTGTGCTGATATTGTGGAATTCCCAGGTGCCTTACGTCTGGGCATAGAAGAGTTACTGCATCACACAGTGTTAGAAAGATAGAAGATAGAAGATAATTACTGGATTTTATGTTACCATTGATGTGTGAACATTTTCAAGGAAGAAAATCCATTCATTTTGAGAACATAGGCACACTGGTTAAATGCACAACTCAGTCCCATAAAAAATTTATTCTTAACACAGTTTTTACTCTCGTAAGCCATTATTTGAGAGTTCCTCAGTGAATTTTGATTTTATTTTGAGGATGTGAGACACATTCCAATGCCCCTATTCTTCCTCCGGGTCAGTCAGGCATAGTCATAAACGTTTTAGTTACTGAGATATTTAAAGGCATTTTCTTTCTGGTTCTCTTTGGGGCTGTCATGCAGTAAGTTTACTTTGGCATTGCGTTTCATCTTTACCTTCTCACACCCAAGAAAAGGATTTGTGTGTCTGTGAAGGACAGCAGCTAAGGTCAAAGTGGCGTGACATGCCTGGCCCAGCTGTCTCTTTGTCCCCGTTTTATTTCTTTTCCTTTTTTCTGAAGTGCAATAATAAGGCAAGTTTGGGCATATTCATGTCTGCTGAATATAGATAGAAGCTGGATTACTAAAAGAAGGTGAGATATATTTAGTTGAAGAACTCTAATGTTTTTAGATAAACTGAGAATCATTAGGTATTTCTTTTTTTAAAAATATATTTCATTGATTTTTTTAAAGAGAGGAAGGGAGAGGGATAGAGAGTTAGAAACATCGATGAGAGAGAAACATCAATCAGCTGCCTCCTGCACACTCCCTACTGGGGATGTGTCCGCAACCAAGGTACATGCCCTTGACCAGAATCGAACCTGGGACCCTTGAGTCCGCAGGCTGATGCTCTATCCACTGGGCCAAACCGGCTAAGGCTCCTTAGGTATTTCTTATGCTCTCCTATTTTTCTTAGAGACCACTCTTAGAAACTGCATATGGGGCCGGAGGCCCGTTAACCTCACCCAGCGCGGTGTTTCTTGGCTTTTTATTACACGCATGCATGAATCTGACCCAGTATGCTGCTTCTTAGATTTTTATATACATAGAGTTCAGAGTTCATGGTTTTCTTCTTTCTCAGTTCGTTAACTAACTGGAAATGCAACTAAGAAAGAACATGTTACCCTGAGCCTGGATCCAAGCATGGCTGCCTGGATCCTGAGACCACTGTAAAGCTGCAGGCAAAAGACTTCATAGGTATGCGCACACGCGCTTTTCTGGAATCTTACTAGACTCTTAGATATCCCCCAAGGTTAAGAATTTTTGCAAATGGGCCACATTGCTCTAGCTAGCAGCCATACTAAGTTTTTCTTATCAAATTTAAAATGAAAAATCAAAGCCTATGTTTCTTGCTACAGTCAGAGTCTTATCCTAGAGGAAAAAGGGGTGGAGCTTAAAATTAGTCTGCTACTCTATGCCCAAGTCATAGGTTTGTCGAATGAAGCCTGCTGGTAATAGATGTTCTCCTCAGGGAGTCTTCTGCAGGACCTAATAGCCCTCTTTCTCTTTCTCTGTTTCTTTGTCTCTTTTTCCCTCTCCTCCCATTTCTTCTTCAGTTGTTCTTTGTCTCTCTCCCTGTGAAGCTAAAAAAAATGAATTAAAAATTGAGACCTACTGAATACACTTGGATCTAACATTTCTTTACTGTCAATGCCCTAAGTATTGATTTTTTCCCCTTGAATTACCTAGAGACCTACAAATCAGTGCTAAGTAGAAAGAGACTGGCTGAGGCATTGTCTTTTGAGGGAGTTTGGTTTTGAATGGAGTGAAGGGACCTAGTGGCGAAGAGTTGGGAACTATGCCGACTTAGCCAGCAAACTTTGGTTTGGGTCCAGGTGGTAAGCCTTTGGGATGTTCCTGCAAGAGTGTCCACCTATCTCATTATTGGACATCGAACAAGGACATCGGGACATTCTCACTTGACTACATGCTACTTTATCCTTGAGCGAATAGGGAGGTAAAACTCCAATGTGAAACTCCTAAGGGTGACCTAAGGTGTCCTTCACATGCTGTGGCCCTGTTTTATCAGAGCTGTACTGTTCCCGCATATACTAGACTGTATATTAAAATAACTGCATGTTTTATCTTAGTATTTTTAGAAATTAGGTGAGTACCTGACACATAGTAGGTATTTCAAAGTGCCTAACTACGTGTTTTAATCCTATGTGGTAAGAATTTACTTTTTTTTCCTTGCTGATCTGATTTTGGTCTTTCTGTTCATTCCTGATTTTCAGTGTCATGAATCACAATGTTGTTTTTTTTTTGTTTGTTTGTTTTTAATATATGAATTGTCCCCTCAACCCCCCAAACTGGCGTATTAAAATTATGTCTAACAATTTCCCAGATTGATCCAATATTAAAAAATATTTCATGATATAATACTGGACTGGCATTATGCACGCAGATGTGAATAATTGTCAAACCTATTAGACCTCTTAAAATAATTTTCTTTCAAATTTCTGAGAAATTTGAAAAAATGTTCTGAGTATATTGTTATACTTAACAATAGTTTCTTAATAATGTTGTCCTCCCCTCCAGTGTCACTCTCTAACTAATACAACGTTTTATTTGCTTAATCAAGAACTTAATATTCAGTGTATTCAGTTATGTGCAAAAGTATGGACCATATATAAAATACCATCTGTAAATACTAATGGAACAATTGCAGATTTATACTTGACTGGGTGTACATGCTTATGGATGACTTTTCCATTTGTTATTTGAATAATTGTGGTTGTAAAATAAAAGACACAACCAGAGAAAGATTCAATCTAGTTTGATCATTGCAGAACTATTTGAAGAAAAAGAGATGGGTTGTGTGAGTCAATTATCGTAAAGAGAATGGAAAGTAAATGACTCCAAGTGATTTCTTTTAGATTAGTAAAAGCAGCATGAAAAACCTCCCGATTCCCCTTCTTTCCTCCTTAACTAATTCTATGCTGGTTTTATGGCCAAGTGCACCTTCCCTCCATGCCCTGCAGGAATAAAGACTGTTGACTATATTTGGAAGAAAAGAAAGGACTTGAATCTGTTTGTTTGCTATACAGGCAGGCAACTTGTTAAAAATAAAACTTAAATTGAGTTAATGAGGTATTAACCCAATTTAAGATAATGAAAGGGGCATTGATATCTCAAGTAAGGTTGTACATGTAAAACAAATTGAGAGAAGCATTCAACTTCCATATCTGTTTTTAAAATTTAGAACAACAGACAGAAATAATTATCAATTTGTCAACCAACCAACTCATAAAATCAGATTATTTTAGCAATTGTGCAATAGTTTGTTTTATTGGGATGACACACAAAGGTTATTTTCTTCAACTTCATTACCCACTTAAATATCCACTTGTTTGCACTATAACCTGAGTGGCAAAATATAATTAGGTTTATGAGCTGGAGTGTCACTACAATCCACACAAAACTCAACTTTTCTGGAAAGATTATTAGCATTTTGGGTCCTGGGTTTTAAAATCTGTCTAATTAAAACATGACTTCATGGATTTGTAAAATAAAAACAATAACAATCCAGAACAGAATGTAATTAAATATGATATACAACATCTCTGACAATAGATATCCTTCTATTTTTTCATATAATCATTAAATTATTACTAGATAATTATTACCTTTTAAGCATTATGCTAAATATGCATTTCTTGAAGCTTACTTATAACTTTGTTTCATTTTCCCTCTTTTCTATGGTAAGAAGGTTGAAAAATCAACCAACTAACCAACCAAAAAAAGCAACAACAAAAAACAATCTAACAAACCAAACAGAAAAACCCTAAAACACTAATGCAGACAATAGAAATTGCCTAAAATTCTCTACCTAGGATGAGCTCTGTAACTCTAAGATGCTGAATTGGTAAATATGCTGCTACTATTTGGTTTGAGAGTTATAGCAGAGTTTCCGTACCTCCAAATATCTCTCCTACAAAGTTCCCTGGCTTAGAATAATCACTGCATCACTAGTATGATAGCCAAGGCAACCGGAAAGTCATAGATAAAACTTGAAATCAAAGCTTTAGAGCTAGATGTAAACTACGGGTTTTTTACCAACATAAGTATCCTTGGCTCATGGTGATTGAACTTTCACTTAAAAACCTGTAATGGCAAGAAACTTAGTATCTTAAAATATAGGTGGCTCTATTCTTGGCTGGTGTTAATAAGATAATTTTTAGCTTTTAAGCGTTGATGCTAAATATGCATTTCTTGAAGCTTATTTATAACTTTGTTTCATTTTCCCTCTTTTCTATGGTAAGAAGGTTGAAAAATCAACCAACCAACCAAAAAAAAAAAAAAAGAAAGAAAGAAAGAAAGAAAAAAAAGAAAAGCAACAACAAAAAACAATCTTACCAACCAAACAGAAAAACCCTACAACACTAATGCAGACAATAGAAATTGCCTAAAATTCTCTACCTAGGAACCAAAATGTGTGTGCAGGCACGTGTACACGTGTGCATGTGTATGCTTGCACGAAGGTGCTAATGTTGGAAAGAAGTTTAGTATTGAAACCACTCTAGGTCAGCAAAGGTCATGGAGACTTTAACTCCCATGCCTACACTTCCACTCTCCTATGCAAATTCTCTTGAACTGTAATTGAATCAGTGAACACAAATGCTGTAAAGTGCTCTGGAAGCTTTCATGGTAGATAATGGGGAGGAAACGAATTGCTGACTTTTGAAAGATCGGGAAGAAACTGCATCTGAAGGTCATGACATGTTGCAAAGTTTGTGTTTTCACAACAACCTCGTTCATGGCCACATTAGTTTGGAATTTTATGCACAATGTAGTGCCAAGAAACACATGTCATGTTACAGAGAGATAAACATATATTTATAACCATACATATGTATGTAAACACATTTTTTATGAGCAGAGAGAAAAGTGAGAAAATATACTAGTAAATACAGACAGGTTAGTATTGGTTAACTGGGGAGAGGAAATTAGAGAATGGTTTGGATAAATTATTATTTTTCTTTATGCATTGCATTTTTATTCTTATAGCTAGCTGTGTTGCTCTTGTAATTTAAAAATTTAGTAAACTTAAAAACTAGAAGTTTAAAAATATTTGAGTTTTTCTTAAAGTTTTATTTATCGTAGATAAGTAAAATCATCATAGAGTTGGAAGACTGTCATGAGGTTGTCATTTGTGAAGTTGTCCCATTATTTCATAAAATAAAAAACTTAAAGATCAATCAGATAGGGGTGGCATGAAATCACTTTATGAAAAATCACAGCCATTTGGCTCTTTGTACTTTTGATTGGTGAATTTGATTATAAACTAATCTCATTTGTAACCTCTCCTTTTTGTTAACTAAAGTTGAAAGAAAGTAGGTTAATTAGTAAGAAAAGTAACACGTGATGATTTCTCTTAAACAAGTACTTTGAAGGTGATCCATGGAATTAGAAGAGGAAAAAATTAAATTGCTTTCTACACATCCTTCCAAACCATATTGCACGTCAGATAGCAGTCTAGAGGGGCCTGCTCTTTCATAGGCTGAGGTCAGACCCAGATGGCAGAGAGCTTCAAAAATTCCTGATTATCACTAATATAGTCCTAGTTATAAACCTGGTTAGTCACTTTATAAACAAACAAAGGTTGGCTATCTGTTCAAAGGCCAGCATTTAGAGGAGTCAGTCAATGTGCTGGCAGCCACTGCAAGTTAAAAGCCCCAGGAGTCCATAGGAGGAAATGCATAGGTGTCAGAAATTATGATCCTGGCCAGATCTTTATTGTATTCTTACCCTCCAGTTTTAAGTCTATGTAGGTTCTTTTTCTTTAGCGGGTGATTTGGCGCATATTATTTAGGTGACTGTTATTTGGAGTAAGAAAGTTTAAAAGAAAGTATAATTTAAAGAAAGTTTAAATTTAAAGAATTTAAAAGAAAGTTTAAAAGAAAGTTTAAAAGAAAGTTTAAAAGAAAGTATAATTTCATCTGTATTTAGGAACAAAATAAATTAAGAGGAAACATTTTTTTTTTGATATGTAAGCTCAGTTTGTCCCTCCTCAGATGTGATAAATATAATACATTTTATTTATTTACCTTTGCAAAGCATGGCTATGACAGGGGCAAGCAATAGAAAAAGCCATTGTATAGAATTGTGTTGTAAGGAAAGAAATATAATCAAATCATTGAAGCATTGCTTATTTGTGCAATATGCTGGGATATAGATATGGCATAGTTATACAGAATTTTCTGATATAAAAATAATTGTGACAATGAAAGGAGTTTTTAGGGGTAAAATAGGCAGGTTCTAGGAAATTTTAGTCATTCAGGGGTCCATGGAAAAAGCATAGGCTACAGAGTTGCAGAAGATACATTTTCATAGAATAAGGGAGCTGGGAACTGCAGAAGGTATACATTTACAGAATAAAGGGAAGGAAGCCCCTCATTCAGAGAGGGAAGAGGAAATCCCAGAAGGAATAGAAAAACAATAAGGGAGAAGAAGAGAACCTCACGTGAGGTTTGATCTTTGAAGTTGCTATAGTGACCAAATCAGAGGGGATAGTGACCAATCGGAGGGGATGTCAGAGCACAAAGAACTGCAGCCTTAATTAACTGTAGAAAAAAAAGGGACTTAGTATGACTCTCTCCCCCTCCCCTCGTGGGAGTCTGTGCTTGTTTCTCAATAAGTTTCCATCTTTTGCTAAACCACCTTTTGTCTGTGGTTTCACTCTTCGACTCCACCAGACAAGGACCCAGGAATCATCCTGCCAGAGGAACATCACACGGTCCAGTTCAATTTTTGCGTTTTAATAACAAGACTTTTACTGACTAAAAGTGACACTATTCTAAATTCCTGGAGGTATTTAGTAGAAGACTATAATGCTTATTCAATTAGCCTTTACAAAAAACATATATGGAGTATCTACCAATCCTCTATCTCTTACCAAATGCCGTGTGGTAAGACAAGAATGAACAACACTCCACAGGCACTGTCAGGATGATGGGTAAAGCTTAAAGTCCAGTCAAAATAGGTCATCATTAAGAGATTCCTCATCATATTAGTTCATTGTCTCAGGTATCGCCCAATGTAGGAATTTGAAGTGCCATCACCAAAGGCTTGGGTGGATCTCGTAGACCTGCTGTCCTCCTTTCTTCTTTTATTGATTTGTGTTCCTCACTCTAAGCCTCAGGAACTTATGCCCATGAGTATCATTACTGACAGCACCTTAGAATATTTTGTGTCTAAAAAATATAATAATTAAAATGTGTCTTGACTGCAAATTTTTAGACAAGTTTTTTGTTTCAAATTCTAGGAGCAATGCAAGGACCCATTTTAAGCATTAGGAGAGTCAATCCTCTTGTTCCCATCCCCACCTCCCCACAAAAGGTCATCACTAGGTTCAGACATTTTTAGTCCACTTGCCTTTATAAAGTACTAGAGGCCTGGTGCATGAAATTTGTACGTGAGTAAGGTCCCTAGGCCTGGCCGGCAATCAGGGCCGATCTGTGGGGCTACCGGTGAGGTGATTGGGGGGAGGGGGCTGCTGGCACCTGCCTTGGCTGACCTGGGACCTGTGGGCTGGTGACAGCTCCTGGGTTGAGTGTCTGCCCCCTGGCGGTCATTCAATTTGCATATTAGGCTTTTATATTATACTAGAGGCTTGGTGCACAAAAATTGGTGTACTCTGGAGGGTCCCTCAGTCTGGCCTATGCCCTCTCACAGTCTGGGACCCCTTGGGGGATCACCACCTGCTGGCTTAGGCCCGCTACCCAGGGGATTGGGCCTAAGCTGGCAGTCAGACATCCCTCTGGCATACCGGGAACCCATCGGGGGATGTCCACTTGCCAATGGGGAGCAGGCCTAGCTGCAGTCAGACATCCTTAGCGCTGCTGAGGAGGCTGGAGAGGCTCCCACCACCACCGCTGTACTGGCAGCCATCAGCCTGGCTTGTGGCTGAGCAGAGCTCCTCCCATGTGAGAGAGCCCTGACCACCAGGGGGCAGCTCCTGCATTGAGCGTCTGCCCCCTGGTTGTCAGTGTGTGTCATAGTGACCAGTCATTCCCAGTCGCTCTGCTATTAGGGTCAATTTGCATATTACCCTTTTATTATATAGGATAGAGGCCTGGTGCATGGGTGTGGGCTGGCTGGTTTGCCCTGAAGGGGATCCCGTATCAGGGTGGGGGTCCCCACTGGGGTGCCTAGCCAGCCTCAATGAGTGGCTGATGGCTGATTGCAGGCTGGCCAAGCCCCTCAGCGGGGACCCTTACCCCATCAGGGTGTGGCCAGCCTGGGTGAGGGGCTGATGGCTGTTTGCAGGCTGGCCACAGCCCTCAGCCACCCAAGCTCCCAGCGGAGGCTGGCTGGAAGCAGGTATCTGGGATTTGTTTAGCTTCTATAATTGAAACTTTGTTGCCTTTTACGGAGGCCACAGCTGGTGAGGGCAGGCGGGAAGCTTGCTTCCTCCATCACCGGGGCAACCAAGAATCCTGCTTGCTCCAGCTCTGTGGCTGCCGGCCGCCATCTTGGTTGGGTTAATTTGCATATTGTCGCTCTGATTGGCTGGTGGGCATGGCTTGGGCGTAGTGAAGGTATGGTCAATTAGCATATGTCTTTTATCAGTGTAGATAGGATATTAAAGTTAAAAAGCCTCACCCAAATATAATTTGAGAAAGTTTCCCATTTAAATAAGATTTAAAGACAGTGACACTTAAGACTCCACTTACTCCTTCCAGTTTCTAGGACAAATTCTATTGACTGTTTCTTTTTAATTCTGGGAGGAAAAAAGCTATATGTGTACAGACGCATATTTTACAAACACATTATTAAGTCAAATCTGAGAGCACTGTATTCCTTGACTGAAACTATGGAACTTATCACAATACAACATATTTTTCCTAAAAATCTTTAATGATTATGCTAATATTTTTAATGCATTTCTATGCAAGCAAGCCTCAGTTCATACTGTAATAATCTGTGTTTGCATGTTGGCATATAATGGTTTTTCAAGGCCATCCTGGCAGTCTTATCCTAATCAATAATAATGGCATGGTTTATGTTTTATAACAAATTAGGGCTTAACAAACTTAATGTAAAATCCAACCAACTGGGAAGAATAAGAGGTCATGATATATAGGGAAAAGAAATGACCCGTTCTTAATTAAAGATTCCTTTTCAAATTTACTTTTGGTCTATTTTGGGCATTTTTCTTGATTAAAAAGCTTTCTCCAGATGACTGGTCATTGTTTCTCTTTTGAAAATTAAAAAAGAAAGAATGTATGCATTTTAGTCAGAAGACTGTACAATGGTCGCTGCTTTTTGAAAGATATATGTTTTTATTGATTTTAGAGAGAGATGAATGAAGAAAGATAGATATAAACCTTGATGAGAAACATTGATCAGCTGCCTCCTGCACACCCCTTACTGGGGATCAAGCCCCAAACCCAGGCATGTGCCCTGATGGGGAATCAATATGATAACCTCTTTGTTCATGGGTCAATGCTCAACCACTTGAGCAAGAACGGCTGTGTCACTGCTTTTAATTAGAAGAAAGACAGAACTGATGAGAATTAAAACTTGCTTTTGTCTTGCACACTAATGACCAAGATTAAAAAAAAAATAGTAGAATCTCAATATCAAAATTAAAGGTACCAATCTGCCATACGTATGTGTTGTGGTAGGGGGATATATATCTATAATAAGTTATGTTCCTTGTAACATATCAACATGACTCCCCATAATATCGCACCCAGATGAAACCTACAGTCTCTGGGGCGTGTGTGTGTGTGGGCGCGCGCGCATGTTTGTGATAATATTTCCCACTGATCTCTGAAGCAACTAGAAAATTCAAAAGTAATCCTTGCTAACTCTGCCTTGTGGAAATTAGTTTTCTGTTTAAATATAAATGACTCACTGGACTGACATATAAGAACAGTTGCAAATTTACTTACCATTTTCTCCTTATGGTCTGCAATCAACTGTACAACATCTTAATCAAGGAAAAGTTTCGCAATTTGCAACTTAAATGTATGAGACAACCATGCACTGGCCAGTTATTTCCCACCATTGTATATACTTAACTTAAATGCCGCACCATTTTATGCACAAATACTTCTTTGCAGGTGGTGTCTTTGATTTTATTGCCATGCTTGTTGGATCAAGAATTCTGATCAAGGGGCCCGCATGGTTGTGTCATCTATAGCAGTAGTTGTGACTCAGAGTCAAGATTAGCAGAGTTTTAAAGAGGGCGCTGGTCCCGTCAGCTCTCTTACATGATAAGTGTTAGCTGGATCCACCCATCCTAGAAGTATAGCCCAAAGACAGACGATGTACATACCTTTGCATAGATGAGATATGCATGGCCAGAGGAAAACTGTGAAGTCTCCCAAGTCTGAATTACCTTTCCTTGCCCCCTTCCCCTCTGAATGGTGGGATATTTATTTCTTTTCTCTTTCTTCCATCTAGCTCAGAATTTTAGGCACCCGGAGCGAATTCCATTTCGATGCATATCTGGTCCAGTAAAAATATCTACTCTTGTCACATGGCTATTTCTCCAACGTGACAAACTCCCAGAAAATGAAATTCCCCTTCTGTGCAAGCTCTGTTAAAGAGCGATTTCCCACTGTCTGTTTTGGCAAAAAAGTTTTCTTGGGATGTGAGTTTGCTGCCTTTGCATGTGTGGCCCAGAGGCCTCGTGCAGTCTCGGCTGGATAGGTCCCTTGGAAAGGGAAATAGCTAACATATCAGGTTTTATGATGAGGCTGCCAGATTGTTGTTCTCCTACATATACCTCCTACTTGTTCTGCACCAGGGACTCCCTAGGGTGAATGGGAGAGATAAATGAGGTGTTATGGGGAATCATAATTTTGCATAAAGTGAAAGGATAAAAGAAAAGTGAAAAAGATTCAAGCTTAACCACAGGATAAGTCATATTAATTAGTCTGCCTATGACACGACTCCACAAGTGGAAATGAAATTTATGAAAAGAGAGCCATAAAATGGATACACCTCATAGATAAATATCACTTGAACGCTACACTTCGCAGCTTTTACACATTGTATAAAATTACTTCATTATTCATGACCTTATTAAAACACATTAGAGATACACTTGGATGTGAATTCTAAATGCTTAATCTCAGTATGCTCTGTGTATTTAAACATTTCATGAAAGATTCATTTCTACCATTTCAGATTCAGACATTTGCTTTACAGTGACAAATTATGGAAAAAAAATAGTTTTCCTTGGTTCATTTGGTAAAATACCTAGTCCACAGTAATGTGAAGAGACAATGATGTGCATAATCTAAAAATCACGAAGACACATTTGCCTCCAGAATATATCCTTACATGTTTTCTGCATGTTCATCTTCTCAATTTTGCTTGGCTTAGAATACTAATAAAATTTGTATTGATTAGTATACCTCAATTGATTGCCAGAAAAACCAGACCAGCCATGGAAAGAAATACCTTCTAGTATAGATCTACATTTAATACTTAATAGATTTTATAGGTAATTTGTAAGAGTTGATAGAATATTAGGAGTTATCCCTTTTTGTTAAAATACCTCCGCAAAAGAATGAACTAAATATAATTTTTAAACAAATGGAAAACCAGGAAAGTTTGTGTTTTGAGTAAATGCCATCAAGAATTGCTCTATATAGTTAGGTGAATTCGATTAAATATACACATAGATATATAGATAGATAATCTATATTGTAGGCAAATGATACTGTGTATGTTTTAGGCATTTTGTAACTAGGATGTAGATCATTATTCACACCAAAGGAGCAAATTTTCCCTCCCTCTTTTCTCTCTTCCAAACCTCCATTTGTTTTGTTTTAAGTAGTGTGGTTAAAAAAGAAACATAAAATTTACCACCTTAATTGTACAGTTCAGTAGTGATCTATTTTTATTTAAATGTACTTCCACAAATGTCTATGAGAAAGCTAGTAGGTCATGAAAAATCTAGAATGTGGTATTAAATTGACTTTGTTTATATACTTTTTTTCTAGGAATAATTGAGCACAAGAGTTTACTGGAAAGCTCAATGCCTCAAGAAGAAATATGCTTTTGCTATTAATACATTCACCTTAAAATATTGTATATAAACATTTTTTTCCATAGACTAGAGTTGTATTTCTTTAAGATGTGCCTATATCAGCATTGTTTCGCTTGTATGATGAAAGGAGTAATCACTGCAGTGTAATATGTATTTCTTTTTTTTTCTATGGAATAATTAGGAATGCAACCCTGGATAAGTAATGATATATAAATTACTGCTGGTGTCCCAAGGATCCAGTAGCTCATACATTCTTTTCAAAAGTTTTTTTCTGTGATCATTATGCCTCATTTATGCTATCAAATATAGGATTCATCCCTTTTTTATAGCTGACTCTGCTTGTTTTGGAGTAAAGTAATTGAAGTTTATTGAGAAAAAGAGTAATTTAAAGAATTGAAAAAATATATTCTCCCTCTAGATAAAATGTAATCTTTCCTCTACACAAATATAAAAATGAATTAACATGTATAACTCTTGTGAATTTGCATAAATACTTTCCACCATGACAATTATCATAAATATGGTTAGGAAGTTATTCTGGGTTTTACATATTTCTTTTGTTAACTCATTTAATGCATTTTGAATCCATAATAGAGACACATAATGTCATGTTCAAAAAGAATAAAAGTGTATATAATGACAAGTGAATATTTCTATTTCATCTCCTTGCCCTGTAATCATTGTATTTCTTATGTATCCTTTTTGGGACAGTTATTCATATTTAAGATTATATGGATATATGTGTGTATCCATATCTGTAGCTATATCTATATCTATATCTTTCTACACTGATTTTTATGCTACATGTGCAAATGTGCACTTTGCTGATTTTTTGACATTATATCAGTACATATTTTGCTCTCATCCCTTTAAACCATTGCATAGTATTCCATTGTATATACCTGTTGCATATACATTACAGACAACAGTTGAAATTTATTTCATATTGAATAGCCTAGATCCTCACAGTGTTAAACATTTTTAATTTTACCACTATAATCACTACAAGAAATGTTTTATACAAATGTTACTTCACAAAAGGCCAGTATGTTTGCAGGATACATTCCTAGAGTTAGTGTTGTTGAGTCAAAGATTCTGTGAATTATAAATTATGATTGCTTGATATTTCATTCTTCATGTAATTATAACATTTAACATGCCAACCAGCAAAGAATATATGTGTTTATTACTCCTCACATTCAGTGTTTTATGTTCAAAGTACTATATCTTTAGTCAAATACCTGCTTAATTAAATATGATTATGATATTTTTGCATTCTGTAAAAAATATTTTTTCTCATTGAAAATATCAAATACTCTGCATTCTTGGAGTCATACTAGAATTTGAAGAAACAATTATGCACAACTTGCTTTAAGTCTGGCTGAAGATCCACATGAAAGATTTCAACTCTCCCTGATTTCTCTGAAATACAATACAACTTTATAAATAATGGCATTAAAATAATTGCTAATTATAAACATTGGTTGAGCACTAACTATAAGAAGCCTTGTAAAAAGAAATCAGAGTTGGACATGGTCAAAATACATTTAAGCCACAATTTTAAAATAGAGTAAAGAGAACATATACAAAATCACACCTATTAAACTACTGCTTAACTTTTCCTAAGCAAAGTTAATGACTCCCTCTTCCATATTTCCATACTGCTCTATTTATACAGACTGTGGCAAAAGTAGGTTTACAGATGTTTATTTGGAAAATAATACAAAAATTAATAAATAAAAATACAAGAATAAACTCTATTTTACATACCCACAACTATAAACCTACTTCTGTCCCACCCTCTACTGCACTCATTCTCACTGGTTACTGTGTTTCTCTATTGATCTCTCAATGTCCCTTTTGTACTGTGTGACCTTGAGGTCAGGCCTTGAGTTTTTGTGTATCCTCAATCTATAGCATAAGAAGTGCTCCATGGTAGGTGAGTAACTATTGCTTGCTTTATGAATAAATGCCTGCTGAGCAACATCTCTTTTTAAACACGCAGTAAATCTACAATGTGAAAATATTGTTTTATATGAGCTCATTGACACCTGTAACGGACAACTAGGTCACTCAGCTAGTTAGCTGCAAAAGTCAGGACTCATGGCTTGATATTTTCCGACACCAAACTGAAGCTTTGGATGAAAGGAATGATACTGCCTGCTGGGGGACAAATGAATGAATGAAGGCATCTCTCTTGCCCAGTTTAGACCACTGACTTGCCCTTTATCCAAGTCCTGCAAAGTCACTGAGATTTGTTGTCCTATCTTTCCCCTTTTGAGCTTTGAGTACTCCACTATCCCTGGGGGTGAAGGGTGGAGGAGGGAGTTCTCCATGAAAAAAGATTGTAGAGAGGATGAGTTTCTCCAGCCATTTCTGATCTTGCTGTCACCAAAAATACATCCTCCATATACTAAACATTTGCTTGCTAATCACTAAGAGAAAAAAAAAAGATGGTGTAAAAATTACAATAACAAGATTAGAAAATTATAAAGGTTCTGGAAATCTTAAAACTAGTTTTTCTTTTGTGGTATGGTATCTTTGTTTCTTCCTCTCTCCAAACTAACCCCATGCCTATTCTCAGCCCTCCAGCCAAAATAACTGAAATGATAAATGAAAAGGACAATGATTTTGAGGTGGTAAGCCTTCCAAAACCAACCTTAAGAACTAGCTTATGGAACCACATAGAGAGAGTTCATCTCTATTTACCCCAAATGTCATCTGGTTATGATCACTTTCAGAAATGTCTTCATAGTTCTCAAGGTCCATTCTCCCAGACTGCTCACGGAAATTTGGGTTTCTGACCAGTTATCTCCATTGCCACAGTCTCTACATTATGAGTTAATAAGGAATCTGTCTTTCCACCTTTTTATTTATTTATTTATTTATTTATTTATTTATTTATTTATTTATCCCTGAGGACTATGGACAGCTAATTCAAGAGGCACGAAGGCATCAAGAGCAGAATCATATAGTTACTCTACCCTTTTAGTTCTATTCCTACTCTGATCCATGTCTCATTAGTTTATACTATCTGCAACAGAAAAGCTTTTACAAATCCTACTTATATATGAAATGACTTGATTTTATAAGGAATAATTGGGGGGGGGGGGGTAGACAGACAATTTCCTTTGCACTAAAATAAATGAATTTCCAATAGCTTTGATAAACTAGATTGAAACATATTATTCACCAAAAAATAGGCAGAGGTATTAGTATATTGGTAATGTCAACAATGTGCAAGGTATTGATCAGGACCAAATGTTTTAATTTTGTAAAGACTTAAAGTTACTTATTTTAAAGAGGATGAAAATGTGCCTTGAATAATTGCTTGTCTTAAAATGATTCATGAACTCACATTAAAAATTTAGAAAAATGAAATTGTATGCCAATGTAAAGCAGAATGATGTAGGTTTATCACTCATTAAATCAACGTGAACATTTTGAATGCTTACAGTGTGCCCAGTTGTTTGGGGAAGATATAGCAATAAACAAATTAAAAAAAAAATTCCTGTCTTCTTGGGGTTTATTTTCTCCTAGATGGAAAAAGATCTGAGCTAAGAATTAGGTGAACTAGATTCTAATGACAACTTCAAAACAGACTCACTATATAACATAATTACATCTAGTTGAGTGAACATCAAAAGAATGAAGAAGTCATATCCACTATGAAATATACTGGCATTCCCCTTTATTTCATAAAGGTAGTACAGGTCTAGGTGAACTCAACTAGAATATCAAAGTTAGAAGAAATATTGAATAATTTCTATAAACCAAGAAATTTTACAAAATATGAGCCCCCCAAATTCTAATTTTCATTACTTTTTTTAAAATTTGTACTCACTATATGAAACCTTGTATGAAGTTCTGGTGATCCATTGTCTTTATTTTATTTAATTTTTATGACTCATAAACATGAAATTTAAATCTAAGCCCAAAGTTGATCCATTTTCTTTATTACTCAATGAAATATCTTTGCCTTTTGGAGAAAAGTTAGTGTTTCTCTCTCTCTCTCTCTCTCTCTCTCTCTCTCTCTCTCTCTCTCTTTCTGTCTCCTTTCTGTCCCCCTGCCCCGTGTGTCTCTCCAAGTATTTACTTAAAATATGCATTCATTGTCTTAATAATCTTAGAAAATTTTTTATTTGTAAAGAATTTCATTGTTTTTACTATCTTCATATTAAAAAAAATGCCACAGGGCTTTAAAAATACTACCAGCTCTAATATGCAAATAATGATGGATTCTTACAACACAGATATACATGAAAAAAAAATCACAAGACTACATATCTTGATTATAACTAAGAAAGGAAATTTTATTTTGAGTTCTAGTACCTAATTCTGCCACTACTAATAATTAGTTACAGGTGCTTGGGAGAATCCCTTAATATCTGTAGGCCCACTTCACTCAACATTTAAAAGAGGGCTTAGGATTAGTCTACCTTTAAGCTCTTTTCTTCCACTGTCAGTGAGTCTATTGACCCTGGATTTTTTTGTACAATAAGTATATTTCAATTTGTTAAGAAAAACTTCATGAATGTGATTAGATGATTTATACATTTTTATTACATTAACTAGAGGCCCAGTGTATAAAAATTTGTGTACTCGGGGGGGCAGGGGGGTCCCTCAGCCCGGCCTGTGCCCTCTTGCAGTCTGGGACCCCTCAGGGAATGTCCTAAGATGGCAGTCAGACATCCCTTCCCTCTGGCAGCCCAGGAGCCCTCAGGGGATGTCCACTTGCCAGCGGGGAGCAGGCCTAAGCTGCAGTCGACATCCTTAGCCCTGCTGAGGAAGCTGGAGAGGCTCCCGCCACCACCGCTGTGCTGGCAGCCATCAGCCTGGCTTGTGGCTGAGAAGAGCTCCCCCTGTGGGAGCGCACTGACCACCAGGGGGCAGCTCCTGCATTGAGCGTCTGCCCCCTGGTGGTCAGTGTGTGTCATAGTGACCAGTCATTCCCAGTTGTTCTGCTGTTAGGGTCAATTTGCATATTATCCTTTTATTATATAGGATATCATTAAATAATTTCTGGAAAATTAAAATACAGTTTACAGTGCCTTTGTATATTACTGAGAAATATAAGTTAAGTTATAAAATGCACAGTTGTGACCTATAAGAAATGCTTTTCCAGTTGGAATACATGGAGTTATGTTTTGGAGTTGCAGTAATATACTGTACATATAGAGTTATGGAAGTGTAATTCTTCATGGTTTTCAGTTCTTCTAATCTACATAGATTTTTGTTATTTTAAAATGCTTAAGGAAAATATCAAATTTCAAATTCAAAATCAATCAAAATTAATTAATATATACTGGAGGCACAGACCTTGCTTCCTGAACTGAGGCTACATTCCCATTTTCACACCGTCTCAGCTCTTCTCTGTCCTTTGCTCACCACATTGCTGTGCCTTATCTGTTCCTCTCAGGATCTCTCTTCTTCCTCCCCATCTTGCAATGACTGTGTTCTTTTTTTTAAAAAAAAATATATGATTTTTTAGAGAGAGAGGAAGGGAGAGGAAATAGAAACATCAACGAAAACATCACCCATCAGCTGCCTCCTGCACACCCCTACTGGGGATCAAGCCTACTACCAGGGCATGTGCCCTGACTGAGAATCAAACCAGTGACCTCTTGGTTTCTGGGTCAACACTCAACCACTGAGCTGCACTAGCCAGGTTGACTGTGCATTTATTTTTTACTTTCTTGTCTATCTACTCACATCCTTCTTCTCTCTTTTGATGTGCTTCACTTAACATATATTCCTTCATTTTATTCTCTTTTTCTTCCACTTGCTACTTTGCAATTAGTGTTCCCTTCTTTTCCATGGTACCCACAGTTGAGTCACATTTCTCTTTATCTTTTGAATTGATCTTCTCTCTTCTTTTTTTGATCTGTAGTATACAAACTCATTTATTCTAGTCTGTGATTATCGTTACCTTTACTTATTCATTCTTCTAATTCTAAATATTTATTTGCTCTGCTATGTGCCACCAGGTTTTTCTATCTCTCTTCATGGGGACAAATACTAGAGAACAAAACAAGTATTTCAGAGGAAAGAAAATGAGATTTTTAAAAATCATATCTTTTGTTAGAAGTATAAAACTATTCATTCACTTATTTAAAAAATAACAACCAACTGCCATTGTTAATGTTACAATTGAATATTAAACAAACTTGAACATGACTGTATAGGTAAGGCAATGTTTACAATGTTATATACATAATATCCATATCTATATCTATGTGTATACCTAAGTTTAACCACATACCATATACATGAGAATAAAATCTATATGTTCTGCTCAATGTTGCCACTAAATTTATTAAGTTATGAGTATATTTCCAAATAAAGTGCCATAAAACTATAAACCCCATATAGTACACACACACAGAGTTGAGTGTTAAAACGAATAAAAACTTACAACAAAATCAGTATGTAAAAGTACATTAGTAGTATTGCACTGAACAGCACTTAGACAGGAGCAGTAAGCCACTCATGTAAATACAATTAATTAGCTTTCCGCCCCCAAAAACTGTCAACAAATTCTTGCCTTATTTACTTGAATAGAAACAAAAAGAGCCTTAGTTTCAATATAATAATAAACTAATTAATTACATTCCTTACAAAACGTAAATGTGTTTGTAAAAAGAGAGAGGAAGGCGAGAGGACTCTTGGAGGGTAGGATACACAGATGAGAAACACCTTGTCAGCCAGAAAATAAAAATGATGGCTGTGATCCATGGGTTATTGTGGAATGTTGGCAGTTGTGATTTAATAATTTGAAGGTACTGTCCTCAACCCTCCAGGTAGTCACAGAGAGCTGGTTTCAAGGGAAGTCAGAGCAGACAGTCAGCCTGGGGCTGACAGAGTGAAAGCACAGTATGCCCTGAAGGTTGACATGATGTTTAACTTAAGGCAAGTTATAATCACAAGCTTTAAATTCAGATATATTCAATCACTGTGCAAAAGGATAGGGCTACAAACAAGAAAAACTTAAGTCATACTGTAAGTCAAGTTTAAGACCTAGTATAGAGATTCTTACTTCATGATGCATCAGATGAAATAAGTACTCTCAATCTAGCATTACTTTCAGTGGACACTATCATAGGCTATTTCAACCTGTGTGGGTCTTTTGTTCTGAGGTGGGTCTCTTATAGACAGCATATAATTGGGTCATGCTTTCTTACTCATTCAGCTATCCTATGTCTTTTGATTGGAGTATTTAATTTAAGGTTATTAGTGATAGTACTTACTTATTGCCATTTTTATTCTTTCTGCCTATGTTTTTTCTATTTCTTCTAATTACAACAGTCCCTTTAGCATTTCTTGCAGTGAGGGTTTGGTGGTAATGTATTCTTAGCCTTTTTGTCTGTGAAGCTCTTTATTTCACCCTCTAGTTTGAATGATAGCCTTGCTGAACATCTTAGTCTTGGTTTCATAACCTTGCTTTTCATTGCATTGAATACTTTGTGCCATTCTCTTCTGGCCTTTAGAGTTTCTGTTGAGAAATCAGCTGACAGCCTTATGGGAGCTCCTTTCCCAGCATCAAATTGCTTTTCTCTTGCTGCCTTTAAGATTCTCTCCTTGTCTTTAATACTTTTGGCATTTTAATGATGATATGTCTTGTCTTGGGCCTCTTTGGGTTCTTTGTGATTGGAACTCCCTGTGCTTCGTGAATTTGTATGACCTTTTTCTTCACCTGGTTATAGATGTATTATGCCATTATTTACTCAAATAGTTTCTCTAGTACTCCTGTGCTCCCTTAAACTCTCCACCTCTTTTTAATTTTTTTTTTCATTCTCTGATTAAGTTATTTTTTCTACCCTGTCTTCTAATTTGCTAATCTAATCCTCAGCTTCCTCCAATTTACTGTTTATTCCTTCCAGTGTATTCTTTGTTTCTGCTATGTCATTTTTCATTTCTGACTCATCATTTTTTTTATAGTTACTATATTTTTTCCATGCTGTTGGGCAACCTTGTAATTATTACTCTAAACTCTATTATCTGATAAATTGCTTATCTCCATTTCATTTAGCTCTTCCTTGGGAGAATTCTCTTGTTCTTTCATTTAGGGCATGTTTCTCACTTTGGCTGCCTGTTTGGAAGCCTGGTTTCTATGTATTAGGTAGGTTTGCTAGGACTCCTATTCTTGGTAGGGTGGTGTTATACTGTAGTTGTTCTGTGGGACCAAGTGGCACAATCTCCCTGATCACCAGATGTGGGTGCTCTAATGTCTCTTGTATGTGTTGTGTGGGCTCTCCTGTTATAATGGAGTCTTGATTGCTATTAGTCTCTTCATTTGTGGGCTTAACCCCCAGGCTGGCTGACAGTAAGGTTCAACCCCCAACACAGTGTGCAGGCTGCTATGTAGGTGCTTCTCACACGAAGTGGAATTTGCCTCAGCAGTGTTCGGAGCCTGCCAATATCTCCCTGTGTATATACTGCTTCTGCAGCTTATTGGGTCCTGCTCTGTTGTCTAAATCTGGCCACTGGGTTTATTGGTTTTAGGACTCTTCTGAGGTCTCTGGTACAGGCCAATGTCAGACTCTGTTTTTGACTGACTTTAAGTGACTTGTTTGGAGCTCTCAGTGACCCACAGCTTGTGGCTCTTCCTGCTGGTGCATGAGCGAAGAACCAAGCTGAGCACCAAGGTCTGCTTTTCCTAGCCCTGGGCCCAGGAGCAGGTCAGACAAAGACACAGAGCCCCAGAGATCGGCCTCTGCCTACAGGCTGGCTGTTAGTCTGTCACCTAATAAGCCTCAGGCTATAGTCTTCAGCAGGGCATAAGCTCCACAGGGTGGGACAAGAAGGTTTCCAAAGTGTTGCTCCCCCCAGGCTAAAGCTGCATTGATGGGAAAGCTCCGCCTGAGAAAGACATTTCCTGCAGTGTAGGGAACTGATTCAGGGCAGGGATCCTGGTGGCTGTCTTCTCAGTTCCCTCCCCAGAGCCATCAACCCCAGACTCTCCTCAAGCAGCTCTAGTCCACTCTTCCCTTCTGCTGGAGCCCAAGGTGAGTGGCTGCAAATGAAATTTAATGTGTTGACCCTTTAAGAGGGTGCTTGTGTTTCTAGCCATCTCTCCCTGGCAGACCGAATGTCTGGTGCTTTTCTCAGCCAACTGTTATATGGGCACCTTTCCTGGTTCTGTTACTCTGGGCTGGGGAGCCCAGCTTGCGGTTTGGACCTCAGATTTCTCAAGGGAAACCACCTGCAGCTGAAATATTCCTCTAGCATTTCAGCTGCTGCCTGTGTGAGCCCGGCCAACCCTCTCGTACCTCCACACTCCCTACCAGTCTTGAGATGGACTCCTCCTTACGTCCTTGGTTATAAGGGGTCTCTCCTGCTTGTCTTCAGTTGGTTACTCAGGATGATTTTTCTATATTTTAGTTATAATTTTAGTTTGGTCCTGGGAGAAGGTCAGTGTAGCTTCCACTTAATCCGCCACCATCTTGGAATCCCAGTAAAAATGGGCCAATACTGTGACCACTGAGCAACACTGGCCAGGGCTGCTGTGATATATTTTGGACTAACATTAAGTATTATAGAAATTAAATATGGCCATTTCCTGGCATGTTTTTCTTTTCTAGATGTTTGCAAATTGATGTTTAGATAATTATTCCTACCAGTTTCCTTGATAAAGTTAATAGGTCTATCAATTACAATATCTACCTTTTTAGAATCATCAGATCTTATTTGATAATATAACCTGACTGGAATTTTTGGCCCTCAGAAATGCCACTATGTTCTAATATCTGACAAATACATTTTCCAGTAGAGCTCACAAATGTCCCTGAAATGGATGGCTTTCCCATATACTGTGTAATGGTCATCTATTACTCTCATCATCTTCTTTCTCTGTATATACTATTCTGAAATTCTTGTCCTAAATTCTCAAACAATGTAGGTTGTGTCTTTACAGATTTTTCATTCAGTTTCCTAAGAACTGGGATATAAATTAGTTAACCTTTGAGTATATCTCACTTTAAAAAACATATATATTTACACAGTGGAGTACCACTTAGCTGTAAAAAAGGAAATTTTACCCTTTGTGACAGCATGGATGGACCCAGAGAGCATTATGCTAAGTGAAATAAGCCAATCAGAGGAAGGTAAATACCACCTGATTTCACTCATATGTGGAATCTAAAAATATACATACTTTTACCAAATTTAATTTCAAGATGACTTAGTAATATAATATGAGGAAATAAGCCTAGGTTACTTATGTTTTTTCCTCATAATATGCCTTGAAAATAGCTGATAATAATAATATTGTATTAAATTAATGTTTTATGATGAAATAATTATTTTCTTTTAAATATTTTTTGCATTCATATAATTAAAAATGAATATGCCATGTAAACATTCTCTATTTTTGAGAGTAGGTAGTAACTGTTTTTGTTTCACTCATGGTTACAGTATTTAATATTTTTCTATTGGGCATTCTTGCACAATTGTGCTGCCTGTATATAATTTGGAATAGAAGGTATATTTAAATTCAACGTTTGAAAAAAATTATTGTGATCCTTATTTATCAGTCTGCTAAGCACGGCTGGTCTTTATAAAGACACTCTTTAATAGTGTCAACAATAAAAATAAAATTAAAAAATAAATTAAAGGATGTTGGCTTCTAATGTGATGAAATGATTTTTCCAAATTCTGATTGTAAGCCATTTATTTTCCTAAAACCCCACATAGACATTTAAAATGAAATATATAGTTTAAGATATAAATACCAACTACTTTGACCAAATAATACACACCTGTGGCAACAAATATTGCTTTCCCAATTGTGTATTATATATATAAGTTAATAGTTTTGAGAAAGATACGGAAAAACATACTGTATAATAAAGTTAGCGTCACAGTTAAAATATTTCTTACTCTATGTTGACATTCAGAAATTGCAGCCTATTTTATGGAGCCCACTTTTACATTTTATCTTATTGTGATAATGTCACTCACAAGATTAAAACTACATTCCCATAGTTAATATTCTCATCCTTACTTAGGGACAAAAACTATCAATACATATAAAAGGTTAATTGACCAACCATCTGTCCATCCGACCGACCGACCAACCAGCCGACCTGTCGGCCGACTGGTACATATGACGCACACTGGCAATTTATTTATTTGTATTTTTTTTTATCCAGTTATTACATATGTGTCCTTATCCCCACATTACCCCCATCCCCTCCACTCATGCCCTCACCCCCCTGGTGTCTGTGCCCATTGGTTAGGCCTATATGCTTGCATATAAGTCCTTTGGTTGATCTCTCCTCCTTAGCCCCACCCTCCCCTACCTTCCCTCTGAGGTTTGATGGTCTGATCGATGCTTCTCTGTCTCTGGATCTGTTTTTGTTCATCAGTTTATGTTGTTCATTATATTCCACAAATGAGTGAGATCATGTGATATTTATCTTTCTCTGACTGGCTTTTTTCACTTAACATAATGCTCTCCAGTTCCATCTATGCTGTTGCAAATGGTAAGAATTCCTTCTTTTTTATTCCAGTATAGTATTCCATTGTGTAGATGTACCATAGTTTTTTAATCCACTCATCTACTGATGGGCACTTAGGCTGTTTCCAAATCTTAGCTATGGTGAATTGGTGCACTGGCAATTTAAAAATAAATGTTGACTCATGCATACATGATACATATAAAGCTCTTGCTGGTGCCAATTGCACACATGTTTTAATTTTATAATAATATTTTATATATACTATTTTGACATGTAATTTTTGTAGTAGTATAATTACCACATGGATCTTTCTTCTAATTAATTTCATTTCAATGTGAATGAATCTGTGCATCAGGTCACCAGTATGTGGATTAACAGAATAGCTTTAGAAGTTAGTGCCTTATTTGATAAAAGATTCCAATATATGCTGCTTCAAATTTGTCATTCATTTAATTAGCAAACGTTTTTTTTTTGCATAACTACTATGTGCAAAACTTGGTACAGTTTGCATGTCGAATGATTTTGTGACACATCTTTATTTTATTTTTTTTAAGAGAGTGGAGAAAGAGGGAAAGAGAGAGAGAAATATCAATGTGAGAGAAACACATTGATTGGGTGCCTCCTGCATGTACCCTGACCAGGGCCTGGGCTGGGGAGAAGCCTGCAACAGGTACGTGCCCTTATATGGAATCGAACCTGGACCCTTCGGGCCACAGGCCGATGTTCTATCCACTGTGCCAAACTGGCTAGGGCATTGTGACACATCTTATTTAATGGCATGCCCTGAAATCTGAAGAGCACCATATAATAAAACTTGTTGTAGACTTCAAAATTTTATTATAAGAATTCTGATATATAGTGTGGAAAAAAGCATGTGATTTTGGTATCATGAAACATGATTAAATTCCTAATTATTTTGTTTTCCAGAATTATTTTGTGTAATCTTGGCCAAGCACTTAAACTCATATATATATATATATATATATATATATATATATATATATAACTTAAACTCATATATATATAAATTGATTTTCAGAGAGGAAAAGACAGGGAGAGAGAGATAGAAACATCATTGATCATTGATTGGCTGCTTCCTGTATGCCCCTATTTGGGGTTTGAGCCTGCAACCCGGGCATGTGCCCTTGACTGAATCCAATCTGTGATCCTTCCGTCTGCAGGCTGGTGCTCTATCCACTGAGCCAGACTGGCTAGGGCCACTTAACCTCTTTGAGATACAATTGTTTAATCTACAATGACTACTTCATTGAGAGATAGTTAGATTTAAATAGATAATGTATGTGAAAATGTTTTGTAAATTCTGAGGTTGTTTATAAATGTTCACTATTATAATAAAACTAGAAGCCTAGCGCATGATTTAAAATTGCACTGCACTGCCCTGCCTTGACACCCGAATCTCTCCATGCAGAGCTCCGGCGTGCCTGGCCCAGACCCCAAACCCTCTGGCCTTCTCTGGCCACTTCAAGCCCTGCCCTCAGTCTTTCTAGTCGCCTAGGGTTGGTCCCGCCCTCTCTGGGCGCCTCCCCGCTTCTGCAACGTGGCGGCTCCGCCCTGTCATGGCATGGGAGGAGAGCGTGGAAGCCTCCCGCCTGCTGCGCTGTGCTCCTTCCCCTAGCTGTTGGGCCACGGGGCGCTCAGAGTGGGAGCAATGGGTGGTGAAGACTGGTGAGGGGGCACTATGAGCTCTCACTCCTGCCCACCCCGGCAGGGGATGGTCCCGCCTCCGGGTGCCTCCCCGCTTTTGTCTTGTCTCCAGAGCAATGCCCCAGCTAATATGCTAATGATCTGGTTGTTATCATTATGGCATATCAACCATTAGCATATTAGCTCTTCATTAGTATAGATAGGATTCCTGCCTTGAAGAGGTGGAATATCTAACAGAAGAGAAAATTAATCTGTTAAACTGCACTGAAAGATATTTATCTTTCTTTAAGGTATTTAACAAAATCCATGTAGTATATTCCATAGAATTAAAAAACTTATATAAAAAATGTTTTATAAAATATAAACATTTTACATGTAACATATTATAAATAAACTATCTATATATATAAAAGCCTAATATGCAAAGTGTCTCCTCAGGAATTTGACTGACGGGGAGTTCAATCACTTGCTATGATATGCGCTGACCACCAGGGGGCAGCACAGAACAAAGGCAGGCCCTGGCTGGCAGCCGGCAGCCACTAGGGACCCTGCCCATGCACAACTTTCATGCACTGAGCCTTTAGTATATTATATATAATAAAATTTTACACAATTCAATTTATGTTTTTATTATATAGAAGGACACATCTGAATACACATTTCTCTTTGAGGGAAAACTCATTATCTTTGATCCTGAGATGTATTTGTGATATAATAGGAAAAGGATAAAAAAAAATGGCCATAGTCTGTTCTCATAAGGATATAGAGAAAATAAAGCACTTAAGAAAGAGGCTCTCCACAGCAAACCTCCAGAAATATTTTAGTTAGATTCTGAATCAGTAGCATATCTGTTATATGAACTTAAACTAGGTATTGAAATCCAGAAGCCATAAGGACCAGGAAGGTCTAAGTGCTGTCATCTCATAGGGCATGACAATGGCCTGCTTTCCAGGCTACGTGTCAGCAGCTGGATCTGAGAGGGCTGTGCTTTTCTTTCCTTTCCTTTTCATTATCTTTTATCTTTCTGCTTCAGAACAGAGAGTGCTGGTTATTCTTTCCAGGACATGTTTTTATACTAATTGAACTTTTAAGTATGAAATGTGCTGAAAATGAGAAAACTTCTCAGGAGAGTTTTTATTTCAGTGATGTAATAATGGCATTAATAGTGTCTTATGTCATTTCATGCCATTGCATGGATATTAAGCAGCGGCACTTTGAAGTTTTATCCATCAGCCCATTGCATCTGGGGGGCATTTCTCCTGGGGTGACCAGGCAGAAGTCCAATTAAACTCCATGGGATTCAGGTTCCCGGAGGAAAAGAGAAGCAGATACTTGGAGAAAATGTCTATTATTGATGTGATGTACACAAGGGAGCACATTATTTTGGCCTCTCAAAAGCATGACTGGAAATCTTTCCTGTCTACCTCCAGGGAATCAAGGGGATAAGGCCTTTTGGAGTAGCCATTCCAGAAAGACGATCCTATCTTATTTTCCCATGTGTTCTTCTTGGGTTTGACATTACAGGATTAACGGGGGGCTACTGCCAAGGGACAGCCCCTGCAGGCACTGAGGCCCGATCTACGTAGATTATAGGTAACTGGATCTGCTTGGTTAACTAAACAGCTGGCGTACAGGAAGCCCTGAGGACTTCAATCGGATTCCATCTCAGTTCTCTGGATAACTGGCCTCCTCTGGTTGTAGAAATATCATTCCTCAGCTATCTCTCTTCCCTTGTCTTCACTCTCTAGTCCTCCTAGGAGACTTGCGTCCCATGTAGCAAAAAACAGAGATCACATCATCAAACTGGTCCTCAGCTGATCTCTCCAATGTCTAGACAACATCTTTCAGGGCAAGAAGCCAGGGGAAGGTTTACCACATTCCCAACTCATGTAATACGTTTCCTCTTGTAACACATTTTTGAAGAATTTGCCTTATAGCTTTAGCCTGTTCTCCACGGAAATATACATTTATAGAAATATAAATCACTTAAAAATATGGAACTCCATAATGCTGATAAACAAAACTTCTCAATTCCTCTTATGTTTATGATGTATTTTTATGCAACACAACCATTTAATGAAATGGTTCAAGAAGCTTATTGACATTTACTTTTCTTCCTACCATATATTTATTAAGCCCAAATATAACTTTCGCATTAACACCAAACACACGTAAAATATGAAATTGCTGGAGACGAATGATGACATATTTTAGTGCTTTTATGGTGGTGCCAACATTTCATTTAGGATATTTATATGTGTCATCTGAAAAGGACAATAAATTTCAGTGAAGGCTCAATATATTACAAAACTTTTCAGCAACATGCTCCAGAGGGTAGGTTAAAACCACAGAGAGAAGGAAGAAATATTGCTGAATAATCAGTCTTTGAAAGCATTGAATATTATTTAAAAAGCTACATTTAAAATATCCATAAGTCTAAAATATGAATGTGTCGGAAGTGGTTTGATGCATATGTGTGGATATGAGGTTATATGGAACATTTACTTTTCTTTCTATTTTTCAGTATTAAGATTATTAATTAAAATTATCCTCTACAATAAAAGAGGAAACATGTAAATTGACCATCACTTCGTTATGCTCACCAGTCAATCAGGAGTGAATATGCAAATTAATCCGACAAATATGGTGGGTTAATTTGCATATGCAGGAGCTGGGCGGAGAGCAGAAGCAGGAGAGCTGGCAGCTTGGGAGGATGTGGCTCCCTTGATCGCTGGGTAGACAGCAGAGCAGGAGAGCCGGATTTTTGGGGGGCCATGGTTCTCTTGGTTGCTCCCAGCGAGGGGAGCACCAGGAATGCTGGAAATCATAGTTCTGGAGGCAGATGGATCTCCTAGACATTAGAGCAAAGTGAGCCTGGAACAAGGTACTGTTGCAGTGGGGGTTGGAGGGAAAGCAAAGGTGAGAGACATAAGTAAAATCAGAGTGTCTAGGAAAAATTAAAGGGAAGATATCCTAAAACTTCCAGGAAATCTCCACCAATGAAGCAAAGAAAAAAAAATGCCTCTGTTTTTCTGTGAGCAACAAACCAAACTGGGTTGGGGTCTCAGACAATTCACTCATATGACTGCAAAGACAGACAGAAACTCCTGGATTGGAGAGGGCTCCCCAGAGGTCTCCCAGATTGGAGAGGGTGCAGGTTGGACTGAGGGACCCCACCTCCCCCTGTACATGAATCTTTGTGCACTGGGCCCCTAGTCTACACTAATAAAAAGAGAAACATGCAAATTGGTGCCACTCCGCTATGCCCACCAGCCAATCAGATGAGTGTGCAAATTAACCCAACGAAGATGGCAGTTAATTTGCATATGCAGGCACAGAGCAAAGACTGAAGACAATTAGAAGGGAGCCAAGTGCTGCAGAAGGGAGCGAAGCTGCGGAGAAGCAAGCGGGGTGGCAGAAGCGGGAGCGAAGCCTGCCTCAGCGGGTTTTGCTCCCCTCTCTGCTTTGCTCCGGCCGCAGGAAGCCCTATTCTTGCAGGAATCTTCCTGCAACGGGCCTCTAGTATATATAATAAAAGCCCAGTGACCGAAGAGCAGAACAACCAGAACAACTGGTTGAGCAGTTGCTATGACATGCACTGACCACTACGGGGCAGAGGCTCAATACAGGAGCTGCCCCTTGGTGGTCAGTGTGCTCCCACAGAGGGAGTGCCACTCAGCTGACCGGGATGAGCAGCTGCTACTGCAGTGGGAGCAGCTGCTCAGAGGGCAGATCCATAGTTGCTTGGCTAACCAGGATGAACAGTGCTCCCACAGCGGGCAGATCCCTGCAGGCCATGCCCCCCACCAATGCATGAATCCTGTGCATGGGGGGGTCCCCTCAGCCCAGCCTGCACCCTCTCCAATCTGGGACCCCTCAAGGGATGTCCGACAGACAGTTGGACATCCTTCTCACAATCCTGGACTGCTGGCTCCTAATTGCTCACCTGCCTGCCTGCCTGGTTGCCCCTAACTGCCCTCCTGCCAGCCTGATCACCTCTCACTGCCTCTGCATGCAGACCTGGTTGCCCCTAACTGCCCCCTGCTGCCGGCCAGGTTTCCCCCAACTTCCCCCCCTGCCAGCTGGTTGCCCCTCAAGGCACCCTTCCTGGCCTGGTTGTCCCATGTAGTCTGCTGTTCAGTCATTTGGTCATCCTTCAATAACCCCCCTGCCAGCCTCGTCATCTTTGTGAGGGCATGAGGGTTGATTTGCATATTACCTCTTTATTATATAGGATAATAAAAGCATAATATGCTAATTCGACCAGACATCCTCCTGGATGACCTTCCAGACAAAGCCAGGACTACAAGGGAAGCCCGGCTCCCAGGTGCCTGCCTGCCAGTGGCCAGAGAGAAGTTTGGGTCCCAGGTGCCACAGGGAAGCTGGTGCCAGCAGCTGGGGGAAGGAAGGCCTACTCTTGCACGAATATCATGCATCGGGCCTCTAGTATATATATACATACACAGTGGGATGTTAGTGATGCTAAGGCTTGGACACAAACTCTAACCCTGGAGGAGTAAAACTGTGAAGCATCAGTTTCCAGAGGCTGCCACAGACTAAGTCCCTTCATGGGCCAAACACATAACCCAACAAGGCAGACAAACTTGTCCGTTTCAAGGATGGATGAGTTGGATTAGAAACATGCATTGCTATTATCTGCTACTGAAGATTGGAATGAAATTTGCTTATATTTCCTGTATCTTGAGTATAATAATTCAGCATGATAGACAACTATTGGCATGAATCTATAAAAAAAAAAAAAAACCACTATGGTCATGGTGTTGTAAATGACCAACAGTAATGGGAAGTATGGGGGAAATACAGCTTTTCCCCCCAAGAGGGTAGAGTTGCCCTGCTCCCTGCCAGAGCTGGGAGCATCACAGTTTAAAGTGAAAGGACACACACCGGCGTTGTGCCCTCATATCTTCGGAACATTTTATTCACTGTAACAGATCAGCTTTACTGTTCTGAAGCTCTGTTGTCTGGTACTTAAAAATGCATCCTAGGGAAAGAAGCAGTTCCCTAGGATCCCACAGTAAAAGAAGACTCCTGATTCTGTTGTCCTCCAGAGCTATTCTTTTTCACTTGCACTTCCTCTGAAAATAAAGTAAAATAAAAAAATAAAAAATTGATGAAAGTTTCTATCTTCTACTACAAAGAAGGAGATCTCTTCCTGAGATCAATGGCATCAAAGTGGCTGTGGTCCCGCTTTCTTCAGGAATACCAGGGTGTGTGTGTTCACGCTGGCATTTGAAGTGCTCTCAGGTATTCATGAGACACCAAAGGGAAACTAGTCTGGAAATTCACTCTCGTAAAATGACCTTAAAATCACTCAGCAGCCCTAACTGGTTTGGCTCAGTGGCTAGGGCGCCAGCCTGCAGACCAAAGGGTTCCATCCCAGTCAAGGGCACGTACCTCAGTTGCAGGCTCCTTCCCGGCCCTGGTCAGGGCTCCTGCAGGAGGCAACCAATTGATCTGTTTCTCCCTGTCTTTCCCTATCTCTTCCACTCTTGCTAAAAGTCAATGGAAAAATACCCTTGGGTGATGATTAACCAAAAAACAAAACAAACAAACAAACAAAAAACACTCAACAGAGCATCACCAAAGAGGACAAGGAATCAGGCAAAGTGACAACCTGTATATTTTTGTTTTTCACTTTTATAAGCTCTTTCTCTCTCTCTCTCTCTCTCTCTCTCTCTCTCTCTCTCTCTCTCTCTTTCTACACACACACACACACACACACACACACACACACACACACAGAGTAAACCATCTCTCCCAATGGTGGGTATGACTTTAAATAATCTACACATCTTTAACACTTTTAATGGTCTCTTCATTTCTATACCAGCCCAAAGCATGTATGAAACACCTGCTGGGTACAAGTACTCTTTGGGTTTCTAGAGAGAGCTTTCCATTTTGAAGTAGAGGGAGGTATGTATGAGCACACATTTTACAAATGAGACCTATTATTCTCAAAATCTTAGGGAGGAGATTATTTGTCATCACACTGACAACTATACACATATCATCCTGGCCCCTGTCCTAAGGGATTCTTTTAGGCTCTAGATGAAATTTAACCCTCAAGACTACAAACTTGAGAATTGGTAAAGGGAATAATTAGTCATCAGGTAGAGAATCAAAATTCCTCCCTGAATGTCAGGAAAATGTCTCCTTTTTTTGCAAGTTCGTTTTCTACTACATCTACTATGAAACTGACCACATCCCTGGAGGTGCCTGTAAGATTGTCTTGAATTTATGATACTAAATGCATCTGTCCCTCAGTTGGCTTTGTGTTCAGTGTGTCTTACAGACCTCACTCTCTGGAAGCTCAGAGTGTTAATCACCGACAGTCCACATTGGAGATGTTTTATAACTTTTCATACTTTGTTTCAGACTTAAACAATAAAAGGGAAAAAAATAAAAACAGCAGGTAGAAAGAAGCTCTTTTCCAACACAGGTCTACGAAATGCTGGAGGAAGACCTTCAGCCTAGATTGACCTATCAAACTTTTTGCCCTGACCTTGATTTTACTGCAATCACATTATTTCTTCTCTAACATTCAAGCCGATATAATCTAACATCTCAATTTTAATTTATTCTTTTCTGGTTTGTCTTTACTTGTTTTTATACCAGTTGTGTTTGTGTTTGTGTTTTTGAAGAATGGTTGTCTTCCAGTGGCTGCTTCTTCATACTTGCTTTTTGCTTTGGTGCAGGTATTCCACTGGGTCTTTTTTTTTTTTTTAAACTCTCAGCAAAAGCCACCCAAGGGCCAATCTCTTCAGACTAGATCCTAGAACTCAGTGATGGTTATCATAACTCTTAGGACGATTGATTGATATGGATTCAAACACTCCAAACACTTCAATCATCCCAACTCTGACTTAGTAAAAATGCACCGTAAATGGATTCCTTTTTTCACGTACACAACAAATAACTCATTAACTTACTTATCCACATACAAAACAGGCACTGTAACCACTAGAGAATCTGTGGCCTTAGGTTAATGCTTTTATCAGAAACGGGTAGGGTCACATTGAGCTGCGAGTGGCTTCAAGGGCATCTTTAGGGGTCAGCAACATGGAAGAAGACATCAAGACCATAATCAAGAACTACCAGATTACCCCTTTTGACAGCCCAACCAGGACTAGACCAGGAACTATTGGCAGAACTACCTGGACTCCCACCACTGTGAGAAGGCAATGACTGCTAAAGGGGGTGGTCTCCATGTATGAATGGTACTGGCATGTGTACAAGTGTCTTTGCTCTATATCCTGGGTGTCAGCCTGGAATGACCGCTGGGTAGAAGCATATTTCCTGGGAAGATCTGGACTGTTTGCACCCCACCTGCCCTCTGGCCCCGATCCTTCTCACAGGGATATGAAGGGGACCTGGGTACATCCCATCCTAGGATCCTGAATCATGGCTTAACTAATGACTATTTGTTGGGAAAGTGGGGGGGAAAGAGAAAAGAAATGGACAGAAATGAAACATTTTCTGTGTTCATTTAGTATTGTGATTTAACTATGAATTAAACTTAGCTACTTAATTTGTCTAGACTGTATGTTCCTCAAGGGCAGATTCTACATCCGGCTCATTTTCGGCATAGAGAGCAGAGCGATGTGCCGGTCCAGAGCAGGTCCATGATGAATGCGTATTGAGTGCAGTCACATGGGGGCCTGAAGTCTGGAAGAACTGCCTTCTCTCTCCAGGTAGTTTGCATAATGGAGTCACAAAGGTGAATTTCATAAGTGGAGTTCTCCTGCTCATAGCTCTGCGAGTCCCTAACTGTAGAGGTTGTCAATTTGCCAGAGGATGCACAGTGTAAAAGAGTTGAGGAGCTATGATATACTTGGTGATTGTAGAGGAGTAAACTGCCAATTAAACAGCCTGCATAATGTTATTCCTCCATGTTTTTAAACCGAAATAATGTTCTTAGTAGTTATCTTCACAGAGTTCTTCAATACATGCTTTCATGTCATCGAGACATTTTGCTGAGATTCATTTAGTTATACCACGAGGTAGGCAAGGCTTGAACTACGTGGGCACTCAATCTCTTCAGAGTGAAAAAAAAAAAAAAGTATAGCTTCACTCGGTGAGAAGGAGAATATTGCCAAAGACAGCAAAAAATTATGGTTAATCACAAATTTTAACCACTATCTAGTTGACATGTGCCTGCTGTGCTAATTGCTTCATTACTTAATTATGCAAAAATAATAGTGTTCACAGCAAACATAGCCCATGAAGCATTATTAAAATACAAAGAAACATGCTCTACCCTTTAGTGCAAACATAAATATTTCATAATGAGGAATAGTGCTTATTACATAATAGTAATGAGGATTTTGCAGCTAGTTTGAGTTCTTCCTTTCACTAAATTTCTATAATGCTTTTATGCACCATGACTTCTGCTGTTTGTGGTTATAATCTTGGGTCTTACCCCAACTCCTACCCCTCAAGGTAAGATTTTTTTGTACATTGTTATATATGCCTTCTCTAAGAGATAATATCTGATCACCATGTATTTGTTAAATAAAAGAAAAAATGAATAGGTGAATAAATTAGCAAATAAATAAACTCATGTATCAAGAGAAAAGTTGTAGAATTAGAAGTATGATCCAGACACCACTTTACTTAGACATAAAACAGAAGCTTCCTGAATAAAATAGCTGTGTTTTGGAGCTTAGATAGTGTCCTTGGTCCAGGGATTGATTTTTAAATAAATATACCTATGTCTGGGCAAGCAAATGAATATTGTCATTTGAAGCCTGCCTAAGCTGTCAGTCGGACATCCTTAGCACTGCCATGGAGGCAGGAGAGGCTCCCCGCCACTGCCAATGCGCTCGCCAGCCATGAGCGGCTTCTGGCTGAGTGGTACTCTCCCTGTGGGAGCACACTGACCATCAGGAGACAGCTCCTGTGTTGAGTGCCTGCCCCCTGTTGGCCAATGAACGTCATAGCGACTGGGTGTTCCACCGTTCGGTCCATTTGCATGTTAGCATTTTATTATATAGGATTGTAGATTTAGGTTGTGCCTCAATATCATGGTCCATGATTGAAAATAGATTTTTCTTTGCGTGAAAAACCATGAAAACCAGCTTCATCAAATAAACTAATCTCGCCGAAACCGGTTTGGCTCAGTGGATAGAGCGTCGGCCTGTGGACTGAAAGGTCCCAGGTTCGATTCCGGTCAAGGGCATGTACCTGGGTTGCGGGCACATCCCCAGTAGGGGGTGTGCAGGAGGCGGCTGATAGATGTTTCTCTCTCATCGATGTTTCTAACTCTCTATCTCTCTCCCTTCCTCTCTGTAAAAAATCAATAAAATATATTAAAAAAAAAAGAGTTTTAAAAAAATAAAATAAAAAATAAACTAATCTCTTTGGTCCTACCTGCCAAGTTTGCCTAAATGGGAACTTTATAAACCAGTAGCATTGTTCTCCTTTAAACAGCTCTCATAGAAGAACAACCTGTTATAAGGGTAACAATGAACAATTGGCAGTTAATTTAAAATGAAAGACAGATATCCTAACCCTACCTTCTCTCAATTTCTTTTTTATCCGAGAAGGGAAAAATACATTTCTCTAAATATTTAAAAGGGCAATAAATCAAGGTTTTATTTGTATGATTTATAATTGATAAGCTAATTGGTAACTGTTATGTTACTAATGAAGTTACTTTTCTTGTAGCTTGATGAATGGTGTAAGAATGGCTGTAGGGTTTTAAGTCTCTTCTTATTCCAACATTACAGATTCACCCTCATTCCGTGAGAGAATGAGTCCTGGTCAGTCATGGGACCTTCTTGGTGTGTTGTTACAAACAGGCTCCAAGCAGCCAGTCAGGTAGATGTCAACCCGTTTAACATGGAGTCCTGAGTACAAAGGCTGCTTCTAAAAGTAACAGAGCATTGCCCTAACTGGTTTGGCTCAGTGGATAGAGCGTCAGCCTGCGGACTGAAAGGTCCCAGGTTCGATTCCAGTCAGGGGCATGTACCTTGGTTGCAAACACATCCCCAGTGGGAGGTGTGCAGGAGGCGGCTGATTGATGTTTCTCTCCCATCGATGTTTCTAACTCTCTATCCCTCTCCCTCTCTGTCAAAAATCAATAAAATATATTTAAAAAAAATAAAAGTAACAGAGCATGATATTAACCAGCTCTTCACTGTGTAACCCAAGGCAAACTACCTAACCTCTCCATGCCGGTTTCCTCATCTGTTAGATGGTAAATAACACCTTGTGATGTTGTAAGGTTTTAGTGAGTTAATTTATAAAACGTGTGTTATACAGAGGGCAATATATAAATCATGGCTACTATTATTAAATAAAATCAAATGGACAAAATAAACATGGTGTGGGTAATTTGGTCAAATACCATTTTTTGCTATAATGAAAAGAATAGACCTCCATATATCAGTGGTACAAGATATATTCAGAATGCTCCTCTTACTTTTCAAATAATTGCAGAGAGAGCCATTTTCTTATTCCGTGCATGTGTAGTGCACTTCTCTGAAAAAAAAAAAGTAGTAACTGTAATTTACAGGTTGTTGTCTCTGGCTTTAAAAATTTATTTCTTTTAACTACTTTCAATTTCTTAGAAGCGAGGTATATATAAATGCAAGACAGAATTATTTATTTTCTGGAAGTATGCCCTTGTTTCCCACTGCTTAGCATGTATGCATATAAGCTGCTGAAATTACATTCTGATGATAGCAAATCACAGAATTATGACATATTCTGTACCATCTTTTTTTTTTAAGAAATAGAAAATTGGGAGACTTTAATAGCAGATGCTGCATTATGAATACAATTTACTGGAATTGCTCTCCTCTAATCATATAGAAACCATGTTATGTCCCAGAGAGGTTATAAAAATATACAGAAATCCACTTATCCTCTAAGAAAATGGAGGTCTTAGAGTAATGGCAAGAGCCTGAAATCGAGCTGGGAGTCCTGACATCATGAATTGAGACTGTCCTAATGATTTCATTTTCTGAAGCCGCAACATACTGAATACATGAATAAAATAAGGACAGTGCTTACTTACCACATAGAGTATCTATCCTTTTAATCTTTCTCTGTTATTCCTTAGAAAGAATTATTCAAAATAGAATTTGTACATTTGTGTGATGAAGAGTTTAATCTTCTTCTTATATATCTTTTTTGCATTTGTATTGATCAAATTAATACAAATGAATATGTATTATTCCCCATATCTAGGTTAACTTGAAAATAATGAACTATTTGTATTTGATGTTCTTATTATGAACTGATAAATAAACTGTGCATATATAAAATTACTTTTCCATATCTTCTACTCATAGATATAAAAGCCAGTCTCTACAATGTAATATGTAGACCAAACAATAGTCATTCCTTTATTTTATTATTTAGAATTCTAACTCCATAAAATTGTTAAATATGCCGTTTTACAAAGCACTGCATCAAGTAGGGTACGCAATTGCATGTCCTGCCAAAGCAAAGTCTAATGTTAATTTTTTTTTTATGTATCCTCCTAAAAACTAAAAAGTACTAATATAGATGCTTACATTTTTAATGTGGTTTTTCACAATTGCATTATTTTAAGCCTTTGCAAAGTAATGAGTTTCAGTGACTTTAGATACTACTTTTAATTTTAAAAATCATTGGGCCTCCAATGGAATTGTTGTGACTATCTGAATGCTGGCTTACTTTATATAGTATGTTCATACTTTTAGTTCTAGACAAATCCAATAGCATTTTAGAAAAAAGAGCTGGATAAATAATGACACAATAAATAAATATTGTAAATATTATTTAAATTTGCAAAAGTAGTATTTTATGATATCCTATGTTTGATTTAGTGCCACCGAAAAGAAAAAAAAGGATCAAAATTTTCAGAAATTTCTCAAGATAATAGATATTTATGTTCTTTTCTATCATTAGCTTTGAAATCAGTTGTTAGAAATACATCTAATTTCTCTTAAAATGCAGATTCTTAAGGCAGATGTGATTGCTGAACCAAAGATTTTTCTAATTTACAGATTTAGTTAGCAGATGTACTTAGCACTATTCACATAACATTAGCAGGCACATAACCTAATTTCATGATCTTCCGTAAAATATTGTTGTTGTCTGCTTTTGGCAAGAATAATTCTCATATTAACACAAAAACGAATGAAAATGCAGAACTTTAACTTAGATATTTGAAAACTCGTGTGATTTATCTTAGAAGACCATTTTGTGAAAAGCATATATGACCTAGCCTTTAAAATCCCACAATCCTCGCCCTAACTGTTTTGGCTTAGTGGATAGAGCTTCAGCCTGGGGACTAAAGGGTCCCAGGTTCGATTCTGGTCAAGGGCATGTACCTTGGTTGCAGGCACATCCCCAGGGGGGCACATGAAGGAGGCAGCTGAATCGATGTTTCTCTTTCATTGATGTTTCTAACTCTCTATCCCTCTCCCTTCCTCTCTGTAACAAAGTCAATAAAATATATTTTAAAAAAATTAAAAATAAATAAAAATCCCACAATCCTCACTCATCCAGTAGTTTGTGAATTCCCTAATGGCATAAGCAAGAAAAAGACATTTCATTATTATTATGTGAATATTTGTATTTATTATGTTTTCACCATGGTTCCTTTATAAAAATATTTATAACAAGTTGTTAGGAAATAAAAACATCAGAGGTTTTGGTATAACAATTTATCATTCATGTCTGAAGGCATGGATTTGATCGAATCATAGCTAGATATTTTTATAACTAGAGCAATAGAAATTGACACCTGCAATTTTAGATAGTTTGGAAAAAAGGGAAATATTTTTGCCCAGTATAGAAATACAGCAGCCTTTCTGACTCTCCCTCCCTCTTCCTTCCTCTCTGAAATATATATATATATATATATATATATATATATATATATATATATATATATTTAAAAAAGGGAAAAAAAGAAATACTGCAGCCACTTTGATTCTTTAAACCAAGCATGTCAAACTCATGGCCTGTGGGCTGCATGCGGCCCACAACAAATATTTTTGTGGCCCAGCCAATATAACGGTATGTAAGAAACGTTTTTAAAAAAATTCGTAACTTAATTTTTACAGCATCCTGTTATACATAATTATTAATAACGAACTACATCATTCGCTAATGACTGATTACCATAATCGCGTTGCATTCATTTCCCTTACGCGCCTTATGCGCAGGTGCACCATTTCTCTCTATTAATACCAACAGCGAATATTTTAGCAGCCGATTGCCACGTCATTCATCTTGTATGACTTCTTTGGTGTGCGCAACAGGAAATATTTCACTTTTGGAGAACAAGAAAGATAGGTTTGTTTGCGTTACGCTTATTATTTGTGCAGTTATGCAGTGTCTGGTAAGTTAATGTCCAAGAAAAAATATTAATTTTCATTAAAATGTTCTATTATTTTATGCTAATGATTACTCATTTATTCCAACCCTTTGTATTCAGCATGTCTCTATCGAAATAAATCCATGTGTCTATGAAAATTGAAGCTTTTGTTTTTTTGCAGCCCACATAGACTCTAATCTTGTTTATTTGGCCTGTGTCAGGCTTTGAGTTTGACATGCTTGCTTTAAACCATTGTCTTTGCACAAAGATTCTGTCTTATATATCTTTCTTGAATTTGCATTGATCAAAGAGCATTTGCCTCAGAGTATTCGGGTCAGTAAGCCATGGGTCTGCCACATCATTAGGGGGGTGACTTGATAATTGCTTACATACACATGCGTCAGTGCTGAGCATGGTAACACAACGGGTTTGTTGTCTCTTCACAGCCTTCCTCTTAATGAGAGAAATGCCAAGTTTGTGTGCTCATCTTCAGCTCCCTCAAATGCCTGTGCTGGGACTTCTTTCCATTGGTCACTCACTCCTAAGTCTTCATTTATCATATCCATTCTGATGACTCCCAAGCTTATAACTCCAATTCCAACATCTCCCCTAAACTACAACAGCCTAGTTAACATTTCCATTTAGATGCTCAATTCGCATGGCAAACTTCATATGCTCAAAGCCCAACTTAATTTCCACCTGTATGTTTTAACACAGCACCAATATTCCAGTTGTTCAGACTAGAAACTTCTACTCTTCCTCGTTTACACATCCCACAGTCCATCCAAAAGGCCCCAGATATTTCCAGAATCTTTTCTAGTCTGATCACATCAACTACCCTACTGAGGTAAGGCCATATAGCGCTCACCTGTGCTATTGCAACAGACTTGTAACTAACTTGTAGCTTCCATCTTGACCTTGTTACACTTTAATAATCATTCAATGGGCAGAGAAATTAATTAAAATATAAATCTGATTAGCTAAGTTCCACCTCACTCAAAGTAAAATCAAAAGTTTCATGTGAAGCTTAGAAAGTTGACATCATTTGTATTATATCCTCTCTCCCAGCTACGATTCATCCTGTTCTCCTTGCTTACTCTAGAACAACCATCGGAGCCTTCTTTCTGATACTCAAGCAGGCTAAGCACTTTCTTGCCTCGGGGCATTGAATTTATTTCCACTGCCTTGAGCATTCTTCTCGCAGATATGCTTCTTTCTTCTTGTTTACTTTAACCATTCCTGACTGACATCTTATCAGACAGCTCTTCCATGAGCTCCTGTATCATTCATCCCCATGCCCTGCCCATTTTTCATAATAGCTTCATTACATTATTCATCACACACTTACTGTTCTCGTCTTCTGACGAGAATATGAGTCCCTGCGTTCTGGGACTTTGTTTTTTATCTGCAGTTCATCAGCCCGTAAGAACAGAGCCTGGCACAAAGTAGAAACACAATAAAATGCACTGGATCGGTTCCGAAAAGCTGCATGGAGTGTTGGTGTGGAGAATGTGGTAAGTATGGATTTACATGCAGAAGTTTCCAGGGATTTGTGTTGTGGCTGGAAGTAGGCAGTTGGGCTTAAGGAATATGCCTTCTCTATAGCCACTAGAATTCCTAGGCACGTAAGTGAAATAATGTTTTCCCTTTAAGGACTTGGTTCATTCTGATTTGATTAATGGTGTCATATTTATGAGAGATATATGCCAAGGGAAGTGGCATCCTTAGTCTGTTCATCTACAGATCTGTAGATATACCTCATCTCAAATCCTGATTTATTCACCTGGAGAATCATTAAGGAATTAAAATGACCACAAAGGAAACTTTCCGTGAGGACAGTCATAGTTGGTTGGGAGCATCACAACCAGCATTGCCTCAGTGCCTGGTAATGTACATATTCCCTTGCTTATTGCACTGTAGAATGTCTACACTGGTTTGCCCACTCTTGTGTCTGATGCAGTGACTAAAAGAATACCAGGGCTAGCCCTGGCTTATTTGGCTCAGTGGGTAGAGAGTCAGCTTCTGGACTGAAGGGTCCTGGGCATATGCCCAATTTGTGGGTTTGATCTCCAGTGGGGGGCATGCAGGAGGCAGCCAATCAATGATTCTCTCTCATCATTGATGTTTCTCTCTCTCTCTCTCCCTCTCCCTTCCTCTCTGAAGTCAATAAAATATATTAAAAAAAAAAAGAATACCTGGGTTCCACGTCTAAGCTGTCTAAGATGCTCAGAGACAGCATGAATATTTAATTTGCCAATTTGTTTGCTTTTACACCTTTATCTTTCTCAGCATTGTTCTCAGCTCATAAAAAGAGACACTCAAAGCCTCTGTCTTAATTATTTGGGGTCTTTATTTACTTCTTTTTAACGTGTCAGTCTCTTATAATGTGGTTTTTCTCCCTTCCATATCCTTGTACATTTACTGCTATCAGGCCCTCTCAGATTTATATATATATTTATAAATGTTGGTATATTTCCCCAGAGCCAAAGATTGTTGGAATCAGCATGTGTGGTTTTTATATCAAACTTTTTCACTTCACAAAATTTTTAAAAAGTATATAAAATATATCTTTTACTGATTTCATACAGAGAGAGAGAGAAACATTAATGATGAGAAAGAATCATTGATTGGCTGCCTCCTACATGGCCCCTACTGGGGATCAAGCTCCCAACCCAGGCATGTGCCTTGACGGGGAATTGAACTGTGACCTACTGGTTCATAGGTCGATGTTCAACCACTGAACAACACTGGCCAGGCTCACTTCACAATTTTTTTTTTTAACTTTCCAAATTACTATTTACTGTAGATTAATTAAAGTCTTAACTTTGGATTCCTTAAGACCTCTCTAGCAAGGCGCTGGAAACAACAATTATTATGTGTCTGAAAATTAATGGATAGTCTCCTCACCAATTTATAACAAATTAATAGATGGTTTTAATATTAGTTGTACTGTATTAAAAATGCATTTGCATAGTGACTATATTTCTATAAGTGTGAAAATATTTGATTAAGGTATTTGCACCATTGCCATAATCTTCCCACCTTAAACTATAGCATAGAACAAAATATATCACTTGAAGTGAAGGGATTAGCTCACAGAGGCTTATAAACCTGACTGCTAGAAGGACATTAACAAGTGAATCACATTAGGGAATAATTCCTTTAGAGCTGAAATAAACTTACAGTGGATAATATTTAATAGGAACTTTCTTCTTCAAAATAGGCATTTATTTGAAAAATTGACATAAACCAACATTATCAGTCATACTGCAACTTTTTAAATCAAATACCTCTTTGCTACAATAAACATTTCTCACTTATCCATTTTTAAATAATCATATTGAAAGTTAGATGTTATATGTTCATTTGCTTTTTGCTTCAACTAGATGGAAAGCCCTGAAAGGTAGGAACCATCTTTCTTCTCTGTGTTCCCATTACCAGCACAATGTTGGACACATTGCAGATGCTTAATAAGGGTTTGTGGAAACAGAATTCAATTTCCAGTTCTGTCTCAGTTCCTCTGTGCGAAGTGCTTACTTGAAGCTATATTGGAATCTAATGGCCTTGGGGTGCATGCTGAAAATCTTACTCTACTCAAACGGGAGTCTATGCTGACCGATTCTACATAAAATACTAGACAAACTCAAAGAGACTGCGGCTTTGTGGAGTGCACATCACAGCACGAGAAGGGAACAGGCATCATGAGAAAACAAGCATGAGGCTTTCTTCAGGATTTTTTATTTTTAGCAATTTATCTTTTTAGTGTCTTGCACTTTTCAAAGCATATTTACTGGGAGCTTCATTTGATCTTCCAAACAACATTATGAGTTGCACAGGGCAGAGACTATAATCTTCCTTTTGAAATAGAAAGAAAATCCTACAAATAGAAAGGCAGTAATTTGTCCAAAATCACACAGTGAATCAGCTTTTGTATCTTGAATGCAATTGTGTCTTAATGTGCAGTCCACGCTATTGTAAAGTTCATTTTACAATAAAATCCGGTATTCCAGAAGAAATTGGTACCATTAATTATGGACTGATGTAGACTGATGTTATTTTTTTTGTTTTGTTATTATTGGTGGATCAAATAGTGACAGTTGATAATGGCACTTCTACCACAGCCACCTCTCCACATGCACTATGCAAAGCTCATTAGCCTCAGGAATCACCTTGGTTAATATCTAACTTTGGTCACTCTTTGAACACACATTTCATTAGAAATATATATATAGGACTAGGGGGGGTCCCTCAGCCCGGCCTTCACCCTCTTCAATCCGGGACCCCTCGAGAGATGTCTGACTGTTGGTTTAGGCCAGATCCCTCTCGCAATCTGGGATCGCTGGATCTTAACTGCTCACCTGACTTCCTGCCTGATCACCCCTAACCACCTCAGCCTGCCTGCCCGATAGCCCCTAATTGCCTCTGCCTGCCTGCCTGATTGCCCCTAACCACTCCCCTCTGCCAGTCTGATTGCCCCTAACTGCCTCTGCCTTGGCCCCCACCACCATGGCTTTGTCCGGAAGGACGTCTGGAAGACATCTGGTCTATCTGGTCTAATTAGCATATTACCCTTTTATTAGTATAGATGTCTCCAAAAATGTACACACACACTTTGAATAATTATAAAGGCAGTGCTAATTAAAATACATTTCATTTTCAAAATTAAACTATCAGCTGTTAAAGTGTGTATAGACTTTCTTGGGGGGGAGCACCTTGTATATACTACTATAAACAGTGAAAACTGGCATTTACTTATTTAAATCCTTGTTACATCTCAAAAGGATTATATGATACTTGAAAAAAAGAGGCCATGTTTTTTGTTTATGCAGTCTTCACTACAGTGCTTAACGGCAAAGTGGAATTTCAATAAATTTTTGATTATATATCCAGAATAGTAACTTAATCTCTTTAGAGTCCAATTTTCTTTGTAGAAACAAAATGGATCAGGCAAAATTACAAATTATTCATTTGTGAAACAATAAAATAGAAAATGCAAGAAAAGTAAATGGTTAAGTATTAATGTAGACCATATATTGTTAATAGTGATATTTAGTTTAAAACAAAAGCTAAATTAAAAAAAAAGCTATAAGAAATATAAACATTATTAGTAGAACTAAAAAAATAGGTTCTTGTTTTATATTGCAAACATTACAAAATTTAGAGTGTACCTTTGTGTTTCATATGTCTTTTACCTACATATTTAAAATTACATTCTCCCACGGCAATTTCATAAAAGTAGTTTAAAGAGGATGTAGAAAAAAATAAACCCTAGTACATTGTTAGTGGGAATGCAGACTGGTGGCAGCCACTGTGGAAAAGAATATGGAGTTTCCTCAAAAAATAGAACTGCCATTTGACCCAGCCATCCCATTTCTGGGAATATATTCTAAGGATCCTGAAACACCAATAGAAAAGAATATATGCACCCCTTAATGTTCATATCAGCATTATTTACAACTAGAGGCCTGGTGCACAAATTTGTGCATGGGTAGGGTCCCTCAGCCTGGCCAGCAATTGGGGTCGATCAGGGCCAGTGGGCCAGGGAGGGATCAAGGGAGGGCTCCAGGGCGTGTCCAGTCCTCTCACCCAGTCCCGATTGGCTGGACTCCATCAGCAAGCTAACCAAAGCATCTGCCCCCTGGTGGTCAGTGTGCATCATAGCAACTGGTCAAGTGGTCAGACACTTAGCTTATTACACTTTTATTATATAGGACTAGAGGCCCAATGCACAAAATTTGTGCAAGGGCTTTGGCCCCTGCAACCATCGTGGCTGCCTCTGCTCGGCCGCTGTCCTCCATGGCTTTGTCCGGAAGGATGTCCAGAAGGATGTCTGGTTAATTAGCTTATTGTGCTTTTATTATATAGGATAATTAAGATCTGGAAAAAGCCCAAGTGCCCAACAGTAGATGAGTGGATAAAACAGCTATGGTACATTTACACAATGGAATACTACTCGTATGTAAACAAGAAGGATCTCTTACCCTTTGCAACAGCATGGATGGACCTGGAGATTATTATGTCGAGTGAAATGAGTCAGTCAGAGAACGTCAAATATCACACGATCTCACATATATGTGAAATCTAATGAACAAAATAAACTGAAGAATAAAACTGCTCCAGACACATGGATGCATGCAACAGACTGACAGATCTCAGAGGGGAGAGAGTGGGGTGATGCAAGGAGATTAATCAAAGAACATATATGCATAGGTCATGGACACCGACAATAATAAGGTGAAGGCCTGCAGTGGGGAGGAGGGTTTGGATGTAGGGGTAAAGGAGGAAGATGGGAGACATCTGTAATACTGTCAACAACAAAAACAAAGAAATAAAAATGTCTTTTTTTCAATTTTCAAAGTTAGGACAAAATATTGAGAATCTATCATGATCAATGATAATAAACTATAAAGTTAAAATCACCAATGAATTCAAAATTTTTCAAATTCTTTATATGTATAATTGTTTTTGTCTAACACATTCATGATTTCCTCAATATTTTCTTAAGGAAGTTATTCTTGTAAAATTTTCATCCAGATTTCACAATTCAAAAAGCTTAGATATGCTTCTAAATATAACTTATTCCAATAATATTTAAATTTTTATATTATTTATATTAAAGTTTTTCACAAGGAAAATTATTTTTTCTCCCTTAAATGTAGTATAAATTAATGGACACTTACCTATTTGAATTAAATGAAATACTCTATCTCAGATTAGAAAAGGAGAGGGTGCAAGAAATTAATTGAAATATTGGCATTATATATGGAATACTGCAGTATAAGTATGAAACCTATAATAATATTCTAAAGTGTATTGTTATTTTACATTTGAATTCAAGTTAAAATTATGTGATAGTAGATAATATTTTTGCAAAGCTTAGAGAACAATCCAGAGATGTAAAAATTGGAATGGAGACTGCACACAATGTCTTTAAAGAGATCATTACATTTTTCTGTTAATGGCAGTTGCCTTGCTTTGCAATTTTACTATGTTTTTTTAATTTTTTCTATCAATTACTTCTATCAATTACTTTGCTTCATTGGTTCTAAGTGATGCAATTCACTGAATCACTTGATCTTAGACATCACTTATGAGGGTTACTGTTCGGTTAATTTTTTGGCAGCTATATATTGTAGTTAGATGTTAATACCACACAATATGGGCCAAGTCTCATTCTATATTTCCCCCTGGAACTGGATCACAAAATTGCAATTAGATGCTTTGAGATACATATTAGTGAGTGTTTTTCTCTGATGCCTTATAAATTTGATCAAAAAGTGTGTTGATTCTTTTACAATATAATCAAAATTGCTTTTCAAAAATATATTAAAAATGCTATATTCTATTTTTACATTTTGATTATTTATGTGAAATATCGAATTGCCTTACTTCCCCAATGAGTTATTAATAATTTTATGTACAACTCTTTAGTTGCAATACTATTAAATATGAGAAAATAATGACAATATGTGCTACATTTGAATATCCCAAAAGAATGCAACGTTATTTTTTTTGTTGTTTTTATTTCAGGTGGTAAAATTGCTGGAGCTGTTAAATTCAGGAAAGCTGTCCCATAGTTAATGTATTTATTGGTAGAAGAATCAGTGAAATAAATTTACCTTGAAACCAAGTTATACTCCAGTCTAATTCAGGCTTAGTTATGATTTAATATAGCAAAGGGAGCGATATGTAAGGATATCTTATATTTGATGTAAATTTAAATCCTGGAAGTATAACTGAATATAAAGTTAGAAGCTAAATCTAAGAACTTATTGAACGTCTTATGTTTCATTTTTCTTCACCATCAACCATTTACACACCACCTCCCAGAATACCCTTCCTAAAAACATAGACATCACTTCACACACTGCTAAAAAACTCTGTTTCTTAAACAAACAATTGTGATTGTGTCAACCAATATTTTCAACTTATTTTTAACAACCTCAAATCTTATGCGTGGGGCACAATGGCTGTGCTTTGCTCCCTCCACAATTTGGCTATATTCTTCTACAAGTCTAGGATTTCTTGCCCTCTGCTCGAACCATAAACATATTTGTAATTCCTGAGGACCTCGGTAAATTCTCACCTACTCCAAAAAGTTTTCCATAGCTTCTTCCTTTGAATGGCTTACAAAATGATTGCTTTGTAATTAATTTGACAATGTAAATCACATGTTTCATGTTATCTTTTTAATCAAGAAATATTGGGTATCTTCCATATGCAAGGCAAAGTAAGTGCTGTAGGGCCTTGGTAGTGGAAATGTGGTCCCAGGAACCAGAAGCATGGTTGAAAATGCAGATCTCAGAACCCTGCCTAAACCCCCTGAGCCAGAACTGAATCTTTATGGTAACAAGATCCTTAGGTGATTAAAGGTAAAGGACCACTGCTCTGAAGAATACAATATGAGAAAATTGTAATAATTGCCCTCATACAGTTCACTAATATCAGAGCATTTAATCATCAAGGCAGAGTGAAAGTAAGGGTCATGAGAGAAGTATAAACAAAGTTTCCAGGCAGGGAGATGTTAAAGGGAGAAAAAATCACAACTAAGTACAATTAAAACTATTAATGCCATGAAGTATATAATTAGTAACAATAATCACTTATTTATAAACTAGAGGCCCAGTGCATGAATTCATGCACCAGTGGGGTCCCTCAGCCTGGTCTGCGCGATTGAGCTGAAACTGGCTCTCTGACATCCCCTGAGGGGTCCCGGATTGCAAGAGGGTACAGGACAGGCAGAGGGACCCCACTGATGCACAATCAGGGCCGGAGAGGAACACGGGAGGTTGGCCAGCTAGGGAGGGACTGTGGGAGGGCTCCAGGGCATGTCTGGCCCATCTTGCTTGGTCCTGATTGGCTGGACCCCAGCAGCAAGCTAACCTACCAGTCGACTGTCTGCCCCCTGGTGGTCAGAGCATGTCATAGCAAGTGATTGAGCGGCCTTAGCATATCATTAGTGTATTATACTTTGATTGGTTGAACGGCCGACCGGGCAACTGGACACTTAGCATATTAGGCTTTTATTATATAGGATTCTAGTTTATGTACTTGGTCAATGCTAGGCTTTAACAGGCCCTGTTTCTAATCTTCACAATGAACATTTTATGGAATTTATAGTATCCTCATTTCATATATTAAAAATAAAAGGTTCAAAAGGTTATATACTAGCCAACTATTGTCCTGGTCAGGATTTAAAACCATGTGTATTTTCTCAGTTCTTTTGATTTTTTGCCACTCCCCTGCCTAAACTTATAACTTATAGTATTGCTCATCTATTACTTTACCCTTTGAATATGTATTGTTTCTCTCACACTTGATTGCAAAGACTTTTAAGTCTTCAACGTTATGCTTCTAGTCTATAGAACTGATTGCAGATACTACATAAATATTTCACTGATATCTGAAAATTAACAAGTCTTCAAATGAGAATTTTTTCAATTTTGGTAATACAGGGCATACACTGGTTTGGTTTATCCCAAAAATGTCTAGATATAAAGGAAGAGGGTTAAAGTGTGTGTGTGTGTGTGTGTGTGTGTGTGTGTGTGTGTGTGTGTGTGTAAGAAAAAGGAAGCGTTATTTTAAAGCCCGAGAGAATAAAATAATGACATTAGCTGGAGTGTTCCACTCTTTTGCTAAATAGCCCCCTGAAGATGGTGGGAAATTAGGATATATTTTATTTATTCATTTGTTAGTTTACTTATTAACAGAAATGATAAAACTATAATAATTTCATGTGGATTAATGTACTTATTAATTACTACTCGATGATCCTTGGATAACTAGTCTTCGAGTAAAAACTCCCATAGAAAATCTGACAATGTCTATTTTGCAGTAGCACCAGGTGCCCTCTCTTAAAAAACAATCCTGTAAATGCAAATATATTAGCCTTCATGTCATGCAAACCTGTTAGTCTTCACCAACTTTGATGTTGATGTCTTAATAATGAAATCAGTCTTTTAAATAAGTTTACATACGTTTAGTTTAGTTCATTGAAAATAAATTCAGACACATCGGTTCAAGGTTATAAAACATCCAATATAACATGGCAATGAACTGTTTGCTTAAGTAGAAGATTATTTATTTTGGGAAAAGATGCATTTTTCCTTTTCTTATAATCTACTGTAATATATAGTATTCTAAGAGACTTTCCATCATCACTTATATTGTAATAAATTGATTATATAAAGAAAATAGTCTGAGGAAAAAGGCTAGTTTCATTATAAAAAATAAAAAGAAGACAGCAGAGTCCTTTCATTTTGTAATATAACTGAATGCCATTCTTCACAGAAGTATCAGAGGCTGCTGGACTCTTTCAGAAATAATGAACAAAAGAGGAAGACACTCCATTACAGCACCTCTAGACTTATGCCGTCATCTGTCAATGGCTGTTGTAAAGGAAGATGCTAAAATCTACTCTTTTGTTTTCTTGTGCTTTTTGTTGTTGTTGTTGTTGTTCTGCATCAAACCATGCAACACTTTCTATTTCCTTCTTTTTATTCAGTTAGATGGTTTTTCCATGACTAACAGTCTACATGTTTATAATTATTTGTACTTGGCCACAACAAAGTTGACCAAGTCTATTCTCTATTAGGAAACACAGCCGAGCATTTACTATCACCATTATTTTACAAAAGAAAAATCATTTGGTAGTAAAGACTAGATCTTTATGGAAAAAAATATGTTAGAAAGCTCTCTTCACTGTCCGTCTTGCTTAATTTTTACTCCCATGATAAGTAAAATATTTACCACAGGCTTCAGAGCAGATGGACTGGTATTTGGGTGCGTCTGGGTTAAGCACTGCAGACAGGCACAGGCCTGGTCTCCAGAGGCACCGTCACAGCTGCCACCACATCCTTCAGTGTGTTTAAGAGACGCACAAATGGAAGATTAGTCAGTGACTTGTCAGAATGGGAAGAGAGGCCCTGGGGTGGCACCATACCTTAGGTCAGGATTCTCAACCTGTGGGTCGCGACCCCTTTGGCGGTCAAACGACCCTTTCACAGGGGTCGCCTAAGACCATCCTGCATATCAGATATTTACATTACGATTCATAACAGTAACAACATGACAGTTATGAAGTAGCAACGAAAATAATTTTATGGTTGGGTCACAACATGAGGAACTGTATTTAAAGGGCCAGAAGGTTGAGAACCACTGCCTTAGGTGTATGTTAAAAAATCACTTTTTTTTCCCCCCCAAGATGAGTCTGAGTTTACCCAGCATCAAACCTTTGCATATTAGGATTTTTCTTTGCCCAGATCATCCAATTTACCTGGATTAAGAAATTCTGACTTGGCATATTAGTTTCCCCTCTATTCCTATCAATGAAGTAACCTAATTCTTAAAATCATGAGTTTTTAAAAATTTGGGCAATAAATTGATAATAATTTGCTTAGTTTCCTAAGAAATTTAAGGTCTTTTGTATTAGGACTTTTCAGGGATAAAACCTGGTAGGAATCTTCATTCTTCTATATTAAAATGACAAATGATTTTATCATGTTTAATTTTCCTGGATTTAGTTTTGTTCCTTCGTTTATTCAACATATATAAAAAATATATGAACTGGACTCCTGTTACTAGGAACTGGACTAAAGACATACCAGTGGATAAGATTAGCGTGATCCCTGTCCTTGATGTCTAACTCTGAACGCCAAATTAAATTCGTTCATGGACTAGGTATCATGGATGATAAATGAAGGAAAATGACTGTGTGCCTTTTAAGAGTAAGAGAGTTCTTTTGGAGTTAGAATTCTGCCAGTTTTTCACCTGAGAGAATGAATGACAGCATTTAAAGAAAACTTTCACGACACCAATTTTTAAATATTACTTAATTGGGATTATTTACTTTTTATTATTAACAGACATATTTCTGTTTATAAAATTATTCTCAAGAATCTCATCATTTGAGGCAATCCAAATAATTATTTTGTAATTAGAAAATTTTTATCTTAAGACATTAGAAGTATTCTCATAATGCCTAAATATCAACGTTATGAATAAAACTACTACTTAAATATTTATTTGCAAAACAAATCCTTTTCAGCCTCCTCTTTCCCACGTACTGTAATAGTGAGTCAGATATGAACCTTGCTTTTATATTTCTGTTTCATAAATTCATAATTTGATATTTACTTTTCAAAAGGTCACAACATGCCAACAGTGGTCATGACAACAAGAAAAATAAAATTAAGGCTTCCTGACAGTGGGTTAATACTCTTGAAGGAACCAGATTTTGTGACTCTATCCTGGTTGTTTCGTTTCTGTTGCCATTGCTACAAATTCTATTTCATGCCTGTGAATTATGTTTTCTGTTTACATGCACAAAATATTATTTATTACAGCAGTGATTAGTTTTCCGACTTCTTAAATGCATGCATGAATAGCTAGCTGCTTCATTTCTACTATTCTCGTAGTATATCTAAAATAACACATCATGAACATGTATGTTTTGAAGCTTATTGAAGATGTTTACCCTCATGAAACATCCATATATTCTTAATTCATAGGCCAGGTGATGTTAAAATAAAAAGTTTAGTCATGTTTTAATTTCTTACTATAATAATCATTTTATTCCTCAGGCATACAACAAAAACCTAGGATAAGAGAAAGTAAAAAAAAATAATGACTTTCAATTTCTGGGATTTCTTTGGCAAATTTTCCCAAAATGTCTAATGTGAGAACAGGGAATATCAGAAATAAATACTTTGCTTATGTGTTTAAGGGATGTCTCTGGCCTGAGATATTGCAAAATGTTGGTGCCTGAAGTTCATTTATACCAAATTAAACTGTAATTGAAAAGGCCTTTCCTAGAGTATTGTAAATCAATCACTAATGTGATTAGTAGATAAAGTACATGCTAGGCGAAGTCAATCAAAGCTTGCATTAACGAAATAATGTTATGTCTTTTTCTTGTGAAACAATGGCAGCCTTAGAAATACTAAATGTTATATTAATAATTGATAAACTTCTATAATAAACAAGACATTTTTAATGCAGCTATAATTCAATTTAGACTTGTTGAGAAACTATCCTTTTTGAAGAGACATTATTTTAGGAAGAGGACAATTAGATTAATAACCATTGAGACAGAGTTTAGATGATGTCTTTATCATCTGCATACTTAAGGCTTTTGTGAACACAATTTTTGGTATCTAAAATTCAATTAGAAAATCTTGTAAATTTAGATATGAAATTATGTATTATAGAAGATTCACTTGGTTCATATTTTGATTCTGGTTCTAAGATAAGGAAGTAGATACATTAGCTTAAAGCAGTTTCATTACAAAAATCTGGAACACACATTCATTGCAATTTTACTATATAGCGTTATGCTGTAGCACAAAGTGTGGCACAGAGTTAGTATTTTGGATGTTATTTTAAAGAATATAATTATCAGCAGTAGAATAGAATTATAGCTGTTTCATGTTTAACATGGCCCAAGTTTGGCCAAAGGGCAATATGACAGTGAGATTCTGGAATATAAGTCAGCCGTGTGGCATGCCTGGAATTTAGATGCATACATCATGTCTTCTGAACATGACATTTATGTTGCTGGTGGGGTTAACATGCAATGATTAATGTAATCACTGAGGTTAGTTAATTCTTTTATTTCAAATGATTAACCCAATGGTCAGTTGCATGTGCAAATGCAGCTGTTGTACTCAGATGTTTGGAAAATCCTTCCTTCCTTCCTTCCTTCCTTCCTTCCTTCCTTCCTTCCTTCCTTCCTCCCTTCCTTCCTTCCTTCTTTCTCCCTCCCTCCCTCACTCCCTTCCTCCCTCCCTTCCTAGGATTTATTCATAACCTGCTCTGTGTAGCAAACACTGAGAACATGAAAGTAACTAAGATTGCCCTGATACCCTTGTAGTCCAGTGAGTGATAAGCAGGTCAAGGACAAGGGACATTTCAAAACCATAAAATAAGAGTCAGCAAAGTAGAAACAGACATAAGTTGAGCATGAAACCAAAGCAACCCCTTTAAATACTAAGTATGTTGTAAGTTTCATGATAGAGCCAAAAGCAATGCTAGATTTGGCAGGTCCAAAATATGCAATTTAGGAATCTGCCACACTTTGTATATCCTGACATTCTTAATATGAGATGGGTACACTTCACATCCGGTCACTTTGGAGAGTTCTTAGTTGGGACTAAGGTGCCTTCCCTTGCATGTTCACATGAAAACTCTAGTTTGTAGAAATGAGATTCACTGTTGGTTGTTGTAATCCATCCAGAAATCTGCACAGTCACTTGGTTGCGGAAAACAGGCTCAGGTGGTACAGATCTGCAATTCTTTACCATGACACTAATTTTAGCAAGAGTCAAATTCTCTAGGTCTGGGAGAAACTGGTGAAATTCACAATGCGCCTGTCAACTTCTCTGATTATTAGTATGTATACAAAGATTCAGAACTAGAGCAAAGTTGCTTATTACAATGGACAACAGGGCTCAAGCTATTAGCTAAGTGCTTACTTTCCTATACATTGAAATAGAAACATCTTTGCAACAGGAGGTCTAATACGGGTTATAATTGTTAAGAATGTATGGAATGTAGATAAAGAATCTCAGTAATTCATTCTAGCTTGTGTTAAATGTTTGAACATTTGTTGTAATTTTTAAAGTATTAAGGTTTTAAGAAAATGTCAAACAATATGTAGAAATCAAGAGTCAATATTGAAAGCTATAACTAGTTTCAATTATTCTGTAATTATTACTTAGAAACTAGAGGCCCATTGCAGGAAGATTCCCTGCAAGAATAGGGCTTCCTCAGGCCTATTCCTGCAAGAATAGGGCTTCCTATGGCTGGAGCGAAGCAGAGAAGGGAGTGGAGCCCACTGAGGGGGGCTTTGCTCCCTTCTCCGCTGCCTCAGCTCCACTTCCATGTCCACTACCTCGGCTCCCTCCATTCTCTGCCACTTTGCTCCCTTCTGCAGCACTTGGCTTCCTTCTACGCTGTCTTCAGTCTTTGCTCTGTGCCTGCATATGCAAATTAACCTCCATCTTTGTTGGGTTAATTTGCATACTTGCCCTGATGGGCTGGTGGGTGTAGTGGAGGGATGTCAATTTGCATGTTTCTTTTATTAGTGTAGATTATCTTTTCATCCAGTTATAAACCATGTGGGAAAATATGTCTACTTGATTTATAGTTTCTATTCTTTGTCTAACTTTGATAATCAATTTATATATCATACTTTGCTTATTGAATACTTGGTTGTTTCTAAAAATTAATTAATCTTAAAGAAGAAATCACCATTTAAAAACACACCCAGATGTGCCAGATACAAATCAAAATTCGGAGGGATAACTCAGCTGCAGAGGTACCTTCTGAGGAGTGAGGGGTCCCAGCCCTAAACAAGGCACCCCAGCCAGGGCTCCAGTGCCATGAAGAGAAGTCCCCATAACTTCTACCTGCAAAAACTAGCAGAGATTGTGGCTGAGTGAGACAGAGGCTGCTGGAGTCCCAGGCAGTTCCTCTTAAAAGGCCAATGTGCAGAATTACTCAGACTTAATATCTCTGAGCTCCATTGCTGGAACATCAGCTCAAAAGGTACCAGGGACATAGGGGAGGAACTGAGTTGTTTGGTATCAGGGTGAGATCTGGAAGGGCAGCTTCCTGCCAGACAAAAGTACTGGCAGAGACCATTGCTCCTTTTCTGAGACTCTGCACCACAGAACAAATACATAGGTGCCATCAATCTGGCTCACACTGGTTGCCCCAGTGATTCCTTGATAACCCATATCATCCAACTTATGAGCCAACCCAAGCCATTTCTAGTAGCTTTTCCATATAAACTGCTTATTTTGGATCCTGCTGTAGACTTTCCTAAAATCTCTCAAAGGTTCACACACTATAAACGAGCAGTATCTGGCCTTAATGTGTCCTATACCACTTGCTAAGTGGCCCCAGTGTGGCACTGGAAGCAGCCAGCCTTGGTTCATAGCTTGGCATCTCCTGGGCACCTCCAAGCCCAACACAAGTAGCAGCCATCTGCAGATCATTCTATATCTCATGCAGGGTAGGCCTATCAAGGCACAGGTGGTGGCTGACATTGCAAGGAGGACCCAGAGCTAGTACACCCAATGGACAGCTTCAGTCCATGCCAGATTACAATGCTATAATCTCCACAAGCAACACATTCAAGGGGAAGACCTGATGAACACCAAAGTCCCACTGAAGCAAGTTCTGTTCCACAGGGTCAGCTCTTGCACAGCAGCTCCTATGCTGTAGTTGAAGCCAGTCCTCACAACTGATCAGCCTGGCAGTCAATCCCTCCCAGTGCTGCCAAAAGCAATCAAGGCTCAACTACAACAGTACAGTGCACATAGCCAACAGAGAAGGATACCTGGAGTGCCCAGCTCAGGAGACTGAGGAGGCTGCACCTGTGGGCCCTACATGACACCTAACCTATACAAGGCCAAAATACAAAGTCTGGGAGATATAGCCGCTCTACCTAATATAAAGAAAAATAAATAAATAGGGAACCAGTCAAAATGCAGAGACAAAGAAACGTGTCACAAATGAAAGAACAGAAGAAATCTCCAAAAAAAAAAACCTAAATGAAATGGAGGCAAGCAAACTACCTGATACAGAGTTCAAAACAATGGTTAAAAGTATGCTCAATGAACTTAATGAGAACTTCAACATCATGAAAAAGAACTTAGAAACCATAAAAAAGAACCATCAATAAATGAAGGCTACACTATTTGAAATGAAGAATAATTTAAAGAGAATCAACAGTAGAGTAGATGAAGCCAGGCATAAAATTAGTGATTTGGATTATAAAGAATCAAAACACACCTGGGACAGCAAAAAGAAAAAAAGGATACATAAAAATGAAGATAGTGTAAGGAGTCTCTGGGATAACTTCAAGCATGCCAATATTTTTAACATGCGGGTGCTGGAAGAAGAAGAGACAGAGCAATAATTGAAAACCTATTCAACAAAATAATGACAGAACATTTCCCAAAACTGGTGAAGAAAATAAACATACAAGTCCAGGAAGCACAGAGAGTCCCAAACAAGATGAACCCAGAGAGGCCCACATCAAAACATATCATAGCTAAAATTCTGTAGGTTAAAGACAAAGAGAGAATCTTACAAATAGTAAGAGAAAAGCAGTTTGTTACTTGCAAGGGAGCTCCCATAAAACTGTCAGCTGATTTTCTCAATGGAAACTTTGCAGCCAGAAGGGAGTGGCAAGAAATCTTCAAAGTGATGAAAAGCAAGGACCTACAACCAGAATTATCTACCTGCAAAGCTATCATTTAGAAAGGAATAAAGTGCCTCTCATTCAAAGAAAAGCTAAAGGAGTTCATCACCACCAAATGAGTATTACATGAAATGTTAAGGGGTTTTCTGTAAAAAGAAGAAGAAAAGAAACGATAAAAAGAAACGATAAAAAATATGAACAGTGAAATGGCAATAAATACATGTATGTCTATTAAAAAACAAAATAAACTAACAAGCAGACCAGAAACAAACTCATAGATACTGAGGATATTTTGACAGTTACCAGATGGGAGTTGGGCTGGGGAGAAGGGTGAAAAATGTGAAGGATTAAGAAGTACAAATTGGTTGCTGCAGAATGGCCATGTGAATATAGTCAATAATATTCTAATAACCATGTATGGTGTAAGATGAATATGAGATTTATCAGGATGATCATTTAATAAGTTATATAATGTCTAATCAACGGGATGTATGCTTGAAACTAATATGTTTTATGTCAACTGTAATTAAAAAATTAAAAAAATTATTAAATGGCAGAAAAATAACTCACAATGAGATATCGCCTCACACTGTCAGAACAGCTACCGTCAATAAATTCACAAATGACAAGTGTTGGCGAGGATGTGGAGAAAAGGGAGCCCTCAAGAACTGTTGGTGGGAATGCAGACTGGTGCAGCCATGGCGGAAAACAGTATGGAGTTTCCTCAAAAAACTAAAAATAGAACTGCTTTTTGACCCAGCAATTATACTTCTGGAAATATATCTGAAGAAACCAGAAACACGAATTCGAAAGAATATATGCACCCCTTTGTTCATTGCAGTTTTATTTGCAATAGCCAAGATTTGAAAGTGGCCCAAGTATCCATCAGCAGATGAGTTGATTAAAAAAGCTGTGGTCCATTAACTCAATGGAATACTACTTGGCTATAAAAAAGAAGGAACTCTTACCTTTTGTGACAACATGGATGGACCTGGAGAGTATTATGTTAAATGAAATAAGCCAGTCAGAGAAAGATACATACCATATGATTTCACTCATGTGGAATCTAATGAACAAAATAAACTAACAAACAAAATAAAATAGACTCATAGATACTGAGAGAAAATTGACAGCTGTCAGAGGGCAGAGTGTTGGGGGGCTGAGAGAAAAAGGTGAAGGGATTAAGCAAAAATAACACAGACACAGACAACAGAATGGTGATTGCTAGAGGAAAAAGGGGCTGGGGTTGGTAAAAAAAAAAAAAAAGCAAAGCAGGGATAAATGGTGGCACAAAGAGACTTGACTGTGGGTGGTGAGTGCATGATGCAGTGTGCAGATGATGTTATGGAGTTGTACACTGAAAACCCATATGGTTTCATTAACCAATTTCACCCCCAAAAATTCAATTAAAATTTCTATAATCTCTGAAGGCAATTCTATAGCATGTTCCCAGAAACATTGTCAATAAAGCAAGCACTTCTGAGAAAATATCACACTACCTGACTTCAAATTATTCTACAGAGCTATGATAATCAGAATAGCATTGTATTGGCAGAAACACAGACACACAGACCAATGGAACAGAATTGAGAGCCCAGAAATAAAACTACGTAAATATGGGCAAGTAAGTTTTGACAAAGGAGCTAAAAACGCTTGATTGAAAGGGAAAAAAGCCTCTTCAATAAATGGTGCTGAGAAAATTGGGAAGCCACATGCAAAAGAATGAAACTAGATTACAGCTTGTCCCCATGTATAAAAATTAATTCAAAATGGGTCAAAGACCTCAATATAATATTTGAAACAATAAATTACTTAGAAGAAAACACAGGTACTAAACTTATGGACCTTGGTCATAGAGAACATTTTGTGAATTTGACCCCAAAGGCAAGGGATGTAAAGGCAAAAATGTATGAATGGCACTATATCAAACTAAAAAGCTTCTGCACAGCAAAAGAAACCATGAAAAAAACAAACAGGCAGTCAAACAAATGGGAGATGATATTTACAAGCAGCAGCTCCAAAAAGAGATTAAAATTAGAAATATATGATGAACTCATTCAATTCAAAACTAAACAAAATCCAATAAAAAAAATGGGCAGGGGATCTTTCCCAAGAAGACAGCACATGGCCAACAGATATATGAAAAGATATTCAACTCCACTAGCTATTAGGGAAATGCAAATCAAAACTACAATGAGATACCAACTCACACCTGTCAGCATGGCTATTATCAACAAGACAGGTAAAAACAAGTGATGAAGATACTGTGGGGAAAAAGGAACCCTCATTCACTACTGGTACAGTTACTATGGAAAACAGTTTGGCGGTTCCTCAAAAAATGAAAAATAGAGTTAGCATATGACCCCGCAATCCCTCTTTTGGATATTTACCTGATAAACTAAAAAAAAAAAAATTGTTTGAAAAGATATATGCACCCCTATGTTCATTGCAGCATTATTCTAGGTGGCCAAGACATGAAGATAACCAAAGTATCTTCCTATAGATGATTGGATAAATCACTGTGTAATAGCTAGTAGATTTCCCCTAAACCCTAATCATGCCAGAAAAAAAAAAGAAATTGAAAATTAAGCTAAACACCCAGTTTTCTACTGAACAAAATAGTGAATATCTCTCCCAACTTCTGTGGCTATCTTCATGCTTTTCTTAGATTCAGATGCACGTTATTCTGTAAGGAGCAGTTTATTTGAAACATATTTTATTTTAAAATTTAAATTTATAAAACAGTGTATGAAACAATATCCAGGAATGATGTGCAACTCTTTCCCAATTAAACAATGGAAATTCAATTATTTTGACATCTTTCTTCAAATGCCTATAAAAGTGACTGAGACCCGTGCAACTATAGTACTCCTGACTTTATCAAGTTTCTTGTAGATTAAAAAAGTATAAGGGTTAATAATCAGAGATCCTTAAGCATACAATAAGAAGGGCCTCATCCTTTTAGGATCTAATTTCTACAATTAAAATACATATTTCTTAAGACTTGTGCTTTGCCAGTAAATTACGGATGCTTGGGATCTTACTGTGTGCATGCAGCAAACAGTCTGCGTAGTTAAGGCAACATTATAAAGGGGATAATGTGAAAAAGTTTATAAACCAAATATGCATGTCTCACTTGAAATGCAGTAAAATAGATATGGTTGTTTGATCTTTGAACATATTTTTTCATAATTTATTTAGAACATTAGCAGCACACCTTATGTGTTATTTCCTTCACAGCTGAATGACTCTTAATTACTTTACTTAATGGGAAACACTACTTTACACAAAATGAGTGTTGTGAGGAGACATAGCTATGGAACCAAAGTGCATCGTTAGCTGTTTATTTCATGAACCTTGAGTTTAAGTGTTTGGGCAGAGAGGATTTGAAAGACAAGTTATGGTGTGTGTTTTTCGATACAGTGCTCATTCAAATTCAGCCTGAGTTGTTTATCAACACTTCATATACAAATTCGCGGACAAATTAGCAATGGTGTGGTAGCTCTCTATTTGCTCATTAGTAGTAAGCGATTGGCAAAGCCACATGGTGGGCAGAGACAGCGGTTGGCTTCACGTTCTCAGGGTGGGTTGGGAAAGCAGCGAGAGCTAAGTCTCTGCATTCATTTTGGATGCAGCACATTTGGGAGACTGGAGAACAGAGATAGGTGGTGCTGAAGCACACTTTTTCTGGTAAGAAAACATCTGACATAGTTGCAACTGCAGAGGACTACCCGGGGAGCCTAAACACCATGGGCCAGAGATTTCTTCCTGGGAAACATCCTTTTCTCTGCTAACCTCTGTCAGTGGTTTCCCCATGGAAGCCCCTGCAGGAGCCCTGTGAGGATTCCAAAGCTCTGTAACCTTTGATGATATTTTAAATATCATTAGAAGGAAGACTTGAAAGGTTACTTTGTCAGGAGACTCACCTTGGAACAGAGTCTGTTTTTCACGTTATTGTGGAGAACAGAAAATGAAATATTTTTATACTGCTCTCTCCCAGGCTTTTGACTCTCTGTATCCTTACCCATCTGTTCCTTTCAGATCTCAACAATTCAATCACGGTGCTCTGGACACAGATTAGAATTTTAAGAACAATCCTCTCTACTGCCCCTTTAATATACTTCTCTAGCCAAATAAATATCACAAAACACACTCACATCCTCTCAGCAAAAGTTCATTTCTAGTGACCTATAGCTCCCAAAAATATAGGCACCAAGTCACAAATCTTCCGTGGTGGGGCCAGAGGAAATCTACAGCAGCTGAAAAGTCATATCTGATGACGTCTGGTTTCTTTAAGATTCTATTTCTTAATACAAAGTTTTTAATTTATAACAAAACTGTTTGCTGCTTCACATTTTAGCAAAGCACTGAAACTATGACAGATGATGTGTGTGATAGTTAAACACTATTTGCAAACTGTTGGAGTTCATGAAATAACAAAGCTTACAACGTATAGAGAGACCCAGACATTAGTCATCAAGGAAGTCCTGTCCATCACTAGCTTTTGTTTCATGGTTCAGCACCTCGAAAGGGCTTTTGTGGGCTGGAGGACAGTTCATTTCGTAAGCAATTATCCCCCCTTCTTAACAGAAGTAGACCTTAGATCATTGATGATTTCTTTGCAATAGCAAGATGGGCATTTCCAGAACTGATGTGGGAATGGCTTTTGACAGATGTGAGGTTGGGTTTGTTCTAAGAACAACAGTTGAGTGGGTGAACGGAATAAAAGGGCAGTCTGGTTCCTAATCCGGAAAATACACATTGATCTACATAACAAAGCGATAAAAACAAGGTGAGCAGGTGAGCAGCGTGCTCTTAATGCGCCCCTTTAGTGTGAACACATACGTGTTTTTTTTAACAGGGGAGAATGCAGAGTCTTTTTTAAAAAAACGATATAATCTTGGAATGACTAAACAAAGCTGGGAAAGCAATTAGTTTCCTCATGAATAGTGATTGCATAGTACATCTACTGTGTTTATTTCAGGGCAGGTGATTGATTTGATGCTTCTGGGTCTTGCCTTTCAAACAACGTCTGCAGACGAGCATACAAGCCTCTCTTGTTGGAAATGCGGAATCTCAGCCCCACTCCACAGCGGAGTCAGGCTGCGTTATACTGATGTTCTCAGGGACGCCTGTGCCTCTGAGTGGGACAAACACCAGTCCAGGAGATTCTTTATTTCTCCCTCAATTTGGGATGGAGGAGGTTACAACCAGCTACTCTGCATGAAGCGCGTTGTTCCAACACTGTGAGATTTTCCATTATTGAGGAGGGATCTGGTTTCTTATTCTTAAAATGTTCCAAAGATGGTTCCAAAAGCCTCAGGAATGCCAAGAAGCGCAGCTGGTTCACCTAGCAGGTGCTGTAGGTGCCCGCCTTGCCAACTGTCATCATTGTTTCTATGGCTTCGAGGTAAGGGTGGTAGCTTCAGACATTTCCTATAGTGTGGTCACACACTGAGTATTTGGTTTTTGTAAGGAGGAAATATGAAAACATATCTGAAAGCACTTAGCACATAGTAGGTACTGAAACAGGTAAGTGTTGTGCGATAATTGAAATATAATTACTAATATAAGTTCCAAACGATTTCAAAACAGCAGTGCATGTTTAAACATGCAGTATTTCTATTTATATGAGCAGGATATGGACTTTGTAAGTCCAAGATGGATGACTTTCACACCATTTTTCATGTACAGTTAAAGGGTGCATGGAAGAAAGGCGGTATTATGGGCGCGCGGCCCGTGCTTAAAAAAGCCTTACACTTGGTTTGAAGCTCAGCTGCGACTGTTTTGAAATTTTAAAATATTTTGTTTTTTGTAAAAGAGGCCTTGCATTTTCATTTTGAAAATGATGTGCACAGACCTGTGTGGAAGAGATCTAATGGTGAACAGAGCCAGCCCCTTAAACTCCACCCGGACACTATGTCCTCAAGTTCCCTTTACTGCAAACATTGTAGATGAGAGGATTTTTTTCAGAAGTGGTTTTGCACTGCAAAATCAGCAGCGTCTCCGAGTTCCCAAAGCTACAAAACGCAAACGGGAAAGTGTTTCTGCACAGCCATGGTAGAAAAGAATAGGTAAGGTCAAGATATAGACACTCTCTACATTAGCCTTCCCCACAGTTGTTTGACCACATCAGTAGACTCATTTCTGGCAAAGTCCCAGGTTACTCTGATTGCCAAGAAACATTAGTGAGTTCCCAAGACTGCTCCAAAATAGTGTGAACAGTTATGTAAGGGTTGACAGAGTGCTGTATAACCCTCTCTCTGTCATCAATGGAGTGAAAAATGTGCACTAACCATTTTAGTCAATCTATGCTCTAAGATATCACAGGGGAAACGGAAGCTTTTTTATTATATAGTCTTCGTCTCCCTCAACTTAATAAGCTATGAACATTATCCACGTCCTCAAGAGAGTGATTCAGTAGCTGCTGTCGGATTGCAGCCTTAACTGTGCAAGAAAAATATCCAGAATACTACGGACCGCTTCTCACTCCCAGCATGGGATTAAAAAAAAAATTAACCAGCTGAAAACCAAGCTCATATCCCACCCTAAGTAGGAAAAAACCCACAAAGAGCCAGATTTCCTGTGTGTGAAAGATACGCCAGCAGTAAAAATCCAACTCCTTCCGGGCACACTATCTATCTGATTAGTTACTTGCTTTTTTGGTTGTTTGTTTTTTAATAAAGGTTACTTACTAGTGAAAGCCAATATTTGAGAAATCTAACTGAACTATACACTGGCCTTTGGAAGTGTGGCTGATTGCCTGTGCTACATCAGCCACTAGTCCAAACTGTGATGGGATTTTTCAACTTTAGGAGTTTTGCAGAGTTGGTTGCCATATCTAACTATTACCATTAAAGATCCCTGGTATTCTTAATGCTGTGGTTGAGCGAATAAGTCAAACCTCGGTTATCGAATGCCTCCCATCTCGAACAATGTGGTTCTTAATCAAGTTGTTCATTGAAAGAGTGTCTAGGTTGTCCCACAAAACTTTGGTTCTCAACCTAACAAACTTTTTAGGCTGTCATCAGCATGACAAAAAGTGTCCCTCAGGCCACCAAGACAGGAGAGACTGCCAGTGTGAGCCAGTGTATAGCTAAACCTTGTCTTGTTAATGTCTTAGAAAACTGTGCAGTGAATATTTGTGTCTGTATGTGTGTGTGTTTTGTTTTGTTTTGTTGCTGGCAAATGGACAATTAGCACAATTTGAAAACATAAATAGGTCATCAAGAGTGCTAATGTTGCTAAGGGTGTGATCACAGGTCATGGAAGAGGGAGAAAAACTGTTGTTGATGTCAAGCAAAGAAAAGCAGTCAGCCAGTGACGGCCTTTTGCAGACAGTGATATGTGAAAAAGTGAAGATGCTGCATGTGGGCCGCCTCAAGACACCCCTGGAAGGAGGGCTGAAACTGATTCATTTAAAGCTAGTAGAGGTGGTTCAATACATTTAAGAAAAGTGTTTGCTTATAGATTAAATGTTACATGAGACATGTACTATAGATAAGAAAGGTTAAAACAGGAAATCATTTGGGGGGTCTGGAAATTAATTAAATTTACATTATTTCTGATGGGATAAAATGACTTGGTCTTTGAACAAATCGCTTCTTGAACAGCCTTCCAGAACAAATTAAGTTCGAGAGCCGAGGTTCCACTGTACTGAAAATCATGTAACTCTGTAAGGTTGGGAGAAACAATAGAAGATTGAGAGATAGCCAAACAACTGAAGTGAGCTGACGGAGGGAAACAAAGAATAAGAACTATGACGGTTATACTGAAGTTCAACATTGGGCTTCTGGAAACAACATATGAGAGACACGTTAACCCATTGTGCTGGAGTCAGAGGTACTATTGATTAGACTAGAAAAATCAGAGGAAAGTGCCATAACCAAGGGCCTGGTGAATAGAAAACATGTCAACACCATTAAAACCCTTTCTATATATTTGCAAATGGAAGAAATCTCTGGATAAGTTATCTCTACTCAGCTTTCTGTAGTTGGGGACATCCAGTTTTGCTAATACATGTAATATAAGATTATTGGCTGCAAGAATAATATACTTTGAAAAGCAAGAATATCTAAAATAAGTTGTAAAATAATCAGGAAGCCGGTGCCTCCATCCCTTCTTCATCCTACATTCTATGCTAGTTTGTAACTCAATTTACAATTTTCAACCTTTTTGTGAGAAATGCTCACCTGTCCGAATTCAAATAACAGACTCAAAGATGGAATTATGGCAAAAACAAGACACTGAACACGTTCCTACAAAAGCTGCTGTCTGTTCAGCTGTACAGCCACGGATACCCATGGAGTAGGGGCTATGCTGAAGCTGGCTCACAGAGGCCTACTTCCTACATTTTTACACTGCCGTCTTTTAGCTTGATGCTAGATTACATGTGATCATGGTAGATCCTTCAACCAGATCTCTCAAATATCTGTTGACATATGAAGATCGATTTTTCTGGAGTATCGGTCCTGTTATGTAATCTTCAACAACCTCACTTCCTACAGGAACAGCACCACATTCTTTATACGCATCACATGCACGCCTTGGTGGAGGCGTCATCTTTTTCAGCCTTATGTCACTACTCTGTTTCAGACACTCTAAGGCAGTGGTTCTCAACCTTCCTAATGGATGTTATATCCCTGGGCCTTATCAGTTGCCTCTGTAAAATACTGAAATTGGGATTTCAATAGGGATTTTTAAGCCTTTTATTCTTACTAATGGGACCCCTAGGGCTCAGCCCATTTTGGTGGCTTTGGGTAAGTTTTGATACCTGGAAGGGAACTTCAACCCTGGCTCTCCTTAGTAAGTATGGACAGAACTCAATTGCTGAACTGCCAAAGTGGGATTTTTTGTTTGTTTGTTTGTTTTTGTTCATTATTCTCAGATTATATAAAGGACCATCTCATATCTATTTTGTGCTTATTTTTAGAATATATATTTAGATGCCATATTCCAGTGGTTCTCAACCTTCCTAATGCTGTGACCCTTTAATACAGTTCCTCATGTTGTGGTGACCCCCAACCATAAAATTATTTTCGTTGCTACTACATAACTGTAATTTTGCTACTGTTATGAATCGTAATGGAAATATCTGATATGCAGGATGTATTTTCATTGTTACAAATTGAACATAATTAAAGCATAATGAGTAATCACAAAAACAATATGTAATTATATATGTGTTTTCCGATGGTCTTAGGCGACCCCTGTGAAAGGGTCGTTTGCCCCCCAAAGGGGTCGCGACCCAAAGGTTGAGAACCGCTGCTCTAAGGACTACAGTCAAATAGAGCTACTCCCCTTTCCTGGTTAGGACCAGTGTTTTTTTAATGTCAATGCCATTATTCCTGCTCTTCCGCCATTGTGCATACTCCAATCCCGCTCATGCCATGAGCAAAACCTTCACAGCCTCTGTGTAACCTTTTTCTACTTGTTCTCCAAGGAGAGAGCAATATTCCCTCACCCGTTTCTTTAAAATCACATTATCTGTATCCCCCTCTTTGAGGGATTTATCATGTTTGACTTATATTTTGGTTACACACATGTTTTATTGATCACATTGGGAATAATCTCTATTTATTAAATCTATCACAGTGCTTTGAGCATAGAAATCACAGAATAAACACGTGAAGGAATAAATAATGAATAAATATTTACCTGGGATAAAGGGGTAAACAGAGATAAATAATAATATGATTTATTAAGAGTGGATAGAACCGGAAAATAAAATTGAGACTCTGTAGTTTCCTTGCCCTACAAATTGTTTGAATTGAATATTCAATACCATCGTTAAGATTGCACAAATGGAGTGATGTCAGTGGGAATGGCAAAGTAGGGCCTCTGTAAACTTCACCTCCATAAAACCAATGACAACTCTGACAAAATTGTCAAAATACATTTTTTCAGAAGTCTGGAAATTTACATAAGGTTTGTAACAACCTGGGGATTCTTTATTAAGATGAAAGCCTGAATATCCATGAAAAAAGTGAGCGTTGTCATGTTTTAACACCCCCTACCCCCATTCGGTTCTCCCCAGCACCATTAGAGTCTTTAAGCCAACAGCCCTGTAACCACAGCGAAAACTAGCTGCCTGACAGAAATGCAGGGCTGGTTTAATAGATAAAAATCAAACACTGTACTATACAATATCAATAAATCAGGGAGTAAAGCACAGGATCATCTCAGATGCAAAAAGAACTTGACAAAACCCAACATTCTTCCATGATAAAAAGCAGCCATTAAACTAGGAATAACAGGGAACTTGCTCAACCTAATCAAGGAAATTTATGAAAAACATTGTCCTTCATGGTAAAATACTGGAAGCTTCCCCCTGAGATCAGGAAAAAGACATGTTACTAAAGTTTTTCATCGGGGCAACTAGGCAAAAGAAATAAACACAAGCATTCAGATTGGAAAGGAAGAAGAAAATCGATGTCTAATTACAGGTGACATAATCCTATATGCAGAAAACCCCAAAGAATAGACACACACACACACACACACACACACACACACACTATTAGAGTCAATAAACAAATTCTGTATCATTGCAAGAAATAATATTAATATGCAAAAATCAATTGTATTTCTATACACCAGCAACAAACAATCTAAAAGGAAAATTAGAAAAACAATTCCAAAATAGATCCAGAGACATAGAAATATGGAACAAACTGATGAATCTCAGAGGGAAGGTGGGGGTGGGTGGTTGAGAGGAGATTAACCAAAGAAGTTATATGAATATATGCATAACCCATGGACACAGACAATAGTGTGGTGAAGGCCTGGGTTGGGGGGAGAGGGGTGGGCTGGAAGGGAGTGAATAGGGAGAAAAGGGTACATCTGTACAATTTTCAAACAATAATGATAAATTTTAAAAAGTAAAGAAAAACTTCCATTTGCCATATCTTCAAAAAGAATTGAACACTTTCGAATCAATTTAACAAAAGAAGCACAAGGTGCAAGTTTTATACACTGAAAATTGCAAAACATCATAGAAATTAAGCACCTAAGTGAATGGAAAGACATCTGGGGTTGGGTTGTTAAAATGGCAATATTCCCCAAATTAACCTACAGATTCAGCACAATCACTATAAAAATCACAGCTGGCTACATTGCAGAAATTGCCAAGCTGTTCTAAAATTCATATGGAAATTCAAGGAACCTAGGATAGTCAAAACAATCTTGAAAATTAAGAACAAAGTTGTAGGACTCATACTTTCTGATTTCAAAGCTTACTACAAATATACAATAATCAAGACAGTGTGTTACTGGCATAAAAATAGAACAATGGAATAGAATTGACTCCAGAAATAAACTCTAATATTTATAGTCAATTGATTTCCACGTGAAAATTCTACAAGGCTAGAATAGTCTTTTCTTTGAGTAGTGGGACAGCTGGATATCAATATGCAGAAGAATAAAGTTGGACCCCTCTGCATTCTCTATACAAAAATTAACTTAATGTAGATCAAAATTTAAATATAAGAGTCAAAATTATTAAATTAACAGAAAAAATCTTCATGGTCTCAGAATAAGCAATGTTTTCTTAGATACAACACCAAAGCATAGGCAACAAAAAAACAAATAAATTGGATTTCAATAAAATTATTATTTTTTTGCTTCAAATAACACAGTCAAGAAAGATAAAAAAACAACTTATGGAGTGGGAGAATATATTTGTAAATAATTTATTGGATCAGGAACTTATATCTAAAATATGTAAAGAACTATTACAATGCAACAATATAAACACATATAACTAAAAAATGGGCAAAGGATTTAAATAGACATTTCTCAAAGAAAGATATACAATGGCCAATAAGTATGTGAAAATATGCTCAACATCATTAACCAAAGAAAAATGAAAACCAATGCCTCCTCACACCTCCTAGGATGGCTCTAATAAAAAAGATAAATAGCAATCATTGGTGTGGCTTTGTAGAACTGAAACCCTTACACATTACTAGAAAAAATATAAAATGTAGTCAGTTTAAAAAACACTTGGGCAGTCCCTCAAAAAGTTTAATATTGAGTTCCTATGTGACATGCCAATTCCACTCCTAATTATCTATTCAAGAGAATGGAAATGATAGGTTCATGCAAAACCTTTTACATGAGTGTTAATAGCAGAATTAATAAGACAGGCCATGAAGTAGAAACAAGCCAAATGATTGTCAATTGATGAATAGATAAACAAAGCATTATCAATAATAATAGAAGCATAATATGCTAATTAGACCAGATGTCCTTCTGGACTTCCTTCCTTCCAGACAAAGCTGCAGCAGGTGAGGGCCAAGGCAGAGGTGGCAGAGGCCCCTGGCCACGGTGGTGGCAAGCTGGGGCTGGGGCTGGGGCCAAGGCCCTTGCATGAATTTCGTGCACTGGGCCTCTAGCATATATATATATATATACATATATATATATATATATATATATATATATATATATATATGAATCTCTCTCTATATATGATGGAATATTGTCAGCTCAAACACTGAATGATAAACTAATTAATCGATGCTGTAACATGGATGAACCTTGAAAAGATGATGGTAAGTGAAAGATACAAAAGGTCACAAATAGTATGACTCCACTTACATGAAATGTGCAACACAGGCAAAGCCCTACGGACAGTGGTTGCCAGGGGCTTGCAAGAGGGGACAGTGGGAAATGAGTACTAATGGGGTTTCTTTCTGGGTGACAAAAATATTCTGGAATTAGATAGTGGTCATGGTTGTGTGACTGCTCCAGACATTACCAAATGTCACATGGAAGTCAAAACCTCCCTGCTGAGAACCACTGATGTAGACCTACATGTACTGATGTGGAAAGATTTCAAAAATATATTTTTAAATAACTGTAATAATAAAAATGTAGAACAATAAAAACTTTAATAATGTAATATCAAAGATGGTTTGCAGTTCAGGAGAGAAGCAAATTTCAAATGCATAGGGTAGGAATAATCTGCAGAATAATGTTCTTATGTCAATAATGGATATGAATATTCTACCCACATCAAAAATATGCTAGAATAATTAAGAAGTTATGTTTATGAATTCTTAAGTGAAAGATGATCCACCATAAGAAAAGATATTTTTCCTGTTACATTATGTACTTAACACAGTACTGAAAACTATTCAGTCTGCTTTCCACAATGATTAAAGCACAATTATATAAATAAAAGTAAATCAGCCCTGACCAGTTTGGCTCAGTGGATAGAGTGTCAGCTTGAGGACTGAAGGGTCCGATTCCAGTCAAGGGCATGTACCTTGGTTGCGGGCACATCCCCAGTAGGGGGTGGGCAGGAGGCAGCTGATAGATGTTTCTCTCTCATCGATGTTTCTAACTCTCTATCCCTCTCCCTTCCTCTCTGTAAAAAATCAATAAAATATATTAAAAAAATAAAAATAGAAATAAAAGTAAATTAAACTTTTGCACATTCATGACACAAGAATGCAAGAAGCACCTGTTTCCACTTTAATTGCCAGAGAGAGCATTGAATGTAAATTGGATTCTCTACGAAGAGACTCCACCTTAGTTTAGAAATACTAAGGTTAAAGGACAGAAGAGGTAAGGCATCCTTATTAAGGCTCACTTAAGAATGAGAGTAGAGAATAAGAGTAACCACTCAGAGTGAAGTAGTACTTACAGGATACTTAAAGAGTAATAGCAATCATTTACATTATAGAATTCATTAAATATCAAGCCTTCACTTCCTCTTTTAAATTACTATATTTAATTACACGATCCTGTTAGGTATGACTTAAGGAATCACTCCAATTTTATATCTAAAATAATACTGAAGTTTCATAAGATTCAGGGCATACAGGCAACAAATGGTGAGACTGGGACCTAAATTCAGGCTTATTTAATTCCTAAGCCCATATATTATACCAATCTCTCGCTAATTGTTTTTTTAAAAAGTCTTAAATCTTAAGGTTCCATGTAGGGTAAAGGGTGTGACTTATACTGTATTTCTTCCTATATAGATTAGAATATTCCATGCTACCTTTGCTGGTAGAGATAAAAATTATTATGGTGAGCATCCAGCAAATAATTTTTTCATGTGACAGGAATACTATCAAGGTGGGGATTTGCGGTAGGTCTGGAGAAGGCCAACGTAGATTGGCTGGCTCTACCCAACAAGGCAGAGCAGGAGGTCAAAGCTAGAAATGCTTAGTAGGTTTGGGGTCAAGACTTGAACCAATCTCATTGCTGAGATCTTGCTCTTTCTACAGCACCACGCTGTTTCTCACAATCTTGAAAAGACGGTACCTATCAAACACAGAGCTTGGGATCAACTGTAAACCCCATCTGTGTACACAGGATGGGACTAGGACTCAGGACCACACTTGCCCACTGCTCAGAAAGCTGAAAGCCTGACTTCCTGGTAAGGATGTGCTCAGGGTCTCTGCCACACCCACTGTCCACTTGGGATGTTAGAGAAGTTGTTTCTTAGAAGGAGCACCCACCAGAGATTCCATCCAAGTGGAAAAGCTGTAAAAGGTGCTTCCACATTTATTACTATACTTAGACTTCATAGAAACCCATTAAATAGTAATAGAGATTCTGTTATGATTTAATTTTATAAATGAAGAGATGGAGAGTCAGAGAATTTAAATAACTTCTAGTAGGTCACATGTCAATGACTGGAAAAACTCAAGCAAGTCTTTTAATTTCTTAATTGGTGCTCTTTCTATTACACCAGTCTCCATATCCTGACTATATAATTTTTTCAAGGAATTTTTTTCCTCTATAAAAATATTTCTGTGCAGGTTAATAATAATTGAATTTCTCTACAATTCATATGGAGTTCCTTCTTATCTTTCTCTCAGCAGTAGAAGGAAACATTTCAATAGATTTCTAAGGACAATATTTGCTCTCACAAACTGCCTCTGAATCCGGAGTCTTTATTTTTATCTGCTATACTTTATTTCAAGAATAACTTTAAAATGCTTCCATAGAAACAACTGGATAAGAAAACGAGCTATGTAACATTTGCCGAGGATGTCTTTCTGAATTTTGGACATTCATTCCTAAAGAGATTAGAGATGGTTCTTTTTGAGGCCGAATCCATTCCTAAAGGAGATTCTTTTCATATGTCTCCTTTATATGTCTCCTAGGTTATAAACTCAGACGCCGTAAAATTTTAATGAAATATTCCAAAGGCGGTGAAATACTCAAGTGTTATTATTGTAGCTAAAGGGGGGGGTGCCCTCATTTCCGTTACCTGCATTAACCTCTCTCTGCTCAGCATCTCCACAGCTTCCTAATGCTGAGTTTGGGTCATGGACATTGGAAACCATGCAGCTCTATCCAGGCACAGGGGATAGATGACTGCAGGGAGCCCATGCAGCTGGGGTGAGATGACAAAGAAGAAAGTAAACAAGGAAAAATGTTCGCGAAAGCTCAGTGTTGTACTTACAGAAAAGAAAGAGGTGACAGATTAATCCCTACACCAGAAATTTTGCCACATTTAGATGATCATTGAGCTCCAGCATTTTTCCATAACAGTATATTTAGCACCCATGTGTTCTCTGGAATGGAGAAATCTGATAAATGTAGAGGATGTTGACATTTTCCTTTATTGCGCTTTACATGACTTTATTATTTACATCTGTACCACAAAGGGCTAACAGTGGAGGCCATAATTCTGTCAGCAGGTGAGGGAGGAGCTCTGCAGCTTGTGTTCTGTGCACAGGGAAGACCAATAACTAATGTCAGCTGTGGCTGCATGTCCTAAATTATGTGCTCTTATCTTCAGTGGACAGTTTTATATTTGAAGATTTCTCTTACCCACCTCTTCAGGCTAATCAAATTGCAAAAATAAATGCTGAATGGAATTCTGCGTTGGCCTCACATGTGAGCAGGTCGACTCATAACTTAGCTAAGTGAGAAGAAGTCATGTATGCTAAGGGTTACTATAGTTCGTTGGTGGTGAGAAGTTGTACTGCTTTTAGTAATGGACTATTACAGGGACTGTGTGTGTGTGTGCGTGTGTGCGTGTGTGTGTGTGTGTGTGTGTGTGTGTGTGTGTAGAAAGGCAGAAAAGGCTGTTTTATAGTACTAAAGGACTATGAAATGTACAACTCTTGAATTCTATGCTACCAGTATAATATAGAGTTAGATTTCTTTAGCTGTCAGCTGCATTTTTTTGGGGGGTGGGGGTGGGGGTGGGTAGAAAATTGGATGCTAAACAGGAAGGCTAGATCTCCATTTTTGGCCCACGGATTAGCTCTTGTTAACAATAGCCAGCTTCTGCAATCATTGTCCTACATGGTAGAGTCAGCTGCGTTTTGGAAATCGCTTTACCTAACACTAAAACATCTTTGCTTACTAGTATGTCATCCTACAAATGCCCTTTCTTTCTTTCTTTCTTTCTTTCTTTCTTTCTTTCTTTCTTTCTTTCTTTCTTCTTTCTTTCTCTCTCTCTCTCTCTCTCTCTCTCTCTCTCTCTCTCTCTCTCTCTCTCTCTCTCTCTCCTCTCCCACCTTTGGGACTCCATTCAAATGTCATCTCCTCTAAACAGACTTCCCTAGATAATTGGTCATTGGATCCTCTGTGTCTCCTCCACATTTTTAGAGTTCTGTCTCTGCAGTATCAGGCATTCTATTCACTCAATAGAGTAGCATATAAACTCTGAGAAGGAAGACACTGTAGTTCATTTATCTTTGCATTCTCAGCACCTGGGACAAGAACCTGCATAGAAAAAAACCAAACTGCTTCAAGTGCTTATTGAATATATAGTACTAAAAAAACACATATATGTGATTTATCAGATAAAAGGCGAATCGCAATAAAAATATACAAATACAAAAGCTTAAATAACAATGGCCCCAAATTAGAGAATTATATATAATTCTTTTAGTAAAAATGATAAATGACATTGATGCATTCAGTTGTTTAATTAACAAATATTCATTGAAATAACACATAAATCGCATTAAGATATTTTTCCCACTTCTGCATATTATACTAAATTTTAAAAATCACATGAAATTATTTAGAATTAGGAAAAAAGAAAATTTACAATCACTTTTCCCAAATCCCTAATAAGTGATGGCAAATAATGCCTAAATACAAACAATTATGCTCATCTAGTAATTAGACACATCATTAACTGTCTCCTATATTTTGAAAAAATTACTTTACAATTTACTTTCACAGTCTACTTGTTTTCTTTTGAATGAACACTCTTTAAGTTATCTAAAATTAAAGGCTGATAAAGTTTGAGATCCATTTGGAAATGCTGTTACTCTTAAACATCTAATATTATGTCTACAAAAGTTGGATTTCAGTAGAACTCATTCCAATGAGCTATATTTAAATATTTTAAACACCCAATAAAACTTTAATGGGATTATATTTAATTTTAGTATTATAAATTTTGAGCTTGAAAGAGTAGAACTAGTTATTGAAAATAATATTTAAATGATTTCTTTAGGATTTACTAAGACTAAGAAGGCTTTTAGGTATCTGAAGTGAGATTCCATCCCATAACTATTCAGTGTGTAAACTTCTGGAAAGAAAACCTACCCTCTGACATGAAGCTTTCATCTTGTGCTTATCCAATATGAACTCTTTCAAAGTTCTTTAAGTGAAAAAATACAGTCTCAATAGACAAAAGAAAAATAAAGACCATATGATGATCTCAATTATGAAGAGAAAAAAGTTGACAAAATTCACATCCAGTCATAACAACTCTCACAATGTAGAAGTAGAAGCTACTTTCCTTAGCCTAGGAAAGGGCATTTACTGAAAACCTAGACATAACATCATACTTAATTGTGAAAGACTAAATGCTTTCCTTCTAGAATAAGAATCGCAAGTATGTGTGCTCCTACTATTCCTATTCATTATTTTACAGGCCAATGCAATGAGTAAAAAATAAAGAACTGATGTAGATCAGAAACAAAGAAATTAAATTGTCTCTATTCACAATATAATTGTCTACATAGGAAATGTCAATGAATGTGCATAAATGCTCTAAGAACTAACACATGAGATTAGCAAGATGACAAGATGCAAAGTCAATATGCAAAATAAAATTTATTTCTATGAATTACTAATTGTAAATTTAAAAAGTGTAACTTAAAATAGCAATGAAAACAAATATGTAAGTGTAATTCCAGCAAAATGTGCAAGATTTGTATGCTAATTACCATAAAACACTAATAAAAGAAATCAAAGAAGGCCTAAATAAATAAATATACTGAGGAAGTTATGTTAAAATGTCAGTTCTCTCCAATACTTGTCTAGAGTTTCAGTGTAATCTCAATAAAAATGTCAGAAGATGTTTCTGTAGAAATGAATAAATTAATTTCAAAATTTATTTGGGTATGCCAGAGATTCCAGCATAGCCAAAAATAATTTTGAAGAAGAAGAGCAAAGATAGAAGACTTATTGATTTCAAGACCTCGTATGAAGGTACCGTAATCAAGAGAGTGTGGTTTTGGCAAAGAACAGACAAATATAGCAATTGAGCCAAAGACTGAGTTTAGAAATAGACTCACACACATATATGGTCAATTGATTTTCCATAAAAATACCTAGGCAATTTTATGGAAAATAGTAATCTTTTGATCAAATGGTGCTAGAATAACTGGACATATACATTCCAAAAAAATAATCATTAATCCATACCTAAAATTATATGCAAAAATGAATTAAGTCAAATTAATCATAGGACTAAATGTAAAGTGTAAAATAATAACACTTGTTAAAAAATTTAGAAAACATCTTCATAATTTTGGATAGTAAAATATTTTAAAAGTATAACACTAAAAGCATGACTATTAATGGAATGAAAAGTTACTTAAACTGGTGTTCATAAAAATTAAAAATCCTGGATTTTTAAAAGACACTGTTAAGAAAGTGAAAAGGCAAGTAATAGCCTAGAAGAATATATTTGCAGGAAAATACACTATAAAGGAATATATACAAAGAACTCTCAATTCCCAATAAGAAAACACACAACTCAATTTTTAAAAAAATGAGCAAAAAATCTGAACAACGATTTGACTAAAGTGAAAAAAACAACAACATTAAAATGAAAGCCCTTCCCCTGACTCCGCCCAATAAAACCTGACAACAACAAATACTGATAGAACATTGAAACAATTGAATACTCCTCAGTGGCTTGTGAGAATGCAATATACAGAAGGCCTTTGGAAAGCAGTGTGTCAGTTTCTAAACTGAAACGTTCCATTGTCAAATGCCTCTGCAACCCCACAGAAAGAACTACTTAAACATGATTCTCCCCTGTATGGAATGATCATTTAACACTAAGAATATATGGAGCTTCCACACAAGTGCATTGAACTTATGAATATTTACATTATTCAAAAAAATAAAAGTAACTACCTGTTAGGGCTGGAGCTAATATTTCCACAAATGTTACTAATTTTTAGAGAAAAATCAACAATAGTAAACTTAAAGTCATAAGGGACAGATCAACTTACCTCAGTAGAATAACTTAATTTAGATAGTGACTAGGGAAAACTGTAAATAAATAATGAATTTATTGCAGAACTACAAGTACCAATGGTTTGGAGTTGATGCATTCTCTGTGGAGGAAAACTCACATTTCCCAGGGGAAGCTAAATACTTCTGTGCAGGCAGTTTTTAGGATCTGCAAACAATCTCCCACACCAAGCTCAGACTGTCCTCAGGGCAGAGAGATCTCAGGGACAGAGGCTAGTGCTTCCTTACCTAACTCATAGCTTCTGGCAACTTGGCACAGGCTGCCTTCTAAGAAAGCGGGGCAACTCATGGACAAAACAAGCCTGACCAGGCCCTGACTCTGAAAATTTAAAACAAAAAGAGTTGTTAAGTTTGGGAATACTCTCCCAATATCTCTAGGAGGGAAATTATTTAGGTTGTCTCACTCTCCCAAAGATGGTTTCCAGGTCTTTGTCCATCATTGTGTAATGATCACTGCAGAGCCCTTTAAGGCTCAAGAAGTGCTACACACCTCCCGAGAGTTAGACCTCAGTCAGGAATGCAATCTAAGTGGTGATAGGGGGTTTCATGAAGGGAAACTTAACAACATATACATGTCCTTCCATACTCGATAGATAGAGTTTTCATCAGCTGACTTTCCTCCTAAATTTTCATTGCTGAGTATTAACTGATGAGAAATCTTATTGTATCCATGAAATCTTTTATTGAAACTACATATGAAAGTGTTTCTTCTCTGCACACATCTCTCTTGATTCTATATTTTTATCTTTGTTGAGGATGTACCATTCTTCTCCTCATTTGGGCCAGGTCCTTGATCTTTGACTCTTTCTTGTCTCTTATCAATACCCCTTCCCCACCTCCTCCACATCTAACCAGGGATAAAGTGCTCTCATCTTCTCTCTCAAGAATCTCTTTATGTCCTTTCCAATTCCTCTGCTGCCTTTCTAGTTCAGGTCCTTATCATCTTTCATGTGGTATTTCAGTAACCTAAATGATCTCTCCAGTCTCTTCCCGACTCTCTCACCTGGGAAGAAACACAGAATAGTCATTAAGTGTAAGAGTGCCAGAAATAGACTGACTGAGTTGGAACTTCGGTTTTCATTACTTACTGTCTCCAAGTCTCTGTTTTCTGTCAGGTTGACAGAATCCTTGGAGAGTGCCCGGTACATAACATCCTGGACACATTTACCTCCCCTTAGTGTTAACACAATGCAGTATAACCACAGGAGCGTTGCTTGATCCTTCCAGATAGAACATAGAGTTCTTTAGAATATACACTGGATCCTGCTGTGTTTTTTTAAAAAGAATTCTCATCTGAAGATATGTTTTTACTAGAGGCCCGATGCATGAAATTCGTGCAAGGTATGCCTTCTTTCCCCCAGCTGCCAGCACCAGCCTCCCCCTGGCACCGGGACCTGGGCTTCCCTTGCAGCCCCGGTGGGTTTGGAAGGTCATCCAGTCTAATTAGCATATTATACTTTTATTATTATAGGTTAGTTTTAGAGAGAGAGTGAGAGTGAGAGAGAGCAAGAGAGAGAGAAAGAGAAAAAGAGAATGTGAGAGAAAAACACCCATCGGTTGCCTCCTGTACATTCCCTGAACTGGAATCAAACCTGACCGGGAAATGAACCCACAACCTTATGGTGTGTGGGGAAAATCTCCAACCAACTGAGCCACCTGGCCAGGATGATATATCCTACTGGTTTTTGATTAGGTAGCAACTGAAGAGGAACTAACACATAGTAAAAATAATAGGCAAATAAAAAGTCTATGTTAATAAGTCATCCATTCTTTCATTCACTCGGACAGTCCTCCTTCTGTCTCTCAGTCCTCTACCTCCCTGCCTTCTTGCCTCCCTTCATTCCTTCTTCCTTCCAGATCACATTTGAGTGACTTTTACATGCTGGTTGTTTTACCTTTTGAGGAACTCATAGTGTAGTCTTAAGCGGAAACTCACTTGATCGTTTTAAAGTTCAGTTATTTTTACACTCAGCCCTCTGAAAATAATGGGATAAAAATATCATTGAGATCATTTTGGACCTAACTATCTCTAAGGTCCAATGTATTCTTTGAGATATTGTCAATGACACAATTTCTTTAAGAGGGACTTTTTAAGGTACTGATTTCCATTATGGATTTTAGTGGGGACTGAGGTGGGGCTGCTATGCTTGGAATGCAGGAGACTTAGGCAACACCTTCCTTATGCTACACTGTGCACTTCTGACACACCAAGCTCCAGCTCATTGAATGTTTAAGGATTTCTTTAACTGTCTCTGTCTGTTTGGGGCAATAAAGTCAGTGTTCAACCACATGAAGAAAAGGGCTGTGGTGTAAACTGAGATTTCCAAAGGCCGATCTGTGCACTGGGGTTGTCCTATCTGCTTAAGAATGAACTCAGCAACTATTTTTGTGCCTTTACTATATGCTTTTCTTTTGGAGAACTTTTTCAAAATATAGATTTCCCTGAGATCTACTACCAGAGTTTCACATTATGTTGGTTGGTGGTGAAATCACCCAATTTATTTGTATAAGGGTTTACCAGATGACCCTGATGTTCATTGGGGCTCCCTGGGAACATGCACTTATTTAATAGAGTCCTCAAAACTCTGCCCTTTGAATTCTCTGGTTATGAGAAGTTCCTCATGAGTCACAGAGAAGAGTGCCAACGCTGGCCGTTTGGTAGAGGCTGGTACCTGTGTGTGCAGCCATTCAGGGGCAGCAGCTAATAGTGGTCCACGGAGCATTTGAGTAGAGGAACTGCACTGCTCTTGTATGTGAGAAAATGTCCCCCCTTCCTCCATGAGGAATACATCGAGGGGTAAGACTGCAGGCCAAAGGCTTACTTAATTTCCTTCTAATCAAGTGAGCAAGGGATCAGAGAGCCAACATTTGTTTTCTGTGTGGTCACATTTATACTTTGGGTGTGAGTCATGGTCTGGTTACCCCTTTTGCTTACTTAATCCCAAAATGGGATTCAATCAATCTGTTGCTGTAGAACATCATCAATAAAGCCTGTGGTACGAAGATCTCTTGCTGCCCAAACTGTTTGGGTAACTTTTTCTTACCTGGATATTGACAAGGATATTTGTGGCCAGGAAGTGGCTTTCCTATCAGAAGCACTGGGCCTGGTTTTAATAACGGTGGAAAGTGACAGGGAGTTTATATTTGAAAGGATTCTGTGACATTCTCCTCCAATATACAAAAGGACAATACCTGTAGACCTCATCTGGTAGAGAAATTTACTTAGCTTCTTACTCGTACATTTTAAAGTTAATTCTGCTTGGGGAATCAATCAGGAGGTTTTTCTACCCCAAATTAAGTATTCATAAGGAACAATGAAGCGCTAAATTAGTCTGTGATTGGATCTGCTGTCACGTACTGTTCTTATTTGGATTCCAATGCCAGCTCTGGGAAGGAATATTTGATAGGTAAGGAGCTTTTCTTTCATTTCATCTTGGTGCTTAGCTAAACTACACAAAGTTTTCCACAGAATCTCTGTGAAACAACTTTATATTTGTGCTTATATAGTCAAACTGTTTTTGCTGGTGTTTAAGATGGCTATTTTTCATGAACATGTTAGCAAAAACTGTTTGCTTGTTATATTTGATATTTCTCAGTGTGTGTTGACAATAGATAACTCTCTACTCTCCCAGGAAATATGAGTATCAAGAGTGTTCATCAGGATCACGTTGTAACCCCATCTGACATTTCCTTCTCTTTTTTGAAGTTCATAAATATCTCCATAGAATAGATTGATAAGAAACAAATACTAGTGAAATACTAGCACTTCACTAACAGCATCTAATGACTTGCATCTTAATTTTCTCCAGATCAAATGAACTTATTTTTATTAGACTTAGACACATTAATATTTGCTAGCCTTCCAATCTGTAGAATTCTCTCCAACTAGATTAAATGCAATGCAGTGATTGTGAACAAAGGCTGTGGAATGCATACTGAAGCCAGATGTTACCAATGTGTCTTTTGGATTTTACATAAAAAAAAACTTTGTCCAATTTTTGTAAAATTGTCCATGTAATTAAAACGACAATAAAGCATGCCACTCCATTTGCTCCTTCATGTAAGAAGAGGACGAGCTGAGTACCACGTTTTGTCAGAGTTGTCCGCATGCAGTTGGAGTGTGTGTTTGGTGACTGAACACAGCTATCAGCACAAGATGCTAACAGAGGCCTGATCAATGTCCTTTCAATGCATCCTCTGCCTTAAACTAAAATTGGATGACTAGGATACTTTGAACAGCAATTTTTAAATTAAAACTTTTTTTTTCATTAAACTTTAATCAGTGCCTTGGATCTCATTAATGATTGTTTATAAAATCTTGGCAGCCACCCGTTGCTATTATACGAAACCATTTACACTTAGTGTATATATTTTAGTTTAATAAGAGGGTTTCATTTTGTAATGCCTATTAATATCCAGGACAAGGCAAAGAAATTACGTGTTAATGACGAATACTAAAATTTATTAAATTTCACACACAGTGGCAAATACTGAACCGAGGGTTTTACCGACGTTACCTCATTTATTCCTCTCCACAACCTGTGAAAGGGTTGAGGGGTAGGCGGGCTCAGAAACTTGCCCCAAATCACCTACTAATAGGTGGTGAGGACCAACTAAATAACAGACTGAGTAAATGTCTATTGCTTGAGAGCTCTTTAACCACAGGTTAAAAGTATAAGGCTGAGCATGGTGATGGTTCTGCATTAAGCAAGGTAGCTGGGTAAATATTTCCTCAAATTATGGGTTGTTACAACACTTGGTGTTTCTATAGTGTTTTTCACAGCACTTTCCACTGTGTTATTTTATTTATCCACCCACAATCGTCTGAGCTGTACAGATGTAGTGGGGTTGCCTTTTGTTCGTGAAGGAGGATAGATGTCTGCCTGAAGCTGCAGCGCCGAGACTAGAATCTAAGCCCACCAGAGAGGCAATTTCCATTAAGCTTACTGTCTCCCTTAGTAGACCAAGCCGTTTTTTGCCAACTGTGATATGCAGTGGGCAATAACTCAGAATGAAGCAAGCCATGAAAGAGAGCACTTTAATATCGTTTTATGGTTTTAACCTAAAAAAATCTCCAAATATCTCATAAGCATTCACCAAATTTATAAAGAAGTGTTTTATTTGGAGTCGTAACTATATGGGTGGAAAGCTGAGGCATAACTTCACTGAAAGACATTGAATACGGGTGTTGGTCTATACGATGGGAAAGGCTATTCCTTTTGCACTTTTTCAAAGAAAATGTGTGAGAAGTCTAAGTGATGCAGTAGCCTGCTAGGAAAATAATCAATCCGTAATAAATTTCACATGGAAATCTATATGTGAATTGTAGTATGGATTTAAACTACAAAAAAATATTTACCTGTCTGTAAGATAAACACAGATAGATGTTCAGAACTTTTCATGACATTGAGGCTTCAGTAAAATTTACCTTATCAAGTCCTCCCAACAAGACTATTGTAAAACGTTATTGTAAAGGTTATTCCAGACAATGATCTACATAAGAAATGCCACTGAAACTAAATGACAATGACATAATGCCAAAAATTAATTCAATAAATATTTCTATAAAAGACCACTACATTCCCCATATGTAATTTTCTGAGGGCCTGGATTGATCTACGGGTAAAATTAGAATATACAAAAGATCTCACAGGAATGAAGCTTTGGGGCCATCATATCCTTTAAAAAATCAGATGACAGCTGTGATTGGAACTTCTCCCTCTAAAATCAAAGAAACAAAATTACAGCTGCAATATATTTAATAGAAAATAAGAAGTAGAACTGCAGATCTACAGACATTCTTTATTCCCAGAAGTCCATCCCTTACATTCCAAATCCCTCCAATAAATGAATGGATAGTTTCAATGTCCCATTAATATTTGCCACAGCCAGGCTTTTGGTAAGAATTAATATGAAGGATTTGAAGTCTGAAACCTCTGACAAAAATCTGCATTTTTTTTTTATTTTTATTTTTTGGTGACCGATCAATCTGTGAAGTAAATGAAGTTAAGGGCCTTTATAAAAATTAAGGAACACAACCAACACATGAACTTCAGAAGCCTGTCTAACTAGACATGTGTAAAATGGCAAAAGTAACAATACAATAATAACAAAACCATTTACTGCGCACTTGAATATCCCCACACGGGTTCCAGCTCAACTTCATGGAGTTAGTACTATCATTATCCTCATTTTAGATAGAAATCAACTGACGGATCAGGAGGGTAAGCCACTTGCTCAAGGTCTGACTCCAAACATGACACCTGAATTAACAGAATCCATTTGGAAAGATTTCAGTTCTCCACTTAAAAAAAAAAATTGTAGCATCTATTTTTCTTACAAAATAAATTTTTTTTTTTAAAAAAATGAACTCATAAGAGGCAAACTTTTATATTTAAATGGATGTTAAAATAAAAGAGTAACAATCATAAAATTGATTTTTCTGCCTGCTGCTTGCCCTGGCATTTGAAGATTGAGGCTCAGTGAGCTGGAAAGCTCTTCATCTTGACTGTCTCTATGTCGACGCTTTTGTTAGTAGTATATGGTTATCAAATGTTATTGGTCCCGTGGTTTAAAAAAGAAAACACCGCCTCCCCTCCCAAAACAGTCTACCAAATTATTCAATATATCTTTGTATATTATATTGTATATTAAGTGCATGTTTTGTGAGAGCGGTAATAATCACATTTAAAGTCTAGATGTCTATTTATCCTTTTCATACTCATCATTCATCTCAGACCTTCATTTCACACGATGAATTTATCATATCCTAATACACAGTTAGTCTAGGGCACACTTGTAATCTATTATCCATTCCTTATGTTACCTTAAATTCTAACCTTAGAAAGAAAAGATTCTCTAGCTTTGCACGACTAGTTCGTTCTGTGAAAATAAACACTGCCCACACATGTGAGCTGGCTCCTCATTTTGTGGTTAAATAACTCCTGTCAGCTTTGACCTGCGTCCTCAGGCTCATGAGGAGGTGTTTTCTGATGCATGTGTTACTGTGTTCCTTTATGACACCACACATTTTATTTTGTTTTTTTCAAACTTAGCACAAGAGATCATGCTCTGAAGCCCCAAGATATTGGTATATGAAGGAATACTGAAAAGAAAAAAAAAAATACTGCCAGACAGGCAGGTGGATAATTATGTCCCACACCTAAAGAAGTTAGATCAGGAAAGTTTAAAAATATACATTAGGCGGTGGTATAAAATTAATTCTGCCCTCTTCCTGTTCCTTTCTACTTGCCATTCCGCCCCTCCACCCACTTTTAAAGCTTTCCTTGTAATTGGTGAGTGAATGTAGTTTTCTTTGCAGGCGGGTGCGCCCTCACCCACAGATGTCAGGAGCGGGTGGGAGAGAATGCAGCTGTGAAACAGAATTAAGTTCCATCCTCCCCGATAAATCGTGGGAAAATAGTGCTGTGCTTCTATAAGCAGCTTTCTATTAGATTCAGTTTTTTAGATGGTGGGCCCAAACAAAGAGGCCTCTAAGGTTCTCATCCTAGATGGTACCTGAGAAATCTGTCCGGGAAAAACAGGCTCATCCTTGTGTCCCCAAGGGCCTGAGTAGAAATCCTGGGACCTTTGAGAACCAAATTAACCCGCGAGGGCCCTTGCTCCTACGGATGGAATGCAGTGTTGGGTTTCATCTGGACCGCTTCCGTTTTAACAGACCGGACAGAGGTCAGGGCTCCTGCCTGTGTTTTATAGTTATCTCCCTCTATTATTATCCTTAGCTGCAATAAAAATCAATGATCATTGTATATGCCCTTCAAAGGGACACAGTTCACTAATAACACTTAAATTGTGGTTTTTAGGATTACAAAAGGTGAGGTCCAATGAGGTAGAGGATTTTAAGTCACCTTCCATACACCTGTTAGGACATAATGAAATAATTGGCAAATTACTTAAAGTTAGAAATGCCAGTAATTTCCTCACTTAACTTGGGTAAAAGTCTGATGGAATTTAACTTGAATTTTTATTACATAAGGACCATTGAATCATGTCCTACAAATTATAACTATATGAACATTCAACTGAGGAGAGAAAATGTGTTAAAAGAAAGCAGATAGGTTTGTTATTTACAGGACAAAGAGGGTGTCTTTCTCTGACTGACCTTTTAGTACTAACAAATGACATGAACACAAATGTATAACATATCTTAAAATTATATGCAAAATAACCTTAGCTTCTAGACACAGGTCTCAGCCTTTAGGGCAGCGGTTCTCAACCTGTGGGTCGTTACCCTTTTGGCGGTTGAATGACTTTTTCACAGGGGTTGCCTAAGACCATCCTGCATATCAGATATTTACATTATGATTCATAACAGTAGCAACATTACAGTTATGAAGTAGCAACGAAAATAATTTTATGGTTGGGGGTCACAACATGAGCAACTGTGTTTAAAGGGGCAGTGAAGTATGGTACCTATTTGCTTTGTTTAACAATGGACAGGTTACTTTGATTTTCTAAATTGTATAAGTCATCCCATTTGATTGAATGCCTTAACGATTGAATGACTATCCCATTGATTGTTATCATACTGGTCTTAGAGAGCACATTCTTCTGTACCTGGAAACAGGACAGCACAATTACCCTAAATTGTTTTAGTGGCCACAGGTGGTGACTCAGTGGTCCAGGAGGGCTCTAGATAATGTGTTTCTATCAACTCAGTGATCCGGAGACCCAAAACTGTAATTTAGATAACATGCCTAAGTTTAACCCAGGTTACCCAAGGGCTCTAGATAATGTATTTCTGTCAATTCAGTGACCCCGAGACCTGAAACTGTAATTAACATGCTTAATTCTGCTTCTGTAATCTGCTTTTTTGGGAGCCAGGTGCCACATTCCAAACCCTGGGATGTAATCAATACCTTTGTGATTTTTGCCTATATAAGTCTGGTTTTGCCACCATCTTATGGCTATGAGATTTGGGAATGGCCCCTCATAGTCCCGGATTGCAATAAATGTGACTCTTTAATTCGACTTCTTGAGGCATCCTTCTCTGATTCGCGGGGTACATTACAACACCAGAAGGCTGAGAACCACTGCTTTGGGGGATCTTAAGGTCTATCACAAAATCTATAGGCAATGTCTGTAGATTAGCATTCATGAATACTGCTAAATTATTTTCTGTTATTTGAGACACGAAAACAATAAAGTGATAAGAATACATGCAATAGCACACAGTGGGAGCTGTACTGCATTATTTTGAAGGCAGTGTAATGCTTCATGAAAATGGAACATTGTGATGTGGTCTAAAAAAAGGCCACACGCTAACCTGACAAGCGCAGGGCAGGCCTGCATGGCAGTACTGCAAACTCAAAGACCCAAAGGAACCAAAATGCATGGTCTGAAATTAAAACTGTAACTAAAAGCAGTTTATAGTGGGTATCATGTCCTAGACCAGTATCTTCCCTGACAAAGGTCAATCTTTCCCTTAACTGGGTTTTTTGTCTTTTTGCATCTGAGATAACATCCTTGTGAAATGTCAGGGTAACTGGTAACTTCCCTTTTTTTGGACCCCTCAGGGCATAACCAAATGAGTCAGGACAGAGACCATAAATTCCTTCAATGTTCATTGTTCACTGTTAGCTATCCTGCATGCACCTGGGTAAAAGAAGTATGTATCTATCATTTTACTTTTTATCCAATCCCAGGAGTTTCTCCCCCACCCCCCTTTTGCTTTCTCCTTCCTTTCTAGTCTATCACCAATGGATTTCATGTAGCCCACTTATGTCTCCTCCTTTGATTGTAATGTATAAAACAAGGTGAAGAACTGCCATTCTCCGGAGCATCATCCCAATCCATTGAGATTCTGCTTCCTGGTAATTGTCGACAGTTTGGCTCAAATAAACTCACACAAATTCTTTACATGTTTGAATGCTTTTAAGTTAATAGTGAAGAGAGGAGCTTTTATAAAACGGAAAATGGTTATTGTTCATTGTTATATGGAGAGGACAGAGTAACTGATGTTACCAAAAATGTTGAACGAAAAAGGTTATTTTATCTCTGATTCATTTCCCCCCCCCCCCCCCAAAAAAGGTAGATATATCTGTTAGGAAATGAATTCACTTGGAAAAAAAATCCTGTAAGTCACTAGGATATGCATTCCCCAGTTACTGATAACCATATGAATAAGCCATTGTTACCCATCTGGAAGCATCTCAAGGAGAATAGTATATTGCTGTCTGAGGCAAAATTTTGAAATATTGTTACACCTTTGAAAAAATTAGCATGCTTGGTGTCTACTTGGTTAGGCTAGATATGAATTTGGGAAAGATTCCTGTTTCCAGTTTCCCCTTTTTGAATCTCTGACCCAATATATTTCTCTGCTAGATTTGGTGCATTTTTAAAAAGTATTCATGGTCTGAATTTGAAGTCTTGGAAGTTTAAAGAAAAAAACATACCTTACTCATTACTAGTATTTAGAAAATGCTTGATTAAAATTGCAAATCAAAATACCGGCGCACTGTTTGCCTTTGTAGAAAATGTTTACAGCACCCAGGCATCAAGCATGTTGGATTTAGAGAGCTACAGTAGAAGACATATGAAATATATAGATATTCAGAAAGTGCCACCTTCTCTGCTTGCAAACAGTTAAACAAAAAATCCATATTTGCATTTGAAGTAGAAATTTAAAGTTAATTTAATAATGCGGTATAATATTGAATGTACTCCAAAATCAAAGAAATCATTTACATGTAGTTACTCTGAGGGCTTTTTAGGGAAGTTGTGTTTTTTGATTCTTTAATGAAAACAAAGTGTTATTTCACTATAAAAAAGATCTTGAAGAGACTTCAGAAAAGTAAGGGTAGTCCTAGTCTAAATGAAGCCATTCAAGCAGGGTGGTGAATGTGCTGTTGGCGGAGATTTATAATACCTACTTAAAATGCTATGCTGGTAGGAAATGAGAAGAAAAAGGAAAAAAGAAAAATTCTCTCAAAGTCAGGAAACGATTGAGAAAAGCAGTCAAAATGTTAAAAATAAAATACTGCAAAAACACTAATGATATATCTTCAGTTATTTGGCAGTTTGTCTACAAAATGCACAACACTTGTACAAACTTATACGGTTTAGAAAAGGAAGAATTAATTGCTTAAGAGTCATAGAACATTTCTTCCTCACAATCTCTGATACAAGTTCAATTTATAGTAATTTTTATAATAACACTATATCTTACCAGTTTAATTGTAGATAAAGACTTTTGTGAGTGTTAAGTGTAAACAAAGATCTCTTTTGTCCTTTGACAAGAACAAAGATAAAAAACAATAATGCTAAGAACTTCAGTACTTAGAGAAAATAAACATAGAGAAAAATTAATAAGGACCAATATTACTACTTTAACTTTAAAATATATAGGTCTGATTTTCATTGAACAAAAGTGCATTGTCATTATTTATAATTACCTGGCTTTTATGCATTTATATGCACATATTTATGCATGTTTATAGCCACTGGATCTTTTATATTGTTCTAGAGGCCCAATGCACAATATTTGTGCAAGGGGCTCGGCCCTCGCAGCCCTGGCTTCGCCCAGAAGGTTGTCTGGAAGGACATACGGCAGGATGTCTGGAAGGTCGTTCAGCTGTCCGGTCTAATTAGCATATTATGCTTTTATTATTATAAATGACATCTGAGATATTTATGAATCTGATCATATAATACTTCTATTGGGCAGGGGGAACTCATACGGATATCAAGGAGAGTAGCCTTTGGCACTTTTCTTGAGAAAGAATTATGAGAGTCAACTCAGAATTGATAGATTGAACTAGACTGAGCCATCTGACTGTTAAAGGATCAATCTTTAAAAGCTATCAATTAACCCGGTAAAACCTGGGGAATTTTCTCATGAATGTGGACTAAATGAATATAGCCAGTGATGGCTCATAGACACCAGGAAAGATCACCCACTTTACTAGAGATGAACATTTAAGGAATTAAGATTCATTATCATGGCTATCAAATATCACTTTGGGTATAGGTCCCTGGTTCAAACAGCGGAGCACCAAAATGCTTCACTGACTGCGCGTGTCTTTGCTCCCATGACCCAGCTTCTCAATTCCCTGCTCTACTTCCTGGAATTCATTTTTTACCTACTTATACAAATAGCACCTGACCTCTACTTGTCTCCTACGTTCCGTTCGCCCTTTGGTGCCCAGGGCATGTGATCTATTACCTCTTTAATATTAGGAGCAAACTAAACCTCTTCCCGTCTACCTGCATTTCAAATCCGGGCTTCCTCTACAAAGTCCTGGTGCAATGTATTTCTTTGCACTCTTTCTTCTATTTATTCTGTCTGCCCAATTCTCATCTGTCAAGTGAGCAAAACCCCCAAACTCCCCCTTTCCACATATTTAAAACATTTCAAATCGGACCACATTAAACTCCTTTGTCAGCTGTAATGACTTTCCTTCTTTTCTCCTGTTTTCCCCCTTCTCAGCCTATGCTCTTTGGTCTGTCTTTCCTTGTGAGTCATCCAAGGGACAGATCTGGCTTCACGGAGGTGAACTGTATGCTACTCTCATATTTCTCAGCATGTTTTCTTTTTTATTGCCTCACACCTCCTGTGCACAGAAAGCACGCATTAGAAATGTCATTTCACTACTTGGTCATGCTCAAGAAGAGAAGGCACACTATGTATGCAACGGGAATGCCAAGGTATGTTTATAGATTGAAAAAGTCCTGCTTAATCCAAATCTTCTCATATGCTGCCACCCTAAAGAGGGTATGTTACTCTGGGTGAAAAAAATCTCTGCTCTAATTCCTACCGATATTCCTGAAAAAAATCTTGTCATTCTACAGGGTGGGACCAAAGCAGGCTTAAAGTTGTTCATGTGGAAAATAATACAAGCATTAATAAATAATAATACAAGAATAAACTCTGTGTTTTGAATACTCACAATTGTAAACCCACCTTTGCCCCACCCTATATGGCTCCCTTCTTTTTCTATCACTAATATTTTTTTCATTTCAATACTAATCATGAAAATTAACAAGGTATTCTTTTTTAAGAAGCCAGATACAATTACACATTTTCAGTTTTTTTCTTATAGCTAATATTTCATCTTTCACCCAAAGTGCATGTGTGTGTGTGTGTGTGTGTGTGTGTATGTGTGTATTGTATGCATGTTTGTTCATGAACAGTTTGCAGAATGTCACATGCAGAGATATGAAGAAAGTGGGACCATGTGTTCAGGATTCCCAGTGTCTATTAGGATCCCTGAGTCACACCATGTTTTTGTGGGGGTGTGGCTCAGGCAGCACTTGGGGTGAGTCTTTGCGACAGCAGGATGTTCTGCAGGCAGCTAATTCCTAAATGGGGTCCTTCACATTGCCTCCGCTGCTTTTGGTTTCAAGTCCTAACATGTTCAGTTTTTTTCACTGATAGTTTAGAATGGCATTGAACACAAAATTCATCTTAGCTGAGTGAATGCTTTTCTTCTTGCTGTTGAGAAAGTCAGTTTGCAAAATTACAACATGAGCTACCTAAGAAAAAACAGCAGTTGTACCAGCAAGAAAACTTTAAAATGTGCTGAAAGAGCCACCTGAATGAGAGACTAAAATTGATCAGTAAAAACTGTAACTAAACACAATCAATAAATGACCCAGGTCTAGGAACAGTCTTAGGAAATGGATCTGCGTGGAATACTAAACGGCTGATACACAAGGCAGGCTATGTCTGTGAGGCAATTTCAAGGGGAACTTCTGCCCGGAAGAGGCTGCAAAAAGCTTATTCCTATTATTAAAGCATGCGTTCATGTGTCTGTCAATGGTTCATTCCAGATATTTACCTCAGTTTTATGAGAATTTCTCAAGGGAATAAAAAATGATATGATTAACACACTCTGAGATTCCACTGGTTGTATTAACTACTTCCTTTTCTTTGCTTAGATGACAGTGTTGAATCCTATGACCTCTCTGATACCTGTGGTTGACACCTGCCCAGCTGCATTCTTTAGATGGATGGCTGAGTAAATGTTTGTGTGTTTTTTGTCCTCAAGCTTAATGTCTTACCTTAAGTTTCTTGTATTCAAAAAATTGTTTCTTACTTGAATTTATATATATGGAGAGAGAGAGAGAATGGGCTGAATTTTGTTCCGCCAAAATTCATATGTTAAAATCTTAATCCCTAGTATTTTAAAATGTCATTATTTGAAGACAGCATCTTTAAAGAGGCAATTAAGTTAAAATGAAAAATAATGATATCATTATGATGAACCTTAATCCAACATGGTGTCCTTATGAGAAGAGGAAATTTGTACCTGGAGAGGTTCAGAGGAAAGGCCATGTGAAAAAACAGGGAGAATATGGTAATCTACAAGACAAGAGGAGAATCTTTCAGAAGAAACTGATGCTGCAAACACCTTAATCTCTGATTTCTAGTCTCAAGAACTGTGAGAACATAAATTGCTGGTGTGTAAGTCACTCACTCTGTAATACTTTGTTATGGTAGCACTAGACAAATAATATAACATGTAATGCACACACATATGTGTATATATAAGTACATACAGATGTCTATATTTATATCTATATATCTATATCTATCTATAAAATCTATTTCTGTCCCAAATAAGCAAATTATACTTCAGTCTTAAAAATTAAAAAAATATCATATCAGTAACATAAAGGCATTAAAATTATATTTTTGAATACAAATATGGGCAATAAATGAAACTAGTTATCAAGAAGAATTAGTGAAAATGGTGATGAACAAGGACTGAGTCCTGCAATGGGGCATGTTAGTCAGAGTAGGGATCTGAAGTAATGGAAGGAAGGGTACACTATATTCCTTATCTGTGCTCTTAATATTGACTGAGTTCTTACTAATTACTGTCATGATTAAAAATATGCATTCAATATTAATTATGGGTAAGACATTCTTCTATGGGTTGTATTACAAATATATAATACTAGAGGGCCGATGCATGAAATTCATGCAAGAATAGGCCTTCCTTTCCCCAGCTGCTGGCACTGGCTTCCCTCTGATACCCGGGACCCAGGCTTCCCTTGCAGCCCCAGCTTCATCCAGAAGGATGTCCGGTCTAATTAGCATATTACACTCTTATTATTATAAATACTTTCCTTTTTCCAGGAGCTTACAGTAGAGTTGGGAAATAAGATATGAACACAGGAAACACACATCCAGAGTGAGGGAGAAATGAAAACCAGATAGAATAAGAGATGAGAGACTAGAGTATAAAAGCTAAGAAAACTGCAGGAAGCCATTCTGAAAGTTTCTTGGATTTTATAGCATATGAAAGTGTTATAACAAACGAAAAAAGTAAAGATAAGGAAAGATATAAAGAACTAAAAAAACCCACCAAAAACACTTTAAAAAATCACTAAATAAAACAGCTGCTGGGTTAGGAGTAGGGCCAAGGATAAAGCAATAATTGACCAAGAGATGAAGAGATCAGGGGAAATTACTTATTTAATTGTGTATATATATTCTTTAGAGATTTGCTAGCACATTGAATTTAATGCCCATGATTTGGGGAGTGGATAAGATCTCCCAGGATGAAGGTGCAAAGAAACAAAATGAGGGCAAAGGTCAGATCTGGAGGGGAAAGAGCACTTTCTGGACTGGGTGCAGAGAACAGTACTAGCTAAAGAGGCAGAGGAGGAGGAGTCCAAAGGCTTAGAAACACACCCAGGATCTACCAGCAAGAAGGAATCCAAGGCTGGGAGAATCAGGGAATGACCAATAATAGAAAATGCTGCTAAAAGGTGAAGCCAAACACACACCAGATGATCATTTGTGTCCTTAAAACAATATCAGGCTGGGCCGGTGTGGCTCAGTGGTTGAGCATCAACCTATGAACCAGGAGGTCGAGGTTGGATTCCCAGTCAGGGCACGTGCCCCAGTTGTGGGATCAATCCTCATCACTGATGTTTCTCTCTCTCTCTCTCTTCCTTCATCTCTGAAATAAAAATAAAAAAAAAATATTTTAAAAAACAATATCAGTACCAGATGTGAGGAAGGAGGCTTAACTGCAGAGAATGAGGAGCGCAAACATGATATAAAAAACACAAACCCATATTAATTGAAAAGTTTAGATTTGCTAGAAATAATAAAAATACAAGAGGAGCTAATAGGAAAAGAGTCAGAAGATTTAAAAAAAAAAATCACGATAGCCCTGGAGGGTGTGGCTCGGTGATTAGAACGGAGCCTGGGCTCACTTACAAAAGGGTCTCAGGCTTGATTCCCAGCCCTGTCCAGGCGTGCAGCAGGCAGAGAAGGATGTGCCTCTCTCGCATTGATGTTTCTCTCCCTCCCTTCCACTCTCTCTAAAGATCAATGGGAAAAATATCCTCGGGTGAGGATTAACAACAACAACAAAAAATCACAGTAGAGAGTGTTTGGATCTTTGAGGGGCAGTGAGGAGGGAGGGATTAGCACTGCAGCGCTGGGGCTGGCAGAGGACATGGACCAAGGTTCTGAAAAAGCCACTGAGGACAGATGCAGAGCAGTTACACTGCACTTTCAAGATGAAGAGTGAGATATATTATCCTTAAATATTAGAGGATCCAGGGCTTTTTTTTTCTTCTTTTCTTTCACACTTTGATAAATGGCTAAGATATATCAATTTTGGTTTCCAGGCAAATAGCTTCCTGCTAGTTCATCTTACCTCCTCTCTCTTTGAGCAGAATACTAAAGCTAAAGCCACATTATTCTTCTCAGAGGAAAAAATGTAGGTGGAGGACAGCTTCTCTCCACGCAGAGGGACTGAACAGTGGCTATTTCTGCTTGTTATTGTTCTGTTTTGTTCCTCTTTTATAATCCAATTAGATCTCCAGCAGGAGATATATATATTTCACTCTTTAGTGAGTGTTAAGGCATTTTAAGGCAGGATTGGATAAGAACTTCCTGTCCCAGGCTCTTTAATTCAATTCAGACACTTCTATGGAGTACCTACTGGGTGCAAGGCACTGTCTGTGGGGATGGCCTATATATAATATAAAGGTTGACAGACTCAGAAACTAAAAGTTTTCTCTGCCGTTTCTATAGATAACTGAGAAACAGACTATAAACTTGCTTTTAGAAAGAGAAACATTAAACTGGCTCTAAAAATTACAACTATTGACACTGATCACACTTCAGAACAACATGAATAAGCTAAAAAAAACACTGTCTCCTATGTATTCCTCATTATTACATCTAATAACACTTTACATTTGGAATCATCTAATCTTGAGGTCCTTGAAGCTTTAGTTTCAAATTCCATTTTAGCAGACTTATAGTATATATTTTACTGTCGGTCATGTTAAATCATTTTGGAAATAGGTATCTTATGTAAATTCCTGAAGTTAACATAGAAATTATTTGGTCCAGTCTTCTACTAAATGTAGGGATACCTGACCAACTATCCTACATGAAGGTCACTGGGCTTTTCTTTTGAGTGCCTTCAGGACTGGGGAGCCCAATGCCTCCTGAGGTTGATCATTGTGTCTCAAAAAACAAGCCCAGCCGAGCAGGTGTGGCTCAGGGGTTGAGCGTGGACCTATGAACCAGGAGGTCATGGTTCCATTCCCGGTCAGGGCACAAACCTGGGCTGGGGACTCAATCCCCAACGTGGGACGTGCAGGAGGCAGCCAATCAATGATTCTCTCTCATCATTGATGCTTTTACCTCTCTCTCCCCCTCCCTTCCTCTCTGAAATCGAGCAAAATATTTTTTAAAACAAACAAACAAAAAACAAGCCCATACACTGAAGTTATGGAAGTTATGTTTCAGATTCTGGCTGCATATTGCAAAGTCGAGAGCATAAAACGGCTTCTTATAATGTACAAGAAAGCTATATTAATAGGACACAAGTTGTAAGAAAAGGTGGATTATAAATATGTTCAAGAAGCAAAAGAAAACATGAGGCGCGTGTAACAGGGGCAGGTGTTTATAAACAGTGCTGCGCTGTGTGAATAATGATCCGGGCTTTGATTCTGATGAGTGCATTCTGCTGGTTCTCAGCCTTCAGGTTGCTTTGCTGAAGGTTTGCTTGGGGAGCAGGAGGAGGAAGACGGGGGAAGAGAAGTTCACTTGTTTTCTCTACTATCTTACTCTCTCCTGTTCTTTCTGTAAGTTTGCTTTGCCTCCTGAGAAGGATTATGGTGAAGTATGGTAGCAATCATCTCAGGTAGAAACTGTAATTTAACTCGAACCCTGCTGTTCGGCTTAACAATAGAAAAGTTATTTTGATTTTCTGAATTATATAAATCCTCCCATTCGATTGAATGCCTTATTGATTGTAATGTGAACATCCCATTGATTGTGATCTTACTGGTTTTAGAAAGCAAATTCCTCTGTACCTGGGAACCAGGACTGGCTCTGTTGCAAAGACCATAGCTCCCTCTTAACATTTTTTACAAGCTGGTCACGGTTTAGCCAGGGGTGAAGAGCCTAACCTTTCTAAGGTCTGAGCCTGTGACCTTTCGGGGGTATGAGTGTGTAACCTGTGACCTTTTTAAGGTATGAGTCTGTGACCTGTGTTGAGAAATGGAGCGTCGAACTTTGTGTGTGTTTAGCCAACCGTTTTGTGGTTTTTGTGAATAAAAGCTTACTTCTACATCTGGTCCGGGCTGCAGTTCGGTCCTTGCTACGGCGGGGTGCTGTAACTGCAGTCGCTGGCCAGCTAATAAAGGCTCCTAAATTCTACCCTTTGGCTGTGGTGGTCGTCTCTTACAGGTTGCCCCATAACAATGGTCTGCTGATACTCAAACCCAGGTGGAAATAGAATGACTGATTAGTATCTGTGAGAAATGGGATGGAGACAGTGGGATATTTATGTAAACTGTTATCCATGGACAAAGGTATATAACCAAGGGAACGCTGTGGCATCTATGGTGTCTAGGACTCATTCTTCAACCACACACTTCTCAGTGTCAAAGATAAAGCCAGGGTGTCCAGACTTAGGCCACTAAAGGCATTCCCAGATTTGCTGGCATATCCATATGTAGGTTCCCACTCCACCATTCTCTTATTGTTGAACTTTACTTTGGCTGTAACATACTTAGGACAATTTGATACTATACTCTTTCTATAGTTTATTCCTGGTTTATTATGATGAAAATAATAGCTTCATTCAATGTGAGGTGTAATTAGAAATATATGAACTGTACATCTTTGGAAAAACGTCTTTATTAAAGTGTTCATTTTAGAGTAGTTTTCATTTCATTTCATTCCAGGGGTAGTTTTCATTTTATAAGAAGAACAGATGTAAATTTAATTTCTTAGGTGGTATATCTTATTATTCACCTGTTGAGGATAGAAAATAATTACAAAGCAATTACTAGGTAACAGTAGGCTCCTGGGGCAAGCATAGTGATAAGATCTATGTGTGAAATTAGCATTTTTGTGGCAATATAAAATGAGTTGAGTTTTAAGTAGGCGTTTCAGTGATTTGCGAGCTGATATTTTTTGAATGAATAAAAACTTATCGAAATGTTTTTTTCTTAAGAAAAATTTTTTAAAAGAACAGAAAGGCAGTAACTTTTTATTTTTTAGCACAGACTGAAATGACTGGCAAGTAGTTCCGCATTCCTATCCCTGCAGCCATGAGAAAGTCACTTAACAGAATGGTAGAAATGACATACATTCTAGGAATGACATATTTTACAATTGGCACATTCATAATAAATTATGAATAAAAAACTTGTATAAATCAAAAGGGAAAAATCAAAATGACCTTCCAGCTATACTTCTATTATTCTCTTCTATCTTCCTAGTTTGTCATTTAGCTATTCCTAAAGTATGAAAATGATTATTTAAAATCTCCCAATGTTAAAATGAAAAATCATTATTGCATTTTTATATATTCTTTATAAGGATATTGGGACCGAGATTCTTTTTATTTATTTATTTTAAATAGTAAGACATTCTGCAATGAGCACATCAGTCTTTATCAGGCTGAATCCTCTGTGGATTTTTCTTGGCTTCTACTACTGGCCTAAGAATGAAGGAGCCTGTTTTTGGGAGAGTGAAGAAAATAGGTTTAGAAGTAAACCTTTCATGACCAACAGAGTTGAACAATAACAAAAAAACTCCTCAATTTTAGTGAGAATGTGGTATCTGGGCTTCTTTTCTATGCTGTTTGAGTTTGTTTACATTTGTTAAAAAAAGTTTTTTAGCCAGTTTGGCAATATGGAAACCCCCAAAATAGTCACACTCTCTGAAATTGCAATCCCTTAAAATCTAGACCCAGGAAATAATTAGAAATAATTAAATACACAAAGTTGTTCCTCTTAACAATACTTATGGATAAACAACATGGAAAGCAACCTACATGTTTGACAGTAGGATAAATGCTAAATAGATTGGTAAGATGGAATATTATGCAGTAATTAAAATATTATCTTTTAAATTGCACAATATTGAAAAATATTTTGACATAATATTAAAGAAGAAAGAAACCCTCAAAATATTGATTCACTCAATTTTTTTTCTTTATCCAACTTTACCACCATGAACATTATTACTGCTTTACATACAAACTATATATATATACACACACACACACACACACACACACACACACACACACGTGTATATATGTATGTGCGTGGCGGGGTGGGGGAAGCACGGGACTTGGTTGGAAAGTCTGTAAGGAGGAATCTCCAAAAGGTTGGAGGTTCTATCTAGGACAGCCGTGGGCAAACTACGGCCCGCGGGCCGTATCCGGCCCATTTGAAATGAATAAAACTAAAAAAAAAAAGACCGTACCCTTTCATGTAATGATGTTTACTTTGAATTTATATTAGTTCACACAAACACTCCATCCATGCTTTTGTTCTGACCAGTTTAAGAACCCATTGTGGCCCTCGAGTCAAAAAGTTTGCCCAACCCTGATCTAGGGGAACCTTGCTGAAAGCGGCAGCCCCTGTCCTGACTTTTCCAAACAATTCTGAGCCCCCGGGTGTTTTACTGGAATCTTTATCTTTAGACTTCAAAACGTCCTTGTTTAAAAGACACTACAGATGCATGTGTTTTCTCAAGGATGCTTACCCTGCTGATAGTATCTAATAGTTAATTTTAGTTCAAGCTGTTGTTACAATAAAAGCTTAAGGAGGCAGGTGAACGAGGCTGTTTGGTTTCTCTAGCCAAGCAGTCCCTTAGCCCTCTCTTTCACAGAAACGTGTGTCAGAGTCATCATTCATCCATTGCTCAGGGTCTGCCGGTCAGCCCTGGCATATATGTATATATACATAAAATCTAGATAACTGTATATTTCCTTGGTTCTCATTTCAAACTATTTCATTAGACTGGTTATATAGATTATGTTGACACTTTCCCAAGCTGCCAAACTATAACAAATCATCACAATATGTCACACTGAGTAAGGCACTGTATTGCATAATGTATGAAGAAAGCATTTGTATAAGTGATAAACCCATATACAAACCATATACAGTGGGGCCTTGACTTTTGAGTGTCCGGACTAATGAGTTTTTCGATATATGAGCCGTCTCTTGACTGATTTTTTGCTTTGAGTTGCGAGCTAAAATTCGGGTTACGAGCCAGCTTCAGATACCCCACTGCTAGTTGGTGCAGCGAATGTCACAGTGAACGCCACAACATCAGCCCAGCGTCACATGTCTCACTCATTCACTTTTGATTTGACATACGAGTAATTTGAGTTATGAGCTCCATCAAGGAACGAATTAAACTCTTAAGTCAAGGCCCCACTGTATATAGAAATCATACACCCCTTCATTGTTTTTGCAAATAGTGATAGTATAAAATGAATTGCCTTTGAAATCTATTCTGTAGTCCAAGACCACAGCCTGCATACCTAGACATGTAATACTTTCATATTAATGCAGAAAAATATTTTTTAACAGATGGTGCTTGGACAGTTTTTAAGCATTCAATGAACTGTATTTTAATTCACTTGAAAAAAAAATCAGACATCGTTTTGATGGGAAAAGTCAAGGGATAAGTTCACCTTCAGTTTCTGCCTAAGCCTATGTGGTAAGAATAAAAAATCATTTAACTAATTGATGCGTGGAGTAAGGCAAAGCAAATAAACACCACCAATAAGATTTAGTCATGCAAACAAAACCAGGAGTTTCCAGTCAGGAATCTAAGCATTTCTGTTCACTAGTGTTCTTTTTTATAACCATTTTTGTCACCACTCCCTAGTTTTACCACTCTAATCAAGTTCTGAGAATGGAGATTAAAAGTGAATATCAGGGGAGGGGAGGAGAGAGGAAAAAAACAAACTCTAGGTAAAAAAATGCAAGCAGTGTTTGAAGTGCAAATATCTGACTTTGAGGCTAGTGGAACATATTGTTGGCAAATCCTGGTTTATTTTTAATAGTATAATTGGTTTTATTTAGCCAGATGTTTAAGAGGTGTATATTATGGAAGATGGTTCATTGAGAAAGAGTTATGTAGGTTTTAAAGGAAAGACAGATGTTGAACACGCAAAGGAGCTCTAAGAAGTAGTTTCTTGCCAGGAGGCTTTATGTAAAATAAAACCTAAATTGTTTCCTGCCCATTTTTCCAGCATAGAGTGAGAGAAGTATGAAAAGCTAGTCTATTCTGAGTCCAGGAATTGTTTCCAAGAAGAGTCAGCTTGCTTTACCTTTTGCCTTTTTCTTTTCCTTCCTCCCTCCCTCCCTTTCTCCCTACCTCCCTCAGTTCCAGGAACACATATAGAGCTTAACAAACGATGTCCAAGATGAGCCAAGGTTCTCTCCATATCACATTTTCTGATTTCAGTTTTAACTCATTTAGTAAACCTAATAATCTTCTCTTTTGAAATCTTTTTCTCTTATTCATATTTTAGCTTCTCTCTCCAATTCAAAGCTCTAAAGGTAGGTAGATTTATGAATCACAAATAAAGGCTAAATATAGTCAATGCTGAGCAAGGTAAGGGTGTTTGGGGACACATAGCCCATGTATCAATCATATCATAAATATCTGAATGTGAGGGGCAACACAGAGGAACGTATAAGCTCTGTTTTGGTGAAGCTGTGCCCAGATTTCAAAGTTCCCAAGACCTCCAGGGAGCCAGTCAGTCCGATGCAAAAGCAAAGAGTCCTTTATTTTCAAACCTAGGTTTGGCTCCCCTGCCACACTCACCGATGCAACGGTAAGCTCCAGTGGCCGAGAGAGCGAGGCCTGATGGGACAGGAGGTTTTAAAGGGGGGGGGTGGAGTGAGGGCAGGAGAGGGGACTGTGGGTCCCGCCGATTGGCCAGGCGCGAGTCAGTCTTAGTGATGGCGTGTACTTCCCTTGATTATTATTGGTCAGTCCAGAGAAATCCTGGGTGTGGCTAGCAGCGGCGTCTTCCGGGAAGAAGTACATGGCACCGTCCCAAAATGGAGGACCCAAGGCAAGATGGAGGGCGCACGTGGCTCTGTCCCAAGATGGAGGACCCAAGGCAAGATGGAGGGCGCAGTCCTTGCCCAGCTCCTGCTGCTGCCGCTCGAACTCGCCACAAATCAGGATGGCCCTCCCGCATAGCACCTGCAGCTGGCCCGCAGGCAGACTGGGACTCCAGCGCGTCTGGGCGGCACAGGCCCAGCAAACGGGGTGCGGCCGGTGGAGCGGCCCAGCCCCGGAGGAGCGGCATCCGCCCGGAGCAGGCCCGGCCATGGGGCCGGTGCACTGCAGCATGGCGGCCTCCCGGAGCTAGGGCACGCGCCCCACTCCGCTGCCGCCGCTGCACCGGGCCCGGTCCGGGGGGCAGCAGGCGGGTGGCAGCCTGCGCCGGGCTCCCGCCATGGGTCGGGGAGCCAACGCCCCCCCCCCGCCCCATGGGGCCCGGTGGCCGGCCCACGCAGGCCCCGGTCCCCCTGACCGGGCCCCGAGGGCCGCATGGACCCTCAGCCCCAGCGCGGGCAAACGGGGAGCCGACCACGGGGGGGAGGGAGGAAAGAGCCAAGCGGTGAGGCCCTCCGCTCCCATGACCTCCCCCGTGGTCGGTCGCCGCCCGGCCCCCACCCCTCGGCCCGCTGCCGCTGGCCACCACGCAGCCGGTCCGGACACCCGGATCCGCTCCGGGGAGGCCAGGCCCCACGGCGGGCGCGGAGGGATCCCAGAGCCAGCGGCCAGACTCCTCCTCCCGCACCGCCCGGAGAGGCGGGCGGCACGCCTTTCACTGGAAGAATGGGAGTAGCTACAGTCACAGGAATGGAAAGGAGGTAGAGATACGGGCAGTGTGGTGATAGACTCCACCAAGTTTCTACAGTGGTATTTGCATCACAGGAGCACTTTCATTTTCCAAAATTTTTTAACATTATTATCACAAGACATTTTAAAGAAATACTGCACGAATTTTGTGCATCGGGCCTCTAGTTTCCTTATATTATGCAGATATTCTGAAATTATGTTCTCACAAACAAATTAATTACGAAGTGTTAAGATCAATTAAGACAAGTACTTACACAAAGAGGAGAGTGGTGGTTTCCTAAATGTCCTTCATGTATGACCTAACAGAGATAATGCTTGGAGTGTTTCAGTGATCTTTTTGCAACCGTCATTAGCACTTGTCAAATAAAAACCGATCCCCTTCTGAAAGGTTCCCTGTCTCCATTAGAGCTCAATCAACCCATTACTCTTGCAGTCCTGTGCAGCGCTAACCAATTACAAATCCACCTCCACTGTTCTCTATCTTAGAATATCAATTTATAAGTGGGAGTTTAGAGAATCATCTTATAGAGATATTATACTGTGTTTAAATGTAAAAAATAAGTTAAGCTAAAATATTTATTTTTCTATTCTCCAAACTAGATTTTCTAAAAAAATAATTGATTTCAGAGAGGAAGGGAGAGAGATAGAAACATCAATGATGAGAGAGAATTATTGATCGGCTGCTTCCTGCACACCCCACTCAGGGGACCAAGTCAGAAATCCGGGTGTGTGCCCTGACTGGGAATTGAACTGTGACTCTTGGTTCATTGGATCGCCGCTCAACCGTTAAGCCACATTGGCTGGGCTAGATTTTCTTTAAGTAACATCTGCTGGGTATATAGTTGGCAAACAGGGAAATTTTCCCGTATGCCACTGTTTTGCATATATTGATGCAAAGTCAATTTTTTAAAAAATATATTGATTATATTTCTTTCTGGTGATGCAGAAGCATTGGGGGAGGAGCAGACAGGCTTGCCAAAAAACCAATAACTAAAGGTTTCTTTATTCCAGTCTGAGTTATTAATTTTGTTTTGTACAAATAATAACATTCTCTGAAGGGAAATAAGCAATGTGGAATATTAAGTTTTATTTATAAATAAGGGGCTAACATCAGGAAATAATTAAATAATTTTCAGAGGCAACAATAAACAATTAGAAATTATATTGTGAGGAATGCAACACCGGAGGTTATTTTGCTTCTCTTATTGTTAATTGAGGAACCAGATTAATTAAGGAATCAAGTCTAGATTCAGAGCAGCCACTTCTCTGTAGAGATTCTTTAGTAATATTGTGGTGAAGGACAATGCCAACTGGAACATATAGGGTGGTCACCTCAGAAATATGTTACTATAGAAGGAATGAGGATAGCAGGAGTAAATTAAAAAAGAAATGTACTCATTAATGCAAACTTCTTCCTGGATCAACTTGAAATCAAATCTATGCCCTGACATCAACATTTTATTTTTTACTCCATCCCTGTTTGCTTACTCTTTCCAGTGGCTGGTGGTGCTGGTGAGAAGCAAAGAGGAAGAGTCATTCACTCATAAGGCCAAAGTCATTGAGCATTTACCTGGGAAGTGCCAGGGGAAACAAACAGTAGCAAAACAAACATGCTTTTCCCTTTTGGACCAGGTAAACAATCAATTTCAAATACCAAATAATTCATAATGACCTTCATCATCTTTACCATAGCGAGCACTTACTTAATAAGTTAGCTCATTTTATCCTCATAACAGCCCTAAGAGGTAGGTCCTTTTATTATCTCAATTTTATCGATAGGGGGCTGAAAGTACAGAGAGCTTCAGTCGCTTGCTGCAGGTAACAAATCAAAGAAAGCGAGAGAGTAAGCAGCTGGCCCAGATTCCGTGTGCTAGTCCACCGCTCAACATCGATCCTAGGTGTTCTCGTCTTGGTGGTTAATTGTCCTTTAAAGCTGTATTTCCACAATTGAAACCTTTGCCATATATCTTAAGTCACTCTTTTGGAGGTCCTGGGGTTTTATGATAATGAAATTTTTGTCCTCAAGTAAGATACAAATGGGGTTTAAAAGGAATTGTAATCCCTCAATTCCTCCTTCCTTTATAGTAATTTGAATTATTTGAAGTTCAGGAAGACTTCTGTCTGTTATCCTAATAATGTGAATGCACATTTTGCCAAGGATGAAGGATCTGGTCAGTCTCATTAGAAACTCAGTAGCTCTAGAGTCGAATGGTTGTTCATTCATCACAAAACACTTATGGAGCTTTAAACCTGGATTTTTACTTTAATAAACAGCTGCCTTTATGCAGCCCTGCTGAATTCGCTGCAACATTAATCTTCAGAGTGTGGAAAGGGCTTATTTGCTGTCTACATCAAAGACATTAAACTTCGTTCCTCCGTTTATGTTGAGAAAAAGCTTATGTAAAGGGTCCTGGATATTTTTGCCATGCTTTACATTGGAAAATGTATGTCAACCATTCTTCTCATGGGTCCACTACCAAGAACCTACATAGGGAAGTGCTAAATTAACTCTTTATGCGTACAGGGTTATATTCAAGACCTCTACATGCATCGTTGGTACAGTGTATCTGTAACTGGAAAGATGAAAGAAATGATTGCTTACCTGGTTTGAAGTTACATATTGTAATCTTATTTACAAATATCTAATTTTATTTCTTAAGCATTGATTTTCTCTACTGGCATGATGTCACTCATGATGTCAGTGTATAAAATTTAAAATCTGTTACCAGCTTTGCAGACAGAAATATAAATCTTAGTAAGTATGCAATACTGCATACTTATGTCAGGAAGCAACTATAAGCAATGTCTTACACTGGGAGGAGAAAAACATACACTCATTTTAGATATTTGTGTTTCTCTGAAAATATTTGCATATAAAGACAAGTGATTGCAGGACTTATGGGATGTCCTCACCTTGGTAGCTAAAATCTTGTTAAGTTCTCTACTGTATTGCTTTTTAAAATGGAGACCTGCAGCTCAGCTTTGTAGGTATACCTGAAAGAAATTAAACTTCTGAGTTCTAAATTGTGGCAAATGTGGTTTCTTCTCAGATCCGGGGCTATTTTCATATGGCACATACATGAGTTTCAAAACAAGAAATATACCGGAGGCAGATCTTTGTATCAAGGGGAGGGAGTGATACAACAAATATAAACTGAATGCCATTTCTATTGAAAGTTTGGATCATTAAGGAATTATGTGTAGTACATACAATTATACAGTGGTGGGCAAAAGTAGGTTTACAATTGTGAGTACACAAAACGGTGTTTATTCGTATATTATTATTTATAATTATACTAGAGACCCGGTGCACAAAATTTGTGCACTGGGGGTGGGGGTGGGGGTGGTCCCTCAGCCCGGCCTGCACCCTCTCTCAGTCCAGGAACCCTCAGGGATGTCTGACTGCCACTGCGCTCACCAGCCGTGAGCCCAGATTCTGGCTGAGCAGCACTTCCCCTGTGGGAGTGCACTGACCACCAGGAAACAGCTCCTGTGTTGAGTGTCTGCCCCCTGGTGGTCAGTGCGTGTCATAGTGACCAGTCGTTCCGCTGTTTGGTTGATTTGCATATTAGCCTTTTATTATATAAGATTATCCTAGAGGCTCGGTGCATGAATTTTTGCATGGGAGGGGTCTCTTGGCCAGTGATCGGGGCCAATGGGGGCTGGCTGGCGGGGAGGGGGCATGGGAGGTTGGCTGTAGAAGTGCACTGACCACTAGGAGGCAGCTCCTGCATTGAGTGTCTACCCCTTGGTGGTCATGCATGTCATAGTTACTGGCTGGTCACCTGGTCGTCCAATCGTAATGGTTGCTTATGCTTTTATATATATAGATTCCATATGAACAACTATAAACCTACTTTTGCCCACCACTGTATATAGCTGTTCACAAGTAGAATATGATTATATTCAGTACTGAGTTTTTATAAAGGAGAATGTTTAGATTCTAGGCAAAGACATAGCAATCATTGTGACTATTGAAGAGATGATAAGAGGGTTGATCCCAACGGTCTTTGAACATAGATAAGTTCAACAGGAGCAAGAACATGGCAATTCTTATACATAACTGTTTTTCCTTCAGAGAAATAAGCCTTATTAATAGATGTTCTGATGAAAAATAATTTCCTATTTCTAAAAATGCAAAACAAAAATGTTTATATGCAAACAAAATGTTTAAATTTTTTCAGTGTGCTCATTAGTAACGCGTAATCATGTGCATTATAAATGATCTAGCAACTTAGCTCATTGCTAGTGGTTTAGTGTGAATGCAAATTTATTTAAATTCACTTGTGTAAAGTTCTCTATAAAAATCATGTGTGTAGAAAGATGAATAACTTAAACATTAAGAAGAAGCAATGTCTTTCCAACATTATAAACAAAATATAGGAGTGAGAGTTGGAAAGCACTATTTACATATATTCTGTTCTGTTTTGCTGATTCAAACTTTTGAAAAAGGAAAGCAATGTCTCTTGTTCCAATCAATTCTTTCCCTTCCCCCCTAATCCAGGAAATTGCTCTGCTACTTCAGAATGAAGAATACAAATGATAAAGTGGAACCCTCAACATACACATGTCAGTACGAGAAAAAAAAAAACTTACAGGTCCCTGAGCTTTTTTAGCACCAGGAATTTCCAGGGATGCTTTCTATCCATGACAACCAACAGCTATCCCTTGTGCACAGGTGTTGTGGCCTACAAGGCCCCAATATTAAGTCCCTTAAGTTTGTTTTAATGAGTAGGATGGTTTGTACACTCAGGAATTAGAAAGTAATTGTGCAATCCTTGTGTTAGGTCACTAGAAAATTGACTAATTATTCTCACCTTGATGAAACTTCTGAAAGTTAAAGTATTTGTCAACGATGCAGACTTTGATTTCTTAAGTAGCACAGAAGCAGAGTCCTGCAAATTCCTTCTCAGGTGTTCTGCAAGAATATAGAGTTTAATTTCTTGCCACTCAGAGAAGGAACACTTTTGGAAGGGAATCCCCAGACTCTTTTTTCCTGACTTGACAGACATGTATTTCATTTGGAAAATCATGGGATAACAATCTTGTCCAGAGAATGGACTGTGACTTCACAGTCTTGAACAATGAGTCTTCCAAACAGAATTTCCTAAACCAACTGTGTCAAGACTTTGGATCCTAAACACGCTTTTCACAGAAAAGCTGTCAATAAAACCATATTAACTGATCATTTTACCCATTGGCTGGATATCCACTATGGGCTTGCCACCGTTCCCTTTACTGGAGACGCAACCTGTGAGACTGTTGCAGTCGTAGGATGATTATTTTTACTACATGTTAGTACCTCTCTTTTTTTGTGATAGGTGGACTATAAGTAATACATAGGATATATAGTGCAATAATCCTCTTGGAAATATCCTATATTTTCTCCTTACATTTAAATTAACAACCATAGCCAGATGTAAAAAATGAGTTATTGTAAATTAAAATGACTTAACATGCATGAAAATGTCATGGCCTTCAATCTGGAAAGCATTTGGAAGAGTATTTAGTGCAATCTTCCTGCTCAGATATGGACTTTGAGGTCCACAGCCAAGAGGTGCCTTGTCCAAGGTCCCTGAGGTGGTGGCAGAGCGTGTCCTCATGGCCAGCTCAGGACTTCTGCTCCATCCTATATAATAAAAGGATAATATGCAAAATGACCCTAATGGCAGAACGACCAGAACGACCACTGGACCAGTTACTATGAGGCGCACTGACCACCTCTTGGTCCTTTTTCCCGGCCGGCAGGTTCCTATCACCTGATGGCCACCTGTGGTGGGGGCAGGGCCGGCGAGAGGGCGGGAACAGCCGACCTCTTGGTCCCTTCCCCCGGCTGTCAGGCACCAATCACCAGATGGCGAACAGGGAACTGGGGGTTGGTGGCAGCGGGGGGCAGAGCTGGCTGCGGGCAGCTGGGGAAGATGGCCCTGATTGCAAGCCAGGCCTAAGGACTGTACCTGCGCCTCTAGTTTTCTAATATAATGCCAGTAATAGGATCATAGTCACAACAAAACTATATTATCTTTGTCTATTCTGTGGGTATCTAGTCATAATATATACAGTCCTACTGAAAATATGGAAGAAATGTATTATTTATATTATTGGAACTTAAATTGAGTATGAATGAGTACAGGATTTGAAAATGAGTACAGGATTTGCTCTATTAAAAACATCTAAAATTGGTACTCTACATGAATAGGCATGTTTGGGATTATATTAAGTATGATTACAAGTACAGTGTCTTCTATAAGAAAATAAGAATGAAGATGGGCACTTTTTTTTCAGAGTGGATTCTAAAGGGTGAACTGATTAAAACCTGTATCAAAATCATTTGAAGTTCTCATTAAAATGCAAATTCCTCAGTCCTACACCAGAACACTCAGTCAGAATTTCTAGCAGTGGGAACATTTATTATATATTTTATTATAAATCTTAAGTAATAATTAGGCACATAAAAATTGAGAATCAGATGGTCAAGGTTTATACAACTACATAAGGATTATTAGAGATTCTTGACAGTTCTCATATTTTATAAAACCTTCTTAGTTAAAACTTCAACCCACAAGTAATTCTATGGAGAATACTCCAAAGAGTTCAATTAATTCTGATGTTTTTTGAGGTTAAGCCTAATTCCATTACATCCATCTATTAAGAACTGTATTGCTGATGTATATATATCTTTATATCCTTGTTGAGTAACATTTTTATTACTCAAACAGCTCTAATTTATTGAAGCAAACTCTTACTAACCAGTCATTAATTCATGAACTACTATTGTGGTTGTCTCCAAGGAATCCTTTGGCTGATGGGCTGTCAAAATGCGAATGGGGCAGCACAGATGTGCAATAGGGAATTCTGCACAAGAAGAATAGAGTATTCCATCTCAAACCTCTCATAAAAGCAGCTCATCCATGGCATCAATTTCACAAGAAACCGTTAATGAGAACAAAAATTACAACAATATAACCTACATTATATAGTTGCCCTATTATTATTAATGGGTTGTAGCTTAACTATCTCTTTTGATATTTTCGGTAGTACTGTGTATTTATAGATGAGAAAATAGAAGCTTGCAGAGAGAAAGTTGTCTAAATATATATATAAATTTTCCCATTCATTTCATCTTCTTTTTTCTGTTAGGATTCACATAAAAGTAATGAAGATACACTTTTTATTCCTAAGTAGCTGCAAGTACAAACATAGTTATGTAAACAGGTGATTGCAATACTAGTTTTATGACTGTACTGATGAGTTTCGTAGAGGCTGCAAGGGGAGCCTGTAAGAAATAACTAGCTCAGCTTTGGGGCATTTTGAAGGGATTCCTGAAGGGGGCGACACCTATGGGGAAAAATTAAGTAGGAGTGAGCCAGGTAAAGAAGTGGGAATGATGGAGTTAGGGTCTGACAAGCAGAGGGAACGGCTTCTGCGAAGGCTTGGAGGCAGGCATGTGCCTGGAGAATTTGAAACACTGCAGGTAGTCCAGTTTCTCCTGAATATAGGTCTGAAGGGAAACCTGAGTCAGATTATTAAGGATCTGGTACAAGATGTTGAGGTATTGAACTTCCATCTGTTGGTGATTGCAAGACATTGAACGTATTACACTTATTTCAAATTAAAAAAAAAAAAGCCCTGAGCAGTGTGGCTCAGTTAGTTATTATCATCCCATGCACCAAAATATCACCAGTTTGATTCTTGGTCAGGGCACATGCCCAGGTTCGGGTTCAGTCCCTGGTTGGGGTGCCTTTGGGAAGCAACTGATTGGTGTTTCTCACACTTATGTTCCTCTCTCTCTCTCTCTCTCTCTCTCTCTCTCTCAAAAATTAAAAAAATATATATTTTAAAAAAATAAAATATGTTTAAGTTTCAGAATGATCCCTGTGTGTGGAAAGTGAATTAGGAAGGAACAGAACTGAAGGCAGTGTGACCAGTTTCAAGGCATAAAAAATGATAACTCAAATCTAGGTAGGGACAGTGGAGCTCCCGATGATAGATGGGCTTAACATAGAGGAAGCAAGTAGAATTGAAAGGACTCAGTGATTGATGTGGGTTTGGGGAAATAACGAGTACAGACTGTATCTCATATGCTGGGCAATTACGTGAACGGTGGAGTGATCTGAGACAGGAAATACAGGTGCAAAGGCTTTAGTGGTTAAAGAAAAGGCTTTCCCTGGTTCAATATTTTTCTTCTTCGTCATTCTTGAACTTGCATGCATGTTCTTACTAAGAGTGCAAAGGGGGCAAGTTTAATTCTATTTCTAAGAGAACCTGGCTGTAGCATGTTACAGTATTCTCCAGTGGGCTCTGGATTGAGCTCATGCAGCCAGACAGGCACTCCTTCTGCTTCTTTCTTGTCACATCATGTAAATTCTTATAGAATTTTCAACTCTTAGAGACAGCATTTCCTTATAATGAGTAATGGTGCAACATATTATTTTATTACTGAGGAAAATAATAGTAAGTTTTTTTTCTAACAAATATGCTGGATTTCTTTTTAGAAGAAACACTGGTAACAGAAATTCTAATTATGATAAACAATGAAAGGCTCAGTCAGGATAGAATATAATCCAAGAACATAAAACTGTTGTATTGCCTGATATTTCAAACTCAAACTTGTTTGTGCTGCACATAGACTGAAGATTTTCCCCGAACATGATTATAGCTTCCTAATACCTTTTCACAAAGATACTTTATCTCTTAGAATCTATAAATGGCATTTAATACATGTTATTATTTTCTAATTATTTGGTGTATTTACTTTTTCCACCAAATCATTTTTTTTTATTGTGTCCATATTTGCTCATGACTGATCTATAGAGCCAAGAGCAGTGCCTGGTATTACATACGTTTACTAAACTATATCTGAGTCTTTATTTTATGAAATTAATCTTAGAGTTTGCAACACATTTATTATGGCTCAAAAGATGGAAAATTATTTTGAATACCATATTCTTTTTTATTATTGATATTTTAGAGAGAGAAAGGGAGAGAGAGATGTAATATCCAAGAAAACCCCTTTTTGCTTCCCCAACTCCTACTCTTTCTCCACTTCACAATGAAGTTTCTTCAACAAGGAGTCCATCTCATCACTAATTCCTGACCCACCCCAAATTTATGGTTCAACATACCACACAACGGCATTTCACTCTATCACTTGAATAACCTCCTGTTATCAACTTCAGTGGGCATTTTTAGTCCTTTAATTTCTTGACTTTTCTTTGAAGCCGGTACTGTGGAACACGCTGTCATTTTTTTACAATGTTCTCACGTTTTATTCTTCTTTCCATTCTGACTTTTTCATCCCAATCAATTTTGGTGATTTATTTTCTGTGCAATTTCCCTGAATGTGGGTGTTTGTACTTCAGGAAACCTCACTTATCACTCAGGATACTCTCTCTGAGCAAACGTGGCTACTCCCAAAGAGCTGTCTGCGACCTGGCCAACGTGGAAAATTCTGGCCTCTATGCTACATCCTCCAGTCCGTTCAAATAAACAAATGGACTGTCTGTCTCCCTTCCTCATAAACATATTTGCACTTCTTCACACCAATTTAGTTCAGAGATACTTCCGTCTGCTTAGGCACCCCAGCCATCAGAACTAGTCTAGAAAAGCCAGATAGCTGAGTGTTTTAAGAACGTGAAGTGTGGGTCCGCAGCCCAGCCCTGTGGCCTTGGGAAAGTAGCACAGCTTTTCTGGGTGTCAGTTTCCTCATCTGTGAAATAAAGACGAGAATAGTTACACTCTATAGAGTGTTGGTTTGAGGAGCGGTTTTCATAAATGCTTAGCATAGTACCTGAAACGGCATATGTAAGTCATTATTAATCTTTACCCTCTGCACCTTCTCTTACATGCCTTGAATCCAATTCATCTTCCAATTTTATTCTCTGTGTTTCCTACTCACCTCTCCTGCTGTCCATCTTCACTTCTCTTGTCATCCTTGAGAATAAGGACATAGTGGCATTTACCTTTTCATTTGCAATGCCCAATGCATAGTAGGCTCTCAGTCACTGTTAAGTAATAGCTAAATTAATGCATAAATATTGCAAAATCTGGCTCCGCAAATGGACTCCAAAGCACTCTTTGGCAATAGTAGAATATTTGTATATTCTCTTAAGGTAATGTTTAGAAACACTGATCCTCTGGACACAAACATATTGGTGTATAGTTAATCAGTATTACTGTTTATAAAGCTGCTATGACATGGCAGTACTAATGCTGGCGTACAGGCGAGTCAACATTTAGTCTAGCAATTGAACATTTTTCTCGCTGCTATTTTTGCAGCATCAGGCAAGTCACATACAGCTTCTCTGAGTTCCATTTTCTTCTCCTCTAAAATTAGTAAGTTGGACTAGAATTATCTCAGTGATCCTTTAACATTTATGATTTCAACAGATTTGAGCAATTATTTAGCTCTTGAAGTATGAGCCCCTGAGCGAAACACATCATGTCGAAAATTTTAGGCAGGGGGATATTAAATGAATGACCTTGATTTCTCTGCCTGTTGCTTAGTTCAATGAGACAGGATTTCCTAAAGACAGCTTTCAAAATTTAATTCTGCAAGACTTCCCCTGTCTTAGCATTCATTTGCATCTCTTTCAAACATCAAACCTCAAAAAAGTGAAAAAGATTTTAGCTTAAGCTGCTTACCATATTAAAGTTTTGACCTTGAGCCCAGAAAGGGCTCCATAGAAAATGAATCCCTATCATTTAAGATGATGTTGGCTTTTAAAAATTACTAGTTCTAATATTTTACTGTCACTTTTCCCCTGATTACTTGATTAAAGGTTTTTTAAAAGGTATAATATTTTAAATCAAAATTGATTCATAATTCCACTTCAAGTAGCAAGTCTTTTAAATGTAGCCTTTTAAAACTACCAAATACCTAAAATTTCTTCTGTGGATTAACTTATGGCAAGCCTTTTGAATAATAAAAATGGACTGCAAAAATTATTTCTGGAACCCGAGTAAAAGATTTTCCTGTAGAAACCAGCAGTGTTTACATTACTATTGAATTATTTATGAGTCAACCATATTAATGCTCAATTTTAACTGAGTGACCCAACAATGTTGGTTCACATGTACTATTTGCTTAAAATTATTTTGTGTTAGTCACATTATGATTTCAGTAGAGAAAGAGGAAAGTCATTCCGGTTCTATCACAATCCATAGAAAGTTGTTTTGAATGCAACATTAAAGCAATTATTTTTATGTTAACGTTGTCCTTCGCCTGAGAACCTTTTGCTCTAAAGGACTGTGGGTATTCCCTAATATGTCCTTAGGAGATCAGAGTTACTATTTATTAAGGCCTTGAGTAACCTACTGATAAATATCATAGAAAATTAATTCATGAATTCATATTTTGATGTGGAGGATTTGCATCATGAGGTTCAAAGATGGCAGTTACTTTTATGAAGCCAAATGCTAGTGTATGGCAGCTCAGTGAATGGTAGGCTGGGTTACATGGCATGAGCTGAAGCACAAGCTATCTCACAGTAATAATTTCCAACAGAATTTTGATTTCAGATATATTGTCCCATTTGCTCCCGAGTATATTTTTTGTCCCTATCAGACCATTTCCCTAATTTTCTTCACTTAGAAAATATTGCCATAACTAGATGCACCATCATAAAATGGTGGTCTCTAGAGTAAATCTTCAAGACTGATGGCTAATATTTAGTCCCAAGTCCCCGGCCTTCCACTTTCTACCTGTATGATCTTGAGAAGCTTCTCTATTTTGCCTGAGCCTCGTGTTCTCATTTATAGAATGGGAGCATTCCATTACTCTCCGGACTAATGCTGATCACGTGGGATTGTTTATCAGATCAATTGTGAGATGGTGTGTTCACAGTGCCTAAAAAATAGGAAGTGCTCAGCTAATTCATTATGATCATTACTACTAACAATATGGTTATCATCATAAAATTGAATTAAAAATATTAGAAAATACATAAATTTGCTAATGGTAGCACTATGGCTATGACTTCATCAAGGAATAAAGTTATGGCCTTAAGGCTAATCATGCGTTCATAAAAGGTGACTCAACTTCTGAGGGCTGCTTTAACACATTTTTTAAATCAGTATGTAGGCCTACATGTCAGTAATGCAAGAAAAAATTATTTACTCTATGAACTTTGGCAATATCACTTATCAATCATTTACCTATTCAGATAATTTATAAACCAAAGGGTCTTGACATGACGTTTTGGGCTGCCTACCTCCTTTTATACTATTATGGCCTTCTGGATATGATTTCCTAGATATTTGCACTTGCTTCTCACAAAGGGAATAGATATTTTGAAGGAACAGACATTATAAAAAAAAGGAATTTAAGATTCAAATTATCCTGCAAATAAAGAATAAATGCATCAGTTCATCACTTGAAAAGCCCAGGGAACAGCTGACTCAATCTGTTTCACCATGGGAAATAGACCATTATTTTCAAAGAAAGAATCACTCAAGTGGAGATATTATAAGAAACAGAGTGGCTAATTAGTTGTTCACATATATCATAAAGATCCCATTTAGTTCTTCCTAGAATCCCAAGTTATGCACAGATGGATGAAATTAATTCAATCCTGAGCTGAAAATAAGGGATTAATGTCACCCCATTTCTGGGGTAAGCAGTTAGGGTAAGAAAGGGTCTGGGTGTAGGAGGAATAGGTTTTCAGAGCTGTGAATGTTACCAGGCATGCTGTAATTTGAGGGTGTGATGGCTGTCCTTTTATGACTGTCTTATCCTATACCTATGATTGCAACACCTCTCTTTTTGTGATTCATCAGGGCCATTTATATTCGCTCCTTTACACAGTTTCCTAGTTATTTTTAAACCTGGGATAAAATCAAACCTTATAAGAATCAGATCTTAATGTTTTAGAGTACGTGCACTCTTCTGTTGAGTTCCAAACTATAGGAAGACATAATTAAACATGCCAGGAAAATTATCTCTATATTTCAGGCTAATGTGCAAAGTGTCCCCTCAGGAGTTCGACCAGGAGACCGGGAGTTCAATCGCTCGCTATGATGTGCTCTGATGACCAGGGGGAAGTGTGGAACAAAGGAAGGCCATGGGCGGTAGCTGGCAGCCAGGGAAGGGAGGCCCCAGCTAGCAGTCAGAAAGCCCCAATTAGCCCTGATCGCCAGCCAGGTCTAGGGACCCTACCTGTGCACGAATTTTGTGCACCTGCCCTCTAGTCTGTAACCCAGGGATTTGCCCTTGACCGAATCGAACCCGGGACCCTTCAGTCCACAGACCAAAATTCTATCCACTGAGCCAAACCAGCCAGGCATTAATATTAAAATCTTATGTTTCTCCAGTAGTTTATTACTTGAAAACCACAAAACAAGAATTATTCTTTTTTTAATTGCTCATTATTTCTTAGGTGCCTTGACAACTGCTGCATAACCTAGGATTAGGCATGAATTAGAATCAGGCTGTTTACATGAAATTTAATGCAAACGGTTTTTACTGGGCACTTATTAGGTGTTAATAATCTCTTAGTTGAAGTTCAAAAACAATGGAAAACAAAATTCTGAGCTCATGTAGCTGAGGCTGCAGGTGAAGAGACATGTAAATCAATTAAAATATGACTGCCTTTATTAGGAAAGCTGGAATTATGTTATTCGTATAGCAAGGAGGTTATTAATCAACAGCAAAATGTCAAAACAACAAAAATGCAGGTGTCAAGTTAGGAAGCACTCCTTAGAGATGATGGACTTTGTAGCAGAAGAGGGAAACCAAAGGGATCTTTCAAGTAGCCAATAGGATGATTAAAAGCATGGAAGAGAATTGAGATGCTACGTATACAAATTGTTTCATGCCATCATTTTATATATGGTTTTGAAGATATCTCTATATAGTTTTTTTGAATGACACAGAACATTCTGGCAAGTATTTTTCATTGATAAGAGCAAACAATATGTTATTGTACATAGAAAAAAATAAAACACTAGCAGCCGCCTGCAAGATTCAGAAATAAAATCCTGGATTACAAACTTCAAAAATTGGAAACTTTAATAGATTAGCAGTTTTTAATTTAACACTATGCACAGTAACACTTGTAAAATTTCAGTGAACAACACTACAAAATCTTCAACTGGGATTAAGGGGACAGATCTCCACCTTATGCAATGTTAACATGTCACCAATTCCTTGGAGTGATTTATACTTCATGTCCATTCTACAAGTAAATCTGTTTTATCAATACTGTAAGTCTAGGTTGTTTGTGGCACATTTTTTTCATTGTTGCTTTGTGCACGTGTGCAATAAATCCTCTTTTCCCAATCGGTGCTTTAGTAGCAAGTCCTCATTCTGCATCTCCATAAAGTGAAATGGCATAGTGAATAAAACACCAGAGCTCCATATCTGATGAAATCCTTAAAAAACAAAAAAACTGACAGAAAAAAAAGCTTTGAAATAGTGGTAAAAAAAAAAAAAAAAAGAAGCAAGTTCCTGACTAGTGATCTATCTATTCTAAGGGAGGTTAGATGTTGAAATAGTATTCACACTGCCAACCTCCCTCTCTCGCTGAGCAGACTCGTCCGTGCTCCTGAAGGAGGGGGTCCGAGCTGGATTCTGCTCACACCTCCTTTCTAACGACACAGAAGCGCTGGGCCATATGAATCTGGTTGAAATGGAGACTATGCGTGCACGTGCACTCTGGGGCAGTCAGGACAGGACTCCTTCTCTGACTCAGCAGAAGTTAATTATTTTAGTGTTCTTCATACACTTCTCTTTGGAGGCCCTAGGAAGTGAGAGGACAGCAAATAGTGTTGGAGGGTTTTTTTGTTGTTGTTGTTTGTTTTTTTCTTGCTGTTTTTCACTTAATATCAATCTCCTTGAAGTCATATACAAGATTTTGGTACAAAAGAGTGTCCATAGTCAGTATTCTACTATATGTCACGTGTCAATTCCAGTTTGTCTTTGATTCAAAAAGTTGTTTAAGTGCCAGCAATTTCTAATACTGTTCTTCTCAGTTTTAAACTCCCCCTTGTTTAAAAATTATGATTCATTATTACAGCTAATATAGTATGTTTAATGCATTTTAAACTATCATCTTTGAATTGTTTCCTCTTTTTGTACATTTGAAACCTATGTAATATTAACCAATGTCATTTTTTTTTTCCAGAATAATAAAAAAAAATCTCTGAATTTTGTTTATGGGTTTGTGATTTAACAACTATGTACTGTATAACAGCCAGCAAATTTTCTGGCATGTATAATCATATTCAGGGATATTGTGCAACTGAATTAGAGACTTAATCTGACTTAAATGTTCTCTGAAATAACTGTCATTATCCTCACATTTGATTTACATTGTATACCTATTTAAATAAGCCTTTAAATTACATTTCTTTGGAACCACACAAAGTGTCCTTTACACCCATAATTTAATCTCTAAAGTCATATGAAACTAAATCGTGAACACACAGTTAGATTTTATAGAGTTCACTGTCTTAAATTTGTAAGAAGTTGACCTGAAAGGTTTGATTTTCATGGATTAGAAGACTTTGCCAAACATTGTTAAGTTTCTACTAAGAAAACACAAAACGACAAAAAAAATACGTTCATGTTTTCCCCTCAAAATTGAAAATGATGGTTAATATTGTACATTATTCAGTAGTATCATTACCCCCAACCAAAATCATCCCCTGGTTTATAGTTTGTAAAAATAAGAATAGAGTAGGAGTTGGTATCAGGAGCTACTAGGGATCAACAGACACCAGGAATGTGTGGCCTCATGGTCCTGAGGCCCTCAGAAGATCAAGGGCCTGCAAATCTCTGGGTGGGTGTACAGCAAGGTAGGGCTTGATTTTACATTCAGAGTTTTAGTGAATGCAGAGTACCGTTTGGCTAAATGTGGCATCAATTAGGACTTTATAGATTCTAGACATTTCATTGAATATGTAAATGAATGGATGGAGGAAGGGAATTAGAAGAAATTGAGGAAACCAGGAAACTGCAAAAAAAAAAAAAAAAAAAAAAAAAAAAGGAAATGCGGAGTCTCCGATGAAAGAGGCAGCCTCTAGCGAGGTTTCATTCTGTGGCTGACTCCACAGACCCAGAAGTTTCCAGGTGTGGTCCCAAGATTAGCACCAGCATCTCTGGGCAACGTTAGAGATGCGGGGTTTTGGCCTCATCTCAGGATTACTAAACGAAAAACTCTGGGGTAGATGCCAGCAATCTGCGCTTAATAAGCCTTCCAGTTGATTCCGATGCCAGTCAATGTTTGAGAACCGTGGCTCTGATGCGTGAGGGGTTCTAAATTTGGCCGGGAGTAGCAGGAAGGACATATTGTTTTTACTCTAAACGATCTAATTGAGTTAATCTCATGAACTGCTATGTGAGTGCCTGCCTCTTCAGTCCTAACCTCCTCTTTATATTTGGTGTGTACTGGCGGCCAAGGCCAATCTTTGAATCCTTTTTTTCAGCTCAGCAGGAAAGTAGACCAACTCTGCTGGGAGTAATTCCACATGAAGACATTAAGCATCAAGGCCCAGGAGAGGGTGAGCTGCTTAACAAGGCCAGAACCTCACAGGAGGGGATGATCCCAGAAGACCTCCAGCTTCTGCCTAAGCAACCTGCATAATACACTTTTTCTTCGAGGAAGAGAAGGAAGTTAACAATGCCCAGAATGGGAGCCCCACTCACACCAGTCTCTGAGCCACATTCTCTGTGTGGAAAAATTGCTGGAATATCCTTTTCTCCTGCACTTAATCGAAGCCCGCCTCTTTCAAACCTCACTTCAGCCAGTAAATACCATGAGCATCATTTTCCTTTGCGGAGTGATCTCATCGCTGTGCTCTCAGGTGGCCTGAAATCATCCCCGAAGGACGCGGGCCATTTCTGTTTAGAGGTAGACTGAGATGATAACGTATCAGCCTCATCAGCAGCCGTGGCAGCAGGAACAGCGTACTGCGTTCCCAGTGTACAGATTGTATTGTAATCGATGTGGGAGCCACAGAGTCAACGACCCACGACCTAGTTGGTAAAACAAAACAGTGCTTCAAAAAATTACAGACCAAAGGGTGAGGTGCTCAAAGGAGTTATAAATAACAGGTATAGGTAGTATGAACTTATAAAGAGTGTGGATTTTAGAGATCTCTCATAATTAGTTACTCCTTCACATGCAGTGAACACACTGCCCATTCTCTTAATTCAACAGAAATTAGCTTGTGTGGATTCTTTTTTTTTCTTTTTTTTAATATATTTTATTGATTTTTTACAGAGAGGAAGGGAGAGGGATAGTGAGTTAGAAACCTCGATGAGAGAGAAACATCGATTCAGCTGCCTCTTGCACGCCCCCGACTGGGGATGTGCCCGCAACCCAGGTACATGCCCTTGACCGGAATCGAACCTGGGACCCCTCAGTCCGCAGACGGACGCTCTATCCACAGAGCCAAACCGGTTTCGGCCAATTTGGTATTTTGTATCCTGTGTCAAACTGGGCTGTTGTAATCCCTGCAGAAGGTAGAAGAGAAATGCATTCTAACCAGTACTAAGATGCTGCCTCTAGTTCTCTGAGTCCAGGAAGTGCCATGACTGCTCTGCTTGAGGGCAAGTTTTTTGTCATCCATCTTCAGCTCTTCAACACCTGAGCACAGCAAGTGCCTGGCACAGATACACAGTCAATGAATATTAGATGAATAATTTAGAGGAGATATAGTTTGATAGGAAGAAGAGTGCCTTTAAAAAATCTAAATGCTAATGAGAAATCATGTGGGTTTTACAATAGTATTCCGCGGCAATTTTTTAAAGTGCGAAAGCTAACTTACAAGAAAGCAAATGGGGTAGTATGTGTTTCTGTGCATTGAGAAAGTTAGATGAGTTCTAGCCCATGAAAAACCCTGACCCACAGGTACAATGTTAGCACAAGGTAAAAATGCAATTTCCAATTTTCTCCACATACTTTGTGTGATTCAATTTTATATCTCTAATACCTAGTACAGTGACTGGAACAATAACTATTTATTAATAAATGAATAAAAATATATGAAAAATAAAAGACTTGGGAGATATATAGCCATATGCTGAGTTTTTCATTACTAGGGGTTCTGCTTTTGATAGATAGGAATGCTTTGCAATTATATAGTAGTTTATTTTGGGAGAAATTTTAAATATGCTCACAGAGAGTGGAAATCGTTTTTTCTTAAGTTGTTCAAATATTTCCAAACAAGTATTCTGTTCCCTTTCTTTCCTAGATTCTCTCTCTTGAAAATAGTATAAAGAGAAAATTTATTAGTCCTGAAAGTTTACTAAAAATCTTGAATAAATAGAAAAAGAAATGTATGAGCCTTTATTGCACTTGAATGTTCATTGACATCTTTTAATCTTCAGTTCCCTACAATAAATAATTACAAAATCTCTTTAATCTTTACTTTTGTGTGTGTGTGTGTGTGTGTGTGTGTGTGTGTGTGTGTGGACTTCTAACTTCTCAGAGCTGGTCCACTGCTGATCATCACACACCAGACTGGTCGGACCAGTTTAATTCTTTAAAATTAGCTATTTCTATTTGAGAAATGCTGTTTCCAGGTTGCTTTTCCACCTCCATTCATATGTTTATTTGACTCAGAAAATCCATATGAAAGCAACTTATTACTTTCCTCAGAATTTGTTCTCTTTCAAACTGATAGGTTAGATTCCACAAACATAAAGACAAATTGTTCTTCATCTAGAGCCGGAGAGTTATGAAGGCCTACTTTATCTGAAATGGATCCCTGGAGACCTTGAAGAGCTTGTATGAGTAAAAACTGTGAGCTTCCTGTGGTCGACTCCAAAGTGCTTGGTGCAAAACTATTTCCTGTTTTCTTAACATGAAATGTTAAGTCCAAGTACCACTTGAAAAATCTGCAAATACATCAACCCACAATGAGATCTAACCAATTAGGTATTATTATTTCTGTATCTTCAGTTTGACCACATCTTGTGGATATCCCTGTTTTAAGCAAAATATGAAATGGAGTGACAGGGCAATTCTAACCATTTCATTCTTTTTTTTTTTTTTTAAATATATTTTATTGATTTTTTACAGAGAGGAAGGGAGAGAGATAGAGAGTTAGAAACATCGATGAGAGAGAAACATCGATCAGCTGCCTCCTGCGCATCTCCCACTGGGGATGTAGCCTCAACCCAGGTACATGCCCCTGACCGGAATCGAACCCGGGACCTTTCAGTCCACAGACCGACGCTCTATCCACTGAGCCAAACCGGTTTCGGCCATTTCATTCTTGAAAGATCAGACAGAGGCCGAAAACCAGGACTACAGACTTTATGAGAAGAGAAGGACCTGCCGGGCTGTCTCAAAAGGGGAGGACAGCAGCACGTGCAGAGGTGGGCACGCCTTTTGAGGGGCAGAATGGGAAGGGGTGGGGGCTTAGTGTACTCGGTGCACACTGATTGGTGGCTTACTGTATGGTCCATATAGGAACAAGGGCTTATTTGGCAGGTGTGGATTGGTGGTCCAATGTATAGTCCATATAAGGTACATGGTTAGTCGCTCAGGTATTTCCAGGCTGCAGGTTACCTCATACTCTGCCCACCAGTTGGGGAAAGGGAGGATCTATCAATTCTGATCACTGGACTAAGAGATAATAATCTCCAATCAATTTCTGACATGTCATTGAATCTCATATTATCTCTCTCTTTTTTTTTTTTCTATTTGTAAAACAGGAATACTAATCCTATTTACTGCATGCCTTACCACACCATCTTGCTCTTAGGGTATTTTAACTTGAAAATTAACTCCACTTTTAATGTTACCTCTTCCCCCTCTAAAGGCAATAATAGAACAAGCAGGACCAGAGAGGGCTGGTTATGGGGGAGAGAAAATGGGTGCTGGGAAATCTGAAATCCCTCTGCAGAGGCAGCTTCTGACTCCAGCTATGTGTGAGATTGGCTGTGCACTCAGGGGAGATTGCTAATTATCCATACTTTGATCTACTCTTCCCAATTATCCTTTATTATCGTATGCCCTTTATTATGATCATTTTTGATATGGCTATCTCTATTTTGTTTTGTCAATACTATAGAAAAAAAATAAGACCAGACAGTATAAGAAATGATATGACACTATGATAGCTGAGGTTAACAAAAGAATTCTCTCTGAAAGACGGTATTTCCTCAAAAAGCACCCTGAGAAGATGATATTTTCACTGCTTCATGGAGTACTTGTTCAGGCATCTCCCTTTAATGATAATGGGAGCTAATCTGTGAGAGAATAAACACCTTCTAACACATTACATTTAAAACTCAGCATGAACTGAATAACAGCTCTTTTACTCCGTTAGCGGGATGGATGCTTTTAGAGTAAAGGGAAAGCCTGCCGTTGAGTCCCCAGTCCTCTAGGTATAAAGGAAAGAAATTATTTTAAATGGTATTTGCATCTGTAATGCACCACAATGCTCTAGCTATAATTTGTGGCAACGTGTCAGCTGAGTAATAACAGATACACTACAACAGTGTTAATCAACACACAGACACTGGATGCACAGAGACGGAAGCCTCAGTGGGAATGCGCTGTTATGTTTAGAGAAAATGACTCCCTTCTCCATCTCTCTGCTTTCTCATACTTTCTCTGCCCAGGAAACCTAACTACATATTTTATCTGTGTCCTCTACTGAAAATGGTGATTTTTCTATAAATCATGACGGATGTGTAGAACACAAAGGGATGTTTTATTAAATCAGATATCAGGATAGAGGTCCCCTTTCTAATTTCCAACATGGCTCAGTTATAATACTGTACAGTTGGAATGGGCCTCCCCTTCAGAATCTCCGTGTCTACAGCTAATGTACTGCTTCTGCATTCCCTGCAGAGGGGCCAGCCCGTGTTTCTCTGCCTTTTGACATCTTAATGGATGTGGGGTCGGTTTTCCTTGAGTTACCAACCTTGTTAAAATTCAGTTCCTCCAACTAAGTGCTTCTTTTGAATCCAAAGTTTAGTAAAAGGCTGACATCTACTAAACTTTGGATTCGCTACAACCAAATAGAAATGGTCGTTGAAACAAAATGTTGACATAGGGTCCATGAGCTAGAACCCCCCTTCCGTCAGTCCTCGAAAGGGTGTCCCTCACTTCCCTCCCTTCCGGAGCTTCTCACTTCCCTTGACAGCCTTTCTGGCCCAGCCCCTTTTACTGTCCTCATCAGCAACCCATAGCAATGGAACTTGCCCCTGGTAACAGGCCCTTTGTTCCTTCCCCCACTCGTTAAAACATAACTTCTATATCAGTTCTCCTTCACCTGCCTCTGGTAGATGAGCCTCATACGTCTTGAGGGAAAGCTACAAGAACCCCATTCTCTTTATTAGCAATGTCACCCAATACATTTAATAAAAATATAAGAGCTCCAGTCTTTCATTTATTTTTAATCTATTCATTCGACAAATATTTGATGAGCACATACTGCTAAAGTGCGGCTGTAGAACCTTCCTTCCCCACTAAGAGTTTCATGGAGGCAAGACCTCCCTTGTGAGACCTGGAAAAAAATCAACCCCTTTGGGAAACATCAGCTGGGCAGGGGAAAGGCGGCTGGAAGAGGAGCCCCCGGGGAGGAGGCAGGGCTTTCGGATTCTCCTCACTGCCCCCTCATAGAAACTGACAACCCCCCTCTAATCTACAGAGGAACCTTGCTCACCTCCCTCGGAGTACAAACAGGAAAAGGAGGAGATGGTTTCAGCAGTGCTTGCAATCAGTTCATCTAGTCAGAAATAAGATTATCTACCTCCTCCTCCCCCCATACCTGCTCCTCCACTAACACTGATTTGGGCCAGTTTCATTCTGACACAAAATAAGGCACACTATAAAAATAGTCACAAAAAGGCAAGCTTCCACAAAAGTGAGAGCTTGGCTGTTTTGAATGAGTTTCCAGATTCCTCCTGCAGTTCCTGAAGTGGGTCTTGATTATCCAGGTAAACACCTGCTCTGTTGGAAAACCTACCTGTCACTTCTATGCAATTCCCTAGAGCACCCAGTTGCTGGATAGAGAAAAATTTCTTCTTCTTTTTTTTTAATGTATTTTTTTTTATTTCAGAGAGGAAGGGCAAGGGAGAGAGAGATAGAAACATCAATGATCAGAGAGAATCATTGATCAACTGCCTCCTGCAAGTCCCCTACTGGGGATCCAACCCACCACCCGGGCATGTGACTTGATGGTGCAGCAAACCATGGCCTCCAGGTTCATAGACTGACGCTCAACCACTGATCCATGCCAGCTGAGGGAAATATTTCTTCTTTATGGAACTGAGGAAACTGGAAAACACCCTAAAGGTCATATAGTTGGAACAGCTACTTCAAAATAAAAATGGGGAAACTGAGTCCCCAAGAGTTTAGGTGTTTTGGTACTGTCACACAACTTGTTTGTGGCAGAGTCTCAGGCCAGAGGTTTGTCTGAAATATGTCTGCTTCTCTCTATTCTAAGAAGGGCTGTATCTAAAAATCTCTAGGACATATAAAGGTGAACAAAGCTGACTGCCTCAATCCTTAAAATATTACTCAAGACTCAAGTCAGTGTTAATGTAGCATCAATCATGTGATGACATTCTATGCCAATGACAATATTAAGAACATCCAGGAAGCACCTATTAGTCCGTTTTTACACTTAAAACTAAACATAGAGGAACAGCAATTTTTTTAGTTGTCTAGAGTTATTTTAAGTAAAGTACTTTTTAAGATGAGTGAATGATTTATCCGCATCCTCGGGCTGACTTTGAAACTCACATCACCCCTAGATGTACTAGACCCTTTAACAGCAACAACAGAGAGAAAAGGCAGAGGAAACTGAGAGTTCTAATAGCTTCTATGGGACTGCAGAGTCTCTGCTTGTCATTTTGCCAGAGCAATAGGCAAAGTGCAGATTCTTCTACAGTAAGAACTGAAGAGAGAGAGAAAGAGAGAGAGAGAGAGAGAGAGAGAGAGAGAGAGAGAGAGAGAGAGAGAGAGAAAAGGAGGCTCATGGACATGACCTGCAAAAATATACTTTCCTAGAAAGTGAGATCAGAGGCAGAACTTGCTCAGAGAACAGAGTATGATGGAGAATTATTTCAGTCCTTGCGCTCTTATTGGAGTTCATGATGCAAGTCCAGGGTTTTTGGCCAAGTAACTCCAAGGCTGGCTAAATTTGATTAATTCACAATCTGCCTCTCTATCTTTGACCTTTTCAGACTCATTTTAATTTCACAGAATGAAGACTTAAGTATGAGTAACTATTGAGCACTCAAATGGATTTCTTGTAAATCCATGTATATTAAATAATTTATTTTCAATTGTTTTTGTTTTATTGCCAGTGCTGATAATTTATAGTCAGTGAAGCACATTGGTTATAATTTTTATCGTTCTGATTTTGATAACATAATCTAGATTTCATAGGAAGAATATGATAGATGATAAAAATGAAAAAATGTGAATATTTTTTTACATTGGCTAAGATGAAAGTATAAACATAAAAGTATAAACATTTTTTAAAGACATGACATTTATATTTAAGATTATGTTGTAGATAGCATGCAGTACATATTATACCATACATTAATGTATAGAATGGACAATTTATCTTATGTACTCAATTTAACTTAAAATCTGTATTGTATATTGATTCCTATCCATGTAGACCATAATCTTTTGAGTACTCAATGAACTAATTTATTATCCAAAAGTTTATCAACTCAGTGGTCCAACTCGCATTCTGAGTGCTGTCAGGGTGAACTTCTGAGAGATGTTTTCCTGGAGGCAAAAGTATTTAAAAGTAAAAGAATATTTAACAGTAAAGGAAACTTATAGTCAGAAGGACCTGGTAGCTTCTATTTTTGTATCCATAACAAATCATGTGATTTGGGAGATATCACTTAAATGAGTTTTGGATTTTTAATTTAAAAAGAGAAACAGTTAAACCTTCCATCTCTTAATTTTCAGAGTTATTAAGAGGTCCCTGTGAAATAATTGATGTGAATCACTTTTAAAGGTGCACATAGCATAATTGCTCTCCCATTTCTAAGTAGCACCTTTCTCTGAAATTCAAGGAAAGAAGAAAGCCCCGATTCTATCTTATCTCCTCTGGCAAGAGTGCCCCAATTCTACCTATCTCTTCCTTTCCAATTCATAAAAATCGTTGCACTGATAGGGCTTAAACTGTGCTCAATAAACAAGTATTGGGCCACACTAATACTTTCAGAGTCAGACATACTACCATTGCACTACAAGACCCGTGCTAACATATTTGATTTCAAAATAGATATCATTGCTTTCCTGAATTGTTGGGTCCCACTAAAAGGCATAAACAGAGGCCAGATGATTGACATTTGACATTTATTTTTTTTTTAATTTGGGGAAGAAAATTAAACATGTATATGTATCATGAATATGTTATATTTAATTTGGCATGTTTTTATTTTAATTTCTTGAGCTATCTCTATTTGTATACTGTGAGTTGTTTCCCTTGTTTAAGTATATTTCTTGGTATACTAGAGGCCCAGTGCATGAAATTCATACGGGGTGGGGGGGGGTGTGGCGGGCGGTCCCCTCAGCCCAGCCTGCACGCACTCCAAAATCTTGAACTGCTGCCTTCTAATTGCTCACCTGCCTGCCTGCCTGATCGCCCCTCACTGCCTCTGCATGCCAGCCTGATCACCCTTTACTGCCCCCCCCCCCCCGCCATCCTGGTCACCCTTTACTGCCCCCCCTGTGGGCCTGGTTGCCCCCAATTGCCCTCCTCTGCCAGCTGGTCACCCCCAACTGCCTCTCCCCCTGCTGGCCTGGTCACCCCTCACACACCCCTGCCGGCCTGGTCACCCCACACAGCCTGCTTGTTCAGTCGTTTGGTCGTCTCTCACTAACCACCCTGCTGGCCTGGTTGTAGGCAGCCATCTTGTGAGGGCGTGAGGGTTAATTTACATATTACTGCTTTATTATATAGGATGGTCAGGTCAGAGTCAAGAAGTTAATCCTGGATTTGGAAATCAATTACCTTTGAGCTCTAAGGACTGTTAGTCTAAGGAAGATTTATTTCAAATTTATCTTTTTTTTTTTTTAACACTCTGAGTATTTTTTTAAAACTGCTTTAAAACCAATAACTTCTATCTTGTTTTCAAAGTTATGCTTGCTAAGCAATACATTCCAGTTCCTTGTGTATCAATTCTATGCTGGCTGACCAGTTACCTGCAAACTAGAGGTACAAAGAGACTCTAATACATATTATACTTGAAACTTAAACCCCATCAATGAGAAAAAATCAAACAATTTATCACATGAATTTTTTTTTAAATATATATTTTATTGATTTTTTACAGAGAGGAAGGGAAAGGGATAGAGAGTTAGAAACATCGATGAGAGAGGAACATCGGCCAGCTGCCTCCTGCACACCTCCTACTGGGGGTATACCTACAGCCTAGGTACATGCGCTTGACTGGAATCAAACCTGGGACCTTTCAGTCCACAGGCCGATGATCTGTCCACTGAGCCAAACTGGTCAGGGCAATTACATGAATTTTATGATTCTTTTCCCTTAACTTTCACTGCAGATTTGGTAAATACTTTATCTTAAAAAGTAAAGTTTTGCAGACTTAGAAAAGGAAGTTTTATTGATGTAATTTCCATAATGAAAGTCTTTCATCAGATATTTAATCCTCATTTTGTTATTTATGTAACACCTATAAAACAGTTTATTACTCAATTGTTCAAATAATCCTCTAAGAGTTGAGGCTTCCAAATCTTTTCTAGGAGATTGGCTTAACTTCACTGAGGGTTGATTAGGAAGATGGTTATCTATTGTGTTGTTAGATTGTACTGACTATTGCAGTGATATAGAAATGTAGAGATACATCGGTAGGAAGTGGAAATAATTTCTGCACTTAGTGGTTGCATGAAACACTACGTTAATTTTGCAAGACATTTTTTCTTTCAGAGAAACGTTGGGTATTAGAATCTAAATACTTAGTTTATATCTATGGAAATATTTGATTAGACACACAGGGAAGGAAAAGAGGGGAGGAGTTTATAGAAATATGAAAAGATCTCTAAAGTAGTTTTTAGAATAAGGAAGACTCTACTAGTATTGAATATCTTCAGAGACCTTCTCTAAGGAAAAAATTATCTCTATTTTTTAATATTCAGAGAAAGATATAGTAAGTTTGAGAAAAGACCAATTGGAAATAAAGAATAATATAGCATCAATAAAGAACACATTGGAAGAAATACACAGCGAATTAGGGCAAGCCAAGGATCAGATCAGTGAATTAGAAGATAGGGTAGAAAAAAATCACTCAATCAGAGAACCAAAAAAAAAAAAAAAAAAGAAAAATTAAAAAAAAACACAGAAGGACAGCTTAAGAGAACTGTGGGACAACATGAAAGTAACAATATTCACATCATAGGAATGCCAGTAGGAGAAGAAAGTGAGAAAGGACTAGAGAACCCGCTTAAAGATATAATGGCAGAAAACTTCCCTAAGCTGGTGGAAAAAAAATCACACAAGTTCAGGAATAACAGAGAGTCCCAAGCAAGAAGAACCCAAACAGGCCCACACATCATAATTAAAAAGCCAATAATTAAAGACAAAGAGAGAATCTTAAAGGCAGCAAGAAAAAAGCAATTTGTTACCTACAAAAGAGTTCCCATAAGGCTGTCAGCTGATTTCTCTTGAGAAACACTATAGCCAGAATGGAATGACATGAAGTATTTAAGGTAATGAAAAGCAAGGATCTGAAACCAAGATTACTATATCCAGCAAGGCTATCATTCAAAATAGATGGTGAAATAATGAGATTCCCAGACAAAAAAAGGCTAAAGGAGTTTATCACCACCAAACCAGCACTGCAAGATATGCTAAAGGGACTTATGAGAAGAAGAAATATAGAGAGAAACATAGACATACAGAATTAAAATAGCAATAAACAGGTTATTATCTATAATAACCTTAAGGGTAAATAGATTAAATGCTCCAATAAAAAGACATAGGGTAGCTAAATGGATACAAAAACATGAACCAATTGTATGATGTCTACAAGACATCCACCTCAGAAAACCTGAATAGCCAATAACAACTGGTGAAATAGAAGCAGTATTCAAGAAACTCCCAGCAAACAAAAGCCTTTGTCCAGATGGCTTCACAATGGAGTTGTACCAAACATTAAAAGAAGAACTAACACCTACACTCCTCAAACTCTTCCAAATGATCCAAGAGGAAGAAACACTTCCAAGGTCTTTTTATGAAGTCACATTAGTCTAATTCGTAAATCAAATAAAGATTCTACAAAGAACGAGATTTATAGGTCAATTTCCCTGATGAATTTATATGCTAAAATCCTCAACAATCCAGCAATATATTTAAAAGATCATACACAATGACCAAGTGGGAATTTTTCTAGGGATGCAAGGCCGGTACAATGTTTGCAAATCAATAAATGTGTTACATCACATAAACAATTTGAAAGACAAAAATTACATGATCATATCAATAGACACAGAAAAATAATTGGACAACAACCATCACCTATTTTTGATAAAAACTCTCAGCAAATTGGGAATAGAGGGATCGTATTTCAACATAATATAGGCCATATGTGACAAACCTACAGCCAACATCATACTCAATAGGCTAAAACTAAAACCATTTCCCTGAAGAACAGGATAAGACAGGGACATCTGCTGGACACGCCCTGGAGCCTCCTGCGGTTCCTCCCCGGCCCTGATCGTGCACCAGTGGGGTGCTTCAGCCTAGCTTGTGACCTCTCACAATCCAGGACCCCTCAGGGGATGTCAGCGAGCCAGTTTCAGCCTGATCCCCACAGCCAGGCCGAGGTACCCCACTGGTGCACAAATCCGTGCACCAGGCCTCTAGCGTAGAAATAAAAGGCATCCAAATTGGAAAGGAGGAAGTAAAACTCTCATTATTCACAGATGACATGATATTGTACTTAAAAAACTCTAAAGACGCCACCAAAAAACTATTATATTTAATAAATGAATTTGGCAGTGTAGCAGGATACAAAATTAACACCCAGAAATTGATGACTTTTTAATACAACAATAAATTATCAGAAAGAGAAAATTAAAAAAAAAAACCACAATTTATCATTGAAACAAAAAATTAAGATACTTAGGAATAAACTTAACCAAGGATATAAAGGACTTGTACCTCCCCCCCCCCAAAAAAAAAAAAAACAAAAACAAAAAACAAAACAACAACAACAACAAAAACTACAGGCCATTGAAAAAGAGATAGAGGAAGATAAAAACAAGTCAAAGAATATTTGGCAACATAGCAGGATACAAAATTGACACCCAGAAATCAATGGCTTTTTAATACAACAATGAATTATCCAAAAGAGAAACTAAAAATACAATTTATCATTGCAGCAAAAATTAAAATACTTAGGGATAAACTTAACCAAGGATATAAAGGACTTGTACTTAACAAAAGGAAGATAAACAACCCAATCAAAAAATGGGCAATGGATCTAAATAGATACTTTTCGAAAGAGGACATAAGGAAGGCCAAGAGACATATGAAAACATGCTCAAAGTCACTAATTATCCAAGAGATGCAAATCAAAACGACAATGTGGTACCATCTCATGCCTGTCAGAATGACTATCATCAACAAATCAACAAACTACAAGTGCTGGTGAGGATGCAGAGAAAAGGGAACACTGGTGCACTGCTGGTGGGAATGTAGACTGGTGCAGCCATTAAGGAAGACAGTATGGAGTTTCCTCAAAAAGTTAAAAATGGAACTCCCAATTGACCTAGTAATCCCACTTCTAGGACTATATCTCAAGAAAACAGAAACATCAATCAGAAAGGATATATGCACCCCTATGTTCATACCAGCATAATTTACCAGAGCTAAGATTTGGAAACAGCCTAAGTGCCTATCAGCAGATGAGTGGATTAAAAAAATGTCTTACATCTACACAATGGAATACTACCCTGTGGTAAAAAAGAAGGAATTCTTACCATTTGCAACAGCATGGATGGAACTGGAGATCATTATGCTAAGTGAAATAAGCCAGTCAGAGAAAAAAAGATATCACATGATCTCACTCATTTGTGGAATATAACGAGCAACATAAACTGATGAACAAAAACAGATCCAGATACAGAGAAGCAGCGATCAGACCATCAAATCTCAGAGGGAAGGTAGGTGAGGATGGGGGTAAAGGGGAGAGAGTAACCAATGGACTTGTATGCATGCATATAAGCCTAACCAATGGACACAGACACTAGGGGGGTGAGGGCATGAATGGGGGGAGGGAAGAGGGGGCAATAGGGGGATAAGGACACATATGTAATACCTTAATCAATAAAGAAAAAAAATTAAAAAAAAATAACTCCAAAGTAAAAAAAAAAAAAAAAGGACTTGTATCCCCCCCAAATTACAGGCCATTGAAAAATAGAGGAAAACATAAACAAGTGGAAGAATATACTGTGTTCATGGATTAGTAGAATTAATGTCATTAAATTGTCTATACTTTCTAAAGCAGTCTACAGATTCAATTCTATTCCTGTTAAAATACCAACAGCATATTTCACAAATCTACAACAAATACTCCAAAACTGTATATGGAACTAAAAAAGACGCCGAATAGCCACTGCAATCTTGAGAAAGGAGAAAAAGTTGGAGGATCACAAGACCTGATATCAAGTTATACTACAAAGCCACTGTAATCAAAACAGCCTGGTACTGGCACACCAACAGGCATATAAATCAATGGAACAGAAGAGACCTAAGAAATAAACCCAAGACATTATGCTCTGTTAATATTTGACAAAGGAGGCAAGAGCATACAATGAAGTGAACAGTCTCTTAAATAGAGGATGTTGGGAAAATTGGACAGGTACATGAAAAAAAATGAAACTAGACCATCAATTTACATCATACACAAGAATAAACTCAAGGTGGATAAAAGAGTTAAATGTAAGTCATGAAACCATAAAAATCCTAGAAGAAACCATAGGCAGCAAAATCTCAGAAATTTCTTGTAGCAATATGTTTACAGATACATCTCCTAGGGCAAAGGAAACCAAAGAGAAAATAACAAATGGGACTGCATCAAAATAAAAAGCTTCTTCACAGCAAAAGAACCATCAACAAGATGAAAAGGGAGCTCACTGTATGGGAGAACGTATTTGGCAATGACACATCCGATAAAGGGTTAATATCCAAAATATATAAGGAACCCATACAGAAGGAAGACAAACAATCCAATTAAAAATGTGCAAAGAACCTAAATAGACACTTCTACAAAGTAGACATACAGAAGGCCAAGAGACATATGAAAAAATGCTCAGTCACTGATCATCAGAGAAATGCAAATTAAAATGACAATGAGGTATCACCTCACACCTGTCAGAATGGCTACCATAAACAAATCACAAATCAACAAATGGTGAGGATGAGGAGACAAGGGAACCCTAGTACACTGCTGGTGGTAATGCAGACTGGTGTAGCCATTATGGAAAACAGTATGTAGTTTCCTCAAAACTTTAAATATGGAACTGAGTGACGCAGTGATCACACTTCTAGGATTATATCCTAAGAAATCTGAAACACCAATCAGAAAGAATGTATGCACCCCTATGTTCATAGCAGCACAATTACAATAGCTAAGATCTGGAAACAGCCCAAGTGCCCATCAGTAGATGAGTGGATAAAAAAGCTGTGGTACGTTTACATCATGGAACACTATGCAGCAGTGAAAAAGAAGGCTCTCTTACCCTTTGAGACAGCATGGAGGGACCTGGAGAGTATTATGCTCAGTGAAATAAGTCAGTCAGAGAAAGGCAAGTATCACATGATCTCATTCATGTGTGGAATCTAATGAACAAAATAAACTGATGAACAAAATAGATCCAGAGACACACAAGCATAGAGCAGACTGTAGAGTATCAGAGGGAAGGCGGGTAGGGTGGTTGGTTGTTAAGAGATCAAGCAAAGAACTTGTAAGCGTATATGCATAGCCCATGGACTCAGACACTAGGTTGGTAAAGGCCTGGGGTCAGGGGTGGGGGTAGGCTGGAAAGGGTCAATGGAGTAGGAAGGGGGACATATTTAATACTTTCAACAACAAAGATTTCATTAAAAAGAAACACACACAAAAATTCAAATAATGTGAATTTCCTCCAAAAATATATATATATATAAATAAAATCAGTAAGCATATTCTCAAGTGAGGATGCTAAAAAGTAAATAAGCATGACCAGTATTGTTCAGTGGTTGAACATTGGCCCATGGAACAGGAGGTCACAGTTCTATTCCAGGTCAGGACAAGTGCCGGGTTAGTGGGCTCGATCCCCAGTAGAGGGCATGAAGGAGGCAGATAATCAATGATTCTCTCTCATCACTGATGTTTCTATCTCTCTCTCCCTCTCCCTTACTCTTTGAAATCCATAAAACAAAAATTGAAAAAAGTAAATAAAAAGTAATTAAGAGGCTTTAGGTTGACTCTAATTCTCTATGAAAATATTTCCAGAATCTTGTGATTATATACTAATTGTTCATTTATTAATGGTTACATGTTTAAAATTTTTTTCTTAGGTAAATTTCATTTTGAAATAAAACAAATAAGACACTTTAATAAAGATAATGCTTTTTATAACTCCATTGTTGGGAAAAATTATTAAAACACACATCTGAATTAAATGACATCCTTGCTCACAACTGTGTACAGGCTGAGTCTATTACATAATGAAATCCAGGCATGAGCCATTCTTTAGAATTTCTGCTAATCCTCTCAGCTCTAACTCTCCTGCTTTCCTACTGCTGGTAACATATTATCATTTGCCTTTGCATAGAGCATTATCAATTTTAAGAAATTTATGTTTCACAGATGCTCCTACTTTAAGCAAAACTTACTTTTTGAGGGTAGACAGCTCAGAGAGGAATAAACATTTTCATACAAATTCTAACATTTTTACTTGTCAAAACTCAAAATTCAAATTGGTCATCAAATAGCAATCCAATATTTGCTTTCTCAGGAATCCTGTGATCATCACTTCCCTGTCCAGTCTCTGTAAAATTTTTAGATCATTCCGTTAGAATGGTGGTCTATCTCAATTACACATTTAACCCAAAAGCTCATACAAGGTAAAACTTTTCCAGAGATAATAATTGCCTAAAATACAATGTCAGAAATGGGTAAAATTCAGTTGTGTCCAATAATATTTATTATTCAGAAGGCAGATTGTATTAAAAAAATCAGAATTTTCTTTGTCAAGAGCAAGTAGGGTCAAATGACCTGGTTAACAAGGATAATGCTGGCCTTGCTGGACTGTGATAACAGCTAAAATTATTTATTACATTGTCTGACCCATGGCAAGTGAGCAATAAGTAGTAGTCATTTGCTGCAGCCTACTGCAAAGAATTGTTAACAACAGCCATGATTTTAATATTAGCCATGTTCCCAAGCCATGTGCTCAGGCTTCCAATTGTATAGGATGCTATCAATAGTTGCTGAAAAAGGTAAAGATGCCAGTATTATTATTTAGGAATAAAAATATTCCACTAGCTCCTGGAGGCATCAACACTGACAGGAAACATTTCATCATCCACAACAAAAGAGAAGCTTGCTGAAGTGAACTGAATAGATCATGCAGGAATGGATAGGTCATTTCAACTAAGACCGTGTTCGCATTAGGTCCTATCCACTTGATACTATCGCTGTGCTAGAAGTTGGGGCCCTTATCATGGCAGTTTTATTATTTTTCTCACAGCGATGCAGAATCAATAGATTAGAAACCCTGTGCAGTTGGAGAGGAATAAAATGAGTCAATTTCTTTTAAAACTGATTTATGCTAATCCTACAGCATGATAATTAGCCTAGTGAATAGTGTCAAGTGCTGTGACCATTTCTCCCAAAGCCAGTTATAAAACTGATTTTAAAATACTTAAAACATGTTGCCACTTGAAAATGAAATGAAATTACCCTCTGTGTGGTAAGCGCTTACTGCAATGAATTTGAATCTTATCCAACATCCTGTTATTATTTGATGACTGACACTGCCTCTGATTTATTTATTGCCTTTCAAAACGGAGAGGTGGGTCCTGCGGATCTGAAATCTCGGGTTTGATTTCTAGCTCCATTAATTCACCAAGTTGTAATAAGCAAAATATTTGACCCATGTTCCTGTTATCAAAGCATTTAAAGATATTTAGTAAAACGGGCCACAGGAATATCTATTAAACCAAAAAATGATTAACATCGTATATATGTTTAAGATAAATATTCAGGGCATTACAGTGATGCTGACTAGAAGACCCAGTTATAAAATGCTTTCCAATGAATTCCCCTGGAGGCCTGTGAATTTATTACCAATATACACATATGTATAGAATTTGAGTATTGATGACACAGTCTGGCCCATGTCTCTTTCCTCCTGACAAAAGAATTACCATACCATGTGTATGCAAACCACTGAGGCAAAGATCCTCCTCCCATTCTCAGATCATTCGGTGCTTCCAGGTTTGTGGACAAGGCAGCAGGGAAATAGTGAACTATATAGACTATCCTAGTAGCCACCACCTGAAGGGCCATATGTGCTTATAGCAGGTAAGCCTAAGGCCTCAGCTCAGAGATTCCTCCTCCAGACTGAGTGCTCTGGAACTTGGACTAGTCAGCTCTCTGATCTTTGTGCATTTTGTGAAGTCCTATTGGTAGATGAGGCGTTCCACACCTTGGTCTGTGTGGAGAAAGAGTCCCGCCTTCTCCATCATCTGAATAAATGTACTCACAGAATACCTCTCTTTTAAAAAGCATTCCCAGAAGTGGTTCTAATGATCAGCTAGGCGGGGAACGATGAACCTATTCCATAGCAGTGCAACTTGAAGAAGCTAGGGTTCTCTTTCCTCCCCTTTTACACATTTAAGTTGAGATAAGGATAGCAAATGAGAACATAGGTTTAAAATTTTAATAGCAATTTGATGAGTACTTTTATGATTTTTTAATCTAATAATAGTTTGCATTTTGTATGTCTGGTGTGTGTTCTTTGCTAGTAATTTGTTTTACTACATTTTAAAAAGTATGAGGGGATGGAAACTGAACTAGGGCACAGGCTGTGGTCGAGAGAGGATAAATGAATGATATTGTTCTAAGTTCTGCCATCCTGAACTTTTGTTAATAAAACATAAAATAATTTTCCATGACCCAAAGAGAGGTTACACAGGTACAGGAAAGTCAATTTGAAACTATCAAGTCAACAAGTTAACCATTTTGCTTTTACGGAATAATTTTCAGCTACGTGGACAGAGACTAACTAATTCAGTTGTTGATCAATGCAAGCTGTTAACATTTCTACTTTAGAGAAGCAGCCCCATTCAAGGGAATCAGTCAGGAATGTCAACCTGTTATTTGGATGTACTTATTATGTGATTGACTCATCAATTTCAGTAGTTTCAATGTTGCCTGTGTAGATAACCATCCTTCTAGGAGACAGCTTTTTGGGGTACAATTTTTCTTGTAGTTGATACTGTACAAAGTGTGTGAATTTGAGTTTTACTCCATATATGAATACTTATCTAATACTTTAGTTGTCATCCAAATGTCTGAGGCTCTCATTAAGAAAAACTGTAATGTCACTCCTAAATTTTGACATGTTTTAAAAACACGGTCTGAGCCAGTATACCAATGATTTGTGATACAAAGCTACTCTATATGGGTTCCTCCCAAGTCAGGTAAATAATTTACCCCCATCTGCCTCAGTGTCTTCCTTTGATGAATGAAAACTTTGAAGCAAGTGAACTCTCTGGTACCTTCCAGCTCCAAAATTAACTTTACTAGAAATAAATGTATGCTCATCTAAACATTGCACAAAAGGGTTTTTGTAAGATAGTATACCAATAGTTATTTTTTCAAAGAAATTAACAATTGTAATGGAACAGTAAAGAGAAAAATAATATGAAACCATTTCTAACTAAAAGTGTACAAGTCAGCTGAAGTAAACTTTATTGTTGAACTATGTATGTCATATGAGAAAAGGACACAGAATCCTATCTAATAATAGACAAACATGGTAATTAACCGTACCTTCAACATGCTTCCCATTGGCTAATCAGGGTGATATGCAAATTAACTGCCAACCAAGATGGCAGCCGGCAGCCAGGCAGCTTAAGTGAACAGGAGGCTTGCTTGCTCCAGTGAAGGAGGAAGCCAAGGTTCCCCGCCTGCCGCTGCTGGGCTCTGAGCTTTCACTCTAAGAAACAATGTTGCAATTATCGAAGCTAAAAAAACCCCAGAAACCTGCTTTCAGCCAGCTGGGCCTCAGAGCTGGAGCTACAAAAGTGTTTCAATTATAGAAGCCAAACAAACCCAGATACCTGCTTTCAGCAGCCGAGATCTCAGAGCTGGAGCTGAGCCTCAGAGCTAAAGCTGGCTCTCAGCTCCAGTGACAGCCATAGAAGGTAAATAAATCCCAGAATAAAAAGAAAAAAAAGAAAAAAAAGGAGAGGTTGGGAGCTTCAGTCACCCGCCAGCCTGAAAACGGCCTTCAGCCCATCACCCAGACTGGCCAGACACCCCAGTGGGGACCCCCACCTTGAAGGGGGTGCAACCAGCTGCAAACAGCCATCATCCCCTCATCTAGGCTGGCCAGGCACCCAAGAGGGACCCCAACCCTGATCTGGGACACCATTCAGGGCAAACCAGCCAGCCCCCACCCATGCACCAGGCCTCTATCCTATATAGTAAAAGGTAATATGCAAACTGACCCTAACAGCAGAAGGACTGGGAATGACTGGTCACTATGACACACATTGACCACCAGTGGGCAGACACTAAATGCAGGAGCTGCCCCCTGGTGGTCAGGGCACTCTCACATGGGAGGAGCTCTGCTCAGCCACAAGCCAGGCTGATGGCTGCCAGTAGAGCGGTGGTGGTGGGAGCCTCTCCTGCCTCCTCAGCAGCACTAAGGATGTCTGACTGCAGTTTAGGCCTGCTCCCCGCTGGCAAATGGACATCCCCCGAGGGCTGCCGTGCTGCCAGAGGGATGTCTGATTGCCATCTTAGGCCCAATCCCCCGGGGAGTGGGCCTAAGGCAGCAGGTGGTCATCCCCTGAAGGGTCCCAGACTGCGAGAGGGCACAAGCCAGGCTGAGGGACCTCCCTCCCCACCGAGTGCACAAATTTTTGTGCACTGGGCCTCTAGTGTGTATATATTAGAGTTTGTGGAAGGGAATAATGAAAAGTCAGTTATACTTTAGCTACAGCAGCATGAAAATATCCAAAGGATGTATAGTTCAGCACACAATTCTCCAGAAGATTCCTATAGTAGTAAGGTTCTACTGGGATCCATCCACTTTCCCTCTCATTTATTGAGACATGTGTTTCAACTGTATTTGTAGCAGTTACAACTCTTTAAAACCAAAGAGCATGCATAAAACACAGTATTGCTGGAGTAGTAGAATATCTTTCTGGAATACCTTCTTTAAACAGCATACTTTTTATTTAAAGACTCTTGCATATCACAGTTCAAAAATTATGTATTACCCCCCTCCCCCCCCAACTTGGTGTGGTATGTGAGGGATTTACTATAAATATCAAGCATTATTCTATCGTGGACATTATAAGAGACAAATTTAGATAATTTTTTTTTATTTGAGAACAGATTTAGAATTACAGAAAAGTTGCCAGTAGTACAGAGAGTTTCTATATACCCTTCACCCAGTTTCAATTATTGTTAACACCTTAGCTTCTATAATACATTGCCACAATTAAGAAAACCGAAGTCAATACTTGTTCAGTGTTAATTGACTTTTACCTAATGTCTACTTTCTGATCCAGGATCCCATCTAGGGCACACATTACATTTAGTCATCCTGTATTTTCAGTGTTCGCTAGACAGAAGAAATTTCTCAGATTTTCCTTGTTTAGATGAACTTCAGAGTTCTGAGGAATACAAAATGTGTATTTCACGGAGTGTCCTTCGATTTGGATTTTTCTGCTCTTTTTCTTGGGGTTAGAGTTTTTAGGAGAAAGACCACAGAGATAAAATGCCATTCTTATCACATCACATAATGGTACGTGCTAGCAGTGGGACTTACATGGATGCCTTTCCCCTTGATCACACGGCTGAAGCAGTGCTGTTCAGGTTTCTCCAGTGTAAAATTATTCCTTGCTCCTTCCATACTCTACTTTTAGAAAACAAGTTACCAAACAGCCCACACTCAAGGAGTAGGAGTTACATACACTTCACCTCCTGGACTGGGTAGTATCTAGCTAAATTATTTGGACATTTATGCATAGGAAATTCACACCACAGACATTTCCAATATCTATTTTCTAGCGTATTATGTCACATTGTCAAATAAAACAAAGATTTTTTTTTTTTTCAAAATCCGTGATCTGTGGATGACCCAATAAAACAGAAAGTTGGGAAAATTTTATTGACCTTCCCATTCCACTTTTATGTGTTGGTTAACAGTCGATTTTTTCTTTAAACTAGTCACTTTCAAAAGGAGATCATTACTTATTCCACACCAGTTTCCATGTAACCAGTGTCGTATTTTGTAATTGGTATTCAAGATACTAATTCCCCTTACAGAGGCTAAAGAGCCACAGAGAGAGGGCTGTGCAAAGATGTACACTGCATATGCCTAGATGGAGGGGAGAGATCTAGATAGGAAGTGAGAGTGGGATTTTGTAGATCCAGTTATCAAATTAATGTGACCTATGCTCATTTTCCATGCAACCAACATATTTCTCATTTATTTGAGATTAAACATATCCATATCTTGATTTAAAATCAATTTTATTTTCAAACATTAGTAATGGCATTTTATTAGTTCACGTACATGTCATCACTATTAAGAAGACCCCCAAATATGGATGTAGAGCTCTGAGTAAGTGCAGGGTATTTACTCTTTCTTTTAGCATATACTTAGGGATTACAATTACTGAGATAAAACAATGCCAGGAATCTTTTGTCAAGTGTGAGACAAACAGTATAGGAAGTGCTATAAGAATCTATAGAGAGGACAATTTCAAAAGGTTATGATTGTCTCAAAGGCCTCATAGAGAAAATAAAAGTGAGCTGGGCTTTAAAGCATTACAATTTTGGCTAAAGGTGATTATGTGCCCAAGGTCAGAAGGTAGACCTCTTTGGTTAGAATAGTTTTCACATAACAGGGAGGTCAGAGAAATAATGAAAAGTTGGTAAGTGGAACAGACTTTGGAAGTCATTGAAATCAAGTAAAGTGTAAATGGGTTGAGACCTAAGTTTTTAAAGATGTGTAGTGATTTATTTAGATAATGTATTGATATTAACTTTTGCTGATCTTAAAACTAAGAACGCTTATTGATGGAAAAAAAATGCAGAGAAGAAAAGATTTTTATGTGGGAACGACTATAAACACTTACTTTATATACTAAGGAAGTGTGAATGTGTGTGCGTTTACATATGCATTTATTCTTTTAAAAAATATTTTTATTGATTCCAGAGAGAGGAAGAAAGAGAAAGAGAGAAAAACATTAATCTGAGAGAGAAACATCCATTGGTTGCCCCCACCACGCAACCCAACTGGGAATGGAAATCACAACCTAGGCATGTGCCCTGACTGGGAATCGAACCCGCCTCCTTTTGGTGTACAGGATGACACTCCAACCAACTGATCACATCGGCCTGGGCTGCATTTACCCTTAAGATATTATAACTATATAGTAGCTTATCTATGCCTTCATTTTTATTGTCCTATGAACATTTCCTTCTGTCATTACTATTCATAATTATTTTAGTTATTTTGTCTTAGCTATGACTCATGTAAAAAGCATGAGTATTGTTCTAAACAGGGTGTTTTATTTCATTTGTTTACTTTCACAGCTGATAGATTACACTGTACTTTATGATCTTTTATTTCAGATAGGGAGTATTTTAATTTTGTTGTTAATACTTAATCCCAATTTTCTCAAATCATATCTGTCACAACTAATTTTGTGAGATAATATTTTTTTTATCAAAAGGACAGGCTTTCAGAACCAAGACATCATAAATTTAATGTTATATTATCAATTTTATTAGGATTTTAAAAATAACATTTAAACCTGACTGGTGTGTCAGCCTGTGGACTGAAGGGTCCCAGGTTTAATTCTGGTCAAGGGCATGTACCTTGGTTGCGGGCACATCCCGAGTGGGGAGTGTGCAGGAGGCAGCTGATCGATGTTTCTCTCTCATCAATGTTTCTAACTCTATCCCTCTCCCTTCCTCTCTGTAAAAAAATCAATAAAATATATTAAAAAATAATAACATTTAAGTTAGGTTTAAATGGTATTAAGTTTTATTGTCTATATTTTAAATTAAACTTGCTTAGATGTGAGCTTATTTGTTTGATTTATTTCTCTGTAGTGATAATTTTAAAGGATGATGACATAGATTTTATCTTTTAGTTTAAAAGAAATAATAATGCATTGAAAACATAGGAAAAAATTCAGAATTTAACTAACATTGATACAACCACTGAATAGATTTCAAAGAATGTATTTAGAACAAACAATTTTCTTTGATTTGTTTCTGGTTTTTAAAAATAAATTTAAAAAAATGGCTTAACCCCCTATATCACATATATCAAGATTTCTGTTAGATATGCCCATTGGACAGCCAAGCAGAACTCAGAGACTTTGAAGCTTCAGGCCTGAGAGTTTGTGCGATATTTAAAGCCATGAGATTAGATAAGATCACCTAGAGAATAAGTGCACATTAAAGAGAGATGAGACCCAAGATCAAATAACTGCAGAACTCCCAACATTTCTTGGAAAATAAAAGAAGAACTAAGAAATGAAACTAAAGGAGGAATTAGTCAAGGAGGATGAAAATAAGAAAAGTATTGTGTCGTATAAGCAAAGTATGCAAAGTCTTTGTAAAGGAGGTAATAATTAACTGTGTCAAAGGGAATTATCAAATAAATGGAACCTGAGAATTGGCCATTGGAATAAGCAGTCTTGATGTTACTTGTAAACAGAAAAGAGAACACAGGAGAGTGAGCTTGAAAGGCCGGCTGTAAAAATATCAACAGAGAAAGAAATAGAGCAAAATATTTTCAGGAGTTTTTCTACAAAAGGTGGCAGCTGGAGAGGAGTATTCTATCAAGGAATTTTTTTTTCTAAGATGGGGTTATTCGAGAAATATGGGGTTTTTCTCGTTGTATGCCAATGAGAATGAGCAGTCAGTACAGGCGAAAGATGAAGTAAATTACAAGAGCAAGGAGTGCATGGGGGTGGGAGTGGGATGTAGTTTAAGTTGCTAAATTTCAATAGAATCACTGAAACAGGAGTACAGAGAATTATATGGGAAAAGATAAAGGCAGGACGGTAAATTTGGTGGTGGAAGAATTAGCTAATTATCACCTGATGGCTTTTCTTTAAAAGAGGGATATAAACATCCAGGCAATCTGCTGAGAGTGAGCATGGGGGAGGAGATTAGTGATGTTGAGCATTTTTCCTGTCTCTTGACCATTTGGATATCCTCTTCGGAGTGAAGACAATGTTCCTTAGATACTACAGAGAAGGCTGGCGGATATAATCATCAGGAACAACAGGCTTTGAATAATATTTCAGAAGAGAAAGGAACTGGTTTCTTAGGGAGGCTGAAGTCATCCGGGAACTATGACGTGTGGATTTAGTCCTGATCAGTTCCTAGGGGACCGTGAATAGCCATTTCGAGTCCCATCTCTGCACTTTATAGTGGTGACGGCAGTGATGCTGGCTGTACTGAAGCGCAAGGCGTGTGCTCCTCAAGTGCTTCTGTGAACCGTGTGCGTGCCAGCGAGACGGCCAGCTCATTTAATCGGAGCTCCAACTTGAGTTAGACAATGGAAAGCCTCTGCATGAGGAAGTGACTGCCTTTATCAAGACTGACTACAACATAATCCTGATGGTAGGATGTCTCTTTTCATAGTCAGGGGCCAGCCGCGTATTTATTTAGGAGGAATGGTACTTCTGCAGCTAGCTTGGTTTGCTCTTTGGGATTTTACTGACATAGTTGAAATTTAGCCAAGGCAATAGAGCACTTCAAATTCAACTGGAAGAGAAACAGCTGGAGGGCTGCCATGAAAAGCTTTCTGTAAGAGAGGAGCAGGGTGAAGGTGAAATGGCCCAAGTGTATCTGAAATCCTGGCATCTTTTACCTTCCAATAATTCAGACACTTAGTTTCCTTGCTGAATAAGCCACCGGGAGAACATCTTTCTCATTTAAACGCAAAGTGAGACACATCTAATCTCAAAGGATATAACTGGTATTGTAGGAAACTAAGAGGCACAGGCAAGCAAGGAGGGGAAGTATGCCCTGGACTTAGTTTCAAAACGGGTCCACGCACTCTCAGGTAAACGCTCACGGCACGCATTTGCTGTGCACCACCTTCCCTGAAGCTCCTGGTTCTGAAAGCTGTTAACAGCAAAGGAGGAAACTATTAAGTAGAAAATTTGTCCAAATGTTGCTTTTAGGAGACATCTATTCATAATAGCTACCTTTTCTTTTGCATTGAGTCCGATGGTAGTTATTAGTAGAAAAAAAAATAAGTGTAGGAAGTAGTTAGTTACAGAGGCTTATAAACATGTCAGTCCATTTCGAGGTCCTGCAAATCCTACAGCTTTGCTTTCTCATGGGCCATATACATCAATGCATTGAAATTAAGAAACAGTGAAGTTGAGAACAGCAGTCAAATTGCAACCATTATGTATTACTAGGAAGGAGGTGATGCCAGTATGGAGTTGAAAATGTTGTAATACTGCAGCCATGGTTGCAAAGAAAAGTGCAATCACTGCAGGAATGTTTGTGTCATCGTTGGGTCTCATTTATTTATTGTGGGTTATCGCTATAAGGTTAGCCAACATCTGCCCCATGTTCTGGAAGGTGCTGGCTAGTCTGAGTATATTAAGATGGAGAGATGAAGGAGGAGGAGGAGGAGGAGGAGGAGGAGGAGGAGGAGGAGGAGGAGAAGGAGAAGGAGGAGGAGAGGAAATTGACTTATCTCAATTTAGTTTACTTTCAAATGACATATAATACCTTCCATGGCCATGATTTAACATTTTGACAAAATGGTATATATGATTAAGTTGATTCAAGAACCCCAAACTAGAATAGCTCATTGCTAAGTGACCTGCTAAAATGTCAAGTTCGTTTTTCATAATGAATCCCTTTAGAACTTTTTCTGCAGATGTAACAAGTTCCTTCCCATCCAACTTCTAAATTATTTCCCCACAGCGAGGAAAAACTGAAATTTTAATTTTATCTTGCAATTGAGAGACAAAGTCCTATGACTGCTGTCATTTTAAAGGAAGCTTTCCTGATCCAATTTAAAGAGCAGTGTTTGTATAAACTACTGTGCAAATCATTCCTCCTTCCCTGAGGGTCTGAGAGTACTGGCACAGTATTTGTCTTTGTAGCAGAAAAGTAATAAAATCAGAGAAAATGTAAGTATATCTGAATTGCTAGAATACATTATTGTGTAGCACGATAACAAAAACCACAGCTACATTTAAAAGAGTCACTTTCCACAATTAGGTCACGGCAACTCTTTATCTTAAAAAGAGTTGGATAAATATCTCAGCTCTACAAACTTATCTGCTACTTACTGTCCATTACTTACATTACTTCACACAGATAAACATACGTTATTCCATTTATTCATATGATAGATATTTTCTTATTTTTCTTGTGAGTGTGGCTATTAATATAAAGATAAATTAGTCATTGACCTGATCTTCAGTTAACCAAGGGTCCAGTGTGGAAGAAAACACATATAAGCACTATTATGGAACAATGCAGAGTGCAATAAATGCTACAAGAGGAGTTTAAAGAGATAAGCCAGTTGGAGAAAAGTATCACATGATCTCACTCATGAGTGGAATATAATGAACAACATGAACTGATGCACAAAAATAGATCCAGACACATAGAAGCATCGAACAGACCGTCAAACCTGAGGGAAGGCAGGGGTGGTTGGGAGGGGGTGAGGGGGTAAGAGATCAACCAAAGGATTTGTATGCATGCATATAAGCATAACCAATGGACACAGACAACAGGGGGGTGAAGGTCTGTGCTGGGGAGGAGGGTGGGCTGGGAGAGGTCAATGGCAGAAAAAGGGAACATATGTAATAATTTCAACAATAAAGAATTTAAAAAAAATTTTAAAAAGAGCAATGAGAACACAAAGAATTAAGTAAAATTGACCAGGGGAAGACCAATAAATGCCTCAGGAGCTGGCGGCTCCCTGACCTGGTGGGTCCTGAGAGATGCATGGAGCCTTTTACACCTTTTATATCTTGCATTGAGTATAAAGGCAGTCCCAGCTACTAGTTAAAGATGTCTTTTCTCTCAGAACTTCTAAAGTGCTAGAAGAAATATGGAATAATTCTCTAGAGGAGTGCTATGATTTATTTATATTGCTTTAGCCAAAGTCTTTGGAATTTCTATCAGGGTGGTGAGGGTATGCCTTCCACAAACAAACTGTGACAGGTTTCTAGAAGATATCACACAGGTGGGGGCAAGCTGAGACCCAAGTCCGTCAGAGTTATGAGACCTGCAACTCCACACGGGGGAAGTACGTGACTCCCAACATGTTGAGTTCCCTTCCAGAACCGTCAGCGACTGAAGTTTACCGTCTGGAGGTGGTGGGGTGAGGGCAGTGGCAGAGCAAAAGGGAAAGGACCATGGGCTTTTTTTTTCTGAGTTATTAATTAAAAAGTGTTGGAATACTCAACCTCACTGTACACCAAAAATTCCGATTATTTAAAAAAAATGGTAAATTAAGATAATAACTTATAAATATGCTAGGAAATTATAGAGAAACTATATGTAATCTTGTTCTAAAAATAATGAAATCATTTACCAAGAACCGTGGTGGAACAAATTATGGTATAGGCATTCTAGGCAGTGAAGTAAAATTTTTATAATAATGTGGTATAATAATATATACTACTTAATAATATGAATGAACAAACATAGAATAGTATGTATAATATGATCCTAGATATGGAGACTATGTATGTGGTAGCATAAAATGTGTATATATTCTCTCTATGTTAACAGACACTCCTAGAAGAATACATAATAAACTGTAAGTAGCAATTACCTGAGAGCACAGTAAAATTAAAAAAGGAGATGGAAGGAGGGAGGAAGCAGTAAAAATAAAAACGTCATACTTGTATTTTTGCTTTGTTTGAAATGTTTATTTTAGAAAAGTGGAAAAAATACATAAATGTTTAAAAAGGCAATAGAAACCTCCTACACTCCCATAGTCATGAATGAAGAATGGGACCTTCACAGGTTAAAAGTGTGAAAAAAAAACAACTTTTGGTCAAAGAAACCTTGAATATTTAGGAGAAGTAAAATGTTCCTGCATGCATTTCCTACCAATGATGCATTAAATTCACATATCTCTCGCTGCGATGCTTACTCGGGCCGAGTTCCATATACAGGACTAATGCATACCTATTGACCTCATTAGAGACATGTCCCGAAAGTCAGGAGTCCTCATGTGATTGGTAGTTTTAGGGATGCCCTTGAGCTGTGTCCAACTAACATGCGAGAAGTTATAAAAATATGACCCTTGAGATGTTCTATTAATTTCCAGGAATGAGGCCCCTAATGACCACTCTGCTTCGCTTGCAACTTGATTTATAGATGTTTTTATTAAAGTTGATTTAATTTCCTTCACTTCACATGTTCTTACTAATTGAATCATTTCCCTCAGTTCCCAGAAGGCCATAAAATAGAGAATTTATTATATACTGTGTAACAATCTACATTCAGGTAAATACATGGATGGGACAACTCAGCCAGCATATTGAGCATACCTGATAAAGTGCCGGCATAATCACTCAATGAACCTGATGTACTTCATTACAGTGTCATGAGCTCTATTGGTTATGAATGTTAAAATGATCCATTGTTGTTTTTATTGAATTAAGGTAAAATATTTTATGTGCTTTCAGGAAAGACACATTACCTTCTCTTCAAAATTGATTCAGATGGTTATTTGGGAGTTCAGCTTATTGTCCTCCTGGCAAAGAATGAAATGACAAATGAAATTGAAAGACTAAAAAAGGCATTCTTCCCTGTTTTGAAAAAAGAAGGTGTGCCTAGCATGAATATCATGGCATTTAAAAACTATAACGGGGATAATTATAAATTTAGGTAAACATTTTATTTTTTTTACAATGGATAACTATCAAAACTGGATATTTTAGGATTAAAACACCCTTTCCTAGAATAGTTCAACTTCTGAGCCAGTTATTTTATGACTTGACTGGACAAATTTTATTTAAAAAAATAAAAATAAATCAACAGAATATCCTTTCTCAAGTTTCTCATACTAATTAAATCTGTTTTCTTTGAGGGTGCCTAGGGTACTGAACACTATATTTGGAGTCCTTTGTTAGGTACAACCAGAACATAAAAAAGATAAGAAACTTCCTTAGGAATGTTATTATAAGGCAAAGTTTAAATCCTTACTTTTTATTTTTTATTTTTTTTTTACCTTCAAGTATAATCTTCCTTCTGTATATGAGGCAACAACCTCAGAAGAATTGCATGGAATTATTTCCCCCCAGAGCCATACAAATTTAAGTCTCAGATTCTTCCCAAACTTTTTAAAGATCCATTTCTCCTTCTATACTCTGCCATTTCTCTGAAATGCACAATCAGTATTGATTAGTTGAATTCTGAATTGAATTAGGATCAGATATTAATGCCTGGTAAATTGTACATAAAAATTCATAAATGAGGATGAGAGATCACACTCATATATCAGCATGGCAAGAAGCATGACCTGGAGATAATGTATCGGGTCAAAATGAAAAGCAAGGACTTCAGAAAAACACACACAAAAAAACAACGATTTCTGTTCTCTTGTGAGGAAGGCTTTAGAGCAGTGGTTATCAACCTTCCTAATGCCACGACCCTTTAATACAGTTCCTCATGGTGTGGTGACCCCCAATTTCATTGTTACAAATTGAACATCATTAAAGCATAGTGATTCATCACAAAAACAATATGTAATTATATATGTGTTTTCCGATGGTCTGAGGCGACCCCTGTGAAAAGGTCGTTCAACCCCCAAAGAGGTCGCGACCCACAGGTTGAGAACCGCTGCTTTAGAGCCTGTAGGAAATCCCAGGATGAGGGCGGGATATCAATTGTTAAAGGAGAAGAAAAAGCAAACGTGCTTGGCCAGACTGAGTATTAGAACAACACAACAAACACAATGAAGTTACAATGAAGCTGTTACCATTGGGAAGTTAAATATTTCGAAAGGAGAACTCAGATGGGATTGTATGCATAGAAACAAATATAAGAATTGTCACTTTGGCCTTGCCAAGGAAGTGGGGGTCAATTGAGCATTTACGATTGGTTTTATTTTTTCACTCATTATTTAGCAAATGGTTACTGAATGAATAAATGCTATTACACAAGCACATGGTGTTTGCTTTCATGGCTGTACAATGTTAATGGGAAAAGACTGGGATCTCCTGCCAGATGCTTCTTATACCCTCAGAACTGTAAGCAGGGATTTTGAATTTATTTCCCTCACACCAACATGTCTTATGCCAATTTAAGACTATATAGTCAGAGCATTCTGAACACCAGTTAGTGCCCTGAAATAAAAATCAGAACATTCCCAGAAAGATTAGAATTCCAACACTAATTAAAATTCTGGAGACTCAAAGGGGTAAGGGTCATGCCTTGGTACATTTTATGACTCAGGTTCAGAATCTGAAAATCTCAGTTTCCATTCTAGAGCTATAAACTTTATAGTTTCTTCCCCCAATTATAGTTTATAGATGTAATTTTAAAGTTTGTTGTGTGTGTGTTTTTTTTTCAAGTGGTTTACAACTTGAATTTGTACAAAATAGCAAACAAACATTTTGGGGAAAAATTACAGGCATCCCAGACTCTGGGAATTTATTTTATTCAATCCAAAATTAACAGTAATACCAATAGTAACTAACATTAGATAGAAGCTGTTTAGCTTAAAACATAGTTTAAGATACATTATAATAATACCTCACTGATTTGGAATGCCTAAAGAAAGAATTCAGGAACAAATAAATATTGTTAAGTATTTTAAAAGAATTACAAGTTCCATTCTGTATTAGAGTGTGAGGTCCTCAAGGCAGGTATAGTGTATATTAATTATGCTGTCCTAGTGCTATTCTCATCTCTTAGGATAATTTTGTACTCTAAGCTAGCTAACCCAGGCAATTTGTTGATAAGAAAGCATGTCTTCTGAGTATTTTAAGTTTCATAGACTATGCATTAGCATACTGACTAGTCCTAATATTATCAGACTAATTAAGAAATAAACTTAAACTGTGAAAATAAAATACACCTGAGATGAAAAATCCATGACTTTTATTATATTTACCCACCTACTTAATAATTTGGAAAATTCAGCAATTGTCTCCCTGTCATTAGTATGAATTAACAAAGCTCTACCACAGTGGCAGTTTTGATGGTAATTATGCAAAATGAAATTACATTTCTAAACAAATGATGGTTATTTTTATATTTAGTGCTGCCTGAAGACGAAGTGTCAAAGGAGTAGCATTTACAGATTTATTTAAAAAATTAGCATAAAATTGAAGCAAAAACTTTTAAAAGCAATGTGATGGTTGAACATCAGGTTTTACTATCAGGTTCTACGCCTACTTCTCAATTCCTACTACCTTAGTATTCTCAGTACATTTCTTTAGCTCTTTCAGTTAGGACTTCTCAGGACATTAGCTTACTCTATTTTTTGAAATTAAAAAAAGAAATCATTTTTTAAAATTTTCTCATGAGACATCAATACTTTTATTTTTAAAATATATTTTTTATTGATTTTAGAGAGAAAGAGAGAAAGAAACATCACTGATGAGAGAGAATCAATGATTGGCTGCATGCCCCACACTGGGGATCGAGCCCCCAACCCGGGCATGTGCCCTGACCCGGGGGAATCGAACTGTGACCTCCTGGTTCATAGGTCAACACTCAACCACTGGGCCACACCGGGTGGGCAAATCAATACTTTTCATATTCCACTTTTCTTGATCTAACAAAAATACTTTTGGTTTACCAAGAATAAACATATTTCCACTACTCATTGAGGTGTTTCATAATGTTTTATTGGTATACTCTGGCTTATGATTATTTTTATGTAAAAATCATGTCAGCTTTAATAAATACTATATAAATCCTAAGTTGCTTGTCCATGTAAGTACACACAAACATACACAGAGTGCTATACATCCAAACTTTACTTACTTAATAAATGATAAGTTGCTCTGAAATATCTGTAAATCTGTTTCATTATTAAAAGCACACATAGATTTTTGTCTCCATGAATTTTTGTAAAACACTCTTCCATGGCAAAAAACCAAGCACAGTTAGAATAAAGTGGTAATGTAAAAACAAACAAACAAACAAACAAACAAACAAACACACAGCTCTCAGTAACTGAAGTTAATACCTATAATCACAATATAATTTATAATACCTGAAATGTCATTACTTCAATATGAAGGACAGGTGGTGACTTTCTAGAAATATTTCAGTGCTTATCTTTAAAAAAAATTATTAAACACTCCTGGTGAGTTAAAACACAAAGGGCATGCATCAGTCACTTTTGAGATATAAACTTTGAAGCCAGATTTAATGCCATGTAATTTTATGGCCTAGTTTCACGTTCACAGAAACCTTCACCAGAATGTCATTTGGGGGACTAGTTTGGTTTATCATTAATTTTTTAAAAAATTTCACTGAACACCACAATTAATTATATACCTACAATAAACCAAACGCTCTTTTGGGGGAATGGGGGTGGGGAAAAAGCAAAAACAATCAGACCTGCTCACAGTCCTGCAGGGTTGATAGTGAAGTGGAGTAGACATTCATAGGCATGATTGGAATTGCCACTTCAGCAGAATCCTCTGAGGGTTTGGACATGAGAGAGATCACCACACCTCAGGGCAGAGCAAATAATACAGCCTGGCTGAGGCTCAGCATGGGTACGAGAGGATGATGAAGAATGAGGCTATGGTCAAATCATGAAGAGTCCCCTGTGAGTATCCTATATAATAAAGAGGTAATATGCAAATTGACTATCACACCTTCACAAGATGACTGCCTACGACCAGGCCAGCAGGGGGGTTAGTGAGGGATGACTAAACAATTAAACAGCAGGCTGCAAGGGGGCTACCAGGCTGGCGGGGGGCCATGAGGGGTGACCAGGCAGGAAGAGGGGCAGTAAGGGGTGACCAGGCTGGTGGGGGGGGGAGGCAGTTAGGAGCAACCAGGCCAGCAGAGGGGGGCAGTTGGGGGCAATCAGGCTGGCAGGGGAGGCAGTTAGGGGCTATCAAGCTGGAATGCAGAGGCAGTGAGGGGCGATCAGGCCAGCAAGCGGGGGGGGGGGCAGTTAGGGGTGACTAGGCAGGCAGGCAGGTGAGCTATTAGGAGCCAGTGGTCCAGGACTGTGAGAGGGATGTCCGATTGCCGGTTTAGGCCTGATCCTCGGGCCTAAACCGGCAATCGGACATCCCCAGAGGGGTTCCGGATTGAAGAGTGTGCAGGCTGGGCTGAGGGGACCCCCTCCCCCCCTGTGCATGAATTTCATGCACCAGGCCTCTAGTAGTGACCATAAAACCCAGTTTATCTAGGACAGCATTGTACATTATCACAGAAATAAGTAGTAACTCTCCTTGCACTTAGCCCTAGACAGTTTTGCTTAGTGGGTAGAGCATCTGCCTGTAGACTGAAGGGTTCTGGGTTCAAATCCCATCAAGGGCGCATACCTCCATTGCAGGCTTGGTCCCTGGCCCTGGTTGGGGCTTGTGTGGGAGGCAACCAACCGATGTGTCTCTCTCACATGCATATTTCTGTCTCTCTGTCTCTCCCCCTCCCTCCCACTCCCTAAAAATCAATGGTAAAATATCCTTGGGTGAGGATTAACAACAACAACAACAACAAAAAGCTGAGGGTATGCTAGTGGAAGAGAGTGAACATGTACACAATAACTGTAATAGGAGATGGGAGGTAGCTTGTTTCATAGAATCAGGGCAGTTCTGAGCAAGCCGGTTTTTTTCCTGGGTGAGTAGGGAAGGCCTGGCATTTGAGATGACTTTGAATGAGAGCTAGGGTTTGTAGCTACAGTCTCCTTGTACCCAACAGTCTAGATGCCTCAAATTTACATGTAGAGATAACTTACTAATCTGCTTGGTCACTGATTTCAAATGCTAAAAAACCAGTAGGATATTAGGAAACACAAAATAAATTGGTATCTTTAAAGATTTAAGAACTGAAAATGAAGATTCAAGGAGACTCCAAAGCTACAGTTTACACCACAGTATTCTCTTTTATAATCCTCACCAGAGGAGTGAGGATATTTCTTTCCATTGATTTTTACAGGGTAGAAGGGAAGGGGGATGGGGGGGGGGAGACAGAGAGAGAGAGAGAGAGAGAGAGAGAGAGAGAGAGAGAGAGAGAAATCCTGGACACATTGATTGGTTGCCTCCCATTTGGCCCTGATCTGGGCTGGGGATTGAACCTGCAACTGTGGTATGACCAGGAATCAAACCCATGATTCTTGGGTCTGCAGCCTGACACTCTAACTATTGAGCAAACTGGCCAGGATGATACCATAGTATTCTTGATTAGATATCAGACATGTGAAATCCATAGATACTCAAATCATTTTCTGACTCAAGACTTAGAAATGTACAGCTGTGAAGACAGGGGAAATAAATTAACATAAATAATTAGGTTTATAATCCGACTAACCTAGCTGATGAAGAGGGAATAAATAGAGGATAGCATACCTTCTGAACTGTGTATCTCTTGCAAGAATTACATGTGTTCTTGTCATCCCCAAGGAAATCAGAGGTTGTTCTCTACCCTTTGAATTGTCCCTACCAATAAATTATGCTTTCATAATCCAGTCTGATAGAGCAATTTGCGAGAAAATGTTCCAGATTTATGGGATGGCTTGTAGCACTATGACTCGAAGCTTCCACAGGTTAGGGTAGGGGCTATTTAGCTTCCCTCAGCTTTGCACGTGGCTTTGTTTAAAATCTATTCATGCACATAGCCTACATTTAAAAGGCATTTCCTGGTACTACAGAATTTGATGGCTTAGAAACTCTTTTGCCCTCCCGTGTGTATGGTTTGCCTACATATGCTCTGGGTTTTCTATCTCTGGTTGCTTCAATCTAGGCACAATCTAGTAGGGGGAAAACCTATGATTTCAGAATATGAATTCAATAAGACAGGTATGTCTAAGTAACAAAGGCAAAAAGCATTACTGAAAATTGGCAGAACACAAGGACTTCCCTTTATTATTTAGTGTTTCCATCAAATAAATACTTTACAGATATTTGCTTTATTATTCATGAAACCAGCACTAAATTTACCAGATTTTAGAGGCACGGAACCTAAGACTTGCCGTGCTGTGATTTCACTGATGTTCTAAAGCAGCTCTATCAGTTTGGGACTTTAGAACATTAAGAACCTGAATATTCATGATTTTTTTTTAAAAAAATATATATATATATACAGTGGGGCCTTGGCTTATGAGTGTCCCGACTAACGAGTTTTTTGAGATACCAGCTGTCTCTCAGCCGGTTTTTTGCATTGAGTTGCTAGAGTAATTTGAGCTAATGAGCTCCTTAACGAGCTCGGTCTCAGAACGAATTAAACTCATAAGTCAAGGCCCCTCTGTACTTTTATTGATTTCGGAGAGGATTGGAGAAGGAGAGGAGATAGAAACATCAATGATAAGAGAGAGTCATTGATTGACTTCCTCCTGCATGCCCTCTATGGGGGCCTGAGCCTGCCGCCTGAGTATGTGCCCTTGACTGGAATCAAACCTTGGACCCTTTAGTCCCCAGGCCGACGCTCTGTCCACTGAGCCAAACCAGGCAGGGCCATGACTTTTATTTACCCTTTATGATCTACCAGGAATGGTTCTTAGTATAACATGTTGAACCACCCCTTTCTCTAGGACATGTAGCAGCATTTGAAAGTGAATGATGGGCATGGCAATCGTAACAAAGCACATTAGATTGACTCATTTCTAAAAGCAAGGAGAGGATGAGACGGGAAGTCTGGTTCACTTCTCTGTTTCTTTCTGAAGACCACTTTACATATATTATCCCATTGGTCTTTCATTTTCTTTATCTTGGAGTAACTAGGTGATTCCCTTAGCTAAGTCCTGACGAGATGTCTGTTTAACAAGCTCTCTTTAAGCGTAGATGACGGTACAGGCTTGAACTATGCAGAGTCCATAGGACATGCTGCTAACAAATTGCTGGAAGCAGCATTCCTAAAGAGCACTGTGCATGAAATGCAGGGAACAAAATGCATGTTTGAATCTTTTAAGAAGACATGTAGCTGATATTAATGTAAAACTTAGAAAAGAAATATGCTATTTGACCAAGACATTGAGGTTTCAGCTAAGAAGACTAGTATGATATTAAAAACCGATTATGAAATAGAAGAGGATTTATATTTATTTTTAAAATATATTTTTATTGATTTCGGAGAGGAAGGAAGAAGGAGAGATAGAAACATCAATGATGAGAGAGAATCGTTGATCAGCTGCCTCTTGCAGGCCCCATACTGGGGACCAAGCCTGCAACCCAGGCATGTGCCCTTGACCGGAATCGAACCCGGGACACTTCAGCCCACAGGTTGATGCTCTGTCTACTGAGCCAAACTAACTAGGGCGAGAATTTATATTTAAATGAATTCCTGAAATGAATAGCTTATGACTCCGTGGTCGGCAAGCTGCGGCTCTCGAGCCACATGTGGCTCTTTGGCCCCTTGACTGTGGCTCTTCCTAAGCCTTAGGAGTACCCTAATTAAATTAATAACAATGTACCTACCTATATAGTTTAAGTTTAAAAATTTGGCTCTCAAAAGAAATTTCAATCATTGTACTGTTGATATTTGGCTCTGTTAACTAATGAGTTTGCCGACCACTGGCTTATGTTATTCATGTATAAGTAAGTAATAACGACATATAAAAGTCGTTAAACTTGACAATAACAGTGCCATCATAATAGGCCCCCTTTATTAAAATTATATGCTAAGTACTTGGCATCCTAATTTTTAAAATCTGCATGACCAACTTAATAGATGGAGATTAGATTCCTTATTTTGAACATTGAGAGGTTCAGATAAATTAAATAATTTGTCTAAAGTCACGTAGCTAGTAAATGGAAGAGACTATATATTATTCCTAATCCTGTGGTTTTTGTTTTGTTTTTTACTGTTGTTACACTGATTTTTTTAGAAGTCAGTTACTTAATGATTTTGCTGACACTTTACTGCTCACTGATATTAATTATACCTTGAACTTCAGATTGTGGATAGTATTTGTGAACAACACAGAAAGTTAAAGAAGATGCAATTCTGACTCAACAACTATACTTAGAATAACATTCTCCTTCAAAAAGGATATTGAGTACATAATTGATCAATTCTCACACAAAAGCTTTACCTATAAAATTGTATGCAAATTAAATTTTCATAAATGGAATTGCTTTTTAAATATGCAACAGGGTTACTTTAATAAAAGGCATTACGAAGTCAGTAATTTCTAAAGTGAATAACCTTTTCTTAGCTTATCCTTGCTCTGTAGATTAAAACCGCACATGCAAACCTCACATGCTGTACGTAAAATTATTTCACTAGGACAAATGGTTTCCTATGGAGTGAATGAAAATTTGACAAGTTATAATGCCACTTCTTAGAACAAATGTCAGAACCTCTAGAGTGTTATATAGAATTTTATGCAGCACCTCTTTAGGGCTTGTCCAAATTAGTTGTTACAGAAAGACCTCCATGTAAAACCATTCTATCCATTGCAGTGGTTCTCAACCTGTGGGTCACGACCCCTTTGGGGGTCGAACGACCCTTTCACAGGGGTCGCCTAACACCATCCTGCATATCAGATATTTACATTACGATTCATAACAGCAGCAACATTACAGTTATGAATTAGCAACGAAAATAATTTTATGGTTGGGTCACAACATGAGGAACTGTATTTAAAGGGCCAGAAGGTTGAGGACCACAGCAAAAGTCTTCCTGAAGCTCTGAAGTGTACCAGCTATGGGCCCACACTTGTGAGCTTGTGTATGTACATTTTGTATATGTGGATATATAGTTGTGGGTCAACAGCAGAGTTTCTATCTTCTGTCAAGTTCAATACAAACTATTTATCCTAATGGAGTTTAGCCAACTCACCTTCATGAGCTCAACTTTTAGCACCTGGAGAGTCAGGCAGTGTATACAGGGACGTGTGCCAGTGAACCATTTACGGATGTGAGTAGAATAAAGATTTTCATCTTTTTTATTACATTAGTTTCAGGTGTCCAATATAGCGATTAGATATTTATATATCTTATGAAGTGATCAACCAGATAACTCCAATATCCATCTGACACCATACATACTTATTGAAATATATTGACTATATTCTTTATGCTGTACTCTACATCCATGTGACTATTTTTAAATCTGATACCTGGTACTTAATCCTGAACCTCAGTTTCTTCCCCGGCTTTTTCATGCCCTAACCTACATAACCTCTTCCTTCAGTTGGTTGGGTTTTAGAATACCACTAGGGTCTCTTTCTGGGCTTCTGCTCTCACTTTCCCTTAGGAGAGCAAGGAGAGGGATAAAGCAATAATCATATAGACTGCTATAAGATTACTTTTAAAATGAACACTCGCTTGTGTGCATGTGTTTGCATACGTGTATTACCATAAGCATACTCAATAAAATCCTAGAAAAATTATTTGAAGTGTCAAACAAAACTAATTTTCTAATGATCTCCTTTTATAATAAAACATTCAGTACTTGCAACTGAAAAGGAAAGGCCTCTGATTGGGGGGGGGGTGTCATATGTTCATTTATTCAACAATATGAGATCAAAATATGAACCCTATTCAGATATTATTCTCAAGGATCTTAGAGACCGATAGGAAATAAGATAATACAGAACACTACATTAGAAGGAAGAAGATGCTAAGTATATGAGAGAGGTATCATAAAACGCTAAGGTCCTGGTGATTAAGCTATCATCTCTCAGTGTCAAATCCACCCTTCTCAGCTGTTTGGCGATGCTGAGCTCACTTCTCCTTTGCCAGTTAGCTCCCTGGTAGTTTTCTTTTTTTCTATTCCAGAGAGATTTGGGGTGATGTTGATAGAAGCAATATCATCCCAGCAATTGACTCTTCACCTTCACACATCAGTTAGTTCCATATTCCATTTCCCTCTTGATCCCTGAAGCAAATGCTAGCCTCAGCAAGCTGGGAGGCCTCATTCTCAGAATCCCACGTCCTAATTCTATGGGGGGCCGTTTCTGAGTTCCAGAAGCACCAGCAGCAGCAGAACATATGACCTCCAAAGGTGTGGGTCTCAACCCCACCAGACCTTGCTATGAGCTTCTAGGTTTTCAAGATCCCTCTGTACTCCTGGATCTAGGAATGCCATCTCTGCCTGCAATTACTGTCTTTTCATAACCTCTGGGTTCCCCTCTCCTTTTTGCCCTCCACACTTGTTTAAACAAAGTGTTAATTAAATTATCTCTGGTAAACCACTGGCATGGATTGCTTTTCTGAGTGGATTCTGACTGATACAGCAATAAAAACTCACAGAAAGGAATATACGCTTGCAGACACTGAAATGAGAAAATGCTTCACAAAATGCATGCCTTTCCACTCAGCCATGAACAATAACTTCGATGTGAAGTGAAGTTGAAGGTCAGGAAAATAGAAGAGGAAGTGGCAGAGGCAGGAAAGCAGAAGCATGTAGAGGGAAGATGAGCAGGTCAGCTCAGCTGGAGGGAGGTAAGTGACCAGGAAGGGTAAGTACACCTCCAAAGGACTTGTCTTCTCTGGTGTGAAAAAACGCACAAAGTACAGGTTGGAGGCTTTCTAATCTTATGAAATAATATAACAAGGGAACAATAGCTTTAAAAAAGGAACAGAATAAGAATGTATTTCAAGTAAGAGTGAACTTCCTGACTTCTAACCTCATGAAAATACACATTCAGTATTTAATTTGTTGCAATAAAAACTATTTTATAATAAGTAAAAAAAAAAAAAAAAAGTTTACATACTGGGTACGGAAGTGTCTTATTTAAATATACTTTATAAATATTTATATTAGATAGGAATATAAATTGTAATCGACTAAATGTAATGTTGATTTAATCCATAAGAACATAGCAATCCCCAGGCTATAGTGTGACACGTATTTCTGGGATGCTTATAACTTGGGTGTTTGCAATTTAGATATTGACTTTGAGAAAACCAAACCATGGCTTCTGCTTCGCAATTGATTTCATGGTCTTTGACAGTTTCTTTCATGTTTTTGACAGTTACAAAGTATTCTGTGCCCCTGGGCTTTTGGTGTGGACAGGAAGGAATGTGAGCAAGTCATTGGTCATGGGCAAAACCTTCAATCATCCCAGTTTTTTATCATGAAAATCAGATTTAATTTGTTTTATTTATATTTGCAACATATTTTCCAAGAACCTATGAATACATAATAGATAAAAATAATCATTATACCCATTGCCTAGTCCTTCCATGTCCTATTGCCCTCAATGAAAGCAATGAGCATTCAAGGGCAGAGTCTGAGCCATTACTATTAATGAGCTAACATTTAAATACCTATTAGAGGGTTTAAATTGTTAGCATGCTACCCTGTGTGTTTGGCTAGAGTAATAATATGGTTTAAATAAAACTGTCTTCAAAATAATTCTTGAAGTATACACTAAGTTTATTTGATGAGGACTTTGGATGAATATTTTAAATCACTTAATTGGTTTCATATTAAATGTGAATTTTAATGACACATTTTTCTATACTTTCATGTGCAAACAATAGGCAATTAGGAAACAAATAACATCCAAGTGTTACAACTATTTAAAATAGAACAAAGATTCTTTAGATCTTCAGACTCATCTACTTAATTTATAGTCATTTAAACCAAAGCAACTGGTTAATTCATTAACTTAATGAAACTGGAGGGTTATTTCACTGAAATAAATCAGACCAAACATGTGTTTTAAAATGGACTACCTGAATCTATAAAAATGTTAAATTCTTAAACTTCACATAGATAAAACCTAAATCTGATACAACCTATATCTATCATAAATGGCAAAAAAATGTAATAGCCAAATGAATTAAGAAAATAAAAAAAAGTGTGTGTATATCTGTGAGAGGGAAAAAAAATAGTCATGTTTTCTCACTATTTAATGCCTTTATTGGCTGGCTTCAAGGTTTTGCATATTGAAAACTTCTGAATGTAAATTTGTTAAAACATGATTCAAATGTGTGTGCACAGTCATTAGAATATTGTGAGCCACTCAGGGTAAGAGATTAAGATGTAATAATTGGGTTTCACTAGAAAATTACTTCATTCATCCACTTAAAAGAAACTTCAAAGACATCTCAAAACTATAATTCTTGATTTAGACAGTCTATTTTTCTTGCCTTTATAAAAAAGGAGAAAAAGAAACCCTCAGTAATCTATTACAATTGATCCTAACATGCATATATCGTCCACAAATAACCTCATCAGTACGCAGAAAGGGTTACCTAAATGAACCTGTCTACACATTGCTCCTTATAATGAGCCCCCATAAGACTAATGACTTGTTAGTGTCATGGACAATGAATGATTCATTAGTTGATTCTAAAGCAAATTGTTAAGAGTATAATTGCTACCTTTTCCTAATTTCTGAAGGTTAGAAGAAGTTAATGTGATGCTAATGTAGACAGACAGACTCTCAATAATTTTTTATTAACAAATCTAAAAAATTATTTGAAAAAAGCTGACCATAACATAAAAGTACCTTGATATTTATATTTAATTCATGCTTAATATCTCATATTTACAAAATAAACAGCTATATGTTCACAAATATTTTGATTATTATTCTATCAGTTCCTTATTTTTAATATATATTTTTCATTAATATAATTACCAATTTTCAATGTAGATAAAAATTTTGCACTTGCTTTTGTGTTTGTTTAAAAGCATTAATTCTTCTTTATTGTTTTGAAGGTTGGTGAGTTTTCTGCCTTGAAATGTGAATTAAACCATGGTAGTGTTGATCTTCCTAAACACAATCAACTCTCCATTATTCAATGTCAATGAAGGGAGGCATTGGTATGAATAAATAATGCTAATTGATGATTCACGCATCTGGGTTAGGGCAAGGGTAATTTATCTCAGGTTGCTCCAATCGAATAAAAATGAGGATAACTGGAGAAGTTCCATTTGGGCCAGGTTGGGAAGGCAGGGCTTTTACCATATAGTGGGCGGGTCTGGGATTGTATTATTAGGGACATAAATGCTCTTAATGATGAACAGTGGTATATTAGCCTGACATTTTCATATAACACTAATTTAATATCATCTAAAGGTTATATCTTCACTGGAATTTCCAAGATTGGTGCTATTATCCTCATATTACAGTTGCAAACACAACTTCAAATAGGTAAGAAAATTCACACATAGTCCCACTATTAAAAAAATAACCCATAGTCCCACTAATAAAAAAATGACACTATCAGAATGTAAAGCCAAAATCTGTGTTGTGAATGAGATAGTAATAACTTACTGTATTCAAATCACGTGGCAATCACTCTTGGGATGTATAAATTACCAAGGAGGGAAAGAAATATCATTAGCAATACTGCATCATACACACTGCATAAGTTATACAACACATTTAAATTCATTCATTCATTCATTCATTCATTCATTCATTCATTCATCACTAGCTATTGAAAATTGTATGATGGACCAAGTGCGGAAGATATCCAGTAAAGAAAACCAGTCTCTGCCCTCAAGAGGATCACATACTTGGGGGACTGGACAAAGAAAAACCAAATAAACTATTAAGTCTTTAATAATTTTAGACAGCGATTAAGTTTTTGCGGGGGGGTGGGGAAACAAAACTTAGTAACGGGTTTGTGTGCACCCGGGTTTGGGTGAAGAATGATTTGGAGGAAAGAAAGTTTCCTTAATAAGGTGATTTTTTTTTTTTTTAGAAGAAATGTGAAGAAAGTGAGCATGAGCCATAAAGTTCTCCAGGTGAAAAAACACTCTAGAGAGAAACACTATAATGCCCTGATTTAGTGCTCCTGCCGTGTTCAAGAAATAGTAAGGACACCAGTCAGAAAGGAATGTGCAAGAGGATCAGTAGTCAGAAAGAAGCTCTGAGGGTGTGTGTGTGTGTGTGTGTGTGTGATGGGGGTGGGTGCTAAGTCATGTGAGGGCTTAGAGAGCATTTTAGGATTTGGGCTTTTCTTTGAAAATGGGAACCTATTTGAAGGTGTGGTTGGAGGAGTGATTTAGGTTTTCAAGGACTTACTGGCTGCTGTGAAGAATTAACATGGTGAAGGCATGAGGTGGGGGGTGCATGCGGGTTAGAAGTCGATGGGGAAAAAGGGGGACATAGGTAATACTTTCAACAATAAAGATTTTTAAAAAGAAATAACCATTTTAGGAAGTCAAAAAAATTGATATGGGAGACAGAGGCTGAAATAGGAAAATCTGGTTAGCATGGCTAAATTAGTAATTTGTGAAAGGTTTGCCAGGCCTCTTAAAGTGCTCTAGAAATTAATATATTCAAAGCTACAGTTGTCAAATGATTTTGAATGTTGAAGAATTTAGTGCTCATTAGGTAGAGAATTTTGAAATTTATGGAGAGTTATTAAAAGATATGGTTTCAAATAGTCCCCTCACCATAATTAATCTTTGGGAGACTGGCATCTAGGTAAATTGTATATATTGAGATGAAGTGCTTTAAGGACTTTTAGCAAAGGCTGAGCTTGAATTTAGGTCTTTAATGATTGCAAGACAATGCTTTTCTGGATACTTTCATGCACTGACATGATTCTGGGAGGCAGTGTTTGATGAGAAATTGGAAGCAGGCTACTTGGGTTCAAAATCTGGTTCCCATACTCAATAGTTGGTGATCTTTGGCAAGTGACTTACAATTTCTGGCCTCAGTTTCCTCTTCTCTAAAATTGACAATAGTGCCAACCTCAACATGTTTGTTAAATATGAAATTTAATACCTGTGGAGTACTTAGCACTTCACCTGACGTTAACACATGTAGAGTGCATCACCTTGCTATCTCTGAACTTTAACACATGTAGAGTACTTAGAACATCACCAGGCTTTAACACATGTAGAGCACATCACCTTGCTATCTCTGAACTTTAACACATGCAGAGTACTTAGAACATCACCAGGCTTTAACACATGTAGAGCACATCACCTTGCTATCTCTGAACTTTAACACATGCAGAGTACTTAGAACATCACCTGGCATTAACACACGTAGAGCACATCACCTTGCTGTCTCTGACAGCTAAATATGCTTCACAATGTATGCCACCATCGTCCTATGTCACTGACATGGGAATCTTTCAGGTTAGGAAAGATTCAAGGCCTCTTAGCCTGATATTAGTGCTAGTGATCCAAGGACTAACTAGGGGATTTTTGTCACATAGGAAAATATAAACTTTAAACTTCAAATACCTAAGCTTAAAAGTGACAGGAGAGAAAGGGACTGGCTTTCCATAGAGTTTTGTGATGTGACTAGAAGCCTGGTGCATGGATTCATGCACTGGTGGGGTACCTCGGCCTGGCCTGCAGGGATCAGGCCTAAACTGGCTCTCTGACATCCCCTGAGCAGTACTGTATTGCGAGAGGGTGCAGGCTAGGCCTAGGGACCCCACTAGTGTACAAATTCCTGCACCGGGCCTCTAGTATGCATATAAGATCTTTGGTTAATCTCTTCTGCCTTCCCACCCTCCCCTTCCCCCTGAGATTCATCAGTCTGTTCCATGTTTCTGTGCCTGTGGTTTCCACTCCTGCATTGAGCGTCTGCCCCCTGTTGGTCAGTGCATGTCATAGCTACCAGTCAGCTGGTTGACTGGTTGCTTAGGCTTTTATATATATAGATGGTCCAATGTAGGAGACAGAATATGTTCACCACTAACACTATCCCACAGCTTCTGCTTTTTGTCAAGTGTTTGGATGCTAGACGAAAGAACCAAAGTGTATCCTTGATGGCATGAAAACACTGAGTCCTAGGTACTGTATATCTTTTGAAATAAGTGTGGGGATTATTTTCTTAATTAGAGGTGAAATCCACTTTAAGTACATGACTATAGTTGACAAGTATTTTTGCAATTGGATTGTTTTATGTTGCATTGAAATAAACAAAAAAACTAATGCCATTTGCAGCAACTTACTATCATGTTAAGGAACACCTACCATTCCATGCACAAATATAATAAATGTCCCTAAACAACATCAAAAAAATCAAGATGCCATTTGACGGTTAATAAGCCAGCTGGCTTCTCCAATGTGCTGCCAAAGGAGGAAACAAGTTTGATATTTAAGTTCATAAGTTGAAATGACAATTACAACTTTGGATAAAAAATTATTTTTGAATGCTTATCTCTAGAACATAATACTTTGATGTTATTTTTAAATTGCACTTTTAATTTTAGAACTGTTTTAATTTTACAAAAACATTGCAGATTATAGAGAGTTCCCTTACACCCTATGTGCAGTTTCCCATTATCATCTTACATTAATGTGTAACATTTGTTATAATTAATAAGCAATATTGATACATTGTATTTAACTAAAGCCCATATTTATTCAAATTTCCTTTTTTACCTGCTGTCTTTTTTTGTTCCAGAATCCCATTTAGGATACTGCATTGTATTTAGTCATCATTTTTCCTTAGACTTCTCTTGGCTGTGACAGTTACTATAATATTTTCACATTATAAGTATAGTTACAAGTAAAATAAAAATTATCATCAATACATTCCTTATGCTGATTTATAAACGTCTTGGGAGAAGCAACTTTCTTGTTGACAGTTTATGTAACATGCATATTCACAAATATGTTTTCTTTCTAATATTTTATCAGTTTCCAGTATTTTATCTAATATATATTCAGTGCCAGTCTCTGAAAACAGTGGGGCTGGGGACTACTGAAGGAAGAAATAACTTTCGTCCTGAGAGTATGCATTCAGAGGGCCAAAGTGGACTCACAGATTTTGCTTGGTGATAAGACTGGTAGATGCCACAATGTTGGCAGAAAAGATGATATAATTCCTATGGCTGGAAGGCTCTCTATAATTCAATGATTTTACATATGGTTGGGATCAATTTCTAATATAATTTACAGAATTTAGAGAACCATTAAAATAATCATTGTGAAACTTGAGGCATTTGTGGTTTTTCAGATTAATTTTTATTTTGGCCTCCTTTCATTTATTTTTACATTTATTCTTAATTTATTTTTTATTGAGACATAATTGACACATAGCATTATATATATTTCAGGTGTGCAGCATAATCATTCAATATTATTATAACCACCGCTATAAGTCTAGTTAACATCTGTCACCTGGCTTCCTTTTAGACCATTAGTGAAAGACCATTAGAAAAAAAATTGCTAGGGCAATATTTCAGAACGTATAATTTAATTTTTAAAATATCACTTTTCTTTTCACCTTGCTGTGAATAAGTAGAATGTTGAAGCCAGAGGGCAGAATGAATGGAAGAATTATATCCACAGCTATTTCCTTGAAACCATCTTTCTAGCAACCTCCTTTGAGTATAAAACCTTCAAAATCTCTGCATTCATTTTTAATGTTATAAAAATACCAGTCATTATTTAGAGACTTGGATGATGTTAAGTACTTATTTCTGATTGAAAAATCTCAGATCCCCAGATAACAGAAATATACTACAATGAACTTTAAAAAAAAACCCCAGCTTTCAGATAGAATATAAAACTGTGGATATCAACAAACGATATAGTGATACCATTGTGATTAGCTAGCTATTAATATCAGGAAAGGAGCAAAGGGGACAGTCAGACATGACAGGTCAGCTTCCCCAGAAAGCTGCAGTTTCACACTTCCCACGGATCCAACACAGGGGAGATAGATGCACGCCCAGTAAAGTTGCGGGGGTTAGGGAAGGTGCATGTTGTCAGTCACACCTGGGAACAGAGGTCATTGGCCAGAATGGGCCTGGCCACTGGGAGCTTGTGGAAATTGGGGGATACATAATCCCCCAAAGAAAGGAATTCACTCTCTTGTGCTCTTGGAACTCTTCTGGCTCCTGTGCTTCTGGCTGTGATCTTGGCTTCCTGGTGTCCGCCCATTTGGCCCACAGCCATTGGGAGCCCTCGCACATGGACTAACGGACCGCAGCTAGCCTGACGCTATATTGGATTATGCAAATACAGAACGGAAGCGCTGGACACTGGGCCTGATTTTAGCTGAAATGCCAGCTACACTTCTTCCATGACTGGACTAAGGGAAATGGAACTTTGAAAACCCAGGGGTGTAATTCCACAGAAGTAAAGCTTTCTGCTTTATCACATCCTCCCATGCAAGTCTCAGAAAATTCCTTTTCTTGGGATATTGTAAGAATCCCATCCCCAGCAGCAACCGCAGGAGAGGAGGCAGGCTCCCCTAAGATAACAATGATCTTTGAAATAGAAAAACCAACCTTTTAAATTATAAAAAAATATGTTATTTGTTCTAAAACTATTAAGAAATAAAGCTTTAAAAGAGAAAAAAACACACAACTAATTTCTAGTTGAGATGATTTTTGTTTTTTACAAAACACTAATTAAAATCTTATAAATGTGCCTCTGTTTGCATGGTGGCAAATAACCAAACAAAACTGAATTTCATTAAAATAATCAAAGTAGCAATACAGACTTAATATTGCTTACCAATATTAAAGAGAACAAGCTTATTAAATTAGGTCAATGTAGCTTCAAAATAAACTTTCAAATATTTGATATTTACCCCCAATGAGCTTATGTTTATGAAATGCTACTATAAAAATCAAGGTAAACATATTATATAATAACACTGCCTTGTTATATTAAAATGCTTTTTATGTATTGTTTATGTATAATTAGTTTTAAATGCAAATTAAAATATCTTAAAAAAATACAGTGTGTGCCTTATATAAGATAAGAATATATTTTTGGAGAAGGGGGTTGTGGGGTGGGTGAAATGGGTGAAGGGGTCAAGAGGTACAAACTTCCAATTATAAAATAAATAAGGCATGGGTATTTAATGCACAAATAATAAATACCTATGATTGAATTTAAAACATAATGACTATGGTTAACACTGTTGTATGATATATAGGCAAATTTTTAGGAGGGCAGATCCTAAGAATTTTTATCACAAGGATATTTTTTTCTTTTATTTTTATGAAGTTATGAATATTAGCTAAACTTATGTGGTAATCATTTCACAATATATGTAAATCAAACCATTATGAGGTATACCTTAAACTTAAATAATAATGTATGTCAATTACTTCTCAATAAAACTGAAAAAGAACAAAAGAATGCATTCATTTTCACCAGGAAATCCATAATTAAGAGATGTAGGGCTAATAGAAGTCCCATGAGACAAGGGATCCAGACACATTCTATCTTGATCTTTCATAAGACCTAGGATCCCTTCACAAGGTCACCTCATATCTCAAGATAACTGACTGATGAAATGTTAGTTATCAAATACGCATTCCCACCAACAGAGAGGAGGAAGAAAAATGGGCATACCCCTACCCATAAAGGAAATTTCTTATAAATTGCAGACTCGAAATTTCTGCTTACATCCCACTGGCCAGGGCTTCATCTCATGGTCCAGCCTAATTGCAGGAAAACTGAAAGATTTAGTTTTTATTCTATGTGGTCATCTGCTGAGCTAAAAATTAGTCCAGTATTAGTAATAAAGGAGGGGACAAATATTGGGGCTAACAGAAGTTTCTGCCACATATGTTAGTACAGATGTGCCCATTCTCCACAAATTTGGTAAATAATATAAATCCTATTCATAAAAGCATACAGATCCAACATCTCCATCCTATTATTCTTGTCAAGTCCCTGCTCTAGAAGAACAAGACTAAGAAAAACAATTTTCCTAAAATGCAATATAATTTATTAAAAGATGAAGAATAATGTGCATGATCATGTATGTTCTTACTGAACAATGTCAAATAACCAGTCTGAATAAATGTTTAATGAATCAATTAGGTTGACCGGTTAATTTATTATTATAAAACAATGTATATATAAAACAATGTAATTTATTATTATAAAACAATGTATAATATGTAATGTGTATATAAATGCTTAAATGCAGCTTCTGGATTTAGTCAGAAATTCCATTCTTAGCTTACTTTTGTTTGTGGACTTCCTCAGAAAATGAATAAATAAAATGATTATTATTATTATTCCAACAACAATTGAACACATGCAAATAATGTAGATAAGAAAATTTTAAAGTACTTAACTGATAATTCTATTTTGGAAAAATTTATCTACAGATAGTTTATCTAAACTAAGAAATCTCTCAATTCAGCAAATTATTACCTTTGTATATTTGTATCTGTTATCCTAAATCTAGATTCCATAGTTGAGGCTTGGATTCTAATAGATGAATTAGGGAACTGTTAAATTTCTTTTACCATCTTAAAATAATTTTACAGTTTTACATATTTTCCTGGCTACTGAATTAATCAGTACATTTGGTTTGCACATGTCTCATAGGCTAAAGTAGAAATACACTTTTGTACATTTGAATAGTCTGGTAAAATACAGTCTCTAGAAACATTTTCTATTATCTTTCACTGAGTTTCTGTACTCTATATATCTTTGCTGTATGCTCTTTTAAATTCCTCTTGGCAAGAGATAAAGTAGAAGTGCACAAACCCATGAAAGTATCTAATCTGTATGCAATCTATGGCCATTGAATAAAGACAAGCTAATTGGTCCATAAGTGGAATGTATGATCTTGGCATCATTTTGCATCCTGCTCTAATCCAATTAACCAGCCGATGCCCTTGTCTATATGCTGCTGAAGGGCGTGAATCATGTTTACTTTTGAGTACCCAGCATCTAGCACATTTCATGGCACATGAATTGAGCTCAATACTTATTAAATATAACTATATCCCATATCTCTCATTAAAAAAAATATTTGCTTTCTTCATGTATTTCTTCTTACATCCAAACTTTGGGGGTGGGGAGAAACAATTTTAAAAAACAGAATTTTGAAAGAACAGGCAACTATTAGTTCAAAATTTTGGAAGCAGATATAATGTAGTAAGAATGACTTTTTATATTCTTTTAGTAAATTGAATTAGTATAGGATTTTAAAGTTATTTGTTTATTTATTTTTCTTGATAAGAAAACTGATTTTAATGTCAAATGTGCTTTTATCCTAGAACAGTGGTTCTCAACGTTGGCTGCCCATTAGAATCACCTGGGAATCTCTTTAAAATCCTGATTTCTGGGCCTCATCCTTCGGAAATTGTTTCTTTGTTACTAATGTTGTGGCCCCACCCCATAACAAAGAAACAGAATTTCCGGAGGATGAGGCCCAGAAATCAGGATTTTAAAGAGATTCCCAGGTGATTCTAACGTGCAGCCAAGGTTGAGAACCTCTGTCCTAGAAGGTCAAAGGAGGAGGTGTTGTTATCGGAGAATCAAACTTCCCAGTGGCTCGTGGGACCGAGGTGGAGGTCCCTTGGGGCACCGCCCGCACCGAGTAAGAATTTTCAGAAGCGCCCACGGGAGGATGGGCTGCGGCAGAAGATTTTATTGGCGTGAAGTTACATTCCTCGGGTTCCCAAGTCCCCTGGCCCTCAAACCAGTCCTGAAAGGGGTGCAGCCGGGGATCCAGCAGAGCCAGAAGGCAGGCCAGTGTCCTCAGTGCCTGTCTGGGGGTGCAGCAGGCTGCAGTTCAGCATTCAAGCCAGATTACAGCCCCTTAGTCCATGGTGGGTGCCCCCCCCCCCATGGCCATGATTCACGGGGGCGCGGGGGAGCCCAGACCAGTGCCCGGAAGTCCCAGGAGCCCTGCTGCCTGGAGCTTCTCAGTCCGAAGTTTATATATGCAGGTTTCTCAGGCTTGCGGTAGCCATGCCCACCCTGGCCACTGACTGGTTTCCAGGGGTGATGGACGGCAGTCAACTTCCCACAACACTCACCTGCAACACTTACTGGGCATGCATCTAAGCGGCCTTTGTCTAGTCCCCGGTCGGCAAACTGCGGCTCGCGAGCCACATGCGGCTCTTTGGCCCCTTGACTGTGGCTCTTCCTAAGACTTAGGAGTACCCTAATTGAGTTAATAACAATGTGCCTACCTATATGGTGTAAGTTTAAAAAATTTGGCTCTCAAAAGAAATTTCAATCGTTGTACTGTTGATATTTGGCTCTGTTGACTAATGAGTTTGCCGACCACTGGGCTAGTCCAGCGGTTCTCAACCTGTGGGTCGCGCCCCCTTTGGCAGTGGAGCGATCCTTTCACAGGGGTCGCCTAAGACCATCCTGCATAGCAGATATTTACATTACGATTCATAACAGTAGCAACATTACAGTTATGAAGTAGCAACGAAAATAATTTTATGGTTGGGTTACAACATGAGGAACTGTATTTAAAGGGCCAGAAGGTTGAGAACCTGGTTTCGTCCCTTCCCCCACCGATCAGCAGGGAACAGGTTGGGAGAAAGATAAATGCAGCTTTCTGGCAAAGCTGTGCAGATGGCATGCCTATGTTGTTTAGCCCCCTCCCCCCCCCCCCGCCCTTCCTCCTTTCCTGTTAAATAACAACCAGGTTATTACGGCAGCATCAGTGTTATACGGGCAAGCAGCACCCCGACATGCCCATCCGTATGAACCTACTGCTGCCCATCAGTACTTTTTTCTCATTTATCTGTTGTATTCTCTCTGAGTCCGGAATCCTTACCGCTATACTAGCTATTCACGTATCATTTAATATCTCCCTGGGTTTAGGCAGGGCCAGGGAACAGCTGCCAAGACTGGGGAGTGTGGGAGCTGCTAGAGCTCCAGTGCAAGGCACTTTGTTACACTCGGATGTTTGATTGAGTGATAAAATTTGATTTTAGAAAAAAACAAAAAATATGTTTTTGTTGTTTTATCACAAATAGAAAGTTTCTCGATATTTTCCTAAGTTTTCCTAGGCAAGAACTTTGCTTTGGCATAACACTAAAATACATACTGACTGAAGCTGCCAGAGCTGCACTTGCAGCCGAAGGTTTTATTTCAGCAAACGCAAGCTCTGTTTCTCTGTCTTGTTTTCGTTTGCTCTCTGCCCTGAGATTTGTTTTTGAAGATTTCTAAGATAGATATCAATAAGAAGGAGAGAGAAGACATGCCTTTTATTTCAAAAGGGTGCGTGGTGTTTTTATCTCCAACCAGCTCGTGCCAATCTTTGTGTGGCGTATTTTTATCGAGTTTCAAAAACAAAATATTAATAAAAAAATAATGTTTAATGATGTTATTCAATGGTATCTAGCAGAGCAGTTGTTTTATACCTTGTAAGAATGATTTTATGACTTTAAATACTGCCTGAGCATTGTTAGTATTTTTTCTAAAATGCTACCTTGAACTGAAGAAAATATTAACCAGAATTTGGGCCCTTTACTTTTTTAAAAAAGCTCAATATTTTGTGATGGGACAATATATCTTAGTGTATTATTATGTAATAGCCACATGCTAACAGTATTTACCCACCTACTCACCTACTAAAAAAAGAGAATATCAATATCCGTGAATGATCCAGAATCCTACCAGCAGAAGCAGCATTTACCACAGATACAAGAAGTGCACCTGGGTTTAGAAACTAGGCCTTTGGCTGAACTCAAACCTTAGTAATACTTTGCAGAGGTTTCTATAATTTATAGAACTACTCCTGATACTTAATTCAAACATATATACCAATATTTTTCTAATTTTAATGACAATTGTACCACATGGTCTTTAGTATGGCAGGCTGCCTAGAAACTGTTTCTGTAAATTACACACCAGGATGATCTATTCCTTGGATTGTCTCCAGAACAAAGACTATGATGTATAATTAAAACCAACTAACAATTAACTGCCATCAAATACAACATGAGGGACAAGTGTTGTAAATTTAGTAATTTACAATAAGAACCAACAGAAAGGCTTTTTTTTTTTTCAATGGATGATAAAAGTAGATTTGTATTCTTGAGGTTATAGTATTAAGGTTGATGTAAAATAATAATGAAACTCCTGGGAAGCTAACATGTTCTAACCTTCATTGTATTGAAATAATTTTGTTAGCACAATAATGAAATGAGAACTCAAGGTTGTTCTATTACTGCATGTTTTGAACTGAAGAATTATATTAAGAGACATAGTATTATTACTTCAGCATCATAATTAGTCATAAGTGTGAGGGGGCTGAATGTGCCAAGACCATGTTTTTATACACTGTCATATATTTGTGCCTACCAAAAGAGGTACTTAATTACTGTGATGTAGCCTTCAGAGTTAACACACACTTAAGAATCAGATGCTGAAGATCTGAAATAACGAGTTTCTCATTATTTTTTCTTATGTAACCCGGGGGAAAGATAGAAGGAAGCAGCTTTCTAATGCTGCTTGTTTTTGAAAGATAGAGGAAAGGAGCAAACGATTTTTCAAGGCTTTTCAGACACAGATGCAGAGGCAGATCTGAGGTGAAGCTACTGAAGGTCCGGGTGTCCTCACTAGCAAGGCCCCTTCCAAGGTGCTGAACTTACTTTCATATTATTTGTATTCCATTGCTGCTGTTTAAGGTGGCTTCCTCTGCACCCATGCCCAAACCGTGTCAGGCGGGAGGCTTTGTAAAAAGTGGGTGCATTTTCAGTGGAGTTGGGAACCTCCGGATTCAGGAAAAGTTAAATATGGAGCATCCTGAAGAATTATGAGCAGAACTGCGGGCAAGTTTTCATTATCTTAAAGAGAAACAAAGGTCAAAATGCAGAAAGGCAAAGGAAAGAGGGGGAGAACAAGTGGTGAAATGGAACAGATATTGAACTGTCATTTTTTCTTAAAACTAGAGTCTACTTTGTTACAGTATGCTTGTAAATTTGTGGAATTCCAGGTATCTGAGACAGCATCCATTGCCGGGGCTGACCGGCAGACCCTGAGCGACAAATGAATGATTGCTCTAATGATAGAGAGGATAAGGCACTACTTGGCTATCGCCGCCAAGTAGCCCTGTCCGCCTGCCTCCTTTGGTTTTTATTGTAACAACAGCTTGAACTAAAATTAACCTCTAGGTACGATCACTAGGGTAAGCATCCTTGAGAAAGCACATGCTTCTATAAGGTCAGGTCTTTAAAGACTAAACAGAGAGATTCTAGCAAAACACCCCGGGAATCAGACTTATCTGGAAAAGTCAAGGTAGGGGCTGCTGCCTTCTGCAAGGTCCCCTCAAAGGCCCCCGACCTTTTGGAGAATCCTCCTTACAGACTTGCCAACCAATACCCGCACTTCCCCACAATCCATGATTTTCATTTTGTATTCTAACTGGATTGGTACTAATTTTGTACGTGCTTAACTGGTTTGCGCACCTTGGAATGCTGCTTGGTGATGTTTCTGACTAATCTTAAAGTCATTGTAATTAGCACTTTCATACTTAATGTTTCTGGCAGGAGAGTGATGTGTAGTTAAGCACATTTGGAGCTCATGTATAGGAGAGCTTGGTATGTGTTTATATGTGTATTTTAAAGAAATTACATCTGCTAAGGATGAAAAGGAAGGCAGAAGAGAGATCAGAACGTCTGAAAAGACTGTCTGAGTGACTGAGAATACACCAGTCTCCCAGGCTTTCTTGGCCACAGCTGTCTACGCTACCTCTCACTTTAGAAATGAATTGGTCATCTCAAATTCAAACAGAAACTTTGCAATATTAGCACAAATTATTGTTACCTTTATCCTGGATATTCCATTTAATTTTTATTTCATAACTAAATATGAATTGGCGAAAAATTACTCAATATGCTGTCAACATATGAACTTCCTCTTCTCCCTCCCTCTCTTCTCCTTGAAATTTGATCCACTGTAGGATGCTTACAGAACAACTGCTAAGTGGTTGAAGTGCAGTAAGTTACATTTATTTACTTCAGCAAGATGTTAAAGTGGATTTCAGGCTAGACCCTAAGCCAGGAGGTAGAAGATCAGAAAGAATACCCTCATATCCTGCACATATTTCAAAATCCATACATCAGAACTGAAAAACCAGTTTTGCCCCACCTACTTCAAGCATGTATTGTGTTGGAGAAGTAGATACAAAATCTGAGACTGGCAGAGCAGGATTCCTGGAGACAGTTGTGTCTCCACCAAGGAGAAAGAGAGGTGCTCCTACCACATGTCAGGAGACACAGCACGTAGAGGGACCACTAGGAAAACTTTCATATGTTCTCCTGCAGTTGGGGCATACAAAGAACCAGGCTCCAAATTCTACCCAAGAAACCTAACAGGAAAGAAGCTCGCTGCCTGCTTGGGTGCTGACTGAAGAAGTGTGGCTGCTGTGTTGGAATTAGCCTGCATTCCTGTGTTTTTTTGAAGAAAAGGAACAGAGTCCTCCAATGGACACTCAGCCAACCAGACCTTGAAGTGGATTGGTAAATTCCACTTCCAGCTGGGGAAGTAAGGTCAAAAATAAAGATGTTTTTAATTACATCATATTTGCTCAGCTTATTCAAAGCACTGTTTACAACACTTTATAGTTTTTTTGTAAATATGCTTTTTGTTTAATGACACATTTTTTAAGTATATGTTCCTGAAAAACTTTAACTTTGTCAAACCATTTTTCTTCCAGTCACCAAAATGAATATTTAATGGAAAATTAAATTTTAAAAGTGAAGATTAAAAAAAAAAGTAAATTGATTTTTAGAGAGAGAAAGGGAGAGGGAGAGAGAAACATTGATGTGAGAACAAAACATTGATTCATCCATTGGCTGCCTCCTGCATGCCCCCTACTGGAGATCAAGCCTGCAACCCGGGCAGGTGTCCTGACTGGGAATCAAACTGTCAACTTTCTGGTGCTCAGGCAATGCCCAACCAACTGAGCAACACTGGCCAGGGCTAAAAGTGAATATTTTTAAAAATCTGAAATATCTAGGGAAATACAGAAAGACACAGAAGGAAATGGAAATATATGATCTTATGAAGCAAGAGCTGGAATTCTGTAAACACAGCAGAAATGTCAGCACAGGCTAAGTGAGTTTCTCGTGTTAGTGTCTGTGTATGTCTGCAATTCCGAGGCTGGAAATATATCAGAGAACATACTGAGTTTAGAAGCTAAGTAATTAAACTAGGTTTTGATTTTATTTTCATTTTTTAAAATATATTTTTATTGATTTCAGAGAGGAAGGGAGAGGGAGAGAGAGAGATAGAAACATCAATGATGACAGAAAATCTTTGATAGGCTGCCTCCTGCACACCCCCTACTGGGGATCAAGTCTGCAACCTGGGCATGTGCCCTTGACCGGGATCAAATCCGGGATTCTTCAGTCTTCAGGCCAATGCTCTATTCACTGAACCAAACCAGTTAGGGCAGTAGATTTTGATTTTAAATATATTCTCCACCTTTTCAAATTATTCAAGGGTTTTCTTTTTTTTAATCATATATATATGATTATATATGAATATATAAATAATCATATATATGAGTATATATGATTATATATATGAATATATATATATTTTTTATTTTTTATTTTTATTTTTTGCAAAGGCGATGCTCTGAAAGGCATGTATTTAAGGGCCACTTGTTTCTACCGCATTGGTAGAGGTTTAATTATTAGACTGGGCAAGAAAGAAATATGATAATTAAGTGCATTGCTCAAGAACCTGAATCACAGTTCATGTTTTCCCCTCTATGCAGTTATTCTCTCCTACAATGTACAAAACCTTAAGGGGCCTGTCACATAAATATTTCTAAAGATCAGTCAATACCTGCAGTGTTGCCATCCATCATTGCTGAGCAAGTCCTGTTTTACACAGTAATCACATAAATCGAGTTACAAGAGATTATATTTCTTTAAGACACACCTTGGCCCTTGGCAAGGTCATTACTGTGCTGTAATGTCTGCTCTCCAGGATGACATACTAGTATGTCGAAGTATAAAGATTAGTGCAGCTAAGAAACAAAGAATAAGGACCAACAGATCTCACTTTAAAAAATACCTCAAACATAGCTTTATGGTTTAAGCTAACACCTGAGGAATTCTTATGTACCCTTGTTAATTTAGCATGGCACTTTTTTTTCACACACAAAAAAGAACAAATTCTACCCAAAAGACAAATCAAGCTTTAACGCAAAGTTTGGTATGATAGAATGAAAAGTGAATCAAAAGTCATATTATTTATTCACATGCTTTGCCGTTATAGGTACAGTATTTTCTGTGATGATACTTAAGCCATATTCATCATAACTCATAGATGCATGTGTTTTAGAAAAGCAGAGTTTACCTATGAACTGAGACAAAATTTCAAGTCATGTAATTTGACAAACTTCTGCTTTTGTTTGGAAAGTTGCGTTAACTTAGAGTTTTGGTCTTATTTTGCCTTTGTTATTGTTTGTTGAATTCCTTCTTTTGTTCAGTTTCTTTTTATATTGATTTACCCCATGATATTTAAAGTTGTGTTTTTTTTTTTTTAACATCTTATCCATAAACTGTTTCTTTGGAAGAATTTCAAGGTAATACGGACACTTGGGAACTTCTAACACTGGAAATCGTGATGCGGCTCATAAATTTTACAAGAATGCTTCAATAGAGAGGGCTTTGCATCCAAGAAAACACATGGTCCTTTATTACCGGATAGAAGAAAATAATAAACACTATTAAAGTAATTATGGAAATGCAAAAGTGCTTCTGGGACAAGAACACTGACAGGCTGAAGATGATTAGTGCAGATGTGCTAGAGAGAGGCTGTGCCAAGCTCAGTCCTTCCTCGCTAGAGTTTTGTGATCCACAGACTCATCAGTCACTTCCCATCTCTAGATGCTATTAGTCCAAACAAAACCTTCTTAATTCACACCAAAATTTGCCAAAAATGCAGTTTAGGGACCTTCTCTGATCTCTGAAAGCAATATCTAATTTAGTAAAATAAGTATAAGAGGACACAGAGCAAACCACCTGCTTAAAACTGAAAAAGCCCACCTACAAAAAAATGATTTTATGAACATGCCGATATAATCCAGTATTTATCTGTGCTACTTTCTTTTGCATCCAGAGGTGTTGCATTTTTTGAGGATTCACTATGTACTGAGTACCCTGTGCTACCTGGGGGCTGTAGTGGGACAACAATTAACCAGACAGTGACTGAGTGAGCGCTCAAGAAATAATTCATCTAGTCGGAGAGATGAAGTGAAGTCAGAGTCCTAGAACAAAAAAGCACGTGCTGTACGACAGTCAGGTAAGCACGTATGGAGGGCAAAAAAGGTAGGCATGCTTCCAGGCGGGAACTGCTAAAACATTTTCATGGCAGCATGTAAGTAGGTTTTGCTCTATGAGAAAGATGTAGAATGGGGAGGGGACTTGGGCAGAGGGGACTGGAGCAAGCTGAGGAAGGACAGACCATATAAAGAGAGCATGTGATTAAACGTTCCACACTACTTAGAAGAATTTCTGTGACAAAAATTATTACTTGAAAATAGTTTTAACTTTGAAAAATTGAAAGAGGCTGTACCTCTTTAAATGCACTTTGTACAGATCCAAATCCAGCATAACAAAATAGAAGTAAGGTGTCTTTTTGCTACGATCATCAAACTTTCTCCTTTATTTTGGAGTTTTAAATACAAGTCATAGACTAATATAAGTTATTTATTATTTGTTTTAATTGCATTGTGGTTTATTTACAATAAAATGCATAAATGTTTTGAAAACTCTTTCATTTCCATAGGTCTGTTAGAGCTGGCTTTATAAAATTTCCCTTATCAGACAATCCATTTAAATACAGTTCAATATATAATGAGGTTTTTTCCCTTTGCTTCTGCTGAATATTTAGCAGTATAGAAACTTGACAGGCTAGGCAATTAGAATATAATTTATGATACAAACCTCATGCGGACAAATCGCTTCTTGCCCATAATTTTGAATGCAAGTCAAATCACAGATTTCTTATGCTAGTCCCAAAGAAATTTTTTTTCTGTCATCTCAATGGTACATTAATAGTTTTACTTATATCTTCAAGTGACCATGCTGGAAAATAGTCTCTGGTACAATTCATTTGGCCTCTTTAAAAAGTGATTTAAAAAACACAAAAACTTTAAACACTGATCAGCCTAAACTTCATGGAAAAAATGTTTATTTCCCATGGGTAGGCGGTAACACGCCTGGGTTTCCACAGTGCCCTTTAATGTATTATTCTCATTTGGTTGATTAAATGTTTTTCTGTTGGGAGCTACTGTGCCCTATAATGTGCCTATCTCAATGAAAATGGTACCTAATACTTAAAAATGTTGGTAAATGAATATCTCTTTGAAGTGATCTTTTAAAATATATTTTTAATTGGTTTCAGAGAGGAAGGAAGAGGGAGAGAGATAGAAACATCAATGATGAGTGAGACACATCGATTGGTTGCCCCCTGCACGCACCTCAGGCAAGGCCAGGGATCGAACCTGCAACCTCAGTATATGTCCTTGACCGGAATTGAACCCCGGACCCTTTAGTCCACAGGCCAACGCTCTATCCACTTAGCCAAACCAGCTAGGGTGTGATATTAAACAAGGCAAATTGCAAAAAATTAAGACCTTTTGCTTCTTCTACTCTTATTTCATTAATTTATTTCTCTAAATATCCTTTTTTAAATCTGCACTACTTTGTCACAGATGCTTTTAGGTACCCTCTAATATCCATATTCCTCTCCCCCCACCACAGCAAACCCTCTGAGTTTTACCCAAGTACATATATTCATTTGAAGTAAAATCACTTTCCCGGGTTCTTTTGTGTTAAGCTTGACGATGTCATCAATTCAGGTCAATAAGATGCAGTTGGAAATGTCCTGTACACTTCTGGGCTCCTGGGACTGCTCATTAAAACAAACGTTGTGCCCTAACCGGTTTGGCTCAGTGGACAGAGTGTAGGCCTGTGGACTGAGGGTCCCAGATTTGATTCCGGTCAAGGTCACATACCTTGGTTGCAGGCTCCCGGCCCTGGTTGGGGACATGCGGAAGGCAACTAATTGGTGTGTTTCCCTCACATCAGTGATTCTTTCTGTCCCTCCCTTTCCCTTCCACTCCCTCTAAAAATCAATGAAGAAAAAAAAACCCACAATATCCTCAGGTGAGGATTAAAAAAACACACACAAAAACAAAAGTTGTGCTCCAGCCTTTACTACTTGTTCTTTGTTCATGGACCATGAGTGCACTTGCTGGAGCTATAGTGGCCATCTTTGATCATGATAATGATGGCTCTAACCCTTGGATGTCTGGAAGGTGCCTCTGTCCCCGAGGACTTTGTGGAGCAGAGCCTCCTGACTTGAGAGAAATAGAAATCTCAACCTTTGAAAGACCTATTAACATAATCCTAACTTAAATAAACATGTGAAACTGATCTCATACAATACAACTTGTTAACTTATCTTTTGAAGCATTCTGAGGACTCAGCTCTTTCAGAAAGCCTTCCAAGACTGAGCAATATCATGCAGGTGGCCTCATGAATACATTTTCCAGTTGTGGCCATAATGACCCTTCCATGGGTCCTTAAGGGCAAGATGATCTTAAAATATGCATTACATGAGATTGATCTTGGGAGCTTGCTGGCAATTAATAGTAATGAAATGAAAGAGCTTTTGATAGAATCTAATGCTTGTCTGTGCTTATTGTTTATCTCTAAATGTTTGCAGTACCCTTTATTTTCACTTCATATTTCAGTCGAGGTAACAGAGAAGGATTAATCAGTATTTTTACAACTAGACATAACATTTAGCAGAGGAAGGATATTAGTATAGTCTCAGAGATATGACAGTTCTTGTAAATTATCCTTACCTTCAAAAGAATCTAGACAAACTCAAATGCCATCATCATCATCATTAAGCCAGATTAATATCTTTGTATGGGGTTGGGTAATGAATTTTATTCAGCTCAACAAGTGATTGCACTAAGTAGTCAAGGTATGCATACAAATTTCCTGTAATCTTAGCTGTTGGGGAGGTTAACATTTTATAGAGAAGATAGGACAAAGATCATTATAACACAGACTGGAGTAAAATAATTGCTACAAAGTACAACAGAGATTTGGAGAAAGGTCACAGCCAGTGAGCAGAGATTAAGAAAAGTTTCAAGAAGCAGGTGGCAGTACCTACCACAGTGTGCAATAGTGAGTCAGTTTAGAATATGTGGCCTCTTCTGACCTCAACTTGGACCAAGAGTGACACAAAGAGGGTACAGAGAAAGGCTAGAATCCAGCAATGAGGTCTGAGGTTGGAGTTCCAAGTCCTACAACATCAGAGTCTATCAAGGCAACTTGTTCAAGGAGTGTAATGTAGGTTTACAGAACAGCTTTTGCTCAAAGATATCTTGAGCCAGAGGATCCCTTTTCTTTTATTAAACCACTGCTTCTAACAGCCATTGATCTTACCTTCTCTATTTCCACAACTTTGGAAATGAACCCATTTGTCTATTTGACCTGTTCATATTTGATTTTGCCTGTTTCTGGTGCATTTCTTGGGCTATATCACATGTCCCTGGTACGCTTTTTTCTTAAACCATAATATGGCAGATGAATATTTTACTTCTTCAAAGATTATGAAATTCTTATCCTTCCTGCTGCCTTAAAAAAAAATACTGTTTTGAGACCTTGCTTTTCCTAAACTCAGGTAGGCACCACCCCCAAGGTGGATGGAGCTGATCATGGGTCAAATATTTTGAACTATTATCTTCACTTTTCTTTCTGGTAATGCACCTGTCAGTCTTGACCTTGGCCAGAATAGGTGAATGGAGCTTCTACAAGTGACATTTGGCCTATGAAATTCAGGAAAAGAGAATCTCCACTGAAGGTCCACCCATGACAAATCTAAAATTGTAACTTTCTGCATTTTCTTTTCCTTGCTGGGGATAGGTAAAAGATAAGGCAATTAAAATGCATTAGGTTGATTGGCCATTATGTTAATGAACAGTCTGCATGGTTCTGGGTCAGTGACATTACTGCCCTACCTTCCAGATTGGAAGGGATGTGAGCAAATTGGTCTGACAGACTTGTTTCTTATCTCACGATGATAAAGCAGGTCTCACCGAGGAGCTGAATCATCGTGAATTGAGTTTAAAAAAACAACAAAAAACTGTCATTCTATCCTGCTTTAAAGTATCCAAGAGTGGGCTGCTATATCTGTGGTCTCTTAATGGAACATTTAATCTCATTAATTTTCAGAACAACACTGTGCTTAAAACAACCCACATTATCCACAGCCTGTTAAAATAGGCTCAAATGTTCACTTTCATAAAATGTAAACTTCCAGGTGAGTATGCCAGGAAAAAAACATAAATAAAACTAACAGGTTTCAAGAATTTGATTATATTCCTAAAGCATCTATTTATTTCAGCAGCTTTGTTATTACTAATGCACAGGATTCCAGGGCAGCAGAGAGAAGCTGAATTTAAATAACTACTTGTGGCAACACAGCACCAATTATACACTCCATGGCTATTTATGTCTTCTGGTGAACCACTAGCAGTGGGAAGTAAAACTCACAACACACGGGTACAATTACAATTATGGGTCAAACTTCAGCAAGCTTGTTTAAGCGGCTCCATTAGGTCCTGCTTGAAATACTGACTGACACATATTTTGACTATTTTCAGACATATCCACTCTAACATGCAGTGATATAATCATTTCCTATCAGGATGCATTAGTCTAGAGGACTATAAAATAAAATAGCATGGCGTGCACACAAATTTCTGTTGAATTTACACTGCATTAGAATACATCCCCCAACTATATTTTAGAAGATTAAAATATAATTTGGATACCACAGCAGGGCTATTTCATAGGGAATTTGAATATTTTTAGACTTGTCTAAATGGGCTTTTCCTTGGAGCACTAACGTATTTTTAAGGTAAATGAAGCTGTCCATAAGAAATGAGATGTTGTCCTATACAGACCCATTCCTTATTGAATTTTTATTGTTTTTTTATGTCACTCTTTTTTTTAATATATTTTATTGATTTTTTACAGAGAGGAAGGGAGCGAGCTAGAGAGTTAGAAACATCAATGAGAGAGAAACATTGATCAGCTGCCTCCTGCACATCTCCTACTGGGGATGTGCCCGCAACCCAGGTACATGCCCTTGACCGGAATCAAACCTGGGACCTTTCAGTGCACAAGCCGATGCTCTATCCACTGAGCCAAACCGGCTTTGGCGTGTCACTCTGATCTAAATATAGGTTTCCAGGTGGTTTCTCTCTTCCCTGTAACTGCCACTCCCCTGCAATGCTTTCTACATATTGCTCTTTTAGAGACCTTTTCATGTGACATAATAAATGTTTAAACTGTTTTCTTAAAAAAAACATATATATTACATACTAAACTATGCAGAGTAATAGGTGAATTACACACCTGAAATTAACATTCATCAATTAACATAGTGTCCAGCACTGCTGCTTGCAGCTACCTGATTGCTGCTTCTGGGTGCCATCTTCCCCACCAAAGGAAGCAGCTGCGATCAGCTTTGTTTTTCTAATGAATTTATTGCCTCAAATATAGTTTTTAAATTTAAATTTTATTTTAAAATATATTTTATTAATTTTAGAAAGAGGAGGGGAGAGGGATAGAGAGAACGAATCATCGATTACAGAGAAACATTGATCAGCTGTCTCCTATTGGGGATTGAGCCTGCAACATGGGCAGGTGCCCTGACTGGAAATTGAACCTCCTGGTTCATGGACCAATGTTCAGCCACTGAGCCACACTGTCCAGGCTAAAAGACAGTTCTTACTCAACATGTTTCCCTAAACAGCATATAGTTTGGTTTTGTTGATTTTCAAACTTTCTAAAAATGATACTGTTCTCTATGTAGTTAAATGACACCTTGCTTGCTTATTTATTTATTTTTTTACTATTTTATGATTTATGAATACTGAATGTAATTCCTATATGTCAGTAAATTTTAATATTCACTTAATATTCCATGGTATAATTATGTCATGATTTATTTCTCAATTGGATATTTGAGATGTTTCCAGTTTAATGCTATTGTGGACTATGCTCCTATAAGAACTCTGGATCCACTCACCTGCTGATGGGCACTTAGGCTGTTTCCAAATCTTAGCTATGGTGAATTGTGCTGCTATGAACATAGGGGTGCATATATCCTTTCTGATGAGTGTTTCTGAATTCTTGGAATATATTCCTAGAAGAGGAATCACTGGGTCAAATGGCAGGTTCATTTTTAATTTTTTGAGGAAACTCCAAACCAGGGGTCCTCAAACTTTTTAAACAGGGGGCCAGTTCACTGTCCCTCAGACCGTTGGAGGGCCGGACTATAGTTTAAAAAAAAACTATGAACAAATTCCTATGCACACTGCACATATCTTATTTTTAAGTAAAAAAACAAAACCGGAACAAATACAATATTTGTATTTGCATGTGGCCCGCGGGCCGTAGTTTGAGGACCCCTGCTCCAAACTGTTTTCCAGTGGCTGCACCGGTCTGCATTCCCACCAGCAGTGTACTAGGGTTCCTTTTTCTCTGCATCTTCACCAGCACTTGTCATTTGTTGATTTGTTGATGATAGCCATTCTGACAGGTGTGAGGTGGTACCTCATTGTCATTTTGACTTACATCTCTTAGATGATTAGTGACTGAGTATTTTTTCATATGCCTTTTGGCCTTCTGCATGTCCACTTTGGAGAAGTGTCTATTTAGGTCATTTGCCCATTTTTTAAATTGGATTGTTTAACTTCTTTTTGTTAAGTTGTATGAGTTCCCTATGCATTTTGGAGGTTAATCCCTTAATGGGTGTATCATTGGCAAATATGTTCTCCCATGCAGCGGGCTCTCTTGTTATTTTTTGATGGTTTCTTTTACTCTGCAGAAGCTTTTTATTTTGATGTAGTCCCATTTGTTTATTTTCTCCTTAGTTTCCGTTGTCCTGGGAGATGTATCCGTAAACATATTGATAGGAGAGACATGTGAGGTTTTGCTGTCTACAGTTTCTTTTAGGGTTTTCATGGTTTCACATCTAACATTTAAGTCTTTTACCCATTTTGATTTTATTTTTGTGTATGGCGTAAGTTGGTGATCTAATTTCATTTTTTTTGTGTGTGTGCTGTATCTGTCCAATTTTCCCAACACCATTTATTGAAGAGACTGTCTTGATTCCATTGTACGCTCTTGCCTCCTTTGTCAAATATTAATTGAACATAATGGCTTGGGTTAATTTCTGGGTTCTCTGTTCTGTTCCATTGGTCTATATGTCTGTTCTTGTGCCAGTACCAGGCTATTTTGAATGGCTTTGTAATATATCTTGATATTTGGTATTATGATCCCTACAACTTTGTCTTTCTTAGGATTGCTGTGGCTATTTGGGGTCTTATTTTATTGCATATAAATTTTTGGATAGTTTCTTCTTGGTCTATGAAATATGCCATTGGTATTTTAATGGGGGTTGCATTGAATCTATAGATTGTTTTGGATAGTAAGGACATTTTAATGATATTGACTCTACCAATCCATGAACATGGTATATTCTTCCACTTGTTTATGTCTTCCTCTATCTCTTTTTTCAACATCCTGTAGTTTTCCGAGTACAGGTTTTTACCTCCTTAGTTAAGTTTATTCTTACGTATCTTAATTTTTTGTTGCAATGGTAAGTGAGATTATTTGTTTAGTTTCCCTTTCTGAGAGTTCATTATTGGTGTATAAAAATGCCATAAATTTCTGTGTATTAATTTTATACCCTGCTACATTGATGAATTCATTTGTTTTATTTTTTAAAATATATTTTTATTGATTTCAGAGAGGAAGATAAAAAGGGAGAGAGAGGTAGAAACATTTGTTATGAGAGAGAATCATTGACTGGCTGCCTCCTACATGCCCCCTGCTGGGGATCGAGCCTACAACCTGGGCATGTGACCTTGGCTGGAATCAAACCTGGCACCCTTGTCTGCAGGCCAGTGCTCTATCCACTAAGCAATACCAGCTAGGGCCTAAATTAATTTATTAAATCTAGTTGTTTTTTGATCAAGCCTTTAGGGTTTTCTATTTACAATATCATGCCGTCTGTGAATAGAGACAGTTTTACTTCCTCCTTTCCAGTTTGGATGCCATTTATTTCTTCTTCTTGTCTGATCTCTATGGCTAGCACTTCTAGTACTCTGTCAAATAGGAGAGGTGAAAGTGGGCACCCATCTTGTTCCTGTTCTTATGAGAAATGGTTTTACTTTTTGCCCATTGAGTATGATGTTGGCTATAGGTTTGTCATATAAAGCTTTTATTATGCTGAGGTATGATCCCTCTATTCCCACTTTGTTGAGAGTTGTTATCAAGAAGTTGTGTTGGATTTTGTCAAATGCTTTTTCTGCATCTATTGATACGATCATGTAGTTTTTATCTTTAAGTTTGTTTATGTGATGTATCACATTTACTGATATGTGGTGGATTAAAAAACTGTGGTACATCTATACAATGGAATACCACACAGCTGTAAAAAAAGAACTCTTACCATTTGCAATAGCATAGATGGATTTAGAGAGCATTATGCTAAGGGAAATAAGCCAGTTGGAGAAAGATAAGTATCACATGATTTCATTCTATGTGGACTCTAATGAACCAAATAAACTGATGAACAAAAATAGACCCAGAGACATAGAATCATTGAACAGACTATCAAACCTCAGAGGAAGGCAGGGGAGGGGGGTGGGGAGAGATCAACCAATGAACTCATATGCATATATACATAACCCACAGACACAGACAATAGGGTGGTGAAGGCCGGGGGGCGGGGAGGGGGAGGCGGTGGGCGGAGAGAGAAGTGGGAGAGATCAATTGGGGGGAAAAGGGACATACGTAATACTTTCAATGATAAAGATAAAAAACTAAAATAAAGGTTTGATTGCAACATTCCTTTGATGATTTTCTGTCCAGATGATGTATCCATCACTGATAGTAGGGAAATGAAGTACCCTCCAATTATTGTATTCAGTATTGAATGCTCTGGTTCCCACCAACTAATGATCAAAAATATTCAGAAAAATAAATGTTATTTTGTGTCTGAAAAAAAAGAAAAAAAAAAGAGCTCTGGATCATATCTCCTGATACAAATATGCAAGAATTTCAAAAATGCTTGCATCAATGTTTACTCCCAACATATGAGTTTACATTGTTTCATATCTTCACCAACACTTAGCCATGTTAAAATTCTTAATTTTTGCAAATATAGTGAGTCAAATGCTATGTTATGGCCTTAATTTCTATTCTGTCATTGCTGATAATATATATTGAGTCTTTTTATAGATTTCTGGTGTTTTGTATTTGCTTTCTATGAAAAGGAAATGCCTATTGATGTTCTTTGACAATTTTTTATTGGTTATTTGCTTTTATCTTTTGTATTTGCAAGTTTTCCTTATGAAATCGTATATTATTTCTTCATATGTCTGTCACCATCCTATTACATTTTAAATTCCTTGAAAAAAAGGACAGCACCTTCTTTATTGTTATGTTTTCCATGGTCAGCATTATGATTCAATTTTACAGTTCTCTCTTTTGCAGATGGTAGCATTTTCTTTTGTTAATTTCTTATTGAATTGTTAAGAAAATAAAAATATTAATCATTGTCCTACAAATGCTTATGGGATGATGGACTAGGAAAGGGTTGTGGGAAGGAAACAGAAGCTTCAGGATTTTATATATATATGTATGTATGTACATACATATGTATGTATATGTATATTCATGGTTCGGTAGAAATACAACACCAAATCTTGGTGTGGTACACACCAACTGGTCTATAAAATGACTACAGAAAACCCACCTTCCTTAGATGTTCTTTCTAAATCACACATTATGTTATGATTTTATTTTACTAAAGAGCATATACAATTTTCTGAGTGCATGTGTATCTTACTTTATAGTAGATTTTCATTTCACAAGAATGAATAGAGATGGGAATTGGAGTGTTCTAAAATCTAGAGAATTAAATTACTTCTTATTTGACTGATGGTCATGAAATAGTGTGGCCAGGAAAATACTGAGGTCTGCGATCAACTTATGTGAGGCATAAAGAAAACTTTTTTTCCACTTGAAAGCATGAAATTGTAACTTCTACTTTGCACAGCATTATTAGTGAGAAGTTTGATTACACATGATTTATGCTAAATGGCCAAAGACTTAAATTAAAATTCTTATTGTTACATGAAATCTGTTAACATTATAGATATTTTATTAGAACTTAAACCAGCAGTTCTCAACCTGTGGGTTGCGACCCCTTTGGGGGTCAAATGACCCTTTCACAGGGGTCGCCTAGGACCAAAGGAAAACACATATATAATTACATATTTTTTTTGTGATTAATCACTATGCTTTAATTATGTTCAACTTGTAACAAGGACATTGGGGGTCACCACAACATGAGGAACTGTATTAAAGGGTCGTGGCATTAGGAAGGTTGAGAACCACTGACTTAAACTATAATTTCAAGGTTGTAATTATTTGTATTATTTACACAATTGCAGTTTTCACATAAATAGGTAGAAATGCTTCCAACCTTTCCCTAATTGCTTTAAAAATTTTAAATACATGAAATGAGAATTAAAATGAAAATAAAGAGTTGGCAAAATTCTGAAGGTTTGTTTTAAAAAAATAAATGTGCTTATAATTTTATTAAGCAATGTCACCCCAATAATTTCAAAGAAACTGAAATAAAATAAATCGACACATAATTTGCTGAAATTTGGTATTATTACTATGCCTTTAACACTTAAAGTCATGACTATTTGCTGTGAATCCCTGCACAGACGTGCTCTATTATGTATTAGGAATCCAGACTATTATTCCCACATGCCTTGGATGGTCTTTTTATCATAGTTCTATGAAGCATGAGAAAAACTTGCCTTTAATTATGAATGATAGGCTACAAACCTATCATAACAACCAAGTATGTTATCTCTTCAGAAAGGAAAACCTTCCTATGCTCCTAGAAAACCTCTCTTTATGATACTGCAATGTCTGCAATAATACATCTGTACTGTTGATGTACGAATGACACATCAGTGCCTTGCCCAGAGTGTACACCCAATAACTACGTGTCCCATAATCATTTGATACACTTACATTTCAGGGAATATTGTTTTACCCAAAAAGAAATTTTCTTGCTTTTCCATGGTATCGTCAACCCAATCAAAGAACTCAACACTTGGTATGTGACACGTGTTCTTGTTTCTTAAACATGATTCAGAATCTAATTGTATTCAACACATGCAAAATAAATTCTCTGCCTATTTTTGAGGTTTGGGAGGTATTTTATATTCCTACATTAGAACAATGGGTGGCAGATTTTCTTATTAATGTTAAATCCCAATAAATGTTCTTCAGTCATTTGGTGTTGGGCATTCCCTTGTCCCTTGTTTTGGCTTGTGGGTGTGATCTGTTGGGTACATACTTTGTCCGGTCATTCTCTGACCTGCAGTCTAACTTCAGCACTGAAATGACAGATTTATTTGCTTTAGCAGCAGTTTTTTCGCCAGATGGTGATGACTAATGCTGACCATGGAAAAAAAATATGATTTCCTGAGCTATTTGGATTTGTTTTTTGTAAACGATTCCTCATCGAATCACTCCAAATCCTTTTGTGGCTATTTAGCACTTTTGAAGTCTCCTGTGGAGTGTTTAAGGAACAGACTAGAGCCACATGAGCATGGCAGGAAAAATTACTCGACACCGGAGAGGTGATGTAATATGAGGTACCGCTTAACTTGTGGTCTGAGTTCTGAGCGTCTTCATGTTTATGTGCCATGGACTCCTTTGTTATTTTGGTGAAAGATATGGACTCCTTTTCTGAATAGAGTTCTAAAATGCGTAGAATACATGTATGGGATTACAACAAAAGCACTAATATGTTTATTAAAAATTAAAATCATAATGTGTTTTGTTATCAACAGATCAAATAAAGTGTTATCTAGGATTCGGTGTAATAACTACCTGGGTCACAAAACAATGATGAGCATAACTATTTATGAGTGCTACTCTAATACAGTATGATGTAACTAGAGGCCCAGTGCACGAAATTCTGCATGGGGGAGGAGGGTGATCCCCTCAGCCCAGCCTGCACCCTCTCCAATTCAGGACCCCTCAGGGGATGTCTGAGTGACGGTTTAGGCCCAATCCAGGGATTGGGCCTAAAACGGTAGTCGGACATCCATCTCACAATCCGGGACCGCTGGCTCCTAACTGCTCACCTGCCTGCCTGCCTAATCACCCTTAACTGCCCCCCCTGCCAGCCTGATCACCCCTAACCGCTTCTGCCTGGTGGCCTGATTGCCCCCAACTGGCCCCCCTGCCAGCGTGGTTGCCCCATGCAGCCTGCTGTTCAGTCTTTTGGTCATCCCTCACTAACCCCCCTGCCAGCCTGGTCGCCCCATGCAGTCTGCTGTTTGGTCATGCATCTGGTTGCTTTGGTCGTGACGGCCCCTGGCTTTTTATATATTAGGATGCCATAGTAGTATAGTGACATGACTGTGTTTGCTGCTTATATTCAGAACAAAGAGAAATTTTAAATCAACAAGATTTTGGGGAAAATAAAATTGTAATTTTGTTTCCACACAAGCTTATAGACCAGCCGTGGGCAAACTACGGCCCACGGGCTGGATCAAGCCCGTGTGAAATGAATAAAACTAAAAAAAAAAAGACCGTACCCTTTTATGTAATGATGTTTACTTTGAATTTATATTAGTTCACACAAACACTCCATCCATGCTTTTGTTCCGGCCCTCCGGTCCAGTTTAAGAACCCATTGTGGCCCTTGAGTCAAAAAGTTTGCCCACCCCTGTTATAGACACTAGGGTATTACTGAAATCTCAGGTTCTTGTGAATAATGTGCTAATGGCCAGATTGCCCTCTGCCTGGGTAGATGTTGAGGCAAAGTATTGTGGTATCCCTCCCAATGTTCAGGCTTCTAGGTCACCCTGACAAAGCCGAAGTTTTAAGTGTAGTTTAATAAGGGTCCTTTTTTTTTACAGAATGTCAAGGTGACTTGTCTGGTTTTCCATTTTCTTTTTGCACATCTGACTGACTCACCTAGGATTGTATGCTAGACTGAGTTATTTTAGAAAATGTTATCCGATATTCTCAGTTTTTCTGCCAAAATTATCATATACCATACCTGATAGCAATTTAAGTATGCTACTTTCTTAAGTTTACAGGGTCCACAGTATTTACTACTTTAAATCTTATATACTCCTGTATCCCTTTGGGGTAGGACAAGAGCCTAGTGCTTTCTTAAACTATATAAAATACCTCCACTGCAAGATTAACATTACTTCTAAGGGTGTGGCTGAGCAAATAATAGCAATTGAAATGAAAGCATTCTCATCTCTATTGGAGTCACTCTAAATGCAACATGAAAAAATAACTTTGTAGAATATGCCTCTGTCAGCAAGATGAACAACCCATCAGAGATAGAGAAGTTCTTCATAATGGGTGTGGAATTTTTGCTAATGTTATTTATTTAGAGCATATTATGATGACTTTTATTTCAGTTGGAGGTTTGTAGCTTAACTTGCATAATTGCATAAATTGCACGAATGCTCATTTTTCAAAAAGAAAAAAAAAAGAAACCCACTAATCAAATGATATAACTATTATTCTACTACAGTTAATAATCTTTAACTTGTATACTGTATAATAAATACATTATATTAACATATATATCATTTTAACCCATATCAGACTTCATATATCAATTGAAGAGGACTAACTTATAATAGAGTTTTAATAATAGCAGAATGATCTATAACAGTGATGGCAAACCTATGACACGTGTGTCAGAGGTGACACGAACTCATTTTTTTGGTTGATTTTTCTTTGTTAAATGGCATTTAAATATATAAAATAAATATCAAATATATAAGTCTTTGTTTTACTATGGTTGCAAATATCAAAAAATTTCTATGTGACACAGCACCAGAGTTAAGTTAGGGTTTTTCCAAATCCTGACACGCCGAGCTCAAAAGGTTCGCCATCACTGATCTATAAGTATACAGGTTATATATATTATGTACAATTTAACTTCTATTTATCCTAAATGTTTTATATATGATATATTACTTACACAAATGTAAACTATTCTAGATGGGAATATAGGATTATTTTGGCCTATACTTAAAATACATAATATTAATATTTATGCAGAATCATGGATTTATTTCTAGCAAAGTGGTCATTTTAATCAGGATATTTGTTAACATTTAGCTATAATTGTTGATTTAACCTAATGATCTAACTTTCCAATGGTAGGGGAAAATTGGACAGATTACTTAGAGTGACTAATTGAATGTGTGCTTATGTTTTGAAAAGACTGGAAAATATACTTTGGGTTTAATTAGCATGCTAGCTACCTTAAAGAAGTCATAATTGATTATGTTGTTTTTGTATGTATATTAACTCTGAAGGGTTATAAAGTTTTTAAAATTTTGTTTATTTTTGCAAATACAGGTATATGGATCAATAAGAAAATTCATAAAAGGAGATACAAAATTAGTAAATAAACATAAAAAAATAAGAATGATGGTAACAACAATTTTATCTTATATTAACAAATACTTCATTTTAATTCTAAATACTGTAACCTTTTACAAACACTTGAATAATAACATATATTCTTAATCCTTCTATGAAAGTAAAGCTACTGGTACTACTTCCTTGGCCCCCCTTTTAAATTTCATCTTTTGCATTGGTGTCTCCATAATAAGTAACTGACTTTATATCTATTTAAGTCATTATGTAAAATCTTCAGATCCCTTCTATATTATTTGAAAAAGTTCTTAACTGAGGGAAGTCTAGGCAGTTGAGTGTGGTTTCAGTATTTCATTACCTTGACCCTCCAAGACACCCAGCATAATGATGGTGATGCTGTCCAAACACAGTGCCTCCCACAGGACTTCAAGGAAAGGGAGGGCTTCGGAGACCACACATGGCCATCGCAATTGGATCGCTTGTCTAGGTTCTGTGAAATTCAGTGACATTAGAGATGGTCTATTTCTCTCTCTTTTACTTATTCTAACTAATTTCTTACACATCCTTCATTCTTCCTGATATTCAATTTTTCAAATAGTCGTTCATCTTCTATCTTGAACTTTGGTGCTTAGTTGCTCACAGAAAAGTAATTTAGGTCAGTTTCTGATATTGAGATCAGTCGTTCTGATATTGCTTGTTCCTTTTTTTAATTTATTGAGTTGACATTGGTTAATAGGATCATATAGGCTCCAGGGGATATTGCTTGTTCTAATATTAAGGCTATCTTTCTTCTTCTCCTTTACTTAATGAACATTTCTTATTTCTATTAAGAGCCATAGGCCTATTTGGCCAGAAAGCCAAACCTGTTGAAATATAATTTATAGAATGCAGATGTCAGGCATTGGTGGGAGCCAAGCTGGATCACTAGAGTGCTCATGTACTGTGCTTTTCACATTGGCTTCCAGTAGCTCAGCATATTGATTTTACAATTTATGGCTTTCAAAGCTATTTGCAGCCTTGATTCTTCTTATAGTTCCAATGCACTTATGTCAGTCAAGAGCACTGAAATTGTCCCAAGGCAGCATGTTTCCTTTGTAGCTCTGATTTTTTAATAGTTCATTCATTTAAATTGGTACTGAAAGTTAACATTGATTTTCCTTTGTATGTCTGGCATTTCTCAAGTTCTAGTCCCATGTATTTTAAGACACACACACACACACACACACACACACACACACACTCACTCACTCTAGAGACTTGGTGCATGAATTTGTGCACAGGTGGGGTCCCTCAGCCTGGCCAGCAATCAGGGCCTGATCGGGCTAATTGGGCAATCGGGGCTGGGAGGTTGGCCAGCCCAGGGGGTTGGGGGTGAGGAGAGGGACTGCAGGAGGTTGTCTGTCTGCGGGAGGTTAGGTGTGGGAGTGCACTGACTACCAGGGGCCAGCTTCTGCATTGAGCGTCTGCCCCGTTGTGGTCGATGCACATCATAGCTATCAGCTGGTCATTGGTCAACCAGTCGTAATGGTCGCTTAGGCTTTTATATATATAGATATTTTTTAAGCACAGATTTGGTAGTTAGTAGTACTTTATAAATTCATTTTGCATTGTTTCAATCACCATAACTGATTCAGAAAATGTGGTGAGTTATCCAAACCAGAGGGAAAAAAAGAAGGCAATAAATGAGTCAGACCCAGAAGGAAGCCTGGAACCTCTCACCATTCAGCATAGAAATTTTCAAATATTCTCTTTGTTTTCATTTGAATGTTCTCCCTGCATCTGGAATCCATGAATCTACATATTGGCCTTCCAATTTGTGCAAAGGAAATTTCTGGAGCTTTCCTTGTACCCTGGTTGACTAGCTGACACCTCCCTTCCTGAAGCTTAAATCTGTCTGACCTTACCCTTCAACCTTTCAAGGACTTTGGTACCTGCAATTCCTGAGTGTGTCTAGAGATCTGCAGCATTAGTCACCTTACATCCTCTTGGCTTCTTCCTCCTGTGGGCTTAGGTTTCATGGTTTTCTGGTCTTCTAAGTCAACTACCACTCCTCTGTTCACTCTTGGGCTTCCCAAATTTCTATGAAGTTTTTCATGCATCATTTCTCCTTCCATTCTCTTTGACTTCCCAGGTTTTATGCCATTTCAATTTATTTTATTATAAGCTTGGTAGGAATTCATGATAGAGATCAACATGTATTTATACATATAACAAACATATATGGGGTTAATCTGCAAGATTTGTTCCCCAGAAATATGTATACCTCAAAAGTTGTGTTTATATCATTCAAATACAATAGAGCCCTAGCCAGTTTGGCTCAGTGGATAGAACATCAACTGCGGACTGAAGGGTCCCAGGTTCGATTCTGGTCAAGGGCATGTACCTTGGTTGCAGGCTCCTCCCTGGCTCGGGCCCTGGTCAGGGCTCATGTAGGAGGCAACCAATCGATGTGTTTCTCTAACATCGATGTTTCTGTCTTTCCCTCTCTCTTCCACTTTCCTTAAAAATCAATGGGAAAATATCTTCGGTGAGGATTAACAAAAAAACAAACAAACAAAAACCCACAAATACAATAGATATAGTTTTCATCATCATATAGCTTATATTTAAGATCAGTTCGTCACAAATTAGAATGTTAAGATAAATTTACATAACAATACATAAACTCTTGGGTGAATGAATCCTAATATATCAGATCTATTCATTTACTCATATTTGCACTTCAAAATATCCACTGAACACATATATGTTAGGTGCTGGTTATACAGCAGTGAACAACACCAACAGCCCCCTTCCCTCATGTGGCTTACTTTCTAGAGAAGGGAGAGAGAACACAGGAAATCAACAAAACATCTGTGTGGTAGTAGCAAGTGCTAGGAAAGATAATAAAACATTGTAAAGAGTCTGCAAGTTACTATTTTAGAAAGAATGCCAGGGAAGCCTCTTTGGTGAGGTGGCAATTGTTATGAATTTTCTTTTTTCTATTCAGTCTGATAAACAGAAAAGCTTGATTGTCTCCCGCATATATAGTGCATGCTTTTGGCTCACAGGGAATCCAGTAGAGGTGGGTGTTCTGTGCAACACCTGCAGGTCACTCTTTGACCGAGAAAATCAAGGACTATTATTCTCCTCTTTTGTGCTTTGTGAAAAGCTATGTTCATATGTCACTGTCCCGGTCCCTGGGCAGGTACTGCATTTCCATTCTACACTTTGATATTTCATGTTGTCATGGAGTCCATTGCTTCTTGGCATTATTTGCGGGACCATGGAGATTTTCTGACTCTAGCATAATTAACTCTGGGCATGTTAAGATTTGAAATTTAGATGAGTTTTGTACATTGAAGAAATAATGTCCTGAATACAACCTCAGTAATTTCTTCATTAATATAATTCTAAACCCACCAGTTAGTGTAAAAAAATGTTAATGGTTAAATGAATGATTATTTTTTAATTTTTCCACAACTAAAAATAAAAACATCAATATTAATAGTTTTCACAATATTGATTAAAATGCTACTAGAACATATTTTTATTTTGTTTTACTTTAATTATATATATGTACGTGTGTGTATAATACATGTAAGACTGGATCTTAGAACATAATTTATTTTATTATGAAGAAGAAAACACCAAAGAGCTCTCATTTTGATAGCTTTTTAAAAATCACCACCCAAGAATATGTTTATTGATTTTTTTAGAGAGGGAGGGAGAGAGACAAAAAGAGAGAGAAACATTGATGTGAGAGAGAAACATCAATTGGCTGCCTCCTGTGCATGCCCCAACCAGAGATCAAGCCCGAAACCCTTGTGTATGCCCTGACCAGGAATTGAACCTGAAACCCTTTGACTCATGGGACAACGCTCCAATCAACTGAGCCAACTGGCCAGGGCACTGATAGCTTTGTTTTAAAATAGAAAAAGAAAAAACTTGATAACTTTTAAAAATAAAATAAGGTAGTCATATAAATGGTAGATTCTATCTTTTCATTGGATGTTCTGCAAGAGCTATACATATTATCTATTTAACATGTTACAAAAAGAAATTAGAAAAAAGAAAGCAGTTAGAGAGGACGAAGTACTAAAAGGTATAATAAGTAAGTTTAACTGGTAATGCTGAAAATGATCATTTTAATCTTAGAAAAAACTTGTTGGAATGTATTTCAACTTAGTAAATTTGTGTTGCTTTTTGGAGTTGAGCATTTCTCCTCCTATATAATACAATAGATTACATTTCCACATGAAAGAAAACACATGCAAATCTTTCATAGAAGTACGGAAAATAACTTCATAATTGGTGGCATCAAGAAACAAGACACCTGTCCATGTCCCTGAAATCTTAGGATAGCCACAGCCTTCCCTGAATCTGGAAGTGGGATGAAGGATTAGATGATAATTATTCAGAAGGAAATGGATTCATAACAGTCACAACAGCCTTTTCTGTGTGCCTCCTTTGCTTGCATTCCCTATCTCCAAGGCGGTATCGCCTTGTCACTTCTAAAGCTCACCTCTCCTGCTGCTCACCTAGAGTTCCTGTCTGCTAGGGCCTCACTCCTCATGAATCTATTTTGTCTTTTTTCATATATTTTTTTTTGTTTTGACTAGGTTATTTTTTTCTTCAGCTATCATATACTCAAATTACCCATTGTTAAAATAAATTAAAAAAACAAACAAACAACAAGCAAAACAATAACAACAAAATAATCTTCTCTGGATTCTTCTTCCCTCTTAGGTACCTGCTTATACCCATTCTTCCTTCTCTTGTCAAACTTCTAGAAACAACAGTATTCTATATTTAGTGTGTCTAATTCCTTATTTTGTATGAATTAAGGAGTCCAAAACCACCAGGTTTTCATTGTACTAGTTTACTGGAATTGTTTTCTTCCATGTTACCTTTCTCATTTCCAAATTCTGAATCCCTGCTCTATTGAATGTGAAACATTTGACTACTGTTTCTTTCTTCCACTCTTCCTACTCATGCTCCCAATTGCCCTCCTCTCACTTGGATGAATCATCACTGTGATGCTATATTCTTTACTTCCCTCCTCCTCTAACTGGAGATGTTTTTAAGAATCCTTCACCAACCTTATTTTTCAGATTCCTACTTCTCTTTGCAGATAATCTCAAATATTTCTACTGTTTTAACTATTATTTCCAAGTAAATAGCAAACGGGTCTATATGTCTAATTCTGACATTTCAAATAGCTGATGGGTCCCGATTCATATTCCAGTTGCCTGTTGAGTATTTCCTCCTGGCTGTCATTCTGACATCTTAAACTCAACATGCACAAATTCTAAAGCATCATGTTTCATTTTCTTGTGTTTCTACCCTCAACATTCCTCTTGTTGAAAGCCACACACCTTTCAAGACATGTTGCTAATTCTACATATTGCTTAAAGTCTCTGATAGTGTCAGTATAAAGGCTAATTAAAATTTTAAAAACCAATCCTTAACTAAAATATAAAGGCTTTATGCCAGAAAGCTCTATAGCCCAGTGGTTAAGAACCTATGCATGCAAGTCAGGCAGCCCTGCGTTTGAATCTCAACTATACCTCTTAGGAACTGTGAACTTCGCAAATCACTTAACCATGCCATGCTTTTTTTTTTTTTTTAACCTATTAAATAAAGACAATAACAATCTAATTTACAGGGTCATGAATAATAAGTGAAACAGTTAGTCACAAACAATCTATCATTGTTCATATGCTCAAAATATGTTAGCGATAGTAATTCTTATTAAAAATAAAATAAAATTCTTAAGGGTATAGTGTACGTTTCCAAATACCAGTTTGAGCTGGAGTCATCCTGTCTACCTTTAGAGTAGCAGTGAAAAACTTAAAGAAAGAAGCACTCGTTTTCTCTTTAAAAAAACTTTCCTGTATCACATGATCTCACTCATATGTGGAATCTAACAAAATAAACTGATGAACGGAGTGGATCCAGAGACATGGAAGGATGGAACAGAATGCAGAAACTGGGAGGGAAGGTGAGGGAGGGTGGGTGGGTGGGAGATAATTAACCAAGGCCCTTGTATGCATATACCAGTATGCATGGCCCATGGCCACAGACAGTGGGTCAGTGAGGATCTGGGGGGGCAGGGGCGGGCTGGAGGAGGTCAATGGGGGGAAAATAGGGACATATGTACAGTGGGGCCTTGACTTACGAGTGTTCCGACTAACGAGTTTTTTGAGATACGAGCCATCTCTCGGCCGATTTTTTGCTTTGAGTTGCGAGCTAAACTTCGGGTTTCGAGCCAGCTTCAGATACCCCACCGCTAGTTGGCACAGCGAACGTCACAGTGAACGCCACATCAGCCCAGCATCACATGTCTCACTCGTTCACTTTTTGATTTGACATACGAGTAATTTGAGTTACGAGCTCCATCACGGAACAAATTAAACTCGTAAGTCAAGGCCCCACTGTAATACTTTCAACAAGAAAGAATTATGAAAAAAATAAAATAAATAAAATAAAAAGACTTCCTGTAAGTTGCATAACTTGTTTTCAAAATATAACAGCAAGGGAGCCTGTGAAATATGTCCTTTAGTTGGGTTCAATGCCACTGTGAATAAGGGAAGGAGAAAGAAAAATGGATTTTCAGGTAGACAATTGATCTTCCCTGCTCCAAAAACTATGTAGTTTCAAGTTTAGCAAGATTAACCAATTAGATTTAATTATATCAGCTGTATAGCTTAATTAATTCAATTAACCTATCTAGTGATTACCTCTAGGAGAAAAACATTTGTAAGTAAATCTATAGATAAACTTGAGGAATATGATGAGAGTCTGATTTCAAGACTCCCTAGATTTGCATTTAGAACTAATTTGAGTAGTATATGGATTGCAATTTTAGATGCTATGTGGAATAGGAAATGTATGTGAATGTTGAAAAAAAATCAATTTGGCCTTTCAAAGTAAAAAGAAAATATTTTGGGGGGAGGGTTATAGATTTCCAGGAGCTTTCCAAACACAATTATTTTAGGAATTTATAAAATGTCATAAAAAAGTTTATTTTGATGATAAGAAAGAGCTCAAGACATATTTTCCTCACATAATCCTAAAGTTAGAAATGTCAGTACATAGATAAGAGAATTAAATATGATATCAAGTATGACACATGCTTGCATATTATCAATTTGTGAATGTTAACAATCAATTTAAAATATACCTTTATAAACAAAAACTTTATGATGAAAAACACTAAACATAAAAATGTGGAGAAAAAATAAACCAAATTCTCATAAAATCATCAGATTCAATAGTTTTTATGATTTTGCCCATTTGTTCTAACTACTCTGTCTCCAACTTTTTCAAAGTATTATAAAATAAATCCCTATATCATGTCATTTTACCAAAACAACATCTTTCAAAATAGTATCTAATTCTTAATTGACAAGCAATGTGTTTCTATCATGTGTCTCCTGGATGTTTGCCGATGTATAACAAAATCTCTCAAATGGTGCCTTTACCAAAAAAGAACACTTTGCATTTACAATTGTTTTGTAATCTCTAGTATGCAACTTTTCCTATATTGCAGTTATCCACAGATTTTAGGGTTAATATATCTTCATTCTGTTTTGGAGGAAGAAACTTTAGCATCTGAACACATCTAATTACAAGTCAATACTCAATTTATGCATCTAATTGCCACATGAAAGCTGACCTCTATGGCCAAAGGATAGTATATTCTAAGACAAGGCAATCTTATCAGTTTAAAACTTAAAGTCTTTTTTTATAAATAAAATTCTTCGTAGTTCCACACAGAAGTGTAGGCTTTGGGCAGGTATCAGTCTTCATCACCATCCCATTTTCCCCTTGTACAACGGTTTAAATGCCCCTTCTATATCTGAGTATTCTGACACTTTCTCCTGTTAGAGGGGTATTTATACAAATCAGAAAATTTGTTCTGAGAATTACTAGAATAAACATTTTAGAAATCTCTTAGAAAAACACCATAATATATTTTTAAATATTTCTTAAAATTACTTTCCCATCAAAGAAGTACTGTTGAAAACAATGACACATATTTTGAAGTTCGTTGCAGATGTGTTTTAAGGAGTAAAAAGGCCTTTGTTGTGCCCAGCCAGTGTGGCTCAGTGGTTGGACATTTACCTATAAATCAGAAGGTCATGGTTCGATTCCCTGTCAGGGCACATGCCCTGGTTGCAGGCTAGATCACCAGTAGGGGGCGTGTTGGAGGAAGCTGATCAATTACTCTCTTTCATCATTGATGTTTCTCTCTCTCCCTCAACCTTCCTCTATAAATCAATAAAAATATATTTAAAAATTACTTTGTTATTAAATACACTTATTCTACTTCTTTTGTATTTCTCTATTCTCATACTTCTTTTATGCCTTTCCAGTTCACAAACTCACTAAAAGTAAAAAGTATTTCAAAATCAAGATAAAGAATATACAGTACTATTTTATTTCCATGGATTGATAAAACAAAAGTTTGGATGTTTGAGAAGATACCTCTATTTAAAATATTAGGTTAATTTCATTATAAGAGAAAGCTGAAATTTTATAAACATCAGTATAATTTTCACCTTAACCTTATTGTTAGACACATATGCATGATCAATATTCTAATTAAATACATGCATTGGTGAAATCTGAATGAAGATAACAATGATCTACTCCATCTGTAATTAAAATTGAAATATTACTTTATCTCTGAGTATGTTCTGTCTTTGAAATGAAATCAAACAGAAATTTGTAACATTTTTCTAAGAAACAAACACTGACATAGCTGTGTTTTAAAAGAATGTATTGTATGCTTCTTAGGAAAAATGTTATAAGGTTTTGCTTTTCCTTTGTTTCTTGTTGATAAAATTGTATGCATGAAGCCTCATAACACAGCTGCAACACTACAACCTTGAATTTTAAGTTGATATTGCCTGTAGCCAAGTGTGAGTCATGAATTTCAATACATTTGCTTCAATTGTACCCTACAGCAAAGATGCAGAAAATACTTATTTCCCTGGCTAGTATCAAATTCAAATAAATTTTATCACTTGAATCAAAGAGAAGACTCTAAGGTATGATCCTTCCTATAAAAACGCATAATGAGGGGGGAAATATTAATGGTTTAATACATTATTAAATTAGAGACAATCAAGTTTCCTTCTATTTTACTTGGATATAATTGTAAAATCTCCAGTGCGGTTATTTTCCTGGCTTGTATAAGGAAGAGATAAAGACCCTGCTCCCTCATCTGAAAGAAAACATGAGCCAGAGGCCAGTACAAGAAATTGTTAGAGAGCCAGCGATATGAATTGCTAGTAGGGATTTTTTTTCCAACTCAGTTTTTTTGTCTTACGGCTATAATTATATTATTCAAAATATTTATGCAAATCTTCACCCAGATCATCGGAGATTTTAAAATCTTTTAAAGTTCTTTATTTTTCACACTGCCCATGAAAATAAATCTCTTTCATGATTTGTTATCTAAGTTGAGGTTAAATTAATTTCCACTTTCTCCATTGGCCTCTGGCATAAAGAGAAAATTGTAGTAGGACATGGTTCCAGTAATATCCCTGCAGTACAATGAAAATGTTATTTCATTGACAAGGTTTTTACCTGAAAATCAGCAGAGCTTATTACTGATACCAGAAGGTTTGCTACTATGGTTAAGTGATAATTTATGGGTGTTGTAAGGTTAATTTCATTGTGTGACGTAAGTGAACATTAATGGGTGGTAAAAGCACAATTTGAAAGTGTCATATATGTTATGACAATATCATGTCTTCTATATTTGTAGTATATGATAATTAGTGCAAATGTTTTAGGGCGTATTTCTCATTTTGACTACTTTTAGGAGCAATTCTAAGATGTAGCACAGGGATGATAAATATAATTGATTTTAGAAAGTCTTTTTCTTATTTATTTTTGCTCAAAATTATTGATGGATGAATGTGTAATAAAAATTAATGAATAGTAATAATAATTATTATTTTATTAGCATTCATATAAAATAGATAAAATCTACTCTGAGAATGTCATAATGAAAGGCTAGTGATGACATAAATTGAAAGGTCTGAGACCAGAGTTTTGAAAAAAACAACAAAAAACAAAACAACTCAGTTTTGACCCCAATTTGTGTGTCTTGTAATAATTATAGACACTCATGCTGCTCTCACCTTACAAGTATGGAGTGTAGAGGGAACATCTAACTGTTGCTGAATTAGTCAGTTCTGCCCTATATTCCTCGAGTTTACTCAATGCCTCATCAATTTGTTCAGCATGCTTGACATAGTAACATACCAAGACCAACTGCCTTGTAGATGGTCTGTGCAACTGTCTCTCTCTTGTGTCCCTTAAAATTAAAGTTTAGTACTTCACTGTTTGAAATGCCTCTATAACCTACTTAGTACATAGTGAGATAATTATATATACTAGAGGCCTGGTGCATGAAATTTGTGCGTGGGTAGGGTTCCTAGCCCTGGCCTGTGATCAGGGCTGATCTGTGGGGTGACCGGCAAGGAAATTGGTGGGGGGCCCCTGCTGGCACCTGCTTTGGCTGGCCCAGCACCGCCCGCTCACCGGCCCCGACCCCGCTGCCGTCACTGGTTGCCTCCCTCTGCAGGCGACCAGTGGGGAATTGGGGGGGCTCCCACTGGCACCCGCAGTGGCTGGCCTGGGGCCTCCAAGCTAGGGGAAGCTTCTGTGTTGAATAACTGCCTCCTGGTGGTCAGTGCGCATCATAGCGACCTGTCGTTCCACTGGTCATTCTGCCATTTGGTCAATTTGCATATTAGGCTTTTATTATACAGAATATCTATCTATCTATCTATCTATCTATCTATCTATCTATCTATCTATCTATCTATCATCTATCTATATCCTAATATATAAAGAGCCAGGGTCCGTCACGACCTAAACGTCCAGACGGACAACCAAACACCAGGCTAGGGTCCTGGCTGGCACAGTGGAAGTCAGTCCTGGGTCCCAGCCACCGACGGCGGGAGTCAGTTCTGGGAACCAGCAACCCATGGTGTGGCAGCGGGAGGGAACTGTGGGCCCCAGCCACCCACGATGTGGTGGCAGTAGGGAGCTATGGGAATGGAGCCATGCTGCCATCGGACTGGCCTCTGGGTATCTCCCCCTGCCCACAGGCTTTGGGGAACCAGAGCCATTCTGTGATTGAACTGGCCTCTTGGTCCCTCCCCCCTGGCCTGCAGGCCTGGGGAACCAGAGCCATGTTTCAATTTGACTCAACCTGAGGGGTCCTGGATTGTGAGAGCATGCAGGCTGGGCTGAAAGACACCCACCCCCTCAAGTGCATGAATTTTCGTGTGCATCAGGCCTCTAGCATATATATATCTCCTATATAATAAAAGGATAATATGCAAATTGACCCTAACAGCAGAATGACTGGGAATGACTGGTCACTATGACATACACTGACCACCAGGGGGCAGATGCTCAATGCAGGAGCTCTCCCCTGGTGATCAGTGCGCTCCCACAAGGGAAGCTCTGCTCAGCCACAAGCCAGGCTGATGGCTGCCAGCACAGCGGTGGTGGCAGGAGCTTCTCCCACCTCCTCAGCAGCACTAAGGATGTCCAGTTGCAGCTTAGGTCTGCTCCCTGCTGGTTAGTGGACATCCCCTGAGGGCTGCCGGGCTGCCAGAGGGATGTCTGACTGCCAGCTTGGGCCCGATCCCCCAGGGAGAGGGCCTAAGCCAGCAGGTGGACATCTTCCAAGGGGCCCCAGACTGCAAGAGGGCACAGGCCGGGCTGAGGGACCCCTCCCTCCAAGTGCACAAATTTTTGTGCACTGGGCCTCTAGTATATATATATAAAGCTAGATAGCTTATAGGAAGGTAGTAGATAGTGTGAGATCTTCTAAACAGATTCAAGTTCTTGTGTTGCTGTTATCTTACATATCTGCATCTTACCATTCACACACTGATGTTAGTCCAGAGGGAGAAATATGCTGGTGTTACAGAGCAATTTAACCACTTCCCACAAAACTCCTGTGGTGATAGCTTTGTAATATACCATTATGGTCGTGAGAGGAGAACAGCCAGCCCTGTTGGTTTGCATCTGAAAAGCTTAAGGGTTATGCAAAAGCTTAGAAGCCACTGTGATGCCCAAACACAGCAACTATTCTTATGGTTTAGATATTTACTTTCCTTTTTAATTATAATTTCCTATTTATATTTTATTTGGTTGTGTTGTCCTTTAACATTGGTCAGCATAAACCTCTTTTGAAAGAAAGAGCATAATGGACACATATTTTGAAGGGAGTAAGAATGAAATGAGTGAGGTAATGTAAATAAAGCAGAATTTCCCACATCCCTCCCCTCTTTTCCCACACAGACACACATGCACACGTACCATATAGCACAAAAACAACTGTATAATATGAATAAAGGCAGGTCAATTCATTCTGAAGTATTAATTGGCTTAGAAGTTTTATGATATGACTAGAATGGAATGGGCTGGTTAGCTCCATATTGCCTAGTTTGTTTTTTGGATTAAATAATAAGTATTAATAATTGACTTATGGTTGAAAGTATCTTTCTAGGCCAAGAACTATTATGAACACTGAAATTACAGCAGTAAAGAGAACAGAAAAGAATTTATGCTTTCAGGAGTTTTAATTCTAGTGATAGCTAAAAATGTCTTGCTTTGTGCCAAGAACTGTTTAAGTTGGTTTATGTGCTATGAGCCTCACAACAACTCCATCAGACAGAAACGATGAACACAGATGAGAAAACGGAGGCATTGAAAGGTTAAGTGACTTTCCCGTAGTCATGCAGCTAGGATATGGTGGTGCTCAAATTTCAATGGGGTTAATTAAATGCAGCTTCTGTGCACTCAGCAACCTACATAGCTGGGTCCTCATAGAAGCTTAAAAATGTTAACATTTATAAAGCAACTGTTTTCTAAAAACTGATGCACTTTCCATACTCCCATAAACATTTTCTGGCAACTTTCAGTAAATGATTTGAGGCACTGGGATTTGATTCAGTGGGAAGTTTACCATATTTTGGCTCTTCTGTCTTTAATTTTAAGCAAATGTAACCAAATTGGTCAGACTTGTGCTACGATGAACATACAGTAGTGTTCTATTGCCAAAGTATTACACAATGTACATATGAGCATGTTACATTTTCTGTTATTTACTGCAATGCTGATGACCATCTGATTACTGTTAATGTGAGCAAGCTTGGGAGAGAAGAGCAGGAACATTCCTTCCATAAATTCCAGGCATTGCTCCACCGTGATCTGCTATTAACATTGGAGCCGTCGAGTGAAGCTCTGCGAACCTCAGTTTCTACCTCTAAAATGGAACTAACAACTTTCTCCAGCACCAATCTGACTAACATGAAAATGTAAATAAAGGGGCTCTGCCATTTAAAAAAAAAATAATATATATATATATATATATATATATATATATATATATTTGATTTTTTACAGAGAGGAAGGGAGAGGGATAGAGAGTCAGAAACATCAATGAGAGAGAAAAATTGACCAGCCGCCTCCTGCACACCCCCCACTGGGGATGTGCCTGCAACCAAGGTACATGCCCTTGACTGGAACCAAACCTGGGGCCCTTCAGTCTGCAGGCCGATGCTCTATTTACTGAGCCAAACCGATCAGGGTGGGGCTCTGCTATTTTGAAAAACACCATTAGGATCACAAGGTCTGCACTTAGCTTTCCCATGTCACCTGGGCTTTCTCCCTCCCTGGTGATAGCTCAACCTGGCCATTGCCCTCCAAGTCACATTAAGGACAGGGATAGAGCAACTGGTCTACTGTGTAGCAAGCATTACGTGAGTTCATTATCAAGGTCCTTGTTTAAGGGAGGAGGAAATAAAATGATAAAGAGAAGTGCCCCATGCACAGTAGTCACTAAACAAATGTTAGTTGACTTTCTTGATCATTTACCCTGTGACATACAAACTAGAATATATTCCTACATATTTATGTACAATTAAAGAACCAAATTAAAGAAAATAGAAATGTATTTTGCTTCTTAAGAGACTTTTAATCCCCCTTTTTTCCCCTTTGCCTTTCTGAAGATGAGATATTTCTGAATAAAATGTGTGAAAGGAATTGCCATTTCTGAGAGCAATCATTTTTATGGAGTGAAATGTACAGTGCTTAGTTGTGGTACCTAAAACCAGGTACTTGAGGGTCAAAAGTGAAGGCCTTGAGGGGAACATGTGACTGAAGTCATGCTTGGCAAAGACAAGAATAGAATATATAGAAAGGCAAGTGACTCTGACCCCCTCTACCACCCTTCCCTGGAGAAAACCAGAGAATCACGGGTGAAGAGGTGGGGAGATGGTGGTTAGATGTTGGATAGCTGAAGGAAGTGTGGTAAGCAGTTACAAGCGGTTCTCAACCTGTGGGTCGCGACCCCTTTGGGGGTCAAACGACCCTTTCACAGGGGTTGCCTAAGACCATCGGAAAACACATATATAATTACATATTGTTTTTGTGATTAATCACTATGCTTTAATTATGTTCAATTTGTAACAATGAAATTGAGGGTCACCACAACATGAGGAACTGTATTAAAGGGTCGGGGCATTAGGAAGTTTGAGAACCACTGAGTTAGACAGACATGAGCAGAGCAAGGGCAATAGGCCAGGTATGGAAGGTCACCAGGGCGGAAAGTCTCTAGCAACAGGCAAAACTGAAAAAACAAGGACCTCACCCTTAGCATATTGCTGGTCCTGCAGTCTAGATCCCTGGACCTTTCATATTGCTGGGCATTCGGTTCAGAGCCTCCCCCAGCCTTTCTTCCTCTGGTATGTTGCTAGTCATATGGAAGACTCCCTTGGAGGGGAAATAAGGGGCTGAAGAGTAGCCTCCTGGGGTTCCCATGTAGGCCCTTGCACCACCACTCCCTTAAGCATGAACCCCTAGGGATAACATCGAAGACTCCACTGTGTTCAGCTCCAGGCCCAGAAAAGCAGCAAAACCAGACAAGCAATGCCATGGCTGAGGTCAGGACCAGCTGCATTGACTAATGACCCCTGCCCTGGCAGCAACCAATCAGTGGAGGCCACGCCTCTGAAAGGACACACCTGGAAAGCTCGTAACTATTCTATTGAGATCCTTTCCTTTGACCTCCCCTAAAACCCATGTCCTTGGAAGCCCTTGGGACATTCTGGCATTTTTGTTGGCCTGCTGTTCACTTATTCCTGGGTTCACACTATCTTGTCATATTTCATTTAGCAAGATCCCCAACCTCTAGCCGGTTGGTAGCAATATAATCTCAGGTAAATCTCATCAATGTCCTAAGTCTTGCTTTCCTGATTTCTAAAATGCGGGAAATAATAACAGCAATAGTTACAGTGAGGCTCCACGGAGATAATACTTGACAAAGAGTAAATGGACTTCGCTCCTGAAGTCTAGTTGTTGTTTTGTCATTGGCTACATGTTCTTTGAGGATTTTACCACGCACGACTCCCCACCCCTCTGAAGGTGTGTCATTCTTTGCCCTACATTTTGCTTTACTGAATATTATCGTATGAATACACCTTGCTCAAGCACTTTACAGTACTCAATAAAAAGTACTACAAAAAGATTTGATGTTCACTCTGATATTTTGCAATCCAGGGTGGAATTTAATATCCTGTCCATAGGGTTAATTTTCAAAGGAATAGTGTTATCTTGTCATCATCGGTCTCCTCTTGATGCAGACCCTGAGGACAGTGATTGTGAGGTGATGCTAAATTAAAGTCGTAGAGGGATTAAATAGCTTGACTCTGAGTGAAATGGGATGATAGTGAAAGTATAGAGCTCAGATTGCTGGACACTGATTATTAGGATGCTACTCAAATCAAGAAAAGTGTATCTTGCAGTTTCAAACGTAAGTGATTCCAGGTCTGTGGAGTCATTATTTCATTCATGTATTTTATATTTAGAAATAAAATATAATATTAGAATATTATTTGGAGATAATTTTGTGAAGAATCTTTTCCTTCACACATTTGAAGGAGCATATATTTCCAGGCAAGATAAACATAAATTACTATTATTTGTACAACTGCCACGATGAATTACTGTTTTGACAATATATAATGTGAAAAAGTTACTATCTTCAGTTTGGTACACATAGGCAGTAAAGATAACGTCCTCATTATTTTTCAAAAAGTACTATTAATAAAGAAGAAATATAGTGTTTCTTACCATACTAAAACATAGTGGCTCACTCAAAAATTTCCTTATTGTTATATAGTAGCTAAATATGGTTTGCCTATAATTTCTTGTCAAAGCTGATTACATGGAATTTCCATCAGCATGTTAACCAAGACCAGTGTCCTCAGACTCTATTAATTGATGGTTCATTTATAAATTCTAATTATTTCAATATTACACACACAGAAACATATATTTTTTTTCTTATTTAAGTTAATTGAATGCATATGGGGAATTATTAAGCTCTATGACCAATTTACTAATTCATGTAGTAGCTAAACTGAATGCATTTTACTTATATTATATATGCCATACATAATGTCATATAACATTATGTGTATAATATAACAAATATATTGAGTTACCATGACTTCTCTTTCTCTTTATTCCCCATTGTCTACTATAGCAGTTTCCATTCTGTACCTTTCCTGGACTAGTTATTAATTCCTATAGAGTAATAAACTAAGTTTTGGATGGAAAGTAGAAGTCACCAAGTTCCTTCCCATTTCTAGTCACCATTTTCTCTAAAAGCAAAAACAAACGAAAACAACAAAAAATCCTCTAGTTTAAATGTTTATGGCAATTAGATGAGGAAATGTGTGAAGAGAAGTCTACAAAGGGAAGAATAGCCCTCGCATAATAAAGTTTGAAAACATGTTATTATGGTTTTAGATCTATGACATAACATATTTTAATTTGAATAGAAAAGAGGTTGACATTAGCTCACTTGGAGAAGAGACATATAGGCAAGCACTTATGTTAAAGTGCTCAATAGTGCAGTGGAAAATAAAGTAGGAGCCTTCAGGGCTAAATGTCCCAACATTACTTGCTGGAAAAGATTTGACAGTGCAAAACTCATTTCCCAAGTAAACAAATGTTACTCCTTTTTTTTGAGTAGATATAGTTTGTAGTGGCAGCAGTGATGTAGCACTATGCAAGGTTTAAGCTTTGTTAATTTGTTATAGGATAAGTGTTTCTTCGAAAGAGAGATCTATGTGTACTATCTTTATACACAAGTATAGAATAAATATTAATCTTGTTATTATTAGAAGGAAAAATTTTAGATATCATGTCAATCTAGGAACCTATGTTCAATGCTAAGTTAGAAAGTAAAATAAAATTTTCCTACATCCCCCACCATTGGAGATAAATTAGTAGCCATAATCTCAAGTCTCTTAACCTGTATTCTTAACCAACATGCCAAGTGTGACATTTTTACGCTACTAATGGGACTTAAAAGTTTCATGTTCTTCTTTTTCTTTACTTTATAAAGTAGAAAATAGAATTTTAGCCTCTGCTTTGAGTAATACTAATGTTAGAGTCATGCAGACATATATCAGATTTATAATTATTTCAATCAGAAAAACACAATTGGTCTAACAGAGAAGACGGGAGAAATTGTGCGGATCTACATTTCACTCCAGTTCATGGCCACATTTCAGCGCTGCTCATTTGGTCTTTGCCTCTGTCATATTTTGCTGGACCTTCTAGGGAAACATCCTATGCATCTGGCACATATGAAAGACAGAAATGGAGCTGGGACTTGAGCTCCCGATCCTCTACTATTGAACTAGAGCACTAACTAATGATGATTCCTCTAACAATATCAGTGTTGTCAGACTCTCCCACATCCTCCTGTTGAAGTTAGCTTGCACTGGGGAACTAAGAATGAACACGCAAGCCGTATTTATTGCTAAAGAGCTGTGTATACACTAAAGGCATTTAACATTCCAAAACGAGATTACATGTAGCATTCGCTGTGAACAGAATTTAAATATGCCATTCATGGATGAAATCATGAATTCTATTTTACTTTCAAGTACACGTCTCTTTAAAATTATACTCGGCTAATAACTAAACCTACTCCATTACAGAGGTATGACAGAGATGTAGTGCTGAGCTCCACAAATGAGAGGACTCAATTCATCTATGTTTTGTGAATTACTCATGCTTGACATTTGAGGAATGTATACCAATAAATGCATAATGAATCAAAAGTTAGGAAGTTTTCAATTTAATTTTCATATCGGGGGGCATGAGAGACACTGTGTGTGTGTTTATGTTTATACATATCATCTGCATAAAGAGCTTTGCAGAATCTGCTCTCATCATCTGGGGGCCGTGTTCCCTAAGTAAGCTCTAATATTGAAACAAGTGGGAAGTGGGAGTTCATGGTTAGCAGTGTCCCTGTTTTCAGTCAGGGATAAATGAAGGAAGAGCTGGACGCTCAGCCTATGTCCTGTGCAATCTCCTTATGACAGATTTCTAGGAAATCAATCTGTCTGCTGTTTATTGCACATTTCTCAGATAGAGCACATTGAAATTCAGCCCAAAAGTTCAACTCTCATTCCACAGAAAACGGAAACAGTGGGACCGAGTCAATGTTAAGCAATACATAGGTATGTAAATAAAATCACAGAATATAGATAGGTTTGTTGTTGTTTGGCCTTTTTAATACACAATTTTCTAAAAATATCCTAAGAAGATTAAGTTTCTAAATAGAATTCAGTTGCTTTTTCCCCAAAAAAGGCATATTATAAGTATTAATTTGAGAGTTATCATGCAAATTATCAGTAGAAAAAAAATCACTACAGTTCTGTCTGGGGGATGCCACAGATCTGCATCATGGACAAGGTAATTCCATTTAAAAGGACACTCCTGCCCGGCCACAGTGGCTCAGTGGTTGAGCTTCGACCTATGAACCAGGAAATAAGGGTTCGATTCCCAATCAAGGTACATGCCTGGGTTGCAGGTTCGATCCCAGTGTGGGTGTGCAGGAGGCAGCCGATGGATGATTCTCTCTCATCATTGATGTTTCTATCTCTTTCTCCCTCTCCCTTCCTCTCTGAAATCAATCAAAATATATTTTAAAATAAAATAAAAGGACACTCCTTTCCACAGTTTTCAGATAAAGCCATTCTCATTTCCCTACCTGCTTTACAGAATATTAGATTACAGTGGGGGAGAGGGGTCCATTGATTATTTACTTTAAAGCTGTAAATAACATACTAATTCTCTTTCTCTTATTCATCTGTCTGTGAAATGAGAATGTAAGAGAGAATTAAGTAAAGTATTTTGTTAATATTTACAAAGGATTTAAATGGGGGGAAAAAGAGAAAAGGCCTAATAGACGAATGTTTTCTGTGCTTACATGAAATTAACATTATTCAAATCCCAGTTACTAAACCAGCTGTATGCATTCTCCCAGAGACCAATTAGATGACAGCACACTTTTTCTTTATAGCAGCCTGAAGCTTCAAGAGCCTACCTTGAAGAATACAAGTTTGTATATATATATATGCATAAATGTCATTTATCAACACTGATGTTAATGGTGAACTTCATAAGTGGCCATTGAAAATTCTCAGTAAGTCCTGATTTTTCATTGCAAAAATACTACAGAAGTACCTTTACAAATTTATGTTCCAGATGGTGCTACCATCTGGGAGCTAACTTTTATGTCTAATGGTTTCTAGCTACATTTACATGTATTAGGCATCAACGCCCACTTCTGGTTACAATCATTTTCTTTACTGAGCCGGTGCTTAGTAGAATGTGTTGTGCATGGCTTATTATACAACTGACCTCAGGTGACAAAAAGAAGTAAACAGGCTGCCCGTTTCACTCGGCTAATAATAGAACGCACAGCCAACAGATGACCTTCGCTGGCCATCTTCACCCAGGAGAGCAGCAGCATTTGTGTCTCACACATTGGCATGAAATGTGTATCCTAAGCAGGTTGGGCCTGCCACTGTGCTCCCCCGAGAATGTGGACTTGCCAGATGGTTCTGATGAAACTTTATTTTCTTGAGAGGCTGCATTTAAAGAATACCCAATGGCCTCCAAGTGCACCCGAAATGAAACTGCTAGATTTTCTAGGAGATTCCTAAAAATGAGAATAAGAAGGAGTGAACAGAAACTAGCACAGTACATTACCCTTCTCAGGGTCACTGCTCCCATTCTTGTTCAGTCTTGAGAATAAAAGAACTGACAGGTAGGCTGATCATGTTTATTCCACATATCACGACCAACGTTTGACGTATTCATGCTCAAAATGTCTACCAGATGTAATTCTTCTTCCTCAGTCCCAAGTATCTAGCTTACAGCAGGCTCATCATATTGTCATGCTTTTTCATTTATTATACATTGATACTTAATAACACTTCCCCAAAGATGTGCATGTCCTCATCTTTGGACCATCTTAATGTGCTCTCTTACGTGGAAAAAGGGAGTTTGTAGATGTGACAAAGTTAAAGATCTTGAGATGGGGAGATTACCCTAAATTATTCCCGTGGGCCCGTTGAAATCACAAAGATCTTTCTAAGATGGAGTGCAAGTCATGAGAGCAGATGGGATCATGGGAGGCAGAGGTTGGAATAATGAAAAGATGAACAAGGGACCATAAGGGGAAGTAGGCAGATTCTAGAGCTGCCGTGGGCAAACTACGGCCCGCGGGCCGGATCCGGCCAGTTTGAAATGAATAAAACTAAAAAAAAAAAAAAAGACTGTACCCTTTTATGTAATGATGTTTACTTTGAATTTATATTAGTTCACACAAACACTCCATCCATGCTTTTGTTCCGGCCCTCCGGTCCAGTTTAAGAACCCACTGTGGCCCTCAAGTCAAAAAGTTTGCCCAACCCTGTTCTAGAGGCTGGAAAAGACATGGGGACGAATTCGCTCCTAGAACTTCCAGAAGAAAGAGGATAAAAGATTATTTTGTGTATGGTGTAAGTTGGTGGTCTAGTTTCATTTTCTTGCATGTATCTGTCCAATTTTCCCAACACCATTTATTGAAGAGACTATCCTGGCTCCATTGTATGTTCTTGCCTCCTTTGTCAAATATTAATTGAGCATATTGGTTCGGGCCGATTTCTGGGCTCTCTATTCTATTCCATTGAGGATAAAAGAAAGATGGCCAGGCATCTTCCTTTTATCCCCTTTAAGACACATTTTAGACTTCTGGCCTCTGGAACTGTAAGAACGTAAAATTGTGTTGTTTTAAGATTGAGGTAATTTGTTACAGCAGCAACAGAAAACTAAGCACATACCCTTCTTGTCTATGGACTCAAGCACTGTTTACAGACTTTTGAATAATTTTACTAGAGGAATAAGCTATATAGAGGGACTGAGAGAGAGAGAGAGAGAGAGAGAGAGAGAGAGAGAGAGAGAGTAAATGGAGCTTTGCTGGAGCAATGATCCTGAGGAGGTGAGAATGGCTAGAACCTAGGACACAAGCAGGAGGATTGTCTTCAGCTAGGAATGAAGACAACCAGTTTCATGTTCTAACCTCCAATAATAGGAATAACATAGACTGCCCAGCTGGTGTGGCTCAATGGTTGAGCATCAACCTTCAAACCAGGAGATAACAGTTCCATTCCTGGTCAGGGCACTAGCCTGGGGCATGCAGGAGGTGACCGATCAATAATTCTCTCTCATTATTTATGTTCCTCTCTCTCCCTCTCCCTTCTTCTCTGAAATCAATAAAAATATATTTTTAAAAAAGAATACCATAGGTTATGACATCACTGGCTGGAGGCCTCTCATAATTTTCCTCCAAAACCTGTGAACAATATTACTGTCCATCTTCTTGTAGGTTTATTTTCATCCATCTTCAAATGTTTCTATTCCTAGTGATGCCATCAAGAAACAGCTTCTCTTTCCTCCATTGGCTCTCTCATTATTCAGGTATATCCACTTCTAATTGGAGTTATCTTTAGTGATTGCTTAATTAAAAATGAACACCTTCTAGGGCAGTGTTTTGAAGGCATTTGGCAATGTTCAGAGACATTCTGGTTGTCACAACTTGCTGGGGGTGAGGGGATGAGTGCTGCTGGACTCCAGAGGGTAGATCTCAGGGCTGGCTGCAAAATATCTTCCAATGCACACAACAGCTCCCCATAGCAGAGAATTATCCAGCCCCAGATGTCAAGTGCCCTATGGTACTTCGTTACATAGAATTTAAAGTCTATGAAATTGCATAGTGTTTCCCCATAAGAATCCCAGATGGATATCCACTGCCTATTGTGATACTACCATACTGGACTTTCCCAATGTGGCCTAAACTTCAGTATGCCATCGTGTACTAAGGGTTCATTGTGTACTTAGTGCTCTAAAAGAGACTTCCTTAGGTGTAGTGTGCAGAATCCTAGAATAACCCCATGATTCTTGCCCCCTGGTGTTATTCCTGTGATTTTATTACCTTACTAGAGGCCTGGTGCACGAAAATTGTGCACAGGCGGCGGGGGTGGGGGGTGTCCCTCAGCCCAGCCTGCCCCCTCCCACAGTCCCGGAGCCTTCAGGGGATGTCCTACTGACAGCTTAGGCCCACTCCCCACAGTCTGGCCTCCCTCTGTGGGAGGTGACCAGGCCAATCAGGGGAAGGCACCTTCCCCATCACCCCGCTGCTGCTGCCACTGCCGGCCATAGTGGCTGCCGCCCCTCAGCCCTCGCTTCTTAGTGCTTGCCCCGCCCCCTGCCCACTGGTGGGTGGCCGGCGATCTGGGGCCAGGCCGGCTGTGGGAGGGGATATGGGAGGTTGAGGCACAGCTGGCTGCACCCTGTCCAGCCTCTGTGGAGGCATGGCGCCGGGACCGGGCCTGCGCAGCCCCCTCTCCCACTGCCTCTGCGGAAGGGGCAGCCCCCTCTCCCACTGCCTCTGCGGAAGGGGCAGCACTGGGACCGGGACCGCGCAGCCCCCTCTCCCACTGCCTCTGCGGAAGAGGCAGCACTGGGACCGGGACCGCGCAGCCCCCTCTCCCACTGCCTCTGCGGAAGGGGCAGCCCCCTCTCCCACTACCTCTGCGGAAGAGGCTATGCCACCTCTCCCATGCTGCCTCTGCTTCTCCTACGCTGCCTGTCCTCAGCCCTGCAGCCACTGTGGCTGCTGGCCCTCGGCTCTCACAGCCTCTGCGGCTTTGTCTGGAAGGATGTCCAGAAGACGCCTGGTCTATCCAGTCTAATTAGCATATTACACTTTTATTAGTATAGATATGGCAGAAGAAATTTTGCAGTTGCAACGACGATGACTAATCAGTCATTTTAAAATAGAGATTCTCTAAGGAGGCTTCATCTAATCACATGAGTCCTTAAAAATATGAGTTTTCTCTGGCTGGTAGCAGAGAAAAAGCCTGGTATATTTGAAGCATGAGGACTTCAAGTGTCCCTGCTGACCTCACAGATGGAGAGGACCCCATGAGAAAGAAGTATTATACCGTGGCTCCCGGCCCACAGCCAGCAAGGAAACCAAAACAGCCACAAAGAACTGAATTCTGCCGAAACCGGTTTGGCTCAGTGGATAGAGCGTCGGCCTGCGGACTGAAGGGTCCCGGGTTCGGTTCCGGTCAGGGGCGTGTGCCTGGGTTGCGGGCACATCCCCAGTGGGAGATGTGCGGGAGGCGGCTGATCGATGTTTCTAACTTTCTGTCTCTCTCCCTTCCTCTCTGTGAAAAATCAATAAAATATATTTAAAAAAAACAAAAAAAAAAAAACTGAATTCTGCCAACAACCTCAAGGAGTGAGGAAGCCGATGCTTCCCCACAGCCTCCAGGTGAGGGCCGGACTTAGCTGAAATCTTGTTTTCAGCTCAGAGTACAAAACCCAGCCAAACGCACTCAGACCTCTAACCTACGGAGCTATGGATAATAAATGGTTGACATATTTTCAGTCAAAATGTCTACCAGATATAATTCCTCCTCCTCAATCCCAAGCATCTACCCTACAATCTCATCATATTGCCATGCTTTTCCTTACCATACAGTGGTGGGCTTCATACAGTGGTGGGCTTCATAACGGTCCCCCAAAGATAGCCACAGCCTACATGGCAGAAGGGAGTCCTTCCACCTAAGGGAATGAATTATTCCTTTTCCTTTTCTTTTTAAAATATATTTTTTATTGATTTCAGAGAGGAAGGGAGAGAGATAGAAACATCAGTGATGAGAGAGAATCATTGATTGGCTGCCTCCTGCATACTCCCTGCTGAGGATCGAGCCTGCAACCCAGGCATGTGCCCTTGACCAGAATTGAACCTGGGGCCCTTCATTCTACAGGCTGATGCTCTATCCACTGAGCCAAACCAGTGAGAATGAATCACTCCTTTTTCTACACTACACTCTAAACAGCTATTATGGCTTCTGCATATAACTGCTCCCTCATGCAGTAGCTATCAAGGCTCCAAAAGGTAAGTATTGTGTACTAGTCACATAATAACTAAGGAATAAACAAATGAGATAAAAATTTTCATGTTATACTATTGGTCTGGCTCTCCGGAAATGAACATTTTTTTTAACCTTGATCAATCAAATCAAACTAGCTGCTTTGCCAGGATGGACTCAACCAGAGGCAGGGCCCCTGACAACCCAATTTAACAAAATAGTATAGTCTAATTGACAGTGACGGGGAAGCCAAGCGGTTCGGTGATATGCTTTTGGATGGTCTAGCTCATGCTCTTCTTGAAAGAAAAAGGCTCAACTGCAAGAGAGAGAAATGAGAAATGTGTGCATTATCCTCTGCATGCAGTCAGGGTGTTCTACTGCAAAACATACGCTTCAATTGGACTGACATTGTTTTCTGTATTCAAAGGCTTCACTTGTGTGGTAAAAAGTGCAACCCACGACCAGCAGATTTTCCCCAGAACAATATAATCAGCACTGTCACCTTCAATTTTGATAAACCAAGATAAAAGTGGTTAAAGATGTGGCAATCAAAGATGCCTACTTTGTTTCTTTCTGTAAATCAAATGCTGTGGCTGCTGGTAAATTGAATCTATAATGTTCAACCTGAGAGTAAAGAGAGAAAACTGACAGCTGAATGATTTTGTTGTAACCAATTTTAAAGAATGTGTCTCTCATTTAGACTAGGTCAGATCAAAATGTGAAAGAACCACATGGAATGACCTAAATATATGGAAGAATTCTGCTTAACATAATGTATAACTTGTAATACTTGGCAATACAAAGTAATTTGCAAATTAAAATAAAAGTTTAATGCTCATTTACACACCTATGTATCTGAATTTATAGTTTTCAAATGTGAAAAATAAAACTTCTTTAAAATAAAACTGGAAAGCACATTAAGTTAAAAATAGTATCCGTTCCATTTACTTTGAGAGATTTAATTATTATATTCGTCCAGAGCACATTATTAAAATTGAAAAGACATAATTCCTTTGTCTCAATGGATATATGTGCCAAAGTGTAAAATTAAGTCACCATTTAATTATCTGAGCCTGCACGGGAGAATGATTACATTAAAAAGTGCACACCAGAACAAACTAGTAAGTTGCATGCTACCGTCACCAGCCTCCACAGGACTTTACAATAGAACGTAGTTTATGTTGTCATGAGGTTTTCTGCTACCAGTAGCAGCTTTGCCTATTTTAGCTTGACATGCAGATAGCAAGAAAGTAAGTATGGGTAGGTAGATAATGCAAAACAGGATTAAAGAAGAGCAACAAAGAACTAGTTCCTAGAAAAGCTAGTGTTCTCAGCTTTTTTGTTTTCATATTCAATATTTGTGCACTCCATTGAAAATGCCAAAATCAATTACAGTGGTATGGTTTTGCATTATAGTTCTTATTTGAAAAGTCCATTTTAAAAAATCTCTTTGCCTTTCTTTATCATATTCTTGTTTTATTTCTTTTTCATAGTAAGAGTCTGCACATTTTATGATAAAATAGGGATTATTATCCCTTAATAAAGAATAAAGTAAGAAGGTATATGATTATTTCATCCACAAAGAGAAAGGGCAGAGAGTGTACACTATTCTATTTTCTATCACAGTATATTTCCCAAAGCATTTCATGGGGTTATTGCTAATAAATATTATTCTATTATATTTATGAATTATAAATTCTACTAGGGGCCCGGTGCACGAAATTCGTGCACTGGGTGTGTGTGTGGGGAGGGGAGAGTGTCCCTCAGCCCAGCATGCCCCCTCTCACATACTGGGAGCCCTCAGGCGTTGACCCCCATCACCCTCCGATCGCCTGATCGGCCCCTTGCCCAGGCCTGACGCCTCCGCCAGAGATGACAGGCTTGGACTGGGGACCCCCATCTCCCCCCGATCACTGGCTCTGGCCCCCGCCCAGGCCTGAGGCCTCTGGCCCAGGAATCATGCCTGGGCAGGGGACCCCCATCTCCCTCTGATCGCTTGCTCCACCCCCCGCCCAAGCCTGATGCCTCTGACCCAGGCTTCAGGCCTGGGCAAGGGGACCATCATATCCCCCCAATCCCTGGCTCTGCCCCCCACCCAGGCCTGATGCCTCAGCCAGAGGAGTTGACCCTCATCACCCTCCGATCACCAATCACCGGATCGGCCCCTTGACCAGGCCTGAGGCCTCCGGCAGAGGTGTCAGGCCTGGGCAGGGGACCCCCAGCTCCCCGCGGTTGCAGGCTCCGCCCCTGCCCAGGCCTAACGCCTCTGGCCTAGGCGTCCGGCCCGGGCAGCGGGGACCCGCAGCTGCAGTGGCCCGCGATCGTGGGCTTCGCTTTAGGCCCAGGCAAGGGACCCCTAGCTCCTGGGACTGCCAGCTTCGACCGTGCCCAGCTCCCATCGCTGGCTCCACCCCTACTTCCTGCTATCACTGGCCAGGGCGGCAAAGGCACCTGATTCTCCAATCATGGCTGGGGGGCAGGGCAAAGGCGGCCCCAGGGTTAGCTCCCCCCTGGGTTTCCGATCACTGTCAGTGGCAGGGGGCTTCTTCCTGCTTTCCCTTTCGCCTCCCTGCATTGTGCCTACATATGCAAATTAGCCGCCATCTTGTTGGCAGTTAACTGCCAATCTTAGATGGCAGTTAATTTGCATATAGCCCTGATTAGCCAATGAAAAAGGTATCGCCGTACGCCAATTACCATTTTTCTCTTTTATTAGTGTAGATTATATTTATGAATGTTAAAATAACATTGTTAGAAATGCTAATATTTCTTCCAGGTCAGAGATTCATTATAGTTATGGTCTGCACTTTCTGTGATGTTTAAAGTGCTCACTTATCCTCAAAATTATTCTCAACAAGACAAAGCTTAATGAATCTCGGAACCTAGAATGTATACAAAAGAGTAGAATGGCAAGATTTGTGTTGAACTTTCTTCTTTTAAAACGATGATACTCCTTATATTATTCTCCTCAGCTTTAACAACCTTGTTTATAGAATTTCAATTCAGATACCAAAATTTAAATAACCATAACCATTGAAGGCCTTAAGACCAATGCGTATAAAAATAAAACAAAAGCAAATGTACCAACAAAAAGACCCATTTTCTTCTGCAATTTTTTAAACAGTACATTTTGAAGTGTGCTAAGAAAAGAATATTAATGAGATGATTTGTAGAGAGAGTAATCAATACCAAAATCTGTCAGCATCTTCTAAAATATGGCATTTTGAGAAGAATTCTTATTTTATTTCTGACATTTCTTAAATCCTAAGTAACTTACTCTCCATTCACATTGATAAAAATAATTGTCCTTTTGGTTATTTTTTAAAGAGGAGTGCATGTAAGGATCCACTTTCTTGATTATATTATACAATTTCTTCAATTGACTAATTATTCCCACTGATTATTAGATCTGCAATGAAAAACTATACATACAGGAGTGGGAATATTATGATTTTTATAAGGTGACAAAAGAAAAACTTATTAAGGGCAGAAATCTGTTTCTTTCAAACAAAAATAGCATTCTATATTACAAGAACAATGAAAGGAGTTTTAGGGATAAACACAGGCAGGTTTAGGGAATTTTAGGAATAAAGAGGGTCCATGGGGGAGGAATGTATAGGCGAGGGCTTGGAGCCACCAGAAGTTATACATTCACAGAGAATGAAAAAGCTGCCACAGGGTAAGGGGAGAGGAAGACATACTTTCATAGAAGATAAGGAAAAGCCACAGGGTGTGGGGAAAAAGGAAACAAACTTTCACAGAGGATAGAGAATTGCCAGCAAATGGCAGAAAGAGGAAAACAGATTTTCACAGGAGATAGAGAAATGTCACAAGAAAAGGGAGAGAGAGATAGAGGGGGGGCACCATGCGGGGTTTGGGCTCTGAAGCTGATATTCTGCAAAATGAGTGACCAAGTAGAAGAGCATCGGATCATAAAGTGGGGAAGGGGTCCAATTAGAAGGGAGCATGAAGAGACAAAGAACTGCAGCCTTTATAAACCTTAGAAGGGCTTTGTGGGTTACCCCTGGGGACCCCCTCCCTACATGGGAGTTCGTATTTGCTTCCAATAAATTTCCACCCTTTTCATCTACCACCCATTGCTCATGGCTTCATCGCATCCATCTGAACAAGGGCCTGGTAAAGAAATCACCCTTGCATCCTGCTCAGGAAAACAACCCGAATCAGTAACACAATTTCCACGAATCTACGCACATATGTAGTCCCCTTTGGAAAAGCATTCTGCACCCCTTAGAAAGCTCTTGACAGTTAGTAGAAGTCTCTGTCAATTATATAATTTCAAATAGCAGCTCAAATATTTAGCAACCTCCCCAAGTATCTGAAAACCACCACATTGTGAAAATAATAACATGAATCAAAAGGAGACTAAAATACAGACAGAGTCGAATAGGTCTGAACAGTTGCATTGATGTAAGAATCTAAACTGTGAGTCTTATAAGTGAAACAGTGGGGGCGGGGGGGGCAAAATATCTACAATATCAGTTCTATCTCGCTGCTTGAAGACACAGCAGTGATGGAGGAAATGTTGGTCTGTTCATTTTTTAATCTGAGGGGGAAAAAAGTCATTAGAAATTGCTCTTGAACCCTAGGGAAATGTGCCTGCTCTGTGGCTATTTTCCACAAATACTACAGGAGCAGAGCAACCTCGGTGGCAGCTGATAAGCCACCAAGGCAATTAGCTGCTCTCTTGTCAATAGTACAGGTCATTGTAGGAACTGGGGGCTAGAGTAGAAAGTTCTTGAAGCTGGGGTGCCTGGGGCAGAAGATGCTAATGACAGGAACCAGACCAAGGAGGCCTGGAGGAAGCACACTGTCTCCTGGGACTTGGGGCACCCAGGATCATGGACCAGCTGGGTGACAGCAGCATGAAAGTCACATGTTAGGTTTAACAATAAAGTGTGAAGTAGAAACAGGGGACACATTTCCCCCCTTTTCAAGTAATATATCAAAGCAGGAAAAGTGGGGGGGGGGGGTGCTTTAAGTATCTGAGAAGGTATCCATTTTTTTCTAACTGTCTATGAGAAAAGGAAGTATGTGTCTTGGTTGAATTTGTAAAACAGAGTGTCAAACCTCTTAAGTCCTGTTGACTTCTATGTGCTCCTTTTCGTTTAGATTAAAAGAAAGTGGCCAGGGCAGGCAGAAACCTCAAGTTAGGATGACTGCCTCTGATGTCTCTTTAGCTCAGTGGTTCTCAACCTGTGGGTCACGACCCCTTTGGTGGTCAAACGACCCTTTCACAGGGGTCACCTAAGACCATCCTGCATATCAGATATTTACATTATGATTCATAACAGTAGCAACATTACAGTTATGAATTAGCAACGAAAATAATTTTATGGTTGGGTCACAACATGAGGAACTGTATTTAAAGGGCCAGAAGGTTGAGAACCAGTGCTTTAGCTGTTAAAATATAATCAGCATCAGTATGTAAATATCTTGATACCGCCACAGCTGTTTGTAGTTGTTTTATAACTTACCTCCCTACAGGTGTTCAAAATGGAGATTTTTTTCTGTAATTTAGATTCTACATTTCTAATGTCAATCAGTGGTTTTCTTTCTTTCTTTCTTCTTCTTCTTTTTTTCTTTTTTCAACCCGTGTACCACGGCAGGCACAATGGTGAGCCACAAGAATTTTAAGCACATGACTATTTAGTCAGGGGCACTGACCTCTATTCTCTTAGATTGTCTAATAAAAAAATGGCCACAGCCAACACAATAGCCGTCCAATGTGAATGAATCAAAATTATATCTATGTTTTTGTCAGATCGACAAAAAAACATACCTTTTGTGTGCCACAAATTTTAGTAATTAGTTTAATGCCTGCCATGAGACGAAAAAGGTTGAAAATAGCTTGTTAAAATAATTAAGAGATCTGGATGACTAAACAAATTCTTTTAAGTTTTTTAGTAACTTAAGGATGACTTTGAGGGCTAAGAACAAACCTGGAATGATGAGAGAAGTAACATGATGTCTAATGAGATATTTGCAACCAGGAACCATTTTTGGAGTCAGGCTGCCATGAATTTGGATATAAGGTCTGCACTGACTTTGGGCACATTGACTATTTTGCCAACTTCAGTTTTCTAAACAGTAATATTGGATGATAATTTAGAGCTCTATTAGTGTTGTTTGAGTTCAATTACATTACAGCTTAGGAAGCGCCTAAAGAGAGCCTGATCTATAGGACTCATTTAATAAAAGTATCTAGGGAAGGCTCCACTAAGCCTACACCGAGAAAATAATGCGTTCTGAGCTAAGGAGGAAGTGGGTGGCCTAGGACACGCTCAGGGAAAGAACTGCCCACGTCTGAACAAGGGAAACATTCCCTTGTAATTGGGAGCCTTTATGTGTTCTCGTGGGCTCAGTCCTAGGATGAGAATCACTAGCAGAGGGAAACAAAAGGAAGGGAGCATTGACAAGAACACGGAGAAGATGCAGTCGCAGGGTATTTATTACGCTATTTCCTTGTTCTTGTCTCTCTATTTGGAGAACAAGAGAAGTGTCTTTATGCTGAGATGTATTTGGGGCGAAGGAGAATTCCTGGCCTGTGAGTTCACAGAACTGACGATTCTGAAATTAAATGAGGAGGAGGATAAATTCTGATGCACAAGGAGAAAAAGTAAGGCAGAGAGGGCATCTTTATGTGTTTTCACCCCTCAGTAGGCATTTTCACTCCTTTATTTGATAAAAATTTACTTGGTTTTTACTATGGTTGGGGCACTGCAGAGAAAGCTCTAACCAGAGAGAAAACAAATGTCTTGCTCATTTAGAGCTTACATTCTAGAGAAGGAGGGATACAAACAATACAGTACATAAATAAATAAATAAATAAATAAATAAATAAATAAATAATACAAAACCCTAGACCAGCAGTTCTCAACCTGTGGGTCGCGACCCCTTTGGTGGTTGAACGACCCTTTCACAGGGGTCACCTAAGACCATCCTGCATATCAGATATTTACATTATGATTCATAACAGTAGCAACATTACAGTTATGAAGCAGCAACGAAAATAATTTTATGGTTGGGTCACAACATGAGGAACTGTATTTAAAGGGCCAGAAGGTTGAGAACCACTGCCCTAGACAGTGATAACTGTTTTTGGAAAAATATAAAGCAAGGAAGTGGGATGGGGAGTGCCATGCTGGAGGTAGGCGCAGCCACTGTAATGTTAAACAGGGCGTTCAGGGGAGGGCTCACTAACAAGGTATCACGGAGTAAAGACTAAAGCAGGTGAAGGAAGATGCTATGCAAATAATTTAGGGAAGAGCATTCTAGGCAGAGGGAACAGAGGGCAAAGATCAAGCACCATAGGTAGGAACATACTCCTATTCTGGAAGGACAGTCAGGATACAAATGTGACTAGGGTGCAGGGAGGGAGGAAGGGAGAGGCCCAAGGTGGTGGTGACGGTGACTGGCCAGCACTTGTATGGCTTCATAGGCCACTCTCAGAATTTGGGCTTTTTTCTGGGAGAGATAGAGAACCATTGGAAGGTTCTGAGGGACATGCTCTGATTGCCATTTTCATCAGTTCATATTGGCTGTTTTGTTTTGCAAAGAGAGTAGGAGTTAGGAAATGCTACTACTACTACTACTACTACTACTACTACTACTACTGAAAATAATAATACTATTCTGGATGCAAACTAAAGGAAGAATCAACAGGATTTCTTAGTGGATCAAATGCAAGGTGTGAAATTGAAGAATCAAAGATGGAAATCCAAGGATTGTCTCTGTAGGAGGAATGTTCAGTTTAGTAACTGGACAGCTTTAAAACATTCTGGTATATGTTTTTATCCTCACAGTCTGAGGTTCTTGTTTTATGACCCCAAACCTCTTACCACATTAGACTCGAATTTTGCATTCCGCCTTCACCCTAACTAGACTCTGTTCCTCTTGAAAACAAGAAATGTGAATTGTTCATATTCATTTTCTCAGGGCTGCCATAGGACCCGACAACACACTGTGTGGTTATGGTGGCTGTGGAGTCATGGTCACTTTAGCCATCTAGCATCTGAATCCACTCGGAGGCTGTCGGGGCTATCTCATCTAATGAGTCTTAATGGGTACCAAAGACTGTCTGACATACAGAAGGTAAAAAAGCTAAATATTTACTTCCCCAGCATCCTTTTGTCTTGGGCCCAGACTTATGATCTGGGGTTCTCCTTGCAGAGACAGCCATAAAAAACATCGCTTGGAGAGTTAGTACACAAATGTGGGGAACAAGTAACATTTCCTTCTCTTAACTGTCCTTTCTTTATCAGATTAGTGCTGAGTTATGATTTGGGCTATAATTCTTGACTGCTTAGGCCTATGGTTGGTTCTCCAAACTTTTCAACTATTCTGTGCATTACCTAATATCATTTCATAACCTCTCTTTCTGCTTAAATAAGCCACACTTAGCTTCGTTATTTGGAATAAAGAACCCTCACCAATGTAGTGCTCAATAAGTAACCACTTAATGAAAGAATGAACATTACATCCTACTTTGAAAAATGTATACACATTTACCTGAGATAGAATAATACACGGGAGCTTGCAATCTCCCACTTCTGTCTTCCTATTTGGCACTGTAAAATGTGAGGAACACATGAAGGAAAAGAACACAGGTCAGCTGGGATTTGATAGGAAGCAGAGAAGAAGTAATGGGAAGAGTTTCTGATTTGGGAGTCACTGACAATTTGAGAACCTGATAAATAGTACGAAGGTTTTTTCTATATGAAATTACACATAAGCAAAAGCACAAACTTCTAAAGTGAAATTTTAATGAGATCAAATACTTTGGCATCTTCTCTCTTTGATAAAATTTTATATAGTTTTCAATAACACATTCTAAAAGGTAAAAGACTACACTAAATTTATTCTTACTGTGCTGCTTTACACATGTTAATAACATGACTATAATTTCAAACTTGTAGCTAATACAGTAATCAATTTCATAGAAATGAAATTGCATTAATTACTCTGATATTGCCAGAGAGAAAGCAAGCAAAAAAAAAATAACAGAAATAGTTGGATTTCTCTAGCTACTCTATTGATATACAGATATTATATTGTAAAATCCCAAAGATAAGCACAGATGAATTAAAGTAGAAGTGCTAAGTCAATGCTAAATAATTAACACCAATGAAAGAAAAGATTTTGAAAATTGTACAGGTTATTACAGATCATTCAAACTAATGCCATTATTATATAGACACGTGTTTCAGAGAAGCGAGGTAAATTGCCCCATGCCATGCATGTAGTCACTACTTCCCGAGTGATATCCTTTCTTCAGACCAGTCCATTTAAAACAGAAAGCATCTTTATACTCTGTTCAAATGAAATGTTATAGCCAAAGCCATGCATGTAAATGAGACAAAAGCGGAGTTGAATGGGAAGATACTGAGGGGCTGCCAATCTCTCTGTGAGAGGCATGGTTTGAAGGGTCTCCACTTAATCAACTCTGCCTTTGAGCATTAAAATGCAATAATAGATAAAAATAACTGCCTACATGTATGCAGGCCCCACAGTAAATGTTTTCCAATATTTTCTCTCACTCAGTCTTTGCACGAGGCTCATGCAATGAATACTATTACCTCCCTTTTACAAATGAAGAAATCAAAGAGGGGAGTGGTTAAGTCACTCACACAGGCAAATAGAAAGACAGAGCCAGAACCTGAACCCAGAGCTCTTCACACCAAAGCTGGTGCTCCAAGTCATTGCGCTCAAAAGCCCTTCCATTTTAAAATGTTATGTTGTTTACTAGACATCATCGGTCTGTTCTACATTCACGTCTTTCCTGCCTCTCATAGTCCGTCAGCTGAGCCTTTAAATAGGAAGAAAATAACAAATTAAAAAGTATTTTATGAATAAAAGGCTTTTATTGATTTCTGTTAAAGTCTGGATAATCACAGACATAAATACCATCCAAACAGTTCATGAAACAAGAAGATTACTAAATAGGATTCTCTTGATTTGTCAGTTCAGTGGGCTTAGCCTATGACTTGTTATTTGGGAAATTATTCTAAGCTGTTGGGATTTCTAAAACTTTAAGTGATATCTGAGCATAGGAAATCAATAGTTTAGACCCGTCTGAGCTGACTGTAAGACCAGGATGGAGAAAGATTTAATCTTTCTGGGTCAATGCAGATTGATTGGTAGTGACATGTTGAGATTGACTAGTAAAGTCTGAAATGGGCCTGGAAGGGAAGTGATGTCACCTCAGCCATGTGTATAGCTATTATGTATAAACCTTCTTATGTCACTCATTTGGCTTTACAGTCTACAGCCAAACTACAGTCATTATTTCCTAATAGGAGTTTGAAGGTGTTTGGAATAATTGATATAACGAATGTATAACACATAGTACAGCACCTGACCTATAACATCCTATATAATAAAAGGGTAATATGCAAATTGCCCCCTTCACTGGGAGTTTGACCAGGACCCCACCCATGCACAAATTTGTGCACCAGGCCTCTAGTAATATAATATAATGTTATAGTATGGTATTAAATAATATAATATAATAATAAAATCAACTATGTCGATTGTTATTTTTATGTAAATTTTATAAGAAATATCTAAATAAGCTACAAAACATTATTGATTTCTCACTTCAGCATAGAGTTATAGAACAAAAGTTTTGTCATTCAAATTCCCCATAGTTCACCAAACTTTTCTTCTAAATATTTTCTTTCTTGAGATCTGATGCTCCCTAGGATTTAGTGATTTATTGAACATTAAGGTGAGCTGAGCTGTTGACCCTTTTCCTCCTGTAGATTCCAGTTCCACATAACCATCTAGATATAGCACTGACTTTGTTATGCAACAAAGGAAAATTCAGGCCTCCTACCTCAAACCCAAAGTGGGCCATTGCAATGGAAAAGTTCTTGAGCCACAGGCAGACTGGAAGCAAAGGGAGGGGTAATATTTGGCTTGAGAAAGAGGCAAGAGTCAGAAGGGAAAAGGGAGAGAGAGGAGGAGAGACAGACAAAAAGTATGAATGAGAGTGAGAATTACAGAGGACTGCTCTCTACTTTTAGTCAAAGGACCCGCATGGATGTCTGGTTCCTGGCCTCACCAATAGGTAGTCAACCACTCCACCTCCTCCTCAGGGAAGGCTGCGCAGGAGAGGGGTCAGAAGCATCACTTTAATGTCATTCTCTCCCTGGCAGTGGACCAGAAGTCTCATTCCTTTTGTGAAAATTTGAGATGAAGGAAATGTGCTATATCTCAGACAAGACCCACAGCCTACTACTTAAGTTACCTTGAGCAAAATCTAGTTCCCTTGGTTTCTCTTCCTAATACTTCTAAATCAGATCATGTGGCACCGACTTCAGGATGCACCCTGCCCGTAATGCAGAGCTCCCGTGTGTGCACACGGTAGCTGGTTAGTGCTGCACTCCACCCCCACCAGCTATGCAATGCAAATCAACAAACATTTATTGAGCCTCTATTATGTACTTAGGTGGAGGATGGACATTTTCTTCACTTGAGTCAAGCACACGTGCTTAAGCAGTACATGTAATAGAATCTTCAGAGGACGTTACACAACGCCTCATCATAGGAATTCCTACCAATTTGTTTTTTCCCCCAAAATTTCATATTAGAGTGATATGCTAATTAGACCAGACATCCTTCTAGATGACGTTTTGGACGAAACTGAGGCTGCTAGGGAAGCCCAGGTCCCGGGTGCCTGCCAGTGGCCAGAGGGAAGCCGGTGCCGGCAACTGGGGCAAGGAAGGCCTACTCTTGCATGAATTTCATGCATCAGGCCTCTGGAATATATATATATATATATATATATATATATAAAATCTGATGTAAGGTCAGTTGTTTAGTTCTTTTATTCATAGAAGGCTGAAACTGGCAATTTGTCACTATAGATTCAGATTTGAAATGGGCTCAGCAAGCTGTAGTGTTATACATTTTGGCATCACAGATAGTCAGGTACTGAAGGTAAATTATATGGTGAATGGGAGGCTTAACTAAGGAGGTTTCCTGTTTGTTTACTTTGTTTCCTTCCATTGAAATTCTCCCTAAGGGATGATTTTTCGACATTATGCATTTCCTTCTATTAATGTGTTTTAGTCTTTTTAATTTATCTTTATTGTTGAAAGTATTACAGATGCCCCTTTTTATGCCCCCATTGACCCCCTCCACTCCACACCTGTCCCCCTGAAGGCCTATTATCTGTGGGTTATGCATATATTCAAATATGCATATATGCTCAATAAATCTAAGTCTTTGCATCCAGTTTATCACAATGAAATTAAACTCTTAGCTTTAAATGAAGATGCATTTTTCAAATATTAAAAATGTTTACCTTTTAATAAAAACAAACAAAAATAACCCTGACCTGTGTTGCTCAATGGTTAGAGTGCCAGCCCAAATACCAAAGGGTCACAGATTCAATTCCCTGTAAAGGGAATGTACTTGGGTTGCAAGTTCAATCCCTGGTCTTGGTCTAGGAACTTACAGAAGGCAACCTAACAACACGTCTCTCTCACATAGATCTTTCTCTCTGTCCCTCTCTCTCTCCCTGCCCCTCCTCCCTCTCTCTCTCCCCCTCTCCCACACTCCCTTCCAGTCTTTCTAAAAAATCAATGGAAAAAATATTCTCAGGTGAGGATTAACAACAAAAACATTAAAATAAAAAATAAAACAAACTGGAACATATTACTCTCTCTTACATAGAATCTAAAATCTCCTTGAGTGGTAGATAATTCTTATCTTCAACCTGCTCAGGGAAACACCAGTAAGGCAATGTGAGTAAATATGGTATTGTATGAAGACAAAATTTTTAAAATAGAAAAAATATTTATACTTCCTCATATATGATAGTTTGTTCATTTAGGTGAGAGGGGGCTGGGGAAGTCCATATGACAGATACTAACTTATTAATACAAGTTTAAGTTCAATTTAGATATAAGGAAGGGAAGAAAACTAAAAATACTTTCATTTTCCTAACAAATTATGATATAAAAAGGTCAAATAAATCAACTATATTCACATCCTTAAAACTTTCTTCACTAAATTTGCCAATACAATTTATAACATTCATTAAAAATAAAAATTCATGAATCAAGTTGACAGGTGATGTAATCTAATAATTAGTGAAAACTAAACTTGAAGAAAAATAAAATTGTACTTGTTTCATGTCTGAAATATATATATATTTTGAAATATATATATATTTCAAAAAAGTATACATACTTTAACTGCTGAGACCTCAATTTTGATAATGAAATGTATTTTAATAAACACTGCTTTTATAATTATCCCAAGTGTGTGTATACAGTTTTTGGGACACTGTGGTCATATAAATACAATCATATCCATATAAAAACCCAAAATAATTTAAGATGCTTATAAATATGCAGGTGAGGATATTATGTTATTGATTGAAAGAAGTAAACTGTTTTCTTTTTGACAAGATCAAATAGATGAAGAAGTCTGAGAAATTTATATTTTCAACTGTTAGAAGGTTTTGACCTGCAGTTAAGAATATCCAACAAAAAGGTGCTGAAGTAATAAAGATTACTATTCTTAGAGTACAAAGCATTCATAAGAAAGGAGCTATACAGGGTTGGTTCAGAAACTTAAAAGTGTATAGCCCATGAGTCATTTCTTCTGATTCTCTTGACCTCTTTTCAGTTGCAAGGTGTCTACAGAATCTCAAAACACTGCATCCTTATACATCAATATCTAAAATTAGGGGGGGTGGGGGTGGGGGAATGGGCCTATTTGTAACACATCTCTTTTTCGCTAGAGTTCAAAAATAAAGACCCAGAAGACATTTCTTTTAATCCCATTGTTCAGAACTAAGTTTTATGTCCATCTTTGCCTTTGAACCAGGAAACGGATTCTCATGCAGATGGACTCTCAGAAGGGAGTGGGTGGCAGGTGGTCATATGGTATCTGCCAATGGTATCATTTGGTACTTTTATGTGTGGCCTTTGAGGCCAAACTTCCTAGGTTTGAGTCCTGGCTCATCCATTTCTAACCTGTGTGATCGTGAGTAATTTAATCTTTTGGAATTCCAATTTCCTTATCTATATAAAATTGGGATTAAATAGTGTCTCCTTAAATTAATGAGAGTTATTATTTATTATAAAATATTTGTTTATAGTTTATATAGTATACAGTTTATATACAGTTTATATAGTATACCGTTTATACAGTATACAGTTGATTACCTCTGCACTAAAACTTTGAATCTCTAAGTGCTTCTTTAGAAATACAGAAGCAACTTTTTAGAAATGCAGAACATATTAGAATGGCCAGTAAAATTATATTAATTCAATCTTAATAGTTTCTATAACTAATTAATAGCTTATCAGACTCATAGTAAACTCCAAGGAATTTTCTCTGCCATCCCTCACCCCCATAATAAAAGACATTGAGTACAAGGCCAACTGACTTGGTCTCCAATTGGCCTCTGAGTATAAGGAAAATGGCACTTATTTAGTAATCCTGAATTAGAAGCTAGAATCCTGACCCAACTCCCAACCTCACATGATAATATTATGGTGAGTGTGGAGTTCTTGGGGTCCCATGAAGAAAAGAATTTTCCTGGGGTTTCATGGAAAGCTTTGTTGATGATGTAAAATTAAGGTGGTCTCCCTCCAAGGTCCCATCTCTGTCTCTCTCACCATGGAAGAAGTTCCATCTTGTTTTCAGCGGGGCCAAAATATAGGCCACTGCCCATAGTTTCTGCTCCATATTAAAGCCCAGACCAGTCCAGCATCCTGCATGTGGAGTCCACCAGGCTATGGGTCATGTGGCGACTTACGACGCATGACTATGGAGAGAGAACAGGCAAGCTCACCAGTGAGTGCAGGTCTCAGAGCAAGTGAGATAAAGAGCGAACAAGAGTGAGAGCAAAGGAACTCTTTGTCTGGGGATTTTAACTTTCCAAGATTGCACGTGCTTCTGATGGGGTCCAGCTCCTAGCCAATCGTACCCGCTGCTAGACTGACAGACAAGCACCTTCTGTACATCACTGCAACTTCACTGCGCATGCGCCCATCTTCCCCTTGGTTTGATCCCTTCCCCAGTAATCTGCAGAGAATGGACTAGTGATTCTCTGGGGAGGGTGAAGTTTCAGCTTCTTGGTGAAGCTGCCAAGATGGCCATGCTTATAATGTCTGGCCTTCCCTTTGTTCCTCTTCTATTATTATTAATTAGCTAATTATGACAATATTAATATATGTATGTCTTTTCATATACATAAATATACATATAGATGTGTATATATGTGTGTGTTTGTGTGTGTGCATATATAGATCTCATGGTACACAACTTGCAGAATTGAAAATCTTCCTTCCTTTAACATTAGAAAAATACACTCCATCATTGGAACAAAAAGAGAATAATTGAAATAGAGAGATGAACTTGGCACCTAAGAAGAAATCTTAGTATGTTGGCAGCACCAATCAATAAATATTTGTTGAGAATCACCTGTATGATGTTACAAAAGAAGTATCAAATTCATCTCTGCCCTCTAGATGCATATGATCTAGCCGGAGTCAAATTCAACATGCCACTAAATCAATGCAGTGCTAAATTTTATTGCACTGAATCTGGTTGTGAGCAGTTGGAGGAGGCAGAGATTAGGGTAGATTAGAAGTGCTGTATAGAGAAATTAGGTGATGGAGCTCAAACTGTTCCTCAGATGGGACACAAAGATCAAAGGCCTTGGGACATGTTTAAAGATGGTTCGGTGTGTTGACTAGATGGAGAAAATTAGAAATAAAGTAGAATATTTTTTTGAGAAAGGTTAATAGATTAAACAAATATTTACTGAGTGCTTACTATATACCAAGCCAGTGTTATTTCAACCTATGAACCAGGAGGTCATGGTTTGATTCCTGGACATGTGCCCTGACCAGGAATTAAACCATAATCTCCTGATTCATAAGTCCAAGCTCAACCAATCTCCAGTGTGGGGCATACAGGATGCAGCTGGTCAACGATTCTCTCTCATCATTAATGTTTCTATCTTTCCCTCTCCTTTCCTCTCTGAAATCAATAAAGATATATTTTTTAAAAAAAGAATATTTCAGTTTTTGCCTTTATTTGATGATATCAAGGATAACAGAATAAAATTTTACTGTAAGTACAATGTGTGAAGAAATGTATTCAACCTCAATGCTCTACTCACTCAGCCTGACATTTCTTTGTGAAGTGGGCAGAAAATAAAATCGCTTCAAATTAGAGGAGAAAATCCCGCACTATGAAAAGTAGCATGTGGAGGTCATGCTTCTACTGAGGTGTGTGTGAATTTTACCATGAGTTTCATTGACAGTAACGGGAACTGTGAAACCGCCCTTCTTAATGTGCTGTCAATCCTTCCCTTAATATCCTCATAATGCGAAGCTTTTCCTGGCATTTTACGTTGGTTTTATAGTATGAAATTGTTTTTATGTATTTATGTGAAAAGCTGAATAATATAATTAGTTTCTTTAGTTTTAATTTTGTAAGCTGTTCTTACCTATCTCTACCGCAGACCAATATTCAACCTTCTAGATCTTGACTCCTTTTAACTGTCCTGAGCTTTAAAATAAAAACAAAATTGGAACATATTGACCATTTTTTCAGTATCCAGATTTTTTTAACAGCAAACATTTTTGAGGCCACCCTAGTGCATTCCATTGGGCTCCTTGGGAAATAAGAAGATAAATCAGATGCTTTGACTCTAAAAACTAATGGCCAGGAACAGAAGGAAAGAAATGAAAGGGCAAGTCTAGGCAATGACTAAGTCAAATTATTGCCGTAGGTGCTTTGCACTGAAGGTAGAAGCCGAATTCTCAAGGTCTGATAAGATAGAGAGCTTAGATTTCACCTCCAACTTGCTCTCCGGGGGGAGGAAGATGATAGAGGAAGGGAAGCACAATGTAAGTGGAAATCATGCATGTAAAGCAAGCAACAAGACTTGAGTGGGGTGGGGCAGACACTCCATGAATATGAATTGCCCTGGGAATTCAGGCAGAAGGAGAAATCGCTCTGAACTAGGCCTCAAGGTAATTTCATTAAGGCATCCTGAGTTAGAGTCTGAAATATGAGGGAGTAATGTTCAGGCCAGAAAGCAGCATGATCAAGGAATCAAGGCAGGAAAGCAAGGGGAGTTGAAGAACAGACCTTCGAGAGGAGTTAAGAAATGGATGGAGGGATTTTTGGTTGTCACAATGGCTGAGAGTGCTGCTTGCCTTTGCTGTGCTGGAGCCAAACAGGCTAATGATTCTGTAATCAGTGCCACACAACAAAATATTGTTCTCCAAAAATGCCAGAAGTACTCCAGTTGAGAAAACAACAACAACACACACACAAACCCATACACACACACGCACACAACAACAACAACAAAAACCCTAGAGCAGTGGTTCTCAACCTTCCTAATGCCACGACCCTTTAATACAGTTCCTCATGTTGTGGTGCCCCCCAATTTCAGTTACAAATTGAACATATTTAAAGCATAGTGATTAATCACAAAACAATATGTAATCATATATGTGTTTTCCGATGGTCTTAGGTGACCCCTGTGAAAGGGTCGTTCGACCCCCAAAGGGGTCTCGACCCACAGGTTGAGAACCGCTGCCCTAGAGGATAGGGCTTATGAAAAAAAAAGAAAAAGCAATGAGAAATGAAGTTGGAAAAGTGGATTCCAATATCACACTTCACATAAATGCCATGCAGAAAACTATGTCTCATTGAACATTTTGGAATTGAGGAATGATATGATCAATCTTTGAAAGTATTAAGAATAAGGAATATTAATGATTCGACAGGTGAATTTGGCATTTCTTGGCAAGGCTGAGAAAAACCAGGCGTGGAGTGACAAGTGAGGAGGAGTTTATCGGCAGCGAGCAGGAGCAGGAGGGAGATGATGACATTGTCAGCTTCTCCATGGAGCGAGGCTGAGACCACAACATCTTATTCATATTCTTTTCCTCTAAAGGACTCCTCTTCACCCCCACCTCCACCCTTGGATATTATTAACCAGAGGAACGTTCAAGTTTTTCTGAGGGCGTAGGGCCTGGGAAGGGGAGGAAAGTTCTATCTAATCTTTCAAAGCCAGAATTTCTTCTAGCCTACTCTTTGGTCTGTCACAATAACACTGCCTTAAGGGAGCGAGTAGGGAAGCAAGTGTCAGAAATGATGTCTCCGCAGCATACCTCACCCTGATTAGCTGTGAAAAAGCAGGCACAGGAGCTTTACTCTGGGGCTACACACCGAGGGTGTCTGTCACCTTTGACACTTCATGACTAAGAGCCACTGGCCCAGAAATACTCAGAAAAGATAGAGTGAGTCACACACACACACACACACACACACACACACACACACACTCATACACACACCTGTATATACACCCTTGTACATTTTTTTCTTATAGAACAAAATAAGCAACGTGGCCAATTGACTCTTAGAACATTTATAGACCTTGTATTTCTTCTTTTGATTTATTTTTAACTAAACATTCAAATAGCTTCAGACTATTTCTTGTTTACTTTAAAACAAGAGCTGGAGGTGAGGGGCACACCCGGCCACACTGGCCAGCTCTGCGCCAAGGGCACTGATGGCTATGTAGACGGCGCTGCTGGAATCAGGCTCGAAGCCACTTGGTGTTCTTGACAATGCCCTGTGTGGCTTCTTGGATGGGTGTCTATAGATATCGTTTTGTGTGTGCTATGTTAAACACACCCAGCGATTAATGGCTCTCCAGCTACGTAAACCATGTTCCAAGGTTAATTATATGTTGCTTCAAAAATGATTTGCTATTCTCCTTCTTTGTTCTGTACATTTTAGGTTCCCACTTATTTTTTTTAAATATATTTTTATTGATTTTAGAGAAGAAGGGAGAGGGATAGAGAGATAGAAACATCAATGATGAGAGAGAATCATTGATCGGCTGCCTCCTGCACACCCCCCACTGGGGATGGAGTCTTCAACCCAGGCATGTGCCCTTGGCTGGAATTGAACCCGGGACCCTTCAGTCCACAGGCTGACACTCCATCCACTGAGCCAAACTGGCTCGGGCAGGTTTCCATTTATTTTTACATGTCATTTTGTGGAATTCTGAAAAGTCTCTACTAATTGTTTTCCTTCTCACTTAAAGTAAGGTTGTTTTACATCAAAAGTTGCAAACTCAGCCCTGGCCAGTGTGGCTCAGTTGGTTGAGCGTCGTCCCACGCACAGAGAGGTTGTTGGGTTGATTCCTGGTCAGGACTCATGCTGGGGTTCCAGGAGACAGCCAATCGAGGCTCTCTCTCATTTCATTCCTTTCCCTCTTCCCTCCCTAAATCCCTCCCTCCCTCCCTCTCCCTTCCTCTCTCTATAAAAATCAATAAAAAACACCTCTGCTGCCTGCCTTGAGCCCGTCCACTGCAAGCTTGAGATCTCAGACCATGTGCTTCCTTCAATTATTTAATTGTTCATGTGGGTGGTGCTTTCCTCATTGCACAATCCATGGGGGATTCTCTGGTTGGTTACAAGTAGTGTCTTCTGATGCTAGAACCTCTAAACTTTCTCTTTAGATGCTAGAAGAGCGTCGTGGTGCTACAGTCTCTGTTTCATTAGGAAGAAAGCAGACATCAGTGTCTGTGGTACTCTTTCCCACAAACTGGGCCTTCTTCTTGATTCTTAATGGGCCTCCCTGGCTGTCAGTTATCCAGGGAGAAAGGATAAGAGGTGGAGACCAGAGAGACCTTTCTTGGGTATCAACTGGCTTCCAACTTGCTGGTAGTTTACACAAACCCATAACAATGGCCTAAATGCCAGAAAGAAATTTACAGTCATGGCGGAGCTAGTAACCATAAATCTTGAGCTCATTCCTTATTTTCTGATAAGCTTACCCCGGAAGCACAATGATATTTCCCCTAATTAATTTTGATCCCATATCTAGCCATTTGTTAAACCCTTTCAGAAATTAGTTTGATTTTACTTTGTCTTCCATGAAACAGCAGGTCTAACTAGGTGTAAGAAAATCTTCTACAGATTAATTACATGTGGGATAAAGAAGAATTTTCTATGGTCCATTGTATCAGGGTTGTCTGTTAGATAGTCATTTATTTATACAGGTCATTTATTTGTTTATAGACTATTATAAAGAGTATATTCTAGGGCGGGGGGATAAAATGGACACATATGTAATACCCTTTGTAATACTTTAAGCAATCAATTAAAAAAAAATTAAAAAAAGAGTATATTAATTCTTTACATAAAGAAAAAGTAAACAAAGCCCAACCAATCATTTTTTTTCAGTATTCAAAATAATCTCTGACTTGGATAAATGATCCTGAAAATCAAAGAGCTATTTCCTGAAGAATAAAATAAATAGGATTGTGCCCACATATTGCTGCAACAAATAAAGGAAATATATATTAAAGTCCCATGTCTGCAATATACTCATATATCTCTCACAAATTTCATACTAATGTAATTCCCCTAACAACTTTTAGATGTATTTTATTAACAAAGGAGAATGAAATATGTAACCGAGAAGTTATATAAATTGGACATTTTCACATAATGGGAAAGAAAAAAGTCAGGATTCAAATGTAGGTCTCCCTGGTGTTACAGAACATTTTTCAATTCCAAAATATTTGCAAAATTCCCTATTCCCTCATTAACCAGTTTTCTGTTTTCCCAAAGCCAGGGAATTGGTTTGATTTACTTTATCTTCCATGAAGTTGCTAGTTGTAATGTCATGTGAGGTGCTCTTGTAGCACAGCAGGTCCTTGAATAACATGGTTTCTTTCAACACCAATTTCTTATTACGTTGATGAGAAAAAAATTAATTTCCAGCTGGGGCCACTGTGTGGAGTTGGAACCTTCTCCCCATAGCTGTGTGGTTTCTTCGGGACACTCAGTTACCTGCCACATCCCAAAGATGGCACGTGAGGTGACTCGGCGTGTCTACATGGTCCTTAGTCTGAGCAGGTGTGGGTGTGGATGCAAGTGTCCCCACGAAGGAATGGCATCCTGTCCAGGGTGAGGACCCTCCCCATGCCCTGAGATGTTTGGAGAGGACCCTGAACTGGAATAAGCAGATTGGAAAAGAATGATCTTCCTTGTTTTTTAAAAATATTTGTTAAATGTATGTATAGTTTAGATTGATTTTTAAATGATTAATATGTGGTGATGGCCAGAGGGAAGGGGGTGTGGAAAATGAGTGGAGGTGGGCAAGGGGGCAGGGGACATCTGTCAACAATAAAAATAAAGTTTAAACAAGTGTTTTGTGTCTTTGTTTAGAACTTGGATGAGGTTTTTTGACCAGAACTATGCCTTAGGAACGTAACCCTTGCTTATATCCACTAGCCAAAGGTAAACTTGGCTTTGTGACATATTTAACTCAGTCAGTTTCCAAGAGTCTGTCTACCATGTTAAGGGAGGACTTGCTGTGCTTTATCTTCATGCAGCGGTCAGTAAGGGTCCTGGAAGCTGAATCAACAGCAAGAAGGAAGAGGGTTCTGACTGTACTCACTCAAGTGAAGGTTGGCTACAGATACAGAGGCAGAACACCCTCAGCCCTAGATATTAAAGAGAGACTTTTTCCCCAAGGATAGAATAATAAGAAGTCTCTTCAGAGAAAATCAATTCTAGAAAAATGATAATCAGGACTATATAAGAGCTCACCAGGATCATTAAGACCTTGGGATTCAGAGAATATTTATGGGCTCATTTCAGGAGGAGGCATAAGTAAGCAGAGTTCAGTGGGTCAGAGGTTCACACAGGGAGCGGGTTATACAAAGGAGCGGGTTATACAAAGGAGCGTGAGGTGGAATATGAATGACAAGAAATGAGCTAGAAGTTCTAAGTACACATTTAAGTCAACTACTCTTTTTTAAAAAAATAATTTGTTAATATCTCATCATCTGCCTTCATTCCCTCAGATAATTTCTGTACAGCAAAGTGAATTAAAAACCATACAAATATCTAAAGGAAACCTTGCTTTCTATCTTGATTAAGAAAATGAAATAAATTCTCATGTTCTTCAAAATTGTTACTCATCCTTCATCTGAAAATACTAGCCTTCTGTTTTAATTTTATAAGCAGCCTCATCTAAAAGTCAAAGATTAAATTGTATTTTATTCTTGTTACTCTTCCTCCCCTAAAATATGGATATAAAATATAGCATTTGATTTTAACAATTCTTTAATGATAATTAGCTTAAGAATTTCATTTTCTATACTAGGAGCTAATTAATATAGTTCTACATTAAAAGTAAACACATTCAAAGAACCCAGGAATTATAATTCAGTATGGCTTATTTGATGGTATATCAAAAACACACACACACACACACACAAAAAAAAAACAAAAAAACAAACAAACAAACAAACAAAAACCTCATTATCTAACACTCAGTATATCTACAGGTGTTTGAAAAAATTTTTCATAATACCCTCTGTGCTTTCCAAATCTTCAAAGATTAAATTATATTGAAAAATAGTTTGCATTATGAATGTTATTTATGTCCTTCTGCCTTCTGGTTTGAGTAGGAATTCTAAGAGGTAAACAAAGCACCCTGACATCTGCTTTTTGACCAGGTGGCATACAAGAAAGAATATGGAACAGGCTACTCAGGCCCGGCCAGTGTGACTCAGTGGTTGAGCATCGATCTATGAACCAGGAGGTCACAGTTTGATTCCCCATCAGGACATATACCTGGGTTGTGGGCTCAATCCCCAGTAGGGAGTGTAGAGGGAGTGGGTGGCATGCAGGAGGCAGCTAAGCAGTGATTCTCTCTCACCACTGATGTTTCTATCTCAATCTCTCCATTCCTCTCTCTAAAATCAATAATAATAATTTTTTTTCTAAAAGAGGCTACTTAGGAACTAAGTACATTTAAATCTCATTATGAAGTTTGTATTTTCTTTAAAAGCCTAAACATAGGATATAACTGATGAATCAATGAGGAAGGTAAATTTTTATGGTTCAATTTCAACAAACAAACCGTGAAGAACACAGGTTCCTATATAAACCAAGGTTATAAATTCTGAAGAGGAGATTGTGTCAATTTACTGCTGTACCCAGGCTTACCACCATGTAGGAATTTGTGAGATGCAAAGAGAAACCAGAGTATAATGATGAATTTACCTTTGTAGAGCCAACATACATCTGTATTTGGAACTTGATTGTTCCTCCTGACACCACTACTTTGATTAAATATTTTAAAATTAATAAAACAAACACTGGAGATTATATATATATATATATATATATATATATATATATATATTACTAAATACCAATTTAAATACTATTCTAATCTGTAGGTTCTAGATACTGAAAGAATTATCAGTTATTTCCTTTAAAATGGCACCTATAACACATATTTAATTTCCCCTAAATGGTAATTTCAAGGAAGATCTCTTTCAAAATATTTCATCTGCCTCCTTTATAAAGTAGAAGCTTGAGTCTCTCAGCCCGATATTTCATATATGGAGCAAAGAAGCATCAGGCATGGTTATTCCACTATTGACCTTCTTGAACTAAGGTCCAGCCATGCTGAACAAGATTTAAGTTTCTAGAACATGGCTCTGACATGAATAAGAAAGTTAATAAATATCTGTGAACTGTGTAGTATGTGTTATGGGAAACCTTGCCAAGCATGACAGCTGCTCATCTGGTTTCCAAAGCATATCACAGGGGTGCTGGAAGAAGAGAAAAAGCAAGAAATTGAAAAGCTATTTTAAAAAATAATGACAAAAATCTTCCCTAACTGGTTGAAGAAAATAGACACACAAGACCAGGAAATAGAGAGTCCCAAACAGGGGGGACCCAAAAAGACCCACACCTAAACACATCATAATTAAAATGCAAAAGATTAAAGACAAAGGTAGAATCTTAAAAGCAGCAAGAGAAAAAGCAATTAGTTACCTACAAGGGAGCTCCCATGAGATTGTCAGCTGATTTTTTTCAATAGAAACTTTGCAAGCCAGAAGGGACTGGCAAGAAATATTAAAAGTGATGAAAAGCAAGGAACTACATTTGAGGTTACTCTACCTAGCAAATTTGTCATCTAGAATCAAAGAACATATCATTTAGAATCCAGACAAGGAAAAGCTAAAGGAGTTCATCACCACTACACCAGTGTTACATGAAATGTTACAGGGTTTTCTTTAAGAAGAAGAAGAAACTATAAAATGGGAACAATAAAATGGCAATAAATACATATCTATCAACAAATGAATCTTTAAAAAACACAAAACAAACAAAGAAGCAGAACAGAAAAAGACTCATAGATACAGAGAACATTTTGATGGTTGCCAGATGGGAAGGAGGTTGGGGGGATGGGTGAAAAGGCATGAGATTAAGAAATACAAATTGGTGGTTACAGAATAGTCATGGGGATGTAAAGTACAGCATAGGGAATATAGTCAATAATATTCTAATAACTATGCATGGTTTCTGGGTGGGTCCTAGATTTACTTGGATGATCACTTAGTAAGTTATATACTATCTAATCACTGGGGTGTACACCTGACACTAATATGATCCTGCATTAAACTGTAATTGAAATATATTTAAAAATAATTTAAATAAAAAAGTAAACACAAAAAGCACTTTAAAAAATCTTTTCTTGAGGTCTTAATTTCTAAATATCCATATCTATCTATCGATCCAGTGTAACTATCTTACACCTGATTATTGCCTTTATCTTTGGCACACATTACTCAAATGGACTTACAAAATATGATTCCACTTAAGGCTGAATGAGTGAATATATTATTATCAAGTGGATACGCCAGGAATCCTACCAATTAGTGTAAGATGTCCCAGGAGGGCATCAGGAAATGATGCAGTTACTACAGCCAACTCCCGATGATAGGTGGTCCTGCTTATATCTATGTTGTGATGTTCTGGGTACTAAATTAAACATTTGATTATATGCTGCTGCCACACATCCAAAATTTTTCCTGGAGAAAGGAAGCTGTCTATGTATACCTTTGATTGATGGTGGGCTGGTCTTTTATAAAGTCTTTTCAGTTACATAAAACCTTGCCAAGCATGACAGCTGCTCATCTGGTTTCCAAAGCACATACCTAACCTTCTTTGAGCAAAATGAAAGCCAAACTTTCCAGGTATTCATTATGTAGAATAATCCAGAATCTCAGCTCTTCAACTTCTAATTCTTTAAGTTAAAGAACATTATCTAAGAGGCATGCATTATCAGAGGCACTCCAACATTTATTATTGGATGAAATTGGATTACATTTGTTTAGCCATTCAGAATCTGACTACACAGAGCTGCATTCTAATGAGATAACTTCATTTGTTTCCAATGTTTACTAAAAGAAAAAAACCCAGTTTCAAATCTAGAGACATATTTTCTACATTTTTCAGTATTTGGTACCTAAGTAGGTAAAATAAATATGTCTCTATATAATTCAGTATCATATAAGTAAATGCATAAATAGGCTTAATTGATTTCATCCGATCACATGAAAATTATCTCTAGGGATTTAATATAGTATTATATTGGCAATGTGATTCCTGTCTTTGGTATTCTTTTTAATCTTTTGCCCCTTCCCTTAATTTAAATAGTTAGGATGTCCCAAGTAGTGACCAACATATCAGAAATAAAAAGAAATAAGGCTTAACTATTAGATTTTGAGTTTTAAAATCTAATATATTTGAAAGAACGTAGAGTGAGTATAAGTAGTTATTCTTTCCATCTCAGTTCCATCTTTAGGGCAAAAGTCCATCAGCTAGGAAGATTAAGAAAAATGAGTGGCAAAAAATAAGAGTCTAGAATTCAGCCGTGGGCAAACTATGGCCCGTGGGCTGGATCAGGCCCGTTTGAAATGAATAAAACTAAAAAAAAACAAACAAACAAACAAAAAAAAACCGTACCCTTTTATGTAATGATGTTTACTTTGAATTTATATTAGTTCACACAAACACTCCATCCATGCTTTTGTTCCGGCCCTCCGGTCCAGTTTAAGAACTCATTGTGGCCCTTGAGTCAAAAAGTTTGCCCATCCCTGGCTAGATATATGTGACATGAGAAAGGGTATTTGCTTTACTGATGCCCACAGAACAAGCCCCAGTGTTGAGAAAGGAGGACAGAAACTTTAGATGAACTGGGGCTCTCAAAAAGCAGGATTTGACTATGCTGTGGGCTGGGAGCAGTTCACACAGCTTTCCTTAGCCTAGAGCAGTGAAAGAGAAGCAGAATTTATCCACTAAAAAAAAAAAAATGCACAGAGAGCCAGCAGGCTTAATGTGTCCTTAGAATGAGGACATGGAGGCTGCAGTGGCAACCTGCAAGGACCAGTGACCAGAGTCTAAAAGGAGAAAATTAAAAAAATAAACATAAAAAGCACTTTAAAAATCTTTTCTGGAGGTCTTAATTTCTAAATATCCATATCTATCTATCAATCCTACACCTGATTATTGCCTTTACCTTTGGCACACATTAGTCAAATGGACTTACATAATATGATTCCACTTACGGCTGAATGAGTGAGTACGTTATTATCAAGTTGCCAGCAGGGATAGCTGATGACACTGAGTGCAGATGGCCCCCAACCTGGCATGTGGTCGACACAGTCCTGGAGGAGAGTTGGTTAGGGCTAATTGAGATTTTCTGCCACTTGATAGAACTGGGGCCCCGAATACAAATTAAGTTCAGTGAGAGAAAAATACAAAAACAAAACAAAACTGTGTTTCTTGTGTACTTGAATACCTGAGCTTATACACTGAGATTTCTCTCTGATACAAGTCTGTGAATAACAAATAGGACAACTCTTATTAATCAAGTCTTCATTCTAATTATTGTATTTTCATAATATACCTAATTATTTTTAGCTACTACTCTCCATTTCCTAACTCAATTATTGTGTCATAATTATTTTATTTATACATTTTCCTTTATTCCTCAATCATGGTCCATGTTAAAATCAATTATGAGAATATTTGTTTCTTCTGTCCTCTGTATCCTTTCTACTTTTTTTTTCTTGCATGCCTCTTACACTTGTCAACATTGATGATGGCCAATTTTTACTGAAAATAATGTGTTCTTTTTCTATATGATAACAGCAATAGTTTACCAGCCTCAAAAAAGATAATAAAGTTCTGTGTTTTCCTTTCTCTTACTATGTGTGTGTCTCTTTAATTTGGTTCCATGCACTATAATTCTCAAGTGTGTACTCATTTTATAATTGATTATGGTCAACATTTCAGCCTTCTCACTCTAGTCTTAGATCAACTCCCTAACAGTTTCATCTCATTAGACCAGGTATCACATGGCAGCGGATTCTAACTTCTGGGTGTGAATTTTCTTTAATAAACTGCACAGTGTATGATAGGTTGGGAAAACACATCCATTGCCCAAATATTCAAACTAACAGACATACCCATTGGAAAGGGAAAATGGGAAAGGGCATAGAGGATGAGCTCCACTGAGGCTGTACCCAATGGTTATATATGCCAGAAGGAAGGTCACTTTCCTGGTTAGATACCTTTTCAATTGTTTTTTATTATTTTTTATTAAATATATTTTTATTGATTTCAGAGAGGAAGAGAGAGAGAAACATCAATGATGAGAGAGAATCATTGATAGGCTGCCTCCTGCACACCCCACACTGGAGATCGAGCCCAGGCATATGCCCTGACCAAGGATCAAACCATGACCTCCTGGTTCATAGGTTGATGCTCAACCACTGAGCCAATCTGGTCAGGCTATTATTATTATTATTATTATTATTATTATACTAGAGGCCCAGTGCATGAATTCAGGGGCCAGGCTGGCAGTGGGGAAGGAATGTGGGAGGTTTCCGGCTGGCTCTGCCCCTAATTGGGGTGGGAGGATGATTGGGGGTGGGACTGGCCAGGGGGAGGTGCCATGGGCAGTTGGCTGGCCGGCCCCACCCCCGATCGGGGAGGGGGGGGCAATCAGGGCCGGGCCAGCTGGGAGAAGGGGCCACAAGAGGTTTTGGGGGCCAATCGGGGCCCCTGTCAGGCCGGTTGGCCTACGCAGTGCACATCATAGCAACCGGTTGTTCTGGTCATTCTGGTCATTCCATTGTTTCAGTCACTTGGCTTTTATATATATATTAGAGGCCCGGTACACAAAAATTTGTGCACTCGGGGGGGGGATGGTGGGTCCCTCAGCCCGGCCTGTGCCCTCTCAGAGTCTGGGACCCCTCAGGGGATGACCACCTGCTGGCTTAGGCCCGCTCCCCAGGGGATTGGGCCTAAGATGGCAATCAGACATCCCTCTGGCAGCCCGGCAGCCCTCGGGGGATGTCCACTTGCCAGCGGGGAGCAGGCCTAAACTGCAGTCGGACATCCTTAGCGCTGCTGAGGAGGCAGGAGAGGCTCCCACCACCACCGCTGTACTGGCAGCCCTCAGCCTGGCTTGTGGCTGAGCAGAGCTCCCCCATGTGGGAGTGCACTGACCACAAGAGGGCAGCTCCTGCATTGAGCGTCTGCCCCCTGGTGGTCAGTGTGTGTCATAGTGACCGGTCATTCCCAGTCGTTCTGCTGTTAGGGTCAGTTTGCATATTACCCTTTTACTATATAGGATAGAGGCCCGGTGCATGGGTGGGGGCTGGCTGGTTTGCCCTGAATGGTGTCCCAGATCAGGGTTGGGGTCCTGCTTGGGTGCCTCGCCAGCCTGGGTGAGGGGATGATGGCTGTTTGCAGCTGGTCACACCCCCTTCAGGGTGGGGGTCCCCACTGGGGTGCCTGGCCAGTCTGGGTGAGGGGCTAAGGGCTATTTTCAGGCTGGTGGGTGACTGAAGCTCCCAGCCTCTCCTCTTTTCTTTTTATCTTTTTATTCTGGGATTAATTTACCTTTTATAGCTATCACTGGAGCTGAGAGCAGGCTCCAGCTCTGAGGCCATTGCCGGCTGAAAGCAGGTACCTGGGTTTGTTTAGATTCTATAATTGAAACTCTGTTGCCATCACTGGCAGCTCTAAGCTTTGAGGCCGAGCTGGCTGAAAGCAGGTTTCTGGGGTTTGTTTAGGTTCTATAATTGCAACATTGTTTCATCCGGAGCTCAGAGCTGAGCTGCAGCAGGCGGGGAACAGTGACTTCCTCCATCACTGGAGTAAGCAAGCCTCATGTTCGCTTCAGCTGCCTGGCTGCCGGCCGCCATCTTGGCTGGCAGTTAATTTGCATATCTCTCTGATTAGCCAATGGGAAGGGTAGCGAAGTTATGGTTAATTACCATGTTTCTCTATTATTAGATAGGACTAGAGGCCCATTGCACAAAAATTTGTGCACTAGGGTGGGGGTGTCCCCTCAGCCCAGCCTGTGCCCTCTCACAGTCCAGGAGCCCTCAGGGGATGTTTTACTGATGGCTTAGGCCCACTCCCCTAAGCCACAGTCTGGCCTCCCTCTGCGGAAGGCAACCAGGCTGGCGATCAGGGGATGGCCCTGCCCCCTCCCCCATTGCCCCTCTGCCGCTGGTTGCTGCTGCCTGCCCCCTCCCCCATCACTGTCCCCTCCCTCTGCCTGCTGGCACATGCCTTGTCTGGCCTGGTGCCACCTGCTCGCTGGCCCTGTCGCCCGCTGACTGGTTGTTCCACCATTCGGTCAATTTGCATATTATGTTTTTATTATATAGGATGTCCAATCTAAGTTTTGATTGGTTTTAAATTGTAGGAATGCACAATTAATTTTTGATTAGGTTCTTCATTTGTTGTAACCATAGTTATGTTGTGCTTTATGCTATTTCCTACAAAAAGAAAATTATTTCCTTACTGTGTATCTGGTTACTTTTAAACTTTAAAAAACATTGGCTTTCTAAAATATAATGTAAACTAGAAGGAATGAGAGGGTAGATAGATTTAAAATTTATTTTTTATATTCTTCATATGAATTTTAATATTTGTAAGCTAAATTATTCATGTTTTCCCACAACAGAGTAGATGTGAATCGTTTCTACCATGCAAATATATTACATTCCTTAAAAAAAAAAATAATAATAAAAAAAAGGCTGCCAGTCCCGTGAGTCTTGACTGATTAGGAGACAGTGTGTCCTCTGACATCGACTCCTGGACAATGACCACAGACCAGTGCAGGTGGCCAATGCTGTCTCAAGGTAATAGCTCACACCTGGAAAGGTCCAGTTTTTCTCTAGGACCATTTTACACAACAGGGAAAATAAACTAATTAGGTCAAAGCATCACACTGGGGCCTCTGTTGGTGGTGTCCCCACGAGAGGCCACTAGCCAAAGGCAAACAAGCCATAAACTACAACCAGAATACGAGCTGTTGATTGAGCCACTTCTCCTTGACAGTGTAGTTGCCACTGTGTTTCATTGCCCTTGGATGTACGCACTGTTCATGGGAGGACGGATGAGGAAGATGCAAGAAAGGAAAGAGAAACAAGAAAGAAATGGCATTTTCTAGAACCATATCTTCTGCTGAGAGCTAAGTACTATGAGGCCCTGCTTAGGAGAGACAGTGTTCTCAACCAGGGGTCAGGAACTGGACTCTTCAGCCACTCCGCGCCTCTGTGAGAACACTCAGCACTCAAAGGGATGCTCTTATTCCTTTGATAATTTCCTCATATCACAAAAGGGGAAAAAATAAGTCACAAAGCAGAACCAGTAAGAATTACCATTTCCCTCTGGGAGAGCCCTCCTGTGGTTTTTAGTTCAACTATACCAGGAAGCTTGGCCTCACAACTGCCCTTAGGATACGAATTCAAAAGGCAGAGTTGGAGCTGATATAGCGCACAGGTACAGGGGGCAGAGCTGTTTCATCTTGGATCTATTTTAATGCAACTAGGGGACATGAAGCCTTCTCAGTGTGAACAGTGATCATTAACTGCATTCACACTGAACACCACTGCTGGAGGAAGGGAGAAAAGGGCATGCATAGTTTGCAAAGCCACCAGATGATATTGATTCATATCCCCTTGTCACCCTTCCCAAACCCCCTGTCTGCTCTCTCTGAAAAGTCACTGCTACAGGCGTGAGATGGCAGCCTGAAGGAGCAGTTGGGGGAGCGGGCAAGATGGAGGTGCAAACACAGGCAGGATCCAGAAAACGGCCACAGAAGTCAGATGAAGGCACTGGGCCTTGAAGTTGGTGGGGAACCATGAAGGGTTTTAAAGTAGTGCAGAAATAATTCCATTTGGACTTAGAATAACAAGTGTGAGAGTAATGTAGTGAGCAGACTGACAAAGAAGGGACTGCAGAGGAGACAATATAATTGCACACACAGTTTGCTACTCGGGGCAATCTTTATAGAGGCATTTCTATACCAGGATATCCTGAGAGAAGATATCAGTATTGGTGAAGCAATGAAAATCTTCTCTTCTGAAAATTGCTTGAAAGAATCAGTGACATTTACACTGAGGGACAAAATTTTAAAGGAACAAGTAATGCCTGGCTTCAAATATTTGAAGGTCTATCAGAGTGAAAATACTGTTTTGGTTGACTCGGAAGACATATCTAAGATGAATGTGCATACATTTAGTGGTGTTTAATGTAGATTTTTCCTGAGGCCATGTATTTGAGAAATTAAAACTAGCAGTTATTTATGCTCTTGTTTCATTTATGCCTACTTACCTCTGCACATATTTCAGCTCTCAAAAATGGGACCAAAGACTAGTGTGTGTGTGTGTGTGTGTAAGAGAGAGACAGGGAAAGAGGGAGATGGCTGAAGTGACCAATCTTAGATGTCTGTCAAAAGACATAATTAAAGTCCAGCATCAGATAATGTCAAAGTACAAGTTCTACTATTTATGGTAAATGTGAAACGTAGGCTTATGGGCAACAAAAATAATGAAAGGCCAAGTAACCCAGAAGCCTTCCTCTTTCCCCAAAGGCTCTGGGCAACTCTCATTTTTCATCTGAGATGAGGACTATAAAATGATTCATTCCCTGGATGCTATAAAGGGAGAGAGGAAAGTAAAAGAAAGCTGTTGAAATTCAGGAAGGAATTTAAGAATAATGCATAAGAGAGGCAGCAGTTGAGTGATTGAGAAGGTCAGTTTGCTCACTCCACATATCCCAGGTGGAAAAGTGATCTAGCATGGCAACAGGGCAAGGACTAATGGGATTCCCACACATCTATGAAAAGAATATTGCACACCCAAAGTACAGTGATGTTATCTACGCTAAATAACCAGGGGAAAATGTGAGTCAAGTTGTTACACAGAAAACACTGTGACAGAGCATCAGAATGGAAATTTTCTACAGTAGGAGAGTAGCTAGAATGTACAGCAGGGGTAGCCATAAATTAAGTAGGCGATGTTGGCACTGGAGTCCCCATGAAGGAAGAATTCATGTGTTTATTTCAACTCTTTTATCACTGCTTATCACATTTCTGAGCATCGCAATGCCTCAAAAAATAGTTGTTGAATGAATAAATATTGAGACACAATGTCTCAAGAAAGACTCACATATCTGTGGCCTTGACACAGTGCTATGTTAGTTTCAGAGTGTGTGTGTGTGTGTGTGTGTGTGTGTGTGTGTGTGTGTTATATTGTGCATGTTCATTCCAAGATTGCTTTAATAAGTAGCAAAATGTTCTGTATAATGGGAATGCATAGGACAAGATGCATTTCTAGTAACCTAGATGGAGGGCAGCGGGGAGCCAAGAAATTACTGTATATTACTGTGTTTCCCACTTAATTATATGTTCAGTTTGTACCTGTTATATAAATATAAGCCTAGCAGAGGAGAGCATAAGGAAGAGGAAAAAGAATACATAAATATGCAATACAAAAAAATGCTCTAATTATGTACACCTTTGAAAAGGAATAGGGAGAGAGAAATGATTCTGAAGTTTCACTACAAAAATGAAACCAATTTGCTCCCCCTTTTAGTAAACTGTGCCTTGAAATATTTTTTTCAGGCCAAATCTATGATAGCAGCAGATATTCACTGTGAAAAGTAACTAGCAAAAGGCAGGCTGCACTAGCACACAAACATAGTTAGCTCTGTCTCAAAGCTGTGGGGAAAAAATGTCCTTCACTAATTTGCCTTTAGATTAAGGGGCAGATTCAACTTGACTTCACATCTATTGTCAAGTAAGCTGGATATTTATTTTAAGTTTATGTAACTTGGTGCCTCCTATTATTTTCACTTGTAGCTAAATTCAGATTTCTTACACGGGGCTGATTTAGAAGCTCTGCTTATGAAGTAAATGATGAGGTCAAATCAATCTTCAGTGAGGCATTGTTTATTAACTAGGGAAGCTATTTCAGGAGACATCTCAAGACACTGCATAGCTCCAGATCAAACACATCTTTCTTCCTATGGAATCTGCTCTTGGCTGGCAGAGGAAGGCTTATGACCATTAATAGAAGCGAATGCAACAAAACAGCCCACCCCTTCAATTTCCTGTGATTAATTTGCATGGTAATGCTCCTATCCCCATCTTAATTAGTTGCTGCAAAGTGTATCTGACAAACCATTAGGTAACATATTCATTCTTTTTATTGAGGTCTTATGCTAAACTAGAGTCTTCACATACTTTATCTGATGTGTAGTCTCTGTTCAGTTCTGTTAAACAATAAATATTATCTGCATTTTGGAGACCATTACCTTAGAGGCATTATTCATGTACACAGGATCCCAAACCCAACAGAACAGGGACTGGAATCCTAAGGATCTGATTCTGTAGCTGCTCTTCCTGGCCGCTAAGCTCCATGACTTGATAGTCAAGCCTTTATTGAAATACACATCAACCTTGTCATTGATATCAACACAAACTGTAACAGTATTGTCCATCTCAATGGCACTGTTACAGCTGGGAGTTAGAGAAAATACAGAGTAATTAACCATTTGTTGAGTAGCCTCTGGGATAAGCTGCCTTTTTAATACTTTTAGCAAGTGAGGAGAATTAGGAAAAGTGGTGTACAGTTATACTTAATGTAAAACAAGCAGATTTATCTGAAAAGGTTATAAGAATTTATGTACTAATACTCAAAATTATTATATCTTATTTTGTTCAAGTTGAGTCAAAATGCTCCGACAGAAAATAAACAGTAAAACTACTCTTTGACAGAAAGCCGATTTTAAAATGCCAGCGATGTGTACCAGAACAGGAAGGGTTAGTAAACTCTTCAATAAAATATATCATTTTGTTATAACAGCCAGTAATGCGGCCTGAGTATAATGGGTTCTTCCAGAGAAAGAGAAATACTTCTTGCCTGTCATGGTGGGGAAAGGAAGACAAGTTCGTCTAGTTTCAACTGTGACCCATATTAAACAGTGGTGGATTCTAGTGTTCAGACCCTAGGAAGACTCTGTAAGCAGCTCCATGGTAGAAAAGCAAACCAACAAACCCAGGCATTAATTTCACTATGATGCATGAGACTGGTCTTTAAGAGGGCAGGATGATTTTACTTTTGGAGCTAAGCTGAAAGTTTGGTCTGATGGTTTATTTCTGACATCTCTCAAGAATTGTCTCCTCTAGATTCTTTCATGAAATCAAATGCAGATGGAAAACATTGGAGACAATATTGAGCTCATACTCATATTCACCTGCAACCTCTCCAATGTTACGGTCCCAGGTTAGAAAGAAGGTCATATGCTGCTTTGGGAGGGATAATTACACAATACAGAATGGTAAGTAAAAGAATGTCCTTCTGATCTAGGCGCGTAGTTCGGAGTAGAGAAGAAATCAGGTCAGAGGTCAGACACCCCCCAAAAAAGGTACTGAAAATGATCAGATGGGTTTACTAAGTCCCATTGCAGGGGATTTGCTTCTTTCTTCTCAAGGCATAACCCACAATGATTTTTCAAGCTGCGGAGAGAAGGCCCATATTCAGCAGGGCACTGAAGCTACATGGCAGCAGTTCAGAAATGTCTGGGAGAAGCATCAATGCAGAATGAGGTTTGGGCAGATTGCTTTGCAGTCACTATGGATCCTCATGAACAGATGGAAGATGGCAGTGAGGTGAATGTACTCTGATATTCTACCTTAACTCTGGGGATAGAAGAAATTCCCCAAATCGTGCAGGTCCCCATGGGTACAGGGAAGGGATGAATTGAGGTCCAGAGGCAGCCAGTGGAATAAGAAAGCAGCTGTGGCTATGGGCTAAAAGGGCCAGATGGAAGAAAGAATCTGACCCTTGTTTTGTTTTGAATCTGTGAAAAAAGAGGAAGAGTCCAGAAAATTCAGAGGGAAGGATGAGAACTTCATGATTATCCTCCCTGGTAGTGTCAGAATTAGGGGCTTCTAACACAGAGCACAGCCAACCAAAGTGGGGTCAACATGCCTCAGCTGTCACCAATACCAGATGCCCACAGGAAAGGACACCCCATACCACATGAATCACTATACCACATGAGGGTCGGGCCAGCAAAAACTCAGAATATAGCCCAAGAGCAATGGGTTCTTCTCCGAGCTCATAAGGATAACTGGGGGAAATGGAACAACAGTTCTGAGTAGGATTTCGCATTTGAATTGACCGCATATTTTCTTTTTTTTCTGGGCATGGATTTGTTTATTTTTTTTCCTTTTAATTTTTATTGTTGAAAGTATTACATAGATCCTCCTTTTGCCCCCATTATCCTCTTCCAACTTGCTCCCATCCTCCCCCCATCCAGACCCTCACCACCCCATTGTCTGTGTCCACGGGTTATGCATATTTGCAAACAAGTTCTTATTTTCTTGAGACTGTTTTGAAACATTTGAAAAACAACAACAAAGCTCTTAAATAAGAAAAGTTTGAGAACTTTGCATTCATTTTCTACTAGACAGAATCCTAAGAATCACTTATGGAACAAAGAAGGTACAGATGTTGGCATACCTGCACTAGAGTATGCAAAAATGTCAACCATGCTACACACATCAGGCGCAGATGAAAGAATCCACCCCTTCCTCTTGTCCCACATTCAGCATCTCATGAACTTAGTAATTTTCCTGAAGATTGTAAGGACGATGTGCTGAACAGCCTCCGCCCTTCTGCCATCCTGCGGGTCTCTTCACTGAGTATCCCAGCAGCCACGCTTCTGCTAGGGGATCCTCTACCAGGCAGGACTCTCTGAGGAACCACTTCCCAGCACTCTTCCTGTGGGGAGCACCTGTGCCTAAGTAGCCACTACTGAGATTGTGGATGGAGGGGTTCTATCTTGCTAGCCAGGCTGTAATTAGAAGAGCCTGGCAATTCAAGGCTGGATATCTCAGAAAAGAGGGAGCAGCCTGAAACGATGACTGGCATTTGTGGAGCCATAACCGAAAATGGGAATGCTGTATAAATGGAGACGTAGGAGTAAGTGAGATTCCGTGCTTCATGCCAGATTCTCATCCAATAGTGTTTCCAAACGGTGAGCTCTCAACCTGGTTAATATTGAACGATCACCAATGGATCTTGGGAAAAGATTCCTAGTGTCATCACAGAGAATCTGAGGCAATAACAGGGTAAAATGTTCACATCGCTTTTCTTACAAAGTAGCATTGTGATGACTATGGCCACGTCTCCATTATTCAAAAGAGAAACCGGAATTTCAGCAAGATTGTCATGTGTGCAGGTCACTACACTGGAAATGCTGACGTGTGTTGGCCACAGACCAGAGCTTTGTCCTGTACTTTCACCTCTAAGTAAATTGTCTCACCTTTCGGAGCCTCAGTGTCATCATCTCTAGAAGAGAGGGAATTGTCAACAGAATTACCATGCCAACAGTAATACCAATAGTCAATTCACACAGAAAGGACAGTGGCATCATCGTTGTTGTCCATGGCTGAGCATCACCTCTCAGTTAGCTGTATCTGACATTAACTAAACTGGCAGATATTTGAAGTGCATATGCTACAATTAGGAAGTCTAACAATATCCAGTATAATTTCATAACTTAAAATGTATTTCAGTGACATGTGCATTATGGTTATTGAGACATTTTATTTTGGATAGGATTGAATATCTGTCACATCCTGTATAATAAAAGCCTAATATGCTTTAGTGTTCGACCGTTCATTCGATCATTCGACCAGTCACTATGACATGCACTGACCACCAGGGGGCAGATGCGCTGACCGGTAGGTTAGCTTGCTTCTGTGGTCCACCAGCTGAATGGGACTGGGCAAGACAGGCTGAACATGCCCTGGACAAATCCATGCACTGGGCCTGGCCCGATCCCCGCAGGCCAGGCCGAGGGACCCCCACTGGTGCATGAACCTGTGCACTGGGCCTTTAGTTATTAATAATTAAAATTGCTATTGTAAAAATTATAGTATATTGTCATTATTATAGCACTATCACTCAGCAATCCAATTTTTTCTGTTGTAAATCTCTGGTGTCTCAGATAGCTCATGATCTTATGTATGCCAAATAATATAGTAAATGCTTGATTCCTAGGTTAATAGTTTTCAGAGGCATATATTTGCCTTCCATCATTTTGAAGATGCTGTTCTCTTCCTTTGGTCTTTATAGTTTTTCTTAATTTGAATTCATTTTTCCCCCTCTTACCTATTTTCAGATAGTGAAAATTTATCCTGCCTCCTTAGTCATCAAGAGACAAGATGACAAGGTTATGGATTTTGCTTCACTGCCTACTTGCAGGTAGATCGGATGCTTTTTTTAGATTTCTCTCTCCCACTCCACTCCAGATTTCTCTCTCCCACTCCACTCTTCTACTGAAGTTGTCCTTGACTATTAAGCATGCAGTGTCTTCCTGTTGTACTGAGGTGTGACTGTCTCCTGACTAGTTATCGAAAGCTGAACTCCTCAAGTACCTGGGAAAATTTCAGGAGACACCACTACTAAGCTTTCCTTTCCAGTTCCCCTTCAATCAAGACCTATTTTCACCCTAGCCAGTTTGGCTCAGTGGATAGAGCATCCGCCTGCGGACCTAAGGGATCCAGGTTCCCTTCTGGTCAAGGGCACATACCTCGGTTGCAGGCTTCTCCCAGCCCGGGCCCTGGTCAGGTCATGTGAAGGAAGCAAGCAATTGATGTGTTTCTCTCACATCGATATTTCTCTCTGTCTTTTCCTCTCTCTAAAAATCAATGGAAAAATATCCTTGGGTGATGATTAAAAAAAAAAAAAAAGACCTATTTTCATTAATTCTGCAAATAATTCTTGAGCACCTCGAACTACCTGGCAAAATTGTCTTGAGTCTCTTCTCTTGACCGACTAACTACAGGAGGGAGAATGTAAAAAATTATTTTTCCTCTCTGTTTTCTGTAATTTTAAATCTCTGAGTAGAAGTAAAAATAAAATGGGTACAATGCCTACTTATAAAAATAGCTTTCTTACAGTGCAGTTTTAATCATTACTAATTATAGAGCAATTATTCTATGCTAGACATTAAGTAAAAGTTCTACATAGATTAGTTGTATATAGTGTGCAAAACAGTACTAATGTTGATCTCTTTTAATTTTTTTTTTTTTAAAGAACCTCAGGTTTATAGAGATTAGGAAATTCCTTAAGGCCAAACTGCAGTACCCTGGCAAAGCCAACACTCAAATTCAGAGAACTGTACTTTTAACCACTATGAAAAACTAATGGCTCTTAAATGTTATATTCTCTGGCCATGGTCCAGCTAGTAGGGCTCAAGGTGCCGGGGGTAGTGGTCAGGGCGGGAAGAGTATCTTTCTACATTTTATTTCAGTCAGTGAGGAACACTGGGAGTGAAGTTTATTTAAGCCAGCCATATTTATTTTTCCTAATCTGGATCCAAAAGCCTGATGAATAGTAGAATTAATTCTTGGATTCTAATCATAGGTTGTGACCATCAGCTTCTGATGGTGTTTTGGATTTTAAATTTTTTCTGTCTTCACAGGAGAGGACACCATATTGGGCTACCAGCTTGCCAGACTTTACTTGGATCAGCTTTTTTTTTTTTTTTTTTCATCAGCTTTAAGAAAGGCCTCATATTGGACCCTGCTGCTTAGTCAATTTGATTAAATGAGGATTCCTTTTCCTTTGTATGTACAAATGCCTGTAACATGTTGCCAGGAAAAATGGGATTTGTCTGTATTCTAAGCATATATTCTAAATATTTTTCAACTTTGCAGAAATCACTTGTAGATAAAGGGTTTTCTTTTCTTTGACTAATCATTTTAATGCTGTTCCCCAAAGAATACAAAAGCCGTGGGAAATGCCTCAGCAGCCCCTTCAGCAATGCATCGCGGACAGGAACGTGAAGCTGTAAGACCCAGGAGTATCACACTGCCCCTCCTTATCAGTAGACCTTTTATTTCAGGATAGACAGTGATGCAGGTTTAAAAATGACTTGCGGCTGATACCTATAGGAAATACAATATGTTCCAATTTGACAACAAGAACAATATTGTTTTAGAAGAAAAAATAATGCAGGGAATCACTCAATTACATTGTTTTAAAGGGCAGAGGGAAGCGGGGAGGAGACATATGTAATACTTTCAACAGTACAGATTTAAAAAAATAAAAGGCAGAGGGATTCAGAAGTCAGTGATTCTCAAGCCTGGCTGAATACATGGCCCGGAACTAAACAAAATACCCATGTCAGGGCCCCACCCCAGGTGAATTTCAACAGCATCTCTCTCCCCCACCCCACTCCAGGACATGCACCTCTTCTCCTGAAGTTGCCCTTGACCATGAAGCATGCAGGGTCTGCCTGTGGTACTGAGGTAGGCCTGTCTCCTGACTAGTGGCCATCAGAGGAATAGAAATTTCTAAAAGTTGCTCCTTTTCCTGTCTAGGGTGATTCTAATAAGCAGCTTGGGTTGAAATCCCTTGATGAATTGGAAAGTATTAAGCCTAGTTAAAAGTAGACCTTGGTTGCTAAAATTAGTCTATTCTTGAGCTACTTTAGCTACTTTATTTTTAAATCACAAGATATTTTCTCCTTAACTTTTTTTTTTCTTATCAGGTTTAGAAAATAATAAAATGTGCCATAAATCTTATCAAACACTACACTTTGTGAAATCATGATAATTAATGTGAGTCCCTTTCTTCATTATCACCACGAAGATATAACCTTCTGAAAGGCATCCTTGTTTATATCTGCGTAAATGCCTGCTGAGATCTTGGCATTAAGATGATAAAGTTAAGCTTCTACTCTCTCTTAATAGGATTGAGAAAGAGAGAGATTAATATCACAACTGAGGCAGGCAGTAGAAATGTCCTTGGGTTCAGTGAAGGACAATCTAAAAAGCTGTTCTATCTTACCTGGTAAAACAAGTAAAATACTTCATAACCCAACTGGAGGAACCTTTTAGATCAGCATTTACCAAGTAGCTATTTAGTGCTTTAAGTGAATATTTTATCATATTTCTGAAACTTATAAAAGAACATTAAAGGAAGTCTAGACTACCCAGTGTTAAATCTTCACAGTAGGGCCTAAGTATCTGGTTCAAAGAAATTAAATTTCTAACCACCATAAGCCAGATCGTTTTCTCTCTTTGAACTTTGAATTCTGCGTTGTGCTATTCCCACTGGCACTGTAAATTAAGGGGTAAAATGGTGACTTTCTACTCTGCTCCCCATAATGTATTCTTAGCGGAGCTTAGGTGAGAAATTTGAATGTTTCAGAAAACCAGATTGCTTTCTTTCCCGCCTCAGGGACCAAACTGGCATAACACAGGATCGTATATCATTCCAAAAAATTTATACTTGCTTACAGTATTAGATTTTGTTTTAGCCTTTTATTTCTTCTCAACAGATTTTTCACAGCCACAATACTGGAGGCTGTTTCTGAAAACTGCTAATTTTTAAAAATAGACCAGTCAACCAAATTAGCAGGATGACTGAGGGAGAACTTTATTAGGGAGTGAGCAGCCGTAAGGTCTCAATAAATCTTCTCAGTCATCTGAAAAAAATGAAAAGCTTGGAGGGATAAGGAGGATGGGGCATGATTAGCTCAGATTTATTCTAACAACCAAGCAGAGCAAATGTATGATTTTGTAAGTCCCTTTGAAATTTCATTTCTACAGACTAAACTTTTTCTTGCCTGAAGGGCACAATCACTTTCGGTGATAACATGGAATTAGGAACTACATGTCCTGTCTATTAGGGGAGTATTTATTTTAAAATACTTATCAGGCTCATCCCAACTTTTCCTTCACTGGCCAACCTTTCTAAATACCTACATTATATATAGCTCATTATATTATAACAAAACTACTTTGCCTGAGAGTCTGAATCCCTCCTGTGCAGGATTTATGTCTTCATTCGTGCCTGGCATATATGGTAGGTACCTGAAAAACAATTGAAATCGGGGCTGCATTGTTTTTTGGAAAAAAAAATTAAATGCGGATACCTTCTATGATAGATGATGAGGTTTTCAAGAGCATAAATTCAGTCTGACATATAGTAGGCCCTCAGTAAATGTTTGTTGAAATGAACTGATGGTTCCTCATAAAATTGTATCATTGTTTCAATACATACTTAGTAGTTAAACCAGCATTTATGAAAAAACATTTACAGGATGCTGTGAAGTCAAATGGAGTATCAAAGGAAATTTCTATGGAAAAGTGATATTTGAGCCAAGATCATAAAAAGGAGTAGCCAGGTGTGATGGTGAGGGAGGTATGCATAGGAAGATAGAAGGCAGAGAAGGGGTACTTTGAAATAGAGGCAAGAATATGTGCAAAGGCCCTGAGGTAGATAGGGGAAGAACATATTAAAGCAACTGATAAAAGCTATTGTTTCTAGAGCACAAGGTGGAGTAGAATAGTTTTAAGCAAAAAGAAGATGAACAATAAAATTTGCTTTCAAGTCCTTTCTGGCTGTCATCCAAAAAGAGAGAGAGAGAGAGACCTAAGAGAAGATGTGAGCAGGCCAGATAGGACATTAATGAAGCAGTCTAGTCAAGAGAAGATGGTGGGTGACTTGTATGTATGTGTTAATGGTGGTGATGTTGAGAAATGGTGTGACTCAAATATATTTGGAGGCTAAATCAATAAGGCTTGCTAATGGATTGGATAAAGGGTACAATACAGGAAGACGTTCCGAATGAATCCAAGTGTCTGCCTTTGTAAATAGGTGAATGGTGTCCCTTCCATTAAGGAATGAAACATAATGGAAGACAGAGATACAATATTGTGTAACTTTGGACATATTGATTTTGATGTGTTTCTGAACATCTAAATGTTGATATCTAAAATACAACTGGTATACTCCTCTGGACATCAGGAGAGGACTGGACTGCAAATATAATCAGAGTCATTGACATGAATGGTTTTGAGCTGAAGCCACTTCCGGGATTAACTGGCTTGGGATCAAATGTAGAATGGAAAGGGAAGGTGAGGCCTTAGACTGAGCCTTTAAGATCTCAGAATTTAACAAAAATGTACAGGAAAATCGGCAAGCAAAGGGCACTGAGAAGGTGGGTGCAAAGTGGTAGAAGGAAAACAAAAAAATATGTTGGTAGAGGGGAAAAACAAGTGTTGCAAGAAGAAAGATGTGGTCAGCTAAGCAGAAGACTCAAAATATTTAACTGAATTTAATACCTGCTGGGATAAGGAGTGAATGAGGCAGACGCAAGTGAGATATAGCAGTGAGGCTTTGAGAAAGTTGCTATCGAAAAGGTTCCTTCTGTTGACTTATCTGTCTCCCATATCAAACTGAAAACTTTTCTAAGCAAGAGGGTTTTGTGTTTTGCTTTCTTCTTGCTTAAACTAGTTATCTACAGGGGATTAACTAATAGGGATGTTGGAGTTTTACAGAGAATAGAACAAACTTGAAGTAAAATTTTCAGAGGGGTGGAAGAGACAACACATATTAGGATTACATGGCAATGACTCCACTGAAGGTTAATAAATATACACTAATTATAGTGGCACTAGTTTGACATGCATTGTTATTGTATGTAGCTGAGCCCAGATACAAGATTCAGGACAGATAAGCCAAATAGTTGGCTTCATCTATTGATCAACTATTTGATCATCTATTTTCATGATCAGGAGGTCAAAGCTAGTGAGGCAAAGGTATTATGGGTATTGATATAAACTTGTTGACATGAGAATCCACATAGTTTAAGCTGATTAAGAAGGGAAATAAAGACAGAAGTGTGGGAGCAGCTAATAAATAAGGAGACGACTAAGAGGGTGATAGGAAATTGCTAGATATCATGATGGGGTAAAAACGATCATATTGGGGGTATTTCAACAATCAAGCTGGTGGGTGAAGAGAGGCCATTGAAAGTGGTATCAAGGAAATGGAGGAGACAGTGGTGTAGAAAATAATCAAATGGGTGGTACTTCAACAATTAAGGTTTACTTGCAAAGTGGGCTTAAATTAGTGGAAGCAATACAGTTTCAGGGGAGAAGTACAGAGCAATGGCTGTAAGGCTGATTGCCTGCAGTGTAGCACAAAATTTTATGGGAGATGAGGAGGTCAAAATGAGATACTAGGAAATAGTAACAAGGGTATCCTTAGGGTCAGTTACATGCATTCAACAGGCACCAGCAATCTTCGTAGGAACTGGGTTGCAGAAGAAAACTTAAATAAGTAAACTTAATAAACCTTAATGAAATGACCTGCAATAGAAAATAGTCAAGTGGGAGGTAATGATAATTTGAAAATTGTTAGGTATTTTGTGACTGTGGGCCGGACACTTTTAGAATAATTCCAAATGGCTTTTGATCTAAGTGAAAGCAGAATAATCCAGTTTACTATTTAAAAAATATCTTAATTTTTCTGCCTTTGGAACCATATTTTCTACATAAATTAGTGATTAGAGTGAGTGTGGCAAAATTAGACCATTTTCAACCTAAAATATATATCTTACCTAATAATAGACAAACATGTAAATTAACCATCCCTCTGCTACGCTCACCAGCCAATCAGGAGAGTATGCAAATCAACCCAACAAAGATGGTGGTTAATTTGCATATGTAGGAGCAAAGTGGCAGAGCGAAGACCGAAGGCTCCGTACGGAGCGAAGTCCAGGGTCCTGGGTGCCAGAGGAAAACCGCTGCCGGTAGCCAGGGGAAGGGAAGGCCTATTGCACGAATCTTTTTGTGCACTGGGCCTGTAGTGTGTGTGTGTGTGTGTGTGTGTGTGTGTGTGTGTGTATATATATATATATATATATATATATACATATATATATATATATATATATATATATATATATATACATCAGCCCTAGATGGTTTGGTTTAGTGGATAGAACGTTGGCCTGCAGACTGAAGGGTCTTGTGTTCAATTCCAGTCAAGGGCACATGCCCAGGGTTTTGGGCTCAATCCCCAGTAGGGGGGTGCAGGAGGCAGCCAATCAATGATTCTTTCTCATCATTGATGTTTCTATCTCTCTCTTCCTCTCTCTTCCTCTCCCTTCCTCTCTGAAATCAATAAAAATATATTCTTTTAAAAAATATCAGTAATGATGAAGAATGAAGGAGATTTTCAAGTAGAGATTTTTGCTCTGTATTGTCTATTTCTTTTCTAGCAGAAGACAATTATAGCGTCATAATCAAATTTAGTACAAGAGGAAAAAATTGAATTCAGTCTAATAGATTAAGTCACTGGACATGTCCTGAAAAAAAGAAAAGAAAATTGCCTTAGAAAATGTCTGAAACGTGATAAATCAGTTTAAGGAATAAAACAGTGTATACTATATTGTAATGCCAAAAATATCCTGGAAACATTGATTTATCTAAGTCTTGCACAGGAAAAAAAATCCCTAGCTAGCCAATGTTAAAAGTGTCAACTAACAGGCAATAACATGAATTTCTCTTTTCCTATCATCTTAAATAACTTGTTTGGTGTCTTATAAACTGCACTACAATGCTGCTTCAGAATTTTAAAAATAACTTAAATGAAAAGGGATTAAATTGATACTAAAATATAAATGCAATGTATTGTACTAATAGCTTGAGATTATTCTTTCTCTAGATGTATGTATGCATATGTATGTGTGTGTATATTCCTATTGTAGATAGTTGAATAATTATTGATATTATATATCAAATGTCAAAAATGAACCACATATTTTCTTTTTCTTTTTTTTTGAACCACATATTTTCTTAGTATGCAAATATACATATATCTGGACAAATTAACCCTGAAGGGATTATGGCTTATTTAGTATCTAATAACTCTTCAATTGTTAGTTCCTTTCCTAGTGCAAAAATAATTTCTATAAAGAAAATATTAATGTTTGATAGTGGAGATTGCTTCTAACCATACTCCTCAGTAATTCTTAAAAATTTATCATGCATCAAAAGAACTTTAACATTTCACTGAATTGTTCATAGATTTTTTCAGTGGATTTCCATTAATTAGCCATTAGCAGTTACATGTTTTTCCCAAATTTTGTCCCATGTACACCTAATCTGTGATGTGCCACAGGAAAAGAATCTCATAGTCAAATGTGTTTGAATATTCATTTAACATATATCCTCTTTTTGCAGTTTCACAATGCACATTCATATATTTATTAAGGTCTCTATGAAGAACTCCTATAAGAAAACTTGTTAACTTTTTTTTTAATTGAGAATTTCCCAAATACACTGAACTTCTTTTTTTAAATATATTTTTATTGATTTCAGAGAGGGAGAGAGAGATAGAAACATCCATGATGAGAGAGAATCATGGATCGGCTGCCTCCTGTAAGTCCCCCACTGAGGATTGAGCCCACAACCCAGGCATGTGCCCTTGACCAGAATCGAACCTGGGACCTTTCAGTTTGCAAGCTGACGCTCTATCCACAGAGCCAAACCAGCTAGGGCTACACTGAATTTCCAAGTTTCACTCCTGTTTTTATCTCATCTGCAAGAGTAGCTATCACATCTTATAGAGCTTTTGGAAGTTTCAAAGACTTGTACTCTGGGAAATACTGATTAAAATAATAAAGTCAACATCACTTGGCCATTCAAGAGCCATTGTATCCTGTCTCTATGCTAATTTTATAGTCTTCTACTCTGTACTATATCCTTCATATATTCATACTCACTCTTATCTAAAAAAAAAACAAAAAAAAACACATTTTACTTTCTTATCTTTCTGTCTTGCCTCTTCTGGGGCCTAGAATGACTGGTCCTGGCTCTATCTTTCATTACTCAGTTCAATTGATAAATTTGGATTAAGGTGTAGCTTACTACTTCAGTGAAGTGATCTTTTCCTATAAACTCCTTAACAATTATTGCCTAAGCCATTAATTTTGCTATTAATCATGAACAACTTTGTCACATATCTCTATTGTTAACGAGAAAGGTTATTTAAAATTTTAGCATGCATATGCTTTGCTTTTTTTAAAAAAAATGTCTTTAAACTATTTGACCTACACCTGAATTCTCTCCCTGTACACCCAGTGTAGTTGATATAACAGGCACACCATAAAAGGCTGATCTTTTGTTACTGCTTCAAAACAAGCAGAAGGGATTAACTGAAATCATAAGCTTTTATATTAATGCACTAAAGGAGAATTTCAAATGACGGGAGATTAACGTATTTTATGTTGTACAACTAGGTTGATTTTGAAATTCCTAGAAGAAATGATGCACATCTTAAAGATGTCACTTTGGCTCTGGCTGGTGTGGGTCAGTAGTTGGAGCGGCACCCCTTGCACTGAAGGGTTAAAGGTTTAATTCCTGATCAAGGGCATGTACCTGCATTGCAGGTTTAAACCCCAGCCCTGGTTGGAGTACATACGGGAGGCAACTAATCGATGTCTCTCTCACATCTATGTTTCTCTCTCTCTCTCCCCACCCTCCTTCCCTTCCACTCTCTAAAAATCAATGGAAAAAAATATCCTCAGTTGAGGATTTGAAAATAAAAGAGCTCTTCCTTTAAATTTTATTTGAAATCATTATTCTTTGACAGGAGGAAAAAAAAAACGTTCAAGAAGAAAAAACACATTTGATCCATTTTGATTAACAACTGATGTATCTAAGTTATTCTTAGCTATTTCACCAGGTCGCTACACTTTTTTGATTCTGCTGGGGGAAAAACAAATTATATGAAAATCTTTTGTCTGTGATGAGAATTGAATTCTAAAGTAGCACATTACTACCTCCTCCACAAGACAAATGTACCTACCAGAAAGCATGTAAATGATAAATGAAAGCTACAAACAAATGCATTTTCCTTTGTTTTTATCACTAACCAGTACCTACCATATCATGACAGAAACCAAAAAACACTCAATGAAATTTATAGTCTCCCTCACATACGGTGCTTCCCCAGGAGCTTTCCTGATGTCTAAACCACTCCCTGAAACGGATTGGATACTCCTATCACCATTTTACTTTTAGTAAGTGTCATGATTCTGCCTTTAGGAAGACAAGTTAGTCATCTGATGACAAGTAGTTCAGTAACCACTTGATAAATCAGATGAGATTTTTTAAAAAAAATCTGTTCTCTTAATTTGATTTTGAGGTGACATTTATTGTTATGGATTTGGCAGCTACAATGTTACCATGATGTACATGTGAATGATATACTTTAGTGCTTATTTACTCATTTTTACCTGAAATATTTATGTATATATATACATGGAAATGGGTTATTTATTTAATCTCACATAAAAACTATGCTGTATTTTTGGCAAGTCATCAGAATAAGATGCCACCTTCCAGTAAGATGCGTTTTCCATCACTCTTGCTTGTTTTTAAGCCTTGGTTGTACCAGTATCAATTCACACCACTCAGTGCACTTGGACCGGCCTAGCTATCAGTCACTCTTGAGGAAATGTCAGGAGAAGACATTAGGGGCTCCCGGGGATTCACCACGCGAGATATCAGCAGTGACAGGCTTTGTAAAGTTGGCTTGCGGTAGCACATGGTAAATGTTAACTTTAAAATTGAAAATAACACATGATCTACTGGACTTACTTTACCGCACTCTTTATTACTTGCTCTGGCCTTTAAAATACTACAGCTCTCCTAGATAACTTTATTCCTGGTCCTTTTGGAAAATGTGAATCATTTGCTTTTTCAAGACGATGTATGGAACTTAGATGGAAGTATTTAAATCACAAATCCAGCAGCTTCCCTACATCATCTTGTTAACTGCAGATAAACAGCAGCCAAATTTTGTTCAATTCATTCCCCAAAGTGTTCTGTATATAGACTTATAAGATTATTACTTCTCTACATTAATAGAATGAAGTCCTGACTTTATCTGCAGTGCCTATCGCCATGCGTGGGATTTGTTATTTGCTCTGTGAATGTTAGTGAAAGAGAAGGAAGGGAAGGAAAAGGAAGGAGGAAGGAAAGGAGAGAGGGGCACATTCATAAGGGCCCCCCCAAAAGTCCATGCTAATAATAAAAGATCCTAGAGCTCATTTCCTCTATCACATACGTCACTAATGAATCAGTGAGAGGTTAGGAGTAACAGGAGTTGTCCTTGGCAGAGCTGAGGTAGAACACTGTCCTGAGTCACAGGCTCTTGCCCTGGAGGATGTTACCGCCTGAGTTATAGAGACTGACAGGGAACAAGCACCACTTTCCATTCAGTGGGTCAGCACACCTCTTCCTCCTTTTCCGCCACAAAGTCTGTGGGTTTTTCTCATTTCCCTTGCTTCACATTACTTCCTCATCTTTAAAACAGGTTTAGAACGTTCAACAAACTATAAGCAATTAAAAAAAAAATAAGACAGAGAGACATTAAGAGATGTCACAAATGTAGAGATATGGTGTTGGCGGTATTCTTCCAGCAGTGCTGTGAGGATGAGAAAAATGACATGTGCTAATAGGACCTATGACACTAATGAGAGGGTCTGTTGCCATACAGCATCTTCAAATTCTCCCCAGGGTTCATTATGCCATGTTGATCATGTCATTCTTAGTAAATTCCAGAGTGACTCATTCCTGGCTGGCAGGTAAGTGCACTTAGAGTTACCTCACCTCTTAAGCTCTGTCAGTGAACTTGTCAGAAAATAAAACAGAGCATCTTTATTAGGAAAACATAAAGGTCCAAACTTTCCAGTTATTTGTCTTAGTATTTAAAAATTTCCTGTATGCTCTCTGTTAAAATATTACTTTTCAAGCATGCTTTACAGAAAAAAAAAATCATCATTGTAGTTTCACACAAAGATTATATTATCTTTTCCTTATCCTGAAATTTTTTTTTTTTACTTTAGTTTCAGTAATGTACAAAAAACCTTAGAGATGCTCTTAAAAGATCTTGATATTTTTATTTATTTGTTTATATACGGAAAGGAAATTAAATTTCTATTTTCCTAAGCAGAAAATAGTAATTGTCTGTAGCTGGACAAAACTGCTTTGATAATATCTCTGATAAATAAAGTTTGCAATTGTATGTTTATATATAATTAGATAATTGTGTATTTTTCCCAAAGATGATGTTTTTATTTTACATTAGTGACCCGGTGCAGGGATTCGTGCACATTGAAAGGAAATTTATTAGAAGGTGGCTGGTGGGGTGGGACTGGGCGAGATGGGCTAGACACGCCCTGGGGCCAACCTCCAGCTGTCCCTCCCTGGCCGGTGGCCTGCGGGGTGCCGGGCTCAAAGGGTGTCTGTGGAATGAGCTGGGTCCCTCCGGCAGGTGGGGTCCTTCAGCCTGTCCTGTGGGGATCGGTTAGAAACCGGCTCTCTGACATCTCCCAAGGGGTCCCAGAGTGCGAGAGGGCACTCTGCAAAGCTGCTGTCATACAGGGTGTGGAACGCAAATGCAAGTGTGCTGTAAACCAGATTCAGGGCCGACAGTGCCCCAGCAACATAACCCACAGCCGAAGGTGGAATCGCGCAGCCCTGCAAGGAACTGGGCTCCCTCCTCTCTGGTTCTGGGGTGCATCACCCAAGAACTGCTGCTGCCAAGTCACCGCAGCTCAGAAGCTCCTGGCATTGAACATCTGCCCCTTGGTGGTCAGTGAGCATCATAGCTACCGGTCGGACAGACACAGTCTTTTATATAGAGAGATTGCTTTCATAAAATTATGATTCAGCATGTAGAACTATTTTTTAATCATAATTGTTATACTTTTTTAAAAAAATAGAAAATTTTTCTTGTTGGCAATCAGGTGGTTTGAGTAAATTTCTTAAGCAATCTGTGGCTGTCATCTGTTGAGCATTTTCTTTACCTGCCAGAAAGAAGTGTTTTCCATACACCCATGGTCACAAATTCTCTCTTTGAGGAACTTGGAATTGGGATTAAGATATTATAGTTTACTTAGAGCTAATCTCTGGGAGGAGCAGCTTCCAAAGTCTTGGGAGTTTTGACTCAGCCATCTTGCCAAGTGGACAAGAGAAAGCCAGTCAGCATAAAGAAAGAACCATGGAAATGTGGAAAAGACAGAGATGAAGAAAGGATGTGCACCATTCCCTGAGGTCCTGACCACTTCCCAATTCCTGTATGCAAACCCAAAGCCATTCTGCACGCTTTGATTTTCTGAGACAATTTATATTTATTCAAAGTTACCCATTTTCATTTTGTTTGGCTTTGCATTGCATTCCTGCATAAGATTTTTCAAGTGGGTCTCGGCTACTTGTAAATAGAGTCTCAATGGTTGCTGTGGGTGGGAGTGATATCTGCGTTTATGTGTGCAAATACAAATGCGTATGGATGAAGCTTTTCCTCATTTTAAAATAAAGTTGACTGTGAGAAATAAGGCTCTAGTAGAATGGGACAAACTTGCAGATTAATAGGACCATGGGTATCCATCAGGTTGCACCCCTCAGGGAAGGTGCCTTCAGAAGTCCATGGGGAGAAATCTAGCAGAATAGAACATTTAATCAGGGAGGTTTTACAAATGGTTCATGAGACCACAGGAAGATATTCTGTCATGTCATAACAGAGACCCTACCATGATGACTGAGATCTAGGGAAAACATAGTATTTAAACACAGGCACTCGGACAGGGTCTGTTAAGACAGAAAGTTATGTGCTCAAGTACTGTAATCCAGTAATTCTCAAGCAGAGGTGATTTTGCCCCACCCTGGGAACACTGGGCAGTATCTGGAAACCTTGCTGATTGTTACAACTGGAGTAGGGGTTTGTTAGTGACATCTAGTGGACAGAGCCATGGATACCTCCAAACGCCCTGAATTGCAAGGAGCAGCCCCGCTACAATAAGGAATTAGCTGATTCACCAAAGAACTTATATGAATACATGCATAGGCCATGGGCACATACAGTGAAGGCCTGGGGCAGTGGGAGTCGGACTGAAGGGGGCAAAGGGGAAAAATGGGGGGCATCAGTAAAACTGTCAACAATTAAGAAAATTAACTGGCCCAAATGTCAATAGTGCTGAGGTCGAGAACCTCTGTTTAACCCATAAAGCTCAAAGTGGAATCTTTAGATACTTCATAGCACACCTCCAAACTCCAGCTTTGGAGTTTTAATGGTTTTCGTCCATGGAGTTCAATTAGTTTCAGAAAACGAATAGAGGTTGTGGGGTGAGGAGCTCATCCTTGATTGAGTTAAGGTCCACTTCCCAACTGGCATAGCCAGTCACTGTAGCTATTTTCATATGCTATTTTTCTTAGCGTATCCCTAGCCTGCGCATGTAGCACCCAATATAAGTGCGTCTCAGCAACGCGGGAGCTTGCCAGTACTGAGATTCTTGGAGGCTCTAAGCAATTCTATCATGACACCCTGAGCCACAATACAGAATAGGCCTGTATTCTGATTCAATAGGGCTGAATCACTTCTGTGATTCATCCACCCTGTCTCTGCTTTAGTCCTCGGCAGACAGAGCTATTTATATTGCCCGAAGATTCTGAATGATGCTAATTGTCAGAGAAGTGCCCTGCCACACATTCACCCAAATACGGGAATTCAGCAATATTGTTCCATTGACTCTCCATGAAACATCATAAGAATACTTCCAGCTTTGACTCCAATAGTCATTTAGTTTCCTTTTGCTGCTGTAACAAATTACCAAAACTTAATGGCTTTTTTATCTGACATTTATGGAGGTCAGAAATCTGACAATGGGTCTCACTGAGCTGTGTTCATCCCCAGGGCTCTAGGGGAGAAATTGCTTCCTTTCGTTTTCCAGTTTCTAGATGCTTGTCGTATTCATTGAGCAATGACCCCCTTCTCTCAGCAAAACCAGCACTGACCAATTGGGTGTTTTCTCGAGATGCCATTTCTGTGTCTGACTCCTCTGCTTCTTTCTTCCTTATGTAAAGAGCCTTGGTCCAGCAGGATAATACAGTTATTCTCCTGATCTTAAGGTCAGCCTTTGGCCATGTGATGTAATATATTCTTCGATTCAGGGATTCTGGGGATTAGGGCATTGCCATCTTTGTGGGGGACAATTATTCTTTCTACCATGCTCACTAAAAGACCATTTTACACATAAGTACATAAGGCTCATAGAGCTGTATTAGTCACAAAATTGAGTTTGGACATTTAAAATGAAATAAATTACATTAGGCACTTAAAAATAGTAAGTGTAATCTTGAAGCTTTAGAAGAGTATCATGAATCTTGTAGGGAATTCATTTCTTAACACAGTCAATCTCCTGGAATCTTCACAAAACAGTTACAATTATAATTTAGGAAAGAGAGAATTTCAGGAGAACATTACATTATTGAATATATCTTATAAACTGTTAATTATTATTACCATAAGATTAAGTATGTGATTTCTAATCTTACTAATCTCTCAATAAGTCACAAAATTCCTCCCCACATGCCAGCTCTCCACTCCTAAAAATGCAATTCTCTTTCAAAAGCTACAGAAGGTAACAATCACCGTCCTTCCTACATTGGGAACCAAACCAAAGCAAAGCAAGTAGAGGAGTGGGTGAATATTGCAATGTTGTAGGTGATCATTTATATTGACGATGAGATAATGTTTTAAAGATACTGACAAACTCAGGGCTACCAGTATCAATGATAAAGTAGATAGTTTTCTATATCTTAAAATCATCCCTTGCAATAAGTATGTTTTAGCCTTTGATCCACTTATTAACTTAGTAGCAATTTGTAAGAAAGGGCACAGAAAATCACCTAATTGCTTCACACATCTTTAGGAGAAAAAAATAAAAATAACATAAAAGTAGATCAATAATGCATTTTTCAAGGATTTCCATCATATCCATTCTATATTGATGATTTCTTTATGAAAATATCACAGACACTGATGCACATAATGATGCCTCTCAATGGATAAAAGCATTCTCTACTTATTATTTTTAATAAGTCAAGGAAATTGTCAGTGCATTATGCAATACTTACATCCTAAAATAATAAAACAATAATTAGGAGTAAAATAAACACTCAAGCATTTGGAAAGATTTTTGTATGTCCACAATACTCAAGCTATTCTAGAAAATAAATATCATAAAACAAGCAAACAAATCTTCTCTTGGGTACAAGTTAATGAATTTAAATAATGACTTAAATATATAGAATAGGGTATATTAATGGTATAAGTAATTGTCAACTGAATAGTATAAAAAGTAAAGGGTATAAGCTGTGTGTTATTGAAAATAAATGCCATATACCTTAACTATCCTTCTATTTATATCTATACCTATACCTACACTAACACCTATACCTAAAATTATCCCCATACCAGACCATACCAATAACTATACCTATACCTATACCTATACCTATACCTATACCTATACCTATACCTATACCTAAACTTACACCTACATTTACACCTACATCTACACGTACATCTATGTCCAAATGCCTTTTGAGGTCCTGGAAGGCTAAAAACACAGCTACATTTCCTATGTACCATACAATGCCCAACAGTTACTTGATCTCAATAAGCAACGTTGTTTTTTGTTTACTGCATTCTGTGCAGTACTGAATACTAACATTATCAGACATAATAGAGTGAGTAAATGACAAAGAGGTCTAATACAAATTTTTAACTCCATTGTTATCTAAGTCAGGTGTATTCTATATTTCAAGTTATGCTTCCCAACTTTATGTATCACACTGGTCCAGTTAAGCACCCTTGGCCCAGAGGAGCAGCACTGGTACCTTAACTCAGCAATAATATTATAGGAGGTTTTACAAAGCCCTTCATTAAGATTATAACCTCACCCACTGCAAGCTAACTGGTGTAAGAATTTAAAATATGTAGGCTATCTAAGTAAACTACACAAAAAGATCACCCATATACTTTTTTTCAATTGCCTTGCATTTTAAGTCCACAGAAACCTTAATAAAATAAATGCTGGAATTATTTATCAAAGTTTCCCCTTTTAAGTAACAAAATAAATCATCTTTAGATGGCAATAAAAAATTTCACTCTCAGGCACAGTAGCATGTGACCAATAGCCTTAAAACAGCAACTGGCTTTGCAATAACCAAAGAAAGAAACCACTGCGGCATTAATTCCCGTGATGAAACTGATTTGACATTCCTTTTTCCAGCATTTCTCACAACTTAAGATAAAATACACTCTACCCTGTTAAACGGAGAAAGAAATATTTATTTTTTTAAATTTCAGTACATAGAAAATAAACATTTATGATTCCCCTAAACTGGACTGTGCTAGCTCTGGGGTGACTGTGCTTGCTGTTCCTTGGTTTCTCTAGTCAGCACCCGTTTTGTGGAAACGGATGCATGGGGGAAGCTTCCTTAACGGAGTTCCTTTCATCAGAAGATTTCAAAAGCTTTGCTGATGGCTATTATTTACAGTCGCTGAATAAATGGGAGAACCGAGCCAATGGGAGGCTATAACCATTCTATAAATGAATTCCAAAGCGGTGAAATCTTGTTAAAATAAGTCAGGATGTAAAATGGATTAGGTAGTCTTGCTCCATTCTAAAGCCATAATCCATTTTTTAAAAATCAGCTTTCTCTGCTTTGAACCTTTTTCTTACATCCTAAGATTGGTACTGACCTTGCTTATTTGTTGAGATATAGGGAATCACTGGACCTTAATTTTTTCTTTTTTTGACATGTAGGCCAACTGATATACTATCCATGTGCACAAAAAGGTGGGTGGAGCGTGTGTGAAATCCGACACACTTTAGGGTATAAACTGTGCAGAGAAAAAAACACCAAGTCTTTATACTGAAAACTGATGGAAAAGGGCGTAGAGGAAATTACTATTATGGTGAGAGTGTTAGAATAGCTAAAAATGCAAGTCTATGACAAAATAATTTTGGACAGGAGGTACTAAGAGATGGATGAGAGGAGCTGAATGCAAGAGGCAGAAACATGTGGCTAAAGGTGGGGGAGGGGATGCAACTCTTAATAATTACCGTTTTCTCACTAATGAAATATCTATGAAGGCTTTTCAGAATCATGGTTCCCACACCTGGGCTGTTTAGGTGAATCATCCAAATCACCTAAAGACCAGACATAAACTGATTCCTAATTGTGTGTTCCCTGGAGATTCTGATTTATTAGATCTGGCTTAGAGTCCAAACATCTGAACAACATTTTTATAGATTCTGGGGTGAATCTGAAGGTATAAATGCTTTAGAAGATCAAACCTTCCACCATGGCCAGGATCTAAGAAGCATATTCAAATGGGAGCAGTACACATTTTGCTAGTTCCTATCTACTAACATTGAGAAAAGCAATTTAAAACAATAACTGAGGAAGGATAGGTCTACTGAGGCATCAAAAGTCACACTCAGAGTTTTCTGGTGACAATATGCCTGCACAGTCTGTACCTTAAGATGCTATTCCGTTGTCTCACCTAGATTTTGCTCCCAGCTTTTTTCGTGGTTTGAACCCATTGGATAGTGGCCCCAATGTAGCCCAGTTGGAACATGGATGTTATCTGGAACCTTAGGTTGTCCTGTAATCTGCCAACACTGCCAAGTTTGTCCTTAGCTTTACTTTCTGTTCATACTGACCTCACAAATCTCCCAGGCCCAGCGTGGGAGGAAGTTCAGCCCAGGCTTTCCCCAGCGTGGCCCCAGAATCAGCACAGGCCTTCTCTCACGTATATTCAGTGCCCAGTGATTTTGCTGAGGTTTATCTGAATCGAGTCCTTAATCATGTTAATGACATTCTATCCATGTTTTTCAAGAGTGATCTTTGCTCCGGAAGCAGAAACATTGATGTCCCAGTTAAGACACACGTTCCCAGGCTGCATAACCTACTGAATTAGAATCTACATGTGCAGGAGTCAGGAGTCTGCATTTTCAAACTAAGTTCTGCAGGTAATTTTCATGCACCTTCAAGTTTGAAAATGATTGGAAAACAGTGATTGTTTAATTAACAAAGTAAGTATTTACGTCATTAATCAATTCTATAAATAATAATTTAATTCCTTTCATATGCAGGTACTTGATAGGCTCTGGGAGTATAAAGATTGTTTGGAAAGAGCGTATTGCATTCCAGTAGAGAAGACAGAAAAGGCACTAGATGGTTGAAATAGAGCATGATAGGTGCTATGATAAATAAAGGGCTTATTTATGAAGGGAGGCTCCATTCACTTCTGGTGATCCTGGGAAGCTGTGGCTTGACAGCTATAACTGTGATAATACCAGTCTGTCTTATTGAAATGTCAGCTGTTTGCTGTTTACTCTGTATACTGAAAAAGATTCACAAAAGATTATTTTTAAATTTTCCCCTGAGACTCAGTGGTCTTTTTTATTGTACAACCCTTTTGCAATTAGATATTTATGGCATAATTGTTGATACAGAAATTTTTGTGTTCAGATGTAACTTAAAAAAAGACATTAAAACAGAAGAACCATGTTCAGACAGCCAAAATACTTTGACTTCTACTTTTGCTGCTGAGGTGTTTTAAGATAATATAATTGAGTTGTCAGTGTTTCATAGACAAAGCCTTATTGAAATTTTAATGTATATATTTAGCTAGGGATAAATTACCTATTAGCAAATCATATGTGAAAATTATGTGAAGAATCTACACTAATTGCCAAAACCGGTTTGGCTCAGTGGATAGAGCGTCGGCCTGCGGACTGAAGGGTCCTGGGTTCGATTCCGGTCAAGGGCATGTACCTGGGTTGCGGGCACATCCCCAGTAGGAGATGTGCAGGAGGCAGCTGATCAATGTTTCTCTCCCATCGATGTTTCTAACTCTCTATCTCTCTCCCTTCCTCTCTGTAAAAAATCAATAAAATATATTTAAAAAAATAAATTAAAAAAAAGAATCTACACTAATAAAAGAGAAAGATGCAAATTGACCATACCTTTGCGACGCCCACCAACCAATCAGGAGCGAGTATGCAAATTAACCCGACAAAGATGACAGCTTAATTTGCATATGTAGGCGCTAAGCGGCCTGGGGCAGGATGCTTGCCTCGCCGTGGCGATGACTCAGGCTTTCCGCACTTACCCAGCTGCTCTGGGCCTCTGGGCAGCATGGGAAGGTGGAAAGGCGGCTCCGGGCTGGAAAGAAGGCAGTGCCGGCAGCCAGGGGAAGGAAGGCCCATTCTTGCATAAACCTTCGTGCATCAGGCCTCTAGTAACATTATAAAAACCAAATCTTTAAACTATGTATACATTTGCTGATAAGTTTTTCTAGATGTTTAGGTACATGACATTTTTGCAAATATGGAATACTTAACACTATATAAAGATTTTAAGTTTTTCTATTATAACACATAAATGACAGAACATCTAATATTTATTTTTTAAAGAGAAACAGTAAAACCCAAGTTTTTTTTTTCAGAGCAGAAGGTCATGGTCATTTGCTCAATTAATATACTTTTTTTCCTTGAATTTAATATAAACTCCATGAATACACTATAGACTCCACCCACAGACTCCACTGCATTGTTTGTGCTTCTACTCTTTGGTATGTATGGATCAGACATGCCCTGGAGCCCTCCTGTGGTCCCTCTCAGGTTGGCCAACCTCTCGCGTCCCTCCCCAGCCCTGACTTTGCACCAGTAGGGTCCCTTGGCCTGGCTTGTGCCCTCTTGCAATCGGGGCTAAAGGACACCCTCCCACCCCCATGCATGGATTTTGTGCATCAGGCCTCTAGTATCCAATAAGCTGCATGAAACAATGGCACATCCACTACAATTTAAGTTAAAATAGATATCAAGAGGATGTACATGCAAAGAGCTCAAAGAAAATTGACTTTAGGTAGAGTGATGAATACTGGCTTCATGGAGGGCAGAGAATTGAAGCAAACATTGGAACTGCCTTTTATTAAAGGTAACGAACAACAATGTTCATTATTTCCATCCGTTACTGAGTGCTTTCTATTGAACAGCCACTCTACTAAGTGCTGGGCTGAAAATACCTTATTTAATATCCCCACATTTGAGCTAGAAGTTATTCTCCTTATTTTATAGGTGAAGAAATTGCAGTTATTCTGCCCAGGCCACACAGCATTTCTGCAGAGCCAGAAAGCCAAACCAGTTCTCTCTGACTTAAATCCATATATTTCCTGCCACACTGCCCTCCCCACTGCCCTAAAGACTAGACTAAATACAAACAAAGCTTGAGGAAAATGAAAGGATATTCAGACAATATACTGGTCTTGGGCTATTTGTGTTATAATCTACTTAAAGAATCTGATTTAAAGCATGACATCATTTCTACAAAAGTACCCATAAACACATTAGCTTGCAATTTTTTAGTTTATCTATGAATCAAAGATGAAATCTGATGAAAACTGTAGATCCTTGTCTCTTTTAATTATTGCCTATCAATCAGGACATCCTGTCTCTGGGATGCTGGATCTCAGGACAGGGGTCCCAGCAGAGGATGGTGTACAGGCAATACACTGAGGAAGGAACTCCTGCAATAAGGTTTCTTTGCAATCTCAGGCCTTTATTTCCCTCTCTCCTCTTCAATCAGCATATCCCCAGGGCACCACCACCTCCTTCTTTATCTCCACTGCCCCCCTCACTGAGATATGGACTCCATCCATGGGGCCTCTTCTAGCAGTTTCCTCATTGTTTTCTTGCCACCAGTTTATTTTATATTCGGATTCATCCTCTGTAGTGCCTTAAGAGTACTTTCTTTTATAAACAATGTGCCACTCCCTTATTTAAGAACTTCCTTTGCTCACTTTTTACACTAATCACTGAACTTCCTAGAAAGGTATGAGCCATCCCACATCAAGGTGGGTCTGAACCATAGGTCCTTTTCATTTAAAAAATAAATAAAACCAATACCCAGTCACTTTCTGTATGCAAATATACTGCATTTGTTTTTGCATTTGTTTCTTTTTCTTATTTTTGCCTTTACTATTCACTCATCTGGAGCTAGCCCAAATATTGTCTCCTCTGTGAAGCCTTCACCAACTTCCTCCAATTCCCTCATATAACGTGATGTTTAGGCACCTCTTACAGCCACGTTTACGGAAGTGGATCTGCTATATGTCAGTATATTCTGCAAAGGTGCAAGGCTGAAGTTGTAGCTCATTGATCTTTGTATTGCAGTCATCCAGCTCAGTTCCTGGAATATAGTAAGTGTTCAGTAAATAATATTTCTCAAAAGTAAGTGAAAATCATAAAATAATCATAGAATAGAAGTTTCATATTATTTTCAGAACAGTTCTCAATGTACCTTTCTTTCTAGTTTGTTTTAAAAAATTTACTAGTGTTCCTTTTCAATGATCACTTCTACCAGGTCAGTGCAATTATTTTATTATTAAAGGAAATATACTTATATAAAAATATAATAACTTAAAATGTAATATATAAATATGTATTCAGAGACATTTATCCCTATACTTGTTTGCATTCAGAAAAATGAATAACTGTAATATCAGCTGGTTGAGATATAATGACTTAAAACATATTTGGAAGGCAAAAGAGAAAATAAAATACTTATATATACCTCAAAATGTTTTAAAACTGTTTAAACTTTTAGAAGCAGCAACACGATGTTCAGTAATTTGTTTACAGTAAATAATTTATAAAATTACTTTTAAATAGGTAAAGACTTATGATATCTGAAATTTCTAATCAGCATGGTAATATAGAGCAATATATATAACCATATGGGGAAATGTTAATTATATATTAAGTAGACAATGAATGATAAAATTATATAGGCACTAAGAATGACAGACACTTGACTAGTATACACATTATAAAGTCCAGGAAGACATTAATATATATATATATATATATATATATATATATATATATATATCTGGGAAAGTAATTATAAAAATAAAATGTAAAAAATCTTAGGAAATTAAAATGTCAAATAATTTAAAATAGGGGTTAGTGATCATTCACATGCTTGATAATAAAATCAATTTAAGATCCCTAAAGTAGATGCTATGTTGCAGGGATCTACAGACGTAAAACCACTAAAATTTATTAGAAATCAGGTCATGCTTCATATTTTGCCTGAATTCAGATGAATAATTCAATAAAAAGGGAAAAAGTTGTAAAAGAACCTTTTTATTCCCTCCTATACATCATATTTTAAGGTAAAAATATACCTAACACTTTATAAATGGAGGCACTATGGGCGAACAATGTGTAATAAAGACTGGGAAGACGTAAAAGTGGCCCCCGTGCTTGCTGAAATATGTTCTGTTACATGTTCCAAAGCAAATCACATGTTTTAATATGACAATTTACTTACTTTTTAAATGAACATGTGCTAAAGGTTTATTCTACTCACTAGTAAATGAGGAGACCAGACAGATGTTAAAACTTATTCAAAAAAGAAATTTATCAGGGATATTGAAATAAATATGCAAATGAAAGTCAACATTATTTTTTCAAGGGGTGGGGGATGATACATTTAGTTATTATCTTCCCAAGCATTGGGCATAGAATCGTGTGTGTGTATAAACTTTAATAAAAATATGCCCCATGTGCTATAAAATGATTATAGACGTATGATAAATGTTGACTTTATGAGAGGTCCCTAACTAACTTTAAATTATTAATATAAATATAATCAGACCATTTTATTCATTCATTCTTTCATTTATTTTTTCATTCAACAACCTCCAAATAGGGGCCTGATGTGCATGTATCAATACTGTGCTAAACTCACTAATGACCAAGAAGCCTTTACTGCCCTCATGGATCTTGAATTCTAGCTGGTAAGCAGTGCCCAATAAAATAAATGTATGTATTTGCAAGATATTATAGGCATTTATGGAGGTAGAAGGGGGAAGGATTAGAGAACTGAAATGGCTTGGACTTTAAAGTTTGAATTAGGCTGAGTTAATGGAAAAAAAAACCAGAATTCCAAAGGAGTCGCAATAGCAGAGGCACTGGAGGCGCAAAGGAGGTTTAGGATGGTAAGAGTGAAGAGTCCTTGCTTCTGGTTTTGTGTTGACCCTAGTGCTTATGGAGATATCTATTTTCTAGATGACACTAGAAAATAAAAATGGCCCAAAGTGAACAGAATACACTAATGCATTTTCATTTCATCTCATGTAATGAAAAGCCAGAATTTGTTTGCTTGCCACATAATATTTTTATTTCTTTGTTTGCTTATGTGGTAAGTAGGTAGGGAGGGAGACAGGCTGGCTGACTCTCCAGCTGATTGGCTGAGAAAAAGCATGCTTGGAAATAAAATGATTAGAATGACAACAGGTAGGCCTGTTATCATAGGAGTAATGAAAGAGGCAAATAGATTTTCATTCATTTAGTCTCTCAAGGGATTGAATGTTTTGGTGATTTAGTTGTTAGGGGTTCTGGGTTTGACTAATAAGAGTGTTTTGAAATTTTAAGTTGTAGTAAAATAATGTAACAATTATTGATGCAATTGTAATAAATCATGTTGATGTATCTAATTGAGGCATATCATTAAGAGAAGATTTAGATTTACAATCTCTAACTTAAAAGGTTAGTGTTAATTAGCTTCTTAATTAAATTATAGTAATGAGGATGATCTTTTTTTGAAATATTTTAATGGGACTATTTCAAGGACAATTGGCATGAAACTATGATTAGATCTGCAAATTTCAGAGCATGGTCCATCATAAAAATCTGGTTGGGTAGATAGGTCAGGTGTTTGATTTAGGTGCTCCAGAATGGCATCTGTTTTGAAACCTAGTGAGGTAATAGTTCATGAATGCAATAAATCTTCAGATGAAATTAATATGCAGACTGTTATCTCCACGGGTAGTATTACTCGGTTGTCAGCCTCTAGGAGGCAGCACTCCCTGGTTTTAAATCAGATGAGGGAATTATGTACGAATCAAAGTTAAGGTCCCTGTAGTCTATATATTCATAACTTCAGTGCCATAGGTGACCTATAGGTTTACTAATTATATAGGGATTATTAGTTTCATCCCTTAAATAAAGAATTCACAGGGAGGGTAGAGCAATTATTAAAATAATGGCTGGTAGAATTGGTTAGGTTGGTTCTGCTTCTGGTGCATCAATAGTACTTATATGAGTTAGGTTAGTAGTCAATATAAGTGAAATAATATATAGTGCAAGAGAGCTAATTATAAAAACAATTATTAGGCTATGATCATGGAAGTGTAACAGTTTTTCTATAATTGTTGATGTTGCATCTTGAAAACCTAGTTGAAATGGGTATGCCATGAAGATATATAGGGTTCCACCTATAATTTAACTCTGACCAAGTTATGTAAATTTTACTAATATCTTCCTTGTGGAGAAAGACATAATGGTGTGGCACTGGCTTGGAACCAATTTAAGGGTGTTCGTTCATTCCTTCTTTTCTTACTTAGGAATTACATATGGGGGTTCTTCAAATGTGTGATGCCGTGGGGACACCCATGCAGTCATTTGAGGTTTGTTGTGTGTAATTCTATTATTAATACTTCTCATTTACATGCAAACACTTCCATACCATGAAAACTATAATTATAATATCAGTTAGTGAGATGAATGTGCCTACAAGTGATACAGTATTTCAAGTTATATAAGCGTCTGGATAGTCAGAGTAGCATCCTGGTATTCCTGATAGACCAAGAAGTACTGGAGAGAACACATTATATTAATGCCTACAAATATGACCAAGAAATAGATTTTTTCCCAGGTTTTGCTAATGTATAACCTGAGAATAATTATAATCAGTGCACAAATCCGCCCATGATAGCAACTATTACTCCTCTAGATAATACATAGTGAAAATGTGCTAGTGCACAATATGTATCATGAAGAACAACACCTAGTGAGGAGTTGGCAGGGAGAATGCCTGTTAGACCTTCAGCTGTAAATAAAAAGATAAAGCCTAGAGTTAGACGTATAGCTGGAGATCATTTGATTAGTGTTGCTAATCAGCCAAATACTTTTATTCTAGCTGGGATAGCAATAATTACAGTAGCTGATGTAAAATATGCTCATGAATCAACATCCATGCCTACTGTAAATATGTGGTGGGTTCAGACAATAAAATCCAGAAATTCAATGGATATTGTAGCTCATACTGCCACTATATATCCCAAAGTCTCTTTTTTTCCCCCCTGAGTAGTATGTAACAATGTGTGACATGATCCCAGATCTAGGAAGAATAAGGATATAAACTTCTGGGTGACCAAAAAATCAGAATAAGTGCTGATATGAGATCTCCTCCTTCAGTAGGATAAGAAAAAAATTAGTATTTAATTTTCGGTCTGTTAATAGTACAATAATTCCAGCAGCTAAAACAGCGAGAGATTAAAGAAGTAAAACGGCTGTAATTAAAACTGATCAGACAAATAATGGTGTCTGATACTAAGAAAGGGCTGATAGTTTTATGTTAGTAATAGTGGTGCTCAACTGGCATGGCTCAGTGGTTGAGCATCGACCTGTGAACCAGGAGGTCACAGTTCCATTCCTGGTCAGGATGCATGCCCAATTGCAGGCTTGATCCCCAGTGTGGGGTGTGCAGGAGGCAGCTGATCAATGATTCTCTGTCATCATTGATGTTTCTATCTCTCCCTCTCCCTTCCTCTCTGGAATCAATAAAAATATATTTAAAAAAATAATAGCAGTAATGCAATTAATTGCATTAAAAAGGAAGTAAAGACCAGCTGGTGTGCAGTGTGGCTCAGTTTCATGCACTGAGAAGTCACTGGTTTGATTCCTGGTCAGGGCACATGCTTGGGTTGTGGGCTCATCCCATTTCTCTCTCTCTACTCTCCCTCTCAAATCAATGAAAGCATATTAAAAATAAATAAAAGGAAAATAAAACAATCAGAAATTTTAGAAGAATAACCAGGAGCAATGAAAATGAACAGACAGAAACTACCAGGAAAATCACTATGAACATCAATCAAATACTTAATGTTTTTAGTTTCTTTGTTTTTGCCTGTTTAGAGTATAGTGAGAACTTTGGAAGTTATATCAATTGAAACCATGATCTGAAAATGCTATAAAGGTATTCTCTACATGATGTCGTTTTCAGACAATACATTTGCCTTTTGTAAACAAAGGTTTTCAAACTCAGTATAGTAAGAATGCAAATGCTTAAAAAACTGAAATTGGTTATTCTACCCTTAATAATGTTTCTCCAACTTAGAAGCATTTTAAAATTATCAAATCAGTGCCTTTTTAAAAATTTCTATTTCTGTATTTCTATTTTTCTAAAAACCACCTTAGTTTATTCAAAGTTTGTTTGTATCAAATAAATAACAACCAGAACAGAAGCAATAGCTATAGACTAGTTTGTACTTTCTTAAGACTCTTAATAATACAAATTATCAGAATGTAAGTCTGTGGACTGAAGGGTCCCAGATTCGATTCCGGTCAAGGGCATGTACCTTGGTTGTGGGCACATCCCCAGTAGGGGGTGTGCAGGAGGAAGCTGATTGATGTTTCTCTTTCATTTATGTTTTTAACTCTCTATCCCTCTCCCTTCCTCTCTGTAAAACATCAATAAAATATATATATTTTTAAAAAGAATATAAATTATCAGAATATATGATTATTTAAGTAAATCAATCTAATAGAAATACTAAAACTACAACCTGAATTTGAACATCTAATTGCCATTCACTGGACTTTTGTCCTCAGTCACAAAGTAAATCTCTCTATATATAAAAGCCTAAGCATTGGCCAATATCTCTGATGTGCACTAACCACCAAGGGGCAGATGCTCATCGCAGGAGTGAAAAACCACAGGCATGGAAACATGGAACAGACTGATGAATCTCAGAGAGAAGGGGGAAGGAGGAGGATGGGAAGAGATTAACCAAAGATCTTATATGCATACTAGAGGCCCAGTGCACGGATTCGTGCACCAGTGTGGTTTCTCAGCCTGGCCTGCGAGGATCGGGCCAAAACTGGCTCTCTGACATCCCCCGAGGGGTCCCATATTGCGAGCGCACAGCCCAGGCCAAGGGACCCCACCAATGCATAAATCTGTGCACTGGGCCTCTAGTAGATAAATAAAAGTTAAAATTTAGCTGTTAATTAACACATATTAATGAAATTAAGGTTCACTATTAAACTTAGCAAAATGTAGCATCTACTTAAAATACAATTATAAGTTTAGAGCTTTAACTTTGGAAGCATAATAATACAGTAGAAAAAAAATCACATCCTTTATAATTTCTAGCTTTTTATTCTATATTTTGTAGTTGTGGTCAAAAGATCTTAAATATATCATTAGAAAGAGGGAAAGAAGTACCAACTACTTACCAGATAAGTGGAGAATCTATTTTAAAAAGTAGCCATACATACCGGGGACTTTAATAATAACTTTGCATATGTTTTCCACTATATTAAAATAACATTTCTACTTTGGTGAATGAGTTTAATGAGAGATTTCAAACTGAACTTGAATTTTGCTAATATTAGCAGTTTAAATGGGTACTCGTCTATCAGATATCAATGTCATCATAGTGCAAAGTTAAGGTAATACTATTTCATTATTTGTTCTATGGGAAATGAAATGTATATATAGATATAATGCCTTCATTCCTAGGAACATGTAGATAAACTAGAAAAAGAAATCAGTTAATGCAGGAACAACTCAGGAAAACTAACTTAAAGAAAATTGAAAATAATTAAATGTGGGTAACTTGGCTTTCCAAAGCCTTGAGAGACATATTAAATAGTAATGAAAGAAGACAGTAAAGTGATTTAACAATACAAATCATTCAGTAAAATAATAACAACAAAAGGGCACGGGTGGCTGGTCTTGTTGTGTAATATGGTCATGATGTCCTGTGGTGTGTCAGGCATGAACTTGGAGGATTCTTGCTTTTGACATTTAATGTTACTATGACCAATGACTCACATTTGTTAAATACACATGAATCATTTAGAATGTTACATTAGAACACACACACACGCACACGCACACGCACACACACGTGCGCACACACACACACGCACACACACATACACGCACACACACGCACACACACGCACACACAAGCTAAATGAAACTCAAGAGTACTGAACACTTATCTTCTAATTAACTGAGTTGGCTCTAAGTCGCACTGCTTTCTGATGTTAGCAGACACGGACAAATAATAATCATTCTATTCCATTAAAAATACAAGCCCAGTTAAAAATATAAATTCAGACTAGTTGAAATCACAGGATAAATTGTTATTATTAATGTTAACAATATAACTATTATACCCAGTCCAAAGAGTAAATCATTTGTAGTTGTTCCAGACTAGGTCAGCAGGGTGCTATGAACATTTAGCACAAAATCTGCTTCTTGACCCTGAGGATATAAATCAGGAAACTATTAGCTGAGGCACACCAGTTGAGTCTGTAAAGCTCTATTCAGTCTCACATAATGTCCTTAACAATTGGGAGGAAAACCAATTGATCTTATGATTAACGTGACCAACACAGAATGTACATTTGGGTCAAAGAGTTAATACTGGGCTTGACAATGACTAATTTAGCTTTCTACATGGATCAAATTAAGCAAGTAATTGCCAGCATGTGGCCAGATCAGACTGTCGATTTGTACCTATTAATCTGACTTTATTTGGAAGGTCAGCTATTTACCTTTTGTAATCTATTTACCTCAATATGTGGCTAAACTTCTGGGATTTGTGCTGTTGGAAGTTCTAAGTGAATATAAAAGGTTGCCCCAAGTAAAATAGGAAGTTTACTTAGATGGAGAGTAAAAATATGAGTGACTATAGTGAGGGAGAAAAAAATGTAATTTCTATGTCATTGAAAAATTACTTAAAGAGTTAAAGGCAAAAATTTTTCAATGATTTTTTTCAGTGCTAATTAGATAGAAGGTACAAATATTTAATGGTGCTCTCTCTGAGCCTGGTATTGTGCTAGGCAATTAACATATTGGTATCTGATTTATTTCTTCTAACAAGTGTGATAGCTAAATACTACTATTACCCATATATATATTCATATATATAATATATATGTCATATATATAATATATATGTCATATATTATATATTGTATACTTACTTAATATATGCTGACTAAGGTTCACAGAAATGGACTATTTTGCAAGGTTACATAGTAAGTGCCATTAGAGCAAAATGTACTCAAGTCCATAAATGAAAAATATCTGGGTATTTTGGACAGTTCAGAAAAACAAGAGAACTTGAGGCTATCAAACTGCCTTATTAACTTTCCTTTATTTCATACTGAATGTCAAATATTCCCATTGCAGTATTTGGAGAAAAAAGGTAAAAGCAATATACTATGATAATAAATATGTTAATTTACATATTAAATAATATTTGTTTTTAATATATATTCTTACCACTGGACTCTTTATAGTGCAAGGAATTCTGGTAAGTAGTTAGAAATAATACCATATCCCTAAGTTCTGTGATATTGGTATTTGCCAATTTTAGCATCCTAAGTACAGTAGTTATGTTAGATGAGAACAATCAGCTTATCCTCTGAACTAACTGCTTGTAACACGAGTAATTCAGGAGTAAGAATGGTGCTCAGGATCCTTCTGAGATAAATTCAAACAGCCAAAGATTCACTCCTCTAAGGAAACCAGTGTGGAAGTGGGTAATCTTTTTCCATAAAATGGCACAGAGGACAAGTTAGTAAATATGAAGACAAAATTACTCAGAACATTCAAATAAAGAATCTGGAAATTAATAAAGAAGCTGGAGATCCAGAAGGAGAAGCGGTAATACCAAGGTAACAGCCTCATGATCTCCATGTCCACAAGACCTGGCTCCACAGGGTTCACAGTCACACCTGTCCCTTGAAGCCTCCGGGCAAATTCCCCAGTGATCGAGGGCAAAAGCAGTTTGCTGCAGTAAGAGTTCTGGTTGAAGATCAAAGGTCCACCAGCCCCTGTCAGATGTTCCTCATCAAAGTACCCTTGTGTTTGCCAAGAGGAAGACGCGTGTATCACCCGGGCTGACCCTGCCCATTGTAGCGCTCCTTGCAGTAGATTTGTGAGCAGAAAGGGCCCGATATAATTGGTGGCAAAGGTGAGATCAAGGCCCTCTGGGGTTAGTGTCCTGGGGATTCCACAGACTGCAGCGTTGTTAACCAGCAGATGTATCTCAGGACACTCTTGCAGGAGCCACCGGGCAAAGCTCCGGATGGAGGCCATGGAGCTCAGGTCCACCTCCCCAAGCAGAAGGCTGGCATCCTTGGTGGCTGCTTGGATCTCAGCCAGGGCTCGCTGTCCACGCTCTCGGCTACGCAAGCAAGGACCACCCGAGCCCCACGGCGGGCCAGTGCTTGGGACACAACCTTTCCGATACCGCTGTTGGCCCCAGTCTCCACGGCCGTCTTCCCGGTGAGATCTGTGGGGCAGTGCTGCAGGTCCCAGAGCTGAGTCTGATGCCAGAGCCGCACACTCAGTCTGAGCAGGAAGACCAGAATGAGGAGGACAGAGCCAGGACCCCAGGCCTGGGTGCTGAGTAGAGACCACAGTGGCATAGCAGATGACTGGCCTACCACCCAGAGTGGGAAGAGGGTTGGAGAGAGCTACACAAGGTGCAAACCCAGTTCTCTACCTGAGCTTGGCGAAGGAGCTGGATGGTGTTCCTGGAAAATATTTTAGCAGGTCCTGTGGGATAATTCCTCCCGCAAAAGCTGCTCAGGATCCTCAGGTGGCCCAAAGCCTCTGGAATGCCTCAGTCAAACTAACAAACCTGGACAAGGTGGACTGAGCCTCTGAGACCCACATCTAGAGTTCTTCAACATCATTTCCTTTGAATCTGTATGCTTTTGTACTTTAATTATATTGTTATTTTGTTAAACTCACAAATCAGATATATTGCTATTATTTATAGAGTTGAGATTTGTGTAGCTTTACCTATATGTTTAATATTTTCTTTGCTCATTCTTCTTTCTTGTGTCTCAGATCTTCCATCTGTGGTTATTTTCCTTCTATCCAAAGTACATTCTTTAGAAGTTCCTTTAATGAGGATTTGTGGTAGACAGAATTCTAAGATGCCCCCAAGATTCATACCTTCTGTGTATACATTCTCTGTAATCTTCTCCCCTGAAGTGTGAGCAGAACTAGTGAATATGATGAAATTTCATGTCTGATTATGTTATATACCAGAAAAGTGGGATTTTGCTGAAGTAATTAAAGTTTGTAATCAGTTGGAAGAAAAAAAAAGAATCTGGAAATTAACTATTATAGGTCTGGTTTTGAAGAAGATTGAGGTTTTTATTTTTACAAGAGGAGGATAACCTCTTAAAGATTTTCTCTTTTAAAACATTGTATTTGCCATAACCAGTTTTTGATATTTGATATATTGGATACAGGATATTTGAATGAATATGGAAGAAACTAACCCATATAAAATTTTTCTTTCAATGTATTATTTTATTTTTTCCGTTCCTTTTTAATCCCTCTATCCCTATGCCCTCTTCCACCTCCACCGAACCACCCCCCCACAATCTCCACACTGTTGTCCATGTCCATGAGCTCGCTCTTTTTTTCTTAAATTTTAAATTTGAATTATCCAGAGAATGATACATAACTACTATTGAATAAGTTAAAAATGAAGAAAAATATACTTATTTATTGATGAACAAAATGAAGAAAATGAAAAAAGTTCTCTCTTTGGGTATGTTAGTTAATAATGTATCTTAAATGTACATACCTAATATTTAAGGGAAAGTGTATAGCATAGGGATTACATTGAATCTCATCCAATTCTACTTTGCAAAAAATGTGTGAACTTACCTCAATTACCTGAGCTCTCTAAGACTCAGTTTACTTTTGTGTAAAACAGGAATAATGTCTATATTTCTCTCATAAAGTTACTGAGAGGATTAAATTATATAAAATATTCAAGTGTCAACCACATACCATACCACTGGCATTTGGTAAGTTCTTCACAAGTGATGGAAATCGTCATGGTGATCAGAATCATCATCATAAATGTACCCTTATAAACAGAGAGTATGTCATTTTTTATCTCCGATTATGTCTTATGAATTTTATATTTCTGTTAGTAGCTAGTATAAGATCTTATATCTATGAAGCCAAGTAAAATAAAATAAAACAGAAAGTATTTGATTTGACAAATTACTAACATGTGCTCATTTCCCCCTCATTAGTTAATTTAACCTTAAAGACTCTCATAGGAAATAACCATTCCCATCCATTTATCCAATAAGGACAATGAACATGAATTTATGCTGACATAAAAAGTCCAAATCAGCTCTCTTTCCTTAATAGCTGACCAAGGGAATTTCTCATGATCCAAATTCTTGAACTGAAACTTGAGAAATACCCAGGGCTTTGAATAAAGGCTTTAAGAAGGCTCTATATAAATGCCTCAACAAACCAAGATAGGCTTGAACTGTTTCTATGCTGCATAAATATATTTAAACATAGATTATACTAAATACCCCTTATGCTTATAATTGTTATAAACTTAAAATAACTAAAATGCTACACTTTCCAGCAAAACTGCAAAACCCATCAAAATCAGTTTGACATTTTGAATTAAATTAACAACTTAAATTAATATGAAGAATGATTTTAAAATGAAATAATTTTTATCAACTTGACATGTAGTAACTACTAAATAATGGACTTCTTGAATTCAGCAAGCTCATCTTCTGGAGCATGCTATGTGAACAACCTCCTCCCATCACTCTCCCTATTGGACAATATAAAATCTTCATTCTGCTGTGTTCAGTAAAGTCAGCTGGGCTCTCATTAATAAAAACACATTATTTATATATTGTCTACTTTTATTCTTTTCTCAGTAGCCATAGACAATTAAACAGTACAACAGGGTACTAAAATGCTTATACATACAAGTTCTAAAGCAGGAAATAAAATAAAATTCTAGCAGCAGAATACACATATGTATAATCAATAAGAGATTATTAATATTAATTTATTACACTATGTATAGTCAATAAGAGATTAATATTAATTAACTAACATTAATTAATATTAGCTTAATATTAATTTATAGTATCATAAAAAAGATATCACTTATACCAAATACACAGAATACACACATCTCTGAGTAGACCCATGGAGGCTCAGATGAGCAGCTTGATTCCAGTTCATCTGGACTGGTTTCTAATGCCGAATTTTCACTGGGGTGTGATTCTTGCTCAGTTAGTTCCCCTGGACTTAAATCTTCCCAACTGCCCTCTTATTTCTAAACTTCCTGGCTTGGGACTCTAAATCTGATTCCCTTTTGCTTCCTCCCTAAAACAACAAACATGTTCCACCCACACCCCACCCTTACTCCAGCCTGAGTCAGAGCCCCAGGCTCTGGCTTGATGAGAATGGGAGGTTCATGCACACATTCATTTGCCCAGCAGGTCCTAATTGGGCATCTGCTTTTACAGTGCCCCACCATGGCACCAGGGAGAGAACAATGAATCTTGCAGATACTGTGGGCCCAAAACCTCTCCTACTAGACTCTTCATTTGCACCAGCAGGTACATTTCATTGATTATAGAGAACTTTACAAAACTGAATTTAAAAACTGGCTTTATGATTGTCTAACCACTATGCTGTATACCTGAAAATTATACAAAATAATAGTGACTATAAACTGCAATTGAGAAAATTATATTGCAAAAATTGGCTTTTTGTCAGTTACATAAAAATACTTTCCTTGGAGCAGGAGTTAATTTCTACATCACCAAAAAATTTTCTACATCAGTGATAATTTAAAATAGATATCAGATGCTTTAAATTTCCATTTTTCCCCACAATTAATTAGTAAACATGCAAACTATAACACAATCTATAAAAAATTAAATATATCAGAACTTTAAAAATAGAAACACATTTATAATAATCTTCTATGGAAAGCAGGCAACAGCCAGTCTATACATATTAGAATTTTAGCCTATAATCTTCTACACTTTCTTTGAATATATAAATATACAGTGATGACTAATATCCATTTGTAATGATGATCAAGAAACTACAATTTGCATTAAGGATAATAATATTTATAAAACTAGTAATCTATTATCACCAGCATCCTACTAAGATTGGATAGGGCACAGATTCAAAACAGGTGTATTTTTGCATCACAGAATTAAAATAAATAGAAGTTTCATAACTCACTGAAGAAATAAACCCATAAATCCTTGCCTGGCTGGGAGGCTTGGTTAGTTGGAGCATTGCCCTGTGCACCAAAAAGGTTGTGGGTTTGATAACTGGTCAGGGCATGTACAGGGGAGAGATCACACTCTCTCTCTCTCTCAAGCTCTCCTTCCCTTTCCCTTCTTCTCTCTTTAAAATCATTAAAAACATATCCTCGAGTGAGGATTACAAAGAAAAAAATGTGAGGATTAAAAAACAAAAGGAAATTCTCAAATGTTAAGAAATAAAGTTAACAGAGATTATCCATTTAGTCCAAACATCTGGATGTTTTGAAGAATTACTTTCTTAATCAATTTATAAACTACAATTTGGATTTCATGCTTCTTTCTTAATAGCTTCCATAATGAGAAAACACAGGGGGATAGCAATGTGGAATAACAGGTGCTTAGCAATTTACTGTAAAATTCCCTATTTGGATTATGCAAGGACATATAGGAAAAAATGTAAGTCACTCAAATGTAAAAATGATTTTAAAATAATATTCTTTATTGAAGTAGTTATTGGAAAACATAATTATAAGTTTTGCCATTTTTTGCTATTTTTTGAGTCTTTACTTCCCTTAATAGGCAAAATTAAGTTACATAAACTTTGACTTATACCAAAATATTTTGACAATAATTTGGAAAACCTCATAAATAACATGCATTTCAAATAAACATCACAAGTATATTCATCAGTATGTCCTTAAATTATTGGTATAACAAATACTTAGTGAGAGTTTGTTGCTATATGGCAGACACTGTTTTAGCTGCTGGAAAGTTAGTAGTACTCAAAACATACTAAATGTCCCTATATTCAAGGAGTTTTTATTCTGTTGGGGGAAGAGAGAAGACAAACAAAATAACAAATAAAGAATATGGTACTTTAGATAGGGATGAGTGCCCAGAAGTAAAATAAAACAAGTGGTGATGGGTATGGTGATTTAATTACAATGGACTCACTGAAAAAAAAAAAAATTACATTGACCAAAGACCTGAGGTTGGTGAAGACAGAAACATTCTTTCATTTGTACCATACTTTGATTGCAGATACTTACTAAATTAATGTTAATATTTTAACATTTTATCCACCATTTCCTTCAAGAAAATTTTTGGAGAGTAGCTTTCACATAAAGCATGCTAAGACAATAAAGAAGGACAGAGAATAATAAAATGTGTCATACAACATGGGAATTTGTGAAACTGTCAGCATTTTGTCAGGAGACTATACAGGTAAATTATCTTTAGTTCTTAGGTTAAAATAAAATCAGAAAAGGTGGATGGAGACTCAGATCTCTTGCCCACCTGCACAGTGGCCTGGCCAGCACTTCTGTCTGGGAAAACACTGCCCCTCAATCCCCCCGCCTCCCCCACTGATGCCAGATGCTGCAGTTCCTCCACTCATGTCCCTGGGCCTTTGGAGTGGCCGCCCCAGAACTGCAGCTCAGGGTTCATCTGAGATTGAGAGCTTTTGTTGGGGGTGGGGAGGTGCGGGTGGGGTTGGGGGGTGGAGGGGGCCGCAGGATCTTACCATGTCAATCAATGATATTTTAGAGCAAATTTAAAACAGCATGTCAAGTTGTGAAAAAGAGCCAAAGTTAGGCCTGGGAGAACTTCCCTTCTTTGTGAACAAGCAGTTTGGTAAAAGCCAATTTCCAGTGGGCATATTCACTGTGGTCTTTATGGGGAGAAAGAATTCAATTCCAAAAATATTTTTGCCATCAATAAACTCACTTTAATGGGGGGATGGAGGGGGAGGTGAGAAATAGAGAATTCTATAAAGATTGTGAAATCCCTAAATATAGAAGAAATGACTGTCATCACTCTAACTCTTAGCTCTTCAAGAAGTATTGCTAATTGATGACCAAAGAATAATTGGAACTGAATTTAGTCTTTGCATTTGGATCCTTTGCACAAACCTGTTCTGGGCCACATCCTGTGGTCCGCAATCAATCCTGAAATACTTGTTTGACTTCCAAGGTAACCCTGTGCTCTGAAAAGCCATTGAGAAGAGAGAGGCAAGGAGGTGGCAAACATCCAAGGAGAAAGATGTTGGCAGGAGAAATTACTAACCTTAGGCTGCATTAATTACCCGAGATCATTTATCACAGACCTCACCGATGGATGTGGAATACATATAAAAGTAAATATGACTTTCATTCTTGAGAAACACCTTCTTATGCTGAAATCCTCTAGCTCTCTTCCCAGGTGAAATCAGAGTGTGATGACTATCTCGGTAAACAATGTACAAATGCTTCCTACTTTGTCTGTCCTCCCATCAAGCTTACATTTTAATGGCTGTGTCTCCAGGCAGACTCCTGAGGCTAGACAGAAAGAGGCTAGACAGAAAAGGTGAGCCTTGCACTGAATTCTTTAGATCAATACAAAGAAGTGTCAAACTAAAAATAATGTGTGCTGAGTCTTAGAATACAAAGAAGCCTGGATGGAATCGGTATCATCAGGTGGCCACTGCACTCATTTCTAGTAAGACTGAAAATAACTTTGCTGGAATGAAAATAGCTCCAGATAGAACACTGGAAACCAGAACATAAGCCAACTGAGCTATCGTAAAGCCCAGCCTTGGATCAGTGGTTGAGCGTCAACCTAGGAACTAGGAGGTCAAGGTTCAATTCCCAGTCAGGGCATATGCCCGGGTTGCAGGCTTGATTCCCAGTGTGGGGTGTGCAGGAGGCAGCTGATCAATAATTATCTCTCATCATTGATGTTTCTATCGCTCTCTCCCTTTCCCCTCCTCTCTGAGAGATAATCATCATTGAGAGATAATCATAATATCAATATCCTATCTAATAGAAGAGAAACATGGTAATTAGCTGTATGTCTGCTACCCTTCCCATTGGCTAATCAGGGCGATATGCAAATTAATTGCCAGCCAAGATGGCGGCCGCCAGCCAGGCAGCTTGAAGCAAACATGAGGCTTGCTTGCTTCAGTGACGGAGGACTCTAACGTTCCCTGCCTGCCACTGCCGGGCTCTGAGCTTGCAGTTTGAAACATTGTTACAAATATAGAAGCTAAACAAAACCCCAGAAACCTGCTTTCAGTCAGCCGGGATCTCAGAGCTGGAGTTGAAACAGTGTTTTGATTATAAAACCCAAACAAACCAGATACCTGCTTTCAGCAGCGGAGGCCTAAGAGCTGGAGTCACGCCTCAGAGCTAAAGCTGGCCCAGAATTAAAAAAAGAAAAGAAAAAAAGGAGCGGTTGGGAGCTTCAGTCACCCGCCAGCCTGAAAACAGCCCTCAGCCCCTCACCCAGACTGGCCAGGCACCCCAGTGGGGACTCCCACACAGAAGGGTGTGTGACCAGCTGCAAACAGCCATCAGCCCCTGGCCAGGCACCCTAGTGGGGACCCCCACCATGATCCAGGACACCCTTCAGGGCAAACCAGCTGGCCCCACCTGTGCACCAGGCCTCTATCCTATATAGTAAAAGGGTAATATACCTCCCAGCACCAGGATCAGCGGAGCCGCGAGGCCTCCTGGCACCGGGATCTGCGTGACAGGGGGCAGCGCCCAAACCCCCTGATCACCCTGTGGCTCTGTGTGTGACAGGGGGCAGGGCCACAACCTCCCTATCCGCCCTGCTCTGTTCGTGACGGGGAAGGCGCCCCAACCACCTGATCAGCACTGCTCTGTGTGTGACAGGGTGTGGCGCCCCAACCCCCTGATCGGCCCTGCTCTGTGTGTGACAGGGTGTGGCACCCCAACACCCCCCATGGGCCCTACTCTGTGTGTGACGGGGTAGAGCCATAACCTTCCCATTGGCCCTGCCCTGAATGTGACAGTGGTGGTGCCCCATCCTCCGCATTGGCCCTGCTCTGTGGGTGATAGAGGGCAATGGCCCAACCGCCCCCCATGGGCCCTGCTCTGTGTGTGATGGGGTAGAGCCATAACTCCCCATCGGCCCTGCCCTGAGTGTGACAGGGTGCAGCGCCCCAACCCCCTAATCTGCCTTGCTCTGTGTGTGACAGGGGGCAGTGCCCCAACTCCCCTATCGGCCCTACTCTGTGAGTGACAGGGGGGAGCTCCCCAACCCCCTGATTGACCATGTTCTGTGCGTGACAGGGTACAGAGCCCCAACCCCGCTGATGGGCCCTGCTCTGTGAGTGACAGGGGGCAGTGCCCCAACCCCCTGATTGGCCCTGCTCTTTGCGTGACAGGGAGTGGCGCCGCAACCTCCCCATCGACCCTGCCTTGAGTGTCACAGGGGGCAGTGCCCCAATCCCCCAATTGGCCCTGCTCTGAGCCCTACCAGGGGCTGCACCTAGGGATTGGGCCTGCCCTCTGCCACCTGGGAGCAGGCCTAAGCCAGCAGGTCGTTATCTCCTGAGGTGTCCCAGACTGCAAGAGGGCACAGGCCGAGCTGAGGGACCCCCCTCCCCCCCGAGTGCACAAATTTTTGTGCACCTGGCCTCTAGTATATATATAATAATCATTATATCAATATCTATATCTATATCTATATCTATATCTATATCTATCTATATCTATATCTATCTGTCTATATCTATATCTATATCTATATCTATATCTATATCTATACCTATATCTATCTATCTATCTATATATATATATATATATATATATATATATATATATATATTAAATGGAGAAACATATGAAAACACATATGACAGATAAAATGATATACAGTTTTCTTTCCTCAAAACCTTCCATGTAGTCTTTGACTAGAAATGGTTCCCAGTTCAGCTATTTCTAGAACATTAGTGAAAACACCAGATCCTTTGGAACTGTGAATTTTTTGCTGCCTAAGTTATTGCCTTTGATGGCTGTTTTACTGACTTAAGAATATGGAAGAATTGAGTCATCTTATTTCTATGCCAAATTAGAAGTCACATTTGCTGCTTTTCAGCATTCATCTCTTTGTTAATCCTCCTTATGTTGGGGGTAAATGTGATTGGTGATGATTTGAATGTTTTAAAAGTTGGAAAATTCATTCATTCAACCAACATTTAGTAATCACCTTCTTCAAAGACAGTTTTTACTATTGTATTTTATGGAGGTTTTTTTCTCTCCTTTGTTTGTTGTTGTTTCTTGCTGTTGTTTTTGGCCAGGCCATGAGCTAGGCATGTATGCAGATACATAAGGGATTCCTGCATTGGGGAAAGTCATTGTTACAAAGTGATAGGATCCAAGCTTTAAACGAAGTTCTGTATAGTTGACTTCATTTACACAAAGGAAAAATGGACAAGGGTATGGAAGACTGAAAGTTTTCACTAAATACTCATCCTCTCTTTCTTCATAAGATATGGTATGGGCTAGGCTTAAGGCCCCTTGCTTAAGACTACAATATCAGCCTTCTTTGCAGCTAGTTATGGCCAGCTGGTTAAGTTGTAACTAGCTGCATGTGAGTGGCAGTAATATGAGCCACATCTAAATTCTGCTCTCAAAATGGATGAGAGTCTTATTTTCAATCAAAGTTTCACTTAGCCTGTAACTTATATGCTGTCTAATATCTTTCAGGTATGAAAATCTAAGTTCTAAAAAGATTATGTGTGATGGTGTAAAAGAGATTTAGATCCAAGTTATCCAGTGGATATGATTTGTAAAGGTATGATGTTTCAAGTAGTATGTAGTATGCTACATAATAATGACAGTAGTGCCACAAAAATTCACTTTAAAATTATAGAATGTATTATTCAGGTATAGACGTTTCAGATGTCTGCTGAAAGGATGTGCCATAGATGGAGGGAGGGAGAATAGTTTGTGCTGAAGGGGCTGGTAGTGACTAATACTGTAACACCATTTACATATGAACTTCATTGACAGGCTTTGACTTTGACTTTTCTTCCTATTTATGCTAATTTAGAGAAGTTATCAGTGGTTATATAACAGAGAAGGCAGAATGCAGTAATACAAACTTTGTTACATTTCATCATATGTATTTTAATCAGATTGGTAATGTAGATAGGTCTTACCTACTAATATAGCCTCATGTGCATATAAGCAAGCACATGACTACGATGATCTGGAGTATAAGATGAAGGATGAAGTGCACTTCGCCTTCTTAATAATTGAATCTTATTTAATACTGACAGAGAATGTCCCATAACGTTTTGAATTCTAATTTTTTTTCTTCTCAGTTGAGATATATAGGGATAATACGATATATGTATCTGTGTGTTTACACGCGTGAGCATATCTATATAATAAAAGCCTAAGTGTCCATTATGGCAGAACGACCAGAACGGCCAATCGCTATGATAGGCACTGACCACCAGGGGACAGATGCTCAACACAGGAGCTGCCTCCTGGTGGTCAGTGCACTCCCACAGGGGGAGCGCTACTCAGCCAGAAGCCAGGCTCACAGCTGGTGAGCTCAGCGGCGGTGGCAGGAGCCTCTCCCGCCTCCGTGGCAGCACTAAGGAGTAGCAAGCTGAGCAATAAGGAGAAGCGAGCAGGCAGGCGGTAAGAAGTGAGGGCTCCCAGACTGCTAGAAGGATGTCTGACTGCCGGTTTTGGCCTGATCCCCTCAGGACATCCCCTGAGGGGGTCCTGGTCATACCCTGCAGGGTCCCGACTGCAAGAGGGTGCAGGCCAGGCTGAGGGACACCCCCTACCTAGTGCACAAATTTTGTGCAGTGGGGCTCTAGTGTGTATATATGTGTGTGTGTGTATATATATATATATATATATATATATATATATATATATATATATGAGAGATGCCTGATGCATAAAAATTCATGCACTGTGCCGGGAGCCGGTCCATGCTTGCTGTTTCAAGGGACCTGGCATATATGGCATACTGTTCTTAATATGTTTGCTCACCTTCTTGGCACTATGTGTTTTAACCAAGGTCTCTGAGAAAGGTTGTTTCCCCAGGCAGGGATTTTCCCCTGAAGTTAGGGAGGGAATAAAACCTCTTAACTAAGTGCCAGGCGGGTAATTAATCACTTTAACTACGAACAATCATGCTTAAGCTACATAATCTTTATTCCCTGGAATGGAGATAAGAAACGCCCTAACCTTTGGAATAGAGATTGATAGGATTGAATCAACTGGTATAAATACAGATGTAACAAGACAGCAAGACTCAGAACTAAGGAGACAGAAATTGGCACAGAACCTACACAGAACGTTCTCTAGAGACAGAAGAACTTCGCTGGAGAGAACATGGCAAAAGATCCTGGACAGAAACTGGCCTCAGAACCTAGAGACAGAACCTAGCGAGAGAACATGGCAAAAGATCCTGGACTGAACCTGACTACAGAAATTGGCAAGAGAACCTGACTAGAACCTGGTGACTGAACCTGGCTGGAGATCCTGGACAGAACCTGGCTGGAAAACCTAGCGAGGGAACATGGCTACAGAACCTGGCTGGAGAACCTGGAGAACCTGGCTGGAGAACCTAGCAAGAGACCATGGACACAGAACCTGGCTGGAGATCCTAAGCAGAACCTCTCTGGAGATTGAGACCAGAACTTGGCTGGAAATTCTGGCTAGGCTGCTGATCAACTGAACACTGTCTCCGTGTCATTCCTTCTTCGCTGACTCCGTCCACACCTTTGGGGACCCCTGGACCTGCTGGGGTTGGACCCCAGCAGCACTGGAGGGGGGAGTCCCTTAGCCCAGCCTGCCCCCTCTCACAGTCCGGGAGCCCTCAGGAGCAGGAGGTGACCGGGCGATCAGGGAAAGGCAACGCCTCCATCACACCTCTGCTGCTGCCACTGCAGGCAGCACAAGCCTCGGCCGGCCCTGGTTACCTGAGCCTCGGGCAGCCCTGGGCTGCTGGGCAGCTGCCATCCGAGGCTTGCCTGTGCCTCGGGCCAGCCCTGGGTGGCTGGGGAGCTGAGGGGACTGGGGGACTCTGGAGGCAGGCATGTGGAGTGGCTGAGCCTGCCTGGGGGTGGGACTGGCCTTGCCGTGCACCTGCCACTCCAGCAGAGCTGAGGGGACAGGGGACCGCCATCTTGTGGATGTGGGTGCTGCCAACTTTGAAGGCATGGCAGTCAATTAGCATATTCCCTCCTTTATTGGCTGTGGTGCCACCATCTTTGTGATGGCATGAGGGTCAATTAGCATATTCCCTCTTTATTAGATAGGATATATATAGTACACTATAATACATATACATACATCAAATGTGAGGTCAGATGTTGCTTGTCTATTTTTATATAGCCAATGTTTTACTAAAGTCTTGTCACTCATTCTGCCATCATATGCCACTAGGGAGGTGATTTTTTACTAAACTTCAGAACATATTAATGCTGAACTTGAGGACTGCACTATGTGGTTTCTCATACTTTTAAAGGCCTCCACTAGTTTAAATAATTACTATTTGCTAACCAAGAAGAAAAGCTTAGTGTTAATATTATTCACAGATAGTGTTTATTCTCTTTAATTAAGTAAACTGTTTAAATAAACGAGTGACCATAATATGCTGTAAAGACCAAAAGACCATGAAGAATAAGAGCAAGTATGAAAACAATTTGTGCAGCCTGGATTCTCTGTTGGCTGATACAGAAATGTACAAGACAGAAAGCAAATCTGGCCGGAAAACAAAAGGAGAAAGGAAATAATGCATTAAGAATCCAAGGGGAAATTTTTTTTTGAAAGAAGAGTAGTATGCTATCATTTAAATTAATTCCAGAACAATTCTGCAACATCTAAACCTTTGAACTCATACATAAATATTTTCTTCAAGAGAAACAAAAGCCACATGTATACCTTAGAGTCATATGGCTCACAGATCAGAGTTACAAACTTAGATGTGACTAGTACTCGGAAGGATAATGCCATTTAGGATGATGGCAGTGATGTGAGCACCAAACACATCTACTGAGTGACGTTAAAAGCTAATTTTCAAACTCTGGATAGAAGAAAAGAAGAAAGATTATGGGTAACATACAGTATTTATGAAAACCAAAATAAATTCTTTTTAGAAAGTAGCTGTAGCCTCCACAATGCTACAATATAATCCAATTAATTATTACTCTGCTAAAGCTACTTTTTAGTTATATGAAAATTAGGAGATAAAAATACACCCATGGAAATATACCTAAATTGACTGGCCAGTGTTGCTCAGTGGTTGAGCATCAACCCATGAACCAAGAGGTTTCTAGTTCCATTCCTGGTCAGGGCACATGCCAGGTTGTGGGCTTGATCCCCAATAGGAGGCATGTAGGAGGCAGCTGACTGATATTTTTCTCTCATCGATGTTTCTATCTCTCTGTCTCTCTCACTTCTGCTCTCTAAAAATCTTTGCATGTCATTGCTGATCATTAACTCAGATTAGCAAAAGGTGAGACATTCACAGGGATTACATAGCAGATGTTCCTGTTCCAAAGTGAAATTTTAGCAACGTGTGGCAGCAAGACTTTAAAATAAAATCACCAAGTCACTAAATTTATATTTGAATTCTAATAATAAATATTATTAGTTCATTTGTTATAGCAAATACAATTATTCTAAGATGAATAGAGTGTTTTCCTATGCTTATAGTCTCTCAGTAGCTTAACAAAATTTACTGTATTCTTGTTCCCAGCAAGGACATTTTCATTTCTTTGCTCTTAAATTCCCTAATTGTATTTGACTAATTAGGACCTCAGTTTCATATTTAGTCTTTAGACAATGAGAAGTTTATGTGAAAAGAGTAGAAGATTATTTATTTTTAGATTCTTAAGGCATTTTCTTGCTTTCTTGAATTAAAAAAAAACCACTTTCTCATATATTTAAAAAAATATGCTTCATAATCAGATATATTCTTTGAACTTCTAAAGGAAAAATAAAAATGTGTTTTGTATAACAAAATTGATTGGATTATAGATAGAACTATAAAGTCAAGTAAATTTATCATAGAAAACTACTGACTATGCTATATTTATCTCTGTAAAATACAAAAATTATAATTAAAAGATAACAAAGAATTTGGCATAATTTTTAGCCATAAATAGTCTTATATTTATTGTGTATCATTATTGTTAATAAAACTTGAAATCACTTCCCTTGAGCAAAAAACAATTACAGTATATAATTACCTCTCATGAAATAAGACTTTTATTATATGGTATATTTTGCTACCTAATTTCTTCAGCAACATTGTCTGTGAATTTTTTATATCTTTAAATTTCCTGTAACACCTTTCAAACTTTGGTGTTTTGACAACTTAAGAAACCATTTTGTGAATTTAAAATAATTTATTTAATTAATTATTATTGGTAAGCTGTCAGTGCTCTTGAGTGAATACATCTAAAGCAACTTTAATAATAAAAATATGAATATTTAATTCTGAAAACCTGATTATATATATAAGACAGAATGCTGTATCAGTTGGGCTTAGAGAAGGAGTTATATCTATATTTCTGTCAGTTTTCTACATATTGAGGCCATGATTTTTCCCTAAAGTAGTCAATGCCTAAATAACAACTGGGTATTTTCCTTACTAACATAATCAACGTAATATCATCAATATGTTTGTGCCTCTAAAATTTGCCCAGAGCAAAACCACAAAAAGAAGTAAAATGTATTAAATACTATCCATCTAATGAAGAGTTAGGTGTAAAAGCCTTTAATTGACTTTTTCAATTCCTGTATATTGTCCTTGTTCTTGTTTGTTGTTGTTGTTAGGAATTTGTGTTGCAGCAGAAGGCACTACAAGTCGCAGGTTGCCAGGGTCTAATTCATCACCCACGGGCTCCCTGACCTAGAGACCCTACTCACTTCAGAACAAATACAGTGCTTTATAAATGGCCAGAAGGAAGACACAGATGAATGGGCAAAGACAATGCCATCCTGCCCCACACACACTTGGGCCTGATTGGTTCTGTTTCTACTACTATTAATAGTCCTTTGGGAAAGCAATGCTTGCAAGGTTTTTTAATATTCCCGTATTAAATATTTATGGCCATCAATGTCCTTTTCTTTATGCAGTAGATGTTTCTGAGCATTATCTATAATTTGAACTGGTGTTTTGATGCTTGCCATACTTTTACTTTCTTATAAATTAATATTTTCACATATTAGACAATTCATTACAATTATTGTATAAATAATATTTCCTTCTGGAAAAAAAATATATATGTCAGTATAGTGTAGGTTACACTGCAGCAACAAACAATCCCAAAGCTCAGTATCGTATAATAATAGCACAATTAGTACCCATGGGACATTTACATTTCATGGACATAAAGGATGTTTGGTGTTTGCAGCACCCCAGGGCAGCTACTGTACACCTGCCAGCGATGCAAGTCAGGCTGACTGTGCCCCAGCCCTCTGCACTGGAAGCTTTCAATTTGCTTCTCTGCTCCTGCCAAGATATCACACACAGTTCCCCCAATCACATTTCACTGGGCAGAAAGCTATGTTGTCTTGACTAACGCAAGCATTTGCAAAGTCTACTGTCACCTTTACTCAGCAAGGAGAAATAAGAAATTGTTTAGAAAGATTTGTCAGGTCACAGAGAGACGTGGGTTATGTGTGTGGGGAATTTAAAAATGACTTTCAAAAAGGCAAATTTGAACTGCCCCTGGAAGTCGCCCACAGAGGTAGATTTATATTTTATTTTAGGTTGAAATAAGCAATATTTAACATATTATTTTGTAAAGCAGTATAGTGAACTGGCAAGGAAGCTAAGATCATGAAATTTAAGCTGAAACTGATAAGCTATGATCTAAAAGCATGACATATTATGTAACTTTTCTCTGCCACTATTCCATCAACCAAAGAACCGTAATAATAGTAATTCAGTAATCCCTACTATTTCCCTGGCATATGTTATTACATATGGATGAGGGACTTCTTCCATGGCTGCATGCCAATAACCAAAATATTATCAGTGGTATTTTCAATCTCAACTACCTTACCAAGACAAGAAATTCCATGGTTCATAGACAAATTCAGTCATGCTTTCCTGGGCTATGCTATGTGTCAGAATCATTTTACTCCTTTCTTAAGAAAGAGTTAATTTGAAGAAAAAGCACATTAAACATTTCTTATATTAAAAACATGTCTGGGTAGAGATCTCCCTCCTTTAAATAACTATTAAAATTTTCTGGCCACTCATCTCAGTTTTATTGTATTTTCAGTTACAAATGAGTTCTCCTTTTAAACATGCATATAAATTTCCAGAGTAGATTAAAGTAGAAGACATGAGCCATTTGCTGCTGAGAAAAGTAATATTACAACTAAGATTTTATCACCCTCTCAGGGCCTAGAATAGTTCCAGTATATGAGATTCTATATTTTTAAAAAGCAAGTCTTAAACAACAACAACAAAAATATCCAAATTATTCAAGGTAACTTTCTATATTTCTTGCTACATTTTTGAGATAGTTGGCATTTTTGAGCTGTTACTTCACAATAACCTCTTAGAGTTATGTTAAAAGCAAAATTCTCTCTAAAATTTTATATGGTTATGTAATCCAGTAAAAAAACAACACAGTTTTTGTGCCTGTTTTGCATGAAGTTTTGTTCTAATAATAATATCTATTATTTCAACTATCATATATAATTACAAAACTTTTTTTCCATAATTATTGTATTGTATTGTTAAATTACGGTATTTACTTAAAATCCTATGTATTATGTGTGCCTAGAGAAAAGACAGCAGCCACTAAAGAGAGTCTGTAGCTTATTCCTAATTCCCACAAAATATTCCATGGAGAAAATCTTTCACTGCAGTTCCTGTGATTGTAATCAAAGCAAACTCTGTAATTGCTCATCTAAAGTTTGTATTACAAATGTCTTTGTCAAAATTTGTTCCTATTGAAAGAAAGCAATGCCTGGCTACAGTGGCTCATTTGGGTGAGTGTTGTGTATACCTAAAGGTTGCCCGTTCCATTCTCCATCAGGGCACATACCTGGGTTGGGGGTTTGATCCCAAGCTGGAGGCCTGTTCTGAAGGCAACTGATTGATGTTTCTCACATCAATGTCTCTCTCTCTCCCTACCCCCACTCTCTCCCTCACTCCCTCCCTCTTTCTAAGCATGTCCTTGGGTGAGGATTAAATAATAAAAATATATATAACAAATGCTTTTTTACTATTTCTGCAACTTTAATGTCATCTTTTTATCCCTCAAAATGTGAATCATGGCATATGGTAATCATGTTAAATTTTTAAATACTGTATATATAAATAATTTTAAAATCATATTTATTTACCACATATAGCTTTTATTTTTAATGAAAAGTAAGGAAAAGGTAAATTAATACTTTCCTTTGCCTTAAATGTTAGGGTTAGGTACTTCCTATGTTCATTCATTCACTAAGTAGTTATATAGTACTTCGTATACATCATTCTCTTTCCTCCGAAACTATACAGTTTAGTTAAGAAAGGATGAACAGCCCTGGCCAGAGGGCTCATTCATTTGGAGTGTCATCTTGTACCCCAAAAGGTTGTGGGTTCAATCCCCTGATCCAGGCAACCGTTGTTTCTCTCTCACACCAATGGTTCCTTTCTCTCTCTCCCTTTTCCTCTCTCTCTCTAAAGCCAATGAAAACATATGCTCAGGTAAGTATTAAAAAAAGAAAGAATGAACAAACAAAAAGCTATAAGCCAATCATTTAATTGCTTTAGTGGGGGCCACATTACATACTCAGTGTGAGCATGAGGAGGGCCACCTAAGCTGGCTGGCTGCAGCACGGAAGGTATTTTTTTCAAGGCAAGGAAGTTTCTGCTTTTATTGAAAATATATTTGACCTCAACAGTGTACTAAATAAAGAGATAACCATTTTCATACATACACACAAAAAATGACAGTGCTAAAATATTAATTGAGGGATTTACTCATAGTGACAAGAAAGACTTTTTATAAATACAGAATAAATATTAACAGCATTATTGAGCCAATGTTGAGATACAACAGAAGGCATTATTGAGGACATCATACCTTTAGAGATAAAATTGAAAGAGTACATAGAGGTTTTCTAGGTATATAGGTTTTATCAGAGCATTCCAGGCAGAACAGCATTTGCAAAGCCATGTAAATATTATAGACTATCCTAAGTTCCTAGAATATATGACATTTAAAATAATAGTACCACATAAATATATTGGCTCCCATTCTTACAAATAAAGTTAAGTCTTAGAGAGTTTAAGAATCTAAGTGTTGGGCCTAAATATAAACTTATGTTTGTCTGACTCCTTAAACTACTACCTTGACACTATTATTCTTTTTTTATTGGGTAGGGAATGACACATACATGAAATTGGTATATTTAAAAATTCTGTAACATCTAGGAAAACTACTAACAGACTATTGACTGACTTTGGAAAATGAAATAGAATATGTATTAGTAAACTAGTCAAGGGATGAGATGATCAAGTTTTAATAATCCTAGCACAAATTCTTTCTGGCTATGAAACCTTGAGCCCACTATACTTCTAGATGTTTGCCTTCTCTGGATGTATTTTTCATGTATTAAATTAATGAGTAAATTATAATATTCTGAGACAAATGCTTTACTTACATATGATAATTTTATTTTAATATTAAATCTAAACCATATATATATATATATATATATATATCTGATCCTTCTCAAAATTCTCAGAAGACAAAGGTAACTCTTACGGAAGTGAAGTGAGCTATCTAAAATCACACAACTGATATATGACTGACTCACAATTTGAACCCACTTTTTTAGGTTTTACTTTCAGCACTTTCTTCAATACCACATCCAATGCTAAACAAAATATTTGATTCTAGTTTGAAAACACCTTACCTTCAACTGGAATCAAAACATTAAGAGACATTGTGGGAATAGAAGACATAAACTAATTTTCTCTGACAGAAAAAACCTGAGCTAAAGATTCTGTCAATTCAATACTAGAAGATCTGAGCAAACAAACAAACAAAGAACAGTGAATCACCTAAATGCTTTAAAGGAGATAATAAACATGTAGGAATTAGAAGAAATCTCAGTATAGATGAATTTTTAATGCTGTCATTTCAGCATCCAGTTGAAATAAAACTGATAGAGCTTAGAGTTTCTCATCATTCTTATAAAGTAAAATGAACTAATTAATTAAAATAAAAAGGGTGGTGGCTAAAACGCCATATCATTATTCAGTTCAATATTTCAAAGAGAGTGAGAGTTCAGGTCTAGGAATTCCAATAGCATGCAAATATAACACATGCATACATATCTATAATAATAAAAGTGTAATATGAAAATTGACCAAACAGTAGAATAGCGGAACAACCGTCCAGACGAACTTCCGGATGAAGCCGGGGCTGCAAGAGCGGAGGCTGCTGGGGCTGTGAGGGCCGAGGCAGCCGGGGCTGCAAAGGTCTACTCTTGCACGAATATCGTGCATTGGGCCTCTAGTATATTATATATATACACATACATATCTTATTTTCTACTTATGTTCATGTTATAGATTAGATCATATTTATATTTAATATATATTTATATTTTATATAAGATAATTCTCTTAAAAATAACAATAGGAGGATATTAATTGCCATTAAGTGAACATATTTGAGGTTTTCAATTACTTACACTTTTAATAAGGCAAAGAAAACCTGAAATCAGTTCCTTTGAAGTTGCCGAAAGATTCTTGCAAGGATTTCCTTTTTGTAACTGGTTTTGGCTCACAGTGCAAGTAGGACCTCCCCTCTTTTGACAACAAGTGTCCTTCTTATAAATGGAATGCATCTAAAATTCAAGAAAATTTTAAGAAGCAAGAGCAGAATACAGATACAAGTCACTGGGAATTTGTTTGATACTTAAAAACAGTTTGCTCTTTGAGAGACAAGAAAGGAATATTGAATGTAAATGTACTTCTACTCTAGTAGAAATATATAGTAGAAATATATCAAGTGTGTAGTAGTTAATGTGCTTGGTTGGGATTGAATGATAAAAAACAAACTTTGTTTTAAGCCAAATATGCAACTCATACTTCAATAAGAAATGTTTGCTATGACAACTAATTTTCCTTATAGGATTATTTTCCCCTTAAAGCCCTACATGTCTTATTTTGATTAAACGAATAGGACTTGCTTCTTTTTGTGATCATGCTAGCATTAATTGGGGGCAGAAAGAGGTTATCTGATAATGTGGAGAAATAATTTCACGATCATTACAACACCCACACAAACAGGCTTAATTCATTTATAAACTTGAGCTTCATCGGAAAAATGCTATGTTAACTGGCATTCCAAATGCCAGAGAATGGTTCATTAGCCTTAACTGTAATATTAGGATGACAATTCATGTAATAGAATGGAGAATCATATCTTTTTATCTATATAAAAATAAAGCAGTCTCTGAAGAATTTAGGGTTTTTGACAGTTCAGTTATCAAGCCTGGTATAAATTCATGTAGCATATTGAAAAAGCAAATCTCCATTGTTACGGTACATTTGAACTAACAAGGAATGGAACTGAACGATGATTCTTTGATCTAAAAAGACTTTGTATGGTATGTAACAAACATTGTGCCATGAACAGTTTACAGATAGGAGATTTAAAAGAAGATACGTTTCCAAGTAAATCCTGATTAAGATATCCTCAGTTAATAACTTCTTAACAGGCTGTTTATTAAATATATGTTTTTATTGGTTTGAGAGAGAGAGGAAGGGAGAGTGAGAGAAAGAGAAACCTTAACGTGTGAGAAACACCAATTGATTGTCTCCTGCATGCCCCCTACCAGGGACTGAGCCCACAACCAGGCATGTGCCCTTACCTGGCACTGAACCGACAACCTCTCAGTGTACAGGAAGATACTCACCCAACTAAGCCACACTGGCAAGGGCCAACCTGTTATTTTCAATAGTGTTTTGTGAAGAAAATATTATATTTATTTCTTTAAAAAAAAGGTATGTTTCATGGGAAACAAATAATATTTACACAAATCATAAATACCAGTCTAAGCACTTTATAGATTTTAACTCAAAGGCAATAGAATACTCATTAAACAACAACTAAAAACAAAAGAAAGACCATGTAGTATTGCCCAGATATAGGTTTCTGGCACTATGTCAACTGCTAGGCATGAAGCAAATGACTTATTTTAAAAAGAAGCTCAGGTTCCAATGTGAGGGATGATTACAAGGCAGAAATGTGGTAAGTTCCTTTACCAGGAAGGGCCAGCGCTCCATAAACACTGAAAGGAGCTATTACTTTGGCCTGAATAGATGAGACTTGGGGAAGCTCATCAAAACAAATATTATCAGACTTACATCTTAAAGGTCTATTAAAGTATAGGGGGTGAAAGCAGAGATGCACACTCAAGCAGAAGAAATACAGTGTATAAAGGTACAGAAATGCCAAAAGGCAAAGCTTGTTGGGAGAAGTGCTTTCGAAATTTTGAACACATCCTACAGGCTCTGAGGCTGAAAGAAAAAGTAGGGCCATAAGAAAGGTCTTGTTACCCATTAAAGATTCTAAATTTTATCTGACAAGGGATGTGTATTCTATAATAATAAAAGCATAGTATGCTAATTAGACCAGACATCCTTCTGGATGACCTTCTGGACGAAGCTGGCGCTACAAGGGAAGCCTGGGTCCCGCATGCCTGCTGGTGGCCAGAGGGAAGCTTGGATCCCGGGTGGCAGAGGGAAGCTGGTGCCGGCAGCTGGAGGAAGAAAGGCCTACTCTTGCACAAATTTCATGCATTGAGCCTCTAGTCTTTAAAGAAAGCCCTTTAATTAAGACAATGTATGTATTAGGAAGCTTAACTTGACGATTTGGAAGATGAAATTGATGTAGGGCAAGGTGGAAAGAGACCTACATGGAAGGCTTGCAGTATTTTGACAAAGAAATATCTGAAAATAGTGAAAAGAAATATAATTAATTAAGCTGTTAGTTCAAATTTATCTCTCCCCTCCACCAAAAAAAAATAATAATGGTTTGTAGAAGGAAGTCAACCAATTAAAAAGACTTGTAAAATGCTCATTTAAAATATAACATCTTTGATTGGTCACAAATATATGAGTTTTAGTTCTGTTTAAAATGTTTAAACATTTGATACTTGAATATCTACTAACAAGTATTTCTTAATATGCCTGTTGGCCTTCTTTCAAGGAGTGTCTATTTAGGTCCTTTGCCCATTTTTTAATTTTAATTTTTTTTTTTTATTTTATTGCTTAAAGTATTACAAAGGGTATTACATATGTGTCCATTTTCCCCCCCGCCCTAGACAGTCCCCTAGCCTCCCCTATCCCCCAGTGTCTTATGTCCATTGGTTATGCTTATATGCATGCATACAAGTCCTTTGGTTGATATCTTACCCCCTTACCTCCTGCCCCCCAACCCTCCCCGGCCTTCCCGCTGCAGTTTGACAATCTGTTTGAGGCAGCTCTGCCTCTGTATCTATTATTGTTCAAAAGTTTATAATGGTCTCTATTATCCATGAATGAGTGAGATCATGTGGTATTTTTCCTTCATTGACTGGCTTATTTCACTTAGCATAATGCTCTCCAGTTCCATCCATGACGTTGCAAATGGTAAGAGTTCCTTCCTTTTTAGAGCAGCATAGTATTCCATTGTGTAGATGTACCACAGTTTTCTAATCCATTCATCTACTGATGGGCACTTAGGCTGTTTCCAGATCTTAGCTATGGTGAATTGTGCTGCTATGAACATAGGGGTGCATATATCCTTTCTGACTGGTGTTTCTGGTTTCTTGGGATATATTCCTAGAAGTGGGATCACAGGGTCAAATGGGAGTTCCATTTTCAGTATTTTAAGGAAACTCCATACTGTCTTCCATAGTGGCTGCACCAGTCTGCATTCCCACCAGCAGTGCACGAGTGTTCCTTTTTCTCCACATCCTCTCCAGCACTCGTCGTTTGTTGATTTGTTGATGATAGCCAGTCTGACTGGTGTGAGATGGTACCTCATTGTTGTTTTGATTAGCATCTCTCAGATGATTAGTGACTTTGAGCATGTTTTCATATGTCTCTTGGCTTTCTGAATATCCTCTTTTGAAAGGTGTCTATTTAGATCCTTTGCCCATTTTTTGATTGGATTGTTTATCTTCCTTTTGTTAAGTTGTATGAGTTCCCTATAAATTTTGGAGATTAAATCTTTATCAGATGTCACATTGGCAAATATGTTCTCCCATGAAGGGGGCTGGCTCTCTTTTGTTGATTCAGAAGCTTTTTATTTTGATGTAGTCCCATTGTTTGGTTTCTCCTTAGTTTCCACTGTCCTAGGAGATGTATCGGTAAATATATTGCTACTGATATGTCTGATATTTTGCTGCCTATGGATTCTTCTAAGATTTTTATGGTTTCCTGTCTTATGTTTAAGTCTTTTATCTACTTTGAGTTTATTTTTATGTATGGTGTAAGTTGGTGGTCTAGTTTAATTGTTTTGCATGTATCTGACCAAATTTTCCAACACAACTTATTGAAAAGTCTATATTGACTACATTGTATGCTCTTGCCTCATTTATTAAATATGAATTGAGCATAATGGCTTGGGTTGACTTCTGGGTTCTCTGTTCTGTTCCAGGCAGTTTTGAGAACAGTGTCTTTGTAATATAACTTGATATCTGGTATTGTGATCCCTCCAACTTTGTTCTTCTTTCTGAGGATTGCTGGGGCTATTCGGGGTCTTTTTATTTTTATTTTTTATTCCATATAACCTTTTGGAGAGTTTGTTCTAGGTCTGTGAAATATGGCATTGGTATTTTAATGGGGATTGCATTGAATCTATAGATTGCTTTGTGTAGTATGGACATTTTAATGATGTTGATTCTATCAATCCATGAACATATTCTTCCACTTGTTTATATCTTCCTCTATCCTTTTTTCCAATGTCAAAGTCACTAATCACTTGAGAGATGCAATTAAAAACGACAATGAGGTACCACCTCACACCTGTCATAATGCCTATCATCAACAAATCAACAAAGACAAGTGCTGGCTAGGATGTGGAGAAAAGGGAACTTTCATATACTGCTGGTAGGAATGCAGACTGGTGTGGCCTTTGTGGTAAACAGCGTAGAGGTTCCTCAAAAATTAAAAATGGAACTGCCTTACAACCCAGTATTTCACCTCTGGGTATATATACAAAGAAACTCAAAACACTACTTTGAAAAGATATTTGTACCTGTATTTTCAGAGCAGCATTATTGACAATAGCCAAGATCTGAAAGCAACCCAAGTGCCAATAGATGGCATATCACTCAGCCATAAAAAGAATGGAAACTTACCATTTGCAACAACATGGATGGACTTAAAGGGTATTCTAATAAGTGAAATAAGTCAGACAAAGAAAGACAATACCTTCTTTTGCCTTTAGCTGAAGAAAGTAGGCAAGGTGATGGCTTGGACCATTTGGGGGAGTTACTCAGTTTTTATGGATATCTCCCATATATAGAGGGTTATTAAACATGTTATTAAGTTTCTGTTATTTTTTCTGCAGTTAATCTGTCTTTTATTATGGGGGGAGTCTCAGTCAAGAACCTAGAAGAATAGAGGAAAATTGTTTTCCTTCCCCTTCAATACCCACACCCCCAAAAAAATTAATTAAAAAAAATTTAAAGCCAGTCAAATGTTTTGTTAACATATAGACATTTAAATGTTGTTTACAGCCTAATGTATCCATAGGTCTAAATGTTCAAGTAATGCAACTATATAATATCTAATATTTAAATGTTGAAGTGTTTGTATTAATGACCACTTTCTTTCTGGTGTGGAGATAGCTCTTGACCAAATCTTAAAACTACAGAAGGTCCCTCCTTATAATAGCATAGATGTGCCAGAAGAACATTTAAGTTCATTATTACCAATTTCAAAAATGAAAGAGAAACTCAAAGCTAAGTACCTTCTAAGAAAGAAGGAAGTAAAGAGATTCTCATATTTGCATATGAATCACTTCTTTAAAAAGAGTTTCTTTTTGAAGGGAGATGATATATGTACACTGGTTATTCTGGATTGAAATATGCTATTAGAAATGAGAGCAGGGCCTAAGAGCAGCTTCTGCTCTTCAACTAGCAAAAAGAACAGGTTGTGTATGTTTCTGCCTTCTTTATGAAAGAAAAAAGAAGTTAATCTTATATTAAAAAACCTAGTACTCTGTCAGAAGAAAGCAAAAATAAGATGAAAAACTGCCAGCATATAAATAATGTTCATAAAAATCCAGTCAATTACATTCCCAATTTAATAATTAATTGGACATGGAAGGAATAAAGTACTAGAGCATTGTCAAGTAATAGGAAAATTCCAATAGAAGTCAGGCACAAATCACGGAAAGGTATCATTTTCTAAAGAATATTCTATTTAAGTTATAGGATCCCTGAGGGAAAATGAAGCTAAGGTCACCAAACTGAAGTAAAACTTTACAAAAAAGAGAATTCAATTGACAGACTTCTAACTTCAGTCCACAAAGTCCAGGTTCATAAAGACTGTAGTTGAAAGGCCAGTGGCAGCTATTCCATTTTGGAGACCGAGCAGAGAGATAGCTTTGAACTGGAGTTTTTGACAGTGCTAAATTTAGCAGTCCTGCTCCTCTATGGAAAAAGACACCTATTAGGAAAGAAATTTATCAGTAAAACAGAAAGACAAATTCCTAGTCATAGTTTTGACTATTTAAGTCAAAGTTCTAAAATTATAATTTCAAAAATGAAAAACAAATGAGTTGTTATCTACTGGGTATACAATTTAATAAGATAGTATTGTTCTTTGTAAAAAGTTGAAAAGCATTTGGAATTTAATGATTTTTTTCTAGATCTACAAACTCAGAGGATGTTTCATTTTAAAAACCAAAACAAAATAAAACAAAACAACAAAAACATAGTTAACATATATGTTGGAGTAAATTCTTTTACAAAAACAAAACAAAATAAATTCAGACTTTTAAAATAACCTTTATTTCCCCAAGAGTGTTGCTCAGTGGTTGAGCATCAATCCATGAACCAGGGGGTCACGTTTCAATTTCTGGTCAGGGCACATGCCTGGGTTTCAGGCTAGATCCCCAGTATTGAGTGTACAGGAGGCAGCTGATTGATGACTCTCTCTCATCATTGATGTTCCCATCTCTCTCTCCCTCTCCCTTCCTCTTTCTGAAATCAATAAAAACATGTAAAGATTTTTATATAAAAATAACCTTTATTCATTGCATACAATAACAAGTAAAATATTAAGCAATTTTCATGAGAAAATTCCACATGCATGAGAAAATTCCACATTTTTCTTTTCAGATCAATTTGACTTATAGCAATTCTAGAAGTATAAGAGAATTGAGAAGATGTAGGGGCAAGAAGAATAAAGAAAAATTAAATTAGTTGAATACCTTGGTCATTGGAGAATCCATAGAAAAACAAAAATTTCAAGAAGTAAACAGGATAAATTACTCATAAAATTATCTAAATCTCAAGAAAATTTCTACCACACAACTTGTACATCATATCTAAAGCAACACTAGAGTCTTTTTGAGAAGATGCCAATGAACCAACCAAACAGACAAATAAACAACAACAAAAAAACATATTCTCTAACATATGTTTTGTGTCGTGCAAAAGTGGTGACTTTCCCTGAACAGCCTATTCCTATAGCAGGTCTTGCAGCACCTTTCCTACTCTATGGAGAAAATCAACCTTGTTGCCCCACTTATTTGGAATGAAGCACAAATAGCAAAAATCAAGCTACTAGAATCATTGGCACACTCCTTACTTTCAGGACAACCTTGATTAAATAAATTAACCTGGCTTCAAGTTAGACATTCACTCATTCATTCACTACTTTCTATTTGCCAGGCACTAGGTGGTAAACAGAGAAAGCTTATAATACACAGACCTTGTTTTCAAGGAGCTCGCATTTTATGGGAGAAATGTGCAAATGGATACATTATGATGTTTCATATATCCTATAATAAAGGCAGAAAGACACAAAACTGAAATAATAGGGTTTTTTTGTTTTTATAATTTAGGTCCTACAAATCCCCTACCTTTGTGAGCCAAATATAACTAGCTGAAGTTCAGATTACAAACAAACATTTTAGGATATCTATCTTCCTTCATAAGAAATGAGTTTCATGAACTCTTATAACCCATTTGCTGAGAAAAATCCAGAGGAACACACATCCCCTTTACCTCCCCGCCGAGCCCCAATCAGGAAACTGGTCAATCAATGTTCTTCACAAGGGTTCTCCTAGGCACTGGTTTGGATCACCTCAGCAATTTCCCATCCCAAGGAATACATTAGCTGTGTTGTGTGCTGTATTCCCATCCCAAGGAATACATTAGCTGTGTTGTGTGCTGCTTTATTCGTAGTCTGGTTCAGTCCTGAAAAAATGTCAGAGGATTAGCAGCTGCAAGGTATGTAAGCATGATTAAAATTAAGGCAGTGCTGCTGTGGTAGATTAGATTCTACTCACAATTTCACGTCCCTCTCTTTGGGTCCTGCCCCCATGGGATGTGTGTAGCACGCTGCTCTGTTGAACTCAGAAGTAGCCAATGAAAGGCGGGCAGAGGCGACAGAAGATTTAAGAGGCAGCCTATGGGTTGGATTCTCTTTGCCATCATCTATGACATAGACATGCCCCAGAGAAGGGCCACTTCATCACCTGTGTTCCAGGTGGAAGACAGTAAGAAGGGAAGCTGCAGCAGGCTTCGGAGAGACTTGGAACACCAGGGAGAAATAAACGTTTGTTGAGAGCCCGTGCCTGTTCAGACAGCATCAACATAAGATATAACCATCCGAAGTAAAATAATCACTCCCTTTCAATACCTCACAGTGTTGTTATCTTTTCCTTATAAAGAAACAAAATTCATTCTAAAATAAGAGGTATTCCTTAGCTTTTCCTATTGGGGCATTTCCTATAAATAATCTTTGTTTCAATATATGAACAGTTCAGCTTATGAGCACACACACTCTAATGCCCAGATTTGAATCTAAATCTATCCCTTTATATCTGAGTGATCTTAGGCCAGGAGCTAAATTATCTGTGCTTCACATTCCTCTTATGTAAAATGGGAATAATAATAGTTAACCCCTGACAGGACGTTGAGAGGATTAAATCAGAACCCATAAAACAGAGAATTCTGCATCAGGGTTCTGGTCAAGATGGCGGCATAGGTAAATGAGGTACTCTGAACCTCCCACAACAACATCAAAAGTACAACTAAATTATAGAATAATCATCATTCAGACCCATCAGATATCTAGCATAACAGAAGTCCTACAACTAAGGATATAAAAAAGAGGTTACAAAGAGAATGGTAGGAAGGGCAGAGATGCTGGTGGGCTGGTCCCATACCCACGTGTCCCTTAAAAATCTGGAGGGATATTTCATCTGCAGAGGTGCCCCCTGAAGAGCCAGGGGACCCAACTCCACACCAGGCACCCAGCTGAGGGTCCCAGTACCAGGAAAAGAAATTCCCATAACTACTGGCTGTTTAATCCAGCAGGAAATGTGGTTGAGTAAAACAGAGAGCTGCTGCAGTCACTTGGACTTGCTCACTCTGAGCTCCAACAGTGCAGCAGCAGCTTGCAAGGCACCAGGAACAGACAGGGAGGAACTGAATTGTTTGGCATCAGGATGAGGGCTAGAGAGGCAAGAGCTGGAGAGACAGCTTTCTCCAAGACATAAGTGCTGGAAGGGGTCACTGTTTCTTTGCTGAGCCTCCCTCTCCCTTCCCCCAACAGAAGTGACTGGAAGGCACAATGTCTGAGTCTCCATCAACCTGGCTATCACTCTTCTCCCTGCCCTTGTGATTCCCTGAGACCTTGCCCCACCTAACTTGCAGACCCACCCAAGCCCTTTCCAGTGGCTTTTCCATACAAATGTCTTGGCTCAAGCTTTGGACTTTCCTAAAATCACTCAAACAAGTAGCATCTCTTGCTAAGTGGCCCATGCCCATCACTGGCAGCAGCTGGCCTTGGGTCACAGAGTGGCCTCTCCCAGGCACCTCCAAGTCCAGCACAAGTAGCAGCCATTGGCAGATTGCAGTGTAGACCTAGGAAGGGCACAGGCAGTGGCTGACCTTGGCTTGCACCTCCCAGGAGGTCCCAGAGTCAGTGCATCAACCGCCTCCACAGCAACAGACTCAAGGGGCAGACGCAGCAGGCACCAGAGTGCCATTAAAGTAAATCCAGCTTTGTGGGGTGGGCCTCTGCACAGCTGATTCTCCACTATCGTCGTGGCCAGTCCTCTGAGCAATTGGCCTGTGGGTTAATCCCTCCCAGTAACATGCCAACAGCAATCCATGATCAACTACAACAGAAGGGTACACACAGCACACACGAGGGGCAGGAAGGAGGCATATTTGGAGCATCCAGCTTGGGTATTCACAGATGTTGCACCTATGGGCCCTACAAGACACCTACTAAGTAAGACAACTCTACCAGGACCAGAAGACATATTAGCTTTACCTAATACATAGGGAAAAAACACAGACACACATACACAGCAAGGCAGCCAAAATGAAGCAACTAAGAAAGATGCCCCAAATGAAACAACAGAACAAATCTCAAAAAAATAAAAGAAAGAAAAAACAACAACAAAGCCACCCACAGACAAAATGGAAGCAGCAATCTACTAAAGGCAGAGTTGAAAATACTGGTTATAGAATGCTCACTGAACTTAGGGAAAGAGTACATGAATTTAATGAAAACTTCAACAAAGAGATAGGAAACAAAGATAGCGATAGAAACAAAAAAAAAAACAGTTAGAAATGAAAAATACACAAACTGAAATGAATAATACATTACAGGGAATCAGCAGTAGAGTAGATGAAGCAGATGGATAATCAAATCAAGGATCTGTATTATAAGAAAGCAGAAAACACTCAATCAGAACAGCAAACAGGAAAAGATTTCCCCCCAAAATGAGGATAGTTTAAGGAGACCATTAGGACAACTTAAAGCATACCAACATGAATATCATGGGGATGCTAGAAGGAGAAGAGAGAGAACAAGACATTGAAAATCTACTTTGAAAAATAATGACGGTAAACTTCCCAAACCTGGTGAAGAAAATAGACATATAAGTCCAGGAAGCACAGAGAATACCAAACAACAGGAACTCAAAGAGACCCACACTAAGACACATCATAATTAAAAGGCCAAAGGTCAAAAACAAAGAGAGAATCATAAAAGAAACAAGAGAAAAGCACTTAGTTACCTACAAGGGAGCTGCCATAAGACTGTCAGCTGATTTCTCAACAGAAACTTTGCAGGCCAGAAGAGATTGGCATGAAATATTCAAAGACATAAAAACCAAAATTGCTCTACTCAGCAAACAGAATAGTCATGGGGATGTAAAGTACAGCACAGGGCAGTGATGGTGAACCTATGACACGCTTGTCAGAGGTGACACGCGAACTCATTTTTTTGGTTGATTTTTCTTTGCTAAATGGCATTTAAATATATAAAATAATTATCAAAAATATAAGTCTTTGGTTTACTATGGTTGCAAATATCAAAAAATTTCTATATGTGACACGGCACCAGAGTTAAGTTAGGGTTTTTCAAAATGCTGACACGCCGAGCTCAAAAGGTTCGCCATCACTGGCATAGGGAATATAGTTAATATTTAAATAACTAGATGTGGTGTCATATGGGTACTAGATTTATCAGGATTATCACTTACTTCATAAATTACATAAATGTCTAATCACAGGGTTGTACACCTACAACTAACATAATATTGTATGTCAACCATAATTTAAAAATAAAAAAAACATATTTTAAAAAACAGAGAGGTATTTGGCATACAGAAATGCTTTGTATAATAGTATTTACTCTGAATATTACTAGTATTATTTGCTGTATTATTTACTAAGATATTTATATTTTCCATAGGTAACATATGTAATTTTGCATTGATCTGAACTCAGTTCTAATCCATTAGAAATTCCAGAATCCAAATAAATCAGATGATATCACTCTGTGCTCAAAACTTTGCAGTAGCTTCTCATTTTTCTCAAAGTAGGCACTGGGTCCCACAATAGCAAATGATGCCCTCCAAGATCTGCACAGGGCTTCGCCTTCGAGTCCTTCCCTTATCTCATCTCTGCTGTTGCCCTCTTGCTTACTCCACTCCAGGCAAACTCTTCTGCTCCTTAAACACTCCTGGAGATGCTCTGCTCTAGCTCTTCCCTCCATCTGGAATATTATTCCTGGAGGCATGCTGCAGTGCTAAATGCCTCATCTCCTTCACCTCTTTGTCCAAATGTCACATTATTTAGAAGGCAAATGGAGCATCTTTATTAAAACTGCAACTCTCCGCCCCACCCCACCCCACGCCACCCCACACACATGGCACTCATGACTCTCCTTACTCTTGTCTGCGTTTTCTTCTTAAATTTTGTCACAGGACTTAGCACCTTTTAACACACTATGTGGTTTGCTTATCATATGTGTCTATTATTATCTTCTACCTTCCATAACAATATAAGCTTCATGAGGATCGGGTGCCTTGTTTGGTTGGCTATTCTAAGCAATCAGAGTAGTGCTTGGCACATGATAGAGAGGTGGTAAATAAATAGTGGTAGCTGAGTGAACCAATACCAAACTGAGCATAATGGGAAAGTTTCCTTTTAATAAACAAAACCTTTATTTAGCAGTTAACTATGCCAGCATGAAACATTAACTTCTACTAAAATGAACTTCCATAAATACTAACAGTAAGCAAAGCCCAAACGATGAAGTATAAAAACAGAACAAGGGATTTCCTATTCACGCAAGATTGTACCTTTGGAGAAAGGAAGGTCCATTATTTGGAGCTGATAAGGAAATCATGTTCTCAGAAGCCCTGAGACTGCAGCACTGTTTAGATCTTTACTTTAATATTTAATTTCATATATTTCCTGGAGGAAATGGATTAATAATTGCAACCAGTGAAGCACATACTTTAAAAGATTGACCCCTGCAAGCTGTTCTTTTTTGAAGATTAAAATAGTGCCTTTTTTCTTATAAGACAAGTCACTGGTGTGACATTTCTCTAACTTCACTGAGCTGAAAATAAACTGAGGCAAAATATGAAAGATAACTAATTAGCCACATACTCTGCAGGGTGTTTTTTGTTTGTTTGTTTGTTTCTTTTGAGACAACAACAAAGTGGAATGGTGCACATTTAGGTAACTTGAGTTGATCCTAATAAAGTATTAATTTAAAATCATTAAGCTTTTCAAAATTCCTATTTTAACTAATTTATTTCAATCCCCAAAACATTGGCAAATCTTAAAGTCTAGCTAATATGCATTAATCAAAAAAGAATAACCAAGATCATAAAACCAACACCAAATACCATCTTTACTGCAATGGCCCCTCAAAATATTCAGGTGTGTCCAATTAGTAGCTTCAGTTAAGTTTAGGGAATGAGTAGCTGCAGGTTATCCACAGAAAATATAATCTTTTAAGGACAATCAATAACTGAAATCTGATGAAGCAGAAATATTTGAGGAGAAACACAATGGTTCAATTTCTCCTCAATGAATTCTTTAATTTAGTTCTGTCCTTTTTCTTCCATGAAAGACTTCTGTGTCTTCATTATAGTCTTCTTCCTTTTTCAATCTTTAAATTTTTAATGGAAACCAATAATTATTTTCATGATATTTGGCTGATAGTCACATTCCCGATAAAGACATTCGTACTACTAACAAAACTGAAAATGATAAAGGAATATTTAAAAAGTGGATCCACTGAAAATTTAAATAATGAGTACAGAGTTTATATACTTTCCAGAAGACTAAATTTGTAAATTTTATTAATAAAAATGCTTTTAAACTTACAATCAGATTTCCACTGGCAAAGAAAATTAACTTTTAAAATAAAAAAGATAATTGGTCATTTGCATGTTTACTAAGAAGCACTTTAAATAGATTTTTAAAAATTAAGCTAAGGATACAGGAATTGGTTTCTCTCAATGTAGTAGTTTGGCTTCCATCCAAAAAAAGTATATTATTTAAACTGTCAAGAAATACCTTGAGCCGAAGCCGGTTTGGCTCAGTGGATAGAGCGTCGGCTTGCGGACTGAAGGGTCCCAGGTTCGATTCCCGTCAAGGGCATGTATCTGGGTTGCGGGCACATCCCCAGTGGGAGATGTGCAGGAGGCAGCTGATCGATGTTTCTCTCTCATCGATGTTTCTCACTCTCTATCTCTCTCCCTTCCTCTCTGTAAAAAATCAATAAAACATTAAAAAAGAAAAAGAAAAAAAAAGAAATACCTTGAAACCAAAGAAACTTACAATGAAAATGCATATATATATATATAATCTTTACCCTATTCTCAACTAGCAATCAGCAGTTTCACCACTAACAAGAAAAATCATCTCTGGATCTGCAAAAAGAATCTGAACAGAAATATATTAAAAGTATTAAAGGACTCCATGACCTTTATGTTCTGGAAATTTCTTTCAATTGGAACCAGAGACAGGTGAAACTCAAACCTGAAAGGCTTTGGATCCAAGGAGCCGTGACATGGTGCCATACTCTGAGTCCAAACATGATAGAAGGTGAACAGTGTTTTTAGACATTTAGATGTGACTTCCTGGTTATGGCTTTCCCAGCTGAGTTAGTATAAAATAAAACAACTATCCCAGGCCTTTTTACACTCCGGCAAGAAAGATCCCATAGAACTTAAATAATTATGAAATTAACTGGTCCCTATTTTCTGAAACTAATTGTAATCGCAAGCTGAGTCTCCAGGCTTTCTTCTGAGAATCAAACCCATAGCTATTTAGTAATTAGAATGACACTTCTAAAATTTAGCAAGGAAACCTCTCCTGTGCTTTTAATAAATTAGTTTAACTAGAGAAGTTCTCATTGGAGAAAGGCTTGTTTAAGTAATCTGTGAGATCTTTTCAAAAAAATTATGCATGTCCTATGTACAACTAAGAAATATAATTTTACTAACCAATGTCACCTCCCAAAAAGAAAAATATTTGTTTATTTCATCCATTACCTATCTCATTCTTTGTATACTTTTTCTGTTTTTATCTTCTAAATTCATTGATTCATATAAATACTGTTAGATTCCTATGTCCTTGAGAGGTAAATTGAATTAAGTCTCAACAGTACTTGTCTCAAAAGTCATGGGGACTCACCCCAAAAATAAAATAAAATAGAATAATAAGTATAAAATAAAATTATGCCTAAAATTCCCCACCTAGGCAATTTCTCCTCAAAACCTACTTTAGAACAATTATTAAAACTTCAGGATTCTAGTGATGAGACATTAAAATGATGCAAATATCATAAGGGAAAAGAAACACCATCTCAAAAGTATCTGCTGGCTCTAGCCCATAGAAGTAGCTATTCCGATCCCCTTTGTCTTTTTTCAAAGGACACAGAAGAGTAGTCATTATATTCAGCCTCAACAGAACAGGAAAACCCTGGCTCCTCGATTCCTTTGGTTCACTTCTCTTAAAGCCACAGGAAATAAGCATGGCAGAGTGGCATCAGGCACACCTGGGTTTGAATCCCAAATTTGGCTATTTATGTTTTAGCTTAAAAATATCCCTTTACAACCCTGAATTCCAAGTTTCTCATCTGCAGCAAATATGTGATAACCACCTTGTAGATTTACTAAATCAGAATGAGATAATATAAACACACTAGACTCCCAGTGCACGAAATTCGTGCAATTGGGGGGGGGGTGCCCGGCCTGCACACTCGCTCATTCCGGGACTCCTCGCTCCTTCCTGCCTGCCTGCTTGCTGCTCCTTATTGCTCGGCTCACTGCTCCTTAGCACTGCCACAGAGGCAGGAGAGGCTCCCGCCACCGTCACTGAGCTCGCCAGCCGTGAGCCCTGCTTCTGGCTGAGCAGCACTCCCCTTGTGGGAGTATACTGACCACCAGGGGGCAGCTCCTGTGTTGAGCATCTGCCCCCTGGTGGTCAGTGCATGTCATGGCGACCAGTTGTTCAGCCATTTGGTCGATTTGCATATTAGACTTTTATTATATAGGATAAACAATATGCTTGGTACAAAACATGAATTCAATAACTGTTGACCTATACTCCCTTAGACATTTTAATAATGTCTTGCACTTAAATACCACATTTTGAATTCTTAACATGCTTCCAGGTGTACTATCTCATTCACTTTTTAGAAAAGGAAGGAAGGAAAGAAGAAAGGAAGGAAGGAAGGAAGGAAGGAAGGAAGGAAGGAAGGAAGGAAGGAAGGAAGGAAGTTAACAACTATTATACCACAATTTAATTCAACAGATGAGGAAACACGACCAAAATATTGGTCGCTACCCAGGGTCATGCGGTAATGACGAAGATTAGATTTTGGAAATAATTTGACCCAATCTGTTCTTTTAACAAATGAATAAAAGTTTAGAGGACTTCAAGTTAGAAATAAACTGGTTTGCATTTTTCTAGGACAGCTGTCTTTTAACTATATTTGCTGTTTTCTCACAAGTTGAGCTCCAGCTGGGAGCAAGGGCAGCTGCATAGACTGGATTTATTCCACTGAGAACTTGGGAAAGAAATATTTACATATTCTGGAGAAGTCCAGAACTTCACCCAACATACCAAACCCTGCTTGCTTTCCATATCCACACCAAGGCTGTGTTACAGGCCCTAAAAATTTAAAAAGTGACTGTATAAATACCCTCCCCCCCCACCCACACACACACACTCACACACAGATACCTTTTACAACATGGTAGTAAGTTAGTAGGTAAAAATAGTACTCAGAACCTCCCCCAACCACATCAAAATTACAACTAAACTACAGAACAACCATCATTTAGAATGCCTGGAATCTAGCTGAAAAGAAGTCCTACAACTGAGGCTATAAAGAGGAAAAGTCACATCAAGACTGGTAGAAGGGGTGAAGACACAGTCAGCCTGGTCCCATATCCTTGTTGATTTCTCCCCTAAGGAGGGAAGGGTCCCAGCTCCATATCGGAACACCCTGCCCACGGTTCCAGTGCTGGGAGGAGAAGTCCGCATAACTTCTCACTCTAAAAACCAGAAAGATTGTGGTTTAGGCAGCGGTTGCCAACCAGTGGTCCACTGGTGGTCCATGAGGTCTGAAGGTTGGCAACCACTGCCTTGGTGAGACAGAGGCTGCTAGAGCCTCAGGCGTTCCTCTTAAAGGGCTTGTGCATTGACTAACTCAGACTCACTCCTCTGAGTTCCAGTGCTGGGGAAGCAGCTTCAAAGGCACCAGGGACAACCCTGGTCAGTGTTGCTCAGTGGTTACAGTGTTGGCCTGTGCACTAAAGGGCTTTGAGTTTGATTCCCAGTCAAGAGCACGTACCTGGGTTACAGGTTCAATCTCCTGATCCTGTTGTGACAAATGCAGGAGGCAACCAATGGATGCATTTCTCTCAAATTGATATTTCTCTCTCTCTCTCTCCCTCTCATCTCCCTATCTCCCTCCCTTCTTTCCACTCTCTTTAACAATCAATGGCAAAAACAGCCTCAGGTGAGGATTAACAACAACAAAAAACGTGTACCAGGGACATATGGGGAGGAACTGAATTGTTTAGCATTAGGGTCAGAACTGGAGGGGCAGCTTTCTTCTAGACATTAGTGCTGGGCAAAGGCCATTGTCCCCTAGACAGAGTGGCAGGAAGGCACCATAACTGAGTCTCCATCAACCTGGCTCACACTGCTTGCCCCTCTCTGGTGATTCCCTGAGACCCTGCCTCACCCAACTTTCAGACTCACCCAAGCCCTTTCAGTGGTTTTTCCATACAAATCGCCTGTCTTGGCTGATGCTGCAGAGATTCATAAAATCTCTCAAACAAGCAGCATCTGGCCTCCTACTCCTTGCTAAGTGGCCCTAGGCCTGGCACTAGCCTTGGTTTACAGCTTGGCCTCTCCCAGGCGCCTCCAAGCCCAGCATATGTAGCACAGCCACCTGCAGATCACTCTGTAGCTCATGCTGGGTGGTCCCAACAGGGCAGAGGGTATGTCCTCCCAGGAGGCCCCAGAGTTAACACACCCAGTGGACAACTTTAGACCACACCAGATTAGAACCTAACCTCCTCCACAAGTGACACATTCAAGGGGCAGGTTGGTGGTCACCAAAGCCCTACTAAAGTGAATCTTACTCTGTGGATCAGCCCAGGCACAGTGGCTAGTCCACTGTAGTCATAGCTGGCCCTCTCAGCATCAACCTGGGGGTGAGTCCCTCCCAATGACTTGCCAACAGCAATCAAGCCTCAACTACAATGGGACAGTGCACACAGCCCACACAGTGGGGCGTATATGGAGTGCCCAATTTGGGTGACTAAACAGGCTGCACTGATGTGCCCTATAGGACATCTACTATATAAGGCCATGCTACCAAGTTTGGGAGACATAGCAACTTTACCTAATACATAGGAACAAACATAAGGGAGTGGCCAATATGAAGAGATAAGAAAATGGGTCCCAAATGAAAGAATAGGAGAAATCTCCAGAAGAAGAACTAAATAAAACAGAAGCAAGCAAACTAGCAGATACAGAGTTCAAAACAATGGTTATACGGCTGCTCACGGAACTTAGTGAGAACTTCAACAAAATATAAAAGGACATGAAAACCATAAAAAAGAACCAGTCAAAAATGAAGGATACATTAGAGGAAGTCAACAGTAGAGTCGATGAAGCAGAGAATCAAACCAGTGACTTGGAGCAAAAGGAAGCAGAAAGCACTCAATCAGAACTGCAAAAATGGGAAAGAATCCAGAAAGATGAGGACAGTGTAAAGAGCCCCTGGGACAATTTCAAGTGTACCAACATTAGCATCATGAGGGTGCCAAGAAGAGAAAGAGCAAGAATTGAAAACCTATTTGAAAAAAAATAGTAACAGAATATTTCCCTAACCTGGTGAAGAAAAGAGACATTCAAATCCAGGAAACACAGTGAGTCCCAGACAAAAGGAACCCAAAGAGGCCCACAAGGCACAGCAGAATTAAACTGTCGAAGTTAAATACAAAGAGAGACTCTTAAAAGCAGCAAATGAAAAGCAGTTTGATACCTACAAGGGAGCTCCCATAAAACTGTCAGCTAATTTCTCAATAAAAACTTTGCAGGTCAGAAGGGATTGGTATGAAATATTTAAATAAATGGAAAGCAAGGACCTACAAGCAAGATTACTCCATTCAGGACAGCTGTCATTTAGAATCAAAGGAGAGATAAAGAACAAGCTAAAGGAGTTCATCACCACCAAGGAGTTCATCAAACCAGTATTACAAGAAAAAAAAAAGATAAAAACATGAATAATATGTCAATAAATATATACCTATCAATAATTACTTTAAATGCAAATAAATTTAATGTTCAAATCAAAAGCTATAAGGATAAAAAACCAGGACTCTTGCTGTCTGTTTTGCTGTCTACAAGAGACTCACTTCAGATGGAAACAAAATAAAACAAAAAAAGCTGATGTAGCAATACTTATGCCAGACAAAAATAAACTTTAAAACAAAGGCTATAACAAGAGACAAAGAAGGACCCAGTAATTTCACTTCTGGGTATTTTTCCAAAGAAACCCAGAACACTAAATTGAAAGACATCTACATCCATGATTATTGAAGCATTGTTTACATTAGCCAAGATATGGAAGCAACCTAAGTGTATACAGATGAATAATAAGAAGTGGTGCATATATACAATGGAATATGATTCAGCCATAAAAAAATAAAAAATAAATCTTGCTCTTTGCAACAACATGGATGGACCCAGAGGATATTATGCTAAGTGCAATCAGTCAGACATAGAAAGACAAGTGCCATATAATTTCACTTATATGTGGAATCTAAAAAACAAACAGGGAAGCAGAATAGGAAAAGACCCATAGATAGAGAAAAAAATTTGACCTTTGCCAAATGGGAGTGGGGCTGAGGGGATGGGTGAGAAAGGTGAAGGGAGTAAGAAGCACAAAATGGTAGTTACAGAACAGTCACCGAGATGTAAGTTACAGCTTAGGGAATATAGTAAAGAATATTGTAATAACTACATATGGCATCAGATGAGTACTGGATTTATTGGGATGATAACTTTGTTAAATGATATAAATGTCTAATCACAGGGTTGTACACCTGAAACTAATATAATATTGTATATCAACAGCAATTTAATTTTTTTAATTTTAAAAAAGGTAAGGAGTCCCAAAATAAGGCTAAGCCTATTAATACCATTTGAACTTTCCTCAAGATGACCTTTTTACACTCATTTTAAAATTTTAAATACAATTAAAAATTAATATATGCTTTACTGGTACATTAATCATATATCCCGTTGGCCAGCTGTGTAATCCAGCACTCCCCACATATTTTTCCTAGACACCCTGACTGCAAGGTGGGGAGTAGAGCTAATTAATCCCTTTATTTCTTTAGTCCCACTACTGGCTCCATTCACACTTCCTGCCTCTGATTCCATAAAGATAAAACCCCTGCCTTTCCAATCCCAGGGCCATATCCAGATTGATACACTTGCTGCCACACTGAAAGAGGATTTTAAAAAGATAATGTCTTGAAGGCATAAAGTTACCTATGGTGCATGGACAAACTGTGTCTGTTTATAGTTATTGCATTATAAATCTCAGTAGCAGCAAGGCAAGTAACCTCTTAGATTTGGAAGTTTGGATTCAGTGCAGAAAAATTACATGAGAAAGAAATATAAAAGTCAGTTAGATGTTCTGGCCAGTGTAGCTTAGTGGTTGAGTATCGACCCATGAACCAGGAGGTCGGGGTAAATGCCCAATAGGGGGCATGCAGGAGGCAGCTGATCAATGATTCTCTCATCATTGATGTTTCTACCCCTCTCTCCCTTTCCCTTCCTCTCTCTGAAAGCAATAAAAACATCAGAAAAAAGTCAGTTAGATGGAGATACATTTAATAGACCATCATTCTATTGCTTGCCTCCCTTAAAAATTGTAAAGGAGCCCTGACCGGTTTGGCTCAGTGGATAGAGCACCGGCCTGTGGACTGAAGGGTCCCAGGTTCGATTCTGGTCAAGGGCATGTACCTTGGTTGCGGGCACATCCCCAGTAGGGGGTGTGCAGGAGGCAGCTGAATCTATGTTTCTCTCTCATCGATGTTTCTAATTCTCCATCTCCCTCCCTCTCCCTTCCTCTCTGTAAAAAATCAATAAAATATATTTCTAAAAAATTGTAAAGGATTCTAAATAAAAATGTCCTGAACTCCTAGCCCAGTGTTCCTTATGCACAACAGCCTGCTTGTAAACAGAACTCAGGGATCTCTTGTCTCTCTGTGGGACTATGTGATTTAACACAATGCTCTTTGCTAACTAAAATAATCTCTACTTTAACTCAGTTGTATAAAATCACTCATGAGGAAGGAAGAGGAAGGACACAGTTGTCAAACCCCTACCAGCCTTCCTAAGATCACCTTCTCTTGCAATTTAACATTTTAAGTAAATTTTGGAATAATACTTTTAAATGTCTATTAAACTCTTATTTTATTCCTATTTAAATTAGTACAAAGTTCATTGTATTTTTTCAATTATATTTACAAGTTATTTTTAACGCATATGTGATTCTTTACCTAAACATCTATTTTCCATACTTATATTATTTTTTTGTGTGTGTGTGTGTGTGTGTGTGAGAGAGAGAGAGAGAGAGAGAGAGAGAGAGAGAGAGAGAGAGAGAAACAATTACAATTTGTTGTTCCACTTATTTATTCATACTATCCATTCATTGGTTGCTTCTTGTCTGTGCCCCGATGAGAGATCAAACCCATGACCATGGCATATTGGGATGACACTCTAACCAACTGAGCTACCTGGTCAAGGCCAGAAATTTTCATCATACTGTCCATGAAACTTCTATTTAGAACATATGTACCCTGTTTGAAAAATCTTATTTATCTTTTTCTTACAGGTGCATTTCCATTTCCTTTTCTGTAGCCTTAAGCATGCATGTCAAAAAGTATTAAGTAACTGTAAAATTGAATGCCAGTATTTTTCTCATCTCTGTATTCATTCCCTATGGGCCCAGCACCTCTGCCCTTACCTTCATCAGGAGAAGGTAGGATTGTTTAGGGCATTGACTAAACCTTTGACTGCAATAAAGGCAAACACATAATCTTCATCTCCTGTCCTCTCAGAGTAGAGACTGAAAAGAGGAACAGGAGCTCTAGCTGATACACCGACCTCCGTGCTGTGTTGTGACTGGACTTTCAATCCTCTTAGTCCTGCAGGTCCCACCCCAGCATGAAGACTGCTGGATCGCTACTGTCTGATAGAATGACCCATTCGGATGACTCTACCTTGCCTTGCACTCTCGCTGCCCACATCAGGAAATGGTTCCTTGGCTCTGGACACTTCTCAAAAGCAGACTTTGTATATAGTACTCTTGAATTACTCCCTCCCTCCCTCCCTCCCTTCCTTTTTCCCTTCCTTCCTTCCTCCCCACCACAAAGCAAAATACAAAGAGATAAGTAACAGCTGTGAACCTCACCTTAGTTTGTCATAACATCACCATCTTGTTATATTTTTTATTTACCTTTGTCGACAGTATCAATTGTGTATTCCATTATCTTCTTGGTGTCATTTATAACGAATCTATTTTGTTTCTTACAATCTTTGTCCTCCTCCTGGCTTAATCTCAGCTTATCCTACCAGTAAGGTGCACCTCAGAGTCTGGATGGTTTTGCTTTGAAAGTTGACCTATTCCACTTCTTACCGCTTTTCTCAAGAGAAATGTGGGTATTAAAAAATGCCTCCATTGCCCTAGCTGGTTTGGCTCAGTGGATAGCGCGTCGGCCTGCGGACTCAAGGGTCCCGGGTTCGATTCCGGTCAAGGGCATGTACCTGGGTTGCGGGCACATTCCCAGTGGGGGGTGTGCAAGAGGCAGCTGAATCGATGTTTCTCTCTCATGGAGGTTTCTAACTCGCTATCCCTCTCCCTTCCTCTCTGTAAAAAAATCAATAAAATATATTTTTTTAAAAATGCCTCCATTACTAAGCCAGGCGTCCTTCTAGAGAACACTTAGTACAGAATTATCAATGGCACATAGGGTAATGGTGAGTCCCCCCCACCCCCCCAAGAAAACCTGGCAACACAAAATACAAAGCCAATACTGGATTTTAAAACTAGACATACTTTGGATGAATTAGCAACTAGGAAAGTAAATCAGGTCCCAGTGGTGGACACATAACATCTAAGATCAACACATTCAACAAATATTTCCTGCGTAGCTACGATGTACCAGGCACCGTTACAGGTGATGCAGAAACTTACAGGAGGTGATCCAGTTAACCAAGTGGGTGTCTGGGGAAGAGTGATCCAGGCAAAGGGAACGGTGAGTGCCAAGGCCCCTTAAATGCTACGGGAATAAGAGCAGTAAGAAGGCCATGAGGCCGGGCAGAGTGGGCAAGAGGACCAGCTGGCGGAGTCATACCCGTGGGGCAGAAAGGTAAGGACATGTCACAGACGAGTGCCAGAACAGGACAAGGTTATGCAGGGCCACCTTGACTATTATAGAGACTTTAGATTTTATTCTGCATAAAACAGGAAGATAGTGAGCAGCAGCTCTAGTGGGGAAGTAACATAGTCAAACTCAGGCTTTGGCAGGATCATTCTGGCCTGCAATGGAGCAAGGGTGGAGCAGGGATTCTGATTAAGAGGTTTTTGCAATGATGCAGGTGAGCAATGGTAATGGCTTTGACCAGTGTGGTAGCAGTGAGAAGTGGGTGGTCTATGGATATATTTTGTACATAAAGTCATAGATTACACATGGTTTATATGCGAAGGGTCTGAGAGTCAGCATAACGTTAAGGTGTTTCACCTGGAATGGGAGGCATGGGGTTTCCATCACCTGAGATCACTAAAATATAGTCAGAGGAGATTTTGTGGGAAAGATCAGAGTTTAATTTGGGGCATAATTTGAGAAATTTATTAGACACCCAAGGATTCATCCCAGAGTCTCTCTAAAAGACAAATCTCTCTCTCTTCCCCTTTCATTCTTCCTTTTCCCAGTCATTCTCCCTCCCCATCTCCAATGAATAATTTCCAAAGGAAAATATTCTGCTTGGACCTTCTTGGCTCTGTTCACCCTCGGGGTGACCTATAGCAGTGTTCAACAGAGAAGCTGAACATATATTGTGTCCTTTCCAAAGATCAAATATATTTCTTTGTTGAAATGATCCTGATAGGAAGCCATAATATATAGCCTATGTCATAGAATTACAGACTTTTAGGAACCTTAGGCAGACGTCTACAGCAACCTCCTGTTTTATACTTGAGGAGGCTGGAGCCCAGGGAGGATAAATGACTTTTGAAAGGTCAGTCATCTGCTTATTACAGAGCTAGAGCTGGGACCCAGGGATCCTGCAAGCTATTAGAGTACTGGCTCTCGGCTGATTTCCTGCTTTTGCTATTATTGATATGCTGCTGCATTCACATTCTATTTACATACTTTATGTGAATGTAATTAAATACCAGGCTTCTAGCAAAGGGTCACCATTTTCCTGGCCTTGAAAACAATTTATTTTCATTTCCTCCTTTTTCCTAATTAAATGCCCTTTGAGACCTTCAGTTAACCTTAAGATGAATAGGACTCCCCATTGTAAAACCTCAAGCAGATCAATGATTTGCACCAATAAGGTGGTCTGGGAAATGTAACTTTTAACTTTTAAAGAAACTGAAATGAGTAGAGTCAGGTTATATAAATACCCTGACATTACAACAGTCCCCAAAAATCATTTATGGAGGGAGTACTGGACTATCACCATTTAGAGGGGAAAATATCTCAATATTTTACAGCAGCACTTCCTTTTACTACAGGTGTAATTATAATTTCAGACTGAAAAGTTCAGGATCAAATGAGAACAAATGATAAAGTCCCACCAGACAGGTAATGCTGAATCGCTGCAGTTATAACCTTCTCTAGTTCTATACGATGGAAGATTATTGGTTGGGTTATCCTATTTTACTGTACTTTGTGTACCTTCTTCAGGAAGTCTTCACAGGGCCATGCCGTTTATTGCATTCACCAAGAAGGCTGCAGATTTATCGAAGACTGCAAATCCTCCTATTAAGTTCTGACAGTGCAGAAATGGCCTAGACTTCTTTAAGGTAATTAAATAGTCAGCCGCCCAATCATCTTTCAATGAATATAACTTACTCGGGAACTTCCTTGCAACCAAGTTCTCTGGTGACATTAATGAGCCAAATAGGGATCAATGGCAATTACAGCAAGTCAGTATGTGAAATGTACTTTGTTGAAGCTGTGCTTTTAAGTACCTCTGCTTTTGCCTCTCTGCTTTTCAATCTTCACTCATTGCTTTCTCCTTTTCATGCAACAGGCTTAACATGCAAATCACTCACCATGTGGTGTTGCTCATTCTTTTCACCTGCCCCAAACCTGCCTCAAGTCCCAATTCTCCATCCTCAAATCAATGGCTTTTACAAATTTTCCTTTTAAGTGCAGGAAGGTCATTTATTGAAAATTTAGTGTAGGCAGATAATACACTGAGAAATTAACTTACGATATATTTTTTAGCTGTATTAATTAGGGAAAAAAAACAGAGGGGAGATTGTTCTATCTCCAAGAATGCAACAAAATATTCCTAAAGACTGAACTCTGGCCCTAGCTGGTTGGCTCAGTGGATAGAGCGTCGGCCTGTGGACCAAAGGGTCCAGGTTTCAATTCCCATCAAGGGCATGTACCTTCCTTGCAGGCTCCCAGCCCGGGGCCCTGGTCGGGGCACATGCCGGAGGCAACCAATCAAGGTGTTTCTCTCACATCAATGTTTCTTTCTGTCTTTCCCTCACTCTTCCACTATCTCTAAAAAAGATCACTGAAAAATATCCTCAGGTGAGGATTAACAAAAAACAAACGAACAAAAAGACTGAATTCTGCTTTTACCAAGAAAAGAGAATTTACAGGCTAGCTTGGGCTAAAAACAATTAATTAAGCAGCCCTTGGAGTCAAGATTTAGGTCACACACTGTACCACTTGGGTTACATAGTAATTTTCAACTTGCAGAAATAAAGGTTATTTTGACAGTCAAAACAGAGGGACCACGTTGTAATTGTGTAACCACCACCAAATGTGTGTGCAGTCACACAAACAAGCACGGGTTCTTTTGCCACAACAAATAACCAATATTAAAAGTCCTACCATATGAGTGTCTACAGGAAGAGGGTAGATATTTGAGCTGAATTTAATTTGAATTAAACAAAGATATGTGATATTGCATGAACGAATGTTTTTAAAAGAATTTCACCTGCTACTTACAATAATATGCTCATAAATAACACAAAGTAGAAAAATGATCACATCACCTTAAGTCTTTGATGAAGTAACATAGGTAAAAAGTCATTTCCATTTTTTAAAAGCTGTGAATTCAAGTGTTCCTTTAATTGTTTTCTTGTATCTAAAATGTTAGTTTTGTTGTTTTGTTTAAATTTAAAATGTATGTAATAATGGCATCATTTCTTTTAATGAAGAGAGGATATATAAATAAGGGTTAATGAGACGGGGGGGGGGGGGGTAATCAAACTTCACTCTGCCCAAAATCATATTAATCAGAAAAAAAAAAAAATACTTAGAGCCACTCAGTCTGCTTTCAAAGTGAATGTCATATAGAGCCAAGTAATATTGCCCCACAGCCATCATTTTTGTATAGAATTTGTGTAGATTCTGTTAAATTTGTGTAACTTTTATATCTGGCTTATGAGGGTCTCTCTTTTTAAATATCTGACCTATTTCTACAGAATAAACCCTGCTGTTGTACCGATTGTGTGCACAATGCAATGTAGCAGGTAGCAAATGAAATCCGTGCCTCTAATTGTGAAAACAAGAGTTGGCCTGCATGGAATAGCCAAAGATCTCTGCCAGATACCATATTATCAAATACTTCGCCGAATGTAGTTAGGAATTCACTGATTACCAACCTCAGCAAGGCTGACCCCTTTGGAAGCTGAACTTGAAGATAGCCTTTACCAAACAACTAATGAAGGGAAGTTGGGTAGAGCACTTCAGCAAGATAAATTCAGGAGCACAGGGGAAGATTTAGACACAGGGTCTATACATTAGGGATAGTATCGATAGGATTCATGCCTGAAGAAAGGATGAAATAATGAAGGACGGGCGCAATGAAACCTGAAACAAAAGGAAAAGTTTGAACTCAATGCAACGGACAAAGGTAATTATTTACCTCATCTACCACCCACTGGCCATTTGAGTGTTGAATCCATTCACTTTAGATTTATGTGTTGATACTATAAACAAAACAACCCCAAATCTCTGCTAGATTTTGCTAAGGGTGAGTAAGGAGGTAGAGAAACATCTCTACCTTCAAGGACTATTATAATGCCAACTTTGAGATGACTTTCCAAAGCCCTCACCATCTGTACTCACACATTTTCCTATCCTGTTGGACACACCTTGCTGATTCCTACATAAGTATTTACCCTTATGATTAATTTCATCATAAGAAATAGTCTATCCCGTATCACTCCCCACCCCCAGATTATACCATCCGTCAAGTTCTAGTTTATATCTCCTTTTCTCTGGCATGTGTCAGAATCACCATCTGTCTATACTGAATTCTCAATTTTCTAAGCACCCATAGTATTTTCTTAAAACTCACAATTATTAAATATGATAACTAAAGACAATTGTATTTGCTGCCAGTTATACAATGAATTATGTCCCCGCCAAATTCAAATGTTGAAACAGGACGCTCTTTCCTGCAATGAGAGATAGGGCCTTTAAAAATGTAATTAAACTTAAATGAGGCAAAAAGGGTGGGGCCCTAATCCATAAGACCAGTGTCCTTATAAGAAGGCAAGGAGACACCAGGAATATGGGAGGATACAGCAAGAAAGTAGCTGTCTGCCACCGATGGAGAGAGGGATCAGGAGAAACCAAACCTGCACACACCTTGCTCTTGTGAAGAAAGAAATTTCTGTTGGTCATGGTATTTTGCTGTGACAGTCCTGTAAAAGCAACATGCAGCCTATATTGACTGAACATTGTTCTTATCTCCTTCACTCGACTCTGATCCTCTTGAAGGCAGGAAGTAAAATTATCTAAATTTTTAAAAAAAGAGGTTATAATGCTTGGGGTATTTTATTTGTTGCAATAATGTTAGATGATTAAATGTTTGCATACATGAATGAGTTAATTTGAGATTCTTATGAAAAGAGCCATTCTTAGGGAGATTTAAATAAATCTACTACTAGGATAGAAGCATGAAAATCACTTAAGATTCTCAGTGTAAAATAGGAAGAACACATTGTAATGGGTACGATTCTGACTTGGGAGTCATAAGATACTGACTTTGAATCCCGGCTCCTCCAATTAATAACAGTAGGTTGGTCTTCAGTTTTACCAATTTTAAAACTGGATAATAATAACACTTAATTTTCAGTATTAGGATTAAAAGAAACTGCTAAGCGCTGATTCCAATTTCTGGCAATGTTTAATAAACGTTGGCCCTTTCGACAATTTTACATAGTACAATTAGAAAAAGAACGCATTAAGGAAAGAATAAACTTGCAAAAAGGGGTACATGTGTGATGAGAGGTCTGAAAGAAGCTGGTGAAGTACAAAGGACAGAAAATGAAGAGCTTACTAATGGCAAAGCAGCAATGAAAAGCACAGGCTGGCCTGGAATCCTAACGCTTTAAAGCTATCCTGGAAACTGCCTAAGTGCCCATCAGTAGATGAATGGATTAGAAAACTGTGGTACATCTACACGATGGAATACTATGCTGCTCTAAAAAGGAAGGAACTCTTGCCATTTGCAACGTCATGGATGGAACTGGAGAGCATTATGCTAAGTGAAATAAGCCAGTCAATGAAGGAAAAATACCACATGATCTCACTCATTCATGGATAATAGAGACCATTATAAACTTTTGAACAATAATAGATACAGAGGCAGAGCTGCCTCAAACAGATTGTCAAACTGCAGCGGGAAGGCCGGGGAGGGTTGGGGGGCAGGAGGTAGGGGGGTAAGAAATCAACTAAAGGACTTGTATGCATGCATATAGGCATAACCAGTGGACATAAGACATTGGGGGATAGGGGAGGCTAGGGGACTGTCTAGGGCGGGGGGATAAAATGGACACATATGTAATACCCTTTGTAATACTTTAAGCAATAAAAAAAAATAAATAAATAAAAATAAAAAAATAAAGCTATCCACCCACAGAGTCCTGTTGATCTTCAGGCAGTGCTAACTAGCCTGGAAATAATGCATCTTAATATTATTCATTGAATATATTTTATATACTTATCAAAGCTAAAGAGTATTATAATTTACATAATGCCTATCTCTTATATAAAATGATATGAGTTTTCTTTAGAGAATTTTTAATTAAAGTTATTAAAGGAAAATAAAATGTCCCTTAAAGCTATTTGCCTATATCAAGTCAGAGTCTCCTTAGTCAGATGACTCTTTTTAAATATATTTTTATTGATTTTTTACAGAGAGGAAGGGAGAGGAATAGAGAGTTGGAAACATCGATGAGAGAGAAACATCGATCAGCTGCCCCCTGCACACCCACCACTGGGGATGTGCCCGCAACCAAGGTACATGCCCTTGACCGGAATCGAACCCGGGACCCTTCAGTCCGCAGGCCAACGCTCTATCCACTGAGCCAAACCGGTGCTGGCCAGATGACTCTTTTTATGTGTGCACACGCATTCATGCAATGAACAGCTTATGTAAAGGGCCACAGGATTACCTAAAGTAAACCTCAGTGAATGGGGAATGGCTAACCTTTATTTTTCCCTTAGAATTTAGGCAGAAGCCACTTCCAAAGTAACTAATACAATCTAAATTTTTAATTTGGACATTTTTATTAATTGTTTTTAAAAAAACAATAAAAAACCCAATATATGCAAATAAATAACATTTTATCATGAAAAACACTATATTAATAACTATATTTTCTATAGAATTTTTTTTTGAATTTTTTTTTGAATTTTTGCAAGTCTAATGACTGGCGTCATAGAAGAGAGCTGAGTTCTGTATTCAATCTATTGTGATATGTTCTTCTGGTTGAAATATATGAAAACAATTGTGCCTCATAAAGATATATATTTGGAAAAGGATGGTGTATTATAATAGCTTTTTCAGAAAACTATGGATATTATTCTCTGAGACTATATCAAATCTTAAGTGGCAATTGCTAAAAAAGTAGTTGAAAGGCAGACTCTGAAACCATATCAAGGAACTTTTCATATTCTCTTACAGTGAAATCCATTTCTTTATCTTGCACTTTGAATGGACCTTTTAGCCATGCATAATTTTATAACATCCTGCACTGGGCATTTGCAAAATATCGGTTCCCTGAGTTATACTCATTTTTCAAATGTTGACACATTTCATTATAAAATGCATATATATATATATAAAAACCTCATTTCCAACATCACCACCAACCTTATCATAAAACTCTCTAAGTATTAGGGAACTATAAAATTCATCATAGTGGTTATGACAGGCTCACTTCATTCATTTTTGAGAAAATGTCTGCAAAATATCCATACCCAAATAACCATAGTTGGCATGTCAGTTGTGCCTTTAAATTAATGGCATTGCATGAAAAAAGTGGCTACAAGAATATCTGTCATTTTGTCACACAAAATATTTAAATATCAAAAATCTCAACGGTTGAGGTTTAACAAAATTAATAGCTTTTTACTGCTTCCACAGTAAAACTTAAGTGAAACTGGCTTTTTATTTTTAAACAGTGAACATATGGAGATGAAGAATTTGGGGCCTTTGCCTTCATTTATGCCAAGGCACCTTTACATATTATTGTTTTGCAGCATCGGTGCAAATATCAATACAGTGAAAAAGGTAAATAATATCTTAAAACATTATTGGGCTTGTTTGACCCCACCGGTTCCACAAAAGCATCTTAGAGATCCTAGGTATCTGTGGAGCACCATTTGAGGACTCCTGCACAAGCTCAAAGGTGCCTTAAGCCCTAGGCCATTTGTTCAACAGCCTACTAGATATCTTACAAGCATCTTAATTGATTATTGGTCACATTTCTTCCATTTCCCCTCAAGCTGTTCCTGTTTTTCGTTTTCTATTTCAGAAACAATCATTACACAAGTCATTCAAGTCCAATCACACAATGATGCACAAGGTAACTGCCTACCAGGTGCATTTTTAGCTGAACTTTGAACATAAGTCATATGAAGTCCACAACCCTGAACCCAATTACCTGACCTCCAAACAAGAGCCAATACATAAAACCATTAAATCACTGTGCCAATTTTACTACCAGCTTCCAACATCGCTGAAGGCTCAGAGAGAACCTGTGTGATCATGACCTTGGGTTTTGTTTGTATGTGTCTGTGCATTATCCTGTTTTTTTTAGGTGATCCAATTTAAAATGAATAAATTTTTTACGCATATATATGATATATATGACCTATGCTATGAATATTTATATATATAAAAGCCTAAGCGACCGTTATGACCAGACAACCAGACAACTGGCTGGTAGCTATGACACGCACTGACCACCAGGGGGCAGATGCTAAAGCAGGAGCTGCCTGCCAACCTCCCATGATACCTTCCCCCCAGCCGGCCAGCAGCCCCAATTGGGACTAGGCGAGACAGCCAAGCCGAGGGATCCTACCCATGCACGAATTTGTGCACCAGGCCTCTAGTACATTATAAAAAAACATATGTAATATAATATCTAAACTATAATGGGAAATATAAAATAAAGTTTATACAATATATAATACCTAATACATAGCAATGTTTTTTAAAATTGTATGGCTTTACTACAGTAATAAAATACTTTGCATGTTTAATGTAGATAATTCTACAAGAATTTTAGAAGAAATACAATTTGATTAGTCATTACACCTCAAAAAAGGAAGCAAATTCCAGTAAAAAAAGATTAAAATTCATTTACATTTCAATAACTACACTTAAATATCTTTACAACGACATTTAATAAGGATATATACCAGTTTCAGATTTTTCTTTGAACTAATTTTTGTGGCGTTGCCATTTATAAGTGATTTAACATTTGCATACACATACTGAACCTGGGTATATATTGCTTAAAATAGTATTTGTCAAAATAGAACTATGACTGAAACCACAATAGGACGTGACAATTGATTTTATTTTCAGTACATGTTGGAAGGTGTTCAGTTATAGGCTATCATGTAACTAGAAACCTGTCTCTACGCTGAAATTGTCTAAGAAGTTGAGGTAGAAATAATATGGATATGTTATAAGCATTCTGAAACCCAACACACTGATTAAACATTCACAAGGTTGCTTCTAAATTTGCTAATGAAATAGTCATCATACTCAAATAATCACTAGCAACTTTTCCACCTTTATTATCTGTTCTTGTCGGCTTCATAAAATTTACAAAATTAAATGCAAAATGTCTCCATTAGTGCACTGTTAAGTTGTAAATTTAGAAACAAATCAGAGAATATGAAAGTTCAGATCCTCTTAGTAACATTAACTTGTCCAACATTGATTATATATAATTCCTGAATTGCTGGTTAGTGTTCTAAATGTATACTTTATTATAAGACACAGGAAATATAAGGATATTAATGCAGTTATAAAAGCTCGAACTTTTCATTTTATTGAGTTATGAAGGTTAACATTTGCAATCCTAACATTGTATTAGCATGGGGTCCTGCAATTTAATCAAATAAACTGGTTGGGAAAATGAACTATGCTCACTCAGTAAAAGTGGTGCCTGTTTTCTTGAATGAAAACACTGACAGCACCTGCACTGAAAGGAAACAGATGAAAACTTTAATAACCTAATAGTTTTTATAAACACTAATAAAGTTCTTCATAAAATGTTATTATTATTATATATGCCTGAAAATTTAATAAAACCTTATTTATATAATGTTAAATAAACTTATCAAAATTCTTATCCATTAAGTAATGTTGATAAATTCATATACTATAGAATATATACGTATCAAATATGTAATTAAATTAACCTAATCAAACAATTAGCAGAGGACATAAATAGCCATTTCTTCAAAAAACACCACATGGCCAAATGCATGTGAAAGATGCTCAGTATCACTAATTATTAGGAAAATGAAAATCAAAACCATAATGAGATATCACTCCTATTTATCAGGATGGCTACTGCCAGAAAACCACAAAATAATCAGTGTTGGTGAGGATGAGGATGTGGGGAAATTGTGCACTGTTGATGGAAATGTAAAATGTTGCAGCTGAAACAGGAAGCAGTGAAGTGATTCTATAAAGGGCAGCAATAGAAGAGTGGGGATTAGCTATAATTATAAGAAATGTTAATCATGTTCTGTTAATTGTGACCATTCTGTTTTGATTAAAGTAGACCCCAGGACATGGGAGCCAACACTGGAATGTAGTCCATCTTTTTCTGAGAACTACCTAGATTAACAATCTTGTTGCTGAAACAGTCTGATCCCAGAGTCACACACCCTTTGTGACCCCGACTGCAACGTCCCTATGGCGACCCCCAGCCCACATTGCCTGGAACCATTATACTCGCCTACTTCCCCATGCCTGGAATTCCCACTTTCCCATGTAATCTTTGTCCTTCCACCCAATATAAGCAGCTGGCTTATGGGGAGGGTAGAGCAGATTTTTGTGGATGACCTGCTGCTCCCCCCATACTGCTGGCATTATTGGAATAAATGCTCATATATGAGTCAACCCTGTCTCTGCTTAATTGGCTCAAGTAGTGACAGACAGCTGGGACCCACTGGTTGTTCTGTTTCAATTCCTCAAAAAAATTAAAATTAAAAATAGTATGATCCAGCAATTCTACTTCTGGGTATACATATCCAAAATAGTTAAAATCAGGGTTTCTTTGTTTTTTTTGTGTTTTTTTAAAGGGATGAAGACAAGCAGGTTTTGTTTTTTGTTTGTTTGTTTTTAATATATTTTATTGACTTTTTACAGAGAGGAAGGGAGAGGGATAGAGAGTTAGAAACATTGATGAGAGAGAAACATTGATCAGCTACCTCCTGCACACCTCCTACTGAGGATGTGCCCACAACCAAGGTACATGCCCTTGACCGGAATTGAACCTGGGACCTTTCAGTCCACAGGTCGATGCTCTATCCACTGAGCCAAACCGGTTAGGGCTGGGGAGTTTTATAAAGGGTAAAGAGTTTCAGTTTGGGAGATAAAAAAGTTCTGGAGATTGGTTGCACAACAATATAAATGTATTTATTAATACTGAACTATACACTTAAACATAGTTAAGTTGGTAAATTTAATGTTGTATGTATTTTACCACAACTAAAAATAATACAGACTTTAGTAAAAAAAAAAAAAAAATTGAGCAGTCTCAATTCTAGTACTTCATCGTAGAAAATCATACCACCAGGTAAAATATAGATGACCTATTACATTGACATAGGGTGAAAGAGATTAATCAAGCACTCGTTCTTTAAATTTTAGTACTTTTTAATCCAACCAGTCCTCCTAAATTTTATACATCTAAACTATATTAAGTTCCCCAAAGAAATTCTCTCACAAATATCTGCATAAGTGATTATGCATTGTGTGGTTTTATTTTAAAATAAGAGAAAGTTCTGCTCATATCTCTTTTCATCTTTGATCTATTCAGACTCAAGATCAAGTCAATGTTTCTTTCCCTGTAAGGTCTTCTCCCTTTGACTGTGCTGACCGCTCTCTCCTCTGGGCTGCCATTATGTCTTGCAAAGAACTCATTTATCCCGTTTACTGCCCAATTAGATTTATTCTAGCTGTGAGCTCCTTTAGGGTAAGAATGCTTCAACTTCATCTCTGTGTCCCAGGAACTCAGCAGAGAGCCTGGCAAGAATCAGAAGTTCAGGATGTATTAATAGGCTGATGTTCAGGCCACCTCTTATAAAACTGCCTTATGGAGTAACTGCAAAATAAGTTCCTCTTTGAAATCAAAACTATGAGAGGAAAAGAACACACTTGCTCCTCCTTTTTACTAAATAATAGCGTATTTTGCCAAATAATAATTTTTTTTTTACTTTAGTGCCAAGAAGGTAAATGCCAAACATTTGCCCTAAATAAAAGTTCACCCCCAATGTTAGTAATCTAGAATGAGTCACCTGGTATTATTCCACCAGTCCCCAATCCTGTCTTATTTTGCGTCTGTGTTATTTTAACATTATCTTGTTATAAACGGCCCCAAGTCTGTTTTGGAAGGAAGTGAAATATGATTAAGATATGTAAAATATGCAATAGGAGGCTAAATATGAAGGTGCTGTTTTAAAGCTGTTCTCTTTAGTTTCCTTTCTTTAGTCTATGAATAATGTTCCCTGCATTTCAGTAGAAGTGTCAACATAGGCAGAGTTATTAGTCTAAGGAAGAAAGCAAAAGGGAATTAAACAATTTTCATAAACTGGGAAGCAGGAACAAGTAACAGACCCATTACACACTCTGGGGGCCAGAGGAGAGCTGTCACTGGTCCTGGAAAAGGGAACAGGAAACCTCCTTAGAAATGCTAAAGGCTCAGTACCAGAGGTGGGGGAGGAAATTCCTCCCCTGGGCACGGGCACAGGCACAGTGAGAACTGGATGACGTAATGAAACTTTTGGACATGCGCAATGGGAGTCAGGGTGACAAAACAGAGGAACAGGGCCTAGTGTGAGAAAGTAACTGGTTTTGAGAGAGAGCATGAAATCCCAAAAGAATTTACTGGGAGGAGGACCCAGTCCAAGACCTCAACAAATTAGGAAATCAGGTTGCATAATTTCAATGGTGCTTTTTCCTTTACCTAAACCAAGAAGCTATATATAGGGTTACAAAAGCATCATGGCAGGGCCTCTACAGCCTGCCCACCCTCTAGGTCCCCCAGGGTGTATTAAGTCCCCTTAATTCACAAATAAAATCTTACCATCACTTTTAAACTTCTCCACGTGTGTGCATTTGGAATTCTTTCCTCACGTCCCAGTGAAAGGACTTATTTGGCAACAGATTCCTAAACAGCTGTGCACTCACTGCAATATCGCTTCTTATACACTTTACCGTGTCTAGTTCAGTTCTGAGTAGGCGGTATAGTCTGTTCTTCATAATTTGCTTTATAATGTATATCTACTTGTGTGTCATATTAGTTATTCTGTTTCTCCTTAAACTGTAACTAAATTAAGCTATTTTTCAAAGTAATAAGACAGTCTATTCAAGATCCTTTCTATGTTAGCTGTGCATACTTTCGGTAGAATAGTTAAGACAATAGAAAATATTATTTCCTTCATAAGAATCCTAAACTGCAGGATTTAGGAGACCTGGTTCTACATTTAGCTTTAGCATTAACTGTGATTTCCTGGAAAAGTCATTTGAATACTTAGGACTAGATTACCTCAAAATGTCTTCCCATCTTTAAAACCTTATGGATCAGTGATGTGTAGAATGATAGTTGAGACTCTAACCCTTGCATGGCTAACAAACATAAATATTGATTTGCATGTGTACATATACATATTTACACACAACTCTCTATAGAAATAAACTATCCTAAATATAACATTAAAATAATTCCACACTCAGATTTGTATAAAGTAAAAAATTCAAACCTTAGAACTCAGGATTATACTTGTGTTTGCTAGAAATCCCTTAATTGTATTGTCAACATTATATTCCTTATGGTTTAAAATAACATAACTGTAAATATATCTTCCAAATCATCACACAATTGCTCATTCTGGGATCCAATATAAACCTTAGTCTGGACCAACTTATCTATATATGAGGATTTCCTATGCCTCAGTAATTAAAGCCATTTCCTCCCCTCAGACCAATTTCACTGTTGAACTACATCACAAGTTCATTTCTCCTCTCAATGTTATTTGCTCCCATGAAAACACACTCTACCCTTCTGTGACAAACCAAATTTCTTGTGTCCCACAAAGCATAGCTTCAATGGTCCATTTCTTCTGTGGAGCATTGTCTGACTATCTAGTACCCAAGGAGTTTAAAATGATCCATACCTTTTCTACATTTTTATAGTGCCACGGAGTTCATACCTAAATTAACATCAACTCTGGAATAGACTAACTCAGTGGTCGGCAACCCGCGGCTTCCAAGCCACATACGGTTCTTTGGCCCCTTGAGTGTGGCTCTTCCACAAAATACCACGTGCGGACGCGCATGTACAGTGCGATTGAAACTTCGTGGCCCATGCACAGAAGTCGGTTTTCGGCCTGGGCAAGTCTTTTTTGAAGAAGTGGCCTTAGAAGAAGTGGGGGGTGTCGGTCCGTTGGGCGATGGGAGACGCGGCTCAGGCGGGCCATGGGATATGCAACACGGGGGAGGTACATTGTTTTGAGGTACATTCACTGAGGTCGACCCCTTCCAACTCTCCCATCCACACTTGTCTATCTGAAACAAGTATACAAGAGGAGTGTGGATGGGAGAGTTGGAAGGGGTCGACCTCAGCGAACGTACCTCAATCAGATTGAGGACGTTTTTAGCAAAGGCCAGCTTAGGAGTACCCTAATTAAGTTAATAACAATGTGCCTACCTATAGAGTTTAAGTTTAAAAAATTTGGCTCTCAAAAGAAATTTCAATTGTTGTATTGTTGATATTTGGCTCTGTTGACTAATGAGTTTGCCGACCACTGGACTAACTAGTTTACCCAGAAGCATGAATTCTCCTCTGTAGCACACATTTAGATTATATTTTCTAGCCCCTTTGCATCTTTGCATTTGAGTGGATGATATGACTAGTTCTGGCCAATAGTATGTCAGCAAATATGACGCTCAGCACTTTGAGACCTGACCTTTAAACCTATTTAAATCCTTCATGCAATCTCATTTACATTTTTCTTTTTTTTTTACTGGACACATGTAGAGAATTCAACAAGGACTACAAGGTTCTAGGAGATGGCAGAGGTCTTAGGTACCCCAAATAACTGTATGGAATAAACTCCACCCTTTGTCCCAATATGATACCATATCACTTTATATGGTATCCTGTTTTTCTTAGGTCGTTTTTTTTTTACTTCCCTCATTGATCATAAAATACTGTGAATATATATCAATGATTTTTAAAATTCTTTATATAATCAACTACATTTTTTAATAACATTTATTCAACATGAATGTATTTTTAATAGAAAATGCATGTCTTTAAACTTGTCATACTATCATTGAATTATATGCATTTCGTTACTCATAAAATATTGTAAATAGTTCATAATTTTATATACTTACATGCTATTCATTAGAATGTTAATTATATATCCACATAATTTTGAAAGTAAAATGAAAAATTAACACTTGCTTTAATCTATATATATAAAAGCCAAGCGACCAGAACTCCAGAACGACCAGAACAACGGGTCACTATGACACGCACTGCAATGGCCAACCAGCCCAATTGGGTCTCTGATTGCCCACAACTTCCCATGTCCTCTCCCCTCTGCCGGCCCAGCCCAATTGACCCCTACTGGGGTGGGCTGGCCAGACCCCACCTGTGCATGAATTCATGCACCCGGCCTTTGGTCTAATCTAGAGAGAGAGAGAGAAAGAGAGAGAGAAACATGCAAATTGACCATACCTCTGCTACACCCACAAGCCACGCCCACAAGCCAATCAGGAGCAAATATGCAAATTAACCCAACTAAGATGGCGGTGGCCATTGAGCTAGAGCAGCCGTGGGCAAACTATGGCCTGCGGGCCGGATTCGGCCCATTTGAAATGAATAAAACTAAAAAAAAAAAGGACCGTACCCTTTTATGTAATGATGTTTACTTTGAATTTATATTAGTTCACACAAACACTCCATCCATGCTTTTGTTCCGGCCCTCTGGTCCAGTTTAAGAACCCATTGTGGCCCTCGAGTCAAAAAGTTTGCCCACCCCTGAGCTAGAGCATTGCCTCGGCAATGGAGGAAGCCAAGCTTTCCGCCTGCCCTGCTGGCCCTGAGCTCCACTCAAGGCTACAAAGTTTCAATTATAGAAGATAAATAAATCCCAGACACCTGCTTCCAGCCACTGTGGCCTCTGCTCAAGAGGGGCTGAGAGCCTCGGTTGCCAGGGGCAACCCAGGCTTCCAGGACATGGGCTCTGCTCAAAGCTACAAAGTTTCAATTATAGAAGATAAATAAATCCCAGATACTTTCTTCCAGTCTGCGGCCGTGACCAGCCTGAAAACGGCCATCAGCCCCTCACCCAGGCTGGCCAGGCACCCCAGTAGGGACTCCCACCCTGAAGGGCCTGTGACCAGCCTGAAAACAGCCATCAGCCCCTCACCCAGGCTGGCCAAACCCCCATGGGGAGAGGGTCCCCACTAGGGGGCTTGTCTGGCCTGAAAACGGCCCTCAGCCCCTCACCCAGGCTAGCCAGGCACCCCAGCAGGACCCCCCACCCTGATCCAGAACACCCTTCAAGGCAAACCAACAGGCCCCCACCCGTGCACCAGGCCTCTATCCTATATAATGAAAGGGTAATATGCAAATTGACCCTAACAGCAGAATGACTGGGAATGACTGGTCACTATGACATACACTGACCATCAGGGGGCAGATGCTCAATGCAGGAGCTGCCCCCTGGTGGTCAATGCACTCCCACAGAAGTAGCTCTGCTCAGCCACAAGCCAGGCTGATGGCTGGCAGTACAGAGGTGGTGGTGGGAGCCTCTCTCACCTGCTCAGCAGCGCTAAGGATGTCCGACTGCAGCTTAGGCCTGCTCCCCGCTGGCAAGTGGACATCCCACAAGGGCTCCCGGGTTGCCAGATGTCTGACTGCCAGCTTAGGCCCGATCCCCTGGGGAGCAGCCTAAGCCAGGAGGTGGACATCCCCTGAGGGGTCCCAGACTATGAGAGGGAACAGGCTGGGCTGAGGGACCCCCCCACCCCCCGCCCCGCTGAGTGCACAAATTTTTGTGTACTGGGCCTCTAGTATTAATTATAAAAGAAAATGAAATGTCCAGATCCCCTTCTTCTGATTGTTGTTCCAAGTAGGCGTTGCAATAAGTAATATAAAGCCAGAAATTGAAAAAGGAAACTCTCTAGGAAACCACAAACACACTCTCAAGTCACTGAAGTACCATATGAATGAGTTCATAAAACGTTTATCGGTGGTGATAGAAATAAAAATTACTTACCTCAGATGTCTGTCTTTGTTACAGTCCCCTGTAAATATGTTCAATATTTGAATCTCTGCTTTGAAGGAGGAAACTAATATTAATTGAATGTTTATTCTGTGCCCAGAGCTTTACAAAAATCATTGTACTTACCTCTCACATCAACTCTGGAAGATAATTACTTTTACTCCCTTTTTAGAGACAAAATACCTTCATGAAGAACTCAACTCATAAATTGCAACTCATAAATTGTGACTGGAACTGACACCTACCTTATTCTTTCGTACTTTTTCTCTACAGCACAGAATTCTCCCTAGCATCTCTCAGCTATGTATTTATCATGACACTTATGTTTGAGTTACTGTACTTCTCTATTCTAAATATCAATACATAAGTTAAATTTATTATTTCTTTTTTAAATAAGTTTTAATTGATTTTAGAGAGAGAGGAAGGAAGGGGTGGAGATAGAAACATCAATGAGAGAAACATCAACATCAATCAGCTGCCTCCTACACAGCCCCTACAGGGGATCAAGCCTGCAACCGGGGCATGTGCCCTGACCAGGAATTGATTCAGTGACCTCCTGGTGTATAGGACTACCCTCAATCAACTGTGCCACACCAGGTGGGCATCAAAGTCATTATTATTTAATGCAGGGGTTCTAAACCTGTGGGTCGCGACCCCTTTGGGGGTCGAATGACCCTTTCACAGGGGTCGCCTAAGACCATCGGAAAACACATATATAATTACATATTGTTTTGTGATTAATCACTATGCTTTAATTATGTTCAATTTGTAACAATGAAAATACATCCTGCATATCAGATATTTACATTACGATTCATAACAGTAGCAAAATTACAGTTATGAAGTAGCAACGAAAATAATCTTATGGTTGGGGGTCACCACAACATGAGGATCTGTATTAAAGGGTCGCGGCATTAGGAAGGTTGAGAACCACTGATTTAATGGGTTACTACATATGCTAGACATAATAAACTTTTAAAAACCACATAAGAGATTGACTTTTATCAAAGAAGTCACATTGAAAGATGGCCAATTTCATTACTATGATTTTTTTCTATTCCACTTTTATTCCCTCCTCCCTGTAAATCCTAGTTTTTAATCTCCCGTTATCAGATTCTACTGCTCATTACCTTCACTTAGCAGTCATTTCATGACCTTTCAATTAAATTCTCCATGTTTCTTAACTTTTGTAGCTCCTAACTTTGTCCAATATGACTTTGATTTAGTTATTGACAATTTCAACATATACATATATGATACTATCTGACATTTGGCCTTTTGATTACTTGATCTTCTTTCCTCTAAGTATCTTGTTTCCATATTATGTCAGCCAATCAACTCCCTGGTCATTTCTAAACCTATTAATTAAGAGCAGTGCCCATACTTTCATAATCTTTGTTTTATGGATCCAGTTCTCTGACCATTAATCATTCCCTGTCTTTCCAGGTCATTTAATCAAGTATCTCAAGTCTGAAAATCATTTGATCCCACTCAGACCTTCAGTCCCTTAAACTACATACATCCCTTAATTTCCTTTACTAGGCATAATTGCAATCCTGCTTAAATCTAACTCACTGCCTCTTGAACATCTACCTGTATGCAGCTAAATATGCATGCAGATAACACAGCTCTCAACGCTCTCAGTTTAAATTCTATTTGACAAACTGTTGGAGGACCCCTAAAGGTTGCTCACATACTATATTTCATTGGTCCATGTACTTTTCACTATCCTAGAGAACTATTCCATATGTTCTCCTTTCTTCTTAAATTTCCAGCCCTCCATCCCAAAACTCACTCCCACTTGATGACTTTTGCTCCTTCTGTAAAGAGAATATTGAAGCAACTAGAAAGAATCTCCAGATATTATCATAGCTACATACAGTATATTCTTTCTCTCTCTCTCTCTCAAGTTTCTGGAGATAAATGGTATTCAGTCCTCTCTAAAACCTTCCCTTGTGCACTAAATACAATTTTCTATCACACACCCAAGAACCACATAATGGAATTTATTCTCCTTTCTCTGGATTCTTTTTTTTTTTTATGTACTAAAGATGATCACCATTAGCAAAAGTGCTGTTTTTCTCCCATCTTAAATCACAACTTACCTCCAAATTGCTAAATGCAATGGTCACTCTTCAGCTCTTACCAGATTTGACTTATTAACACAAAGTGTATTGCCCTGGATATGTTTTCTTCACTTGGCTTCCATAACACCATACTCTTGGTTCTCTCTTAACAGCACTGCTGTTAAACTCAATCTCCTTTGTTGGTTTCTCCTCCTCTTCCGGATCTCTAAAGTTCCCTAAATCTCAGTCCTCTGTCCTCTCCTTTTCTCTGTCCAGATTTAGAACAGTTATCATACAACTATTAATAACATCAATATGCCTCTGTCACTCAAATTTAGATGTCTTGTTCAGACATGTCTTCTGAACTTCAAACTCATATATACAACTGCCCACCTCATATATTCAACTCACATATAAACTGTCTACCTCATAGATCCATTGAAATGTCAAATAGATATCTCCAAATCCACATGTCCAAAACTGAACTTCTCATTCTTCCTGTCCCTACATACCCATTCAATGGAAAGTCTTTTTTAATTCTTATTTAAACGGATGGTTTACCCTTCCATTTGCTCGGACAAAAATACTGGCTTCATTCCATTTTTTTCCCTTCTCTCACATCCACATTCAATTTGTTGGAAATCCTGTTGTTATATCTTAAAATATAACCAGAAGCCAATCATTTCTCAAAATTTCCATTTCTACCACCTTAATACCAAGCCACCATTATTATTCTAATAAAGATTGTAATCACAATTTTACTGGTTCTCCTGTTTCCATGTATGTGCAAACTATTTCAGCACAGTGGAGTGATCCTTGTAAAATCTAAATCTGATCAAGTCTTTCCTTTGCTCCAAATCCCCTGCTAGTTCCTCTTCTCAAAGAAGATCTCAAGACATTATAAGCACCAACAAGGCACTACTATGACTACAAGATCAGGCTCCACTTCTTTTCTGGTGTAATGATACCCCATTCATTCCCCTCCAGCCATTCAACCTCCTTATTATTGAGTGAACACATCAGGTATACTTATGCTTTCAAAGCTTGCACTAGTATATCACCATCTTGGAATGTTGTCCTCTAGATATCTGCTTGTGCATTCCCTTAAACTACATCATGTCTTTGCTCAGTTGCTACCCTCTCAATGAGGCAAAATCTGACCACCTAATTTAAAAGTGCAACCTGATCCCCCTCCCCTTTTCTCTGCTTTAAGTTTTCAACAACACTTAAAACTCTCTTCTATTTAAATAATTGTGCCACAAATGTAACCCTAGTACCTAGACCAGTGCTGGGCATATGATAGATGCTCAGTAAATGTGTAAAAAATATATGTGCAAAACAATGAAGTATAAACTTCATCAAACCTACACACACACACACACACACACACACACACACACACACACACACCTCTAAACAGAATTAACCATTTTCCTTAATAATTGAAATATGATGATGATCTACAGTTAAAGAATAATTCTGTGTATAGAATAGACTCTCAAAATTGTGAAGAACCTCAAAGTTATATAATCTAATCATACATCTAATGGTTACATTTTTTTCTAGGTTTTCCCATATTAACTTTCAGGTCTACTCTTTTTTTAAAAAAAAATAGTTTATTGATTTTTAGAGAGAGGGAGAAGAAAGAAACATTGATGTGAGAGCATATCATCAATCTGTTGCCTCCTACATGTCCTCCCCCCGTCTCCACACACACACCAGGGATTGAGCCTGTAACCCAGGCATGTGCCCCAACCAGGAATTGAACAGCAACCGTTTGGTACACTGGGTAATGCCCAATCAACTAGGCACACTGGCCAGCGCTAGTATATTCTTGAATAGAGCAGTAATAAGGGACTTTTTATATGGTTTGCAATGGAAAAATTTAAGGTCAATAATAGTTGATATTGTCTAAGATTACAAAACAATTAAAGAAAGTAGTAATGTTAGAATCAGAACCCAGGTCTCTTGCCTACAAGCATAGTGCCTGCATCATACCAAACTCTGTATAAAAAAATTTTAACGTATATGTCTACTGAATAAACCAAGTAAGTACTTCAATAGTTGATAATTAAAACAATATTTATACAATGAAAGTCAATTATAAAACATTATCAAGTATATATGTAGAATTTGGAAAACATTCTTTTTGAATTTATTTTATTGAAAAATTCTTACTTTGTAAAATAAGTATTTACTTTATAAAATAAAAATACTTTATTTTTAAAAATTGAAATTATTTGGTAAGTATTCCAATTATAAAGCATTTAGGTTGATAAAACAATATCATAAAGAGCTACTAGGCCTAAAGAAAGAGAATTCACAAAAAGTGTGAGGTACAGAATTCCACCAGGAACTTCAAAATACCATTATACTATATACTAAGAAATCCACTTTAAAATTAGAAAGATGAAGACAAGAATGAAAGCAAGAAAAGCCTTAATTAAGATGAAAAATCCCTTAAAAGTTTCCTTCCAAAAATAATTTCAGGCAAAGACCGACTTTAAAAAAAGTCACTGTACTATCTATGCCTGGATGAGTAGATTTTTAAAGGAAACAAGACCCAAACGCTATGTTTGAGTTGTGAAAGTCTTTCATATTTTAATTGTGTTTTGGACTTCTGCTCAGTGTAGCACACTATGATATAAATAGACAGAAAAGTAATAAAATTATAGGAGACAATGAAGTAGTCATAATTAAAATGCCTACAAATAACTCTATGTTCCTGCCTTTTTTTTAATGCTTAAAATATTGTATTCCTTAGACTAACATGCCATGCTATTTTACCCATTTTAATACTCATGTGATATAGATTCAAGAATCTTTATTTCTTCTTCTAAACTTAGTCAGGTTTACCTATGTTCCTTTAAATAACTCTCCATTGCAACAGAAAACCAAAATAAAAATGACTTAGAATGTTAAACAAATATATTATCTCAAGAACCTAGCTTTTTTTACCCATATACTATAGCAAAAAAATTTTTATTATAATTCATTTATATAAAATAAAAATTGTTATATTTACATGACATTTTAAAATTTAAAAAAATTAAATTCCTGACAAATTATTAAGATCTAACGTGCCAAAAGATGTTTTGTAAAGTATTTTGGAAGCTGGCCCTTAGAGATTATTTACAATTGCTTAAAATGAAGTAGAATTTTGGCAACAATTGTTTATTTTTATTAGTGCTGATGGCTAAGTCTACCAAATCCAGCTCCAAAATGTTATTCTGGATGGAACTGCTAGTGAAAATATCAGTGTTGATCACAAGAAATTAATAAGTATAATATAATCAGTTAAATTTCCAAGAGTCAAAATTTATGCAAATCACTGGTATTCTGGAAAAAAAAAAATTCTTTCCACAAATATTTTCCTTTGTTTTTCTTACCCTTCAAACTGTGCCATTAGAGCAAAGGCCCTAAATGTTTTAATAGAAATTATGTTTGTTGGTTTGATTAAGGTTTGGATTGATTATCAACAAATGGGGATACATTTCTAAGAATCTGTCCATGTTTTATCTATTTCTTCTGGTGATTGACTGCAAGATGGCTGATCTGAGTGTGAAAAGAAGCTAACCTTCATATGACAGTGAAGACTCATTTGAACGTAATTAGATAAATTAATATGTAGTTATAACAGCCCCTGATTATTATAATTACTTTACAATTTGAAAACAATATTTAATTTAATTCTTGTAATAAACCCATGAAGAAGTCAAGGAATGGTTAACCCCCTCTTAAAGATAACTTAATCCTGCTGAGCCTCGCTTTCCTTACACATCAGCACAGCATGACAAGCAAGCGGCTGCGGCCGAACCAGAGCCAGGTACCCGTTCTTCCAGCCCGTGCTCTTCCAATCAGCAGATAATAACGTATGGGATGCTGAGGTGAAGACACAGTTTTGCAGAAACCCAAAACACTGAAGGCTGTTCACAGCAACCCTGGATGGGGGCATTGATTTACATAAGTTAAAATCCTATGTGAAATGAAGTGATTTTGAATGTGTTTAAAAAAAAATGTCTTTATTATATTCCCTAAATTTCTGTGTGTTTAATTTCAAAAGACCAGTTCTCTTTTCAATTGTAAAATGGTTTTATGTGACCTTTCATAGGAAATTGTCAACTGTGTAGACTCTATAAACAAAAATAGGTCAGTGATTAATCTCAATTAAAAAAAAAAAAAAGAAGGAGGGAAGAGAGACATTTTAAGCAACCGGTAACACTGAGCTTTTATCATTTGTTTCTCTTTTGTCCATCTCTCCATGTGGTCTTCTAGAGCTGGTTTCTGGCCCAAGTTTTATGAAAGACTCCTTTAAAAGAAGCTCCATGCCAGAGCATTAAACATTCAGTGAAGCCTTTAAGAACAAGATAGAAAGGCTTCAATAGCCGTTCAGTTATACTGGAAACACTACTTGATTAAATAAAAAAAGCTAACTGCATTTGGGTTTCTTACATTTAATGAAGAACCTTCCAAGAAATGTCGGCCACATTTACCTACTTTTTCTTACTGGACATAATTAGTCTCTCCAAACTTGTTTCTAAATGTAACATTGATGTCTGAGCATGAATAAAATATATGTGGTATACTGCCTTATGTCTCACATTTGGCAATGCTGAAAAATCAACTTTGTTATGCTGCAGTGGGAGTTGATCACTGGTTTAAAGTTGAGAACATGTTAAAAGATAATTCCACAAGTGGCAATCATAATTATTTTATTATTGTTTTAATTTGGTGGATGATAAAGAACTGCTTCTGATGGTATCTTGCTTACTTTACATTCTACTAATACCACTGCAGTAGGTATTAGCAATAATAACAGCAACTTAAATTGACCAGGGCCTGCAGGTGGAGTGGGCACTGGTATCTAAAGTGTTAAAGGAAACAGAAAGATCAGGTAAGTGGGGGATCTACAATGTCTTAACAACATCCCTGTCCCCTATGAGGAGGTGATACTAGGTTAAGAAACTGAAATTAGAACAGGAAAATGAGATATATATGAAATTACAAGGAGTAATAAAGGGCAAAAGAGGGGGCTATGGCTAGAGAGAATGGGATAAAATCAAGGTATTTTAAAGTCTTAGATGGTACTTCAATAAGCGGCTCAAGCATAAGGGGATTTATTTTATTTAATTTTTAATTAAATGTATTGGGGTAACATTGGTTATAGCATTATGTAATTTTCAAATCTGCAATTCCATAATACCTCATATATACATTGTATTGTGTACTCACCAATCAAAGTTTAGTCTCCTTCTGTCAACATATATTTGAACCCTTTAACCTTTTTGATGGATGATTGGATAAACCAGATATGGTACATATATACAATGGAATGCTACTCAGCCATAAGAAAGGATGAAATACTGCCATTTGTGATCATATTCAGTGGTTCTCAACCTTCTGGCCCTTTAAATACAGTTCCTCATGTTGTGACCCAACCATAAAATTATTTTCGTTGCTACTTCATAACTGTAATGTTGCTACTGTTATGAATCATAATGTAAATATCTGATATGCAGGATGGTCTTAGGCGACCCCTGTGAAAGGGTCGTTTGGCTGCCAAAGGGGTTGCGACCCACAGGTTGAGAACCGCTGATATAGATGGATCTTGAGACTATTGTGCTAAGTGAAATAAGTCAGGGTGATTTTTGAGAGTCCTTTGAATTCTTTCACTTATTTCAGGGGAGCCACAAGATAATTTACTATGATGACATATTTCTTTTAGTATGACAAATTATTATATGTTCTTTCAGAAGATCAACTAAAAGCTTATATCCTACTTTATAATGATTATTAATTTCTTCATTACTGTGATGTTATAAAAGCTAAAACAAAGCAAAAACACCTACTTGATTATTTCAATAAATATGGTAAATGCCAGTGAATCTACCTATTTAATCCCTCCCTCAAATAAACATACTCACTCCCTCTTTCCCTATTTTTTTTTTTTTTTGTTGTTGTTGTTGTAATAAAGAAGCACTCCTAGGATCCCAGGTTCAGAGCAAAATAATATTTAAAAATACCAACTTAAAAATGTACAAACATTAAAAATATATTCGTTAAGAAAAACAAAGTGCCTTTACCTTGATCCTTCACATCACAATTATAATAATAAATAGTGACTAAACTATAACATATTAATGCAAAATAAACTAAAGAAGCTTCCACATTGAGACCCGTAGGAGGGTCAGATGTGCAGAATGGGCTGGCTCCACACCCGCATGTGGCAGATGAAAACCAGGAGGGAAAACCTGGCTGTGGAGGTCTCCTCTGAGGAGCAAGGAGTCCCAGTCCACACCAGGCCCCTCAGCCCAGGGTTCTGGTGCCAGAAAGAGAATTCCCCATAATTTTTGGCTGTAAAAACCATCTGGAATTGAGGCTGAGGGAGGCTGAAGCTGCTGGAGACCCAGGCAGCTCCTCTTAAAGGGCCCACACATTGACTTATTCAGACTTATTGCCCCTGAGCTCCAGTGTGGGGACAGCAGCTTGAAAGGCACCAGAGCATATGCGGAGGGATGGAACTGTCCTGCATCAGAGCATTGGCTGGAGGAGGGGCAGCTTTCTCCCAGACAGACATGCTGTCAGAGGCCACTGTTCCTTTGATGTACCTTTCCCTCCATAGCAGCGGTTCTCAACCTGTGGGTCACAACCTTTTGGCGGCTGAATGACCCTTTCACAGGGTCGCCTAAGACCATCCTGCATATCAGATATTTACATGACGATTCATAACAGTAGCAACATTACAGTTATGAAGTAGCAACGAAAATAATTTTACGGTTGGGTCACAACACGAGGAACTGTATTTAAAGGGCCAGAAGGTTGAGAACCACTGCTCCATAGAGTCAGCAGGCATGCACCATATCTGAGTCTCCATCAACCTGGCTTATACTGTTTGCCCCACCATGGTGATTCCCTGAGGCCCTGCCACACCCACGATGGGAGCCCACCCAACCTGTTTCCAGTGGCTTTTCGATAGAAATGGCTTGTTTTTTATTATGCTTCAGATTTTCATAAAATCTCTCAAACAAGCAGTATCTGGCCTCAGTGAGCTCCATACGTGTGGCTAAGTGGCCCCAGGCCAGAACACAGGCATTAGTTGATGTTGGCCTGCACCTCCCAAGAGGCCCCAGGGCCAGCACACCAGTGGAAATTTTCAGACCATATGGTAGCACCACCACCCAACCACCTCCCTAAGCAACACACTCAAAGGCAGACTCAGCAGGTATCAAAGCCCTGCTGAAGTTAAGTCCTGCTCTGTGTGGTGGGCCCATGATCTTCCAAGGTGGTTGGAAGTCGCTGGTTAGTTGTCACAGCCAGTCCTTGCAGCTGACCAGCCCAGGTAAATCCTTCCCATTGATGTGCCAATAGCAATTAAGACAACTATAACAGAAGGGTGTACAGCTGACATGGGGGCATGGACACACCTCAAGTACTCAGCTGGGGTGATTGGGGAGGCTGTGCCACTGGACCCTGTAGGACACCTACTACATTAAGCCATACTACCAAGACTGGGAGACATAGCAGTTCTAGCTCATACATAGAAACAGACATAGGGAGGCAGCCAAAATGAGGAAACAAAGAAACATGGTCCAAATGAAACAGAAAACAACTCCAGAAAGAGAACTAAACAACATAGAGATAAGCAATCTACTAGATGCAGAGTTCAAAACACTGGTTATAAAAATGCTCAAGGAACTTAGTGAGGACCTCAACAGCATAAAAAAATAACCAGTTAGAAATGAAGGATACACTAACCGAAATAAAGAATAGTTTACAGGGAAGCAGCAGTAGAGTGCATGAAGTTGAGAATCAGATCACAGATTTGAAATATAAGGAAGGAAAAAAACACCCAATCAGAATAGCAAAAAGAAAAAAGAATCCCCCCTAAAAGAGAATAGAGTAAGGAGCCTCTGGGACAACTTCAAGTGTACCAACTTGGGGGAGCTAGAAAGAGAAGAGAGCAAGAAATTGAAAACTTATTTGAAAAAATAATGACAGACTACTTCCCTAACTTCTCATACAAGTCAAGGAAGCATAGAGTCCCAAACAAGATGAACCCAAAGAGGCCCACACCACAACACATTATAATTAAAATACAAAAGGTTAAAAGCAAAGAGAAAACCTTAAAAGAAGCAATAGAAAAGCAATTAGTTCCCTACAAGGTAGATCCCTGATTTTTCAACAGAAACTTTACAGGCCAGAAAAGAGTGGCAAGAAATTTTCAAAGTGATGAAGAGCAAGGACCTACAACAAAGATTACTCTACCCTGCAAAGCTATCATTTAGAATTGAAAGACCCATAAAGAGTTTCCCAGACAAGTAAAAGCTAAAGGAGTTCATCACCACCAAACCAGTATTATATGAAATGTTAAAAGGTCTTATTTAAGAATAAGAAGAAAATAAGATACAAAATATGAACAAAAATGCCAATAAATACATATTTATCAACAATTGAACCTACAAAGAAAATAGACAAGCAGAACAGAAACAGACTTATAGACTTATAGATACAGAAGGGTGTTGGGGGGTGTGGGCAAAAAATGGTGAAAGGATTAAGAATTGCAAATTTATTGTTACACAGCAGTAATGAGGATGTAAAGTACAGCATAGGGAATATAGTCAATTTATTCTAATAACTAGGCATGGTGTACTAAAACACAGGCCAATAATATTGTTTTAGAATTTTAAAAAAATGATTAAGAAAGAACAAAAAAGTCACACAGTGCAATTTTCTTGAAAAGGTTATTTTCAACTTAATTTTCTTGCTATTTTTATTTTCAGATCAGTTTTAAATCTATGCATTCCTCATTTCAGTTAGGTCTGTATGTGCATCTTACATAGTTCACAAAATTGATGCTGTATAATCTATTTTTTTAAAGCCTGTCTGAGGTGTTGAAAGCATTGGACTTTATTTAGAAACAGTAGCATAAAAAATAATGAAATAGCCAAATACCTACATATATTAATTTCTTTGCATCTGTATGATTGTTCTATCATTTTTTTACATTCTAAAATGGAACTCACCCATAATTTTTTTTGAGTACACAACCACAATTTCTTGTGATTTTTTAAAAAATGTCCGCAGCTTTTGTGTTTAAGTTTGATGAAAAACTCTGTATTGAGAATAGTAATGTTAGTTACCATTTACTGATTTTTTAAAATGTGTCAGGCACTCTTCTGATTATTTAAAATAGATGGACTCATTTTTCTCCTTAAACATCCATCTACAGTAGGTATTTCATGATACTCATTTTACAGAGGAAGACAGTGACACATAAAAAGTTTAATCAACTTGCCCAAGGTTTACGTATCTATTGAATGTGGAGTTGGGGTTACAACCCAAACTATGAAGTTCTAGAGCTTGGATCAATATACTCCCTCGATAGATCTTGTTTTATTTATAGCAAAACGAAAGAGATTAATAAATGAAAAACCCTTATCAGTGGTGAATATTAATGGAGCATTGCATTCTATTTAATAATCTAAAGATGTAAAATAGTATAATATATACTACTTGTAAAGTCATGAATAATTAAACAACATGGATCCTGGACACATTTGCAGAACAGTCAGCAAGTATTTTCCACATTTTTCTAAATTCAGAAATTCATTGGGCTCTAAAAAAACTTTTTAATTGTGTAGATAATAGCAGAGAGGACTGCCTTTATGGACTATACACAATGTTATTGGTATCTAGAATGGTCAGTTTAAAGATAATTTAAAAGATTTTAATCAAATCATTGCAAATTTTGGAGCTCAAAGTAATTCAATCATTGTCAAAAATGACTTGAGAAAGCAGGGTGTTTAATTCAGAAAAGACATAATGGCCGGAAAAGAAAGTATGTTCTTACTGTATTGTACAAAAATCCTCCATCTTTCACTGGGAAAAACAAGAATTTTTTCCTGTAAAATTCATTAAAGTTTGAATTTTCATGAAAAGAGCATCAAAATAGTCTTGAGAGATTTAGCTTCAATTTTAAATAAGAAAAATTCATATTAAGGTTTTGAATCAGAAAGTATGTATGGGTAGAAGTACATACTCAGCTAGTTATATTTTGATTATCTTATAGTTTCATCTGACCACATGATATTATTTTATTTGCCTGAGAGTAGATTGCAATAGTTTCCCATTAGCTGGTTAAGAAAATTCAGAATTGAATTAAGACCAGGAAAATAAGTAACCAATAGGACAATTTCTAGTGAGGTATTGTTATGGCATTTCCAAAATCACTTTAGTGAGATAAAAACACAATGTGTTAAAAAGCACTAAAAGTTGAGGTTTACAGGTGTTAAATATATATTTATTAAAGTATCATGTGTTAACTTGCATAGTTTATACGAAAAGGAATACCTAACTAAAACAAATTTGAATGTATAGTTAGACTCTTCATTCCTGAGGGAAAACACTGTAGTATGCCTACCCTTATACATAAACCCAGACAATTATTTCCCTATTTTGAAGCTAAGGACCTAAATATGAAAATGAACCTATAGATTATAAATTTACCACATTTCTTAATAATATTTTCCTGCCTTTCCTTAGTGTTGAGACACATTTTATGTACCAATTTACTCCCTCACTCCATTCATTCATGCATTTATTCATTATTCAAGATAAAATACCTCTTTTGAGGCTGTAATTCAACATATCCATCTATTCATAGCTCAGACCTTAAGCATGCTTACATTGCAAACAGACAATACTTATTAGATTCCCAGCTTTGCTATTTACTAGCAATATGGCTGTTAGCAAATTACTTTATCCTTTACTTTATAGGTTCCTCACCTATAAAATGAGGATAACAGTATCTAGTCAATAGAGTAGCTCTAAAAATTAAACGAAAGAATGCAGAGTCCAGCACAAAGTTAATACTCAATAGGCATTAACAAACACTGAGTGAAAACTTCATAATGAATTGACTGCCTAAGCACTTAGGAAATATTTTCGTAACACCTCATGAGAGCTGTCTTGTAGTCTGTGGAACTAAACAATGGAAATATTACCATTAAACACCGAGCTATTGAAAGATGCGACCTCCAAGGCCAGTTGCAAAGGCTATAGTATTACATCATGAAATACAAATAAAATACAAGGGCTGTAGTAAGCAGAATAATTGCAGAAAGTAACTGAATGAAATGAAGATGTATGTCTTGGTAAGTGATTGTCTTACAGATCTTGTGAGGCATTCAGTGGAATCTGGGACATCAAGTCTGTAGATAAAGGAACATAGCTGCCGTGGCATGCTCTTTAACTCAACCAGGGAAGAAAGGAGCCAGTGGGAAATTGATCATGTTATATAATAAATATTTTCACAAAGTTGTATGTAGAATTCAATTAAAAAATAAATTACACGCATTTTCAAATGATCTGGAACAGATTGCTTTTTAAAAGAAGGTTATGCTTAAAACTTTCTAAAAGAAGGCACCTTCTACAGTGAGAGTAATCCTCTCTATAATGTACTTCTTGCAAAAATATAAGCTTGCATATTTTTCCATTCCTTCATGATTAAAGCGGAGGTATTTACAAGGAAGGCTATAAAGGTGTCCAACAGCGTACATAGTATGTGCCTCATATCAGAATTGATTATTTCCTATAATTTTATTAATTCATAAATTTCTTTAGTTGCTGAAATTTGGGAATGATTCCAGTAAACAAAGTTCTGTCTATAGTCTTGAAACAGCGAATCACCCTAATAACAGTTTTAGGAGAGCAACTCTTGATACAGGTGGAGAGGGAGATGGAATTCTAAATGTTAACTAGTCTATATAAGAAACATTTTAGATGCATGTGAAGATGAAAACATTCTGAATTAACAATAATTAAGGTCGCCTTCTAGAGTTGTGTGTAAAAACCCATGTTGGAACATCTTAAAGGTGTGATGCAGTTCCTGTGTAATACCACCTGCAATCCCTAGAGACCTTTCATGCAAACAGGCCACTATGGGTAACCAGGTTAATTTACACCCTTAATTCTAGAACATAACTGCCAGAAAAATGCACTAGCAATTTAGTGCATTTTGTATATTGCATATTTTATGGCAATGTGGAAGATTTATTATCAAGAACATTTTCAAATCTGAAAAAAAATCATTTTTTCCTATCACTTAATTAATTTTCACTAACTACATACTGATGTGTTTGAATTTTTATCCTCCATTCACTCTCTCAGCTAGACATTAAGGAAACTGACTTTTTTTTTTTTAGTCCCCAGCATACACCTACCACACAGTTCAGTCAGTACCTGACATTCATTCATTCAACACTGTTATGGTTAATAGTGCAGGGTATAAAGCAGTAATCAAGACAGAATATAACACTGCTTTCCTGCACGTTGCATTCTTGTGGACAAAACAGAATGTAAAGAACTAAGTTCCTAATACATATTTGTAGAACATGTTACAGAACAAACTTAATAAATATTTATTTTGATGTATTATTTTATATCCCTATTCTGGTTGACTAGTATAATTACCTACAACTTTCTTAAAGAGTTCTTCTAATTCTCCATTTTGAAAACAAAATAAAATATGTTTTCTCTATAATTGTAGGCTACTGACTATTCTTTTTTTTAATATATATTTTATTGATTTTTTACAGAGAGGAAGGGAGAGGAATAGAGAGTTAGAAACATCGATGAGAGAGAAACATTGATCAGCTGCCTCCTGCACACTCCCTACTGGGGTTGTGCCTGCAAAAAAGGTACATGCCCTTGACCGGAATCGAACCTGGGACCTTTAAGTCTGCAGGCCGATGCTCTATCCACGGAGCCAAACCGGTTAGGGCGCTACTGACTATTCTTGATTTTACTCCTATAACTATAAATATGTATGGATGTTTATGCATATATAAGCAACTCTTAAAGAAATAAATTAATGTGAATATTATATGTAATCACCTTTCTTTTTTAATTTTTTCGGAATAAATCAGAAATTTGTGCCTTTTATGACCAGATGTCCATGATCAAATATATAATGTGTCATTTTTTCTATTCCACTCTGTCATAAAGTAATAAAACATTTATTAACGAACTATACTAAAAAGACTACATTCAACTTATCAGAGTGCTATTTTCAGGCAGCTCCAAAGAAGAGAAGGCAACATCTGTGCACAGACGTACTCTGCAAGTCTTTCCTAATCTAGGAAGCACATATTTAATACATGAATAAACACTCAGATATTCACTCAATATAAATAATTAAATTTATGTCTAACAAAATACTTTAATAATATATTAACGTAAAATAAAATGTGCCCAGAGAGGCTTTCATTTGTGCTTTTATGTGAGCCCAACCACATGTCATTTATCAAACTTGTGTCTTTAAAGAAAGCAATTTGTATAATTAAGAAAAACTTTGAAAACCAAAGTTCCTAATTTGGCTGGTAATTGAACTATTATTCTCCTGCTTTCTCTTTGATGTCGGCGTTGTATTTCTGCTGCAAGAAGTGGGCTCCTGTATGACCAACGTTGACCTCTCATCACAGCACATATCAACACCACTGCATCGATATGAGTCTCCAGTGATCTCACACCAAGCTGACACTGTTATTTTCAAATGGTTGATTATATTTTTAAATACTAACCGTTTTTCTTGAAAGTCATTATTTTAACCTGCTAATTAAAGCCATTATACTGATCGAATCACTGTTTCAGAACTATTTTAGTTTTAAGTCAGAAAATGACATTTATAAGAAAGGATTACTTTTAGTAATACCTAGAATTCAGTTTAAAATTTTCAGTTTAATGGCAATAGATAAAAAGCCAAGCATTCATTGATCTAACACCAAAAAGTCATTTATTGGAACAAATGATCTGTTCTCAAAAGACAATGCTATGACACATTTTGCCAATAATACTACTGAGTTTTACTCAAGTCATAGAAAATACTAAAAACTAACTAGCTGACAACGAGAGGAGGGCCATCTCTCATTCTTATAATGACTAACACCCGAAGAACAGGACATGAGCATTTTCTAAATATTAGATGATAGCAGTGACAAAATTAAAATAAACATTTTCTTCCTTAAATGGATACAATGTTGGAGTATACATAACATCTTATTTACGCTATACAAGCTTAGAACAACAATATCAAGACAGGTAAGTTACCTTATATTAACTGGAAATCAGGTTGTTTGCTTTATGAACTATTTCTTTTAAAATACTCTAAATTTAATATATGACATACAGGTCAATGGTATGAAGCCAAAAGAGCCCTGAGCAAGGGAAGGGAGTTGGGCTGTGTCCTAGTCCTGCCATTGACAAGACGTGCTACTGCATGGAATGCATTTAATATGCTTGGGTCTCAGTTTCCTCACCTGCAAAGTAAGGAATCTAACCTAAGTGAGAGTTAATTTCCCTATATTTCTAAAACATAAGCCTATTAAACAAAAGTAGCTTATATTTGACAAAAAGTATTATGAAATCAGCTTATTTTATGGACCGATGGTTTTAATTTTGCTTTTTAAAAAGATTTTTGCACTGTAATACTGATTTATTTCACCTAAAATTAAGCTTTCTTTACTTGGAAACAAAAATTAATTAATGGTGAAATGGATATTTTAAATTGTTTCTCACACAGGCTTACCATAAAAAATGGAATTGGTTCCCAGAGAAGTAATGATTCTTTGCCAAGTTATTATGTTGAAAAATTTAGAATGACTAAATAAATAATATAGGAACAATTAATCTGAGCTATACTCATTATCATTAACTTCCACCTCTTATTTCTACTTCCCTTTTCCAGTATATCATTACTTTGAAGATATTCCAGATATTTTATGATAGCTTCTCTTTGGATCTTATAGAAAGTATACAATGTATAGGTTCCAAAATGTTTCAGTATGGATTAAACCATTCCATCAGCCTTCCTTTTCCTTTTATTATCCATATTGCCCTTTTTCCACTTTTTAATCTCTCAGCCCCTTTTTCTATCTTCCTTCAGCCCAAAAGATATTCTTAAAATGTTTCTTATACTCATTCAAACTCAACATGTCATTTATAGTTCTGATAATATATATCTCGCAACAAGCACAGTTGGCATGTACAAAATGAAAACATAAAACTCCAAAAATTGTGCTGCTTGGCAAATATATGTCCTTTGCTTTATCTTAATTTTAATCATTAATTCTTATATTTATAGCCAGTATGCACTTTATTAACACTGGTATGCTTTCAATTTTTAAGACATAGATTTCACTACTTTGACTCATTTTCTTGTTACTAATAATTACCTTTCAAAAGAACTGATGATAAATAATTTTTTTAAAAAAAGGCATGACTGTTAGAATGGAGGTATTGACTTTTAGAGGAAAAACATGACTAGGATCTCCCGATTGCTGTCCAGCAGATGTTCTGCTCTCAGTACTCACTTAACACTTTTTATCAACACAGACAGGCACTAATCTGTCTGAATTCAATATCCTTTCTATAAAAGTTCTGCATCTTTACCAGACACCCTGCATGCCTCCCTACAAAATATAAACACTCAACATGCAATTTTTCAGAAATCACACACAATCACATGCACACACATAGATTAGATTCTAATAACTCCAGCTAGCAGTGAAATAACTATGTAGTGATAGGTTCAGCGTCTTCTTTAGTCTGTTGTCTCTTATATGAAGCGGTATCTTTTAAAATTTTAAATTGTGTGTCCATATTATTCTTACTAAAATGATTGGCATTTCTGAATGAGAAACCAAGGAACATTGAAACATCCAGAACACTAAATGATTAAGTTTCTTACTAAAACACAACAGACCCTTAACAAACGGACACGGTTTACCTCCCTGTCATGACTTTCTTCTGTTTGTGCAGTTCACCAGCCACACAAACCATGCACTGCCTCCAATATATTTGTCATATTTATTATTTAATGTTTATAAATCTTTGAATTTATTCTTCTCCAGTTAAGTATGAAGATTGTAATAACAAATGTATTGGATAAAACTAGAACATTAGACAGTATATGTGATGAAAGGGACTAGAAAGAAAAGTAATAAAAATGAAAAGTGTTGATGTACATATTCTCCACCAGGCCCAATGCAATGTATTTTCACATATGTAATCTCCATCTTTATTGGAAATATTTTTAATTTAAAGTGTAAACACATGTGTATAGTTTAAACAATGGAACATAACAAAATAATATTCAAATATAGGAAGTGCACACAAAAAAACAAATATTAATATCACAAAATAAAAATCTTAGACAAATTATATGTAACATTATTAGTTTTCTAACAAATAAACTGTACAAAGATGTACAGACAAAACATGCATAGAAAATACAATTATGTAATAATTATTGAAATGTTTGTCTTAATAATCGAATAAATACAAATTAAACAATAAACTACCATTTTCCCATGTAGTAAATCTGCACTTACCATATAGCACTATGGCTGTTCGTTTACTTCTTAGTATCCCCTGCTAAATTAAAAGAGTAGAAGGTTGGATTGTGGTCATTAATGCTACTTCCATGTGCCTACCTACAAAATATACAGATATCTTGAGTAAATAAACTAATGAATGCATGCATACATGAATGGACACGATAGCACTTAAGGCTAGGATGGTATTGAGGATTGGGCACTCGCACCCACTGCAGCTGGAACATGGATTCTAAGCGCAGCTGCACAGGTCCAATGAGCAATTCTTCATCCATCAAGTATTTAGTGTTGGTATCAAACTTCTCCACAGACCCTTTAGCCTTCATATATCCACAAATGAACTTCTGTTCTTTACAAACCTGCTGTTCACTCTTTGCCTTATTTTATACCTGAGTCTATCAAGAAGGTTATAGACAGAACAAGTAAGTGCATTCCTCCCTCCAACACCCATTTTCCGTGAGTCAATTCTTTTGTTTCTATGTTCTGAATGCATCTCTCTCTTTTAGTACATCTTCACTCTCATTTTCTTCCTTTTCTTTTCTTTTTTGTAAATATGTTTTTATTGATCTCAGAGAGAGGAAGGGAGAAGGAGAAAGGGATAGAAACATTAATGATGACAGAGAATCATTGGCCGGCTGCACCCTGGACGCCCCCTACTGGAGATGCGTCCTGAGTGGGAATCAACAGTGACCTCCTGGTTCATGGGTCAATGCTCAACCACTGAGCCACACCGGCCGGGCTCATTTTCTTCCTTTTAAACCATTACAACAAATGCTTAATTTTTGCTTTAATTTCAATCCACTTCAGTCAATTTTCTTAAGGACAGTCACATTATTACTTCTTGTCTTGAAATTCCTTGTAAGTCCCTGTCTTTGACAGGAAAAAGTAAAGGTCCTTTTGTAGAGTGGAGAGGCATCTTCCTAGTTAGCTGCCCATGTCACTAGAAGCTTTGACACACACTGAACCATGCATGTAGACATTCCAAATTGTGCATGGACATACCATATTCTCATACTTCTGGGTTTTGCACCTGCTAGTCCTTCTATGCTTTTCCCAATCCTAAACCCTTGGCAGTGTCACATTCATTCTTTCAGGCCAGACTAGCATGACACTTCCTTTGTGAGTCTTTCCTTAACTCCCCTCTGTAGTATGATCCCTCTTTCCTCTGCAATACCCCTACGCTGCCACGCAATTCATTATCACAGGTATGTTACTATGCTACTTGTGTGTCAATGACTCAACTTCTGGGTATATCTAGTGCCTGGCACATACTTACAGTTCTAAAATTACTCAATGTTTGTAATTATGATACCAACTGACAAAGGAGCTTGAGGCGATACTGATGGACTCTGAATTTTCATTTCAGTATATTTCTTGTTAATATGAAAAAAATACTCTTCTGTATTTGCATAGTATACACTAATATATACTTTCATATTTAATCCTACAATATTGTAATTTATAAGAAAAAATATTTGGTCATTCAGATGACCAAAATATATTTAACCTACATATTTGGTCTTCATCATGGTTCCTGGTTCATACCACCCTCCCAAACCATTGGATAGCCCCTAAGTCAGCGATTATAAACCTGTGTGCAGCAAAAAATTTTAAAACATGCAATACCTGACTAGTCAGGGGCACTGACCTCTTTTCCCTTAGATTGTCAAATAAAAAAAGGACACCAGCCAACACAACAATAGCTGTCCGGTGTGAATGATTTTACCTCTTTTTGTCAGATTGGCAAACAATATATTTTTTGGTGTGCTGCAGAATTTTAATAATTAGATGATGCATGCCATGAGATGAAAAAGGTTGAAAACCGCTGCCCTGTGTTGAAGGTGATGAAAACGTTTTTGTTATTCTGATGAGACAACTTTTGGAAAGCACCAAAGGATGAGGGCAGGTTGCCAGTGGAGCTGGAGGCTGAGTTCAATCACCAAGGGCGAATGAATTAATCAGTCAGACCTCTTTAATGAAGTCTCCATAAAACCCCAAAGAATGGGGTTTGGGGAGCTTCCAGGTTAGTGAACAGGTGGAGATCCAAGGAGAGTGACGCCTGGAGAAGACACGAGAGCTTTGAGCCCTTTCCCCATCCATTGCCTCATGCATCCCTTCCACTTGGCTATTCCTGAGTTACTGCATCCCTTCATCATAAACCACTGAGCTAGTAAGTAACATGTTTTCCTGAGCTCTGTGAACACCGCTAGCAAATTAATTCAACCCAAGGGAATGGCCTTGGAAACCTCTGATTTTTATAGTCAGTGAGTCAGAAATACAAGCACCTGAGCTTGTAATTGACACCTGAAGTTGGAAGGAAGGATATAGTCTTATAGGACAGAGCCTTTAACCTGTGGAATCTGATGCCATCTCAGGGTGGATAGTGTTGGGGTTCAGTTGAATTGTAGGACATCTGGCTGGCATCTGAAGCATTGCTTGTTCTGTGTGTGGGAAAAACCCTCTCCACAAACTGGAATTGGTGTTAGGACCCTTTAAATGCTGACCAACTGAAATTTGTATGTTAAAAAAAATATTTCATGGTTTAAAACATACTATGATACTAACTGGCATATATAGATAGAAACATGAATATTGATCATAAGACTTCTACTATATTAAATGAGGGGGGAGATGTTTATATATAAGACTTTATAGGATAAAGATATAATTATATTAAATCTATTCTCTAGTTTACAAAAATATTTAAAATATGACTTGGAAATATAGTTATCACAAATATTTTTAAATGATTCCAAAGTGATTTGTTTTGAAGGCTTAAAGCAGGAAGAAGATATAAAACATGGCATGTTTCAGGTGAATTGACTGTCATGGTATTTATTGTGATTTACCTTTATTTTTTAATTATTTATTTTTAAAATTTTCAGTTACAGTTTATTTCAGTGTTATTTTGTATTGATTTCAGGTGTACAGCATAGTGGTTAGACAATCATACACTTTTACTTGTTCCCGGCCTAGTATATTGTAACCTACCTTTAGAAGCAGAGAATTTGCTTCTATATTCCATTCTCCCTCGATTTCATAGCCAATATTTTAAAAAGCTTTAAAGAAATTTTTTGGCCCTAACTGGTTTGGCTCAGTGGATAGAGAATCGGCCTCTGGACTGAGGGGTCCCAGGTTCGATTCCAGTCAAGGGCATGTACCTTAGTTACTGGCACATCCCTAGTAGGGGGTGTGCAGGAGGCAGCTGATCGATGTTTCTCTCTTATTGATATTTCTAACTCTCTATCCCTCTTCCTTCCTCTCTCTAAAAAAATCAATGAAATATATTTTAAAAAATTTCTTCAATATTTTGAAGAAATTTAAATGTCCAAAACCTGTTCCTGATGTTAATAAAAAAGTATAGTGTAATATATGAAATATATAGAATAGTAAATTTTATGTCTGTGTCCTATTTTTAGTTTAGATTTTTAACAAAAGTATATTCTGGTACAGTATATTACTATTCTACAATTTATCCTTTAAAAACAAAAAATTGCTCTATAGCTATTCCCTTGTTACTCCATGATGATTTTGGAGGAATGTCTGTGATTATATTTACAGCCTTGTAAGAAATACGAAAAATACAGAACAACAAACTTAGGGCTTATTCAGGAAGAGAGGTGTTAAAATTATCTCTATTAACTAGGTTAGTGGAAGGGAATTATGGCTCACAAACTATAAAACTGAATGCTCTAATGCTTTCATGTAGTGATGCCAAGGGGAGGAAAGGCTGAAAATAGTAGGTGAAAGGAAATCTAACATAATCTGCTAAACAGTCATAATAGCAAAAGCATAAAATTGTCTCTAAATTATAGGTGAATAATTTAAAGTACAGATAATCTTACCAAATTTGAGGTCTACCATATGTTGATAGAAGGCTAGTTGTTTTTTTTTTTTTTTAATTTCTAGGTTGCTATGAGATAAATTAATGGTGCCCTGTTTGTTTATTTTTAAGCACTAAAAGCCAAGACATGTTTTGAAGCTGGCATGCCAGCATTGACCATGAATTTCATTTGTTTACATTGCTAAAAGTGTCTCCTGCTCTCTATGATGTGAGGCCTAAAAAAGAGTCCTGAAGCACTAACAATGCCACATATGCCACTGAAAGAAAACTTCCCCATCAGCTTCTATTTGGTTTCCAACTTCTGGGTTTAGACCACCAGGGAGTTATTTCAAGGTATTTTCAAAGTCAATGGGCTGTAAGCATTGCCATTGGAGCAAATAGGTATGGTGCATAAACATATGAATGTGTTGATGGTTTGATTAAATTTAAAGTTTTATAAAAATGTTAATTAATTCAGCACATGAATGACCTTACGCCATAGATAATTTGTTGACTTTTTCACATGGAAATTTTTGAAAAAGATAGGGATTATGATCTGTTTTATAATAATAACATCAAATTTTATATTTAATCATTCCTTGACTTTCCTATGGCATCGCTATATAACTTGTACAGTTACACTTTACTATCTTTAGACAACCCAATACCTACTCTGAGCTCTTAGGCTCACTCATTTTAATTTCATTTTCTCTTGTGCATTCTAATTCCAGCGCTGACGTTAATTTTAGATGCAAGAACTTAAGTCACTAGCATTTTCTAGGTCTCACCAATAAAGTAGAAACACTGGACCAATATTTTCTACAAAATTGTTTCAAAATCCAATATTCCATAACTCTCTTACATTACATCCCTCACACATTTGAGTGGATAGTGGCAAGTACACAGCAGGTGCCCAGTGAATGTTTGTTTACTTAATGTGCTATAGCTTTTACTACTTTATTAACCGAGGTTGACTGCAGGAAGATTGTGTTCCTTAAAGTTTTTCACAAAACGAATGGTTGGAACATCTCAGAACTCCCTCCAACTGATTGACTTAAAATCTTTGGCTTTATTCTCTCCCCATAAAACTGCGGCTTTTTACAGCTCTAGAGACAATGAGTGCAATTAATGACACATGCACAGGAGCAATAATCTCCAAAGATAATTTTATTTCTGAAGTCATGTACTATCATCTCAGCCAAATCATAAATTAACACAAATCAAACTGGGTGAAGTTGAAGGATGAAAACCAATCTGTCTCACTTTGCCATACTCTAAGACCATCTTTAAATCTTTGGTAACTTGAGCTTATAAGTCATATTAGGACCAAATATTTTAAATGGAATTTTTAATTACAGTGAGATGTTAATAGTAAAACATACTATGCACATAAAATCACTATGCACAGCTGAGTGCAAAAAGAAAGAGGAATGCATTCCTTGTTTGGAGAATAAGGACACAAAATTGCTATGTGTTAGATAGGTAGGACATATATACATTGTGGTTTAAGTATTTTAAAGGCTAATAAAATATTAATTTACAAACAATCTAATTTAGAATTAATGAACCCAAGGATCTGATGCCATGTTTTGATGGTTTTATTTTTCTCAGGATATTTAACATTCATAAAAAAGTAGATTGATGTAAAATTTCCTAATAGTTTTTTTGCAGAAGTTTGAAATATATAATCTATATATATAAAAGCCAGCGACCAGAACACTGTAATGACCGGAACGACTGGTCGCTATGATGCCCACTGTGGCCAGTGAACAGGTCCGATGGTGGGTGGGGCCGGTGGCCAACCTCCTGCAGCCCCTCCCCTGGCCGGCCATGCCCCCGATGGGCCCCCACCACCGCAATCTTCCCACAGACCTTCCCTCTGGCCGGCCCAACCAGCAATCGCCCCCCTTATCCCAATGGGGGGGTGGGGCCAGCTGCCAACCTCCTGCAGCCCCTCCCTCAGCCAGGCCCCACCCAAGATCAGCCTCCCCACCCCAATTAGGGGTGGGGCTTGCTGGCCAACCGCCTGTGGTCCCTCCCCCTGGCTTGCCCAGTCCCCAATTGGTCCCCACCACCCTGATCAGCCCATGGCCCCTCCCCCAGCCAGCTCCACCCCTGACCGGCCCCCCCTCTACTATCAGGGGCAGGGCCATTCGGCCAACAGCCCGCAGCCCCTCCCCCTGGCTAGCCCTACCCCCATTGACCCTCCCCATACCAATCGGGGGTGGGGCCGGCCATCCAACCACCCCTGGCCCCTTCCGCCCAACTGCTGGCCCCCAGTCAGCCCCCTGCACTCCATACGGGGGTGAGGCTGGCTGGCCCACCGCCCACAGCCCCTCCCCACATCCGGCCCCACTCCTGATCAGCCCCCACCACCCTGATCAGCCTGAGGTCCCTCCCCCCAGCCAGCTTCTTGCCCCCACTCTGATCAGGGGCAAGGCCAGTGGCTACCACCTACAGCCCCTCCTCATGGCTGACCGCACCCCCAATTGGCCCCCCACCCCAATCAGGGGCAGAGCTCACTGGCCAATCACTCATGGCCCCTCCCTTCCAAGCCAGCCCGGCCCTCATTGGGCCCTGATCAGGGCAGGCCAGCCGGCCAACCTCCTGCTGTCTCCTCCTCCCGAAAGGCTAGGCCCTGATCCGCCCCGATAAGGGCTGGGCCAGCCAGACCCGACTCATGCATGAATTCATGCACTGGGCCTCTAGTCTATATATATATAAAAGCCTATGTGACCATTATGACCAGACAACCAGATGACCGGCCGGTAGGTATGCACACTGACCAAGAGGGGGCAGATGCTCAATGTAGGAGCTACCCTTGGTGGTCAGTGTGCTTCCATAGCCAACCTCCCACTGCTGGCCAACTTCCCGCAGTCCCTCCCCCCAGGCCGGCAGGCTCCGATTGCCCGATCGCCAGCTGTGCACAAATTTGTGCACCGGGCCTCTAGTATCAATATAATATATAAAATATTGAATATATAAATGATTTACAAAAATGCTTTGCAATTAGTATGTCATGATCTGATTTTAAAATCCTGGAACTCAAGCACCATAATTCATTACAATCAAAAGCAATACCATTTCTTTGCCAAACAAAAAGCTTGACCAATAGGAATATATATATTTTATTATTTTGGTAAGAACACTTAATGTTAGATTTACTCTCTTAACAAATTGTTAAGTGTACACCATGGTATTAACTATAACACTATGTTGCAAAGCAGATTTGTAGGACTTATTTATCTTACACCACTGAAACTTTACCACTTTAAGGTTTGGTTAGCCCTTCTTCATGGTAACCAGAAAAAAATAGCCAATATATCAACATGATTTGAAAAGATCCTGTTAAATGTAAACCTAAAATTTACATTACTGGCTTTGCTTATAGTTTAATAAACCCACTGTAAGAAAAAGAAAATCCTTAATCTACATACCAAACTTCACATGTAGAAACAGGAACTTATACAAGCACAAGCTAAATGCTTCAAAAGTCTAGGAGATATAAGTTATTTCAAAAATGAATTTTGATTTATATCTAAGCTCAAGGTAGTTGTGGAAAACATTAGGGGCAATTGGAAAGGCCGTGTTAAAATAATTGAGCTTACAGAAGCAGTGATAAGAATGTAAATCTGAAAATTACCTCTGTATCCTAAAAGTGGAATCATTTTTCTTTCTCTCAGAGTAAAATTGGAATTTTAATAGATGCAAAGAAAAGTGGTGTGGAAACCAGAAACACCTGGATCTCGTGTGAGATACATTAAGGCAGATGCCAAAGAATATGGTTTTATCTTTTAAATTTCTAAAACTGCAGATACTTTTAGCTTTCCTTAAGAATACATTATGACTTTATCAACCATAAATATATTTAAATTTTTGGGATAAACAAATAATATTTCCAAATGTTCCCCCTTGAAGCTAAACTGATCGTTGGTGTTTCGTGAATTTTTAAAAAATACTTCTCTTCCATGGGTTTCAAGGTATGCCTACTCCTTCCAGATGTCTGGAATTTTGATGTGTCTATAAAAACTCTGCTTTGGCAATGTAACCTAATGATTTATTCATCTTTAATTTTCAGCATTTTGCAAGGGATAAATTCCCTTCGTGTGATTCTGAGTAATGGAGAGAACAGCCTGGTTCACCAACTATAATAACTGTGAGAACAATGGGAGATGTGACAGGAAAATATCACCTGGGCTGTGTGGTATCTGCTGGGTTCTTTGGGTTTAAGAAATAAAATATAAACATTAAGCATTGTTTGTAGGAACTAAGTGAAAGGTGCTTAAGAAAAATAGGCACAGACAGTAGTTGATTACAAAAACTTGGATCGGTCATATTATCAAGTACACATGTATCATACATGAGGACATAGAAATTGACAGTCTTAGAAGGTCCAAGTAGGGACCAGAATTCTGGACAGTTATAGAAAAGGCTATGCTGCTATGATTTCTCCCAAATGATTCTAGGCGATGGTGTTAGCAGAGTCTGATTCAGGTACTTAGTCTGCCCTGCTTTCTGCATCTCAGATACTATTGATTTGGCAGTCCTAAATCTTGTTAATTTTCCAGGTCTAATTGAACACACCTAATTTCTAATATGTGGAGGAAAATTTCAGAAATTCATGCCAAATGTGGTCAAAACCCAACATTCGCTAATCTATCGTCCCTCCAGAACTTTACCAGACCTAGCAAACACTACCATGTGCCACACCAGCACAGCCAAGGGTGAACCTGAGGAGGGCCGGTGAAGGATTGAAGAAAAGGCAGACAAGAGAATACAGCTGGGGCTTGGTCGATCTCCCATGCCTGGATGAGGACACAAAAGACCCAGCCTGCAAGCTGATGCTTTATTTTATAGTCTGATTAAGACAAGGGTACATTAACAGGTATACAAATGTTCTTGTTTTGCCAACACTTACTGCACCTCCCACAGCCCATTAGCTACTTAGGAAGGAATTAGGGAGGGCTACAAGGTCAGGCTTAATTATGCTAGGAGAGCTCTGCCCTCCAGGCTGGGACTTGTTTGTGGCCCTGCCACAGGTCAGCCCAAGGCTTGACCTTAGAGCCACTCCCTACACTACCACTGAGGTTTACCTCAGGGAAACACAGACACACTGCTAAATAAAAATCTTAAGCATGACATCAATTTACATAATCCATTGTCTCCAACTCTGAGAGATCAAAAGTTCATCTAATCTATGGGCAATTCTTAATAATGAATTGCTAGTCTATAACCTAGGTAGTTCTGTCACTTCTTATAACATCAAAAGTAAAAAACAGATAAAAATAGTTACCACTGTAGAGAAATGCAAAGACATAGCATCAAGAGATAGTACACTTATTCCTGTTTATTTTCTAAATCGTAGTTTTCCTGATAACTTCTCCTTCTCCCAGTGGTTTGATTTTTACTTCTGGGGAAAAGAGTCTTATCTAAGAATATAGAGCAGAGTCATCTATCTCCATAGTCATTCGTCTTAGATATGGAAGCTCAGATAACAATTTCTAAGTTATAATTTCTAAGACTCTTTTCCCCCAATTACTTGGGGAGAGAGCATCATGAAGTTAATTGGTCATAGGGATCCTCCCCCAAAGGAAGTTACCTTGTTGTTCTTAACCAGTATTAGCTGTTTCTCAGTAGGCTATATATTAGAATAGGCTTTTGGTGACCATCAATGCCACTTGTCACCAAAGTAGTGAAAAACATATAAAAGATAAAATGAAAGATTCCTCAGAGAACTGGGTATTTAAAAGATTAGCTTTGATTATTGAATCCATTTGTTTTCAGTTGAGTAGACAAGAATTGCAAACTTATTGTTATACTTCCCAAATTGTACAGTGTTATAGAACCCATGTTACTTATGATAAGGAAAGCCTAAGTTCTATTATTTTGGAAGAATATTAGGACTTTATTCATTCACTCTCTTAATAACTATTGAAGTATAATTTTAAGCAATCACTGATGAGATCATTTAGCCTTGGAAATTCACCCAGAAGATTTTAGTTTAAATTTATTTACCCAAAATACCAAATAAGGTAATAATTATCTATTTTAAGGTGAATATAGATATAATTTTATTTACTTTTTTATTTCAGAAAGAGAAAGGAGAGGGAGAGAGAGAAAGAGAGAAACACTCCCCATACACTCGAGATCCAGCTGCAACCCAGGCATGTGACCTGACCAGGAATCTAAGAGTGACCTCCTGGTTCATGGGTCAACATTCAACCACTGAGCCACACCAGCCAGGCTACGTGTAATTTTAAATTTTATCTAATAATTGACCAGACAAGGCAATTGATGTGAACATGTAAGGGAAAAGGAATTATAAATATTATGCTAAATATAATTATTTCAATTTAAAACATCATTTAAATTATATCTTATACTGGATATTCATGTACAGAAAAACTTCTTCAAGAGTTAAACACAATATGTGTAAGTATATATAACAATTATATAAGCCATTGATTTAATATAAACTAAACAGCAATGAGATGCCAAAGACCTATAGTTTATTGTATATACTTTCCTTTGCTTTAAAAATTTGTGCACTCTAAAATGTATACCATTATTGGATCTTAGCGAAATGCTTATTCCCAATTTGAAGCTAGTCACTAAGTTTATAAATATTAAGTATTAAAAGCAAGAAACAAACAAAAAAAATTGCTTATATAAAAACCACAAGGCACCCTGGCCGGTTTGGCTCAGTGGATAGAGTGATGGCCCACAGACCGGACTGAAGGGTCCCAGGTTCGATTTCGGTCAAGGGCAACATATCTTGGTTGCAGGCTCTATCCCCACCCCTGTCAGGGTGCGTGTGGGAGGCAACCAATCAATGTGTCTCTCTCACATTGATGTTTCTCTCTCTCTCTCCCTGCTTTCCACTCTCTCTAAAAATCAATGGAAAAATATCCTCTGATGAGCATTAAAAATAAAAGCAAAAACACAAGGCACTCGATGTCTCATTGCTTGACTCCCTACATTTGCAAAATGGTTTAAGACCATAAACTTTACCGCATGGTGATGTAGGGGGCATTATCAGAGTCAGAGTGACTCTCCCATCTGGGGGCTGCAGGGGTAATTCCCTGAGCGGTACCAGAACATGTCAAATATTTCATAAGTAACAAATGTGTTATGTTTCTATGTCTGGCAAAGTAATACCAAGACTTCTTATAGCAATAGAAAATTTTAGGTATCATTCTGCTTCTGTTTTCCACTTTGCTATGGAACATTTAAGTACCACAGGTTTCCATTATTTCTGGTGTCACTGTAAAGGTTATGTATAAGCAAGACTTTTCAGTTTAGTATGATAACTGTTAACTCAAACACTGTTTCTTTTGAATGAACTAATTTCCACAGAAAATACTGTGTCTGCTTAAAGTCTGCTTTTATGAGTGGGAGTCAAGTTTGCATGTACCATGATGGGAGAGGGGCTAGAAATAACAGAAACCTGAAGGAAATGCTGAAGGAAATTCAATTCTTTCAAATTTGCATGGATCTGAAATAAGTCCTATTAATATATGTGTTTCCCCTCTACAAGCCATTTACATTGGAATAAGATTTAATCAATTAGTAAATTGATAATTTACTTCTATATATTTTTCAATAATTGTACTTTTCACATTCTCCACAAGTCATGTGCGTGTGCGTGTGTGTGCGTGTGTGTGCGTGTGCGTGTGTGTGTGTGTGTGTGTCTGTATGTTTTCCCTTCAAAGTCTCAACTGTAGACATTTCAGCAAAGAAAGAGCTCTATGACTTAAACTTCCAAAGTTGCTAATGGGAAGATGGCAATTTTTCATGCAACTTTTCATAATATTTCATTATTTTTTCATATTTAGTGTAGATGTCTATGCTTGTATTCTATGTAGAAATTATTATACATTTCAAAACACATAATATGTATCTTGGTGAGTAGCTATAAGTATGTACTGTTTGCCTTGTAAGGTATACAGTCAACACATTTGTAATTACTCAGGCGTTCTTTGTGTTGTCTATAGAGCCATTGCTTATCTCAGCCCTGACACATTAGCTGGATGAATGACTAGTCCAGCCTCCAAAATCTGCTTCCCTGTGCAAAAAAAAAAAAAAAAAATGGATTTATAATTTCATCTTCACTGCACTGTGGACTAATCAGAATGAAATACGTGAAATGCCAAAGAATTACTAAGTACTAGTACTAATATGATTATGCATTTATTCCCCCGTTCTGTCTATAAATTATCCATTTTACCAATTAGCCTTTTAAACCAGAGTTAGAGGAAAAGAAGAGGTTCATGTAATCTTTGCCCTTACTTTTCTACCTTAAACAATTGAATGAGTTAAAAAAATGTATTTGCAAAATAAAAAAATATGTTTCCTATATTATCCATAATCTGCTTTCACAAAAGTAATTTAAAAATAAGAAATAAGTTTACTCCATCTGAATAGTTCTTCTTTCACCTGCATTTGTTTTTTTTGGGGGGGTGGGGGGGTTGCTTATTCATTTTCCCCAATACAGATCTTTTGGAAGTGAGTGGAAGATGAGGATATGCCTTTTCGTATTTATACAGAAAAAAATAAAAGTGTCTTCACAAAGGCTAAAATAAAGGTTTACATTCCCAGGAATAGTTATAATTCAAGTTCCTGGACAGAGAGAGACGTGTAAACTGTTGGCTTGTGCCTTACAGTATAGTATCACACGATCCTAAAAATACTGCATGTTTCCAAAGAAGGACACTGTTCTTTAAGTTTTAAAAAAAAATCCCTGTAGACATCTTTAGCAGAGTTTTCTAAGGAATAACAAAGCTTGAGTATTCCACCAGCAAGGACAGACAAAGAAGCAATTTAGAAGCCACCGACAAGGCAGTCTACAGCATTCAATAAAAGACGCAGCTGCTACCAATTCAAGAAGTCTTTCTATCTTTGCCATTCACATCTTGTAATTACTACCGAAAGGGAAAACAGAAGGAACAGAAAATGCGGTTTGAATTAAATTAACTATTGCTATGCTTTCTATGTAATGTAATATCACTGCATTACAATGTACTTTTAAATTTCTAGTAATATTTATTTCCTACAAGAAAATGTTTTAACAAATGCCTTCCCTCTCAAAAAGTCTTTATCTTAATACTAAAACCTGCCCTCTACTATCTATCTATTTTTCATGGTCTATCTATCTATCTAACCACAGAAATATTTTAGCTGTTAGGATAATAGAATAAACAACAATTCATTTGTATAAGATAATTTTCCTAATCAACAGTAATAGAAGCTACATTTCTATTCCACAAGCACCTGTAAGTATGCTTCAATCCAAAATTCTGCCAAACCAGATATAGAATATTCCCAGTGAAATTTTCATGTGATCACAGAGGAAAATGGAAGCGTGTAAGAAAGACCATTTTTTGCCCCATGGATGCACAGTTGGTTAATAAAGTTCCAAATAGATTGACAAACTATCATAAGTAAATTCACTTTTTCAAATTCCTGCAATGAAAGAGCCCGCGGAATAATGTCTTTAACTGCCCTGTGTCACATTTTATGCTCCTAGATCAAATAATGCTGTCAGAGCTGGAAGCCTGAGATCTGTGAAAAATGATTAGAAAGATCTCATCAGACTAAAAATATAACAAAACATCTCCTTTCTGATCTTCCTAAAATAGTTGGTGGAGAAATCCCCTTATCCACTTCTCTATTCGCATATTCATTTATTCAATTTTGTTCTATGTTTATTAGCCTTACTATTATCAATATCTATTCATTTTAGAAGTTTTTCCCCCCTATAATTCCAATTATGAAAATGCTTCTTCATACTCATCCATTCAGGACTAAGATAGAACTATGACTGAATGAGTTAGGTGGAGAACAACACCTGGGGAAATTAGTGAGGAGTATAGGTAATTCTTTGAGGCCACATGTATAGATGTCCTTTGTCTCAGCCATGAATGTCAACTTTTAAATATGCACAGCATATTTAAATGTATATCTTCTACACAGTCACATTCCAGCTGCATGAACTTAGCAAGTACTTTACAATTCTGTAAGTCACCTCATCTAAAAAAAATGTGGGTAATGTCACGTAGTGCACTAAGAATATAAGGAGATAAGCCATTCAGGATAGTTACTGTAACATTGTCAGTGCTCAATAAATATTGGCCATTGCTATTAATAAAAAAGAAGCAGCTAAGAAACTCTGGATTCATTCCCAACTTCTTCAAATTAAAATGTCCCATTCTGTCCCAACTGACTCAATAGTTAAAGTCCCTACGATAATTATAATGGAAAATTCTGGCAAATATTTATATTGTTCTCTCTGAGATTTTTCTTAAAATAAAGGCCACTGGGAAAACCTTCAAAAGATCTTTAAAATATGCATTCTTATCAAGAGGCCACTCAGCCCCTGGATACTTCCATCAAGAATTATAGATATGTCAGCAAAAATTACCGAAGAGCACAGTTTTGCTAACAAGAGGATGTGGCATGCATTTATGCTCTATTTATCAGGAACCTGAATAAAAAAGAGAAAAAAATATATACATACATATATACAGCACAACGAGCCAAACTGTCCACCAACCAAATGAACTATGCACTGCAAACTATATTTAGTGTTCTGTTTCTGCTTTTCTTTAATCACACTATTCAGACAATTATATTTACTGGTAATTTCAGTGGGAAATAAAGGCACAGAAACAAACTCGGTCCTCTGATTGTGTCATTCTGCATGTTTGAAGCCAGAGATTGATGTGAGTCTTATGCAAATAATAGTTGATAGGTGTCAAATATCCATTACAAACATTTTTGTTTTACTTTTAAGGAAAAACATAATGGAGGACAAGTCGAGTTAAGTCACTCTTCATTGCCCTTGGAAACTGGAAATAACATGTGGTGTGCTACCAACAAAGATAATTATCAGTACTACGAATTTACTTCTTTGTTGATGTTACAGAAGATACTTAATTTTAAAATTTTTCAAGTTAATATAAGTGACTTAGTTTCTGAGAGATCATTTATTCTGTATTTGCACATTTCAAAGCTCTTCTTGATCCTGAAATCAGCACTGTGTGTTGCTAATGGTATCCTCTTTCTTATTTTCTCTCTCACCCTCTCCCTGTGCTATACCCGAGAAATGCTCCATGCGCTCTGAAACATGGAAAAAACTGTTCCTCTTGGGAAAGTCAGGAAAGGAGCCACAGGAGAAGTAACAATTGAAATAAAGTTTGAAGAAACAGTAGAAATCCTTCAAATACACAAGTGTTTAAAGAGTGAAAAGCAGAAGGGATAGCACGTGTAAAGGCAAATATGTAAGAGAGGATTTTGCATAGAATTCCCTATGATTGTGGACCAGTGGTTCTCAACCTTCCTAATGCCGCGACCCTTTAATACAGTTCTTCATGTTGTGGTGACCCCCAACCATAAAATTATTTTCGTTGCTACTTCATAACTGTAATTTTGCTACTGTTGGGAATCGTAATGTAAATATCTGATATGCAGGACGTATTTTCATTGTTACAAATTGAACATAATTAAAACATAGTGATTAACCACAAGACAATATGTAATTATATATGTGTTTTCCGATGGTCTTAGGCGACCCCTGTGAAAGGGGCGTTCGACCCCCAAAGGGGTCGCGACCCACAGGTTGAGAACCGCTATTGTAGACAATGAAGAGTCTTTCTTATATACCGAAATAAAAAGGTTGGACTTCTGTACTTCCACCGCTTGGGCTTTATGGTTTTCTGCTGCACACATGGGTTTGTTTTCTGCTGGTATTCTCTTTGAAGTCTTAGCCTATCTCCTGGGCCATTTACTACTGTCCACATTTTTCCCGTCCCTTACAAACGTATGCCCACCATTCATGTGCTGTCCCGTCCTCTCCTCTTCTCCTTTCCCTTGTAGGTTCATATATTTCAAAACACACTTGCTCAGTTTAATTATGTCTCAGAAACAAGTCAAAGTGCGTTAAAATTAATTTAGGAAATAATACTTGTTTTAATTATGGAAGGAAACTGAGTCTCAGAGAAGTTAGGTAACTTGTCATTTACATACCTGTTAACTGGTCACGTACAAAATTCTTAATGCATCTGCCTCCTAGGCCATTGCCTCCCACCCTACGCTTCTCAGAACAATATAAATATGACTTCTTGGTAAGGAAACCGAAGGGTTCACATCTAAGACAGGTTTCTGTAATCAGTAGCACCTGAAAATCACAATTGAATGAACAAATTCTATGGACCCATATGATCTGAAGTAGTAATTGTTGGTGATAATAAAAAACACAATGCCTGTGCCCTTTGAAACCTTAATCCTATCATTTTATCGTTACTCGAGCTTCTGTTCATCTATTAAAAAATAATGGTAAAATCTTGCTAAGCCCTCAGAAGACAAACGGAGAGAGCTCTCATGCTGATTGCTGTAAGAAGGGTAATGTATCATCTCAGCATGGGCCTCCTTGCAACTATTTCCGTAAACAGGATAAAGCATAGACCAGAGGAGCCAGTGCCCTCCTATCACCTTTATCGGAGCCATACGGTGATTAGGAGAACCATGGACACGCAACTACCTTGATTATCATAAAATATTTTATATCATTTGAAGATGAAGAGATAGGGTGTTTTTTTTAAACCCCTTCATCAAGTGCTATTCTAGGAAAAAGCAGTTATTTGGGGTTTAAGATAGTCATATTTCAGCAGCTGCAATGTTAAATTGGCAATTGTTCACATAAACAAGTCAAATGTATCTGTTTACTTTCCATGTACTCATGAAAAAAAAAAAAGGCTTGCTTCATAAAATTCTGAAACCCACACATTTTAGCTCTTCTTCACATCTCAGTGCATTTAATATCCTTCTGCCATAGTATTTATGGCTTCACAAAGAATGTAGTTATTTCCTATTATCTGTTCAATAAATAAGTAGAGGAATGCAGGATGCACAGATGCAATTTGTTATTGAAATAGCCCCGAAAGTCTTCACGGTGTCTAGTCTCAGGAGCTGGCACAGCATCTATTAAAGCTTGCTCCAGCTCTAAAGAGCAACTCTCATTTTCCCACACCGGTATGTTCCACTCAGATGGCTGAGGCATGTTTCCTGAGGAGATTATGCAACATTGCTTATATATGCTCTGATGCAACATGTTCCTGACCCCAAAGGCATGTTTAAACACTTTTCTCTACTTGTTCAACCTTTTTCTATTACATAAATGAAAATGATGGAGAGTTTTCAGTTCTTTGAAATATTCTCAGGAAGAGAAAGCAATCTTGCTTGTAGTTCTTACCCAAATATCATGGCACTCTGAATGCACTGTGTTCAAGAAACAATACAATTTTGGTACAAGTTACAAAGACTAGGTCGGTACATCTCTACTCTCAAATTTGTATACTGTTACCACTTTGTAAATCAGTAACAACAAACACCCGCACATGCTATCTTCTGAAAGCATTCACCTTTCCTGATAATCCCCCTCGTTGAAAGAAGAAATAAGTACTAGGAAAAGGCTAGTGATAATAATGTAAGCTCCTCTGGTTTCTTATGAAGCTTTTGTTTTCCCTCTGAGAATGAAGCTAAAAGGAGCTATGTTTATTTATGTGATGATACCAGATTTTGAAAAAAAAATTCAAGAGGTAGAAAGAAACATATCACATAAGTCATGAAAACTTCTTATCTTAAACACAGCTTGGATTTTCAAAGTGAACCTATGAATAGATTTTCATTTTAATCAAAACCTCAGAGTGACCAAATTTGAGTTAGGTCTGAATATTCTTTCTTTTTCACTATTTAAAATGCAGTTTGATTTCCCCTAAGAATAAATATCTTTTGCCAAGTTTGGGAGACGACAGTGCAAGATTCTGAGGCTATTCCGTAAATACATGTTTCATTAAATTTTTTTTATTGATTTGAAAGAGGAAAGAAGGAAAGAAAGAGAGATTGATCAATTGTCTCCCGCAGGAGCCCCAATCAGGGATCAAACCTGAAACCTGGGTATGTACTCTGATGGGGAATCAAACTAGTCACCTTTTTGGTGTGCTGGCTGATGCTCCAACCAGCTGAGCCAGGGTCATATTTCATTAATTCTGTTACTGAATATTATTTGTAAATTACTAATATTCCCTTGAAGTAAAAAATTCAATTGTATTAATATGCAGTTAGGTAATTTCAACCCCCTAAAATAATTTTTAGTCAATTATATAAGTAATGAATATTTAGCACATTTATTTTAATAATAATAATAAACATCCATTTCAGCTATTGTGAAAATATGTATTTCTTACCAGCCATTAACAAATATTGTTTTAACCAGGACTTTCATTAAGGGTGTTAATTAATATTTCTGTACAGTTCCTGTCACTTAGAAATGACCAGAAACATTTTGCCTAATTCATTTTGAAATTCAGCTAGAGATATATCTAATGATTTTGTAGAATGGCTTATATATTACAGCATATTATTTCACTAGAGGCCCGGTTACAAATTTGTACATCAGTGGGGTCCCTTGGCCTGGCCTGCGGGATTGGGCCGAAACTGGCTCTCCGACATCTCCCGAGGGGTCCTGGATTGCTAGAGTGCACAGGTCTCTATTTCTCTGCCTTCTCCTAGTCCTAGATTTTTCTCTACTTTTCCCTGTCTGTGCTAGCTATGAGGATTTTCCACGATTTGTCATATTTTTAAGTTATTGGAAATAAACAATATGTGGATTAAAGGAGAGATAAAATATGTGGATATAAAAGTTAACATGTATAAAAGTTCTTTACACATCAACAGCCCCTCCAGACATACACATACATAGATATAAACATGGAATTTCATAGGGGAGTTTTTTGAGCAACTTGGCAGTTATTAGTTGATGAAGAACATGCCTCATAAAGTGAGGGATACATTTTAAAAATACATCTGTTTCTTAAGATGGTAGGAAAAATATAACTAATGAACTTATCTTAAATATAATTTATATAATAGTGTGACAAATCTTTTTTTTGTAATATTATAACTGGTTTGTTTCACTGTCTTCTAAACGTGCCTATTTTATGTTCAAATTTTTAAAATTTAAAACGCAATCCATCAACTATTATTGGATATTTCCTAAAGACAAGTAAGGCACCATAAAGAGCTAAAAACAGTGACTAAACCGTTCAAAAATATTAATCTTTAATTAAAAACCATGGTTGTGTTTGATAAAAGAGCATAGTTGAATATCAACAAATAGAATGAAGACTGGTCATAAAAGATCTGTAAATTTTGTTAGGCAATGTCTACATGGTATTTTATGGAAGAGAAGGCATTGAAAATAGACCATAAAGCAACACCAGATTTCCAACACTAATGGAAATGCCACTAAATTCTTTGCAGAGGATCAATTTGGGCTCACTTTGTGCTAGCCATCCTCAAACAACTCTAAAAGCATTCTTACGAATTCATTTATTAAATCTGGTAGTTTCGTGGTGGAGTCTTTAGGGTTTTCTATTCAATATAATATAATCTGTAAATAAGGACAGTCTTACCTCCTCTTTTCCAATTTGGATGCCTTTTGTTTCTTCTTCTTGTCTGATCACTGTGGCTGGCTAGAACTTTCAGTACTATGTTGAATAAGAATGGTAAAGCGGACATCCCTGTCTTGTTCCTATTCTTAGGGGAAATTATTTAATTTTGGCCCATTGAGTATGATGTTTGTTGTAGGTTTGTCATACGTGGCTTTTAAAATGTTGAGGTATCATCCCTCTATTCCCACTTTGCTAAGAGATTTTTATAAAAAATCAGTGTTGGATATTGTCAAATGCTTTTTCTGCATCTATTGATACGATCATGTGATTTTTTCTTTCAAGTCGTTTATGTGATGTATTATGTTAATTGATTTGCTAATATGGTACCAGCCCTACATCCCTGGAATAAATCCACTTGGTCATGATGTATGATCTTTTTAATATATTGCTGCATCCAATTTGCTAAATATATATATATTCCTAATCCAAGGACATTTTTTTCCATTGATTTCTTTAGAGAGAGTGGAAGGGAGAGTGAGAGACAGAGAGAAACACCAATGTGAGAGAGACACATCACACAAGCCCAAGACCAGGGCTGGGAGTCTGCAACCGAGGTACATGCCCTTGACCAAAATTGAACCCGGGACTCTTTGATCCACAGACCAAGCTCTATCCACTGAGCCAAACTGGGTAGGGCATGATTTACTAATATTTTGTTGAGGATTTTAGCATTTACATTCACCATATTGGCCTGTAATTCTCTTTCTTTGTAGTGTCTTTATCTGGTTTTGGAATTAGGCTAATGTTGGCCTCATCAGAAGAGCTCTGAAGTATTCCTTCTTGAATTATTTGGAATTGTTTGAGGAGGATAGATGTTAGTTCTTCTTTGAATATTTGGTAAAATCCCCTGTGAAGCTCTCCAGACCAGGGATTTTGTTTGCTGGGAATTGTTTGATTACTGCTTCTATTTCATCAGTTATTATTGGCCTATTCAGGTTTTCTGATTCTTCCTGATTCAGTTTTGGAAGACCATTTTTCTAGGAATGTGTCAATTTCATCCACATTGCCCACCTTTTGAAATATAGTTGTTCATGGTATCTTCTTACAATCCTTTGCATTTCTGTGGTGTCTGTTGTTACTTCACTGCTTTTATTTCTGCTTTTATTTATTTGGGTCCTCTCATTTTATTTCTTGATGAGTCTGGCTAAAGGTTTATCTTGTTTATCTTTTCAAAGAACCAGCTCTTGGCTTCATTGATCTTTTGTATTGTGTTTTTAGTCTCTATGTCATTTATTTCTGCTCTAATCTTAATTATCTCCAGCCTTCTACTTACTCTGGGCTTTTCTTTTTCCTTTTATAATTCTTTAAGATGTAGGGTTAAAAAGTTTATTATTAATTGTTCTTGTTTTTTGAGGTAGTCCTTTAGTGCTATGAACTTCCCTCCCAGGACTACTTTTGCTGTGTCCCATAAACTTTGGGTTGTTTTGTGTTCAATTTCATTTGCTTCCATGGATTTCTTATTTCTTTCTTGATCTCATTGATAACCCATCCATTGTTTAATAACATGCTATTGAGCTTCCATGTGTATGAATTTTTTGAGTGTTTTTACTATATTTATTTCTAATTTCATTCCATTGTGATCTGAGAAGATACTTGAAAAGATTTCAATTATCAAACTTGTAGAGAATTGCTCTGTATCCTAACATGTGGTCTATCTTTGAGAATGACCTATATGCACTTGAGAAGAATGTATATTCTGCAGTTTTGGGATGAAATTTTCTATAAATGTCAATGAAATCCATCTGATCCAGTGTGTCATTTAGAGTCACTGTTTCTTTGTTAATTTCTTGTCTAGAAGATCTATTCAATGAAGTCAGCAGGCTATTAAAGTCCCCAACGATGACTGTGTTGCTGTTGATCTCACCCTTAAAGTCTTCCAGAAGGTTTTTTTTTTTAGATATTTAGGTGCTCCTATATTGGGTGCATATATGTTTACCAGGGTTATATCCTCTTGTTGGATTGATCCCTTTAGTACTATGTAATGATGGCCTTCATTTTGAAGTCTATTTTGTCAGATATGAGTATTGCTACCCAAGATTTTATTAATTTATTTCCATTTGCATGAAAATTGTTTTCAATCCCTTCACTCTCATCCTGTGTGAGTCTTTTGTTCTGAAGTGGGTCTCTTGTAGACAGCATATAATTGGGTCATGTTTTCGTATCCATTCAGCTACTCTGTCTTTTGATTGGAGCACTTAATCTATTTTATTGATAGGTAATTTTTATTGCCATTTTGATTCCTCATGCCTATGTTTTTCTCTCTATATTTCTTCTTCTCATTACTGCAGTCTCTTTAGCATTTCTTGCAGTGCAGCTAGATTTAATAAATGAATTTGGTAATATAGCAGGATACAAAATTAACACCCAGAAATCAATGGCATTTTTAAACACCAAAAATGAATTCTCAGAGAAACTAAACAAACAATCCCATTTACCATTGCAACAAAAAATTAAGATACTTAGGAATAAACTTAATCAAGGAGGTAAAAGACCTGTACTCAGAAAACTACAGGACATTGAAAAAAGAGACAGAGGAAGATATAAACAAGTGGAAGAATATACAATGTTCATGGATTGGTTGAATTAGCATCATCAAAATGTCCATATTGCCCAAAGCAATCTATATATTCAATGCAATCCCTATTAAAATACCAATGGCATATTTCACAGATCTAGAACAAATACTCCAAAAATTTATATGGAACAACAACAACAGCAACAACAAAAACCCGAATAGCCACAGCAATCTTTAAGAAAGCAGAACAAAACTGGAGGAATCACAATACCAGATATCAGGTTATACAACAAAGCCACTGTCACAAAATAGCCTGGTACTGGCACAAGAGCAGGCATATAGATCAATGGAAACAGATACCACAGAAATCAACCCAAGTCATTATGCTCAATTAATATTTGACAAAGAAAGTAAGAGCATACAAAGGAGTCAAGGCAGTCTCTTCAATAAACAGTGTTGGGAAAAGTGACCAGATACATGCAAAAAAAAAAAAGAAAGAAAGAAAGAAAGAAAGAAAGAAAGAAAGAAAGAAAGAGACCACCCACTTACACCATACACAAGAATGTACTCAAAATAGATAAAAAACTTAAATGTAAGTTGTGAAACCATAAAAATCCTAGAAGAAACCATAGGCAGCAAAATTTCAGACATCTCTCACTGCAGCATGTTTACAGATAGATCTCCTAGGGCAAAGGAAACTAAGGAGAAAATAAACAAACGGGACTACATGAAAATAAAAAAAAACTCCTGCATAGCAAAAGAAACCATCAACAAAGTGAATAGGGAGCCCACTCTATGGGAGAATACATTTGGCAGTGACACATCTGATAAGGGGTTAATATCCAAAACATATAAGGAACACATGCAAGTTAATAAAGGAAGACAAATAATCCAATAAAAAATGGGCAAAGCACCTGAACAGACATTTCTCCAAAGTGGACATACAGATGACCAAGCGACATATAAAAAATGCTCAAAGTCACTGATCACCAGAGAGATGCAAATTCAAATGACAATAAGTTATCCCCTCACACCTGTCAGAATGGCATCATCAACAATTCAACAAATACCAAGTGCTGGCAAGGATTTGGAAGAAAGGGAACCCTAGTGCACAGCTGGTGGGAATACAGACTGGTGCAGCCACTGTGGAGATCAGTATGGAGTTTCCTCAAGAAATTAAAGATGGAACTGCCATTTGACCCAGTGATCCCACTTCTAGGAATATAGCCTAAGAAACCCAAAACTCCAATCAGAAAGAATGTATACATCCCTATGTTAATAGCAGCACAATTTACAATAGCTAAGATGTGTAAACAGTCCAAGTGCCCATCAGTAGATGAGTGGATAAAAAAGCTGTGGTACATTTATACCACGGAATACTATGCAGCTGTAAAAAAGAAACATCTCTTACCCTTTAAGACAGGGTGGATAGACCTGGAGAGTATTATGCTAAGCAAAATAAGCCAGTCAGGGAAATACTAGTATCACATGATCCCACTCATATATGGAATCTAATGAACAAAGTAAACTGATGAACAAAATAGATCCAGAGACACAGAAGCATGGAACAGAGTGCCAAATCTCAGAGTGAAGGCAGGGAAGGTGGAGAGGGGGTGGGTGGTGGTGGTGGTGGAAAGAGATCAAACAAAGAACTTGTATGCATTTATGCATTACAGATAATAGGGTGGTAAAGGCCTCGGTTGGGGGGGTAGAGGGGACTAGAAGAGGTCAATAGGGGGGAAAAGGGGACATATGTGATACTTTCAACAATAAAGATTTTTTAAAAATAATAATAAAAGCATTTTGTCCACATATTACAGTTAGTACCATTCTCATAGATGCTAAGAACCCTGCCAAAGGTGAAAGCCAGGAAAGTTTGAATAGTCTTCCAAACAGGATTGCCATCAGAAAGCATTAAAATTCATAATTTAAGACCCTACTCACAGAATCAAAATTAAGTTAGCCATAATGAAGTTTATTACTAACAGCTTATATTTCTTTTACTAGTGCAGATGCCTCCAGGGAAGCCTGGCCTATAGTTACGACAGACAAGCAAGGAATTTACATAGAGAAATCTAGGGAGGAAATATTTTGGAGGTTTGAGAATAGAGTGATGAGGACAGACTCTGCAAAGTCACAGGATTTTCAGAAGGAATATGTAGGTGGAACTGTGTCTTGAGCAAAAAAGAGCTCACGGTTGAGTGGAAAGGAGACTGAAGTGGGAAGCAGAAGACCAGGTAAGGCTTTCTCATCGCTTCATTAAGATGTAAGCAAAAATCCCTCACTGTCTCTGGGTTGAAGATATGTCATCGGCTTTATTCCCCTTATTATAGGTTGTCCACTTTATTTTTACTTTATCTCAGATCTTGCCATCTCCTCATGAAGCCTTCAGGATGAGAAAAAAAATGTCACAGCAACATAGTAAGGACCACAAGAAAAATAGAAGACAGGAAAAATATGAATTTATGTCTGGTTTAACTTGGACACATTTTCAACGAAATAATTTGAATCTTCAGCCTCATAATTTTCATGTTCTTGAAAAAGACACTTGTGAAATTATTTTCTTGCTACTTTTCAAACGCTGGTTCAGAAAATTACTATCTTTTTGATGTGAAGGCTGATGTAACTAATTATAGCGAGGAAGACACAATTCTTCCTTTAATAATAAAGAAATTGCAATCTTTCACCTAGAATACAACACAGCGCCTGGATTTTAGGCATGAAAGATTAAATCAGTAGGCTTTGAAATTCTATTCTATTCAGAGAGACAGTGTTCCCAAGGGCCCTGACAATAGAAGGATTCTTTAAGAGCATCTCCACCTATTAGCAGACTGCAGCGCCGTGAAAAGAAGACCAGCCGAAGGCGAGGAGGCATGCCCTCCCATAGAGGCTCTTACAATAATCAACTCAGTATTTGAGTCAAATTAGTCAACCTCTCCAGTTTAACAAGAATGCAATGACTAGCGTTAAACACCAATTCACAGTAGAGGGAGGACAGGAGAAGCAGAAAGGGAAAGATGGAGAAATAGAGAGGGAGATGGAAGGAGAAAGGGAGGAAAGGGTGGCAGGGAAGAGAAGGAAAGGAAGAAGAGAGTGAGATAGGCCAATCTATACATTAGTGGTTCTCCACATTAACTGTCTGGGGTGGGGCAAGTGACTCAGCATTTCTTTTTCTTTTTTAAAAAATATATTTTATTGATTTTTTACAGAAAGGAAGGGAGAGGGATAGAGAGTTAGAAACATCAGTGAGAGAAACATCGATCAGCTGCCTCCTGCACACCCTCTACTGGGGATGTGCCCACAACCAAGGTACATGCCTTTGACTGGAATTGAACCTGGGACCCTTCAGTCCATAGGCTGATGCTCTATCCGCTGAGCCAAACCTGTTAGGGCGTGACTCAGCATTTCTAACAAGTTCCCAGGTGATGCCAATGCTGCAGGCCTGGGGACCACCCGTGGAGAACACTGTTGTAGGTCTCCATCCACATGGACTCTTACCAAGAAAAGCAAAACAGAAACAAAGACAAAAAGCAGGTGTAATTCACTTTGTTCTTTACATAATTAAGAGAATTGTCTCAATAACCGTCATTCTAAAAGCCATTATCCTTCCTCTGTGCTGTATTATTTTGTTTCAAAATGTGGAACTTCTCCTATTTACGCATATGTTAGAATCATTATTCCTTCTATTTCTGCTATGAGTAAATGGATTTACTGTCTATTTTACTGCATAGCAGAGGTGTAAAAAGAAGGCTGAGGCAGCAGCAGTGCACATGGATGCTGATGGGTAGTAACAGATGAAATGGGCATTCTCCTTTAATGCTGGTGTAAGTATAATTTGGCATAGTTGCTTCAGCATACCTTTAGGTGTCATGTGAAAACAGCCTTATTAACCAAACTGCTAAGGAATCATTGCGATCACAATTAATAACAGTAATTGAGTTCTTACTCTGTGACAGGCATTTGGCTGAGTGCTTTACATGTATTATGATATTTAATCCTCTCAATGACTCTGAGAGAAAAGAGGATCCCATGTGCTTTTCTTGATCAGATCAGTTTGTTTTTGTGGGTTTTTTGTTTTTTTGTGTTTTTTTTTTTACAGTTATTCATTTGTGCGAGCATTATTTTAAAAGAAACACTGACATACAGAAGATGGGGGTGTGTATTTGTGTGTGTGTGTGTATATGTGTGTGTGTATTCAGAATGAGAGCAGAAAGATACCATCTCTAACTCATCCATATAAAGATGCTTAAGAAGGCAGATACTAAACTTATTTTCTCCTGCTTGGGATGAATTTCCATAAAAATAGTTATAAATCTTGCAATTGTCCAAAGAGTGGTTAGAGTTTAAAAGGAATATCTCCTAATTCTGACAACATCAAAACTTTGAATTTGGCAAACTACTGAGAAGCAATAAGCAAACTCTTTTTTTTATTATACTTTGTATGCTAAAAATGACTTAAGATGATACATTTATAGGAAAGCACATCTATCTATACTAATAAAAGGGTAACATGCTAATTAGGGTGGATGTCTTCCGGACATCCATCTGGACAAAGCCACAGTGGCTGCAAGGCCCGGGGCTCAGGCAGCCTTGGGCTCAGGCAGTTATGAGCCCCAAGGGCTGCGAGGTCCGGGGCTCAGGAAGCCGTGAGCCCCAGCGGCTGCGAGGTCTGGGGCTCTCGGCAGCTGTGGGCTCATGGCAGCTATGGGCTCAGGCAGCCATGAGCCTCAGTGGCTGCAAGGCCCAGCGCTCAGGCAGCCATGAGCCCCAGAGGCTGCAAGGCCCAGGGCTCAGGCAGCATGAGCCCCGGCAGCTGTGAGGTCCAGGGTTCAGGCATTGCAGCTGCCACAGTAGCGGCGGGGTGATGGGGGCGGCACCTTCCCCTGATAAGCCCAGTTGCCTCCCACAGAGGGAGGCCAGACTGTGGCTTAGGCCCGCTCCAGGAGCGGGCCTAAGCCATCAGTAGGACATCCCCTGAGGACTCCTGGACTGTGAAAAGGGGCAGGCTGGGATGAGAGACACCCCCTCCTCCCCCAGTGCACGAATTTCCATGCACCAGGCCTCTAGTATATATATATATATATAAAAGCTTAAGCAACCTTTATGACTGGTTGACCAAACGACCAGTCAACTGGTTCCTAAGATATGCACTGACCAACAGGGGGCAGACACTCAATGCAGGAGCTGCCCCCTGGTGGTCAGTGCGCTCCTACAGCCAACCTCCCACAGTACCTCCCTCTGGGTAGCTGGCCCCAATCAGCCCAAACCTGCCTTGATAGTCCCTGATAGGGACCTCACCTGTACACTAATCTGTGCACCGGAGCCTCTAGTATGTTATATAATGTCTACTCTGACTTGCAAGGTCAGGTATTTAATGGTCTTATCTTTAACCTTTAACCCCTAATTACAAAGAAGGTAATAACAACTCTAGGTTCTCTAGGTCTTTGGCAAAAGATCACCAATTTTGTTGTTTAATGACCTATAAAGGTAAAACTAGATGTTATAGGTGAGTTTGACCATAGATCTCTGGGCATCAACCTCATCAACCACTCTTTTCTGAAGACCACAGTATCTCCTCCCTTCAGGAAGTAGTTGTGTCTTCTCTCCCTGCTGTAATCTATGGAAACTTTATTGCCAAAAGACAATTTTCAAGTCATTTTTGACTTACCCATATCCATCTTTTCTTTATAACAAGTGTCTGTCACACAAAGTCAAATTTATTAGCAATAGAACTTTGAATTGTATGGCACGAAGCACCAGAAACAGCAGAAATTATAAAGGGTGGGAGTGAGGCGATGGAGGTCTCAATAATTTCTTTGTACTTGTCCTCCATCTCTGCCTCTAAATAGTTGTGTGACCTTGTAAAGATTGCTTCACCTTTACACATCTCATTTTTTTCATATTATAAGGTAAGAGTATGTGCTGGGTGTGCTGAAGCTCTCCAAATTTATGATTCATTCTGATAAACTGGCTGTGCTCTTGGGATAGTTACAGGTGGCATTCCAGATAAGATCACAGACAAACTTCTTACTTCAGAAAAAAAACATTTTAATACAGTTTGTGTATTAGTTCTAATAAGAAGAAATATTCTCTGGCAGAAAAAATATTAATAAGCAGTTTTTATGTCACCCTTTTAGGTTCAAAAATTTCAGCCACATGTAAAAGTAAAACATTTTAAGACCCTTTGATAAAAATATGTTTAGTGCATTAATATTAATTAGAGTACACAGTATATGCAATTATTGACTCATTATATTATAGTAATAATGCTAGACAAATTGTTTAGAGAACTGCTTTGAAATTTTAGCGGTCTTCACCTAGTGATAGTGATTATTGTGAAAGAATTAGGTAGGTAAATAGTTCTCTATATCATATATGTCATATATAAAGGTATAAGGTAGATATAACCTTATGTAAGTCATATATAAATGTATGAGATAGATATAACCTTATAGCAACATATCAAAATATTAACTTAAGTGCAGTTTGCTGTTCTATCTTCTACCAAGTAACCTAAAGCTGTATTTGGAGGTGAAATCCATAACACAAAGATACTGAAATTAGATGATTCTAGCAAACACGAAATTTGATAAAAATACTGTAGTCATCTGGTTACCTGTTTCGGTCCTCCATGTTCTCTCCCTATTTTAGGAAGCCTTTGGGAGTTATGACAAATATGGAGGCAGCACATATTTTGGTCATTTTTGTTAATTAATTAAAGATACATTCCAGTTGCTCTTTATTTGAATTTTAGGTTATACACACGCTACCTCTGTTTGCATAGCTTGAGCAAACATTTTAAGTGAAAAAACTCAAATAGTATACCCAGCAAAGACAGCAATGCAATGGTAAACTTTCAGAGGTTGCCGTATTTTATTCCTCTGAAGAAACTGCGCTGCCATGGAATTGGCCCCAACATGGTGGCGATTTCGATAGTACTTATTTACAAAGTAAGCAAAGCCATGATTTAATAAGTTGGCAGAAAAAATTCTAACATTTCATTAAAAAATAAAACAAAAAACACCCACCTTTAAAGCCTGTTAAAAAGCTTTTGGATGGCAATGCACCAAAAATATGTAGATCTTGGGTAAGTGGGAAAGGAAATATTCAACATTCACCTGATGACTAATTCTGCTTCATTGCTTTACTGAGGAGATAATAATGCAATGGTTGCAGCATTTTTCAGGTTTGCTGCTCAGAGCAGATATCACCATGGCATAGCCTGCAGGTGAGGAATGGCAGGGACTACATAAACGGGGAATGACTATAATAGTATTATCACTTGCCTCAGAAGCTTGTTGTAAGGATTAAATGAGTTAGTCTATGCAAAATACAACATCATTCGATAGATAATTAATATTAAGGAATTTTTATTTAATGTCTGTTATGTGTTCTTGTTTGTTATCACAATTCATTATGTTGAATGAAGGTATTTCTTCAGACTCTTATTTGCCTATCCTGGGTTATGATGTAACTTTCAAAGCCCTAGGGGTTTCTGCCTTGTGGACTTCTTCATCCCTTAAAAGGTTTAAAAATAATTTTTAGAACTGTATAAGTATAAATATGAATATGTTAATAATATGTATTAAATTTTTTGACCTAACAGTTCCTTTTTTCTTATTTGAAAGTAATTAAACCATTTTCATGAGCTCCCTTAAAGTAATGTTGGCCATAGACATTGGGTCTACTGTGCTCAATGTAAAGGTGGTCTATATCAGAATTTTAGTGAACTTGGAGTATATGGGGAAGATCAGCTGTTAGTTAAGTTTCTATATGATAAAGCAGTGGTTCTTAACCTTGGCTGCACATTAGAATCACCTGGGAATCTTTTTAAAATCCTGATTTCTGGGCCTCATCCTCTGGAAATTCTGTTTCTTTGTTACTAATGTTGTGGCCCCACCCCCTAACAAAGAAACAGAGTTTCTGGAGGATAAGGCCCAGAAATCAGGATCTTAAAAAGATTCCCAGGTGATTCTCATGTGCAGCCAAGGTTGAGAACCTCTGTGATAAAGACTTTCACTGTAACTATAATTAGTTTTTTTCAACTGATGACAATATTTTACAATGCATCAGTAACTATAAAACAATACCAAAAATATATAGCTTTAGCCTATGTTCACCAGTCTGTGTCTATTTTCTCTGAGTAATATCCATGTTCATAATATATTGCGAACACAAACAATAGGCTTTTGCTAATACTAAGACTAAAACAACATATAGTAGTATTATTAAATAACAATCCAAATGTTAGTTTATTCTCTAAGCCGTTCTGTCAAATCAGCGATCAGAATGCAAATCAAGTTCTCAAGGCTATGATTCATTCTTATGGAAATACCACTCAGTTCTTTCATCTACTTGTGGTGAGGAGTTCATCGTGAGTTTGAATTTTCTTTATTACCTGCCCCTTATTTTCTGGATACAACAGAATGGTGAAGGCCTGGGAGGGGTAGTTGTGGGGTGGAAGGATTCAAGTATTTTCTGGATACAACAGAATGGTGAAGGCCTGGGAGGGGTAGTTGTGGGGTGGAAGGATTCAAGTATTTCCTGGATACAACAGAATGGTGAAGGCCTGGGAGGGGTAGTTGTAGGGTGGAAGGATTCAAGTATTTTCTGGATACAACAGAATGGTGAAGGCCTGGGAGGGGTAGTTGTAGGGTGGAAGGATTCAAGGAGGGGGCGGGGGGGGGGGACTTCCAACAATAAAAATAAATATTTTAAATAGGAATTATAAAATTATAAATATCAACCAAAATGAATTAGTCCTTTCTGAGTCAATCTGGTGAGGATAATGTTTTCCAAATTGTTTAAAAGAACGTGTCCCTTATTATATAAATTGTATTAAGGTCTGCTCTCATTGTTCCAATCAATGGGATCAAGTCCTTTACATTGCTCATTCTTATTGCCAGCTTTGCTGCAACCCGGGTATACCAGTACATCCTTGGCAAGTTACCGTATGTATTTGTACTTGCAGAGCTTTGTGTATAACAGCCAAAACAACCGTCTCCGTTACCATAAATCAGACAAAGTCAAACTAGTTCAAAATTCATCTTCAAAAGGAAATCTTAATCTTGGGACAGGCATGTTTCATCTCCTCTTACAAAACCCCCTGGGGATTGGTGACCTTATAGGTAAGCCTGGCCATATGCGGGCTTGTTAACAAAATTATTGTGTGCAAACTACTGAGAAATCTCTTCAAAGACACAAAGCGTAAAACTCTGCCCCTTTTGCCTTTCCTTCTAATTGCCGGGAATGCAGATGTGGCATCTAGAGTTCAATTAGCCATCTTGACCATAAGGTAGGAGCCATGTGTTGAATTTGGTGGAGAACTTGACAAAACAATTGTTTCTCCGTTGAAGAAATAGCCAACACTGCTCCGGAATGCTCTATTTATTGGAGAAATAAAGAAATTTCTCTCTTGTTCACGTCATTTTTATTTCAGGTTTTCTCTTATTAATAGCTGAATCAAAGTGATGTTTTAACATGTGAATATCACTACAAGAACAAAGCAGTGAAAGCTTCAGATGTTCAGGATAACTTTCACTTGCAAACGTTTTAATACACACACACACACACACACACACACACACACTGGGGCCAGTGTGATAGCTCTGACAAACTCTGTCCTTATCAAGCTCTTAACTCACTAATTGTAGCTCATTTATTTATGTTGGTGAATGTCATTTGCCTGTTTTTCTTTCATGGTGTCACTAAGGAAACAAGACAAACTGGAACCAAACGATAACAAATAGGAATGATACATATTGCATCAAGCAATGAATCTGTCCTCAATACTTTCATTCCCATGAGTGATTCATCAAGAGCCCGTCGTTATATCAGATATAGCTTAAGAGCTACACTTTCTAAAGTAGTGCTCAATTATTATTAACTTACGTGAGCAGAATAAAAGTGGCACTCATTTGTGGAATATAAAGAACAGTATAAACTGTTGAATGAAAATAGAGGCAAAGAAGCTTCGAACAGACTGTCAAACTACAGCGGGAAGGCAGGGGAGGGTTGGGGGGGGTAAGAGATCAACGGAAGGACTTGTATGCATGCATATAAGCACAACCAACAGATGCAAGACACTGGGGCAGGGGGCAGGGGGCAGGGGGCAGGGGTTAGGGCGAGTGCCAGGCGGTAGGGAAGGCTGGGGGGGAGGTCAATGGGGAAAAAAAAGGAGGCATATGTACTACTATCTGTAATACCTTAAACAATAAAATAATGTTTTTTAAAGTGGATCTTAATTCTCTGTGAGGCTTTGAGAAAAACATTTCCTGATTTTTCCGAACAAATGCTGTTTTGAATCCATTAAAGCAGAAACTAAAAGTACAGCTTAGATCAATGTCCTCATCTTGGAAAACTTTCTGTGACTGGTTCTCAACACTTATTTTTAGAGATTATGAGCAGGAGCACCAGACATGTATAAGCTGGATAAGGAAGTAATCTCAGTCATCCATCATCCAAATCACACTGCACATGTAATTTAAAATCATGATCTCATCCATCACTAAATAGCTGCACTGAAGAATGAAGTGGCCAGAAGAGTTTAGTCAGCGGGCTGGTATATTTAATATTTCTGGTTGTTCTCAATGTGATAACTTATTATTTTTGTTTTCAAAACCACCCTAGCACAGTGACATGGTTAGGGTACTCTAAGTTCACTTTTCAGCGATTGTTCCAATTTTACAATGAAATTAACTAGCCAAGCAGTTATAGTAACTAGAACTGCTCTATCCAACAGGGTAGCTACTAGTCATGTGTGACTATTTAAATTTTAAATAATTAAATAACATTAACAGTTGAATTCCTCCTCGGTCACTCTAACCACATTCCAAGTGCTCAATAGCCACATGGAGCTAGTGGCTAGTCCATTAAACACAACAGATGTAGAACATTTCCATCATCCTAGAAAGTTCTCCTGGACAATGCTGAACTTTATTTTTCATGGATCAACATACTTTAAAAGAGCATTAATTTAAAAATAAAAAGTTAATGTTGTTTGCAATGATTCTTAACCAGCAGAACCTACAAATATTAAAAAGTCCCAAAAGTATTTTGGTGAGAAGCCAGGGGACTTCAAACTCCATTAGAAATGATAGCTACTCATAAAAGAGCCATAAGTAGAAAAATTTAAAAGATAAGTGTTTCTGAAAAATAACATTGATATAGAGAAGTTCTTTTAAAATAATCTGATTTTTAAGAGGAATGATGAAAATATATATGTCAAGTCAGAGCTTTCAACTAATAAAAAGATCAGTAGAACCATGTCTCATCATCAAAATTGCAATTCTTAAAAACCAACTGCTTAAAATATTCTTAGAAAATAATTGCTAACTGAATTAAAGGTTTAGTGTTTGGGCATTCTAATTGTTCATTCTTCCCTTCCTTTTATTGATGTCTCATTTCCAATCTGGTTCTGGTTTCTTTCACCCTAGCCAACAGTTCCAAAGATTACCTCAAATATTTTGATTCTTCGTTTTCGTAAGCTTTCAAAAACTGCTTCTCTCAGGGACTATGTGTAGAACAGTATTACATTTAAAGTATTCTTCCAAACTTATGAGATGAGCACACTCAGATAATCAGAATATAAAGAATTCCTTCTTGCCCTAGCTGGTTTGGCTCAGTGAGTAGAGCGTCGGCCTGAGGACAGAAGGGTCCCGGGTTTGATTCTGGCCAAGGGCACATGCCTGGGTTGCGGGCTCGATCCCAGTGTGGGGTGTGCAGGAGGCAGCAATCAATGATTCTCTCTCATCATTGATGTTCCTATCTCTCTCTCCCTCTCCCTTCCTCTCTAAAATCAACAAAGATATATATATTTAAAAAAAAGAATTCCTTCTTAGGCTATTTTACTATGGACTAAAGAGGCTTTTTCAAGTAAACAGTTAGTATTCCCATGTGGTTGTATTATAGGCACATCATGAGCTCCGCTTTTGTAAAAATGAAGGGTACTATGAAGCTAATCATTAATATTAAGTCTTCCTTAAGAGAAGTATTTTAAATCAGAAATTCACCTTAAGAGATGAAATTGAAATAGAGAGTTGCTCTGTGCATGGTTCTAGGAATTACACTTACTGAGATCCAGAACTTTGAATCTTTTTGATAATCTGCAGAACAGAAGTCACAATTAGAAGTATGATATCAAATACTTCAGACGAAAGAACATGGTGTGAACACAACTTTCTAGAACTGGAAGAAACTCAATACTTAGCTCTCTTATATGCTGTACATGAATGCAATCCTAACCCTTTCAAAAGAAGATGGAATGGCTATATGTAAATACTCAGCACTAGAAGGAGATAAGCCAACCTTTCCAATGGATGAAAAATATATTACATTTTAGCACTATACATTATAAAAAGACAAACAATCGGGACAGATCGAACTCCACTGTAGGAAGAGGGTGGATAGTCTTCGCCGACTCCGTCCACACCTTTGGGAACCCCTGGAACAGGATTCCCATAGGTAAGCCCCCCCCCCATTGAGAACCCCCATATTCGGGACTGATAGGACTCCACCAGGGTGCTACAGACCCCCCTATAAAGAATAAGTAGGGTAAGAAGGTGGATAGTACAGAACTTAAATTGAGAAGATGTGCCATACTGAGTCCAAAGAAAGAAGACTCTGTATTGATCTTTAGATTAAGAAGATGTGCCATACTGAGTCTAAAGAAATAAGACTCTGTATTGATCTTTTAACACATATGCTTGCTAGCAGAGGAATTAAGGTTACTCCCAGTCAGACAGAATGTTTTATATAAGAAGTATGTCCATGCTTTTCTGAGGAAGGAAAGGTAAATGTAATGGCATGGGAGAAGGTAGGCCCAAGGAGCCTTATCCTTAACCCCACTGCAGCCTTTCTACCCTGGGAAAGTGCAGGATTGGCAAGCTCTCCCTGGGATGATAGATCAGGACTCAGGTAATAGCGGAAAGCGCCAATCCTACTCTTAAAATGGATACAAGAGAGCATTTGAGGTTTTTCTTTTTAATGCCCGCTTTTAAAAAAATAAAAAAGGGGGAATTTGCTGGGAGCCGGTCCATCCTTGCTGTTTCAAGGGACCTGGCATATATGGCATACTGTTCTTAACATGTTTGCTCACCTTCTTGGCACTATGTGTTTTAACCAAGGTCTCTGAGAAAGGTTGTTTCCCCAGGTAGGGATTTTCCCCTGAAGTTAGGGAGGGAATAAAACCTCTTAACTAAGTGCCAGGTGGGTAATTAATCACTTTAACTACGAACAATCATGCTTAAGCTACATAATCCTTACTCCCTGGAATGGAGATAAGAAACGCCCTAACCTTTGTAATAGAGATTGATAGGATTGATTCAACTGGTATAAATACAGATGTAACAAGACAGCAAGAGACAGAGAGAGAGAGACAGAACCTAGGCACAGAACCTACACAGAACGTTCTCTAGGGACAGAAGAACTTCTCTGGAGAGAACATGGCAAAAGATCCTGGACAGAAACTGGCCTCAGAACCTAGAGACAGAACCTAGCGAGAGAACATGGCAAAAGATCCTGGACTGAACCTGACTACAGAAATTGGCAAGAGAACCTGACTAGAACCTGATGACTGAACCTGGCTGGAGAACCTGGACAGAACCTGGCTGGAGAACCTAGCGAGGGAACATGGCTACAGAACCTGGCTGGAGAACCTGGAGAACCTAGCAAGAGAACATGGACACAGAACCTGGCTGGAGATCCTAAGTAGAACCTCTCTGGAGATCCAGACCAGATCTTGGCTGGAGATCCTGGCTAAGCTGCTGATCAACTGAACGCTGTCTCCGTGTCATTTCTTCTTCGCCAACTCCGTCCACACTTTTGGGGACCCCTGGACCTGCTGGGGTTGGACCCCGGCAGTTTTTGGTTATACTTGAATATTCAGTGTTGACCTTAAAAATACCCAAGAACCCTTGCGGTGGGTCTACCGCCCAATTGTCTGGGTATCATTCCCTGGGAGTAGTTTATAGCAGTTCTGAATTATCAGGAGGGGCCCAATCCAGAGTTCAAGGTTGTATAGCAAGAATTCTGGAGTGAGGCTGCCTGCTTTTGAATCACAGCTTTCCTACATTTGGACTCTAACTTTGCATTACTCACATGCAAAATAGTGATAAAAACTGCATTTAATCTCTAAAGGTTGTTTTAAGGGATAAATTAGAGAATCCATATAAACCTTTGGTATAGTTACTAGCACATAATAATATTAAACACATAATCTATAATAATAAAAGCATAATATGCTAATTAGACCAGACATCCTTCTGGACGACCTTTCGGATGAAGCCAGGGCTGCAAGGGAAGCCCAGATCCGGGTTGCCAGAGGGAAGCCGGTGCCGGTAGCCAGAGAAAGGAAGGCCTATTCTTGCATGAATTTTGTGCATCAGGCCTCTAGTACTTAATAATTATATTATTGCTAAAATAATACTCTACTTATCCCTTTATTTATATTATTCCCTCCTTCTGGAATGATCTTCTCACTCTCCATCCTCATTTCTTTGATTGCCCATACTCATCCTTAAATATCTCATTCAAGATTCTCTATCAGCAAGCCTTCCATATGACTCCCAGCTGGATAAAGTACCCCTCTCCAGGGCTCCCATAATTCTCTGGCATAAGTTTATAATTCTACTCTTTACATTGTAATGTAAAATAATCTTCTCTGTGTGTGTGTATATATATATATACTTGTGTGTGTGTGTGTGTGTGTGACTACACTATGGCATATGCTTCATTAATTTTTGTATCCTTAGTGTGTGTGTGTGTGTGTGTGTGTGTGAGACTACACTATGGCATATGCTTCATTAATTTTTGTATCCTTAACACATAGCAAGAGCATGCCCAGAGCAGAAACTCAAATATTTGCTGAAAAAAATGAAATAATATAATTTGGTATTTTCCAATAGTTACTGAAACAGAACATTATAATAATCTTGCAGCCAAAGCTGAACTAAACTGATGTTTTATTAAGTTTGCTTCCTTGGCATCAATATGAATTCTTAGTGCTACATATTGAAAATCATTATCTTCAAGCCAAGATAATGTGCCTTTATAAATAGAATACTGCTTTTTTTTATCAAAACCAACATAAAAACAGCAAAAGAATGTATTCAGTTTCTAGAGTATTAGATCAAATTAAGTTAGATATAGGTCCAGACCTCCATAAGCGTATAATAAAGCAGAGTACAAGATAAATAAACATATACCTTGCAAATATATTTTTATGTATGTGTGTATATATCTATGCACATGTCTAAAATATATATGTATGAAAATGTAGAGAAGTTAAATATAAATTAACAGGCCAAGTGTTTACCTACCAAGCATATTAGCATATTTTTCTTGCAAATCATCACCACATTAATGCTTTTTAAAATTATCTCATTATAAGAATGGCTTTTAATCAAGTCCTAATTAATTTTCATTAAACTCTGAAACCATTCTAAGATGCTTCTTACAACCAAAATTTGTTCTCTCTAAATCTTAAATTAGAGAAAAGTGTCTTTGTAAATGTGTATTTTGCAATAATATCTTTTTCTTTTATATCATAATCACAATTAGTGATTTTATAAATGAGAGATAATGCAATAAATAAAATTACTTCCAGGAAAACATATTGTTCAAAAGATCATTTATCAAGGGGAAGCTGACATCATTTTCAGACTTATTACATGTCCATTATTGCTGACATGTCACACCAACTAGTAAATCAAATGAGAGTCTACCACTAACTTCTTCTCCTATTCAATATAAGCTCTACTTCTAAAGTAGTGACCCAATCAAACCTTTTTGCTATAATGAATGTATATTTTACCCAGGCATGTATTATTTCAAAGATGCTTGGATGATAAATTCAAGTAGAAGGTGTTAGGAAACATCCTACAGAATTTTTTCCCTTCTGCAATAAAATAAAATAAAGAAGGCTCCACAAACTATTCACCTTTTCACTTAACTATTTTATTTATTATTATTTTTAAATGTTTAATTAAATGTATTGGGGTGACATTGGTTAATATGATCATAAAGGTTCCAGGTGTGGGTTCCTATGTTACAAGAACTGTATATTGCACTGTGTGCTCACCACCCAAAGTCATATCTTCTCCTGTCACCATATATTAACTACTTTAGAACTGCTGTGTTGAAGACTGTGTGTTGTCCTGAGTCACTTCAATTAGAAAACTTCCACATCACAAAGCAACACATTCCTAGAATACTCGATTAAAATATCTTTGTAAATATACTTCAAGAGCAGAAAATTTATTTTCTCACTGCCAGTCCTGAAACACTTTGAATCAAGGCTTTTCTACAGCATTTCTACCTCCAGAAAGACAGTCTACATCCATACTGCTAATTTTTTGACAAATAGAAACAATTTCTGAGCCTACAGGTTTCTGTGGATAATGTACATGCTTTGGAGACAGAAGAACCCACATTAATTCTTTCTAAGTCACATTTTGTTCACTTGCGACATGAAGTAATGCCTATGCTGTAGAATCATGTGTCATAAGAAACCATGTATGTAAAGCAGATCTGAGTACAGCACCTGACCCAGCGTAATTGCTCATTAAACAAGAGCTTCTGTCATATGATGCTGATGATGATGATGATTGCAATTGATCCCTTGGAATGAATATGATCAAGAAGAACAGGAAAGCTGCATGTGGCTAACTCTTTTCCTCTATGCATCCCAGTTGTCTTAATAGGCACAGAATTGGATGATCCTCCTAGGGACAAAATGGGAAAATCATCAGAATCTTGAATGAACCTCAGCCTCCGGTCAAACAGAGCCAGAATAGCCGTGGGTGTTGGAACAATGCAATTAGGGTTTCTAATGTACTCTTCCCTGCTCTCCTCCTTGCCCTACTGAATTTTAGATGTCTGGTTGCACTGGATAGATGCTTTCAGGACAATGATCTGGATAAACACTCCACTGATGAGAAGGATTCCTTTATAACTTTTTCCAGAAAAACATTATCTATTGTGTGTTCTGTTTCATTATTATAATACAATTATAATAATGGAGATTCATGGAGAAGTTTGAGCCATGTAGCTAGGTAACGCTCAAACAATGCATTTTAATTAGCTCATAAAATGAAATTTTAAAAGGATTTTTAAAAATCAGGTAAAATTTGTCCTCAAGTAGTAAATAGAATAAGGAAAGTGAAGAAAGAAGAGGTTTTATAGTAAAAATATAAGACCTGTTATTTTACCACAAGATCAACACAAGTCATTGTTTTTAGGCCCTATTCAGTGTTATTTGTCAGTGTTATGGTAGGTCATAATCTCAATGTACTTTCTTCCAGTTAGATCAACTTCAAAGGATTTGAGATCAAGGCAATGGGGGGGTGGGGCAGAAATCACATTACATGGTAAAGTTTGAATGGTTTTGGTAAGTCCACTCCAGCAGAGAAAATCCTGAGGAGGAGCATGATAACTCTCTTTAAGTACAGTCCTGGAAAGGAAGTGAAAAAGAAAGCATTTTATTCTTGTCAAGCCCTAAAACATGGTTTGGATAAATGGGTGGTAGAGGAAGGTGTCGTGCCGATTTTTTAACAACTTTTTAAGAATTTGATTTGTGCTACAAAGAAATCGACTTCCAATTAAACAGAATGGTCAAAAAAAAAAAACTCATATAAGGCCGTATATTAGAAAGAGAGACTGAATTGGTAAGTATTTGAACTAGGTGATCTACAAGAATATTTTTAGTTTCAAAATTTTATTATTCTAAGAAGATAAAGAACTCCATTTGAAAAACCTCCTTTAAATATCTATTAATGCCGAAACCGGTTTGGCTCAGTGGCTAGAGCGTCGGCCTGCGGACTGAAGGGTCCCAGGTTCGATTCCAGTCAAGGGCATGTACCTGAGTTGCGGGCACATCCCCCATCGGGGGCGTGCAGGAGGCAGCTGATCGATGTTTCTCTCTCATCGATGTTTCTAACTCTCTATCTCTCTCCCTTCCTCTCTGTAAAAAATCAATAAAATATATTTTTTAAAAAAAAGTCTATTAATGAGCATGCCATTTGAATTTATGTAAGCATCATGGAATATGATGATGGCGTAAACAACCAAGATGAAATCAAAGGGGATTTAGGTACCATTGCAGATGAGTGAAAATTAATTAGGACAAAGGGAGCTGAAGCATTTAAAAAATTGAGAAGTAATATTTGAATGAATTGCTTTCTCATAGAAATGTGTTTTTCAAAATATAACTAAAAAATTTACAGTAAAGATCCAATATATTTCAGTGTAATTATCTCTGAAACAACGTATTTATATTAGAGAGCAAATATAATATCCCCAATGGCAATACTGCATTATTTATCGATTTATGTTGTGCATCATTTAAAACAATGAATATAGGTGATCTTAAACTCTTTGGAAAAAAGCAAATACCAATTATGCTTTACTAACAAAAAATGAAAAAGGATAACAACAGGTATAGAAATCAGCTCACAAGTTAGCTTGCATGCATCATAGCGATTCTTCTCTAATTAGTAGGACAGGCCTAAAAGTAGGAAAGGAGGCACTTATATGACAAAAAAACATGTTCAGATATCCTTACAATTGCATATGCTCCACTGACTGTGACGGTTACAAGAATTGATGGGTGTGTTTTGTTCTTTCCAACCCAGGCAAACAGTCACTCATTTCAGAGCATAAAAAGTTCCTCACCCATTTCATATCATACAAACACAAATATATTTTTAAACTGCAGCCAGGCTCTGAAAAGTCAGCCAGTGAGAAGAGCTAGGATGTAAAATCCCAGCTCTGCAAGTAACTTATTCTCTCATACTTATATATTTCCTTTTTGGTTCCAAGTATATTGGCTGGCACATAGTAACAGTCCATAAATTGAATTACATGAAATCTGGATTCTGTGTTTACTTGCTAGGTTTTGTGTATGACTGTACTTTTGTTTTTCTGTATTTCTGGGCATCATATTTGTTTCTGTTAAACAACAGTGCTCCAGTCTGTTCAACTGTATGCAACACCTAATGTACACCAATTTAATAAATTATTAACAAATGCCAATCTTAAAGTGATGGTGAGAGATAGTTACAGAGAACAGTATTACAGAGAGGTCAAATAATATGTCATGTATCACAGGTTATTTGGGGCGCTCAAGTGTTAAAGCCATAAATCAAGATTCAAATGTCATCAAATTCAGTCTCTATTCCACCCTCCTGATAGAATTGTTTCTCCAATTTCATATATATTAGTAGAGTATTTATGCGTTCAGAAAGATAGTTTAACTTATTTTCATTTATCCCATGGATATTTATCAATCACTTAAGAAGATCAAAACATTTTTGAAAGAAAAGGTACAAATATGAAAACAAATATAACGTATAAGTGAAGGGATTCTTAGTGTTACAATAATTACTTTCAAACCCATTCACAGCAGAATTTATTAAGATTCAAAAAGTGACAAGAGATTCCAGATTTTGTTCAGTCAACATTCAACAGATATGTGAGTGCCAAATAAATCGACTCACTGTGCCCAGAACATGCGCGGCATTTTTCTGCCACTGAGACTTTGCTTAAGCTAGGTGAAAAAACAAAAAAGCTCTCTTACATCCCCACTAATCAGTCGTGGCACCCATTACTGGTGACCCTGGACAAACTTGAGAATTCTTCTCATCAGTCATACAGGAAACATCCAGATTCTAATGGAGTTATTAGCATATAAGAAAAAATAAATTTTAGAAAAGTATTTTTTTCATAGCTCTAAATACATGGAGTAGTGAGTAATGTGCTAGCTTACAGTACTCTGTGTTTAATGATTTTGCATTAGACTTGTAAATATTCTCTATATGGAAATTTCTTAAGCTAATTGTCTATAAAAAACAAGGTCATAATATTTCCTGATGGCATAAATCTGGAAATTATTGTCTAAAGCTCAGAAGAGTGGCCCAGGATAGATTAGTATATCTACGACCCAACAGCATAGAGATGAGAGAAACAGCATAGAAATTGAAGGTTAAGGAAAATGAATCAAGATTTGGAGAATAGTTGTATAGGGGAATCAATCCGCATACACCAAAAAGTGTCCGAAGTCTAGAAGTTTATTTCATGTGTTTCTTTAATGTATGTTAAGTTGATGAAGACTTTGTATCTGGGGGAAGCTTATTTCTGTATGTAGATATTTGTGTGTCAGAGGATGTATAGCTGAGAGAGAAGTAGCCAGAAAGTACTGTATTGTGAATGATATACTAGTAAGTTACTAAAATTGGTTGGACTTCTAATTCTACAGTAAAAAAAAAAAGAAAAAAAAAAGAAAATCTTTATTTAATATCTATGATTGGCTAAGCAATGTTCAAGGCATTGTTATAAAACCTCCAGGCAGGGGGGATTTCAACTGAAGTCTGAGGTTCTTTGAAGAGAGAACCTCTGTCACCCTAAACGCAACAGGTACAGGTAGGGCATTCGAGATCCATGGATGTTCTTTTTTATTTTGTTCCTAGGGATACTACAAATAAATAAATACAATCTAGGCTAAGAAACAAATTATCTTCTAAGTGTATGTCTATTTCTTCAATAAAACAGATCCTTCTAAACTAACTAAGATAAAAATGAGCAGAAATCATAGACGATTGAAATATATCTTGGAATAAAAATTACAACAAACTTAATACGCATCTTGGTTGCTAAACAATATCTGGGGCTGGTTTGGGTAGAATATTATAGTTTTTGAACTTATTTTGTTGTTCATTTCCTTAGTAAATTTCATACCTTAGCAATATGCTGGGTTTTAAAGAAATTCCCCTTAACATGGGGAAAAGAGTACCCTCTTTTAATTTTACTTCCCTTAAACCTAAAGTGCCTGGACCTAGCTATTGTGACACCTTTACAAAAATTTGTTTTGAGTGTGTTTTGAGCCCACAACAACAAAAAGCACCATAAAACAAACAAACAAACAAAAACCAAAGTTACAAAACCATTTTGTTTTTAATATTCCAGATTTTCATAGATGGTCAGAACTTTGAAGCATGGTGTGTGTACTGATTGGCTTATGTTTATGTCTGGCCTAAGGTGCAAGGTAAGGACAGCTGTTCATGGTTTCTTTGGGAAGATAAGAATATTTGTTCATTTTGTGTCTCAAGACTCAAATCTTTGGTAAAAACATAAGGATTTTTACTGGCATACCTAATCAGGGACATGAATTTTTTTGGTGAATTTTCTCTGATATTCTCCTAAAACTTCATATTAAAATGCAGACATGCTTCCACTATTACTAATCATCAAAGAAATGCAAATTAAAACCACAATGAGATGTCACTTCACACCTGTCAGAATGGCTATCATCAATAAATCAACAAACAACAATTGTCAGCAAGAATATGGAAAAAGGGGAACCTTTGTGCACTGTTGGTGGGAATGCAGATTGGTGCAGCTATTGTGGGAAGGAGTATGGAGTTACCTTAAAAAATTTAAAGTGGAACTGCCTTATGGCCCAGTGATTTCACTTACGGGCATATATCTGAAGAAACTCAAACCACTAATTTGAAAGAATAAATGCCATGTTTATTGCAGCATTATTTATAATAAACAAGAAACAGAAGCAAACCAAGTGCCCATCAATAGATGAGTGGATAAAGAAGAGTGGTACATATGCACAATAGAATATTACTTGGCCGTAAAAAGAATGAAATCTTACCAGCTGTGACATCATGAATGAACCTAGAGGTTATTATGGTAAGTGAAATAAGTGCTCACCAGCAGATGAGTGGATACAAAAGGTACGATACATTTACACCATGGAATACTATGCGGCAATAAAAAAGAAAGAACTCTTATCATTTGCAATAGCATGGATGGACCTAGAATATTATGCTGAATGAAATAAGCCAGTCAGAGGAAGATAAGTATCACATCATCTCACTCATGTGGAATCTAATGAACCAAATAAAGTGATGATCAAAAATAGACCCAGAGACATAGAAGCATGAACAGTCTGTTGAACCTCAGAAGGAAGGGAGGGGAGGGTGGATGGGAAGAGATCAACCAATGAACTTGTATGCATATGTGCATAACCTATGGACACAGACGATGGGGTGGTGAGGGCCTGAGGGGGCTGGGGGAGAAGCGGACTAGAAGAAGATAATGGGGGGGAAAGGAGGACCTATGTAACACTTTCAACAATAAAGATTTTTTTAAAAAAGAAAAATTTTAAAAAGAAATGCTATACAGGACATTAGGTAAAACTATAAAACTGGAACACCAAGAATAATTTAGGAAAAATATTATGTATCAATGTTAAACTACTAAAATGACTAACTGTCCTATGGTATGTAAAGCAAAATCCTTAATTTTAAGAAATACTCAGTTAAGTTTTGGGAAGTTAAAGCCCATCATGTATGTAACTTTACTCTGAAAAAAGGTATAGGAAATATAATATGGAGAGAGAGAGAGAGAGAGAGAGAGAGAGAGAGAGAGAGAGAGGATCAAATGACAAAGAAAATGAGGAAACTGGTAAAAGTGTTTGATTTTAAATAAAGGAATATTTAGACACAGAACCTAGAGACAGAAATAGCGAGAGAACATGGAAAAAGATCCTGGACAGAACCTGGCTACAGAAATTGGCTGGAGAACCTAGACAGAACATGGCAGGAGAACCTGGTGACAGAACCTGGCTGGAGAACCTAGCGAGAGAACATGGCTACAGAACCTGGCTGGAGAACCCGGACAGAACTTGGCTAGAGATCCTGGCTAGAGAACCTGGCTGGAGATCCTGGATAGAACCAGGCAAGAGAACCCAACCATGCTGGTCAACTGAAAAAAAATAAATAAATAAAAATTAAAAAAATAAAGGAATATTTAAAACATTCTTATAAAAAATTCCAGACATGCTTCTCAGAACATTTTCTATTGCTTTTGGTTTAAGCTTTTTATTTTAGCTAGAAGAGTTTGCCTGCTTTTTTTTAAATGTTAGTTCTAGCTGTTTAAACTTAAACATGTTTTCAGTGGAATGTTCTTAATTTGGTTTTGTCATTTCCATTTTATTAATTGTTTAGCTTATTTTCTTTTATCTCTCTTGCCAATTGAAATGTGACAAAGCGAGAGTGAGGGGGGCAGTCGACGCCCTGCATGAAAAAATAACACGGTTTATGTCTGTGGGAGCGGTGCCTGCACAGAGTAGGGGCCCAATGAACAGTAGACTCTCCTACTCCATTAAAAGTGTCAGATTACATCCTTACATCTCTCTCTCTCTCTCTCTCTCTTTCTCTCTCTCTCTCTTTCTCTCTCTCTGTATGTATGTATGTATATGTCTCTGTCTCTATCCAGATATATTCTGTTCAGGAAGAGAGGCCTTACGAGGGTTTATAAGACTGTTTATCCTATTTATCTGACTTAGTATAAACCTGCATCATCTAACTAATCTCACTTTAAACCAAGATTTCAAAATGTCATGTCTTGCCTTCTGATCTTAACACTAAGGAACACTTGAGTTTGCCTGAGAGTATACTAGTATTTATCAGCACTATTGTGCTTGAAACATAACTTCTGACTATATAGGTTTCCTTTTGTATAAAAGTTGATGACCTGAAATCCTGTAACCATAGCTAATGAGATACCATCCTCCAAGGCAGGAAATGAATTTCAATTCCTGGCCATATTAATTGTCGATCACTTTCACAAGACAGGGCTCCTCACCCTTAGGCCTCGTGGGAAAAGGTGCACACATACTTCAGTTTGGACATGCTAACGGCCATGAAAAGCCAATTAAAAAGCTCAACATCAAATCAGCCATTCAGCAAATTTTTACATGCAACTTCCCCTGTGCTCAATTACAATATAAGAACCCACCAATCATCTGTTGTTGTTTTTTTATCTTCAACTCCTCCGCAATTTAAATTTCTCAACATGTGACTAAAAATTATCCTCTTTGGAAAGTAAAGCCTTTTAAAACCAACTCTCTGCTTCTATAGAAGAAAATAAAAGAGACAAAAATTGACCCAAGTACATTCTCATCTCATGAGCTTTAGATCATGTTCAGACGCGGTGTTGTCTTGCTTCTCATAAGTTCCCCTGTCTTCTGAGCCTCATATACCCGACTGTGAGTTTCCTATTTTCATTATGATCAACTAGTCAGTTAACTTGTGCCTACACTAGGAAAGCTCAGGCCACCTATTCCTGACAGTGTTAGGAAATCAGTAACATTAAAAACTCAAAATCCTAAATTTCCAAAAGGAAGCAGTGTCTTCTTTATCCCAGCTGTTCTCCAGAACACTGGTACTAATGGTTATCACCCATGAAACCTTATTTCTCAGCACAGGATCGGATTGGGCTTTTGCAATAAAGAATCAGATTACCACCTATATTCAAGATTATTGAATTTCTACTTTATTGACATATTAATTAAATAATATTGAAAACTAGCACTTTCACTAATTTGACCAGATCATTACTTTAAATGGTTTGTTTTTACCTCCTTTCAAAATTGCAACTCAAGGTTAATAATATTCCAGGATGATAACAGTAGAGACAGGCTCAACATACATTCTTCCAGATAGCGGTTCTTAAAATTTGATGTGAGAAGTGAAAATGCAGTTGCCATGGTTCCCACTTCCAGAGGCTATTTAAATTGTTTTAGGTGAATGCCAAGAATCTGCATTTTTAATAAGTATCCTGGGTGACCCTAATTCTGGTGATCTTCAGTCCACACTAAGAATTTGCTAAACACTATATGTGAACCTTGTAATGATCTGGAAGTATATTTTAATCAAGACATTTATGTTTCCTTTGAAAACACCTTTGTATTATTACAGTATTATTATTTACTTTACATTGTGAAAGTTTATATACTATATGGCCAAGATAAAAAATAGTTCTACATAATTTGTGAAATTATTGGTTCCTTACATTGCTAAAAAGCCTGCTCTGCTCCTCAGGGAGTGAGATACTTTCTTTTATTGGATAAATAGAGCTTTACTTTGCTTCTTTTTTACTTTACTGTGCTGTACTTTGCTTCTTTTCTTTAGCTGCCAGGAAAATCAGAACTTATTTTACGCTCAGTAGCGCTTCATTTAACGTAACTTTTATTCTCCATCATTTCCCCTTCATATTTAACAGTTGTTTACTTAATCTTTTTGATTCATTTGACAGTAAATTGTTTCAAATCCTCTTTGCAAATCGGCAGAGTAAGCAATAAGAAAGGAATGATTAAGTATTTCATGTCAAAACAAGGTTGCTAGAGACAGAGAATTTTTATAATTTGGTACCCAAATTTATTAACTGTCGAATTTTTAACAACAAAAAGTTTGGTATGGTGACTGAAAATTCCAGTTCTAATAGGAAATACCTATTGATTTAAGATGTGTTTTCAATTAATAACTCTTCATCGTCAACAGTCATATTCTGCCTAATTGTCTACTGGGTGACTGCCACTAGAGACTTCTTCCTTTTCCTTCTATTTGTAGTTACTGAGAACCTTCCTCTCTCCCTACCTGCTTTTCTTCATTCCTCCCTCCCTTCCTCCTTCTATCTTTAAAGCTGCACATTTTTAGTGTCTACAACTTGATAAGTTTGTGACTAAACATACACTGATGAAAAGCATCACCACCATCAAGGCCATGGGCATATCTGTCACCTTCCAAAGTTTCCTCCTGCTCCCTTACTACTTTTTCTTATGCAAAATCCTATTACCTTTAATATTGTTTTAATATCACATATTTAATTATAATAACATACCAGCAATCTCTCATATAGCACCTACATAGAAGGTAATGTTCTAAGAACTTCACATATTTAATTTTAATTTCCATATAAACGCTATGAGGTAGATATTGCTCACCTATTTTTACAGATGAGGAATCTCAGGCAAACAGAGTTTAAGTAACTTGACCAACATCATACAGCTGTGATATATTTAGGATGTTTTTGAGTGAAACATCAAAGGGTTATTGTAGGAGAGGGTCCTACTTTTAAAATAACATCTCATAACGTTTTCATATAGAAAAGTACAAAGAGAGAAGTTGATGATGAAAAAACCTTTTTAAAAATAACAAAAGGTACAACATGAAATATAAAATGATTCTTATCTCCCACATACCCAGACTTCTTAAAAGGATTGTCATCGATAGTTCATTTTGTGTCCTCTCAGAAAAATAAAAGGAGAGGGTATGTGTATTTACATGCATATATCATAATACACAGCCTTACATTTTGTACTGATGTTGTGTGCTTGTGTTTATTATATGTATATTTGAGTATACACTGTACGTTCACACATATTTTAGTAATATTTAAAACAATAGGTATAAATTCAGAAACTGGGCACTGCATAATGTGGAGACAGAAGTAAAAGAAATGTGAATATCTATAAAGTGATTTCTTAATGAACTCAAAGTTTGGCATAAAGTAGTATATATTAGAGCATATTGCCAAAATTTGCTATTTGACTGAAAAAGAAGACTTCCTTTGTTTTTGAAATAAAATAACCTTACTTTTCATTTAGGTGATTATAAAGGTAGTCGGATATTTTACATTTAAATAATAAAGTTCTTTGCAAAATCAATAGGCACTTTAGGACCATGCCAATCCTGAATAAAGTGCATTATTTCCATAAAGGAGGGTTTATAAGCATTTTCTAAATTACATTCTTCTTCTTTTTATTAGAATATTTACTGTTATCTCCTGACATTTCACATCAAATTCATACAATTTTTAAAGTCAAAAGCACAGATGCTATATTTTAGAAAGACAACAGGTCAATATACATACACTCTAAGTTAATTATGCTTTCTAAAAGAATTGCCTTTTGCCCTAGCCGTTTGGCTCAGTGGATAGAGTGTTGGCCTACAGACTGAGGGGCCTCAGGTTCAATTCTGGCCAAGGGCACATGCCCAGGTTGCAGGCTCGATCCCCACTGTGGGGTGTGCAGGAGGCAGCCGATCAATGATTCTCTCTCATCATTGATGTTTCTATGTCTCTCTCTCCCTCTCCCTTCCTCTCTGAAATCAATAAAAATATATTTTAAAAAATAAAAATAAAAGAATTGCCTTTTATTACAAACATAAAAAATTGCAAGATTACCTATAAAGGTTTGAAAATAATACTCATTTTCATAATTAAGAATTGCCTAAAATAAAAGTAATTTCCCCTTGACATTTATTCATATATCCTATTTCATAGTGATGTATCCCCTCTGGATGCCTATGAGATACCTGGAGATTAGCATAATTTTTAAAACTACAGTAATATTCTGATAAACTACAATATGAATGGAGAATATACATATTTCTTGGTTGTAGACGTATGCAAAAAGTTACATTTTATAAGTATACCTAAAAAGTGTCATTTCATAAAATACTGTGAAATATCAGAAAACCAATTGAATATCAACTTCAATTCTCATTCTTAATTTCACAAAAATGAATAAATCAAAGCCTTGTGAGATATTTTCAGAGTTGATATTTTTCATATTATTCTCTTGGATATGGTTGGCCTTAAGTTGAAACATAGAGTTAAAGCTATTAAATATTTCCATATATTTAGCTTCAATTTATGTAGCAAGATGAAAAAAATCCAGTCCCCCATCAAAATTAACAAAGGATACTAATTATGAGTGTAATTGCATTAACAACTTCCAATCAGGCAAAGGACAGGGAACGCGCAGGCGTTTTGCGTTTTCCTTGTGATGGCCCTCGCAAATCCTGGCTTGTTCCATCAGAAATACAACCTCTGTATAGAACTGCTGGGTGGGATGGAGAATTACCTGGAGAGTAGATGTAGTAAGGAGAATACAGCAGTAAGATGCCACACTGAGTTTCTACAAGTTGCTCATCTGGGAAGCTACCATAATTATCTGTTTGTATTTTTATGCTGTTGATCCAATTCTTGTCCTTCTGACCTAAGTTCTCTCCAATTTTCCATTCTTTATTATGTTTTACTCTGCAGCACGGTGATCCTTACCAAAGCAGTCTCTGTATGTTTTCATTATACATTAGCTACACACCGGGTTCTAATGTAACGTGGAGTGAAAAATACATATCCTCTGGCAATTTTCACAGACTTAAAAACATAGAAACCATTTTTCTTTCAAACTCATAAAAATAACAAAACACCTGATGAGAATATATATGTACCTGCTACAATGGTAGAAAAAAATAAATGAAAATTTTCTAAATAGAATCCAAAGCATAGGTGATATTCTTGAACACTGACATTAGAATTGAAAACTGTAAATCTGCACATCTATATTCAAAATAAATAATAATCTTCATCGTTTCCAAAACAGCTCCATATCTATTGAGAACCAATTTTATCTTTTCAGCAAAAAAAAAAAAAAAAAAAAAAAAATCATTTTTCATTTGAACTAGTTTTATTTTTGTCAGATAGGAATAATTTAATCATGCATGCTTATAAAATACTCCATTTTTCTGGAAAATCTCATGAATAACTGGATGTAAATGTTAAGTTAAAGTAAATATGACAAATCTAACAAAAGATGAGGATTTATACATGCTGAGTGGCCATTGGAAAAAATTTAAATGTTTCAGACCTTGTGCTCATTTTAACACAGAATCACATCCTGTCCTGTATGCTAATAACTTCCTAATATCTCTCCATTATGTATTAAATGAAACCAGAAGTCTTGATTATGGCCTGTAATACCATACATCCTCTTGTCCCAACTACCTTTCAGATAGCATTTGCTACTAAGCCCCTCCCTCCCTTTGCTTCAACTACAGCGACCTTAGGTGAAATATACTAAGCCTCCTTTCACCTTGAGTTCTTTATACTTCCTTTCTCTCTTCTTCTAAAGCTCTTTATCCAGATATTCACAGAAGTCACTTTACTCCCTTCAGTTAGCCATCAGTTTATATAGTCCCCTTGGAAAGGCCTTGTCTGTCCCCTATTTAAAATAATACACCTCTTACCCTGATTTATTTTGCTTATAGCAGCCACCAGTACCTAGAATTGTATATTTCTATGTTTATTTTCTGCCTCCCCCACTAGATTACAAGGTTCTTAAGGTTAGGGAGTTGGCAGTTATGTCTGTTATTGAGGTCAATGATAGGTAGTAAGAGATCAACAAAATATGTTAAATTGAATTGAGCTCTATGAGTCACATTTTGATTTCCTAAAAGTACATGCTACTGATAAAACTTTGGTTTTACGAAAGCACTATTCCTGTTATTCTTAAAAATGAATAAAGTGAGGAAGATGGAAGAATCAGGCACACATAAAAGCAAAAAAAGCAAGACCCTTTACTTTTAGAACAAAACCTTCCCATCCTATTAGGCATTATTTCAACTGTCATCTTACACCTTCAGTGTTATTTTTTCTCATTACTAACTTCTGATAACTCACCCCCTATTCTCCCCACACTCTTTATGATTGGAATCTTCTTTACATAACAGACCTGTCAAAATTTCCACTGCAAAATGGATTGCACCATGCCAGGATATGTAGCTACATGTATTTTGTATACCTGCCTTTTAATCTCTTATAATAGGAACTTCTTCCCGAGAGAGGCTACATTTATCTTCTATGTCATTTACAGATAATAGTTTACTATTTTTAAACAATTTCTTTTTATTCGTAAATGAGTGGACCTGCCTAAAGAAAAAAGTGCCACCTCGTATTTACTGCGCAAGAGAAAGAACACCTTCCTTGTCATAAAGTGTCATCCAAGTACTTTTTCACCTGCAGGCTCCTTGCCTGCTAATATTTAGATAGATAGAAAGCGGAGCTTAAAGGAGAAGGCAGACCATTCCTGTGCTGATTACTCACATTATAAGATATCTCCATATGCTTCCCAGAGGCACCTGCACTTCACCCAGCCTTCACCAGAAAGCAAACTGACTAAGGAAAAAGACACTGACAAACTATTAATTCTAATATTTGCAGAAAAATTACTATAAAAAATGGAGAAGTCTCATAGCCCTCCCTAAACTAAAAAGAGTATGTTGTAGTACACGCAAAGATAAAATGTTCACATAATAAAGTTCACTTTTTAACATTGAACAAAGCGAAAGATTAGCTTAGTAGATTACTGCTAAAGTTGAGGTGTCACAATTCCCTGGCTAGGGAGCTCTCTCCATGGTGTACAGTTATCATCTCATGCCATGATCAGCAACACATTAATATAGATTTTTCTACACATGGGTATTGAACTAGTGGGTTTATAACAAGATATAAACCCAAACCTCAAAAGCCCGTCAATCTAGTTAAGAAGGCAAGAAGTAAAACCACACTTTATATATAAAAAAGCATTTATTAATGTCAAGAGTAATTTCAACTACACATTATATAGGCTTGGGAGGTTGAAAAGGCTTCATGGAGAAGTTCAATTGTAAAGGCTGGTTCTCAAAGGAGACAACTAAAGGGCAACGAATCCCAATGGAATCTACTGAAGCCAAGAACAGCATGGATGTGCACAGAAAGGTAGATGGTGTTGTATCTCTGGATTTATTTTCAATATCAGACCATATCCCACACTGTCAAGTCTAGCTGCTGAAACCAGCGGGCCAGTGGGAGAAATATATATATATATATATATATATATATATATATATATATATATATATCCATATCCATAAAACAATGTAAGACAGGGAGAGGAGAGAAAAAAGAGCGAATCATTTTTAGAGCTCTGAAGGAAAAATAATACTCGTTTCTCAGTAAATACTCCTTTTTCTTTCAATGAAAGAGAAGTTAAATTGTAGAGTTTTAACAACCAACATGCCAAAGATTTTTCAGGTGATTTAGGTAAAAAAAAAAATTTAATTTACTTTCTCCTCCATCAGGCCAGGTAGTTTGCTGACAAATGGCCTAAGAGTTCACCAGATGAGAACACATGGGTGTATTATATCAACTGGAAATCATCATGGAAAAATCTCAGTACTGTGTGAATGAATACAGAGCAGCAGTGATAGTGAAGAATATGGAGTGAGTCACAGACAGTGGAGCTAGGAGAGAAATGCATATTAATGGCATAAAAAGGAAATGTATTCCTTTTCTTATCCCGGAAGCATCAGCAGTAGCCCCCAAGTTATTAGTGTACATTCTTATATCATGCCTTAAGGCCTTCAAAAAAAAGGAGTCAAGAATGAAATTTCAAATAATCCTGCTGCTATTTAATTGCCTAACTATGAGCAATCCACAAAATAAATCTTGTGTGTGTAAATGATTGGTTTTAAATAAATAACTGCAAAATTTTCTATTATCAGGAATTCAGAAATTAGGTCAAAAGAAATTTGGTCTTCAATAACTTATTTTCAAAAATGAGTGTAATTGAGAGCAAAGTTTACACAAATATAAAATACATGACATCAGAATTGAATAAAATAACTATACAAAAATAAGTATAATACCAAGTCAATCTTTAGTCTAAAGGGAAATCCTAAAAAAAAAAAAAAAAAAAAATCATAGACCCACTGAAAATGAGAAAATGGCCCAGTCTCTAAAGTGCTCTGCTGAGAAAACACATTAAACATATTTCTGTCCGTCAACAAAGTAAATGCTTATAAAAGAAATTAAGATGCATACATTTTTTTAAATGTACTCATTTAAAAATATATATGTCTTTATCTAGTTTTGGAATTCAGGTAAATGTGAAACATCACATAAAATGAAAGATAAAAATCATATGATCATATCAATAGATGCAGAAAAAGCATTTGACAAAATCCAGCACCCACTTTTTATTAAAAAAAAAAAAAAAAAAAAAAAAAAACCCTCAGCAAAGTGGAAATGGAGGGATCATCCTTTCACATAATAAAGGCCGTATATGACAACCCCACAGCCAATATTATAGTCAATGGGCAAAAACTAGAAGTGTTTCCCTTAGGATAAGAAACAAAACAGGAATGTCTGCTTTCACCACTTTTATTCAACACTAGAGGCCCAGTGCATGGATTCGTGCACTGGTGGTGTCCCTCGGCCTGGCCTGCACCCTCTCTCAATCCAGGACCACTTGGAGGATGTCGGACTGCCAGTTTCGGCCCTATCCTCGAAGGCCAAGCCGAGGGACCCCACGGGCCTATAGTATGCATATAAAATCTTTGGTTAATCTCTTCCCGCCCTCCCCCTCCGCCCCTTTCCTCTGAGATTCATCATTCTGTTTCATGTTTCCATGCCTATGCATTGAGCATCAGCCCCCGGTGGTCATTGCATATCATAGCTACTGATCAAACAGTCGAACGGTCGAACGGTCACTTAGGCTTTTATATGTATAGCTAGTACTGGAGCCTTATCCACAGAGATCAGACAAAAAGAAAAAAAGAAAAGGCATCCAAATTGGAAAAGAGGAAATGAAACTGTCATTATTCACAGATGACATGATATTGTACATAGAAAACCCTAAAGACTCTATTTAAAAAAAAAAAATACTAGATTTAATAAAAGAACTTGACAAAGCAGCAGGATACAAAATTAACATCCAGAAATTGATGACATTTTTATATACCAATAATGATCTCTCAGAAAGAGAAACAAAACAAACAAACAAAAAAATCTCTTTACCATTGCAACAGATACAAAAAAATAAGATACCTTGAATAAATTTAACCAAGGAGATAAAAAGACCTGTATTCAGAAAACTACAGAACACTGAAAAAAAGCAAAGAAAAGAGGAAGATAAAAACAAATGGAAGAATATCGCATGTTCATGGAGTGGAAAAATTAGCATTATTAAAACATCCATACTACCCAAAGCAATCTATAGATTCAACACAATTCCTATTAAAATACCAATAGCATATTTCACAGATCTAGATCAAATACTCCAAAAATTTATATGGAACCAAAAAAAAAAAAAAAAAAAAACCCAAATAAATGTAAGCAATCTTAAGAAAGAAGAACAAAATTGGAGAGATCATAAATCCGATATCAAATTATACTAAAAAGCCATTAAAATCAAAACAGCCTAATACTGGCACTAGAAACAGGCACATAGTTTAAAGGATCAGAACAGAGAACCCAGAAATCGACCCAAACCATTATACTCAATAAATATTTGATAAAGAAGGCAAACGCATACAATGGAGTAAAGACATCTCTTCAATAAATGGTTCTGGGGAAACTGGACAGAAACATGCAAAAAAATGAAACTAGACCACCAACTTATACCATACACAAGAACAAACTTAAATGTAAGTCAGGAAACAATAAAAAATCTAGAAGAAGTCATAGGCAGCAAAACTCAGACATCACTAATAACAATATGTTCACCAATACATCTCCTAGACCAGGGGTGGGCAACCTTTTTGTGAGTTCGTGCCAAAACCAGCAAAATCTCTGACTCAAAATTCTTCTGCGTGCCAACCCTAATTTTTTGAGAACATGTTACGCCTACTTGATATCTCTTAAGGTGTATGTATGTGAAGAACCTTGAAGAAATAATAAAATTCATTCGAGCGACAAAAACACAGTATATGATGATGAAAAATACATTTATTTTTTAATGTATACATGTACACTGATAGACTGACAGAAAACTTTATGACTCCGTTTGATATTATCAGTGGGACTTTTGCTGCTGCATCACTGATGACAGAGATTTTACATCAGGTTTATATTTTGTGACCTTCAGAGATATGCACGAGCTACTACTTTCATCTGTCAGGTTACTCCTATTACGAGACTTAACAAAATTCATCACAGAACAAAGATTCGCAAGCGTATGTGGATGAAACCAAAACACTGGTCGGATCTAGGAAGGCAGGGACCCTGAGTTAAGGCAGAGGCATAGAAATTGCTCTTCCCCTCTCTCGTCAATCCATGTCTATGGTCTTTAAGATAACTTATGTAAAATTATTTATTTATCTAAGATGCACCTACACTGAATTTATCTGAAAAATAAAAAAGTCGATATTAAGGAAAAAATTGTAAATGGAAGATTATAAGAGAGGGTTTCGCGTGCCAGCAAAAGTTACCGGCGTGCCATGTTTTGTACGCATGTCAGGGGTTGCCCACCACTATCCAAGGGAAAGGTAAACAAAGGAAAAAAATAAACAAATGGGACTATATCAAACTAAAAAGCTTCTGCACAGTAAAAGAAACCAACAACAAAATGAAATGGAACTGCTGTTGATCCAGTGATCTCACTTCTAGGAATATCCTAAGAATCCCGAAACACCAATCAGAAAGAATATATACACCCCTATGTTCATAGTAGGGTTATTTACAATAGCAGATCTGGAAACAGCCCATTTGCCCATAGTCCATGAGTGGATAAAAATGCTGTGGTACACTTACACAATGGCATACTATGCAGCTGTAAAAAAGGACCTCTTACTATTTTCAACAGCATGGGGGCACCTGCAGAATATTATGCTAAGCAAAATGGTCCAGTTAGAAAAAGACACGTATCTATGATCTCACTTATATGTGGAATCTAACGAACAGAATAAATTGATGAACAAAATAGATCCAAAGATATGGAAAAATGGAAAAGACTGATGAATCTCAGAGGGAGGGGGTGGCAGGAAGAGATTAACCAAAGAATTTATATGCATATATGCATAACCCATGGACACAGACAATAGTGCAGTGAAAGTGAAGGCCTGGGATGGGGGTGAGAGTGGGTTGGAGGGTGTCAATTGGGAGGGGGGGGGGCAAGGGGGACATCTGTAATACTTTCAACAATAAAGATATATTTTAAAAAATAAAGTAGACAAAAAATATGTATATCATGTCAAATAATTTCTCTAAGCAAATGACAAAAGCAAAATAAAGACATGATTTGGTTATCTGTATTGCTAAAAGATGAATACATATATATCCCATTTTTCTACATTTCTTTAAAAGTTCATTTTCAACTACCATCAATTAACATGCTCTCTAAAGAGCACTATAAAAAATATGTTGTAGTATGCCAAAATAAAAATGGATGTTACTCATAGTATGGCTCTTCAATAGATAGATAAATTTTGTTACTTCCCATATTGTAAAGATGTATTTGATCAACATGTTAGCAATATTTATGTAAGATGCTGGCCAGGAGAAAATAATTCCATCCATTTTCAGTAACAGCTGGGTAAAGTAAAAGTCTCTACATAAATGACTCTGCAAGATATGCTCCCAACATTCCCCCAAAGCTATGTAGTCCGAATAGTGATAAATAACAAGATATTCAAAAGTTTATTCTTCTTTTGAATAATATATATTTTATAACATATACGTTATGTAACAATCTATTTTATATGTTATAAAATATACTAGAGGCCTGGTGCACAAAAATTCGTACGCTCTGGGGAGTCCCTCAGCCCGGCCTGCACCCTCTTGCAGTCCGGGACCCCTCAGGGGATGTCCACCTGCCAGCTTAGGCCCGATTCCCCAGGGAGTGCACGCAGTTGGACATCCTTAGCACTGCTGAGGTGGCAAGAGAGGCTTCCGCCACCACTGCTGTGCTCGCAACCGCAGCTGTCAGCGGGCTTGTGGCTGAGCGGATCTCCCCCTATGGGAGCACACTGACCACCAGGGGGCAGCTCCTGTGCTGAGCATCTGCCCCCTGGTGGTCAGTGCACATCATAGCAAACAGTTGTTCCTGGTAGTTCCGCTGCTAGGGTCAATTTGCATATTACCCTTTTATTATATAGAATAACAAATAAAACATTTAATATTTTTATTTGTGTATATATTTACAAAATATATATGTATGTATATATATATGTGTGTGTGTGTGTGTGTGTGTGTGTATATATATATATATATATATATATATGTAGTATATATATATATATATAAAACCCCACTCCAATTATGCCATTCTAAAAAAGGGAATTTCCCTGCTACTTTAATAGGAAAATCACAAAGAAACATTATTTTGCTTTTTTGGTTTTTTTAAATAGCAAGTTAACAAACCTATTAAAACTAAAATATTATAGAGCTAGTGTTTGAGAGTCTTATAGACAACTACACTAAGTTTTTTTCTGGGAGCATAGATGTACCAGTCATTCTACCATTTATGTTTCTGATGAATGTATACTATAAATAAACTTTTTTTCCTATATTTGTTCAGAAATCAGAATGATTTATGTAATTAAATCATGAAGTTTATTCTAAACAAAACTTTACAGAAATGTCACGTAGTAACTTTCTTTCCCATATTAAAAATACCTTTATTTTAAAATTAAAGAATAGGTAATGTCTGCAAAGAACTTATTTCTAAGTTCTTAAGTTTTATGTCATGAATAATACATTCCCTATTTTTTGTTTCTTAAAGGGTCTAAATCAGTGGTTCCTAACATAAGGCACACACCCCACAGGGGGGCAATTTGATTTTTAAGGAGAGCAATTTGAGAATGAGTTATTAATAGTGAATTTTTTGCAATTCTTATGAATCTAGGGGCCTCATATACAGTATAGAAATATATATATAGTGACATATTTATGCATTTCAGTTCTCTATTATATGTTTTGAAACTTTATTTGCTATTTTTTCATATCACTTCATACATTTTAAACAATTTCTTAGTGAGTTCTTCCTCAGTACTTCAACTGTCCTTTCTTTCTTTTATTTTTCTCTTTCATAGATGCCATGTTTTTTAGAAACTTGTTAAGACCAAGTGAATGGCCTTTTAGGCTTCCTCCACGTGAATGGGCGTTCACTTTTTGAATAATAAGACTTATATGTCAGGGACGAAGGGATATCAGGATTTCAGAGTTGCTTAGGTGGGACATGGCCAAAAAAAGGTTGGGAACCACTAGTCTAAATGTTAATAATCATGACTCAGAATGCAGATACTACCTAACATAAAAATCTCCTCCAATTATGTAATGCCACCTGATACCACTTCTCACTCAAACATCATGCACCTGAGGTACAATGATAAACTGAACCTGAAACTGGTTAAATATATTTTCACAACATTGTTTTGTTGTTAGTTGTTGTTGTTTTTATTGGTGACCACTTTGAAATTTCCTAAATTTGGCACCATTTAAGTTCTACCCTACCACCTGCATGAGAAACAAGGCCTGGAAGCTAGCTCCAAAAGGCCATTAGGACAAAGCAGGAGTTTCAGGTTCTTTTTTCCCAAGGCAGTTTAAGGCAGTAATTCCAGTTCACACTATGGAAAGAAGGGAGGTAGGGTAGTCAGGGCCTTATGCACAGAAAGGAAGGATGTGGTACGGAGAAACAGATATGCAAGGCAAATCAAACACTGTTTTTAAAAATCTGGCATTCTTTCTTTTATTGGCTTCTTTTTTAAAAAAAAAAATCTTTATTGTTGTAAGTATTACATATGTTCCCTTTTTTCCCCATTGATCCCTTCTAGCCCATCCCTGCCCCTTCCTCCACCCCCCGTCCCCAGGCCTTCAGCATCCTATTGTCTGTGTCCATGGGTTATGCTTATTTCATAAAAGTTTTTTGGGTGCTCTCCTCCCACCGACTCACCTACCCCCGCCTCCCCTCTGAGATTCAGCATTCTGTTCCATGCTTCTATGTCTCTGAATCTATTTTGTTCATCAGTTTATGTTGTACATTAGATTCCACATATGAGTGAGATCGTGTGTTACTTGTCTTTCTCTGACTGGCTTATTTCGCTTAGCATAATACTCTCCAGGTCCCTCCATGCTGTCTCAAAGGGTAAGAGATCTTTCTTTTTTGCTACTGCATAGTATTCCATGGTGTAAATATACCACAGCTTTTTTATCCACTCAACTACTGATGGGCACTTGGGCTGTTTACAGATCTTAGCTATTGTAAATTGCACTGCTATGAACATAGGGGTGCATACATTCTTTCCGATTGGTGTTTTGGGTTTCTTAGAATTAACTGAATCTGGAAGAATTAGAAAACCTGAATCGGCCAATAATTACTGAGTAAATTAAGCAGTAATCAAAAAACTCCCAGCAAACAAAAGCCCTTGTCCAGATGGCTCTACACGGCAGTTTTACCAAACATTCAATGAGGAACTAACACCTATCCTCCTCAAATTATTCCAAAAAAATCCAAGAGAAAGGAACACTTCCAAGCTATTTTTATGAGGCTAGCATTATCCTAATTCCAAAACCAAATAAAGACACTACAAAGAAAGAGAACTACAGGCCAATATCCCTGATGAACATAAACGCCAAAATCCTCAACAAAATATTAGCAAACGGGATCCAGCAACATATTAAAAAGATCATACACCATTACCAAGTGGGGTCTTTTTTTAACTTTTAAAAAATTGTGCTTTTAATGTTTTCTGCTTTAATTGGAAATGGGAAGGCTTAAAATTATACTTTAAAGTATAATTTTACCAGCAGTTGAACAATTCCATTTAGAAGAAGCATGGTTAAGTTATAGTATAATGATATACTTAGTATTTCAGCCAGCACAAAAATAATTAGGTGAATATACAATAGTTCTAAGAAAGATGAATATACAATAGTTCTAAGAAAGACCCATTTCTTCAGACAAAAAGACCGACTGAACATTGTCTAAAATGACCTGAGAGGGAGGAGATAATTCTGTCAATTATGAATTACAAAGCTGTTGGTGATTTCCTCTCTTACTAGTATAGATGTTTGCATGAGCTGAAACTTTTGATAACCACTATTTAGAATTCCATTTTCACTTGTATTATCATTAATTGATGAACATTAACTCCATTAAAAATAATGGCCATGTAAAAAGAGCTCAGAAAGTGTAATGGGAAATTCTTGATCATCTATCAGACACAGCTTGATATTAGCTTCAACTACGCATATTTTCCAGAAAGTTTTATAGCTTATATCTCATCATATAAGTATAAAACTATAGAGTAAAAAATAAATTCAGGCAATGGATTTGTCAAATATTTTCTATCCTTAAATAAAGCTTTGAGTCACAATGCAACCAAAGATAAGAAACAAAGAGGCAGAATTAAAATATATATATTTATAAAATGTATTATAAATATATTTTGATGAGAAACAGGACATTTTCCTAAGAAACTGTGCTATATTATAAAACATATGCTTTGTTAAATGTTCATATAATTTTCCAATAGATGGATTGCATTTTGACTGCACAACATTTCTACATCTTAAAAGTATGACTACTATATCCTATCAGGATCACTAATTAGCTTAATTCCTGAAAATTAAACTTGTCAACTTCAATGAAACTTAAATCTTAAAAGTAACTCCCATTTTACTTCCAAGTTCTGAGAAAGTGTATATTTAATTCTTCTAATCCACTTACATATGAATCATGTGAACTAAATCCATTTCATAGACTTTACTCAGGCATCATGATTCAGTTTCTTAAATTATTTCAAGAAATAGATGCTTATAAGCATTTTTATTATATGATAATAATGCCACTAATGGTTAGCATTTCCTCATTGTTCTCCTGAAAACAAATATAAAATTCTAAATAAAATAGAAATTTAAAAGTCATTTCAGGAAACAAATTTTAAAATAATACTAACTTCACATGTCTAGCTAGAACTTCTAGCTGGTGAAATTACCATGTCATCACATTCATTATAATAATGCCTATATCAATCTCATAGATATTATATAGTATTAAAAGACTCACCAGATACTGCTCTACTTCATGAAAAACAGTGCCATTGACACCAGATTTTTAAAAATATATTTCCTTTTAATATTTCTTCCTTTACGTCCTCTTAACACAGAGTTCTTTTTTATTCATATGCTCTTCTAATTTGAAATCCTGCTATTGATTTGCACTATCCAATTGTCCTTAATAACTATTTCAAGTGACAAAAAGACAATATGACCAAATATATATCCCCTTTGATAAGAATTAAGCACCTACACTATTCTGAATCTTCTTCAAAATTTGTCACAAAATTACCAACAGGATAAAAGAGAAATACAAGCAATAGAATATGGATTTTCACTAATTCATTTTTGAAAATGTACCAGTAGAACTTACAAAAACATGTGAGACTAAATCAAAGTCATGTTATTTTATTTTACTGTATTATAATTTCCTATTTAGCCCAAAATTCTTCACATATAAAATATTCCATTAGTTGGCTAGATGGCAACATTAGAAACTCTGTTCAACACAAGATGTCTAAAAAAATTAGGTTGATTTTAACCACATTATCATTTAAAGAAGGCAATTAAATTAGCCAGAAAAACAATACTGAAAAAGCAGCCTTGGGAATAACTTTTTTCTTGTGGCCATTACCAAATCCCTATTGGACTGATTAATTATGCCAGAAAAGAAGCATAAAGCTGAAGAAAGGGCACTATCACTACTTGTCTTATCTAAGAACTCATAAAAGTAAAAGGCTCTAACCATCTTATTAGATTCTCTAATATGTAAATGCTGCTACTTTTCGGCAGTTTGCTTAATATTACTAATCACTTCATATGTTTCTTTTTGCTCCAATATAAAAAATCTCAATTCCAGCTTAAAATTTTTTCAAACTACTAATTCAGAATATGCCCCTTTGCTTGCAAAACACCATTACCCCCAATAAACAAGCATGCACAAAAGAATTCTAGAAGAAAATTAGAATGCACAAATTTCTATAACACAACCAGCCCTTGGTGACCATCAGTCTCACCAGATACTATTGAGTGGTCATGGACCCATTGCTTGATGGGTTCTATAGTTTCTCAAAAAATGGTGGATGACAGTCACTTGCTTCTTTTTTTGAAACTATGAACCTAGAGTCTTAAATATATTGCAAATATCATTCCACTGCATTTGATAGACTTGATCAGTTTCAGCCCTGACATTCTAAAACTGAATAACTTATCAGCCACAATGAACATGCATATGTAGCAATAGGCACATATGTATTACAAAATTATTTTATAATGATATTTATAATCTATATTTTATAATGTAAAATAAGAATTATAATTCTTAGAAGGAAAACGCATGCTAAAAGTATCTATTCCTATAAAAATGATACTTCAAATGCACATGAGAACTTTTCACTTGAATACACTGGAGCACTTTCTGGGCATTTCAATAAATATGGTGCATAATTATACCGTTATTGGGGCAGAGATTTTGTGTTTTTCATTCTTAGTATGTTTTTATGTATTTATACTTATAATATTGATGATCCACCTTTACATTCAGGAATTCTACAATTTATTGTATTTATCAACTTTCAGGCATCAGTACTCAACTCCCTGAGTACTTTAATCTCTATATCATATCTCCTTCATAGGTCAAAAGAGTTCCTCAAAACCATTTAGATCATGAGAGAAAAATTACTTCCTCTAATTTATGCTATAACTTCAGTGGGTCTCCAATCACCTCACATAATATCCAACCTCCATCCCATTTCCCTTGTTGGCACCTACCCTAGTGTTGTCATGGTGACAATGGTATACCAGAAGGCCGCAGGAATGCTGGTGAACTTGGTGGCGGAAGACCCCTTCTCGGCATAGAACATCACGGTCGCGAAAATGATGATAGCCATGGTGAGCGAGAAGAGCAAGAAGCCCAATTCGGACGCACAGCTCTTCAGGGTGTAGCCCAGGATGCGCAGGCCTTGCGAGTGGCGAGAAAACTTAAAGATCCGGAAGACACGGAAGACGCGGAGGGTGACAAAGGCCCCGCTCACATCCTCATTGTCTGTCATGACCAGCCCGATGTAATAAGGCAGGATGGCCACCACGTCGATGATGCTCATGACGCTGCGGACGAAGCGGTAGCGACTGGGGGCCGCAGCCAGGCGCAGCAGGTACTCCACCGTGAAGATCATGACGCAGGCCGTGTCCAAGCAGAAGAAGGCCACGGCGTACCGCTCCCCGCAGGGCAGCTCCTTGATGTGCCCCGGGCTGGACCCACAGGGCACCGTCTCCACCACGTTAGCGATGACCGAGACGGCGATGAAGAAGCCGGTGACATAGTAGAACACCAGGGCCATCGTGCTGGTGTGGGGGTTCTCGAAGGCCCGCCAGACCTTCTGCCGGGCCGTCATGGTGGGCAGCGCGTTCTCGCCGGTGCTGTCCGAGTCCGCGTCGTCCTGCAGGCGCTCGGCGTTCTCCCGCCGGCGGTCCTTGTACTCCTCGTAGCAGCAGTCGCCGATGATCTCGGGGATGAGGCCGAAGAAGGCCAGCTCTTCATCGTAGGCGGAGATGCACTCGTGGCGAGGATAGTGGAGCTTGCCGGTGCGGTAGAAGTTCAGGATGTGGCGGAAGATGTCCGGGTCCCGGTCAAAAAAATACTGCTGGGTCTCCGGGTGGTAGAAGAAGTCCCTCTCGGAACTGCCCAGCAGGGTGTCCGGGTACCGCTCCAGGGTGTCCTGCCACGTCTGGAAACGGGTGCCACTCACGTTCAGCACGATCAGAGCGTCCTGGGTCCTTTTTCTCTCCTGCCTCGGGGGAGCTGGCATGGGGCCCGAGGCCACGGGCATCCACCCGATGGCCGCTGCCCTGGCAAAGGGCAGCCATGCCGCTACCCCCGCAGCCATGGTGCCTGGACGTGGAGGCCAGACGGGCAATCGGGCCTGGACAGGTCAAAGTAGCCCCAACCACCCACTCCCTCTGGTCAAGTAAATGCTCCAGAGGAAGGCGGCCCAGGGGTATCACTCCTATTCCTCGGTGGGGCTCCTGGTGAAGTCACAGTTTTCAGGAGGGCCAGTTGCCCTCCAAGACAGCTATTTGCAAAATACAGGGTCCTAGCAATCACGCCCAGACCTTTCCCGGCAGGTGGACGAGGCCACTCCAGGAACAAATAAGTACACAGGTGGCTTTGAACGCAGCGATTTCTTCAAACAGGTGTCTTTGCTTTCTCCTCTGACACGCGGAGAGCGTGCGGTTGGTTTGCTTTGTGTAGTAGGGTAGAGAAACCAAGGACAGTCGCTCAGTGGTATTCTTTCCACGAATCCAGGAACGCTTCCCACCTCCCCTTTGGCTCTTTCCAACCTGCCTTTTTCAAGTGGCCCTTCCCGCCAACGGAGTCTCAAAAAGGCGACCTGTTGTAGCTTCCCAGATGCGATCACCGCCACTGCCCCAGGTCTCTTGGGGAGTCCGGGGGCCACCTCTGTCCCTCGGGCTGTATTTATAGAGGCGGGAGCGCTGTGGGGCGGGCGCGGTGGGGGCGTCCGTGAGAGATCCGCCTGCCCTGATCCGCAAGCACCCCTCGTGTGTGCCCGAAGCGTTCGTCCCCTCGCCCCTTCACTCTCTGTTCAAGTTCAGCTCAGGTGCAGGGTGACAGTTCCAGAGCCCGGGAGCTGGCAGCCGCCACCGCCTGGGCGGCAGCAGCATCTGTCTGCACCCAGAACGCGCCTCGCCTGCGGTCCGCCCCTGGCCGAGCGTGCACCCGGGCTGAGTTGCATAGAGACTTTCTCCTCGCCGAGCACCGGCAAAGGGAGAAGCAGGCGGAGCAGCTCGCCCACCGCCGAATCCGGGCGCCCGGGGAGCATCAATGAAGCTCAAGCGAGCTCAGCTGCCCCTTCCCCCATCCTGCCGAGCTTCCCTCCTCCTGTTCACCTTCCCAAAGCCGGACGCAGGCCGGCAGAGCAGCGGCAGCAACAAGTTCAAAAGGTGCGGGGGAGGCGAACCGAACGGACCCGCTCCTGCCAACTTACTGCGCCTCGGCGGTCGTCGCTGGGGCCGGCGCGGCGCGGGGCGGGGCGGCGGGGCGCCGGGGCTGCGGGGCGGCCGTGGCGCTGCGGGGCCGGGGCCGGGGCCCGCGCGGGCAATCGCCGGCGCGCGGAGGCTGGAGGCGCTCGGCGGCGCGGGTGCGCGGGAGGGCGGCTGGCTGCTTCCCCGCCAGTGGGTGGTCCTGCATGTCCCCGGGCTCCCGGCGCCGCTCAGCTCGTGCGATCAATCGAGAAGGAGAAAATGAATAAATAACCGAGCGCACGCCCCGCCACGCAGGTTCTGCACGGCGTCCCCCGCCTTCCCCGGGGCTTGACCTTTCTCCGCCCCCGCCCCCTCGGGCTGCTGTCGCTCCACCCCAGCCACCCACCAGCCCCGGCGCAAAATGTCACCTAGGGAGAGCATCCAGGTGGGTCTGCCGGGGGAGGAGAGCGAGCCTCGGCGAACAAAGGGAAGCTCTGCACGCGCCGGGCTGCGGTGGCTCGGTGGAGGCGAGGAGGAAGGGGGCCGGTGCCTCGCTTCTGCCTCCCTGGGTCCGGGTTCCAGGCAAGCGTGGGAAAAGGAGAGAGAGAGAGAGAGAGAGAGAGAAGCTGGGAGGGCGGCGAGCGGAGCGGAACGCGCAGGAATTGGTTGTCTTCTGGGGGCTGCTGGCGGGGGGTGGGGGAGTGGGGGGGCGGGTTGGGGGGAGCGAGCCCTGCAAGCCCCGCGGCAGAATTTTTAAGAGCTTTTTTTTTTCTTCCTCTTTCTTTTTATTTGTTCAAGCCAGACGTTCACGTTGCAGAGGCTACTACGTCATCTATCCAACTTGTCGAAAAGTCTGGCGGTGTCCTCAGCCTAGGTCTTGCCACAACTCCCTTCCCCGTCCTTTGCGAATGACAGGAAGGAATTAAAACCCGTTTCTAAATGTCGGCGTCCGGGGACGTGCGCCGCGATGGGTGCGCGCCCCCTTCACGCTCTCGGCGCATCTCTGTGCACATCCCAAAGGGCTAAGTAGTGAAAGGTGTCCTTGCGAGGAGTCCGTGATGTGATGCTGAGATTAGGAAACTGTCGTGGCCAACCGGGTTGTTTTTCGTGCACCCCGCCCCCCAGTCATTAGGAATCTTCCTTAAAACCGAACAGACACCGTTTCGAACCACTAGATGGCGTGAAGGGAGGGAAGTTAAATCTATCCCTAAGGTTTGGATGCTTTAGAAAGGTGAAGGATCAAAAATGAAGGGAGCCTGCAGGGAATCAGCTCACAGAAATATCCTCAAATCCCCGACTCCCCACCCATTTTTCTAGCAATTAGATCTATTACTCAGGCTCGAGTCTGCATTTTGATGAAAATGGAATGAGATGTGGAAAGTTTCTTGTGGAAATGTCTTTGAAAATTAAATGTAGATGACTGAATAATTTTAATTATTGTTATAATAAAGGCCTGGAAATTTTGATTAAGAAAAGATGTCTAATTTCTACCTGAAAATTACCTCTTCAAGACTTGTTGACTGTACTTGGTGGATAAACTAAGTGGACTGAAATGTATAATCTTGAATTGAGTTGACTTCCAAGCCCTGGAGATAATAGACAGAATCCCGTAGATGATGAAGATTATGTGCACAGAATCCAGTAGAACATTCTATATGTTTCCCTTGCCCAGGGATTCCTCTTCTTCTTTCTGGAGTTCTCATTTTGTTCACCCTGCTTGGTTGGTAGAAAATAAACTCGGCAAGATCTAAACTGAATCCAAGAGCCCCTCCTCTCCCGTTGTCTACTGTTTTCTCTCCCAATAAAGAAAGCCCGAGGAAGAAACTTGGTCATCGTAGACCATGTCCTGTCCTCCACTGCTTACCCCACCAAGCACCCCCCCCCCCCAATAACTCTGTATATTTCACCTTCCTTAGCAGTCTATCTTCATACTGTACCTACAGTGATTTTTAAAAACCATTTTGAGATAATTATAGATTCACATACACTTGTGAGAAAGAATAGAGATCCCTTATACCTATCATCTAGTTTCCCTCAAAGGTAACATCTTACCCATTCCAGTACAATAATACGACCAGGAAATCAACTTTCACACAATCTACCAACCTCATTCAGATTTCACTATGGACACGAAATTTTATGTATTATAGTTATTTCTGTCTAATTTTTAAAAATATGTTTATTGATTTCAGAGAGGATGGGAGATAGAAACATCAATGATGAGAGAGAATCATTAATCGGCTGCCTCCTGCATGCCCCCTACTAGGGATCGAGCCGGCAACCTGGGCATGTGCCCTGACCAGGAATTGAACCGTGACCTCCCGTTCATAGGTTGGTGCTCAACCACTGAGCCACGCCAGCCAGGCTAATTCTGTTTAATTTTATCACACATGTAGATATAGCATTTTATATCCCACCAGTCAACAAAAGTTATCTGGTTTCTCAGCATCCTCATCAACATTTGGCATCACTATTTTTCATGTTAGCCATTCTGATAATGTATAGTGACATCTCACTGTGATTTTAATGTTTGTTTCTCTAATGGCTAATTTTGCTGAACGCATTTAAATGTTCATTTTTGCCATCTGTATATTCTTCAACAAAATGCCTGTTCCTGTTTTTGCCTACTTTTCAATTAGATTGTTTTTTACTTTGGAGAACTGTTTATATATTCTAAATAATTGACCTTTGCAAACAATTTTCCTGGTCTTTCCATCTTCCTTGCAGGATATTTTTTTGCAAAGCAATAGTTTTTAATTTATGAGGTCCAATTTATGATTTAAGTTTATGGTTTATGATCAATTTTGAGTTAATTTTTATATATGGTGTTGAGGTTTAGGTTAAGGCCACCCCACCCTTTATTTTATTGTTATTTTTTGCCTATAACTGTCCAGTTCCTTCAGCAGCATTTGTTGAAAAGTCTATTTTTCCCTATATTGAATTGCTTTTGTACCCTTGTCAAAAATCAGTAGGGTATATTTTTGTGATCTATTTTTAGGTTCCCTATTTTGTTCCATTTGTGTGTGTCTATGCCCTCACTAAAAGGACACGTTCTTGAGAGTAGCTGTAAAATAACCCTTAACATGAAGTAAAATTATTCCTTACACTCTATTATTCTTTTTCAAAATTGATTAGCTATTCTAGGTCCTTGCCTTTCTATACAAATTCTAGAATAAATTTGTCTATGTATACAAAATGCCTTGCTGGGATTTTAAATGGCATTGCATTACACATATAAATCAATTTGGGGGTGCTGAGATTTTCATAGACATTTCATTGTATCTATAAGTCAATGTACATTACTATGTTAAGTCTTTTGACCAATGAGCACAGTATGTCTTTCCATTTATTTAGTTCTTTCTATGTTTATTTCATCAACATTTTGAAAATTTCAGAATACAGATCCCGTACATGTCTTATTAGATTTATACTAAGTATTTCAATTTATTTGGAGGAATTCTGAAAAGTATTGTGTTTTTTTAAATTCCATTTTGTATACATTCATTTTTAGTATATAGAAATGCAGTTGATTTTGTGTATTGATCTTGCACTTGCAATTTTGTTGAATTTCCTTATTAATTCTTGGGTTTTCTATGTAGACAATTATGTCACCTGAGATAGGGTCAGTTTTATTTTTTCCTTTGCAACCTGTATTATGCCTTTTATTTAGAATACTAGAGGCATGATGCATGAAATTCATGCACTCAAGGAGATCCCTCAGCCTAGCCTGTACCCTCTCCCAGTCTGGGAGCCCTCAGGGGATGTCTGACTGATGGCTTAGGCCTGCTCCCCAGAAGCAGGCCTAAGCCATCAGGTCGGACATCCTTTGCGCTGCCACGGAAGCAAGAGAGGCTCTCGCCACCTCTGCTGCACTCACCAACCGTGAGCCTGGCTTCTGGCTGAGTGGCGCTCCCCCTGTGGGAGCCCACTGACCACCAAGGGGCAGCTTCTGCATTGAGTGTCTGCCCCCTGGTGGTCAGTGAGCATCATAGTGACTGGTCATTCCTCTATTCAGTCAATTTGCATATTAGCCTTTTATAATATAGGATGTTTATTTATGCACTTATAATGGTCACTATCTGAACATTTTCAGAAATCAGTCATTCACAGAGCATATAGAACTTTCAGAATCTCAATTTCCTCTACCATTTAAGCCTCATCTCACGCTATCCTGAAAATTAGCTTTTTTCACAGTCTTTCTCTGCTATTTTTCAGTTGGCAGAACTTATTGTGTTTTATCATGATTCTGGGTCATGGTTCATGCTTCTCTTTCTCAGAGTCCTCAAGTAGTCAGCTTGAGTCAGGAACCGTTGCCTAGCCTCTTCAAAATGATGTCCACTATACCAATGGTATCTTCAGTATCTGCCATTGTACTTGGCACATAGTAGAAATACAGTGAATGTTTGTTGAATGACTGAATGAATACTCCAATTAGATAACTAACATGCACCTGTTCCCCATTATAGATTATTATGGTAACTCTCCAAAAGATTGATAGAGAATCAAGCCGACTTACTACCAAGATGTACAATGGAAAACAAATTACCATAACAATGAGACAAATGATTTACATTTTGTAGAACTATGTAAATAGTGCTTTTTCATTGTACAATGTGTTTAGAATTACTTATGATGTACTTATAGTTGATTCTCAGAAGGCCCTCCGATGTGGTTTTTATTGTCATGTTTATTTTATCCAAAAGGAACAAAGTTCAAGGAGGTTAAGTGATTTTCATGATTATATCATATAACTAAGTGGCAGTATCCTAACTCATTCCCGGGCCTTCTGATCCCTAATCATGTAGCCTTTTAGGTCTACAAGCACACCAATATCTGCAATAGTAAAGCCTCTTTGCCAATTGTTGTTGTTGTTGGTCCTGGTGATTAATTTGCACAGACAGGTGCATACCAACTTACTCATCCCCCATGGCACATCTCCATGAGGTCTCTGCCAGGGCAGGAAATCAGTCGGTGGTCATGGAGAAGAGATCATTGCATCTGTTCATCCCACATTTTAACCAACTATGCTAACTGCCTAGAGTGATAAACACATTTTAATTTCTAGATTATACATTTTGCATAAGGCACATTTAGTATGTCTGATTACATTCTCAGAACCACTTCCCAGACAACTCTTCATTAGAGTCTATAGTCGGTTATTTTATTTTTTATTGAGATATAATTGAATTACAACATTGTGTTAATTTTAAGTATGCAACGTAATGATTATATATATATATATATATGAATGATTACTGCAGTAAGTTTAGTTGAAATACATCAGCACACATAATTATAGTTTTTTTCTTGTGATGAGAACTTGTAAGCTCTACTCTCTTAGAATATACAATACAGTATTGTTAATTGCAGTCATCAGGGTGAGCAATACATCCCCAGGTTTTATGCATCTTGTAACTGGAAGTTTGTACCTTTTGACCATTTTCACTTTTTTTAATAACCCTGTATTTAGGTTATTGAAACATAATATCATCTTTATGAAAGAAAAAAAATTCTAAATTAAGAAAGAAATCAATTTATAAAATGGGTGAAATATTTAGCCAGTAATTAAAATTATGTGCATTGATTATTTTTCTATTTACTGTTAACAGTATTACAGATGTCACCTCTTCCCCCTCTCCCCCGACTTTGCCCAACTCCATCAAGCCCCCACACCACCCCAGGCCTTCCCAACACTATTGTCTGTGTCCATGGGCTATGCATATGTGCATATATGCTCCTTGGTTAATCTCTTCCCATCCTCTCACTCTCTTACCCTCTGAGATCTGTCACTCTGTCCCAGGTATCAATGTCTCTGGGCCAGTTTTATTCCTTAGTTTATTTTGTTCATTAGACTCCACATATAAATGATATCATGTGATATTTATTTCTGTCTTATTTCACTTAGAAAAATATTCTTCAAGCCCATCCATGCTGTTGCAAAGGAAAAGAGCTCCTTTTTTATGGATGCATAATATTCCACGGTGTAAACGTATCACAGCTTTTTTTTTATCCACTCATCTACTGATGGGCACTTGGGCTATTTCCAGATCTGATCCATTGTAAATAGTGCTGCTATGAACATAGGGGTGCATACATTGTTTCTGATTGATGTTTTGAGTTTCTTAGGATATATTCCTAGAAGTGGGATCACTGGGTCAAACAGCAGTTCCATATTTAATTTTTTGAGGAGACTCCATACTGTTCTCCATAGTGGCTGCATCAGTCTGCATTCCCAACAGCAATGTACTAGGGTTCCCTTTTCTCCACATTCTCCACAGCACTTATTGTTTGTTGATTTATTAATGTTAGCTATCCTGGCAGGTGTGAGGTGATACGTTGTAGTTTTAATTTGCATCTCTCTGATGATTAGTGATGAGCATTTTTTTCACAATTCTATTGGCCATCTCTAAGTCCTCTTTGGAGAACTATCTAGTCAGGTCCTTTGCCAATTTCCTAATTGGATTATTTGTCTTTCTGGTATTGATGTGTATAAGTTCTTCGTATATTTTGGAAAGTAACCCTTTATCAGGTGTATCATTGGCAAATATGGACTCCCATACAATGGCTTTCCTTTTCATTTTGTTGGTGATTTCTTTTGCTGAGCAGAAGCTTTTTAGTTTGATGTAGTCCCATTGGTTTATTTTTTCCTTATTTCTCTGCCCCAGGAGATGTATCAGTGAAAATACTGCTATGTGAGATACGTGGTTCTAGTGTTTTTAGAGGTTAATGGCTTACATCTAAGTCTTTTATCCATTTTGAGTTTATTCTTGTGTATGGTATAAATGGGTGGTCTAGTTTCATTTTTTTGCATTTAAAATTTCTCCAGTTTTCCCAACACCATTTTTTGAAGAGACTGTCTTTACTCCATTGTATGCTCTTGCCTCCTTTGTCAAATGTTAATTCACCGTATTGTCTTGGGTCAATTTCTGGGGTTTCTGTTCTGTTCTATTGATTGATATGCCTGTTCTTGTGCCAGTACCAGGCTGTTTTGATTGCAATGGCTTTGTACTATAGTTGACATCCATAATTGTGATCCTTCCAACTTTGTTCTTCTTTAGTGGAGATCAAGCCCACAACTCAAGCATGTTTTCTGACTGAGAAATGAACCAGCAACCCTTTGGTCCAAGGAATGGACAAAACCCAACCAATTGAGCCACACCAGCTAAGGATCTTTTTTTTTTTTTCTATGTTCCTTAGGGAAATAAAATCTGACATACTAGTAAGATATGGGGGTTGAGGGGTAGAGAAAGTTACAACATAGGTAAAGCTAATTAAATGCTTAAAATATACTCAAGATTTAAAAAACCTCGCAATATTCCTAGAAGATGGTCATCATGGAAAGGGAGATGACCCTATGTCTTTTTTTGGACCACTATTAAAAAGACAAACTCAAGCTAAACTTAACTTTTTTCTTCTCTTTATTAATACCATCAAAGTCCTTTTCAAAGTCCTCTTCGAAGGATCTTCCCCCTTTTAAGTTTTAGACCTTGAACACCTATTATAAATAACCCATTTTCAGGAACTTTATTATACACACCCTGAACTGAAACATATTTTATAAAAGGAAATGGACTCAACTTCTAAAGTTTCCATAGCGCTTCTGGGAAACAGGACACATTCTATGTGATTGGAACTCTGTAAGGCTAATAAACTTTGTAAGTAGATTTATAAAATCTAGCCATCATGTTACAGCGCCAAGTATTACTCCCATGGGATAGCTGTCTTTATGAGGGAACACAGAGGTTGTTTTGATATAAAAATATTTTTTGTTGTTGTTAAAATATGTATGCTATCATGAATGGTGGTCACGCATTGTTGCTGTGACATAAGAAAGCAGGGGGCAAATTAGAGGTGGGAAATCAGTTTTTAACATGGTATTATTGATCACATGCAAGTGCAAGATTTTTGCATAGCAGCTGTTCCAGTCCCTCAGGTAAATACTTACTGAGAGAGCTTATTAAAATTTGTTCTACTTATTAATGTTTAATTTTTTTTTCTTTTTCCCTTGTGTGAAACTTTTGTAGGGGCAGAACTCCTACCGGCTATAAAAAGAGTTCAGTGCCTGTAGATTTGGGGAGAGCAACACTATTAGAATGCTTATAAAATAATTGCCTTTGGTGTTTTGGTTTATATGTGTCTAATTTTCCATAGCATTTTTTTTTTTTTTTGAAATCTGAATTGTACTCTGAATAAAGAAATTTGGAAAGCTTGGTTTTTCTACCCTAGCAAAAAATTTCATAAGAAGTCACCATAAAGAATTGCATAAATATTTTAAATCTATTTAAAACACTTTATAGATAAAAAGCCTAAGCAATCATTACAACAGAATGACTGGAACGACCAGTCAACCAGTCATTATGATGCGCACTGACCACCAGGGGGCAGACGCTCAATGCAGAACCTGCTTCCTGGTGGTCACTGTGCTCCCACAGGGAAAGCGCTGCTCAGCCAGAAGCCGGCTTGCGGTTGGTGAGCACAGCTGTAGTGGCGGGAGCCACTTCTGACTCTGTGGCAGCACGACCGAGTGAGGAGCAGTGTTAAGGTGCAGCGGGCTGGGTTGAGCATGAGTGGTGCAGCGTCTGGCCCTGGTTTGGGCTCCTCCCTGGCTGGCTGCCACTTGGCTCACTGCTACATCCCTCGGGGGATGTCCGACTGCCGGTTTAGGCCCAACCCCAATCAGGCCTAAACCAGCAGTCGGGACCAAGGGGTCCCGGATTGCGAGTGACTGTGTCATAGCTTATAAACTGCTACATCCTACGTCCAGTTAAACAAGGAAGGTGACTTCTACAGTATTTGAAAAATAGATCTGTGGCTGCTTAATCCTAATTTATCAGAAGAATCTCCAAACTGTCCACATCCTGTTTATTCTACATGGGGATGAACATGTATTCCTATATATTGGGAACAGTCTCTTAGATTTAAAAATTAAAGCCTGGAAAGACTACTCTAACACTGAGAAAACAGGATGCTGCAGTGATGACATGCATGGACTCTGGCCTGCACATTTGGTGGTCAGCCCTGATTCTGACACTTATAACTGTGTGACAAAGCCAATTACTTAACTTCTCTCTGCTTCAGTCTTTCCACCCATAAGATGGGAAAATGGTACTACTGCCTCAGAAGGATCATGTTATGTACTACTTTTTATAATCAGGGCAAAAAAATGTAGCTGCCCATACAGCAGCAAGATGCCTTTCACCTGTATGAAAAGTATGGTCACTGGTGCATGCAGCATCCAGGATCAGGCCTAAATTGGCAGTCGGACATCCCCTGAGGGGTCCCCTTCCCCGCCCTCCCTCCGCACAAATTTTGTGTACCGGGCCTCTAGTAATATATAAGCATATAAAACATCTAATATATGAAATGAGAAGTTGGGACAATGTGTGATGTGAAGTTAAGATACTATAGGGGAAGCAGGTATTGTTTGCATGGAAAAATGAATTGCAAAGTTAGAAGATAAAGAATTTAGAAAAGAAATTCCAACATTGATCCAACTTCCTGAGACCTGAAACTTCATTTTTTTAAAATATATTTTTATTGATTTCAGAGAGGAAGGGAGAGGGACAGAGAGACAGAAACATCAATGATGATGGAGAATCATCTATCAGCTGCCTCCTGCATGCCCTCTACTGGGACTCGAGCCCACAACCCGCCTGTGTGCCTGACTGGAATTGAACCCAGGACCCCTCAGTCTGCAGGCCAACGCTCTATCCACTGAGCCAAACTAGCAAGAGCTGTGACTACTTTTATAACTAATTTCAAGAGATAATAGCAAATATACTTTATTGTATTATAGCCATGTGCTGGAGAAAGCTAAAAGAGAAAAGGCCAACAGGAAAAAAAATACACTACTCCAAATAAAGGGATCAAAAATGTTCATTTACATCTTTCATTTAAGATGGACATAAGATAAATTATGAGAGAGAAATGTAGCGTGTGCAATTGTTTGAGTATTGGGTGTGGAAGTCTGAGGACTAAAAGATAGGTGACAACAGTTGTGAGCCCGGTGACTGAGAATAAGAATAAAGAACAGGAAACTAGGAGGAAAACTTATTTAGGGAAAGAAGATGCTATCTTTCATTCTGGCATGTTTAGACAGAGGTTTCAGTAAGCATTACATGATTCTGGCATGTTTAGACAGAGGTTGCAGTGAGCATTACATGCAGGAGAGAGTATGGCTGAATGGAAGGCTTGAGTTTACAGTTCCAGATCTTTTAGAAATTTATTTTTTAATATTAAACATTTGGACATTAGTATCCTATCCTAGATCCTCAATTTCACTTCTAGTTTTCTTAGATGCAGTGAATTAATCTTGAAATGGGAAACATAAAAGCCTATAAAAACCTGTTAGAAATCAGGAGCAATAATACATTTCATTGACACTCATACCCAATTTACTTAATAGCTCTCTCCCTAGCAGAGGAATATATTGCCATCAAAATAACTAGTGAACTACTTGGTTAAAGGATGTAAAAAATATTTAAATTCTTTTGTACTCATATAGCAGGACCATAGAGAATAACAACATATATGTAGCCTCTTAGATTATAAATATGATTTAGGTATCTAGGTAAATACCTATCTCTGCCTGTCTTTCTGTCTTCTCTCTCTTTCTGCCTGTCTCTCTCCATCTCAGAAACCACAAGAGTTCACCCTGATATTCCCAACCCAACCTCCATTTCTTCCTTGCCATAGTTGTAGCGTCTTCCTCTAACAGTGAGAATCCTGTTTCTCACTGCCCTACGTATGTTTGCTTATTTTATTGATCTTCCTTTATGCAGTCAATCACCCACTGCTGCCAGTCATCTGCATATTTAGCTTCCCATACTATCATTCAGACACGGCTGCCACGGTCCACCCCTGTGTCATCACCCTTCTCTCCCTGCCCTAAGAAGCCAAAGTGTGCCTCAGGCCACTCCCTGCATGACTGCGCCCCTCACCCCTCTAGGCTCTGAGAACATCTGGGTTGCCTCCCCATAGGGATGCCTTTCTCACCACGCTTGGTCTCCAGTACCCTGTGCTGGAACACTCCTGCCCTGCGGAATCCCTCCTTTCCCTACACAGCTCTAACACCACCTTTGGGCCATCACATCTCAACCTACCTCCTTTCCACCTCACATGTAGACACATACTTTGTTTAGTCTTACTTAATGATATAAGGACTAAATTGTTCATGAAAGAAAGGTGACGGTAAAGGGGGTGAGATATATAGATTTTAAAGTTTAGTTCATGAAAGGGGACTTGATCTATCACTTCATTTTTTAACGGGCTTTTTCTAAGTGCCTACTATTCCTCAAGTTTTATGTAAAAAGATACCAGGGGCAAAAGAAGAAAAAAATAATGAAAGAAAAAAGATATCAGGGGTGATACAATAATTAGGAAAGAAGACTGGCAGCAATGGGTGATGGGTTGCATAAAGGAGGGGCCATGAAAATCAGCAACTACCTCTCCAGGACTTAGAATCCTTAGATGTTACCTCTTGTGCAGATAAGAGCTACCACGGCAGTCCCAAGTGCTATCTTTAGAAAGGCCTAAATGAAAGATTGTTCCTTGGTTGTTGGCACCTGGAAAGTTGACTCACAGTCAATAGTTAGCAGATGAAGGTTCCTGGGCCTCAGCTATGCAAACAAATGGTTTATGCAGAATACCCTCTCTCCTCCTGGGAGTGTGGACTATTAGTGCATGCTAAGTAGAGGGTGACTTCATGACCAGCTTCCAGCCAGGTCTCCCATGGGTGTCCTGGGCGGAACATCGTACACGTGTTGTGGCATTTCCTTACTGTCACCTCATAGGATAGCATAAGAAAATCACCTCATGAATTCCTGCAGACTGCCTTTTCCCCATATGAGTTAGCCATATATCTTTGCTGCTTTGCTGTGATAAATCCTTCTGGTGATTACACCTATATGCTGACTCACGTGAGTTTTATTTTGTAAATCTTTGGGGCCAGCCACTTTGGTGATACCAAAAACACTCCTGAACTGAATTTTAAGTTTGCTGAGCCAATTTTTTGTCAGGTGAAGATAGCATTCAGGGCATGTGTGGGCAGAGGGAACAGCATAAACAAAAGCATGGAGGTGGGCGTCAACACAACGTTGGGGAGACAGGAGGATGCACAACGAATTAATTGTTTCCTAAGCAGTAAGTTTCAGAAAAGCAGTGCCAGAAAATATAAGCACCAGGCAGAGTTCAGCAATTCTTCCATTAAGTATTACTTCTTAATACTTTAGAAGTTTTCACAATGAGGAACAGGTGAAATTGGGTGGTTCAATGGATATATGAGACAGCGAAAGAATGTTAGGTTTTTATCCTTATTACACTTTTGAGTAAATTATTTGTGCTATTATAAGTAAAGTACCAATAGTCTGGAAAATTATTAGCCAGTTAGTTACTTATATTCTACATTTTCAAAAATAGAATCCCGGATTGAAGTTCTCTTCAACTCAATAGTTATTGCAATAAACTATGGTAGGTTTTTTTATCCTATTCATAAATTCTGATAAATATCAGAAGAGAAAGTAAATGTTGCATTCAATGATATTGGCATTTTGTTTTATATATTTTGGGGTGTTTGTCAGTTTAAAACTACCTTATAAGTTTTAAAATATAATACCTCTACAAAATGAAATTCATCATTTATGTGTTATATGTAATATGAAACAATGTATCAACAACTTAAAATACAGTGTCTGTAAAATACTAGTATAGTGTCTGTATGGATGAGGCTGCTAAACATTTGGTTTTAAAAACAAGCTGTCCATGGGTAGGAGGAAAGATGGCTGCAATCTAGGAAAGTTCTGTCTGCTTGCTCCTCACACTGGACCAGGCTTGTGGCTAAACTGCAGAACACTTGACTTGAAAAACCAGCTGAAAAATAGCTGATCTGAACTACTGTGAGCAGAGAGGGGACAGGAGAAGAAGCAGAAAGGATGAGCCAACTTGTGCTCGGAGGCCAGAAGGTGCCGCTGTGCAGCCACTGCCGCCTAGGAGTGTGGTGTCTCAGCCCCACAGAGGGATTCCCCAACCCAGAGCAACAGCGAAGGGAAGAGAGTCCACGTAGCATCAGGCAGTGGGAATCAGTGGAGAGTCAGTCCGCCTGGGAGACTCAGACCAGGCAAAAAGCGATTGCTCGGTTATCCCACCAACCTGGGAAGTTTTCCCTGATGTGTGTCTGCAGAGGGGCCATGCAGCAGGACCTCAGAGCGACAGAGGAGTCTGAGCGGTTCACCCACAGTGAATCAGAGGGTCCAATTGTCCTCTGAAAGAATGTTGGCAGAGAGCAGGTCTGGGGCCAGGCAGAGTGCCCTGGGTAAGAGGAGCAATTTTTCCCACCTCTAGCAAGGAGGAGCACCTCTTCCCCCGCCTGTGGGGTGGCTCTGGGCTAGATCTGTGCCCATGCATTTGGGCCTGGCATCATGAAGGGCTTAGACGTCTGGACTGGTGACAGAAGCCTCGTCCAGTGAGAGCTGGCCGGGCTGAAAGATAAGAGAGCCAGTGGGGCTGGGTTTTTCTATTTGTTTGTTTTTACTTTTTTTTTTTTAATATCCCTCCTACATGGGGTGGAGACAAGGGGATGCCAGTGACCCAGGAAGAGCTGAGGCATTGGAAGGAGAGGAAGTGCCAGCCCACACCTCCTATAAGCCATGGACACCATCCCCAGTGTGAGTCTGTTTAAACCATCCTGACAGGGACCTGGATACCCCCCACAGAGCCCAGTCCCCTGTGGGAAGGGGGAGAGCAGCTCAAAACAAAGATATTCAAGGTAAGAGTCAGAGGCAGACCCAGCCTCTGGGCTATGCAGGCCCCACCCACTGGACTAGTTGGGATCTGTCCTGCAGGGCTTCCCTTAGGTTTCCCAGGGTCAGGCAGGGACACTGACTCACACTGGCTGCCCCAGTGAGCGTCCCAGGAGGCCCAGGACTGACACGCCAAGGGGCCAGATGCAACAGCATCAGAGCAAAATCCAGGGAGCAACACAAATAGCAGCTCCAAAGGTGTGAGTTTTATTCTCTTTCTTCTCTTTTTTCTTTCATATTCCCTTATTTCTATCTTTCAT